>NW_022060558.1:3766909-5022546 GCF_003285725.1 Scaptodrosophila lebanonensis
ACAGCTAATGATACAATCATAAAGAATATAATTATTCAAAAATTAATTTAAGACTATTTATTGGAAAAGGCACAGTTGGTCGGAGAAATATTGATTACAAAAATATTAGATCTATTGATAAAGTTATATTTAGTTTGAATTTTACAAAAATATTCGTATTCTAAATATGAATGCCCCTTAAAAGGAACAATATATAACCCGTAAATGGCATTTACCTTGTTCAGTTATCAAAATTTTGCATTTATTTTGCATAACAATAAAAATGGTTGTTATTTTTGAATCATCTTCTTCCCCTTTGCAAGGAACTAATCTTCTATCTTCTTTTATTACAAATTTCCTCAATAATAAACGAATAAAACAGTATTTTCCGCTAATAATAGACAATATTTTGTATTTAAATCGGCAATTAAAAAAATATATTTATATATACTAGTATCTGGGTATTAAAAGCGGATGTGTTTAAAACAAAGATTGAAAGGAAGTCCTAAGGTAGTCAATCATTTGTAACCTGTAGTCAAGGAGTAAAAGAGTAGAAGTACCACGATTTTTATAAATGTATTACTATCGGTGCCCAGCAGACTCAACAAAGTATATTTTTATTCCTGCACATTGCAGCGTTCTTTAATATAATATATTACCGGTTTTACCCAAGACTAATAATCCGTCCAAAATTAATTGAATTTCATATTCTTTATGCCAAGAACTAGGAGAATGTTCGATCTGAGTTTAGAGATTTCAGATTCATATTAATGGTCAACTCATTTTAGAATATTCTTAAAAAGTTTTGTTTACTACATACTATGATTTCTTACTAATATTTAACGAAGCGGCAGTTAAAGTCGTGCTATCCCGTCGCAGCCATTCAATTAAAAGTAACTTTGTTACACCAATCATTCCAGGAAGTTATAGCCATATATGTACATAAGACCAAGTAGTGCCCTCAGATGTTGTTGTTGTTACTGCTTTGCTCAGGCACAGAAGCCATACACAAATACACACATACAAGCATAATTATTCTACACATATGTACAGAGTATTTCAAAGTCGGGATACCCGACTTTAGCTTCTCTACTTGTTCTATTTCTATATATCGATTAATCTAACCTAGTATTGTTCACTTTTAGGCGTTCTTAATTTTAAGTTGGAAGTATAATGTATTGTACATTTTGTTTCTATTTCAACAGCATACTCATATGCTTGCTGAATAAATAAAATAAAAATAAAAAGTATAATATTCATTAAATACGCGTAATTTTATTGCGCCATCAACTTATTTTCTCAGTATCAATATAATGGTCAAAATTTATTAAATATTATTCATTTTTGTTAAAGTATTTTGTTTTAAAAATTATCAATCTAAATAATAAACAATAGCATGAAATTGAAAAACGAAGATTAGTAATATTTAAAAATGTAACCTAGAAATCATTCCAATGAAAGTGTAATGATAAAGTTCGCCGTCTTATATAAGAGAGACTCATCAAGAGAAAAGCTTCTAGTAGAGTGATTCTGGAACCCATCGTTCTTATGGCTATTATATGTTTTAGTTAACCGATTATTAAGATTATATTGTGGTACTATAGAAAACTAATAATCATAACATTTTATTACCATATCGAAATAAACAAAAGCGTTTAGTTATAAAATAAAGTATATGTGTTTTAGTAGACTTGCTCTCCGTATGGAAAGTCTAGATACCAAGTTTCGTATCTCAAGCTTATATGCTTCATATATGTTCGGTGTTCATATGCACGGACGATGGAACGAACAGGTCTAAATCGATTCATCAGAAATACCCCTTTCTGGGGTACGATCGAACAGTTCATTTTTTTCTTTTTAAAATTTGAAACGAAGGCTTTAAAAAAATACATATTTATTAAACAGTTCTCATATCATTTCTTTTGCTGAAGCATACGTATCATAAAATTAAAGCCTTTTACCAATTGACCACAGATGACTTTAACAATGGACACGTGCCACTCTGGCCTAAGGATGTGCTGACGACAGATAGGAGCAGCAACACCAACAAATCACAACTTGTTTGAAGCGTGTGTCAGCGACGTCTGCCGGTCAAGCGGTCAGTTTATCTGCTGGGACAGGGACCACAAAGGGGTTAATATTGTTGTTCTATTGGACACGCGTTACACACATTTACATAAAAGACATACGCACTCATAAATACATACATATATGCAAACAAACACACGCACAAATTTCAAACAGTGGAAATCAGATTTCACTTTTTTTAAAATCATCAAAAAAAAAAAATAGGGGGAAATTAGTCGAAAAAGTCGCCACTTTTGTGGTGGTCATTTAAATGTGTTTGTGGACTGACCATAAAAAGCTTAGGCTTAGGCACGAGTGGACAAACGAGTTTTCCATGCGATACCCTCTTTGTTTGTTTGTTTGTTTGTATTTTTGTTTCTGTATAATTTTTGGGCGGAAAATGTGTGAAAATTCATGATGGTGAATGGCGGCGGCGACACATGCAACAGCTTGTCTGTAATTAAATAGTTAGGCTTTTAAGCGGGGTGGTTTCAGTTAAAGCCAAAAACATAACCAAATTTAGCGGAATATCAGATTTCACTTGTCGAAACGCTGGCATGCAGCACGCATTTAATTTGCTGTTTGAGAATTAAAATATGATTCTTAACACATTATAAGTATTACACAAAAATAAAAGGTTTAAAATGTATTAAACTTGCACTCTTTTATTCTATTAGTTGTTAATAATAAAGATACAACTGATATGTACTTTTTAAAATATATGTAAAAATAATCACAACATTCAAATTTTGTTAAATATTATTCATTTTTGTTAAAGTATTTTGTTTTAAAAATTATCAATCTAAATAATAAACAAAAGCATGAAATTGAAAAACGAAGATTAGTAATATTTAAAAATGTAACCTAGAAAATTCAAATTTGATAACTTTGTACTATATTGAATCCCCAAAAATCTAAATTGATGACTTGAAAACGTGAACAAAGTATAGATCTGATAAGAATAATTCGTCTAGAAACGTCCGCTGGTTCGCGTATTTCATGCATGAACGAAGAGTTGTGTAATTTAACTTTTAATTTAGCACAATTTAACTTTAATACAAACTTAAGCAAATATTAGGCAAATTTATTTTCTTACGCTGGTTACAGAAGGCTAAGAGGAAGGCATTTGACTCTACTTGTAAGAGGTCGACAAACCTCTTTTTGTTTTCTATGAGAAATTCCGGTTGTTGTTGTTCATAGTTGTATAGTCGTGTCTTCAGGCTAACAAAATTGTTAATTGTTAGAAGTTAAGGAAAACAAGATTTCGTTTATATTTGCATTTAAAATACCAAAAGTTTGCTCTCTCCTCAACGCTAGTTTTAAATTAATAATCGTTTTGCAAGCAATGACAACTATATTATTGTCAGCTTTTCTTTTAAAATTATATTTTTTAATAAACCATTAGTTTAAAAAACTTCTCAAATAATATTATAATATAATATAATTTTTCAAATTAAATGTTAACTTTACATTTTGACTCTCAAGCGCATGCCCTTCATATTTTTTTGCAGCCAAAGGTTTTGTTTAATTAATAGAGAAATCAAGAGCGAAATTATCAGAATATCCAATTTCATTATAAATGAATATACTTGCTTACACATTTTCTAAAGAATTTAATTGAAATGGTTTTCTTGGCAATATGGTCAAGCTTTCAGGCATTGCGATTTTGATCATATTGAAAAATGAAGAAAGAGAAATTCGTGCAAATTAGTGGCATATCAAATTTCCGATATAAAGGACGATTTTGCAAAAAGTTTCTTTTCTTGCCAACCAATTTTGTTTGAGGCGTCGGCACCCCTTTCCTTTCCTTTGCTTTTCATTTATTTGTCTTTCACTGAAACTCTATACAGGCATCGATCATCGAGCAAGCATTTCCGCAAATATAACGCGAAGAAGAAAATTCCCACAGTGCGAAAATTCGCTGGGCAAGGATTACGATCAGTTGGAGAGAAATACGCGAAAAGAAATTTACGAGCGATCAAATAACCGAGCAGTCCTTACATACATAAGATTATATTTGTGTGTGTGTCATTGAATGCAAACCGTGGCAGGTATCAAAGGGTGCAAAAGGTAGAGTGGAAATGTGCAAAAGGAAAAATTGCGTATACATAGCCTGTGTGTGCATGTGTGTGTGTGTGTTAGTGAGGTCCTGGGCTTGGGTTCAAATGTGTCACGTCTTATGATGTCACTTTTTGAGCGTATTATGCACGTAAAAGCAACAAAATACCAGAGAAGGAAGCATCAGTGGATGCTGCAACAATCCCAACCCCCGAGTGTAGGCCTTCAGCAGAGATAGTCATCGTCGGGTTCACAGTAAATTACGCACGGAGGTGAAATGCAAACAAAAGCAACTGATCTTACCTATGACCGACCGCTCAATGTATTCCTTATTTCTATGTACGTTGTTGTTTTTTCTTTTGGCAACCCTTGCTTATCCTTTCCTGTTTTCTGCTGCTATTCCTTTTTTTGTGACGAATCTAATGATTTTTGCCTCAAAAACTGAACGATTTTTCATTGACCCGACCTCGGCGCGCGGGGTAGTTCAGAGTTCGTCCTCGGGGGTTTGTTATGCCAGCTTGAACTTGGAAATCCATTCACCCGTGAAGACTTTTGTGCGAACCGAGGCTATTCCTCACTGAACTGCTTGGTTTTTGGGTCAATGTCATATTAAGTTAAATTTATAGCTACTCCTGCAATAGTCATGCAGATTAATGAGCCCAGAGACAATGGGACAGAGGTCGTGTCTCTTATTTTAGGTTCTTTTCTATAGTTGCCAATTTTTAATGACAAAATTTCAAATAATACTAAAATGTTTAGATATACCATTATTTGCAATATTTGAATTCCAATTCTTTTAAATCATTTCAATAGTTAATGCATAAATATGCCCCGTAATATCAACAATGTATAAAAATCATAGCTGGAGGTTTATAGTTTCTATTTAGATGACAACGCAAGTTTTTCAAACGAAACATCCAATCATCTAATCCCTAAACCTAACCTAACCTAACCTAACCTAACCTAACCTAACCTAACCTAACCTAGACAGCAAGGGTACTTCTGCTCATAGTTCAGAAGTACATGTCCAATAACTACACTAAGGTTTCTTAAATAATCAGCTAAAACACAAAAATAGCAAAAAATAGTTTAACTAACATATTTTTATCTCCACATTTTCGAGTTTTGTGGCAGTTTGTGAAATATTAATCCGGGTTTAAGCTGGACTTCTTCTAGAAGCTAATTAGTTGACATATAATTATTGATATTTTAGATACCGATATTTTATTTACTTATTATTTATTAGTTTGAGAAATATGAGCTCTTGATAGATTACAGTCCTGTAAAAGAATCCAAGCATTGTAATGAGCTCTGTCAAAAATGTTTGCATGCATTTTATTGAGATCTGTCTAATATTTTTCTAGTGATAGTTCCTTTTCTTCAATAGCATTTGATTTTTTGACATTGCAATTTCTTTTTCCTATAATTATTTTGTGAGACAAGCTCAAATAGCTGTAAATTTCTTCAACGATCCAGAGGCATCAATAATATAATACCATTACCATTTTTTGTACATCTTCAACTTCAAATAGAATTGGGTTTCAAAGAAATGCTTCACAATTAAAAATTTGTGCTGGCTGTGATAAGTGCTTTGTTTTATCTAAATAATTATGGATTTATTGTTTTTTAAGGGTGGTCGGCTTAGCATTATATGTGTTGTAGATGCATTTGCGTCTATTAATCGGAAAAGCTATCTCTTATTTTTCTTCTACGAACGTAAATGTAACCGTATTTAGAAACAACCCGAATAAATGTGAGCCCAAATGTCAACAATAGGAAAAATATTTTAATTATAAAATTTCAATATCCATCAGCATTCACTGCACGTGCAGATGACCGTTGTGACAACTACAACAACAACAGCAACAACTGCATCCAAGCCTGCCAGCCAGCCACTCACTCGCTCATCTGACCTCGGTTCAAAATAATTTGAAGCTACATTTTGTGCGTGCGAGCAAGTTAAATATTCAAAAATAGGAGTAAACCAAAACGCTGACCTAAAATTATAAAGCTACCTTTATGGCAACAACCCTTTGCCACCCCTTTTCTGTTATATTGAATTACCTACCAAATTCGAAAGTCCAATTCCACAAAGGTGATCCTTGGACGGTGTGCCAGTGGACCGTTGGACTGACTGGTGGACCCTTGGCTATGCACGCACGGACGAACGGACGGACGGACGGACGCATGTTGTCAACTTTTGCATGCGCTTGTTAGCTACGCGCGCCATGGACAGCGACGACGACCCCTCAGGGTTAGGCAGAATTTAC
The DNA here is from genome assembly GCF_003285725.1 of Scaptodrosophila lebanonensis. Lineage (NCBI taxonomy): Eukaryota > Metazoa > Arthropoda > Insecta > Diptera > Drosophilidae > Scaptodrosophila > Scaptodrosophila lebanonensis. The sequence continues at coordinate 3,773,284 of NW_022060558.1, forward strand.
AACTTTTATTCAAATTTAAATGTGAGCCCAAGGATTTGGCCAAGCAAATCCTTTCTAATTTTTGGCTGTTGTTGTTGTATTGCTGCGCATGTGCAGTGTGGCTTGCGATTAAATGCCGGACGCTGTGCAGCTTTATGGTAAACGGGTTTTGAGTTTCATTTCCTATGCTGCATATGCTGTATGAGTGTGTGTATGCGTGTGTGTATGCGTGTGTGTGTGCGTGTGTTTGCATGTGTGTGCTTGTGTCTGTTTGTGTGTGCGTGACCCATCCATCAATTTTGGACGGAAGCTGCAACGCACCATAACTACAAGTCATTTGAAGTTTTAATAGATGTTGCATCCGTTTTTGTGTTCGTCCTTTCGTTGCTTCCTCAAAACTGGTTTTCGATTCCGCGCATGAGTGTCGACTAGCCATGCTGTGGTCCAGGGTCCAGTAGGTGATGCTCTCAACCCTTGCCGCATATTTCTGCGCCAGACGCAATGCTTTATTCAAATTTAATTCAGACAAGTTTCTATGGGAAGTGTCTTGTGCACAGTTCATCCGTATTCGGGTTTTTTAAATTTATATTTAAAAATTTATCTTTCTCCCCTATCAATGCACTCTGCTTGAGACTTTTATGGAAGAACTTAAGGAGTTTGTTTGGAACATAAAAGGGGCACTTTATCTCCCAAAAAGTGCACATAAATTGAATACGAATTTAATGAAGTGTCGGCAATAAATTGAGAATAGAAGCGGTTCCATGATAATAAATAATAGCACCCTTCACTATCACCAACAACAAGAATAAAATTTGTGAAATTTTCAAAGTTATCATTTTTATAAAAGCTTTAAAGTTCTACCAGAAAGTCGGAGACTGTTACGTTGACAAATCTTGAGATAAATTTATACAAATAAAATAGTGTAAACAATAACACAGGAAACATGGGAATACAAGAACTAAGAGAGAACTCTTTGATAAAGTTAAAGAATCTGCGGTTAACTAGGGTTGTGCAATCAGGATATTTTATACCTATGCTTGAAGTTTTGAAATTTGATTTAGAATGTTTTTTTTTTTAATGCTATAACTGAAGAATTCTGGCATATAGTTCGCATAGTTCAATACATTCCATTACATACTCAGCCAAGCTGAGTCTCACATATGTGGTGTATGTCTCGCACTAATCATCTGTTTCTATTATGTTAGAAATAGATTAGAACAAAAACTAAATGTGTGACGCGGACATTCGCACCACCTTATTATTTTAGAATATTTGATGGCGTACCTTCAACACCATTCAGCCCTATGTGCAAACTTGCCACGCGCCGATCGCTCAATGAGATTCGACAACCAACCCTTTCTTCCAGGCCCTTCAACTGACCACTGGTCCACGCGTAGACGTCCGCAAATAATGCGGGGAAGCAGCATCGCCATAATTTTTAAAATACATATGCTGTCTGTTCCGCAAAGGGGTCAAGTCGTCGTTGTCGTTGTGTGGCTCGTGCTATATGGTCAGAGGTTTCAAGTTTCGAAATTCGTATTATTTAACGGAAATGCTAACAATGGCAAGGATTTAATTTTTCACTGCGTATTTTTTCCATTAGCCTCGGGCGTTGTTATGCAAATTTTAGAAAAATAACGAAACGCCAACAACTGTAACAGTTGCAGCAGGCTTCGAAAATAAACCCTAGAGCTGCAATGCACAAAATCAATAAAACCGAGCGCTATAAATCGATTGATTTCGCATGCGTCTGTTGTGTAAGGGGAGGGTATGTCAACAGCATCATTTGCATATTGCATGCCCTTGGCGTGAATTTAATCACCTTTAAATACTATATGTTACAAAATTTGCTGAATTCAAATATTTTAAATTTGACATTTATTTTGAACTTTTACTAATGACCTTATACCTAGATTGCCTTTTATACCATATTTCGAGCATTGGAAATTCTAGAGTTTTCAGATCAAATGAGTCATTTGGATCGTAATATTTTTTGTTTGATGTCTGATACAAGCGCTAATTCTTTTCATAAAACCAATTGAAAAGCTTATCTCGGCAAAAAAAATAGTTTGAAATCCGTTAATTTTTTTAATTTTAGCCCTACGTTATCCTAGCAAGAAGTTGTAGATCCATTTAAATTGATTACAATAGAATGCCACAGCACATAGTCCTAGGATGCACCCTAAAGTAAAGAAGGCATAGCTTAAAGTTTTTAATATTTATCCTCCAAACATTAATTATTTATCATCAAGGCAATGCAATAGAGGACTTTTGGAGCACCCAAAACATGGAATTAATGGATCATCCCGCCTAAAGATTCGCCTTGGCTCCCAATTACTTATTTTTATTCCCGTTAAGAAGCCATTTAATCTTTCAAAAATCTTGTATTGGAAGTAGCTTCTACTGAGTGGACAAAGTATTTTGAAAATTGGTGCAATTAAATGACTAAGTAGATCAATATCTAGAAAGACAATAAAATAGTTTCTTATTAAATATATTCGTGCTTCTCTATTCTCGAGAGATAAAAGACAGCAGACGCAGCATAGGCTTATATGAACATATGAGCTTCATTGTTGCGTTCCTGAAAATCAATAACTATCAATGTGATCACAAATGAGATCAAAATGCCTTCCACGTGTCTTAAATAACGTTTTATTTTTCGCCTTTTTTAAATACATTCACCTGCGGAAGCTTGTAAACATGTGAGTGTGCCCTATTTATTACTTAAATATAAGTACTCTGCAAAGTGCTACCACTCATTCACAAAAGTGCAATTTACCAACACTGCTGAAACAGCTGTTTCCATTAGTTGCCGCTCGTTTTGTTTGTTAAAAACGCATCCATTTCTGCACTATTATTAGTAATTAGAAGCCGGGGCAAGTTTTTTTTTTAAACTAGTTCTTCAGAAGGTTTGTATAGATGTTGTTTTCATATTGCAACTAGATGCAAATCAAATAAAACCGTATTAAGCAAACCATTGTAATCGCTTAGATTTCGCCATGGAAGTGGAAACAAACAATAACAATACGGTGATAACCGAAGAGATTCAGAAACAAAATCATCAAGGAACAAATTCGCCCATTAAGTTGAAAGTTGAAAGCAATATAGTAATTGTTAAGAGCACAGATGGTATTCCAATTAATAACGATAATGCTGAGAAACGTAAAGAAACAAACGACGATAACACAAAAGAAGCGAAAAGACTGAAGTTGCACATGCCTGCTACGGAAGATACTGAGATTGCAAATAAAGTAGATAACCTGGAAAGCTCAAAACTCGCAGATAAACTGGAAAATATAGCGAAAACTCAGTCCACGAGCATCGCCACCGCAGTACAAAAGAAGGCCCCACAGTCCCCTAAAAAACGTTTACAACTGGACGCCAACAATGCTGATAGTGACGCAAAAAAGCGAAGGAAGCAGACAAAATACATGTATGGCAACTACAAAAATTATTATGGCAAACGTTTTTTGGACAATGTGTTTCACGACATCCGATTGGATGTGATCGACACACACAAGGAGCTTTTTAAGGATAAAATACTATTGGACATTGGCTCCAATACTGGCCATTTAACAATCGAGATAGCCAAGCGTTACGGTGTTAAAAGCCTCGTTGGTCTAGACATAGATCGAAAGCTGATCAAGATTGCACAGACACAACTAAATATTCTAAAGCAAAAGGAGAACGCTACAACATCAAAGAGAGCGGAAAACAAGTTCCCTTTCAACGTAAAATTTATTTATGGCAATTACGTTCTGGACGATGACGTTTTGCTTGAAGTGCAACGTCCCAAATTCGATGTTATATTGTGCCTTTCAGTGACCAAATGGATTCATCTCCAGTTTGGTGATGCGGGCTTAAAGCAAGCTTTTCGACGCATGTTTCTGCAGCTGCTTCCGGGTGGAAAATTAATTCTCGAACCACAGGCGTTTCAGAACTACAAACGTCGCAAAGCCATTACAGTAAGTATATATAGTTTTTAGTAATTAAATTTATAACTAATCTATTTGTAATTCTGTGTTATTTTCCATTTCAGGAACAAATACGACAACATTACAATGCAATCAAATTCTTTCCTACTGAGTTTACCGAATACTTGCTGAGCCCTGAGGTTGGCTTTAGCAAGATGGAACTAATGGGCGTCCCTAAACATTGTGAGGTAGGATTTACGCGTCCCATACAAATATTTCACAAAGATTAAATATATATGTATTATATACATAATTATATTTCGATAGTGAACAAAACACAAGCTCAGGCATTTACATTATTTTGTCCGTTGTTTCTTGTTGGGTGTGCTAGGAGGCGTACGAAGCTGTTCCAGAACTTCAGGTAAATGCTTTTCTATTAATTGGTCTGCCGTTAGCAAAAAGTCGCTGTCTGCCCAGATGAGTCGCAGCTGCGCTAGCACCAGACCCATTTTCTTTCCGACGAGGCCGTGACTTTTCAATGTGTGTCCATTAATAGGAAAATTGGGTGTTTGCCATGCTTTCAGTTGATTGTATAGCTCAGCCTTGTTTGCATACTTAAGCAGTTGTTCCACATAGTCCCGTTTTGCATTCGGTTGTAGGCTGAGCTTCTGATAGTCGCGTAAGGTATTGTACTCGGTACCGATCTGGAAACAAAAATAAATGAATTAGGAACGACCCTCATTTATCTGGAAAGTTGAATTTACCCGCTCCCTCTGTTGCGTTATAAACAAAGCTAGATCACGCTCATAGGCGGACAACTTTAAGCGCTCGTGCATCTTCATGGCATCTTCGGTGGTGTGCAGCAAAGCAATTAGGAATAATATGGGATAATGTGGTTGATCAAACTTTTGCAAGTCTTCACAGAGACGTTCGAATTCGGCAACATTCGGCTGCGCCGGCAGTCCACAATGCTCAGTAAGGCCACATTTGTGCATCTCCAGGACAAGCTCACGCGCATAATTGCCCACAACAATTTTCTGGAGCTCCGTCCAAATCCGCTCACCACTAATACGGGCCAATCCCGCGGCATTTTCAGCAATTGCTGCCAAAGTCGTTGCATCATGAGAGCTACCATCTCTGGCTATCCGTCCATAGAAACGAAAATAACGCAAAATGCGCAAGTAATCCTCCTTTATGCGCACATCGGCTTCGCCTACAAAAACAACGCGACGTTGCTGCAAGTCCTCGTAGCCAAAAAAGTAATCATACACAGTGCCATCGAAACCCAGGAACATGGAGTTTATAGTAAGGTCCCTGCGATTTGCGTCCAACTGCCAATCTGTTGTAAAAACCACATCCGCATGGCGTCCATCGGTGCGCACATCAATGCGCAAAGTTGTTACCTCAAAATTCTCCTTGTTATTAATACGTGGGGTTATTGTTCCATGCTTTTCACCCTTAGCATTGATCATGCGCACCTCCTCCGCTGTGAACATCTCCTTCATCTGATCCGGAGTAGCTGTAGTGGCGAAATCAATGTCCTTTGGCTTTATGTTCATCAAAATGTCGCGCACGGCGCCACCTGCAATTCTCAGCTCATAATTGTATTTCTTGAAAAGCCCTACCAGAGCTTCCAATTCGGGCGTAAAAATGCTGTAGAATTCTGGATTGTCCACCTTAGTAAATGCTGGATTCTCACGCATCCTCGGTGGCTGTCCAAGCGCTGCAATAATGGCTGGATCAATTGTTGCTGCCGTTGTAGTTGTTGTGACGGACGGCATGCGGCTGACTACCGTTTTTATGTGACGCAGACTATTGTAGCGGTCCACGACAGGCAAGATATGAACACTTGACGTTTTCAGGAGCTTCGAAATATGACGTATGCCATGCATTTGGCATCCACAAGCGAATTCTGCACGCTACCGGCTATGAAATATGTTCCAGAGCAATAACACAAAACAGCTGTTAAAACTGAAGCTGTGAATTGTGTCAGAGCTGCCAGATCGATTGCCGATTTCAAAAGATGAAACGAACCAAATAAAGAAAACAAATCATTTCAAATTTTCGGAAACACCACACATAGGATAAATTCGATCGAGCACAGTTTCCGAATGTACTCGTAGATTTAAAGTCTCGCCCATAATGTGAATAATTTTAAAAATCGATGCTTTGATTGCTGTAATTCATAACAAAAATTATTTTCTGTACATGCTGTAATAAATAAGTTTAAGTTCCACATTAAACTCTAAACCAATTATCCGAATATTGGGTGATTGACTTGCATTTCAATGATTTTGCGGTGATTTTTGTGAGGCAATTGTTTTAAATTAATAGTGGGACTTAATACATAATAATATCGGCAGAGTTGCGCATAAAGAGTAATTTTAAGACAGCCGGTTTAGCAATAAGACTTAAGTTATTTGAGCCGCTCAGATTGCAATATAATACAATAAGTTTTAAATATAAAAGAAATTGTTCCGTAATTTAAAAGCTACTCCTAAAATCTGTAGTATTGGAGAATGTGAAAACGATTATAGTGCTGCCGGACTGTTGGCTTTACAACTGTAATGGCGGTAACCCCTTATCAGAGAGTCAGAGTTAGGAGTTGATTTGCTCGACACCCGTTATTTTTGGCTGTTTTAATGCGATCCCGGCTCATCTCACAATTCGTCAGAAGACTTTCTACCTCGACGCGCTTAGCTATGAGCTTGTCCAAGACTGTCTACGTTACCCGCCCTGATGTGGATTCCAGTGGCCTGGAGCTGCTACGCAAAAGGTAAAACACAAATTGTATTCTCGTACTTAATTTTAAAATCCCAGCTTATATGTACATATACCCCGTTTTAATTTTTTTTAATTGAACAGCTGCAATGTTAGCACTTGGTCGCAACCTCTGCCCGTGCCACGTGAGGAACTGCTACGTCAAGTAGCAGGCAAAGATGCACTCTTCTGTACCCTCTCTGATAAAATAAATGCCGATGTTCTGAATGCCGCTGGACCGCAACTTAAATGCATATCAACTATGTCCGTGGGCTACGAACATATAGACATTGACGAATGCAAGAAACGTGGCATACGTGTCGGTTTCACGCCAGACGTACTCACTGATGCCACCGCCGAGCTGACTTTGGCGCTGCTGCTGGCCACCAACCGACGCCTCTTCGAGGCCAGCAAACAAGTGTACAATGGCGGCTGGAAGTCCTGGGCGCCCATGTGGATGTGTGGGCAGGGCTTGAAGAACACACGCATTGGGCTTTATGGCTTTGGGCGCATTGGTCAAGAGATAGGAGCGCGACTAGTGCCATTTAAGCCATCGCAGATAACCTACACGACCCGCAGTGAGCGCGCCACGGAGGCAGCGAAGATAAATGCACTACGTGTGAGTTTCGATGAGATGCTTACCGAATCGGACTTTATAATTGTCTGCTGCGCCTTGACACCTGAGACGAAAGAGATTTTTAATGAGTCAGCCTTCAAGAAGATGAAATCGAATTGCATATTTATAAATACAGCGCGAGGTGGTGTTGTGGATCAGCAAGCGCTCTGCGATGCACTGAAGACGAAACGCATACAGGCCGCCGGCTTAGATGTGACCACCCCAGAGCCCTTGCCATTGAATGATGCACTCTTAGAACTGGAGAATATTGTACTATTGCCGCACATAGGCAGCGCCGATATTGAGACACGCAAGGAAATGTCGCGCATAACTGCAAGGAATATATTGGCTGCTCTTTCCGATAAGAAAATGGAAGCGGAGGTCGCCTAAATAGAAAAATTCGTTGCAATTTGTTTAAATATATATTTTTTGCCTGTCTAATATACGGTAACAATTTTTGTGCTTAAACTAAAGTAGTGTGTTTGAAGTATCGTGCGTCATTAGTCCTCGCCAGGTGGCAGTGGCTGATTCAAGTCTGTGATCGCTGGCGGCGGCACAGGCAAGGGTGCCGACATGGATGCCAGCACAGGTACCGTCGAAATAATACCAAAATCTGTGGGATCTTCGATTTCCTTTTTGATGTTGTCCGGCACTATATAACCGCCAGATTCGTCCTGCAATAAAACCGAAGATTGCATGGATAAGCCAAGATTTTCATACATATGTACATAGGGAACCAAATTTTATTTAAAGTAGTAGATGGAAGGTTTTATTTTAATTTACGCATTTATATAACTTAATTCTTGGAATTCCATACGACTATGACCCCGGGCGAATAATCATGCAATCACAAGAAAAGGTATTCATTTCTTCATCCATAAAGTATTTAACATAAATCGAAATAATCCGTAGGCGGGTCTTCACGTGATGCAAATATAAAGTGTGAACAAGAACAGCTTATATTTACTACTAAATTACTTCTATTATTATATGAATAATATTTTTGGTGTGTTGTGGGTTCATTAATTAAAACCAAACAAATTACAAAATAAAAATATTTGGGCATCAAACTTACCGTCACAAACACTTCCACCGATTTTCCTGTTATGATGTCTAATATCTGTTGCGTTATTCCGCTCATGGGCTCATCCTGTATGCTCTCCGCGTACTCCAACAAGGCAGGCCGCAGCTCCGGACATTGCTGCAGGGCATCCATGAGTTGTTGAGGCGGCAATTGCAGCAATACCGGCAACGATTGAGGCTTCAAACGCTGCACTGTCTTGAGGAAACCCTCCCAGATGACCTTTTGTCGCCACACTTGCTTTAGGATCAGCCGCTGCAGCAGATTTAAAATGAAATTTGAGAGTCGTGGATAGAGTGTGAGGCTCTGAATGATGGTGCGCATGAGAAGCGTGGGCACAGGAATAACCTCTACCAGTTGCTGTAGGACTCCAATGAGAACATCCTGAGTGTAAACCTCTCGTTCGGCCAGACAAATTGAGGTGGCCTTGACTACAGCCTTCAGATCGCAAACACTCGGATCAATGGTATGTAAAGCCACCAGTATATCTGTAGGAGTAATAGCCATCGTTTGATTGGCAAACTCGGCGCCAATGCCCAACAGACGATTGAACACCTCCTTGACCACAGCGGGATTCAATTTGATCAGCTTCGGCAGCACTGTGATAAGTTCCGTACGTGAAAGACCGCTCAGCACGGGAATAAGCACGCGCACATCCTTCACTTTGTTATGATAAAGGTCCCGTACCCGACGCACCAAATCTGCATGCGGTGTGGGCACCCGTTCTGTTAAAATATAGATGATGCGTATGACCAAAGTTTCCACGCCCTTAGGGCAGTCCTCGATTAGTTTGAGCAGCGTCTCATTTTCCACGCCCAGCTTTTTAATAGAAGAGTCTATGGACCGTAGAATTGTGCGTTTCAGTTCAGCTGAGGAAGCCACAAAGACTTGACAGAGTTTGGCCAAATAAACTGGGAAAGAAAAGCAAGTGATAAGAATTCGACTCCAGAATGGGGATTCTGATACTTAATTAAAAATAATACACGGCATAGAAGGGGGAAAGGATTATTTAAATCATGTAAAACTTAAAGAATCAAAAATGGCAATAGGAACGGATTATTACTATTTTGAAATCTAAAATCGATAGCATAATGATAATTTATGTTTTTGAAAAAACTTCGGTTGAGAGTTTTTAATAATGTACGATTCAAACAGCAACTGTTGTACGTTTTCGTTGGAGTCTGTGGTTAAAACACACTTATTTCTGAACTAGAAAGTTCCTATCAATATAGCGTACATATACTTAATTTCTACAGGAAATATATAACTTGGACAGATCATGCAATTTGCAAGCTTAAGGGCTGAACTTTTAAATCACTTCAGACGATATGTCAAAAAGAAAAAGTAACTTTTCAAATACTATACCAATACTTAATGCTAAAAGCATTGAATTGATTTATCAGAAATTTTGGAAACATTACCTAATATTAAAAAGAATGTTGTGTTATGATAGAATAGGTTATTGGTAGTATAATGTTTGTTTTATACACACCTTCCGGATTATAAGGCAGCAAGGTTAGGGCGACCACTAGACAAATCTTTGTAGTGTCTTCCTTCCAGGCCATTTCGGGCGTTGGTCTGCCATAATCAGCCGAAAATATAGCGTTTGGTGGTGTATCCTGTTCGAGGAATGAAATCCACTCAATGGCAAACTCATCAATACGGGTTGGGAGTATCTTATGCACATGATATAGAGCCACCAGATGAACCAACGCGCGTTCCCGCAAGTCAGGACGCTCGTGGACAGCACACTGTAGGAGCATGCGGACAAAGCGATTTTTTCGCGGCGGACGCAGCACAGCCAAATCCTTAACCAACTCCAAGCCATGCTGTGTAAACTCCTCCACTAAACTCATCTGCAGCAACTGGGCAATGGAGTCCTCTGGCAGAATAGGCGCCTCTAAATAAATGCGACGCAGGAGTATAATTTTATCTTTGTATTCACAACGCTGTCCAATTCCATTTATCAGTTGACTTAACAATTCATTATACGCATGGTCGGGACGATTCTCTGTTTTTACATAGGTGTGTCGTGTGAAGCCCTGCAGCAGTGAGTACTCTTCGAAGAGCCAGGAGAAGGCCAGGTCTATTCTTTGCTTAATATCCTCCAGTATAAATTTCAAAATTCCATAGCGCACATTATCTGGGAATGTGGCGGCAATCACTGTAACCAGTTTGCGTCGTTTTGCAGCGACACCACCCATGATGCACTGACGCTCCGAGTTTAGGATGCGCTTCACAGCGCCCAGAAGAAATTGCTCTTTGACGTTACGTGAAAGTGGCTTTGTAATCTCCTGCAGCTTGAGTGCTTTGGCACGTTCTTTCATGCGCTCGATAACAGTTTGTTCCCCCTTTGCTCGTTCCATGGTCTCGCGTAGCTTTTTGGTAGCCTCCTCCTTACGCTGCTGTTCCTCCTCCGAAAGTTTGCCGGTTCCCTCGATTACGGGCGGCACATCCACGTCCATGGGTTGTGTTTGCTTGGGCCGCAATGGCGGTTCTTTGCTGAAAGCGGAGGCTCCTGGTCCCAATTTTTGTTCCGTTAATTGCTGGGCAAAGAGTCGGGAAATGTGGCTCACTTGTTGCTGCATGTTGAGTTGCTTGATGGGCGTATAATCATTAAGGAATTGTGCAGGCGCCTCTGGAGGCAGCTCAGGCAAGAATTCAATGACCAAATTAATGACGGTCTCCGGGGTACGCAGGTGTTCGGTCAGAAATTTCTCATTGACGCGCAATGACTTCTGACGCTGCTTCTCCAACTCATCCGCATCGATTTCCATTTCGCGTTCTCGCTGCTGTTTTTGCTGGTCCGCTAAACGCGCCTTTTTCGCCAAGCTTTGCGCGGCATTCTCAAGTAGACGCTTCTGTCGACGCGCCACCTCTTGCTTGTCCATTTTCGGCATAAGTTTCTGTATTTCATTTTGTGAAGCGCCCAAGTCAAGAAGCATGGCACGTATGCTGCTGACATATTCAAATGAGGCTCGATTCTTGAGCAATGTCTGGAGCTGCATCTTTAAGCTCTTTCGCACAGAACTGACTTGGGAGTCAGTCAAGGTGGGCGGGAGATTGGCATTTAGTTGCTTGAAAGCCTCTACTACAGGCCCCATAAAAACGGGACGCATTTTGGCAATAGTGCAGAGACTGCTGGTGCATGCAATTAGATTCACCGAAGAGATGTGCGTGGCACCATGAAATTGCAGCAATATATCGAATATATTGTTGCCCTCCTCCTGAAGCTTCTGACGACGAAACAGTTGGCATTGCTCAGGCACATCGGCTAAGGAGAAATCGCTCTCTCGCTTAAGACTATCCTCATCCGAATAGCTTTGTAGCACAATGATGCCCTCAAGGAATTTAATGGCATTAGTACGTATACCATCGTTTTCATTGTCAATCATGTCAAGCACTTGAGCTTTGACCAAGCTGAGGACATTCCAGGCCTGTTCGGCACTGTCCGTGGGATCGCTGAGAGTACACAGCCATTGCAATCCGTTCTTATAGATACTACCACAGGCCTGGATGACTCGTTTTATCACCTGTGCTGAACTGTCGCGCAGCATCATGGATATTATGTTGATAACATAGGGCAGAAGTTCAACCTTCACCTTGCTGCAAGGGAATTGTAAGTTAACCGTTCATTATTCAATATTCCCATTGGTAGCTACCAAGTCTGCTCCACAAAGGCCACCACTTGTTTGCGTACTTCCATGTTCTGGTCATGGGCCAGCGAAAGCACCGGTTCCAGAAATTCTTCAATCAGCTCTATGCAGGAACCTAGAATGGTTTCCTGCACCTTCACCAGCAGCTCGCATTTCCCAGAGGGGCTGGCTGTCGAAAATTCATTACACCATTCCACAACCTGTAGCCGACATACAACGTGAGATTAGGGAACAAAAAGTTGAAAGCGTGAGACCGGCATCAATTGTAATTACCCTGGCACGTGCAGTGGCAGTCTTTTCATCCGTGAACAAATTGGCCGTTTCCGACACAAACGAACTACGCGCAATAATGCTTTCCATGTTTTATTTGCTATTAATTTTTAACAAAGTTGCGAAGCTAACATTTTATGCGGCTCTATTGTGTGACCGTAGCTTATATTACAGTATCGATATGCGCGAATCGAAAAACCAATGCGCCTATCGATATGATGACAGCGGTGCCACTCCGTTAATTTTTTAAGGGCGGCAAATTTCTAAATGCGGGAAAAATACTGCTTTAAATAAAATTGAATTGCACAAAAAAATATTACGAGTAAATTCGATTTCTTTCCGTACACACTTTACAAAAAATGTTAAACTGAATGTGAATTTCAATATTACAGTAAGAATAAAATATAAAAATAAATCTCCAGATGATATTTTTACTATTAAAATATTAAATGCATTTAAAAAATTCTACAATTTAAAAATAGTTCATCCAAAAGAATTTAATGGTGTGAATGTGAATTTTAATATTACAGTAAGAATAAAATATAGAAATAAATCTCCAGATATGTACACATGATATTTGTACTATTAAAATATTATATGCATTTGACAAATTCTAAAATTGAAAAATATTTCATAGAAAAGACTTAAATGGTTGGCTTTTTAAGTACGCACCTCAAACGAATTTGATAATACGTTTTCTTTTCATTAACAAAAATCAAAACTGTTAAGCTTTTAAATGAGCCACAAATTAACAGCTAATCAGCGAAAGTAAATCTCGAACACAAGTCAAAAATTGTTCTTTCCTACAATTAGTTTTAACATGATCAAACAATTAGCCGCAATATTTTGCTGTTATAATCACGGCTTTATATTCGTTGTCTTTAAGGTATTAAAGATCGCTACTTGTTCTATAATTGGGCACCCCTATAATTTATTTACTCGTGCAAAGCGCCTATCTATATTGTTTGCACGAAATGCTTTGGAATTGAAACATGTACAGTTCGGTTTGGTTTTGCTAAATAAATTATGGTTGTGCGGGACTGATGTTTGTGGCAAAGAATTGTGTTTAATATTTTGGTAATGTGTCACTAATATTTTAAATAAAGACTGTAATGGAAGTAACCGGCATCAAATGGAAGCGTGAACTTTGCAACAGGTTAGAGATACATACAATATGTACATATCTTCGTTTCTTACTAACATTAAGGTAGTTGCCAACATACATACATACATAGTGCATATGTATGTATGTAAATGCATATGTTTGACGCCAAAGGTGCCTTTTGAACTTTGACAGCATGTAATAAATTGAGTTGGCGCACAGTAATCTTATCTATGTATGTATATACATACATATGTATACATATATGTATATAAGCCGCCAACAATTAATTTAAAGCAACCATCGTGCCATTCTTTACATGGAAATGGTGCGACATCTCAACCCCACAAAGCGCCACCTGGCTGGCATCTCTTGTTCTTGATTGCCTGATTGCTTGTCTGTATGTGTGCGAGCGTATCTGCTGTAATTGAGAAGCATGTGCAGTCAAGTCGTTGGCACATATATACATACATACATACATATGTACATACATTTGTACACACGTTTGTTTGTATGTGTGCGTTGTGGCTATAAATTGCTAAAAGTAGCCACAACTGCGGATCCCACTTGACGCGTCTTGGCGCTCCTTGCAAGGATGTTGGATTTTGTGTGATACGGAGCTCCATCTCCTCCACAATCGCGCTCTAATTTGCTGTTGTCCGTTTCACCTTTTGTGCTGACCAAGCAACAAATATGCCTTAATATTTTGCTCCAAAAGTCAATTGTCAATTGGCGTGTGTCCGTGGGTATAGTATATACATACATATGTATGTATGTATACAAGTAAGTGTAATGTAAGGGGCAGTGGATGGAATACGAGGCTGGCACTTGAACAGCACGACGCATGCAGCAGCAATTGTCGGAAGTGTTTTTGTTGTTGTTGCTCCTCTGTCGATGCTCTTTGTACGCTCCTGTCTGTTTTGTTTGCTTGTATCTGTTTTTGAAATATTAACGACGCCCTTTTGCTGTTTTTGTTCATACCACTGCGTAAGTTTATACACAAGAATATATAAATACATACATATGTATATATATACATATGTATGTACATGTGATTGTGAGCTGTGCCTGCATTTTATGTGATATTTGGTACCCAACAAAAACACAGAATTGCACATAAATCGGTAAATATGCATACATATCGTGTATGTTTGTGTTTGATTGTTTCCCAAAACTTAATAAGTAATATGTATGTTAAAACGTTTATATCCAGCTTTGGAATAAGGACTTTTACAAGTGTTTGAATAAGCCGGGGGTGCTATCAGAAACTTGATTTCGCTGACTACTTTTCCAATCAGACTGCACAGTTAAGTCGTATTTAAAAAGTATTTCAAGATTTATGGTACAAAATATGGGATATTTTAAGGCAGTCGAAAATGTTGCTGGCACTTCCAAAAGGTATTCGTCGTTCTGCTCCTCAAAATGGAAAACGAAGCTTATAACCTCCTCATTTGATTTAAATTTCTGTCATGGATTTTTGTATGGCTATATGAACGTATGGAAACACGTTCTTGACCAAAAGTCAGCAAAGCCGTTATGTTCGTTGATCAATGTATGGCACACGTGGCTTTTAGGCATCTTTGTTATTGACACTATCTCTCTCTCTCTCTCTCTCTCTCTCTCTCTCTCTCTCTCTCTCTCTCTTTATTCCATTTTTACAGAAGTACAGATATGGACTTAGTTGTTGAACGATATCTATAATGTCGAAATGATTGAAATTTTGGCAAAAACACATTTAAAGATGCCTTATCACAATACCAGAGTTTGGTTAATGAGGTCGTCTTCATGGCCCGACTAGAAACATTTCGGACTGCCCTCATAATCTATATTATACGTACATATACATATGTCGAGAATAACAACGCTTTGTATTTATGACATTATTGAATGCCTCACTATATTTTGAACTTAACTACAAATCGGTGCTTTATATAAATTAGAATCGATTTATTATAGCTTTCTACTCTTCGACCTACCTACAAGTATGTACATCTATAAATATATTTACAGCCCAGTGTAGTTACAGAAAGTTCTTAGATTTAGAAGTCGTGGTGAAAAGTTGCAAACTAACGAATATATGGAGAATAATTTGTTGCCTAGATATTCATGAAATGAAAAATGATAATATAAGTGAAAGCGGATTAAAATTCCACATTAGTTTTTTTTACTTTTGAAATGGAAATTTATGAAAATGTTCAAAAGCGTCGGAGCTTTATGTCGTCGCGCCTTTGACAAATCCTGCCACTAAACAGTAGCATTTCATTACAGCCGACTCTCACACACCCATGCAAAAAGGACTTACCGGCTTACAACTTCAAAACACATTTACGCCATGCAAAAAAAAAAAAAAAAAAAAAAATAGTTGCCTTCTTTTTTTCGTGATCCCCAACTGTTGTAAAAACGTCTACATTGTTGGAATTCCTTTTGCAAAATTGCCACATCGCATAAAAGGCGACTGAACGAACACACACACACACACACGCAAGCCTATACATACACACAAGCACACACACAAAGGCCAGACGTTGCGCCTTCTATTTGGGCTCTCCACGGTTACACAATAGGCCCGAAAATGACGTTGCAACAATTAATGTGCTGCTGAACATTTTTGCAGTCGTCGTCGACGTCGTGATTTATAACTTGCATATAATTTGTGGCCAATAGGAACTACAGCCTGTAACACCTACAATAGAAATTAGTGTGGATGTGTAACAAAGTGTGTGCGTGTGTGTGTGTGTGTTGGGGTGTTGTCAACAGCCTTGTAATTTATCGATATGTATGGGTGTCTGCAGTCGGGGGCAGGTTCCTCTAATAAGCTGCTGGCCGTGTGCATAATTTGGATATTTGAAAACTATTTTCACTGCGTGATAATTTATGTGGCGAACCCAAATACAGACAAATCGTTTCGGCCAAATATGCAAATTAATATATGTTACATATAATTCTTTTTGAATTCTTTGTTGAGTTGAATTACTCTTTTAAAACGAGCTTCCATGCAGATAAAATATAAGTGTTACGTTTTAAATATAGCGGCTTTTAAGATGCGGCCAGACAAAGAGGACTATATGTACATATGTTTCCCTTTACGTACTATACCTTCACATACTATAGGTTTTTTTGTGAGTCCACTCCTAACTAACTGCACAAAAATTCTTGCAAGACGAAACTCCTTACTTAAAAATTGAACACATTTTTTAGGAGTGCTTTTTCAGTTCAAGTTTTTATCAAGATTACAATAAATTCAAATAAAAATGGCTTCATTGCCCCTTAAATTTATCCCGCAGGGATTATTATAGCCTTAAGTTCCGTGTTTCTTGGAATTTTGAAATCAATTTTGGTAGTTACATCCAGTTAGTGCTTATGTACCTGTATGCTAAGTTTCATCATGATTGGTCAATTTTGAAGAAAGTTATAGCCATACATAAAATCGCTGCCCATGCTCTGCCTGCACCTCTGCCCGCAGCTGTTGTTGTTGTTGCTGCTTTGGTTCAACCTTTCCTGCATACACGCATCTGATGTAAATGTATGCTGTTGAAACTGTACATGAACATGTCTCCACTTTTGTATAGTATTTGTATTGAATAATTTGTAAATATAATAATAGATAAATAAAAAATTAATTTAAATTTTTTTCGTTTTCCTTAGCATTCCTTTCTTGTTTTCAATTGTCATTTTTAAGAGTTTTGATATTGCATCAATGTTTATTTTAATTGAATGATCTTGGTGTTAGGTTTTTGTAAAGTATATAACAGGGAGAAGGAAGCATTTACAGCCTTGAATTTTGTTGGAGATCGGAAACAGCTAAGCCGTTTATGTAGATGCCCATGCAACAGGAGTTTATTTTATTTTTATACTCTGTACATGAAATGTACAAGAGTATATTAGGTTTGCGCGAGCTGAAAAATGTAACAGGCAGAAGAAGAAACAGTGGTAGACCCCACAAAGTATATATATTCTTGATCAGCATGACAAGACGAATCGATTTAGCCCTGTCTGTCCGTCTGTCCGTCCGTCCGTATGATCACCTAGATCTCAGAGACTATAAGAGCTAGAGACACCAAACTTTGCACAAAGATGCCTTATGTGTGTACGCTATACGAGTTTGTTTTATTTTTTTGATTTTCCCCCCACTTCCCCCCTATGGGGGTTTTCCCGATTTTCCATTCGTATAATCGCCTATATCTCGGAGACTATAAGACCTAGGAACACAAAATTTTAGTCCCAGATGCCTTGTGTGAATACGCAGAAAATGTATATTTTGGAATTTCCCTCCCTCCCCCCTCTCCCCCGCAAATGCGATTTTCTCTAACTCCCGTAATTCTTGGAATTTCGAACTAAATGGAAATACCACCAGTTGGTTATTATATGTCCGTGTGTCAAGTTTCACTATGATAGACCGATTTAACAAGAAGTTATAGCCATAAATATATTTGCTGCTGCAGCGCTGCCCACGGCTGTTGTTGATGTTGCTGTTTAGTTGACTGCGAAAATGCTTACACAGACACAAATAGACGCACATAAACATACATACACTCACATAGACGCAATTGCTTTGTATATGTGCAATTATATACCCTTTACGTGAGTTCGAATACCGAGAAAGGTAAAATCGATCAAATTATTTTTAAATTTTTTTTTTTTTTTTTTTTTTTTTTTTTATTTTTATTGTTTGGCCGGCTCGAGGTCAGAGTAAGAAAAACCAATTTATTTAATTTTCTTTTCTTTTTCCGATATATTTCGGTTACGCCACGGTAACCGTCTTCAGGGCAACTACAAAACATATAACATAATTAACATATTAAAACTATAACACAAAAATTTTTATATAATTACTTATTTAAGCAAGTCTGCTCTGTTTGACTTGGAGTTACTAACTAACAGGTGTCTGTAAATATGCGCGCAATTTTCGGTGTCTGCTTTGTAGTTAATTCTGTATTTGTTAGGTGTGTTGATAATGTGTAGCGTTTCGAGAGTGAATCGCTTACTGTAGTGTCGTTCTTGTTGAAGTACTTTCGTTTCTTCAAAGTTGGGGGTGTGTCCAGTCTCTATGCAGTGGGTTGTTAGAGCAGTTTTTTGTGTCAATGTTTGATGCCTTAGTTTGTAGTCTGACTTGTGTTGTGATATCCGTGTTTTTAGTTTCGACTTAGTGGTTCCAATGTAAAATCTCCTACATGGGTTGTCGCTGTCTCCGTCACATGGAATTTTATAGACTACGTTATTCAGGTCCATTTCTGCAATTTTTGCCTTAGTCCTATTAAAAATGTTCCTAAGTGTATTCTCCGGTCTGTGCGCAATTTGTATATCCTCTTTTTGATAGCAGTCTGACTGGGTGAAGCGTTCTGAGAACCCTGATACGTATGTCAGAGATTTGTAGATTTTTGGTGCTCTTGGTTCTTTTTTCTTTGGGTTCTTATGGTTCTTGATTAGGGAATACGTCAATTTGATAGGGAAGTCGTTTTGTGTCAGTATCCGTTTAATTTCTTCCTCTATTTGTTTATGGTAAAATTTGTCACTTGTCTCGAACATCCGTCTTATACAGTTCTTGGCTGTATTTATTATCATATTTTTCGGATGTTTCGAGTGATAGTTAATCAGCCTACCCGATG
The DNA here is from genome assembly GCF_003285725.1 of Scaptodrosophila lebanonensis. NCBI lineage: Eukaryota > Metazoa > Arthropoda > Insecta > Diptera > Drosophilidae > Scaptodrosophila > Scaptodrosophila lebanonensis. The sequence goes on from NW_022060558.1 coordinate 3,792,268, forward strand.
CCGTCGGTTTCTGGTACCATTTTGTTTTTAGCGTATTCCCACATCTATTTATAGTCAAATCCAAATAATTAAGTTTCTCGTCATTTTCTGTCTCTAATGTAAATTGGATGTCTTTGTGGTATATGTTGAGGGCGTCTAATGTCTTTTGCACCTGTTCCTTGTCAATAATTGCGAACAAGTCGTCAACATATTTGGTCAGGATTCTTGGTCTATGGATCAATTTCGATGTTGTGTTTTCCAGAAGCTCCTCCATGACTATGTCCGCTATTACAGGGGACGCCGGGGATCCCATCGGTAGTCCCTTAAGTTGTATATACATTCTGTCCGTATACTTAAAATACCTTGTTTCACGGATGCAGAAATGTACGATGTCCATAAACATTCTCTTTGGGATTTTAGTGAAGCTTTCTATCCTGGTCCAGTTTTTACTGATGACATCCATCGCTAAGTCGATTGGGATGCTCGGGAACAGAGACACCACGTCGAACGAAACTAAAATCTCATCGTCTACTATATAAGTGTTGTTGACCTTGTCTTTAAACTCTGAGGAATTTTTAACGTTATATGGTGAGGTATTGGTCAGGTTCTTTAATATCCCAGCGATGTATCTACTAAGTTCGTGACAAGGGGAACCGACTGACGAACAAATCGGTCTCAGGGGTGTTCCTTTTTTGTGTATTTTCGGTAGTCCATAGATCCTGGGTGGTAGTGCAGTGCTTGTAACTAATTTATTCCTTTCAGTCTTTGTGATTATGTTCAATTGGAGTAGTTTGTCAACGAAGTTGTTGTTTTTATTCTGTAGCCTAAGCGTGGGGTCTTGTCTGAGTGTTTTTTGTAATTGTTTCCTCTTCTCGTCAATAATATTATGTTTATGTGCGATCAATATACTAAGAATTTTCATGTGAAATATATGGCTATGCTTTTCTAATCTTTGGCTTATGTTTGTGGGAATGAGTGAGTTTGAAAAACAACCATAGAGGAAATAATGAGAGCGGACGATACAAAAGCATTTTTTGAGAGTGAAGAGAGCATAATGAACAAACTGACAACAACTCTCAAAGAACGACAACTACGAAAACTGGAGAACCTAAGAAACGATCGTAACGAACGGCACACAGACAACAACAAAAAACAGGCAGAGTGGTTTGCAAACCAATCACACACAACATTCCCACCAAACATCACAGCATTACTTGCTATGGGTCCAAAGTACGCTTTACCAACTGACCGAAAAAGCTTTCCGCTCTTTAAATGCATAGCGGACGGAGAGGAGTTGGTACAAACAATAAAAAACAAAGAGAACCAAGAAACAGCTCGCATAAAACTCTCTTTACTAATTAAGAACATGATGACAAACAACCGAACTAACACAAGAGATCGCGCAATATTAGACACAGTGGAACAAACCAAAAAATTTCTGAAAACTAATGACAACATTTTAATATTAACTTCGGACAAAGGAAATAAGACGGTAGCCATGGACAAGGAGGAATATAATATCAAAATGACGGATATACTAGGAGACGCAAACACATGCAGAACACTCAGACAAGACCCCACGCTTAGGCTACAGAATAAAAACAACAACTTCGTTGACAAACTACTCCAATTGAACATAATCACAAAGACTGAAAGGAATAAATTAGTTACAAGCACTGCACTACCACCCAGGATCTATGGACTACCGAAAATACACAAAAAAGGAACACCCCTGAGACCGATTTGTTCGTCAGTCGGTTCCCCTTGTCACGAACTTAGTAGATACATCGCTGGGATATTAAAGAACCTGACCAATACCTCACCATATAACGTTAAAAATTCCTCAGAGTTTAAAGACAAGGTCAACAACACTTATATAGTAGACGATGAGATTTTAGTTTCGTTCGACGTGGTGTCTCTGTTCCCGAGCATCCCAATCGACTTAGCGATGGATGTCATCAGTAAAAACTGGACCAGGATAGAAAGCTTCACTAAAATCCCAAAGAGAATGTTTATGGACATCGTACATTTCTGCATCCGTGAAACAAGGTATTTTAAGTATACGGACAGAATGTATATACAACTTAAGGGACTACCGATGGGATCCCCGGCGTCCCCTGTAATAGCGGACATAGTCATGGAAGAGCTTCTGGAAAACACAACATCGAAATTGATCCATAGACCAAGAATCCTGACCAAATATGTTGACGACTTGTTCGCAATTATTGACAAGGAACAGGTGCAAAAGACATTAGACGCCCTCAACATATACCACAAAGACATCCAATTTACATTAGAGACAGAAAATGACGAGAAACTTAATTATTTGGATTTGACTATAAATAGATGTGGGAATACGCTAAAAACAAAATGGTACCAGAAACCGACGGCATCGGGTAGGCTGATTAACTATCACTCGAAACATCCGAAAAATATGATAATAAATACAGCCAAGAACTGTATAAGACGGATGTTCGAGACAAGTGACAAATTTTACCATAAACAAATAGAGGAAGAAATTAAACGGATACTGACACAAAACGACTTCCCTATCAAATTGACGTATTCCCTAATCAAGAACCATAAGAACCCAAAGAAAAAAGAACCAAGAGCACCAAAAATCTACAAATCTCTGACATACGTATCAGGGTTCTCAGAACGCTTCACCCAGTCAGACTGCTATCAAAAAGAGGATATACAAATTGCGCACAGACCGGAGAATACACTTAGGAACATTTTTAATAGGACTAAGGCAAAAATTGCAGAAATGGACCTGAATAACGTAGTCTATAAAATTCCATGTGACGGAGACAGCGACAACCCATGTAGGAGATTTTACATTGGAACCACTAAGTCGAAACTAAAAACACGGATATCACAACACAAGTCAGACTACAAACTAAGGCATCAAACATTGACACAAAAAACTGCTCTAACAACCCACTGCATAGAGACTGGACACACCCCCAACTTTGAAGAAACGAAAGTACTTCAACAAGAACGACACTACAGTAAGCGATTCACTCTCGAAACGCTACACATTATCAACACACCTAACAAATACAGAATTAACTACAAAGCAGACACCGAAAATTGCGCGCATATTTACAGACACCTGTTAGTTAGTAACTCCAAGTCAAACAGAGCAGACTTGCTTAAATAAGTAATTATATAAAAATTTTTGTGTTATAGTTTTAATATGTTAATTATGTTATATGTTTTGTAGTTGCCCTGAAGACGGTTACCGTGGCGTAACCGAAATATATCGGAAAAAGAAAAGAAAATTAAATAAATTGGTTTTTCTTACTCTGACCTCGAGCCGGCCAAACAATAAAAATAACTATGAGGAAGGTCACCAAAATACTCAACATTTTTAAATTTTCTTATTTTTTTCTATAATTATTGTAAACATATGTACAGAGTATTTCAAAGTCGGGCCACCCGACTTTAGCTTTTTAGCTTTTTTACTTGTTGTATTTTATACCCGTCCCATGCTATAGAATTTCGTCAATACTGTCCAAATTTCCAAAGCGTCTTATTATTTTAGCTTCAGTGGCAGAAGTTTGTTTGGGTACAGGGTATTTCACGGTCGGGTTTACTCAGATGAAGCATTCTCTCTTGTCAATACATGTAATTATTTCAAAGCCTTCAAAAACTGTCGCTTATGATATGATGATATTAATAATATGATATTAATATTAATAATGTTTTTAAGAAAATATGCACTTTTAACTTTGGAAAACAAACGAAACTAATAATTGCTTATACAAGGTGTGTTCCAAAATCAATTTATTTTTTTCAAAATAGTCTCCTTCTGCTTCAATACAGCTTTTTGCACGATCCAAAAGCATGTCGAACGAGTGTTTTAGTTCGTTGGCCGATATGGCCGCCAGTATGCCGGTGCAAGCCTTTTGAATGGCCTCTACGTCTGCATAACGCTTTCCTTTAATGGGCAAATGCATTTTTCCGAAAAGGTAGAAGTCGCACGGACCCATATCAGGTGAATACGGCGAGTGGTTAATGGCTAAAATGTGATTTTTGGTCAAATAATCGGTCACAAGTGTCGATCGATGAGACGGATTCTGAGCAATTTTTGATCGTCAGTCAATTTTTGTACTCTGTACATGAAATGTACAAGAGTATATTAGGTTTGCGGGAGCTGAAAAATGTAACAGGCAGAAGGAGGCGTGGCAGACCCCACAAAGTATATATATTCTTGATCAGCATGACGAGACGAGTCGATCTAGCCCTGTCTGTCTGTCTGTCCGTCCGTATGAACACCTGGATCTCAGAGACTATAAGAGATAGAGACACCAAATTTTGCACGAAGATGCGTTATGTGTGTATTCTATACGAGTTTGTTTTATTTTTTTGATTTTCCCCCCCCACTTCCCCCCTATGGGGGTTTTCCCGATTTTCCATTCGTATAATCGCCTATATCTCAGAGACTATAAGACCTAGGAACACCAAATTTTAGTCCCAGATGCCTTATGTGAATACGCAGAAAATGTATATTTTGGAATTCCCCTCCCTCCCCCCTCTACCCCGCAAATCGTAACTCCCGTAATTCTTGGAATTTCGAACTAAAATTTTGGAAATACCCCCAGTTAGTTATTATGTGTCCGTATGCCAAATTTCATTATGATAGACCGATTTAACAAGAAGTTATAGCCATAAATATATTTGCTGATGCAGCGCTGCTGCAGCGCTGCTCAAGCGCTGCCCGCGGCTGTTGTTGATGTTGCTGTTTGGTTGACTGCGAAAATGCTTACACAGACACGAATTGATGCGCATAGGCATACATACACTCACACAGACGCAATTGCTATGTAAATGTGCAATTATACACCCTTTACGTGAGTTCGAATACCGAGAGAGGTAAAATCGATCAAATTTTTTTTTTTTATTTTCTTAATTTTTTTTATTTTCTATAATTATTGTAAACATATGTACAGAGTATTTCAAAGTCGGGACACCCGACTTTAGCTTTTTTACTTGTTTTTTTTTTTTTTTTGTAACAAGTAATTAATTTGAATATATTGAGAATAAAAGTACAATAACTGTAAAGAATTTCTTTCGAAATGCGACTAGGTGGCAGCGGCAACTCTAGATTGTTATAGAATTTATATTTGCGAATACCCTTTGTTTAATAATAATAATCAATGCTTCCATTGTAACACTTTAAATAATGGCTTCAGGTGAAAATTGAGTCAAATTATTTGTCTGCCGTATTTTTATAGCCTGTACCCAAAGGGTGAAAGGCTATACTAGTTTTGTGCGCATGTATGTAACACACAGAAGGAGGCGTGGCAGACCCCACAAAGTATATATATTCTTGATCAGGATGAGAAGCCGAGTCGATATAGCCTTGTCCGTCCGTCCGTCTGTCCGTCTGTCCGTATGAACGCAAGGATCTCAGAAAGTATAAGAGCTAGAATAACCAAATTTGGTTTCCATATTCTCCTAAGACCGAGAAAGTACGAGTTTGAGTTTTTTTTCGATGCACCCCCCCACTCCCCCGCAATTCGTGTTTTTTCTTATAACTTCCGTAATTCTCGGAATTTTGAAATCAATTTTGGTAGGTACATCCAGTTAGTACTAATGTGTCCGTGTGCCAAATTTCATCATGATAGGTCAATTCTGAAGAAAGTTATAGCCATAAGTAAAATCGCTGCTCATGCGCTGCCTCTGTCGGCAGCGCTGCCCGCAGCTGTTGTTGTTGTTGCTGCTTTGGTTCAACTTTGTGCTGCATACATACACGCATATAAACACGCATAGGTACGTGATGTAAATGTATGCTGTTAAAACTAAACATAAACATATATTCTAATTTAATTTAATTAATTAATTCATTAATTTTTTTTAATAATTTAATTTTTTTTTAAATTTTTTTTTTTTAATTTTTCTTTTTTTGTGGAGAGTACAGGCTATTTTACTGTCGGGCTTGCTCGACTGTAGCGTTCTATCTTGTTAAAATTTAAAAAGTGTTCAATGTATCAGGACAGCGGCTATTTTGTTGAAAGGAATTATAGTTACATTCGTATTGGAACTTGGTAAATTTTTAGAATATTTACACAACGTCTCGCCCAAGCTAGCGTATTTCACCTGAGCTTTTCTTTTCAATTTGGAATTTTCAGCATTTTCAATTTACAATAAAATTCAATAAGGTGTTGACTTAATGGAGATTGACTGACAGTGGCTGCCAAACTCGCTGGCTGGCTGGGTGGCTGCAGCATAAAATGATTGTATGTATAGGTATGAAGACGCGCATGTGTGGGATATAATTCTAAGGCCAGGTCTTAGCAGTCGAGCGTGCTGTTTGTTTCTCAAAAAAAAAAAATTGTGTAAATGATTTGAAATTGAAAATGTTCAGTTGGGAGAAGGCAAAGCTATGCATTTTGATGAATGAATCCGTAATTGCAACTACAATATGCATCCATACACTTAGTATATTACAGTATATATGTCACAGGCACTTATTGTTCCTGATTTCCAATACCTTTACTCTTTAGTTGTAATAGTACAGACCTCATAACATGCTCGTAAGTAGATAACTAGTTTTGAGATCAAAATCTTGTGTGAATGATGCTCAAAGAGTTAGGTATTTTGTTGCCTACATAGTCTATAAAATTTTGTGTTTCGAATTTCTAGTATAGCTTTACAGGATACAGCTTAAAATTAATATTTTATACTTTCAGGAGAGTCCAAATTCTATTCTATACTGCTGTGTACAAAAGATAACCGAAATATTCATTATGCCCAAAAACCGAGCGGGTGTTTTGATGACACAAATCTTATTATTTTTAAGGTGACAGCATTGTTATTGATAGTCGTAGAATTTTCTTCATTCACACACTAAATTTTAGTCCAAAATGCCAAAGCTCTTCCTGCAGCTATTGTTGGTGTTTTTGAATACCCTAGGAGGTATAATCGTTCAAACATTTTTTTGTTCAATTAACGTAATTTTTTAAAATTTCTATAATTATACTACACATATGTGCAGAGTATTTCAAAGTCGGGGTACATGAATTTAGCTTCTCCATGTGTTATTTTTACAATGCCTGAAATTATTCATTTATTATTATTATTCAAAGAAGTTTGGTTTAATTGTATGTAAGCAATGGAGGTAAATTTAGGTAACCTAAAATATATCTTTATGCATGCCATAAGCTGTTCACACAGGGTCGCGAAATCGTTGAGGACGAACCACATCCTATAAACAACAGCAACTGACGAACAACATATAAGGAAAATCAAAGAATTGATATCGATTGACTGATTGATGCTGTTGGCATATCTAATGGTACAGTCAAATTTCGTTTGGTCCAAAAAACTGCACCATTGCACCAATTATTGCCCTGATCCAGCTATTTTATAAATCGAAAAGACCACTTCGGAGACACCGTTTCAATAAAATTCGAAAGGATTTTTGTTACTGAAGGGCTTTTCAAGAAATGATTTTTGTGCATTGCATCCGGAGGGGACTACATTTATTTATTTACTTATTTGAGATCCTTATCCTAGCTTAAAGCTAGTCATTAAATATTAACATCGATATCAATATACCTTTACAATGTATATGTATCATATAATTTTATCTAAATGCATTTAGTTAATCTTATTCTTATTTGCTCTATTTTACTATATAACACAATACAATTTATTTATATATAAGTTTAAGTTTTGTTTTTGTTCTTTTTGCTCTTTTTTTTGTTATAACCTTCACGTATGTATTTTAATTTTTTAGTTGTAGAATGGGATAAATTCAATTTTTAAAAATAAATTAAGATTTTGAAAGTAACCGAATAATCGAATACTGGATATTTTTGTACACGGTAGCAAATAAGGTTTATTTGTGTAATTTTTAGAACATGCTTTTTAGTTACGAAGCCTGGCAAAACAGACAAAGTAAAGTGTATAGAGGATAAAAATGCAGACTGGAAATCCTGTGAACTTTGTGCTAACAAACTTAAAAGGCTTAAAATAACATGCGGATATTTCACTTGAAACTTTTCAACATTTACATAATTAGCAGCAGGTGAAACAGGGCGAAAAACTTTAAGTGTAAACAAAAATAAATTTAAAAATATTAATTAAAACGTTGCCTGTGTTTGTGTTCGTTGGCGTGGGCACAAGTTGCCCTTTTTTTATGGCTGTCTGTGCCAGTTTGAAGCTGTAGTTGGCTTTGGGCCAAGTGCATGTTAGAAAATGCAGTGCGGGCCAATTATCAAATGTCAGATGCGTGGCGAGAAGGCGAGTTGTACTTTAAGGCATGCTCTTCCCGCAGCATAGTTTCCAAACTAAATGATGAATGTACTATAAACACACTCTATTTTGAACATCGTTTATCAGTTTAGGCAGATTGTTGTAGTTGTTCCTCTTCACATTCATTATCAATCACTTATCGTTTTCTTCCTCATTTATCTGACTCCATTATGGCATTGCAGATATTCGCATTGTCACCTTGTTGGCCATTTAACATGCTGCTTGCTGTTGGATGCATGTCATCCACGCCTTTAACTGCCATTGATAGATTTAGGAGGTCTTCGTCGGTCAAAGTCGACTACTTGTATGTTATGGCTACTGAGGGCTGACTGATCCTATTATTAGCTGCAGTTAGTGAACAAAGAAAAAAATCGCTTTTGTTTTCATGTGTTTGATGAACTTTACAGTGGAACTAGGCTAGAGGAAATTAAGATTAGCAATTTGTTTGAATCGAAATGAAACGAAATTGAACATCTTTGGATTTCACACAACGGTTGCGCGTGGGTTCTAATTCAAATTGTTGTTTGTTTCCATTTTGTCAGAATTTACAGAAATTATAAATTTTTGACGAAAGGGCCTGAAGTTTTATTAACTCTTTATATTTTTATTAAGGAAGACATTTTTTATAATATAATATATGTTTATTATTATGCTGCGGAATCGGCCTGCTGATTTCGCCATAACAGGACAGTGTGACATTTTTACATTTGAGACGAGTGGTCTCAGAATGGTTAATACTAGGAGTAATTTTTAAATCATGCTTTATGCGATGATGGTAGCGGCGTGATTTGAACCGAATTATATACTCAGTAACGAACTCACATTATGGGATTCCTGTTAGTTAACTAAGGAATGTCAGGCCCCAATATAGATTTGTGAAAATATTTTTGGATATATATATTTATTTATATTTTAGAGGATTGCTATTTTTTAATAGTTGCTATTACTTTGAAAATCACTCGCCAATTCTTTAAATTGAATCTCCACTGCTGTATCGCTTGAGCATTTATCAGATGTTTGCACCACCACTGGCGAAAGAGAACTGCAGAAACCGCTACAACAGCAACTTGGGATGAAACAGCGAATCGGTGTAACGAAAAAAAGCAAACGCATAGGCAGACGCATTTATCCTAACGTGTTCATTTAAGTGGAATCACTTAATGGTTTTATTCGCTTATCATTATCATCCCGGCCCGTTCCAGTTCTCACACTGCAAAGAGGCGGCCGAGCGGCGCAGAATGACAAACCGTACCCAGAAGGCCAAGAGCGATGGGCAGGGGACAATTGGGTCGAAACGAGAAATCTGTTTGTGCGGCATTCAGACTCCAACAGCGTGAGGGAGCAGTTGAAAGAGGCGGCGAATGCGAGAGTCCGTTTTTGGCCAGCCGTTGTCTTTTATCAAGCGGATGTGTGGACTCGCTGTCAGCGCCCAATGTTTGTGCCCAGTCATTGTTCCACTGCGTGTGCGACAATCACGAATATACAAACACCCAGAATGGGGTGACCATTTTTAAAACCATTGATGACCATTTTTTCTGCACTCAGCAAAAGTGCTGTAGCTGCGCAGCAGATGAAATAGCTTGAGTAGTTGTGAGGAAAACCAATTATGCATTTAAACTATGTATATTAACTAAGCCAAATTTCCAAAATATTGTGCACTGTACTGCTAATTGTCGTCTGTAGCTTAAGCTTTTCAAAATATTCAAATACACCTAATTCTGTTTTTACACGGTAGATTGGTTCCTAAAAATGTCGTGTCCATTAGTTGGAAATGCTCGTTTATTTCCCACCGTTCCACACTCGTTCCACTCTTCGACGTTTCTCATATGTACTATATATCGAAAACTAAATTTATAAGCGGTGTAGTTACATATATTGTTGAAAACCCATAAGTAAATGGAAATGGAAGCATGGCTGATACTGCCTCTAGCCAGAAATAAATGGCACTACCTACTATAACAAAAGAATATTTCATTGGGCTTGGGAATTCTTGGCCACCCTAAAGCAAACGCACACATACGCAGACATCGCATAATTTGTGCGCAATTGCTGCGCTTAATGTTTCACTTTTTAACACAGGCATACGCGTCATTCAGACCGAAACGTGTGCGGAGTGATGAGTGGGGGTTTGAATTGGAGTTGGGGGTGGGGGTGGGGGGTTGGTTTTCGGGTTCTCTGGTTGGTTGGGGGACGATGGTCTGAGGCTGGAACGTCCCACAAATAAGGAAGTAATATGTCGCCGTGCACGGATATCTAAAGCAGACGACAGACAGTTTTGGTCCTCCATTGTCATCATTTTTTTCGCTTCACCCGCTGCGACGGATCTGTCAGAAACATTGAACCGCAACCGCATTTGTTTAGAAGATTGATGACCGACACTTTCGGCACTTTTCTTGCGCGTGTGCCTGTCGATGATTTGCTTATATTTATGGCCACAAAATCTTTGCCACAATTTAAGTTTCATCGAGGTCTACTATATAGTGTCACTATGACCTGTGGGACCTCCGAGCCAGCCCCCGACTACTGAATAATTTCATTAATTCAATGTACAACAATGTGACTTGTTACTTGTCAACTTTGTGTCTTCAGTTCATGTGTACATGTGTGTGTGTGCGATTAGTTTGATGCTCGTATGTTTAAACAACAGCAACAAGGACATCTCAGTTAGAACATAAAACTTTCCCGACTTACGGCGCTACAAGGCAGTGATTTTATTTAATGCCCCGTGGTGTAAAAAGTAGTCAAGTATAAGATGATGAAGAAGAAGAAGAAGAAAAAATAGAATAGATGTGACAAGTCAAGGCAAGACATTTAGGGTCGATTGTGCCGCATAGTCGGCGATGGCAGGGCAGCTGTTGCTGATGCATCATGGTTGTCAAAAACATTTAGCCGCCTTTTAACTTGTGTCATGTGCAGCTTCTCAGCTTGCCGCCTAATGTAGCAGGACACAACCGGACGCATTTGAAGGGAGGAAGTGGTAGTAGTTGTTACATTTCATTTATTCATTAAAAAAAAAGTACTTTGCTGCACTTCAAAGTGCAGTAGTTTCGATGCCCCTTACATTCCACTCTCTTGAAATCGCCCGTCCAATAGAGTCATGGTATTCCTTCAATACGAATCTGTTAACGGAATGGCAGTTTTAATTAATTGATAAACGATGACCAAAAAGTGCACATATATGTATGTAAAAAAGTTTACCGAATATTTTTGATTTATTTTCGATTCAACACAAATTTATTTCACGTACAGAATTATGTTTCGGTTTGCGAATCGGAAACATTTTTATCAGACCCGAAGTAAAATTTTGCAAGGGAAAACTTAGTTTAAGGAAGAACTTCCAATTTAGATTTTAAGTTCACATCGACTGCATTTTAGGTTATTTTTATTCCAGCCCCATGCACGAGATTTCTACTTGTAATGCACCTAGCCCTCGCTTAACACGGGGGTTGCGTGAAACCTCAGAAAACCTCGTTTTAAACGAAATCGTGTGAAACGAGACATGAACTCCATACAAAAAATGGGGTTACGTTCATAAAAAAGTATTGTTGTTTAACTCTCCACTGTTTAAAAGGTCGAGACATTTTCGAAATTAAAGTTACTCCAAGTGTTGAATATTTATTATTAACAGATTAATCTTATTAAAACAAAAAATATTTTTAAGTGTAAACAATTTTAAAGCAGCTTTATGTAAAATTTAAGAACCATTTGGTCTCTTCATTAGATTATATATTAAAAGCCATTTTTGTGCTAAAAATTGATTTCTTTATTTGATTGATTTTCTTTCTTGAAAAAGAAAATGTTTTGCAATTGTAAGCAACCGCTGGTCATAATTTCTACCAATATGCATTCTTTCATAAATATTTCTTAACTTTTATCGTGACAGATCGAGGTTTTCAGCGCGTTATAAGGGAAAAGGTAGCAAATTTTTAATCGTGTTAGACCGAGTTCGTATTAAAAGGGGTCGGGTTAAGCGAGGGCTAAGTGTACTATCTAGATTGATATACTCTGGATGTTTTTGAGTCTTACGGAGAAGTGGGGGGGGGGGGGGTGTATCAGAATAAAAAAAATAAACTTGACCTGCCTAGGACTTTGGGGAACCTCGATACCAAGTTTGGTTATTCTAGCTCTTGCACTTCCTGAGATCCTTGCGTTCATACAGGCAGAAGGACATGGTTATATCGACTCGTCTTGTCATCCTGATCAATAACATATATTCTTTGTGGGGTCTGCCACGCCTCCTTCTGTGTGTTACATACATGTGCACAAAACTAGTATAGCCTTTCACTCTTTCGGTACAGGCTATAAAAAGACGTTTTAGAATATGTATGAAAATTGAAAGTAAGTTTTTTATACAATTTTATAAAAGTCTTAAAGGTAATAGATAAGTAGTTACAGATCCGAACTTAGCAGTTATGTTGATGTTTTTCGATATACACAATCAAAGGCTAAAAGGGTATACTAGTTTACTGGGACTGTAAAACACAGAAGGGGGCGTGGCAGACCCCCTAAGTATATATATTCTTCTCAAGATAATAAGCCGCCTTGATAAGCTCAAATAATTAATATTTCTGGAGCCAATTCGGATTTCCAGCGTCACTAAACTAGTAATATTTTTGAGTAGATTAACTCGAGTTTCCTCTGTAAATGGTTACTTGATATAATTAACTAATTAGCTTCACACGTACACGTACACATACAAGGAAACAGTTAGGTGAGAGGACAATAGAACCCAAGCCGACATAAATTTGTTCACTCGTGCGTTATTGATCCACTGAAACACTTTATGAACGACCTTTTTATGGATTTCCTGGAACAAATCCTTAGCTTTCTCCTGCTAATGCCCAGCTAATTTTGCAGCCAAGGATATGAAATACGATGACCCTTCGGCTGTCAATGAAATCACTTAGCCGCCCCGCAGACCACGAACAAAAGTGGCCAGAACGACAAAACAGTGGGCAGACAACAAATTAAAAGCCATAAACCGCAGGCCTGCAAAATAAAATACGAGGAATTAAGCTGGCAGAAAGTCTGGCGTGAAAAACTTGCTGCTACCGTAAGGACATAGGGAAAAAATCCCTAATGTCAGCTTGCGCGAAACTCGGCTTTTGTATATAGTTGTGTGTGTGTGTGTGTGTGTGCGTGTGCGCGTGTGTGTGGGTTTGTGTCAATGTGGGTTATAAATGTTATGTGTGGTTAAGGGTTAATAACTGCAAACAAGGCGGCGAATGGCGTGTTGCGGACGCACACAAAAAGTGAGAAATGAAACAGACAAGGCCAAGACGTTCATGGTATCACTTGCCTTGGCTTACATGCTGCCCTTTTTATTTTTATATTTATTTATTTTTTCTTCCTTTTCTTCCACATGATTCTTGGCTTTGTTTGGCAGTACGGCCGGCAGTTGAAGCCGAAGTGTGGCTGCTAATGAAAAGTGCCGCAGCTATTGTGTTGCAAATGACTTTAGTTGTGTCTAGGATGGGGGGCAGAGGTGGGTGTTGGTGCTACATCTGTTGTCAGTGCTCAGCCGGGCGAGTTTGATTAGTTTCTGGTGTGGGCCGTGCCAGTCTTGTTGGTGGGCTTGTACTGGTAAATTGCTTTGTCGACTCTTGTTACGTTCGTACTTTTACAAGTATATTCTAAAGAGAATTCACACATGTATATACATATACATATTACGAAGTGTGAGTTTCAAAGCTCTACAAATATTGCTACATTTTTAATTTTATATACAATTTTATACATATTAGTACCAGTACATCGCCTATAATTATATTGCCAAGTCAACGGCACTTCTAAATTCTGTTTGATTCAATTGTTCACGTTTTGTTAAAAATGTGCTCTTCACAAGCTAATTAAATCCTAACAAGCTTCCTCTTATCCCCAGGTTATTAAAAATGTTAATGATGTTAAGCACCATCTCTTTCTACCTTAACTTAATTCATAATCCTGTGCTCGAAGGCCAGAAAAAGTATGTTAGGTTTGTTTAAAGTATTTACCATACAGAAGGAAGAATGTCCGACCCCATAAAGTATAAATAATCCTAATCAGCACGCTGAGAGCATGATTGCTTGACTCTAGCATTCCATTATTGTTTTTATATAGAACGGAAACTTTCGGTAATAAATAAATTATGATTACTATGTATTAATATGATGAGGTTGCGTATTAATTATAAACAACTTACTTCATAACGACTTACATACATAAATAAACTGAATAGGTATAGAGCATGACGATAAATTTCCTCTGGGGTTTTAGATCTGAAGATAATTACATTAATTTTTCTCTTTTTCAACGCGACACACGAATTATTTTAATTTTCGTTTAAAAATAATGTAATAAAATAACGAAATACATTACAGAATAAAACAGGAATAGAATGCTAGAATGCAGGGGCACCTTGTAAACGGGCTGTAACCATATCAATGAAAATACGAGAATTGAATACCAAATTCGGTAATTGTCGATTTTTTCAGTATTTTCCCTGATCCTTGTGTTCATACAGAATGGCAAACGGGCAGGCTTTATCGAATGAACTCATACTGATCAAGAATACTTTGTGGAATCACACCAAACTAGAATACCCATTAAGCCTTTAGTCACAGATTATTCCCCTAAAAGACCACTGTTCTGCCCTTTCTACTATCTCACCAATCCTAAATAAAATCTAATCTAAACCTGCTACATGAATATTAGACTTAGATATGCACTGTCAATTCTATATTTAAAAAAGAAATATATTTGGAAAAGAATATTGTGCCAAAGAAACTGCATTGTAGATTTGTATTGCTTCTACATATTGTGGAACCCGTGAACATAAATTGTGCTCCGTAGAATAGTAATCCATCAATTTGGCTCAGTTTTGATTTGAAACAAAACCAAGACGTATGTGCTTGCAGCAATTATTTACAATTCGTGCGCACTTGCCAGCTGGCAGCCCACAAAAGTATGCTCTGCTTACTCAAGTGGCTAACTCGACTGTTTTTCATGCGCGCACACATCCGTGCAAGTATGTGTGTGTGTATGTGTATGTGACTGTGGCTGTTCTTGACTTTTGTGAAAATTAATAAGTTTCTCAACAAGTCAGCACCATTCCGAACCACTCGTCGGTCCAGCTCTAACGGCAACTTCTGCACTTGATGGCCAAATAATTTGTCGTCTGTGTTTATTTCCAAATCGTTAAACTCAAAATAAACTCGGTTCTCCACAAATCGTATTCGTGCGTGTATATGTGTACGTGTGTTTGTGTAGGTAGATTTGTCATATAGCAACAAAACCAAATTTTAAGTAGTTGACATTCACATTTGCGCCACCACACAGTGGGACGGAATTAAATATTTTAAAAAGAGTGTGTATTTTAAATTTTAAAATCGATGAGTTTGTCAGTTTTAAAGACATTAAAATATATAATTGTGTAATTATTAAAGTAATTCAACAACTAGTGGGACGGAATAAAATATTTTGAAAGTGTATGTATTTTAAATTTTAAAAACGACGGGATTGTTAGTTTTGAAGACATTAAATAAATAATTATAAAAGTAATTCAACAACTAGAAATGTAACCTGAAATTAACATTAATTAGGATATTTATCTATTTTCATCGACCTCAATTCAAAATGCTAATTGTAACACAGTGGCTTCCTTTTTATGCATAAAAACATTTTATGATGGCTATTCAGTTTTTCATTATAGTTTTCTGTCCCTTAAATTGCATAGTTATTTCCATTTTCCCTGATAAAGTGGTAATGTAAAAGACTGAGTTCTTTGGGCAGACTTTTTGACTTTATTCAGGTTCATAAGATAAGCAGCAGTCTAAGCAAAGGTCTAATTAATTCACAACTTAAATCTGTAAATAAAAAAATTGCTAAAATAGCGTGTGGTTTGAAAAATAGATTTCACATTTTAAGGATCTCTTCTCTGGTTCCTTATTGTACGCCTAATCCCTAGACAATATGATTGCACAATTTGGTCAAAACTGTCCACAATTCATTGTCATTAAATCGGGAAGTGTAATCTTTTTGATTTATGATCGAGCGTTGTTTTTTTGCGGCTTGTGGATATTCGATTTCGTAATTTTGATTTGCTTTTTTATTTTTATTAAACACGGCCACATCATCACTTTTTTTAAACAAATTAAATAAGTTTATTTAAAAGAAGCAAAAGGAGCGTGTACAAGAATTTGGATCCGTAAACAAATCGCGCCATTTGCAGAATAAACCAAAAAACTAACCCGCATGTATTTGGTGCGACATTCGCTGATGAAACAATTTTAAAGTACTTTCAAATTGATTTCACATTTGTCGCCGAAATTTCCACTGTACGGGTTTGTGGTTTCTGCCGCTTAAATCGAGCGTGTGCGTTTCTCATACCACTATTGGGGAAAACAATTTCGTCAAGTGGTTTCGTAATAGATGCGCTGTTAAAGCGCTTTCATCTTCTTATTGCAATAGAGGCTGCAGTAATTTGTATTCTGCAGTTTACTTTTCCCTTGCACTTATCACAATATAAATGCCGCTGCTCATTTTCATTTAGGGACACTTTTTGGCACACAGAAGAGAACTCATTAAAAAAGAGACTGTATAAAAATGTCATGTCTAAATGCAGCGACGCCTACACTTTTTTTTTTAGACATTTTTATACAAAAAAAAAGTTTTTTAAATGTAAAATGTGCCCATTTTCTTTGTGTGGTGCTTTGAGGCAGAAAGCAGTGGCGCAAAAGAAAATTGTTGGCGGCTCTTCGTGAAAAGTCAAAATGCAGTCGCATGCGACAACAGAGTAGGTCTATGTACTAAACACTAGAATACTAGAATGTGTATATATATGTAGGGGGTGTGTGGGTTTGTGTGTTTGTGGGGGGAGGGGGGGAATGTTATTTAGTAGCAAAAATGAGCAGCAGCAACGCTTAAATTTGTATCAAGGACTTGCGACGTTTGGGTTCCATTCTCTGTCTCTGGCTGATTTCCGCTGGCAACGACTGATGGTGTTTCTTTTTTTTTTTTGCTGTTGCCTAGTTGCATTTGTTGTTATTGTTGTTGTTGTCATCATCAGCAGCAACAGCAACAACCACAATAATAACAGCAACATTATCTCCTTGTTGTCAAGCAATGCTGTGTCCTCATTATCGCTCGGCGCAACCCTTCTCTTTTATTAAAAAAAAAATCGCGTTTTTAAACATTTGCAATTCGTGTTTTGTATTTTTTAAATGACAGCTTTAATATGTGAAGAGTGGCATTTGTTGTTAATTTCTTTTCTAAGCACAATGCTTTCGAAACTAATACATTCCATAGTGGGTTAGCACTTCATTGTCCATTTACTATATAAAGGTTTTTGATTCCATATAGACGAAAATATCCCCATAAAACCGATCTTTAAACATACAATTGTTTCAGTCATTGGCCGTATCATATACATACATACATACATACAAGTATATCACAAAGTAGATAAAGTATAGGTTATAATTAAACTACGATGTAAATGCATTTATATATTTACAATTTCATGCTTATTACAGAATTACAGATATTGGTAACAATATATGTTATATACAGGAAATTCGAAGTTCTATTCATAGCCCAGTTAATTAAGACTTAGGCTTCCTTATAAATGAGCTATTGTCGAAACCTCAGTAACATTCGAGTTCATCTATTCGTATTCCATGTTCGCATTCTTTTTGGCTGTATCGAACCCTGCAACTTGTAACAGAAAGAGGGGTGCCTTACCTTACAGAGTATCTATTTTTTCAATCGGTAGCATGATTTACATCTAGGTTTCAAATATTGGAAATGAAAAGTATGTTTTAATTCTGCCCGCTATTGGAGATTTCCCATAACTCTCCATTTGTACTAAGTATATTCAAAATTAAAGTTTTTCGGATTTTTGTTTTGATTGTGCAGCTCTAAAAGAGGTTATATACACGTACAAGTATGTAAACACTGTTCCTGCTCTGGCAGTAGCCGATGTTGTTGTTACTGCTGTTTTGTTCCAACTCTGCACACCCGATTCATGTTGTTTCCACTCCGTGTGCGCGAACATGCGTCCAAGGGGGCGGACGACCAAAGTAAACAAACATTGTTCATCGGCGACCCGAAAAATAAAGCGAAAACCCTCTTCGTATTGAATTTATATTCAAAATCCCTTTAAACTAAAAGGTTGGTCATGCAAAGAGATTTTTTTAATTAAAACGATTTTTTTTAATATTTTTCACCCACAAATAAAAATAAGTCATAGAAAACCTAGGCGTTTCAACTAATAGTGGGTAGTGCTCGTACTTTTATTCCAAATTTCCAAATGATAAGCAAAACAATTTACAAATTCTAGCAGCGATTTGTTTTCCTTTTTTATCGCTTCAGAGTATTTCATTGTCGGCTATCTCCACTGTAACATTCTCTTCTATTATAATTAAAAAATAATCCAATACATAATCTGTTTTGTTTTGTTGTCTTTTTATGTACTTTTCGCAGATTTGACTTATAAGTTAAACTTTGGAGCGACTTTCTTCCATCGCTATAAGATAACTCTCTAATAACTAGAGACAATCTTAAATTGGTATCATAATGTAATATAAAAAGTTGCACAAGTTGAAGAGAGAGGGGGTTGGGGTGGTTGCCCAAGTTAATCTGCCACTGGCGACCATTGTGCTTAGAAAGTGAAAATAATGCAAATGATGAAATTATTTAATGATGCGGAAGCGCGATGATAAGCCAACGACAAATACTATGGCTATATAGTATCACCATAGCGCACGCTGTGTCAGCTGTTTTGTTGTTGTTGTTGTTCCTTTTTGGTTTTGTCATTAACTCTGCAAATCGGTGTTGCGATACAGCAGAAACACTCGTAAGTTACAAACACAGTTCTTTTTTTCTATTAAACTTGTGCACTTTACTTGAAGCCACGGCAGCTGGGCCGCTTTTAAACCGCTGCCTAATTCAATTTTGAACGTGCTCTACTTAATCTATTAACGGATCCAAAGTTCCCAATGACAGAGTCTCATGTGGTAGGCTAGCAATGCCAGCAGAGCGGGGCGCATAAAATAGACGCAACAGTCAGGCGGCGAAGGGGAGGTGGGCGCCCAAATGAGGACGAGCTTCATACATAACTTTGCAGCAATTTACATTTTCATTACGTCGTCAGTCAGCAGACGAAATGAAACTTTGGCAAGAAAGAAATGTGCATAAAAAAGTTTAATTAAACGACTACAAATTGTCATGTTTTATTGTTTGGGCGCCGCCCACATTTGGCTGCAAGTGAGAAAATTTACGCGCAAAGTAATGAGAGGGACACATCAGTAATTTGGCACATACCTCAGGGATATAATTATGTACTACGATATTCATATGTGGGGAGTACGAGCGCGCAACTTTATTGTACTTCATCCATAGTTCAGTATATTTTTAAATATCATGATTATTGGTTGGTTGTCCCAAAATATATTTCATTTCTTTAAAATGTCTAGCAATTTTTTGTGGCGGGAGAAACGCATTTAAAACAATACATCCAGTAAATGAATTTAATTCAAAAATGTCTACAAAGAAATGGTGAGACTCTATCGCGACCACATATAACGCAAAGCAAATAAAAACAATATTTTCCAGTAACATAGAAGTAAATAGAAAAGTTACTATTTGTTTTTTTTTTCGAATACATATATATCTCAGCCCTGTTTCTATAAACTTTCGTTTTGGTCGAAATCATGTCATTGCACATTTGCGTGCTCCGTGCTCCAGACGCAAAAAAGGATGCCTGAAATAGTGTAGTGAAGTAAAATGTAGCAAAAAAAAAAAGAAGAACATTCCACATATTTTCTAGGCTTTCCAACAGCAAGCATCACAACGTAAAAGGTATCAACAAAACAAGAAAGGAATGCTAGACTCGAGCGGGCTCAACTCTTAAATATCCTGCACGCACCCCAGGAAAAACAAATTAATTTAAAAAGTTTAATTAATTAAGAAAATGAAATATTAAATATTCAAGACAGCATTGGACATATAATCACCTCAACCACTCCTTTTATTCTAACAGCAGCAAATCTCGTATCCTGGATGGCCCATAGTGGATTCGTTTTTAATAACTTTAAGAAAAAACAAGAGAGAACGCTACAGTCGAGCAAGCCCGACAGTGTAATACCCTGTACCCATGTAAACTTCCGTCACTGAGTTATATGCGCCCATAGCAGCAGCAAAAAGAGGAAGAAGAAGAGCGAACTTGTTGCTGCAGTTTGGGGGGATTGTACTGTAGAGAATTTGTTTCGCTAATAAATTTCTTAGAATTGACCGAATTGAATAAAATTTTATACAACAGTAGACAATTATATATAAATTATGTGTGCAAAGTTTGGTTTAGGTAGCATTTGAAATGTAGACGCTATTGACGAAATTCTGTAGCGGGGGGAGGGGGGGAAAATCCAAAAAAATAAAATAATCTCGTCCTTACTCGGACTTAGGAGAATCTGGATGCCAACTTTGGTTATTCTAGCTTTTATAGTTTCTGAGATCCTCGCGTTCATCCAGACGGACGGACAGACGGACGGACATGTCTAGATCGATTTCTCTCGTCACGCTGATCAAGAATATATATACTTTATGGGGTCGAAGATGCTTCCTTCTGTATGTTACATACTTTGCACTAACCTAATATACCCTTTTTACCCTACGGGTACAGGGTATAAAAATTGTACATTAAATTTGTGCAAATATCTAACAGACAGAAGGAAGGAATGAATCGATATCATGTCATATCTATATCGGTGATGTTTGGCCCACTTTGTCTGTGGACTCTATGTTCTTCATATGCTAATATCTTTTATACTTTTCCTCCATCCCTCCGCTACAGAATATCGTAAAATTTGTTCACAACCCCGAAAAGAACTTTCGACTACGTATTTTTCATTTAATCCCCTACCTCCATTGCGCACTGGTTGGAATTGCTAAAAATTTTGAATTTTTCAAAAAAAAAAAAAAAAAGTTTGAATAGCGTAATAGAGCACAAAATAATGTATCCAAATCGCATAGTGAATAATTTTTCCTCTAGCCCTGGAAGTATGCAACAGCCCTCAAAGTCAGCTGTTTTTAAGTCAAAGCATTCCTATTTTGTTGTCGTCTTTTTATTTATTTATTTATATAATGCTAGCTTAAGATTAAAATCTTAAAACTAACAGAAGAGAATTATATTAGCAATGGCTACTAGGGCCTTCAGCTAACTTTGTATGTACATTTTACAGTGTTAAAGAAAAAAGTAGGAATACATATGTATGTGGATTGGGTTTAGATTTTGTGGTAAATGTTTGTGGCTTTTAAATATTTAAATATGAGTTTGGAGTTATGCATTGATGGGTTTGCAATTAAGGTGATGTGGTTAATGTTTGGGAAAATAGATAATCTATATGGTAGGAGTGTGGGGTATGAGGTGAGGATATGTGTAATGTTTATTAGCGCGTTATTGCAGAAAGGGCAGTGTTTAGATAGAGTTTGGTCCATGAAATGTGTGTGTGTTAATGCGGTATGTCCAAGGCGAATTCCATTAAGTTTTATTTGTTCTGTTCCTGATAGGATGTTTTGCGGATTGTTATTGTACAGGTCAAGTACTATTTTGATACCCAATAAATATTGTTGAAACAGTTTAATAATTAGATCCTTGTAATGGAAAACATAGCCAAAGGTATGTCGAATATTAAACATTAACCAAATTTTTTATTTTCATTTGTGTTGTCTTCGTGTTTGTGTGTTGTTGTCGGCTCATTTTTTTTTTTAGATAGTCTTAACCTAAATGAAATGTTTTTGTGGATTAAAAGTTTGTAAGCCCTGGATGGTCCTTACTACTACGTATACGAATATACGAATACAAATATATCAACCCCTTCTGCTCCTTTTCAAAAAAATTGCGCTTATTGCTTCAAATCTTGTGTTTGGGCTTGTAGAAATTGTTGACTTTTGGATCAACAACAAAGTAAAAATCGTAGGTGAATATACTATTATGTTGATATCGGACAAAGTAATAGCCTTCGCCAATTATATTAAAAAGCACTTGCCAAACTGTAATGAAACTATAGAAATTCAAAAAAAAAAAACACACGAATTGTTTTGCTTTCAACATGTCGAAGTTGATGGTCATTCTGAGTATTGATTGAAAAGGCTACAGTCGAGCAATCCCGACAGTGAAATACACTGTACCCATAGAAATTTCTGGCCAGTGCCAGAAGTACTTAGTTATATGAGCCCATAGCATAAGCAAAAAGATCAAGTTTATGGGCGTAGTACTGGAGTGAAATTGTTTCGCTAATAATTTCTATAAATTTACCGACATGGATGGAATTAAAAACAAAAGATAATTGTGTATTAATTTTGTTTGGTTTATATATTGACGGAATTCTGTAGCGGGGCGGGCATATCAAACAAATAAAATAAACTCGTATAGACTAGGGACTGGGCGCGTCTACATACCAAGTTTGGTTAATATGCGCTCAGATCATACCGAAGTTAGCCTTATCGGTTATAAGGCAGCTATATGAGTTAGTGGCCCAAACTGAACCAAACATGGTACGCTGTCTTGAAAGATCAAAATATGCGTACAAACTAAATCGGGGGTAAATTTATTTTTCAAGTTAATGTAAAATTTTAGCAAATCCACCCAGTGTGCATTGCATCAAATCTGTTAATCCTAGGATAATGCTATTTCTTATTTCTATTGCTGCCGCAGATGCTTTGTTTAGCTATAGAGTATCTCACTGTAGGGCTCACCTGTACCATCATCTCTTCTTTTAATATTTGTTGACTCTCGCTCTTTTTCTATAGCCTGCTCAATTTTTAACGGCATACTTTATGAAAATATTCACGCCTTCCACATATTTAAAACATACATAGTATAGAACTATCAGCTGCGCAGCGCAGTGTCCCTGCTCCTTTGCCGGTGTTCTCGTTGTTGACCAGCATTATAATATGCACTAATTGTTAGGCCGGAGCAGCTGCTACCTGCCTGGCTGCTTGTGGACTATGAGCCCGGTCCTAAATGTTACGGCGCCTTTAGAGGTTTACCGAAAAAGCCACAAATTTACATAAATACGCCACAAATCATGGTACTCGAGAGCAGATGCCTTTTCGAGCGTCGCCTCAAAGTATGCAGCAGAAAAAACAATCCCCAATCAGGGAATGAGATGAGCAATGTCTGTGGTGTGGCAGCCATTGCGATAGAGACGGAGGACGAGACATCTATGCGAGTGTGGTTGGTGTGACAGTCTCTGGCCGCTATTAAAAATGCATAAAAGGCACGAGTTAATTTTTTATGCACACTTTTTCATTGAAATTAAAAGTGGCCATAAGAAAAAAATTGTGTTCCGAAAATAGTAGTCGAGCTAAATATATATGCGCCATATGCTCGAGGCGTATTTATGTGACTGCAGCAACAATATTTTTTATCCGTTTATTTTGTTGTTGTTTCTGTAAACGCACACTGCATAACAATAACAACTGCCTCGAGCATTCAAATTCATAGCCGTCGACGTCATCATCAACATTGTTTGGAAGGGGTCTTCGTTATTGTTGCTGTTGCTGCACTTGTTATTATTGTTGTTGGTTCAATGTTTGTCATTAGCAAATGTTGCCTTTTGTACTTTACTATGCATCGTGGGAGGTAGTAGCAATGTACATAAATACACACAAACACACACACACACACTTATGCATACATGAATATGCATGTGGATGTGTCTGTGTCTGTGTTTGTGAGTGGCTCGTTTGTCTGCAACTGGCAGACAAAATTTGTGACTGCGTCAGTTTCTCGTGTATGTATGTGATGTGTGAGTGTAGGGGTGTGCGGGACAGTGTGGCTTTTGTTGCCCCTAACCCTACCCCCTTTTAACGCATCATTTGCTCATTTTATAGGTGCAACATAACATCACAACATGCTGTTGCATGAATGAATGAATGCATTGAAAGCAGCGGCCAGACCACAAACTGCGGCTGGTCACGGCTGCTGTTGTTGCAAGTTGTAAAGCCGTGTGCTCGTACATTTATATATAGTTGTGTGTATGTGTGTGCATTTTACTGTAATGAGGCAACAATACCCGGCGTAAGCTTTTCATTAAAGCAAAAGTTTCAAAGGAGCTGCAACACTTTTATTTGCCCATCATTTGTTGCCTACTTATCGGCATAATGCTTCGCTCATCCACTTACTTCATAAAAAATACGCCCTACATAAACCAATTTTTAAAAGACATCTGTATTAATTAATAGAGTGCAACCTGCACTTGAAAGGCCAATATACATATATATATATTAAGAAGATAACGTGGACAATCAAAACAACCTTTAAAGCAAACTAAAGGCATTTGTGTTATAAAAGCAATATTAGATCAGAATGTAAATAAATGAATAGGCCTTTCTAAAGACTTCGCTTCGCTTAAGCTAAAATAAACATAAACAACATTTAAAGCAAACTAAAGTCACTTGTGTTATAAAAGCAATATTAGATCAGAATGTAAATAAATAAATAGACCTTTCTAAGGACACTGCTTCGCTTAAGCTAAAATAAACATAATAATCATCAACTTATAACACATTTAAAGCGATGGAAAACGCCTTGAATATAATTTTCAGCTAGTGATGTAAATTGGAGGGAAAACTTTGATGTCTATGCCAACAATGGTTCTTAAAAAAATTATCGAGGCATCGAACATAGAATTATTATTAAGCATAGACATACGCTAACTTTTTAAGCAAAGAAGTATAGATTATACACAAATTACAGATAGCGTCCGGCTACAGATAGTTTGTCAAATTTGAACGAATGTGGGAGACTGGACATATCCTCGTACTATATTCACATAATTTTCCTTTAATTAAATATTTCATGTTATTAGATAATTAAGTCATCACTGACACATGTTTTAAAATTTTTTATGGAGAACTAACTGCGTTATTCGTCTCCCCATTGCTGTGAGTTTAAGCATAAGATTTATCCGTCCATGTTCAATAGACGCTCAATGAATACTAAACTAAGAATCGAATTCTGACTCAGTGCTGATCAGATATTATATTTATTCCCTATACTCGAATTTTATGGTTTTATAACATTTAAATGTCTGAAGCAACATGCTTCTCCAACGATGCATGAGAGTTTCTATTGACATGCGGTATTTTAGTAGTATTTTACATTTAGTTTCATGCCATTCAGCTTTTGTATAGGATCCTAGTCTAAAACATACATTTTTCTCTACTTCTTTCCCCATCATGCTTTTTTTCTGCGAGCTAGACGGACGAACAGTTGAGTTTTAACCTTTGCACTATGGTGCAGAAGTCGTTTTTTCTGGCATAATGTCGAAATTTCGATGTGAATTTATCATATTTTTTATTTTAAATTATTTAACTAAATATCTCATACACATACAAAATTAAAAGCTTCCCTGAAGCTTTTTGTGAGCTTTTAAAGTTAACAATCGATCAGCTACTTATGAAAAAGAAAATGGCGCCTATTATTTCCTTACATACTTTTGTGCGTGACAGTCGAGTTAATAATGGAAAGTAAAAGCCCAAAGTATGTAGTTCCTACTGTATATAGTACTTTTATGTGTAGTCCTAGGCTTTGACTTATGTATGTGTAATGTTCAATTTATATGGTTGTTCGTAGAAAATTTCTTACGTCCCCTGTGTTTTTTGGAGTATAAAAAACGAACGGACACCTGCTGACAAAAACTAAGTTCGACAGCTTGTACTTATGAATGTTGTTCTTCATCTCAAAATAACACCTTTTTCCCGTTTCTGCCCCTTTTCGAAAAAATCGTGTTTATTGCCGAAAAACTCGTGTTTTGGCACGCAGAAATTGTTGACATTCGGGGCAGCAACAAAGCTTCAGAAGACGCATTTAAGCAGTGTATATTGCAGAAAATTTAAGTAAAAATCGTAAATGAATATAATATTATGTTGATATCGGAAAAAGTATACGCCTTCGCCAGTTATATTACAAAGCACTTGCCAAGTTGTAATCGAACTCTAGAGAAATGTAATAAAAACACACGAATTGGCATGCTTCTAACATGACTGTTGAAATTGATGGTAATTTTGAGTCTTGATTAAAAACGGTATTGTCGAGCAAGCCCGACAGTGAAGCGTAGTTGATGCTGCAGTTGTGGGCGTAGTACTGGATTGAAATTGTTTCGCTAATAACTTTTCTAAGAATTAACCGATTTGGATGAAATTTTAAAGTAAAGTAAATAATTGTATATTAATTACGTGCGCCAAGTTTTGTTTATATTGCTTTTAAAATGTGGGCAGTACTGACTAAGTTCTATAGCGCGAGGAGAGAGGGGAGGGGGAGGACTTGAATATGTATATGTTTATAAAATTATGTTAGTATTACTATTATAATTAAAAACAAGAGAGAACGCTACAGTCGAGCAAGCCCGACAGTGTAATACCCTGTACCCAGGTAAACTTCCGTCACTGAGTTATATGCGCCCAAAGCAGCAGCAAAAAGAGGATGAAGAAGAGCGAACTTGCTGCAGTTTGTGGGGGTTGTACTGGCGAGAATTTGTTTCGCTAATAACTTTTCTTCTTGAACAACAGTAGATAATTGTATAGAAATTATGTGTGCTAAGTTTGGTTTAGGTAGCATTTGAAATGTGGACGCTATTGACGAAATTCTGCAGCGGGGGAAGGGGGGGAAAATTAAAAAAAAAAAATAAACTCGTCCTTACTCGGATCTAGGAGAATCTGGGTGCCAACTTTGGTTATTCTAGCTTTTATAGTTTCTGAGATCCTCGCGTTCATCCAGACGGACGGACAGACGGACGGACATGTCTAGATCGATTTCTCTCGTCATGCTGATCAAGAATATATATACTTTATGGGGTCGGAGATGCTTCATTCTGTATGTTACATACTTTGCACAAACCTAATATACCCTTTTTACCCTACGGGCACAGGGTATAATTAAACAAATGCATAGTTTAAGACACTGAAAATGCGCAAAGGCCCATAGAGATGTGTGGGAGGTAGGAGTGGGCGTGGTCCAATCCACCCACATTTTTTTCTATTAATTCCTAATAGCATCAATTTTGTGTGCCAATTTTGAAGACGATACCTTTTTTTTTTGACTTTATGCCGAAAAAACGGACTTCTGGACCACAGTGCTTTGTTAAAAAATACAAGGTTTCCGGCTGGCTTTCTTGGATTATTTAAAAGTGTAATTCATGCGCAGAAGTGGTTGTAGTGTAGTGCAAATGAATTAGAAATATTAGTTTAATGTGTCCGAATTGGATCTATAGGCCTATAGGGGAGGTGCATCGAACAAGGCGGTGCCATATCAATCACAGGTCTTGCTGTGATGCAGTTTTTGCTGAGGTAACATCAGAAGTCTGGGAAATTGTTATAAGAATTATGCTTAAAAAAGTTCGTTAGAAACGACCTTTTGACGGACATAGTATTTCAAAAAAGAGGTATGATTATGCATACATCGATCTTAAATATAAGACTCATTCTGTATTTAGGAACCGGAAAAATATCCTCAAAAAAATCATACGTAAATGTGATCTTAAATATTGATTGGTTAAGATGCCTGAAATGTCCCCATAACCTATTGATTTTCGTGTCTAATGCAATATATTGAGGAACTGCAACCAAGTGGAGAAAATTGTGGCTTCGTAGCTTAACTTTTGCCCTTGTAGCTAATCAATTGCAAAGCCATTTGACCTTTTTCCAAAGCGAACACCCACCTCGCAAGGGGCTATAAAAAGCCACAGCCCCTCGCTTAATGGATTGACCAAAACGAAACACAAGCAAAATATGCACAAGCGTTTAAACTTCATATCCCCCGCCCTTCTGCACCGACATCCCCTCCTTTTGGAGGGCTGTAGACAGAGGCAGGCGGCCATAGGATGACAACGTCGTTGATGTCGATGTTGCTGTTGCTGTTGCTGCTGGCCGAGACCTCAGTGTCCAACTGTCTGTCGCCGACGACAGGTGTGCATGATTTATGAGATTTACATATCAGCACGCTGATGAAGCGCGTTGATGCGCTGACAACGGCGGGCGGGCGGTCCGACCCATAAACACACCCACTTGCACTCACACACTCGCCACGACACTCTCTCAGAGGCAGAGTCTGTCGGAGAGGACGAGTGCTAAAAATAGTAAAAAGAAATGCAACAGAAAATAAATTCTGCACACTGATTGATGATATTACGCTTGTTTAAGCCCAGCACTTGCCGACACACTCGTGTGTGTTGCAACAAGTAAGGAGAAAACGCTTGCGACATTTCAAATGACGTGTTTACGTGCACGCGTGTGTGTGTGTGTGTGTGTGTCTCCATGGCTCGGTCGTCTGTGCTATAGATGGACGCGTGACTCAGTCGTGAGCGTCCCAAAGGGGCTATGTACATAGCGCTTGTGTATATATTCTTTGCCAAATCACTTCATTCTACAAAAAAGGGAATTGTATATATTATTTATGGAAATTTGTATGATTTTGCAATTAAAAAATGTCGAAATAGCCAATATATTTATCTTAATAAATAAAAAATGCATTTAACTTTTTGTAAACAATGCACATGTGGTTGTGCTCTTAATATCGATTAGAAAGTTAGATAAAGCATATTAATGATAGACATATAATAAACAAAAGTCGTTACGAAGAAAAGCGATCTCTCTGAAAAATGAAGAAAATCTAAGTATGTTTTTTTTTTAATTATACTGTTTTATTTATAACTTAAATTAAACTTATAGTTAGATACAAGTACAACTTAAACTAGGTGTTCAGTCTTAAATCTCAGTATGTAGAACCAACTTACGACTTTACATTCGCATTCAGCTCAAAATATTTAATTAAGTCAAAATAGGCCATGGAGAGATTGCGGTCCATCGTAATAGTGCCTTGATGCTTTTTGGATAGTCCTATATTAATATCCTGCATTCATTTAGGAAAGTCTTCTAGCAAAAACACATTCGCCAGATTCTTAGTTTGAGTGTGCTATCTAGCAAGGCAGATGTTCCGAAAACTCAAAACCAGGCATGCCGCGAGACTTGGCATCAAGTCAGTAATCACTAGAAGTTCTACAAGTTGTAGAGATGAGAAGAGGAGAAAAGCATAGAGCACCATTTTAGAAATCCTTCCTAAATACACGCACAGAAATATCATAACAGGAGATTGTAAAACTAGCCGCACCATCTCAACCTTACCTAACTTAACCATAACTAAGTTCGATCTACTTTCAAAAGCAATCTTCTCATCTCAATGGGAAAGTCAGAAAAGTACAACTTCCTGGACTAATTCACTTTCTTAGGTCGTGAATCGTGTGGTTATCATGACAGGCTAAGTCACGCACCCATCTCTGCTGACTGCCTGCTTTTGACTTTTCCTTTAATTCATGGTCTTCCGCTTCTGCTGCTTCTGTGGCTTCTTTTTGTTTGCAGCAGAAAAATGCGTTGCATACTCCAGTGCGCTGTGATTGACTTCAGTGGGTTTTGAGTGTGTGTGTGTGTGGCTGCCAAGTTTATCAAACTGTTAAGTTGTGCACTGATCGTTATGAATTGTTAAGCAGTTGGCCAAGTTTCGCATCGTGTTAATTTTGCATGTAATGGGTGAGATTCTTTCACAACTTAATTGAAAGTTAAATAAAAAGTAGATATACTCGGCCTTATACGTACTACAGCTTCTCCACCTCTAACGCTATCCTTCGTGCTGCAGTGTGGGATGCTCAACCATCCTGGAAGACTAGACAGCCAGGAGAGAGGCAACACATGTGCTTGATATTTTTGTGACATGGATGTCGCTTCACGTAAATAATGAACTGCAGGCCTGGCTAATTGTTGTGCAAACTTCTCATACAGGATGCATTCGCAGGATCACGAACATACATAGCTAGCTGCTTATGGAGTGCTTACGAGCGGAGGTGTCGGCAAAATAATGGCATTGTATTAAATGTATATTTTTAAATAGATACAAGTATATGCAGTACCCACGTCGAAAGAACCATTTATTTATTTATAGCTTTTCATTAAAACTTGTTCTCAACGAAATAAACGTTATTCCAAACGTAAATAAACAGCACCTACCTGCGTACATTTTTTGCGAGTGGAAAAACTGGTCAAACTGCTATCAAATTCATTCAACTTAGAGGGAAAACGATATATCACTGGGAATATGAGGTGGATAATCGAACTATTTTGCTTTAAAAACAATTCAAAAAAATAAATGCAATGGCTTAAAAGAATGCCATCTTTAAACCTTTTTATAAACTATCCGAATTTAACATAATTTTAAAAATCCCAACCGTCTATAAAATATGTTATGCATTTTATGTTAATGCACATATATTTCAATTTGCTGTATTTATGCATCCATCTCGCATGCGTGTGTTAGTTTTCGGCAGAGCTTCAGCAGCGACTTAACATACATATTTGTACAAGTACATACTTGTATGTATGTATCATGTTATAGTGTTGTGTTATTGAGATAAGGCTTAGCACATGGATAAAAAAGAGTGTGTGTCACAAGTTGAAAACGAAATTCCTAATTCGGCATTACAAATTAAGCAACATCAAATCGATTTTTGTCTTTCTTTTTTTTGGCACTAGAAAATTGTCTTGTCTTTTTGTTGTTGTTACAAAACTAAATCTGTAAGCCCAAACCATGAGAGCATGTGCTTATCAATTAAACCACTAATAGGAGGTATAATAACTTGAATTGCAATAAAGATTGATTTAACATCTGTTATCCGCATAACAGTTATTCTCGTACTAACGATTGCTTACAGCGATCGAAATGTGTACACATTTAACATTCGCCGTCTTAATAACAGAGACATTAACAACATATACAACAGATGTTTAAGGGTAAATTAAATGAATCGCTTTTGTGGTTAAAAATTGTAATTAAAAGCATTATTTACAAAACCCCTTTGTTATAGGATATTATAAAATTATCTATTCACTGAAAACAGGAGAAAATGTGATTGAAAGTAAAATCAATTGCAATATATTATCTGTATAACAGTCGCGACTGTTAACAGCGATTTAAATGTGTATTTAAAATTCGCAGTTTTATTTACAGAGGCGGTAAAAGTGCTATTAGCAGATATATTACAATACACCGAAAACTTGGTTGATCCAGTAGTAGTATATTTGGAAGCAATAACAACATGCTGCATATTAGGTTTTAACAAATTCCCAGTAACAAATAGTAAGTATATCCTTACAAGTATTACTGTTCGTATTTCGAAAAACCTACTTATTTATGTATGTTAAGGATTGGATCTTACCTTGGAGTTCCTCTTAATGCCTAAAAGCAGTGTAAATTTCAAAACTATATTTATTGTTCATAGGAATCAATAAATTTTTGTATCTCTGGACGATAACAACTTAAACAAACTCTCGGTTCCCTCGGTCTTTCTCATTCCCCAATAACTTAATAATAGCTGTGTGTATTGTAGGTTACTGCTATGCCTATAAGTCTAAAGAGGATTCCAAAATGTCCTTTGCATTGACATATATCGGCAACATATTTATGCAAACACTATTAAAAAGTCATAAATACCAAAATGTGTGGTCAAAATATATGCCCTTATAGTGTAATATACCTAATTCTGTTGTTACACGGTAGATTGGTTTCAGAAAAAGTCTTGTAAAAAAAGGGTACAAAAATACATTAATCATATTTTATTTGGAATCGTGCTAAATGGAATTAAGTCTCGCAACTATATATAAAATTTGTAATTTTCGAACCGTGTAAAAACAGAATTAGGTGTACATACGTTGTTTTTGTTCTACTACGATTACACATACCAATTATCGCTTTCCACTGGTCGTCGAATTCGAAAATAATGAATGGCGTAACATTCAGCATAAGGTTGTAAGATCATGTGTCCCAATAGGGATTTATTGCTCCACTATATAGTATCATAATCTGTCAATTGATTAAAGTTTACTTTAAAGAAACTGCTATGTCTGTCTGAGGTGCTCCTCTGGGCCTTAGCTTGTCAATGTCATTCAATGAGATTTGCTTGCATTTTCTATTTCATGCGGTTTTGTGGAAAATTGGCGGTCCAAAATATGTTCTCTGCAATTGCTAAACTATTTCGCATAGTCTGTGAGCATTATTCCATGGGCTAGCGCCGCTTTTGACTAAAATACGCGCTTGGTTTCTAAATTCGAACCAGTTTAAAGGAAGCGGAACTTTCAAAATGGCAGTTTAAATCTTGTTGCTGATGCCGTTCAATGAAATCGCGCTAAATCAATTACTTAATTGTCCTTAGGCCGGCGACCAGGCGGGCACAGTGGCAGCATGGCGGCCTGGCTGGCTGTGTGGGATGTGGCATGTGGCACACTCGCTGGTTTCATAAAGTGGCGTCAATTAAAAGGCTGAACAATTGCCGGCAAATATACAGTCAGGTTTCACTAATTACTTTTATGACCCAATTGCTAGCAGATTTTGCTGCGATAGCCTCACTTTTGTTTATTAACAATTTTCTTTTTCGCTATAAATTCGAGTGCCGAAAGTCGTGAGCCTTACCTTGTCGTTCCTCCGCTCCCCTCCTCGCCTGTGCCCCGTCCCCGCCCCCATCCTGGCCCACGCACACACAAAACCATTACTTGCAGACGGCAGTCGAGAACCCCTTGCCTTGCCACATCATCGGACTAATCGAAGCTCCGACTTTGGCTTTGCTACCAAATTTATTGCGAATTGGTCCATGGGCCTTTTTGACGTGTCTCTGTTGTTGTTGCCGCCACTGCCGCCAGGGCCGCCACCACGTCCTGTTCAGTCTTCACCTCCACTGTTAGATGTTGCCGCTGCTTTTGTTGAATGTATTTTTGGGGCTCGGTCTGCTTGAGGCGCTTTTCTCATGCCATGGCCAAACTCTTTAGGCCGTTAGCTGTTTGGCCTTGCAAGTCCTCTGCTGAGCTTGTTGCGCGTGTGGGTTTAAGATATAATGGAAAGCATGCATACTACGAAATGAAAGTGTATATTACACACTAAATACATGGCGCTTGTGAATGCCTGAACATAAAGCCTCACTTTTCGCGTAAATTGATTTTGTACGAGACTCCAAAATCGTGAGAGCTTAACCCTCCCTCAAATCATTTTATTGGCCTATAAAATTTAACTATGCATCATATTAGAAAATATAAGATTTCAACTTTAGTCAATTACTTGCAATGCTTTGTCTTGTATTTACAAACATTTCTACACAAAAATTAAATAGCAATAAATACGAACATAGTAGTAATTAAGTAGGGCAGCACTGCTGTTTGAATAAAGGCTGGGAAATTGAGTAAAAGTCCCAGGGAAATTTTCTGCAAAGAGATCATGATACAATCCGTATAAAATGTAATCGCAAAGACTACTTTATAAGTTCAATCATCTTATACTCCAGTATCCATAAAGTCGCCGCTCTCTGTCATCGCTCAGTTCATGAAACGGTGACAAAAACAACAATATACTCAAAGACCGGAAGCGCCTCCTGTGTTATGAGTGCAAGTGAATCGACAATAAAGACGCCACCCAAAAGTGGCTCCATCTCACACAACTTTATCCAATTGGCGTTTTTTGAGAGTATTCGCCGCATAACAAAACAACACGCGGTTGCTGTTCGCGTCGAGAGAGTGCCATACAACAAACTTATTTGAAACAGTGGCAAAATTTGTTCCTTAAGATGGGGATGACAATAGTGCATTTACATTTTTCTGAGAAGAGCAGAGAAAGAGAGAAGAGAAGGCATTGATTTATTTTGTTGAGGCAGAAATACAGCGCTAACCCCAAAATCTGCAACACAGAGAAAAAGAGCGAGAGAGAGAGCGGCCTCACAAGTTTCCGTTGTTCTGAGTTTTTCGCCGTTCGCTCAGTTTTGTTTTTATTTTATGGGGAGCAGAGTGGTGGCAGAGAGAGGGCAGTTGCTGGCTGCTGTGGCACCAGCGTCGTGGACGTCGTCAGTTTGTTCGCGACCGTTGCAACGTCAAGTTCAGCGTGCGTAGAGTTTCGTCGTCGATTATACGTACATATGTACATCGTTGTTATCCAACCAGTCAAGCGCTTCCGTACTCAGTACATGTCTTTTACCAACATCTCTTGTGCTTGTTGTGTATGCTCGTATTGGGCTCTTTTGTCAGCCCTGCCGCGCGTCTATTTCAAAAAGCTGTAAAGCCGTTAAAATCGTCACTAACGTCGCCCATAGTCGCCACAAAGTGCAAAAGGTGGCAAATTAAAAGCAAACAAAATTCATTTTGTTTGCATTTTTTGGTGCATAAAATCAAAAGTAAATTTTTGAAAACCAATTTTTCCTTCCTCCCCATAAAAGTGTTAAGCAAGGCCTAAAGCCAAAAGTATAACTGCTGCCAATAACCGCAACAACAACAACAGCAATTTGCAATTTCAGAACCACAATAACAAACGCAGCAACAATAACAACAACAGCAACAATCAGAATAACAACAATCGCTAGACCTGTAACATATCGTGTGTGCAATTGTTTATTGCAAATTGAAAAAATGTTTTTAAATTAAAGCGCCGCCACAATTGCATGACACGCCCGAAATTAAATTACGTGTTAAATTGCAAACGCTCGCTCAAATTGTCAAAGTTGGCAATAACGAATTAAGGAATATAATTGCCATTTCAAACACAGCATTCCAGATGGATGCATTTATTTAAAATATGCTGAAATGCGTCAAATAATCGGTGTGTTTGATGGCAGGAGCGAATGAATCACTTTTGCTGTCAGCTGTTTGATGAAATAACCAATTGATTTCATGGCTAATACGCCAATTAAGGTGTCTGCCTAAAACCTAATGAACAAAAGCGATTGATTAAAGTCTTCCTTCCACTTGAGTGCAGACAGCACAACATTATTGTTGGTTAAGAATTAATTAAATAATGCTACATGAGGCCAAAAAAAACATTACTTCTACGACGGCAGTTCCAATAGAATCTCTGCTCAGTTCTGTCTGGTATAGACCTTGGATAGATCCATAAAACCTGACGACGAAGATCTCAACATTATATTAACAAAGTGTTTATTTCTATCTACAATAGTTGCAATAATAGTTTCATCCAATAAGGTTTATTTTGTTGACTTGTAGTTTTTCAATTTACCTGAAAGAGACTTTGAAGTTATTTTAAGTAGAAAACGAATCTTCTTATTATAATTCGGTCATATTGGGTCTATCAGGATGTCGTACGTAAAAATAATTCCATATTCTCCTAGTTCGAAGCGCTTTACTAGCTGGAAAGTATAAATATTAGTTGGAATTTAGATTGTCAGGTTGTGATGCTTGAATGATTCCTGTTCCAAGTATATTCATAGATGTTTTTAATAGTAAATCTCATTATAAATATGCTTATATAGTTTTTTAATCCGACTCTCGATATTTATTCTAAAATGGGCCTTCAACGGTTTTAAAGAAATTTGTCCATTTCATTGAGTTTTATCGATGGCTTAGATATCGGTTGTTACTTAAACATACAAGTAGTTCAGGGTTGTTCTAGAATCTTTGTTAATAGCTGTGGCAGAGATTATAGGATTAGTATTTGATATACATACATAAAAAGCTGATAAACCAAAATAGAGTTCATTGTGGGTTTCAAAAAATTGGATGCGAAGCAAGGCTTGTCATTTAAATTAAAAATATTTAAAATGAAAACGGAAAGAGCAATTGTTTGCTGATAAAGAAGTATGTAAACAAAGAAACCGCATAATTGGAAACCATACGCCAGATACATACATACATATGTATGCCTCTATGTACATATGTATGTGTGTGTGTCCATTTATCTTCAATTTATCAGTCGGAGTTTCTATATCATTCAATGTGAGCGATAAGTGGCAAGCAAATGGAAATGAACACACATACATATGTTCATATGTATGTGCATATGTATGTATTTCTGGCGACGAGAAAACACAATTCCGCAATTTCATAGAACTCATGTAATTAGATATGACGAAGTGGCTAGAAATTAGCAAAGGAGCTTAGGCCTGGACTGCAATCAATTGAATCACAAGTGGAAAGTTATGAGACATTTCCGAAAGTGAGAAGCTAATATTGGAGAGGTAATAATAATAAAGGCAGGCTGTTTTTGCTCAAATGTTCAAATGAATGTTGATTTTTGTTTTCTGTTTTCTGTATTTGGTTGCCAAGTCAAAGCTCAAGTTGAATAAACTTCCTTCTCATGCTCCGCTAAACGTGAAAATCAAATTAAAAACAAAGCAGGGAGAGAATAAAACACATTTTTGGCAAATGAAACGCACGATAATTTACATAAATCAGAGACGTATGCGAGCAAAGTCAGTCAGTCAGTCAGTTAGCAGAATACGAATGGGACTGTGAAAGGCACGCAATAATAAATTAAACAATTATTTTCGAGCTGGTTTTGTTTTTGTTTTAAACACACCGACCGACCAGGCGACGAAGAGCTTAACCAGCAAAATAAACAAAGGCGACGACGTCAGCTGAGCTGAGCTTTAAAGGCAGCAGAAGCAGCAACAGAAACAGAAACAGAACACACGCTCACACACAAACAAAAACAAAGAAAAACGAAATAAGAAGAAAATAAAGCGTGTGTGGAGACAAACAGACAGGCAGACAGGCAGACAGCCATAACAGTCGAGGGACGAACGGTCGGTCGCTGGCGCACTGCAACTGTCGGTCCATTGTTTGGGGAACAGCACGTCGGAAATGATTACAGGCTGACTCTGAGGCTGTCTGAAGCTCAGGCTACAGCTGAGACTGAGACTGAGGCTGGAACTGCAACTAACGCCGACTGTTAGGCTCTGAGCCGCAGGCGAAGGCGGACGCAATGAAGGTGCCTCTTTGGCCGTCGTCTTCTTCGTCGCTGCCACCGTCATTAGCTGAGTCATGCTGCTGTTGCACATGGCCGCATGTTGCATATGCCTATGTGTGCCTATAAGGCTGATTCTTAAAACCGTTCATTTTTTCGGCAGGCATATAAAACAAAAATGCATAAATATTATTGTAACCGATAATGTTTGTGTTGTCTAAAAACACGATAAAATCGCATATTTATTGTGAGATCTTGTATTGACGGAATTTTAGTGCCTACAAGTATATTAGAAAAAGTCCTTGAAATATTTATCAATCGCGATTCGAAACGATTCAATTTTAATTTGTAATCGATTAATCTATAACAATCAGTTGACGGAAGTAGACAAATAAAAGGGAATTCGGAAAGCAAACTTTTTTAATTAAGGTTGACCGATTTTGATTTGATAATAATTTTGAAAAGTGGACAATGTCTGCAGTGAAGCCAACCAAAATTTCCTAAATACGGTCACACTATATGTAGTGAAGAGATTATGCCGAATGCTGAATCAGTTACAGCAATAGTTCATGTTAAATTTAGTCTAGCATATGCCATTAAAAAATTAACCACAGCACAGTTTTCAGAATCTAATTTGATTTCGATGCTTCGTCGTAATTTGCCGAGCCATTACCAAGAACTTTGCAAAAACATAAAAATGTGGGGCCACTCTAACGTGCATCGGCAACGGTGCAATTTTTTTTTTTTTTTATAACCAGGATAGTCAGCAGCAAAGAGCGGCGAAGCTTGCTCCGCTCTGATGCGGCGAACTTCGTCTCAAAATGCTCTTCGCTTTTGCCACACAATGGCGTCGCCGCCACATCTGAACGACGAATGGTCGCGCGCTCCTTCGCTTTGCTTTCAGTTGACAAAAGTTCCTTGCGCTGTGCGGACAAAAATCTCCTCGTTACGCTTTTGTTACTCGTTGCTTATTTGAGAGTGTTGCAGTGGGTTCGTGACTCAGAGTCAGACTTAACAGCGAATAAGAAAAAAAAACACTAAAAAGGCAAGATAGCAAAAAAGTAAGGCGAGACAAGTAAGCTGCTGCTGCGTTTTGGGTAGAAAAAAGCTTATATGGATATGTTTATGTATGTATTGGTACATATACGAGTATGTTTGAGTGTGTGCGTGTGTAAGTAAAGTACATATAAATGCGGCGAATTTAGTGACGTCGC
Organism: Scaptodrosophila lebanonensis; assembly: GCF_003285725.1. Classification (NCBI taxonomy): domain Eukaryota; kingdom Metazoa; phylum Arthropoda; class Insecta; order Diptera; family Drosophilidae; genus Scaptodrosophila; species Scaptodrosophila lebanonensis. The sequence continues at coordinate 3,830,482 of NW_022060558.1, forward strand.
AAAAATGTTGACGTGCGTCTTTAGGCGGCGTGTTTCTACATTTATATGTATGTTGTGTGTGCGTAATTTGCTGAACACTGTACTCTGCATTCAGTCACTGGTATTATTATTTTGTTTTATATGGCAAGGCAGCAAACTGAATAAATTATGAATAAACCAAAAAAATTGGTTTAGTTCGAGCGAGCACAAGAAATTCTAAAACAAAAACGGCACTAAAACGTCAAGTGTTCCCCTTCGTTGTTGTTGCTGTATTCCGCGCTAAAGCGAATATCAGAAAAATATAAAATTTTAATTAAACGCTACATGTGAAATTTATCAAAGCGACGCCACAACGCAGCGCAGCCACAATAACAACAACCACAAACAGCAGAAGAAACAAAAACAACGCGTACAATAACAAGAAGAGTCTTTATCAACATTTTTGTAGTAAAAAGCAACAAAAAAAATTAAAACACACGCGGCAGTTTGCCAGGCAGCAAGTTTTTCGCACACACAAAGTCACCGAGAGACGCACAGCAACACTCAAACACGCACGCACACATACACACACACGCACACATACACAAACAGATGTATCAAAGCGTTCGCTCTAGACGTCAAAAAGCCGGCAAAGCTGACAGCTACCAGAGCAAACAGCATTGAAGCTCAAAAGGAAATAGCAGCAAAATACAATAATAACAAAAACAAGAACAACAACAGCACCGGCCAACAACACACTTAACGAAACGAAAGTAAAAGCAAAACTCAAACCAGAAACAGGAATAAAAGCCGTAACTAAAGTTAACACAACTCACACGTTGGTGTCGGTGTTGGCCAGTTCGCAGTGATAGTGATTGAGCATACAAATATACATACATACATACATACATACATATATAGTTATGCATATGAATGTACATATATGGACGCATTCCACGTATTAAGGGACCTAACGAGCATGCAAATTAAAGCTGTTTATAATTGCATGCTCTTCATTTCCACTTAATTGATTCATTTATAGGTAAAAGGGAAAGACAATTAATGGTAAATGTACTCCTATATATACACCCTACAGCTTATACATATGTGTACATGTTTATATGTGTGTGTGTTTATGTTTGTATGAATAGCAATTCTCAAGAAAATCTTTTATTTCAACAGAAAATTACAGCATAAAATTATGCGTTAAAATGTGTAAAACCTAAAAACAAGTGCTCAAGCATAAGATAAGTGGAAAAGTTATTAAATTCCTAATTAGGATATCAATTAAATACAAATTGATAATTCACAAGGAGAAAAACAAAAGCAAATAACTACTGTAATATCAATAAAAAGAAAAAAAATTTAAATTGATATTCACATAAAAAACAAAGGAAAATAAATACTTAAATTTTTGTGTACGTGCTGAAATATAAACAGCCTGCAAAATTTACTACAACATCAGTTTTAACTCCACCAACACCGCCAATTCCCTCGGCAGAGCAAACGATCAGGAGTCGGGCAGCAACGACAACAGAATGCTCTTCGAGAACCCAGCCGTAGCGGCCAAGCTGCCGTTCCCCTACAATGTGCCGCCGCCTTTGCAAGCCGCAGCTGCAGCCGCCGCAGCAGTTCCAAATCTAAGGTAAGACCTATCCTCCAAACCTACATATCTGCTAATAGGGATTTTAAAGGGCAGACATAAGAGGTCCTTAACTTGAAACTAGACAGAATTGGTGCAATTTGTAATACTACTTACTATATTGAAGGTTTTGGAGAAGTATAGTATATTGTAAATTCCTATATTTTCTATATTTATTTATTTTATTTAATTAATTTATCGATAGTCGCCTACTTAATCATTAAGGAATTTATTTATAAATAATACAGCAATACAACTACTAATTCAAAGTCTTACGCTTAATCTCAGAGTTGGGTATGCATGTATAAGAATTCACAGAATTTACAGACATACATACATTTCAAAGGCGTATACAAAGACTTCATTCCGAGAACTCGAATTTATTAAAATTTAGAGGCTGTACATTTTTTTCCAAGAGCTTTTTATTAATATGTATACGCGTCAGTGCAGTTTTTTAATATCGCATTGCGATATTTGTGTGATTTGTTGAAATAGAGCTTTCATGATTACAAGTACTACTTGTAGTTGGACTAATTGCTATAATACTAGCTGATGGAAATCTAAATGATTTATTTGATACCCTGCCGGTTTGGAACCAATTTCTATTTCAACACATATTTTAAAATGTTTACCTAATTTGGTTGTTTATATTATTATACTTTTATATTATTGTATATATGTATTATTAAATAAGTTCTGATTCAAGAATAACAGTTTTCAATTTAGATAAGAGCTTCAAGTATTGTTTTACAGTGAAAACTCTCTTGGCCGGACACTCACAGTCCGCCAATTTTTGTCCGTCCAAGGGGAGTGTCCGCTTAAGGGGAACTTTAATACTTTATACACCGATCGAATGTTTTAAGAAAAGTGTCTGCCGGAGTTTTTACTCTAGTCCATGTTACAAATATATAATAACAAGTATTCATTTTGGTTTTAATAGAAACCCCCCATAAAAAACGCAATTTGTTTTGATATCTACTACTATCATGAATAGTAGAGAACATAAGAAACTGCAAAAGTGGCCTATTTAACATACATATGATACATACACACATACATTGGCTATAAACCTTAATGGGTTTAAGTGTTAATGCGTTTTGTGTTTTGTTTCCTGCCCTTTGCCATTTCCGTTTTGTGGCTCCTTTGTGCACATTTAACAAAATTGTTTGCTCTGCCAACCGAGCTTTTACATTTTTCATCACATACTCGTATTCATTCGTATTTGGAGCATTTGTTAACCTATAAGTGTTTTAAGTGGTCGATGAAAATCCCTTTAATTTATTATTTAATATTACAGTTTGAGTTGAGCAGCTGAGCAGTTTAGAATTCAACCGCCTTCAGAACTGCTTTATTAGCGGAGTAGCCGCGAAAGTGTTAGCCCCAGATAATAATTCTGTTTTTACACGGTAGATTGATTCAAGAAACAACCGTGTAAAAAAAGACATGATCATATGCAAAAATAGTTGATTGGTTTCTTATGTCTAAAGAAATATACATATATGAAATTTTTAATTTTAAAACCGTGTTATATCAAAATTGTGTAAAAAAAAAGAGCGTGTAAAAACAGAATTAGGTGTATATCAATCAAATTTGAAATTCATCCAAATTTTAAATCACAGAAATCAAATTGTTCCTTGTTTGATCCTTTAGTTTTGATTTCCTCAAATCCATTATCAGATGTGTAGATCTGTAGCTTAACACACGTTTTTTGTTAAACAATTTTTATGTGTAAATCATGTGTAAATGTTCCTAATTAAAACAAGAGAGAACGCTACAGTCGAGCAAGCCCGACAGTGAAATACCCTGTACCCAAGTAAACTTCCGACATTGAGGTATATGCGCCCATAGCATCAGCAAAAAGAGGAAGAAGAAGAGCGAACTTGTTGCTGCAGTTTGGGGGAGTTGCTCTGGCGAGAATTTGTTTCGCTAATAACTTTTCTTAGAATTGACCGAATTGGATAAACAACAGTAGACAATTATATTATTGCACAATTGCACAATTAAGTGTGCAAGTTTAGGTAGTATTTGAAATGTGGACGCTATTGACGAAATTCTGTAGCGGGGGAAGGGGGGGAAATTCCAAAAAATAAAATAAACTCGTCCTTTCTCGGACCTAGGAGAATCTGGATGCCAACTTTGGTTAATCTAGCTTTTATAGTTTCTGAGATCCTTGCGTTCAGACGGAAGGACGGACGGACGGACATGTCTAGATCGATTTCTCTCGTCATGCTGATTCAGAATATATATACTTTATGGGGTCGGAGATGCTTCCTTCTGCATGTTACATATTTTGCACAAACCTAATATACCCTTTACAAGGTTATACCCTGTACCTTGTTAAATACATGTTGAATATAGAATTTTTAATTTAATTAAAATTATTTCAGTTAAATTGTGTTTAGGCTAGTAATATAAATATGCATCGATACATCGATGTATCGATTTTTATGTTAGCGATTGTTTTCGATTTGAACTCGATGTTTTTAGATTCTATGTTCCGATCGATTTTTATAAAAACCTCGATTTTATGGACATTGCCACCAAGCAGAGAAATCCCGGGAAATACACAAAGCTTTTATAGTAAAGAGTGAATCCGTGTATGTACATATAAAGAAGGAACCGTGCCAAATAAAGTTGTAAATACATAGGTATACGGAATTTAAGACTTTTAATTTAAAAGTTGTTCTCCCTTGTTTTAAATTACACATTTCGATTAAAAATCGATGCATCGATGTTAAGTTTTTCGATACATCGCTGCATCGGTGTTTGTCATGACGATTTTTGTTTCCGATGTTCATTTCGGATTTACATCACTAGTTTAGACCAAACACAGGGTATTTATGAGTTCCACACGCCCCACAAAAAAGTTACGAGTTTCTTCAGCAGGCTTCGAGTTCAATGAGTGTTGTTTGTTTATTTGTCTGTCGTCGACTGGCGCCAATCAATTAAAACTTTAAAGTCTCGCATTTCGTTGCTAATTAACATTCTATTTATTGTTTCATAATTTTTTTGTTATGATGGACTGCGATTGCAGTGCGGAATGAAAAAATGTGATATGAGATAGGTTAGCAATAGAATAACAGCGGAAGAAGGAAAGAAATAGGAAATTAATTTTCATTATTGCAGTTCGCTATGTTTTACGAAAAGTGTATAAATATGTTGCACCATTTGCAGTTATGCGTTATGCTTCTGAATTCCACTAAGGCTTCTGCATGGAGTGACACTAAAGTTTGCTCTTGTTCGAAAGTCAAATTTTGATACGTATACATAAACACAGCTGTTATTTCGTGTAATCGAAATTGGAAACAAAATTCAGAACACGCTCCTCGTATTCGCATTACTCATCATAAGTATTACCACCATACATTGGCTCTGTTAGGCAGAATGAAAATGAGCACAATATTTGCGGCCGGGGTTTGTTTGTCTGCAATTTGTTTGGTTTGGCTTTGGGGTCGGGTGTTAATGCGAGGGCGACTGGATTGTTGGAATACTGGCCGTCGCGTCGATATCTTTCAGCGCCTTCTTGGCCTGCACCGATTTTGTGTTGTGTTCGGCAGGCAAAGTAGAATATATTTATAAATGAAACACGCATTTGTTGTCATTTTTTACTGTCAACTTAAATCCAATCAACGCTTTGTCTATGTTCGTTTATAAGTTTGTTCGATGAGTCGGGAAATATTCTGGTCTTTTTTTTGACGTCTGTGACGGCAACAATTTTTCTCCGCTGTTGGTTTTGTTTCCATAGTGTCGAGTGTTTCACTGATAATTTTCTGAAAACAAGAGCAAGTTCTTCAAACGTACTAAATGTATTTTGAGCAGATACGTACATATATCTATATACACGAGCACATACGCAAATAGTTACATATTCAAAGAAATTATTATTAAAGCATTAGAAATGATATTTACAAACAATTCACGCTTACTTTTTGCATTTATAGATAACACTTTTTTCATAATTTGTCGGAAATCTCAATTAATAATTGAATCAATTAATTGGTCGCGTACAGCACGCAGATAACACGGCATTTAAACCATTGTTATGTTATTGAATTATTGAATTTAGCTCGTAGTTAACGAAAAAACAAATTAAATTCAATTAGGGAAATTCTCTTTTGAAGTAAGCTAATTTATTATTATGTTTATAAAATATACATATGTAGTATTTGTGTTTGCTTCAATAGTTTCGTGTTTGCAAAATCAATTTATTTGGAATTTCTATTTATGTTTCAAACTCAAAATTATTGATTTGTAAATTGTATGACAATTAAACTATTTAAATATTTGTTTGCTATAACTAGTGAGAACCCCTGGAATTGGGGTTGGGGTGTCTGATGAGAATCCAATAAAAAATTCAAACTTGCAGTTTCATGTGAATGTGATGTCATTGTGCGGTAAATGGAAACAAATAGCTCTTTTGCCAAATAGAAAACATACAAAATTGATATGCAAAGATTGTCATTATCTTTTTTTTTGTGTTCCATTGAAAGCGACGATATTCTATTTGTGTCACAAACCTTTAGCTTTGATGAGAACTCGGTACTACTTACACCTCGATTTCCGCGTCTATTGAATTCTGAATAAAGGATTTAAATTTCAATGCTCAGCGCTGTAATTGATGTCTCTGTGGAAAAGTATGGCAAATAAAAATTAGACAACAATTACACATTATCATATGTATGAGGATGTGTATTCTATAGGGGCGCACACAAATTGCTCAGCGCGCATATTAATCAGGGCCCCCTCCTTCAATTCCAGACATCATTTTAGTCAGTCGGCTGACAAAGCACTTATGCATTTGTAATTCAAGGTGATGTCTGTCTGTCTGTCTCTACAATTGTTTGTGTGTACATGTATGTACGTGTGATGACATGACGCGTCAGCTGACACACGTGCCGACAGCAATAAGTAAGTAGGTAGGTCACTTTGATTACGCAACGCCCACTAAAATCTGGCCGGCAGCTAGAATTTATTCGATACTCGCATAATTCATTCATAGCTTCTCCAGATACATAATAAAATATAAATAAAATGAAGTTATTTTATTTAATTAAGTTTAATGTACAATTTCTTATTTCAAAAGTTAACTGTGCCTTTATATGGATATATAGAAGAAGAAATTGAATCTATAATACGTATACTATATGTAAAATGAAAGCCCTGTAGTATTTAAAATCAGGAAAAGAATGAAAAACTGTAACAAAACACAGGCTTAAAAAAATAATTCGAAGCGGCACAAATCCTGTTATAACCACCTTTTTGAAATCGAAATTCTAAAGGTGTGTATCCACACGATTGACATATCAGCCATAGTTTATAGTTTCTGAGATCCTTGCGTTCATCCAGACGGACAGACGGACGGACATGTCTAGATCGATTTTTCTCATCATGCTGATTCAGAATATATATACTTTATGGGGTCGGAAATGCTTCCTTCTGCATGTTACATACTTTGCACAAACCTAATATACCCTTTTTACCCTACGGGTACAGGGTATAAAAATATTATAAAATGAAAAGGAAAGGTTTTTTTGTGCGCGACCTATGAAGGAACGAAGTTTCTGTTGTAAAACACATTTAAGGATAACTTCAGACATAGATAACTACTTATGTATTTCATAAGTTTTGAAGTTTGGAGAATTTTGAGTTACCCACTACATATGTATATGTACAGTGGGCGCCAAATGTCCTACATACGATCAAGTGCTTTAAATCTCAGAATTTTTACGAATTCCCACGAATTTTTACGTCGTATGTACACTTTTGTCAAGGAAGAAATATGGTTTTTCGTTTATATCATTGTAAGGATACATCTTAAGTTAATAATTTTTCGTTTTCTTCCATAAGAATAGATAAGCTACGAAACTGCATCATTAGTTTTTTAATAAATATCTTTAGTTCGGCCAGGTAGCGAAATATTGGATCGTATGTAGACTTTTGGCGCCCACTGTATATGCCACAAATAATTGATTCGATAAAGTTGTGCCACACATATGTGCCAAAAAGCAATTGACAATTGAAATTGTTGGCAAATATGCCCTTGAATAGTTTACCGTTTAATTCTCTTTGACCGCCTCCATTGCATTTTATTTTCCCAATTTCTCCCTCACCCACACGCCGAAACTGTAAAGCACGTCTAAGCTATAAGCCCTAGATATTGAGTGTTCGTGTCCGCATTTGTAGTAACTAAATTGATTTTGACACTCGCATGCTATAGAGGAGCATGATATGCAAAAATATATGTACACGTGAAAAGTTTCCAAGCAGCTTAAAAGTTTTTTGACTCGCCTTCGATCATACGAGTATGAAGTGCCTATATTTCGGATACACACACACCATTTCGAGTTGTTTTTTCATTCTTTTTTTGTTTGCTATTTTTGTTGTAGCCTCCTCCGGTTGTTGGTCAAGTTCTTTGCCTCATTACCAGCACATAAAGCTCGCACGACATCCAGTTAATGTTTTTACAACATGCATAAGCATAAATAAGACTTGGCTGAAGGAAAAGTTTCGTACCATAGAAAAGTTTAGGCTATGTCTGTTAAGTAAGTTTCCTACTTACTCGTATGTATTACTTCTCGAAAATTGTGACCGCTGTTTAATGAATATTTATGTCTGGAGGCGCAGATATTCTCAATCCCAATCCCATTCCTATTTACATTTACAATTTTTCAAAGCCACACAAATGTTGCTACACATTTCTCTTGACAGTTATACGTATATACAAGCAATCTATGTATGTACCACCTATATCTAAATATGTGGGAGTGTGTGTGTGTGTTTGTTCTTATATAGCATGTATAAATGCTAAGAAAAGTGTGCATATAGTTGAATGATTTCTGTTGAATTACTTTTGCAAGAGTCTGTCAGTCTGTGTCTGTAACCTGCTGCTGCATATTTGTCTCTCAGCTTAGAGCGAATATGTATGTATGTTTGTAGTATGTAGGAAGATGAAATCGAGCGTATGTGGTGTACATACGTATACGAATATGGAAACAAACATACATATACATACATATATACTATTTGAATATGCAGTCGGTTGCTGCTGCTGGAGCTATGCATCAAATTGTAAAAGTTTCCTGCCTAGCTGTTGCCAAGTTTTGTTTTTACCTCTTACCTCTTGGTTAGAGGGTATACGCGGCTGCTCAAAAGTTGTGTAACTGACGGAAGAATATGTGGTAGAAGCTTCAAAGTATAACTTTATATATGCAAGTGAAGGTATACTTGTATGCAAGAAGGTATTATAGAAGTATTTAATTTTTTTTTTTACCAACACGAATGCTAATATATTAAGTGCGAAAAGACTATTTTAAATTGATATTACTTGAATTCGCGCTGCAAAATTACATTTTATTTATTTTTGTTTTTTTGAAAAAGCCGAAAGATTTAATTATTTTCATATTAAGACGATTGCTTGATTAAAAATGAAATACTCTCAAAATGTTTGGGGTTGATTTAAAGCGATTGGGTTCGAAAGAATAATTGTATGTATTTGAAAGTTTAAATGAATAAATTTAATATGGAATTGTATTGGAAAATTTAAAGTATTGTTCTACAATATTATCAAAGTTATCTAAATAGGTCTTTTTGTAAAAAACCAAATAGCATTCTATCCATTTATAACCTGTATATCTGCCCAATACTAAATTGTATTAAAGATTAAAGTTAAAGTTCAATTTTAAAGTAAAAGATCTTTTCGTTGGTTTGCATATCTATCTTTATATACATATATACCTTTATGCATAGAGTAAGTGCCTGTTGGGGCTGTCACACTTGACATATACAGAATTATATTCAGAAATACATTCCTATTTTTATGTGACATTGTACAGTTGCTATAACGTAGGCGCATTTCAATGATACAGTGCTGTGGTTTCCTTAGTATTATTGTAGCTAGATTTGGTCACCATTTAATGGAACTTCGTTCAATTCTGACTAAAATAAGATTTCCATATGCTATAATAGGATTTCCATATGCCATAATATTCAGGTATTTGATTGCTACTTATATTTAGAAGCTTACGAAACAACCTAACGATGCATTGCCGAACCCTTAAAATGACTATATTCGTGTGGAAAGGGAGAGATTTGTGTGTTTAGATAATTATTCATGTAACCAACCTATTGTGTGTCAACTGTCGCGCCAAATGGCTTACCAAGTGTGGAAATACATAGGAGATAATCGAAAACTAGGATATTAATGTATATAAGCTTTCGCTTAGTATCCAAGCGTACTCCAAGCGGATGGATAGATAAGTTTGATGGTGGTGGGATAGCTGAAGAGACAATACCCGTCAGACAATCACGAAAAACACAGAAATGTGCAAAAAGTAGAGAAGAATGAAGGTGGACAGACCTATTACCCATTACATCTGTCAAATTGAAAATTACGTATTCGTGTCCTTACCATTCCTTTAGACTGCTCCTCGAATATACTCAAAACTTATTAAAGTCTTATATTTCAAGTGTTCAACAAACCCATTTCTTTACCTTTCGAAAAAGAAACGCCGCCGCAAAATCAAACAAAGATAAATTACACGAGTATTAATCACATAAGATCACCGAAGCGAAAATTATTCTCACTTTTTTTTCGGTAGCGTCCCAAAAACCCATAAAATTCATAAATTGAAATTAAAAAGCAATTACAAGTTTATTTCTATTTGGCGCAACATGACAAAATGTTGCACACACACACACACACACACATTTAAGCAGCTTGTAGTTGAGAATTTGCTAAACAAAAAAGTTTACACGAATATTTGCGAAAATGTACGGCACCATACTTTTTGATTATATTTTGCGGCCGAAAGTTTTAAAACGTTTACGAACCAATCAAATTCGATTGAAGTACTTTTTTCTGTTATGACAGAACCGAAGTTTTAATTTTGATGTAATTTGATGTTTTGAATTTGTGGAGAAAGCTCTTTTAGTAAACGTTAATTAAAAATCATTCTTTGGCGAATGCCTTTTACTTTACAATGCACTTTAATTATGGGTATGAGTAAGCAAGATGATACGCGGCCCACGTAAGGTGTTCGTAATGCTTCATAAAGTGAGAAGTAATTGGTGGGCCACCTCTCGATAGATTGCCCAAAAAAAGCAAATATAAAAACGTTATGGGCAAGTAATGAGCGTCTCTTTAACTCGACGGTTTCTTCTGCCGCCCGTTCCCCAGATTGTTTGCTGTGCTGGCATGGTCGGTCGGTCGGTCGGTCGGTCGGTCGGTCGGTCGGTCGGTCGGTCGGTCGGTCGGTCGGTCGGTCGGTGGTATCGCTTATGAAAAAGTTTGCCCCATTGCGCATTTAGTTCATTAACCTCTCAACTACAATTGTTGTAAATTTTGTTTTTTTTTTTTGCCTGTTACTGTTCAGCGTTGTTAGGTTCATTGTTGTTGGCACAAGAAAGCTGACCGCGTTGGCCTAGCGGAATAATAAAAATTGTTGCTACTACGAGTACATAAGTATCGTGTGCTCCAACTACACAGTTTGATATGCCAATTAAAGTGTGGCCAGCAGCCGCCGCAGTTGTGGTCTTTCTCTCGCTATATACTTACATATGTACAAGTATGTATGTATGTAAGTAGTGATTGTTAGGTATTGTGTGGTGTGGGTTGTGTGTGGGATCTTTCGCATTGCTTGAACGAAACGAGAAGAAGGAGCTTGTGGTTGTAGCGTAATATGCGGCAGTTATTTAAAATTAGTCGAAAGAGCTGAGAGGAGCTATAAAGTTATCTTAGAGAAGTTGCTGACGGCTGCCAGCGACGATATCAAGAGATTACCTTAAATACAGTGTTACCCGCAAATTACGAGTGTATTGTGGTGGCAACTATTTCTCATTGTTCTCCCAACGGTTGGAAATGCCTTGAATCGAAATGCGCAACGGCCACTTGAATTGAATTCAAACGGAACGGAACTGCGACAAAACAATTTCATTTCATTAATGTCAAGAGCACAACAGGAATGCTTTATTTGATTGAATGTTCACCCAATCACAATTTTATGTGCGTATCTATCAATTGCATTACAACATTATTTGGCAGCCACACTTGAACACGTAGAAATATGCAGTGAAGCACTCGCATTGAAATTTGAATACAATATGGCAGAATTTCCCATACAAGCAAAGGAAAATGCTGATGAAATTATGTCAATTCATGTGCTCCCTAATACCATTTAAATTTTAGGTATAAAATCCATTAAACAGTTCAAATTTTAAATAAAAAAAATGAAAACGTAAAATTCCAAGAATATACATAAATGAAAACAGGTTATATTTGAAGAATGTTACTTACTTAGATTAAATAATGGGAATATTTTATTGCTGAATTAAGTAAACTAATTCCAGGTATGTTTATACGGACTTTATAAATATCACGATTTGGATTCCCGCATACTTATTTTAAATATTGGACTAAGATACCGAGTACCTTTTAGCCTTTACAAGAAACTTCCGGCGTACTTCAAGGTACCTCTTGGCGTTTTATTACTCAATGCCTTTATAAAAGTCAACTGAACTGTTCTACTATAAGTGGGTGCTCATCACTTTTTATCAGTCTAGACAACAATTACCCTTTGCTTTTCGACACACTTCACACATTGAATTAAAAAATAATAGTAATAAAAGTGTAGTAGGAAAAAGGACAATTCATCTAACTTCATATTTATTCATAACAATCAAGCAGGACGATTATGAAATACTTATATCATGTAATGTAAGTATTAGCAAATAAATCTCAGGCTACCAGCTCTGAAATTCCTCTTTAATGGATTTCTACTGTAACAAATTTATCACAACGCAAAGCAGCTGCTGATTTCCGTAGAAGCCTCACACAAATGAGGAATTTTTGTATTATCATCAATGGGGTTATAAATTGAAGACAATGAATTCAATTGATTGGCATTTGTTTGGACGTTTGTGTCAGTGTATCGCCAACGCCATCTTGGCGTTCCTACGCCCGCATTTTTAATACTTCGACCTCATTTCTTTCCTCTTATATAAAAACCGATGCAAGTCGTTTATGGGTACATAGTAACGACTTTGCTGTTTTATATCCAGCAGTTATATACATACGTACCATATACTCGTATGTACCATATAGTATATATCGCCTGCCCACAATTGTAAAGAGAGCTGATAATTACGCGTTAAATATCTCAATTTCCAAGACCGGTTTCTAATAGCAACTAAAACAACAAGTTAGATAGCAATGTCTGTTATGTCTGTTATTATAAGTAGTTCCAAGTGATGGCTGGCTCGGTACATTGTTGTGGTTAGAAATTACATTTTTCCACTGAGCTGCTTTATGCATAAAACTTAGATAAATAATGCGGCATTTCATTTATTTAATTGGTAAAATGCTCAAATTCTACACATGCATTCGAATTTTTGGCATCGTTTAACATTTTACCCTTTTACGTTGCCATTGCCAGAGATTTGTCACCTCGCATCGCGCAATTAGCTAAAAACTGTGCAAAATGTTTTCAAACTATTTTTAAAGCAATTTATTATGTCATAAACCGAAATAGTTTTCTGAGCGTATGAATTTTGAACAATTTATTGCCGTTAAAAAGCGGCCCAGGGCTTTGATGCCAACTGCCGACTGATACATGCAGGTGCAACGTTTAAAGAAAAGAGAAAAACAAAAAAATTACCATTGCTGCGACATTTTAATTGCCAACATCGACGCAAAATATTACAAATTGGCATTGGAATGCTGATGTTGATAAAATGCTGACCAAAAACTATTCTAGGCAACGCGTTTAAATGCATGCCGTGAAGGAAAAACAAAAATGGCGAGCTGCCTTACAGTTGGTTGATTCCTATCGTGTTTCCCTAAATGCCTGTCAAACCATTTGGCATTCGAAAATATTAAAAAAAAACGATCGACACAATATGGATAGCACTTCAAAAGCAGCGACAAAATTGACTTCGTTTTTATACCCTGTACGAAAAAGAGTATACTCCTTCAAGAAGTTCACAGGCAGAATTAATACTGACTTCATGTCGAAGGACTTAGCTGATACAAAATATGAGTTTTGCATAATCATCTTTCTTTCAGCAAGCGGAGTAGGACAATTTATAATTTCCAAATTATTCTCTCCACGCCAATAATTTGCATATCTTGCTTAACTATTGTGGTCGCAAAAGACAAGTTCATAATTCATGAAAATAATGTATTTATTTCTTACTATTCTTATGAAAGACTGAAACCAAAATTACATATTTTACTTCTATAGAGTATTTCCAAGTCAAGCACGCCAAGTCGCGAGCGTTGTTTGTTGTCATTTATTTTCTTTTCAGATTATTTGTAGGCCACACAATCTGTTTAGTTCAATTGGTTGTTGGGTGGCATGTCAAATGCAATGAACTCCAAGGAATTTACAAACAACTGTAATATCTGTTGCAAGCACATTTTTCTACTTCATAGATACATTGTAATCAAATATCACGAGCAGTCGTCCCGGAACACGTCCCGCCCCAATAGTTATGATGACGATGGTACTTTTTGTAGTAACCATAAAGCGGGGACCATTTTTCTTTTGCAACATACACAAACAGACAGACTCACACGAGTGATAGCTTTTTATATAAAATGTTTTTCACAAGCCCCTCTAAATAACCGTAAAATTGTTGAACATGCAACGTCAGAGATAACGGAACAAACCAAGAGAAGATTCTCTGTACGGGGCTGTAGCTACAAATTATAGTGAGAAGTTGAGGAAAGCAGCGGCTCAAAGCTAGTGTTTGTAGATCCATTCCTTAGTGGCACTTCATATTCGTATTATACGAGATTATAGTATAAACCAAGGACTGGAATATACGATAAGCATAATCCATGGATGAACCCACACATTTAATGCCAGTTTTAACTGAATGTTCAATATCAGTTACGTTGACAAGCGGGACTGATCCATGTTAGCGGCATTTGTACTATGACTTTTTTGTTGGTATTATGTTTTTGTTTTTAGTGGCTCTGACTTTTTTGCGTTTGCCACAACGCATGGCTGCAGCAAACCGGATGAATAAATAAGTTGACAACCGGCGCCCGACGTCGCAGCTTTTGTGAGTTTCCGTCTCGTTGTTTCAATTTCATTGCGCTTGGAAATTTCCATTTTTCGAAGGTTTTATGTAAAATTCGTATAAACAGAGTGGAAAGTGGTTAAGACCATGAAATCGTGCGTATAGCAATTCCTAATCCATCAGCAGGTTATGGCTCTTTCAGATTTTCTTTACACCCACTTCATTTCCATATGAGTCAGTTCTTTGTTATAATGCAGCAATATGGAGAAAACGTGGTTGGTTAAAATTTAATTTGCATGCATTCCTTTGAAAAAATAGAATAATTAGTTTTCCTGTTAGTAAAAAGCAGAATTAAAATATGTAAACCCTATCGAAAAGTGGCTTTTGAAGGGTGCTTGTCAAGTTAAGAGCGATTCCCTGACAATCTATAGCTTTGGGGCAAAGGATGTATAAGCAAGGATGGGATTGTGATTTGGAATCCAGCCTAACGAGCAAGTATTTTGCTCGTCCCGTATGTAGGTTGCGGTGTTCACTTTTACAATCGCTCTTCAAACTTGTCCCGGTACACAATCCTGTGATTAGTGGCTTGCACAAACAATGCAATAATGTGTATTTGACTTAATACCTGATCTACAAGGAACAGTGAAAAGCAGTGCACGCCGGCCAAGATATTCAGAGCAACAGAAACAGCTACAGCTACAGAGAAAGAGCAAGAGCAGCAAAAAGCAAAGTTAGTTGGTCGTTTCGGTCGAGCCAATTAATTGGCCATTATGTGAAAGTGAAACTCGTTAAGCAGCGGCGGCTGTGGCTGTGGCTGTGGCTGCTGCTGCTGCTGCTGCTATTGTTGTTGTTGTTGGCACTCTTAGCTGCTTAACTAGTTTAATTGGCCAACACTGTAAGCCTCATGCGGTCCATAAGTCGATTGAATATTTTTCTCGTTGAGCTCAACCAACTCCTCACAATCAAACATCGACCATATATGAACGATTTGGCTCTTGTCCATAAGCAAATATTTATTTATCGGTCAGTGCAAGAGCCCTCTAGTCGTTTGACAAATAGATGCAGCGACACACGCCTTCGAGCAGAGCCACTGGGTGAACAACATGATATAAAATTTATAACTTCCTCGACCGACACCGACGCATGAAATAACAACAAGAACAACAACATCTAGGGCACCTGTCCCGAAAATGTCAATGAAAAATTTATGCATAAACATTTTTCGAATTGGAGCCGAACTAATTGCATTTGGTATTTGGGCATTTGGATATTTGGCATTTTGTGACTGTCAATTGCAATACTGCACATTACAAGTTGGCTAAATGTTTGCGCCGAAATTCGTTTGATTTATGCAATATTAATAAAAAGCTGCTGCCTGCCTGCCCACAAATATTTGCTGGGCCAATAATGTGCATGTGCTACCATATTTTATTTGATTTCATTTTCTGTTTCGGCTGCAATCACGCAACCACAAATTTTCGCAATGCATTTTCGTTTTCTTAGACGCTTGACTAGACCAGACGTACTAAGCGGATCAAGTTTTGAAAGCCAATAAAACCGACGGCTACACAACAGAATCAGGCAGCTCCAAAAGCGTTCTATTGTTTCATTGTTAGGCTAGAAAAGCCGCGTCGCAATCGAAAACTGGTTGCTGGTTAGCTGCTCACTCATATTGTTGTGCAATTCGGCTTATATACATATTTATTATGTATATGTATATATTTGTATGTACAAGTATATGTGGAGCATTGGCCGACGCGTCGGCTTAGGGTAGCGGGTGGCTGTGCTCTTGAGCAGAGTGTTTCTATTTAATTCAGATTTGATTTAGAGCCGCTCAGATACTTTTTGACATTATTGCACAATGTTCGTGGAGATAATTCAGCTTAGATAGGATAGCTTACGGCAACTTTTTAAGTGGCTTAATTTTTGGGCGCGGCTTTATGTTTTACTCGATTGACTTTATTCATGTCAGATGTGTGAAATACTTGAGTAAGTTATGATATTGCTCTGAGTGTGTGTGTTTTTTATTATTATTTAAACAAAATTGCATTCCCCAAATTGAAATTGTGGCTGTCCTTTGTTTTTGCTCGTTAACGTACCATAATTTTATTTTAATTCACAATTTTCAAACTTTTAAGCCACATTTTGTTATGAATCATTGCTTCCTTCTACGAAAACGAAGATTTCAAAACATAAATCAAAAGCTATCCCTATTTCCAGTTAAATTGGAATAATGCTGTTTTCCTTTTCCGTTACGAATTCAGAATTACATTTTGCAGAGTGCCAGCGTCCTTGCTTTCTACCAATTTAACCCAAGTTAAATAGATTTCAAAAAATAGCAAAAAATAACTCACAAACATCAATTAAACATGTTAATGAGCTACTTACTATATAATTTACGACAATCGACTGCGCCACAATTTAATCATTTTTTGTGTTCAATAACTCGCACAGCTGTGGAGAAATTGGTTGAATTGAATTTTGACAAAGCTGATGAATTGAAAACTTTGCATGGACGACAAAAATTGTTATTTCTCTTTGCGTTTTCTCTCCAATTATTTTGTTTGATTTTTCATTTCCCTTTTCCGATGCCTAATGTCCAACCCATCAGATGTCACTTCGGCGGCTTCAAAGCGAGAGCCACAGGCAACAATTTGACAATGGCTGTTGCCCATTATTTCAGTATGTAAAGCGTTAATTATGTGCACCGCACCACACTTCAGACACCTCACAGGCCATTAGCATAAAGCACATAAAGCCCGCAGTCGCCCACATCTAGTTGCGTATTCGTATTGGGCTGGAAAATAAAAACGAAAAAGAAGGAAAATTCTGTATAACAGAAGCCGCAAAGTATCGCCTAAACTCGTCTACCGTGAAAAACACAAAACTTTTGTTACTTAGCTTTAGAAAAGAGACTAACCAATGCCCTTTACGTGCCACTCCAACCTCCGCCTCCGCATACACGAGTACCAGTATTTGTATTTTGTTTGCTGGATAGCTGGCGGGCAGACTGCTGCCGCCGCCTCTCCCAGCCTCTCCCACCAAGCCAAACCAAACCCAACCCAATGCTCGGAACACTTAGGCCCAGAAAAATCATGAACAACATTTTTACGCTCAATTATGGGTACGACGTTGTCATTGCCGCTGCCGTCGCCGTCGTCACTACCGTACTTGACAATTTCCGACATATCGACAGTTACATACAGCCGTGATAACGGCGAGTTTTCTGTATCTACAGCTTTTGGTTCGCCGTTCATTTTGCGTGCTGGAAGCATATACAAAATGTAATCCGCCAAATAAAAACTGTGCAGTGTGTAGAAAGATAAATACATGTACGTAAATAAGTTGATGCAAAATATACATATACACAAATGAATGCCAGCAAGTACGAGTATCTAAAAAACTACAAGTTACAAACCGTGTTCATGCGATGCTCGCCAAGCAGAATCTTTTTCTTTTACGATTTACATTCTCTTTTCGAGCGTGTTTGCGGAACAAGTCAAAAATAATGCATTTTTCCTACACATTTAATGGAATACGGTGTCATTGTCTGGAATACAGAAGAGCTTTCAAATATTCTTGTTGCATCCTAACAGTCAGGAAGTAATGGTCTGTTCCCATATACGTAAAACATAAATTGGGTTTCAAGTCCCTCCAATATAGATTTTTTGAGAACTTCGTTTAAGTGTATCAAATATATATTTCAATATTGGAAAGAAGTTCGACCGATGAGCGTCTGCTATACCCGAATGTATGTAACAGACAGAGGAGGCTTGGCAGAACCAATGTTATAGGACTAGCATCATGACAATATAGACTTGTCTGTCTGTCCGTCTGAGTGTATTCTGTATTCTAATGAGTCATCCAATTCGCTGTACCATATCATATAGCTGTCATTGTTAATTTTAACAATCTATTCTGTGTATTTCGGCATTGTAAGCAAATTTGGGATTTCTCTAAACTCACTACTAAAACCATATAGCTGTCATAGATACAATTCAGTTTCTACAGTTTCTTTTAATGCAGGGAGAGTTTTGACGGCCGGGCTCGTTTCACTTATCAGAAACAAGAATATCTGGAAGGAAAAAATCTAAAACCAACCAATTAAATCAAAATCAGACGCTAAAACATATTGAAGCACATTAATGTAATGTTTTTGACATTACATTAAGAATCCAAAAAACTTAATTTCAAATATTTCAATATTTTTCAAATGGTGTCTGAAACTCTCAAAACTCACGATTTTCGTTGCCGTATAAACTCTTTGACTTTTGACTGAGTTGCAGTATGCAATAAGAGTTTCTTGCGTGCACCTATCCAAAGCTGACTTGAGGAAAAAAAAAAATTGAAAAACAGAAACAAAACTGTGTTGATTTTCATTTTCAGCATTGTGTGGCACGCCCACTGCGCCCATCACTTGGCCCCGCTTTGGCTTTTCGCATTGATTGCGTTACAATTTCAGGTTTTTTTCGTTGCCTAGTCTACTTCTACTTTTTTACCGGCTGTGGCTGCCACAAAACGTGTCGTGGGTTTTGTTGTTGTTTTTCCCCCTTTTTTTCTTGTCATGTCTATTGCGAGCTGCTGCGGGTTCAACAGTGTTGGAGTTGATTTATATACTCTATACATAAAAAAGTAAGCAAGCAGCTGCGATCCTACAAGTATAAGCACATTAGTTATACTTACTAGTTTTTGAAAAGTAACTGACTCTTTTGAGTAATAACTATAAGTTTGAACAAATATTATTTGTATATTAAAAGTTGTCTAGTTTTATTGCCCCAGAGATCAATATAGATCCATAACGATTTCTTCGGTTCTTTGGAAAATATTTCTTTATATAACTAATTTTATATTCCATGAACCTAAAAATTATATTCTATAATACTTTAGAAGCACGTATCAGGAATTCCTCTATAAATATTTAACAAAGTGATTGGTTATGGAAAATACTTTGTCAAATCCAATATATCAGAGTTAACTAATTTTTGAAAACGCAGTTTTGTTATGAAACGATTTGACTTGTCATTTAATTAAAATCCACTATTATATTGAGTATTTTTTCATCTGTGAAAGTGTATGGCCAGTTCGGTAAAGCTGAGTGCAATGTTCTCTGATGTTATATATATACATACATATCTCAGGTCGTTCATTCGACAAAGATAGTTGGTTGGCTGGTTGGTTGAATCGACTTGAATGTTGTTGGCCTGCTGTAAAACCGGTTGTTTCTCAGGCTCATTTTTCGTTTCGTTTTCATTTCGATTTACGAGCGCAAAAATTAAAACGAAATGAGGCGAGCAAACGAATGTGTGTTGCTATTGTGTCTTGGATAATCTATGAAAACAAAACCGACCACAACATAACAAATGGAGAAAAACTTATATGTAGATTAATTGTTGCATGAAATATTGAGGGATTGTCGTCAATAATTGCTTAATCGAACGAGAACCATTTACTTTTGATTGACGTTTCGCTTGGAGCTTTTTGTGTTGCGTTTTCTTATTTTTATAAATCATTTGGAAAATTTCCAAAGCTGGTCATAATATGACAATAAATTCTTTATTCTTCGTACATCAAACCAATTTAAATTAAGTGCTTCTTATAAATTTATAGACGTGAAACTCCAGTTAAGCTTAATGTGTCCGCACTGCCATTATCCGGTCAGACACGTCCTATAATGAGGTGCGACAACCCAAAAACTCAACAGCCAAATCGGTTCATTCACAGTTATATAATAAATTAAAAACCGACATAAACTGCATACTTGTCGCTTGCTGTAAATGGTCGAGTTTATTTGTCTGGCCGATGATTTGTGCTTTGTCTTTATTTGGGCTAAAATAATGTCGCACTAAACAAATTATTGCTCTTGCCCGCACACACATATTACACAGATATGAAAGCAAAATGACTTTCATTTCCTGTAAACCAAAAATTGAACGCGTTGTATATACAAGTACCTAACCAGTCGATCTGCTTTTGATTTTTTCTCTTGCGTTGCATTCCAAAATGTTTGTGTCTTAAATGAACACATTTTCTGACCTTTGTTTATGTGTAGGAATTCAACATAGCATTTCGACATAACATCAAAATTTTAGACATGCACTTTTTGGTTTTGTTTTATTTAATTAACATCTACTTTGGAATACTCCCACACTTTGTCGCTTAAGCATAAACATCAAAATAGACGAACACCACTAACCTTGAACTAAAACACTGCATCAAGTGTTGCGCAAAAAAAATCACAACGATATATAAAAGCAGTCACTATTTTTGATTAATATTCAAAAACAATTTGAAATCCCATTAGACAGAAACAAATTGAGTTTTTTATTGCTTAAATACTATATAAATTAGGCATCACCAAAAAGCTAAAGTTGTTCTCAATGTAGATTAAACTCAAACAATTAATTATAGATCTCTAAGCCAATTGTACTCATTAAGTACTGCACGAATCTTGATGTTCTCTTTTAATATTCTCTGCAATTTCCAAAGTTATTTTCAAATATCAAACAACTAGTGCTATAAATAAAATAAAATTGCCGTTCTATAGAATGTGTAACTCATTTTATCATTAAATCTATAAATTGTGGGCTTGCTAAAAATGTTATGTAATTTCAAAAGCTATTCAAAATTTCGTCACTTTAACAAGTTCTTTAAAGAAGGATGGAAAAAAGCGCAACAATTTGCTATTGGTATTGGGTTTGCTTTGTTTTTGGAGACCCAAAAATGGCAATGTCTGTTTTTGACAGAAACACAAAAATTGATTCCCACGACCGGGGCTGCAAAAAGTAGCAAACAACAATAACAGCGACTTGTCTTTTACTGTTGCTTTGGAATTTGCCGGAGGGGCGTATGAGCAACATGCCAATCTCCATGTGTATGTATGTGTGTGTGTGTGTGCTGTACGGAAATAGAAGGGTGCACAAAATAAAGTGGAAATCAGCTGATACGAAGGACAGGAGAAAATGTCATTTTCCCGGACAGTTGCAAGATTTTTTTTTTTTTTTTTAATCTGATTCCCCAGTCAAGCTTAAGCATTTGGGTCTCACTTCTAAGTTTTGCATTTCACTCCACTATATAGTATATATGTAAATCGACTTTCAACTTGAATTCATTTCGCGTTAGAAGTTTTTTCTCTCAGAATTATTTATATTTTATTTTTGCTTTTCTATTATGAACAAAAGGCGGTGCCAAGAAAATGTTTGAAACGGCTTTGAAAAGATGGGATTTCTTTGCATTTGCCGATTGGCAGCTGTCTGTCAACTGTCGATGAATGTGAGTGATGAAATATTTTTGTATTTTGCTACCTTTAACAGTTCATTAGCTGAAAGTTGCGGCGCGCATGTCGCCGAGTGGTCCAAATCTCACCTGAGTTGCCGGGAAATTAGAACCAAATTAGAAAAGTGTGCCAGCAACAAATTATGCACATTGGGTCGGTTGGACAGCACTTGGCATGAAATTAAAAGCAGACATCGTCCCGTGGCCTCTCCTTTTTTTGCATAACTCAAAATCAATTACATTTTTAATTAAAAATGCAAAGCTTTAAACGACCACAACAACAGGCCGTAGAGAAGAACAGAAACGGGCCAACTCAATCAGCGGCATGTCCCAGGCGGCGACATGCCATAATGACTTTTCTCGCTGTGCTGTAAAAGGGATGTGCATCAGGATGTGCCAGCAGAGATATGTACATACATACATACATAGTACTTGTATATACAGGTTGAGCAGAGTCTAAAAATTAGGCAGCCGCCTGCCAGCCGTCTTTTGGAAGACGCAATGTAATGAATATGCTACAGAAAATAAAACATTAATGAGTCTTGTCGCAAATTTAATTAAATACTGACCAGTTCAGCTAAAGCTCGGACCAAATTGAACTTGCACAAATCCTTCGTCTGTCTCAAATGTCTATTCTATAGGTAAATCAATTACAATTTGCATATAGACATCTTGCCTGCCACATCGCCTCTGTATTGCTTTGTTTTTCGTCTGGCTGCCTAATCGTGCGACAGCTCCAGACCCGACTCAGACCCAGCCCAACAAAACCAAGGCAGCTTGCATCTTTTATGGCCTGCCCCAAAAACCGCAAAGTTACCAAACTAAATGGATGTCTAGTGGATATGCTAATTTGAAATGCAGCAGCTATAGCAGCTTGCACGTTGGCCAAATGCTCGATTTACATATCATTGGGACGGTCTCGATCATGTCACAGCTGTCATTTTGCAGGTTTTGTGGATGCACCGGGCGGATGACACTCAAAATCTAGTCGTTGCTGCTGGTTGGCACGTTTGGTAGTTAATTAGAAGAGTGCGTGCCCTAGTTTTAAGCCTCCCTAATAGGCAATCAGGCTTTGCAACGCATCTGAAACACCATGGAGCTAAGGATATTTCAAACGTATAAATATTATTTATCGGTGAAGAAATTTGTTCTTTATTGTTCAAATAATATTTGCCCTTATTGCCTGAGGAATTGTCTTCTCTTGGATTGGCATGGCTATATCGCTTCGGCAAGTCTTGTTGAACATTTACCTACCTTTAATAGGTACACCTCCATTGCAACATCCAACAAATATCAGAACATGCACTATATAACCTTTGCACGGGTATTAAAACTAGAGTCTCTATTCTAAAGTCTAAAGTATATGTGGACTTGTTTCGAGTCCTAAAACTAGAAAAATACAATAAGAAAAGGGAATTTTAGGGTGGCGCCATCTGTCCCTGACTGGTCGGTTGGAATGGATGGAATGGAAAGGAATGGAATATGCCTTTATAATGTCCAGTAAAAAGTTCATGATATTCGTGGTTATTAAAGGGCTTGTACCGAGGGCCAAACGCTTCCTCGATAAGGCCTTAGATCATGCAAATTCCTGTATGGAGTCAGAGGGAAATATTTTGAATTTATTAAATTAATTTTGCCAAAATTATTGTGTTTTTCCCCCCGTTTACTTTGGAACACTCCTTAAAGTACCACTGCCTGATTTATTGTACATCAAGTGGAACTTTGAGTCGGTTAAATTAAAGTGTTTACGTAATTTGCTCAGATATTTATGAGAAACTACATACTGCTTTTAATTACTACTAATGATTTGGATTTGATGTTGGATATAATACTGACGTTCTTTCTTTTTTGTTACAGGTATGCATTTTCCTTCTCAATTAATTAAAGGGACATCAAGTAAAGTCGTGGTAAATAGTGCTTCTTCAAATTAAATGCCGACAAATCCTACTGAATTGTGTTTGCGTAAAGATCTGATTGAATTATGTTTTTGTTAACACTTACGTGCATATGATAGCTATTTGCGTTTGTTCAACAAAAATATCCAAGTGGTTTTTGTTTGTGGCTTTAATAGTATTTCTATGCTTTGTCAACGCATCTTCGGTTGACTTATCGGTCGCTTATGATCGCCAAAAAGCATTGAGCGTGCAGTGTTAACCCCTCGAACGGACAGACTTCTGCAGCGACTAGTTTTGAAAGTTTTATTTTGAAGTCGCTTTGGCCATCAGCTGTCAACGCGATGCCTATGCAAATATTTGTTAACTCTGTAATTGCCGCCGAAATAAAAACTCTGAAATAATAAATGTTTACCTTTGTTTGTCCCCTTAATGAGCGGCATTGTGTGGGAGTGTTGATTGGGGCTATACAAACCAGAAAATAGCACTTTCCGTTTCTTTCAAAGACCAGTCTGTAAGTTGTTGTTTCTAATTCTAAACGCTAGATCTGGTTATTATGTCATAGTAGGTCGACATATTGATATGTGCACGCACTACTCTTTGTTGGGCATGTGTGTAATGCCCGAATTACGCACATCTGCTTTATTCTACTTGTAGGCATAAAATACTATATGATTCATAAACGTATGAAACCCCAGTTAAAACTATTTTGATTCTCTAACTCGGTATGCGTGCTGGAATCCGGGGACGGGTGCATGAAATGAGAGCACAAGAACTCGTACGTGGTAATAAACAAGCCATAAAATGGTTGCCATGTGCACTTAACTTGGCTGTGACTCCTTGGGTTCAGTTTTTTATGCCAAATAAATAAATAAAGCAAATAAAAAACGAAATCAAGTATGGTGGGCCGCAGTGGTCGTTAACTCGGGGTATTATAATACGGTGGCCAAATATGTAATACTTATTAAATATGTACCAAATAATATCAATAACTACTTAACATCGGGCTTACCTCTCCGGAATTTCACGAGAAAAGCTGGCGTGAAAATATAAATTCTTATATACAAGTAGTTTCCAATATAAAAGAGTTTTCAGTGTTGCATTTGATTTGATCGTAAATGAAATTTTAAGTTTAATATTAAAATAATGAAATATTTAAACGGCGCTAATCTGTACCTAATTGATAATGTGCGGTAAAATGGAATGGCTTGCTATGTTAAATAGTTCAGAGTGGCATTGCTTGGCAACCACTGGCATCATAAATTAACATATTTTTCGACGACATAAGTGTATACCTAAGAAATAAATCAAAAAGCACCATGAAGAAATTGTTTGGATGTTTAAGAAAGTATGGTGAAAACGTTTTAAAAATAAACAAGTCTATTTTCTTAAGATAAACAGTAATTTACAAAGTGGTTCTTAGAAAATCTCACTACTGTGGCAACTCAAATGAATACTAAATTTTGCAATTTTAATTGTGATTCCGAAAATGCAGAAATTGACAGCAAAAGGAACATTTAAACAATCAAAAGAACAATGTGAAAAGAAAGAGTAGATATGGTTGTGTTAGGCATAGCAGTCGAATTTCTCTGAATTTGATATTAGAATTTGTCTTATAGGTTGAAATATATGGCTCAAATAAATTATTTTAGTTTGTGCTCAGGCTACCGCCCCTCCAAATCGTAGACACAATCTGTATCAGCAGAAAATGATTGTAACTTCTTTTGCATACCCTTAACGTATTTGAATACAAATTAGCCAACATATATTAAGGCGTAAAGAAAATTGTGAGCTACGTGCACGAGCGGCAAGAATCGTAAATACCAAGCAACAACTGTTACGAAAAATCGAAGCAAGAAAGGCAGCCAACTTTTTTTTTCGAATAGGCGATACACGTATACGTGTACGTCTGTATGTATAGTATAGTAGTATGTTGTAGTTGTTGTTGCTATTTTTATTGTTGTTGGGGTATTAACAACAGCAACCCCCGAAAAAAGTGCGAACTAGCGGTGGCACCCTGTATCGATTGCGTGTGGCGCTGCTGTCGTCGCCACCACATTCCTCCAAGCGGGGGGTTGGTATTTTCGACGTTTGTTTGTATCATACTTGTATGTAGGTTTTGACTATTTCAAGGCAACAATACCGCAGCGTATGTGTGTGTGGGTGTGCACACAAACAAATAAATTTTACTACTAAAGCTTGCCTGGGAGACTTGTCCAGACTTTTCGGCGGCATCTCAGAGTGCTTTTTTGTATGCGAATGTTGTTATTTTCTTTCTATATTTAACCTTCATAAAATCATAAAACTGCCTAGCAAGCGACCACTAAACTATGTTGTGGCAGTTAGTATTTTGATTTCCTTGTTTTCATTACATTTGACTTCTGCATTTCAAAGTTGAGTTTTTATCGTAGCTGGAAAGTTTGTATCCATCAAATAGACATACTTAGTATACTATATATATGTGCGAGTATATGGAGGGAGGAAGGATGGAAGAGCTGACAAAACTTGAGATAGACTGACAGCGGGATAATCCACTGCTTAGAGGTTTTGTCTTTGGCACTGACGTCAGATGCCTGGCACCTGCAAAGACTACTTCTCGTATCGTATGGGTACAAAATATGTCTACACAGGCAGAAAATTTTATTGGTTTTCCACGAATACTAAGTGTTATATCCTACTAGAATGAAAATATTGAAGTAAATAAGATTTACTTTGTTAACATGATTGTTCAATAAAAATGAACGCGTACTTTTATATTAGTATAATTCAATTAATACCCTAACGTATTGTGAAAAACATTTAAAGTTGAATTTTATACTCTCTAATTCTACAATTTTTTCCTTTTTGCGGGTATTACCCTAGACATATACGAATATATGGCTTATCGAAAATTACGCTTTTTAAATATTAACATTTTAGTAAATAGTGAATTACATTTCGATCATACCTTGATGCAGGATACGGGGGGCAGTATTTCGTATTTTTAATTCATTTTGAAAGTTTGTATCATTAAAAGCTATATTTCATACATATTTTATAGCTGCAAAAAGTATCGGTGTAAAATCACTTAGCAGCATGATGAGATGATGAGACAAATTGATCTACATATACATATGTCCATCCATCTGAATGAACTTCTGGAATCTTTGTCAATACTGCCCAAATTTCTAAGGCTACATAAACAAAACTTTACACACGTAATAAATATATATTTTGATTGAATATAAATTTCTCCCAATTCTTGGAAAAGTTATTAGAGGATGAAGTTATTAGGGACTCCAGCCTACGCCCACAAACTGCCATAGCGGGTTTGTCCTTCTTATTTTTGGAAGTTTGTTAGGTTACAAAGTATTTCATTGTCCGGCCTATTCCACTGTATTATTCCCTCTTGTTTATTTATACAATACAGTGAAGGAAGTTTTTTTTTTTTGGGTAGAGTTTATTTCGTAACAGGGTATTTTATAATGTTTCTCTATATATTGAGACGTTTATTCCAAATCTGCTCTATTTGCATATCAGCAATCGTTTCAAAACATTGCATTTGTCAGTCATCCATGTTTTGTTTATAGTCGCATTGAGTTAATTTCTCCGTGTGTGCTACTATCGCATAGATACGCTGAATTAGGTGGAATCATGGACAGCTTATAAGACGTTCACCCCACCTATTTGGTCTCTAAGGAAATACAAGACGAAGTACATACTATTAAGCAAGGGGAAATAGATGTATTAACTATGCGATGTCAGAAATACACGTATGCTTATACGAATATGTACTATACCTATACATATGTGTATCGGCATTATGTAGTACTTATACCGCTAAGCTTTGAAATGCGGCGGATTTTCAAAGCGTTACCGTGCACTGTTTTTTGGGAAAATGTGTCACACGACGCGATACTAAAAGCATCTCGAAGGACTGGATGTGCAGCATCTGTTTTTGTTATTACGGTTGGCAAGGCATTAACTGTTTTTCTCGCCTCCCTTTTTCCTACATTTTTGTTGTGACCCACACTCGTTAAGGGGGTTTTTTTTTTGTGAAATTTGGTGGCATGTTTCGCACCTTGTAGGTATGAGGATGCTGCTTATAATTACAATTTATGTTTGTGTGTGTCTTGTTTGCATGTGTGTGAGGTGTGTATGCAAACAAACGCATTAGGGGCAAGTAGCTGTCTCTAAACGGCCTAAGCGGAGGATGTGTACACGTAAATAACTTACTCTAAGTGCTTATTACACTTTAAAACACAAAATAACCATCAAGAGGCAATGCCATAATAATATCATTGAGTTTTTCTTCGAGGCCAAATGGCTTCATTTCCAGAGTTGTCTGCAACTAAGAGATGCCAGCCCTGCCTGCTGACCCCATTTCAATAGGCATTACGCATGATTGATTCTGAAATAAAATTATATAAAAAGGAATTCGATACAAATACCTACCTAAACATAAATTTCCCATCGAAATTGCGTATTTGCATTTGCTTAATTTTCGGAACCTTTTTACATTTCATGCTGTTGCTGCTTATACTGTCGTTGTTGTTGTTGTTGTTGTTAAGGTGAACGTGGTAACAAAAATTACATTACTCATACGCCACCTTGTCTGATGCTTTTCATGCGCCACTGGCCGCAGTTGTTGCTTTCCCTCTGTGAGTCGGTTAGGGCACGGTTCCTGCACGTGTCTACTCACAATATATTTTAACTATACGTTGTGCATTTAAATTTGATGCTTAACGCCATTTTGCACTTGGGTGGAATATCCACAGACTAACTTTTGTATTTATTGTCAATGACTTGGAGCGTGTTCTTGGGTGTGGGCCATACTCGCTTACGTAGCTAGTTGGCTGTACATTAATTTGCAAAATTTTGAAAATGTATTTTGGAAAATCTTAGTTGCAGTTGCTATTAAGATTCGTTTTTGTTGGAAATTAAACACGAGCGAAATCAATTCACTAAAGAAAACTGTAACACATTTGCAAAACAACTGAGAATGATTCCCTTATCTAAGTTGTCAGGAAGAACATTTTTGATATTAGCCTTTAATAGAGTAATAAAAATATAGGTTTAATTTAAGTTTATTTACTTTTGTCAGAAGTGAGAAAACGTAAAATTTGTGATACAAGTATGAAAGAAAAACATTGGCATTCATCACAACACCAATTTAAATTTCCATTTGACAAAATGGAATGAAATACAAAAATTGGGAGCAGACCTGATAAACTCGTTCAACATTCCAATGTTTATTTTCTTTAACTTGTTTTGTCAGCGAGCGCACATTTCATGTTAATTATTTTTTTGTTATAATTTGATTGATTGTTTTTGTTTTCAAGTTGAAGTCTTTTTATAGCTCGAAGCAAGAAAAACAAGAATAAATCGTCGAACAGTTTGTACCCTCACGTATGTACTAGAACTATTGTTCTTAAATATAGTAAGTAGATGTAAGACATGCTACTTCTTTTTTGTTGCATCCCAAAGATTGTTCTTATCAATTTGTTTATTTATGTCAAAATATGTTTTTATGCTCTCCGATCTTGCTAGAGTACAGAATTGTTTACATGCTTCGCTTTTTTCTGAAAATAAAGTTGTTCTAATTTAAATTCGCCATCCAATCAAAAAGCAATTAAAAACAAATGTCGAAAACACGAGTTAACAAATAGACGAATTTGGTTCATTTGGCTTTTTAATGATCGTTTTATGCACCCTCATAAATATTTCGAAGGAGCCGAAGTATTATTTAATACAGCGTTTAAAAAATCGTTTAAAATTCACTCAAGCACATATGATGCTTAGTTGGCAGCTTTATAGTTTTTTTCTAGATTGAGTGGCAGCAGCCAATCAACATGTCTGCAAAATTATTTTTAATACAACCTTGACGGCCGCATTGGTATTTGCAGTCGCCGCATCTTTAAGTGAATCGCGACTGTGGGCCATGGAGTTTAATTTTATTTTTATTTTTTCCTTCAAAGGAGTACGTATAATAACATGATTGTGAAGTCACGCGATATTAATCGATATATAGTATGAACTACCTTAATTACTTATTTCGAATATTTTATTATTTTTTAAGATCACTTTTTCTTTGGAGTTGGGAAGAGATTTTAGGGACCTATACCGACATCGGCATACATCAAATTTTATTTTAAAAGTATCACCAGACATAGCTAACAATTCTAAGGTTAATCTTGGAGCGGCAGGGCGCTGAATAGATCTATAAGTTTTTGAATTTTTACATTATACACAATGTACATTTTGTGGATCTGCTTGTGCATTGGAACAACTTCGTCATGAAGTCCGCTACCGAATAAACTTAAGAATTACACTTCAATTAAATGTTTGAATTTTGCAAATATTCGCCGACTTGTTCACTGAACATTGCTGTGCTAGAAACTATTAACAATTAAATTGGCAGTAGCCACCAACTACTTACTAGTTTCGGCCATGAATCCAACTAAAATGGTTGCTGGCGAATTATTAAGTTATTGTTCATAATCCGTTGGAGATAACTTTTAAGCAGCTTAGAGTGCAGGCAGTCGCCACTTTTGAATTATACACCTTAGTCTTAGCCATAGACGAGACTCGCAACGTAGCAGTTTGAGGTTGAAAATGTGCAGCCTCACATTGACGGCTGACAGTTTAAATTTGAGCGTTCGGTGCTGTAATTCGAGTGGAAAGTCGCTTGTTGCCGTTGCCATCTCGTAGACAATGGGTCCCAGATTTGCAGTTGACGTATCTATGTTTATATGTATCTTGCAGATACTTTTCCCCCGCCTTTAGTGAAACTGTAGCGTGTAAACTATGGCGTGCATTGAATTTCACTTTTGTGGCGGCTCTGATGGCTGCTACTGTGCTGAGATTTATATGGATTTGCATTGTTTCTTCTCTCTCTCTTTTTTGAGACAATGGCTTATGTACATTGCTCCTTCGCTTGAATTAGCTATGAGTTTCAGGTTTCTGTTTGCCAATTTGCTTCTGTTAAAGTGGCCTTTTGATTGGAACAGAGGGAACCTAAATTTACGTTCGTATGCCTCTGTAAGTGAGAACTTTTTCCCTCCTTTTTATACCCTGTACCCGTAGGGTCAAAAGGGTATATTAGGTTTGTGCAAAGTATGTAACAGGCAGAAAAAAGCATCTCCGACCCCAAATAAAGTATATATATTCTGAATCAGCATGACGAGAGAAATCGATCTAGACATGTCCGTCCGTCTGCCCGTCCGTCTGTCTGTCTGGATGAACCCAAGGATCTCAGAAACTATAAAAGCTAGAATAACCAAAGTTGGTTTCCAGATTCTCCTAGGTCCTAGAAAGGACGAGTTTATTTTATTTTTTGGAATTTCAGGGTATTTCACTGTCGGGCTTGCTCGACTGTAGCGTTCTCTCTTGTTTTAATAAAAATTACATCATACTTACTATTATATGGGACACTTTGTTTCCATTCAAAATCTTGATTAGTTAGATAAACTTAGTATCGATCTAACGACCTTTTATTTGTACCACCGAATATGTACGATACCAAACAGTCTTCAACTATTTGTAGCACTGTGAATTTTTTAATTTTATTTGATCGATGATTAAAACTGTCAACACCTCCGAGCAGAAGCGCTCTAATATTAACCGTGACGTGGACCACGACTCACTTTTATTTGAAATTAAATTCAATTGGCTTTTCCAACGCTTGGAACCAGCAACAATTTCATATCCTCTTGCAATTCTTTCAGCTCGCGCAGCATGCATCGAGCTAGGTTTCCTTCCGGGGTAGCTATAGGCTCATACAACAGCATGCGCAAGGATTCGCGAAGCATTATTTCAGTTCTCTGTAGTTCTGCCTATAAACAAGGTTCTCATTTATTGGCAATTTTATCAAAGGAATAGGGTTAGATAACCTACCAGCAGTTCGTCAGCACCATACTCCTGCTCACTGTATAATTTTCTGGCCAGCTCCGCTTGCGTGTTTGCCAACTCATATAAAGCAATAGCCTTCAAACGGGATATGCCTGGCTGTATTACCTTCAGAACTAGCAGTATCTCCTGACATAGGCGTATCTTTCGCTCATATACTTTACGGCTGGGGCGATGGGCCATATTCTGCAATATCTGCCTCAATATGGCGGCTATGTTTTGCTTCAGATCGAGCATAACATAATGATTGCCATGCAGCAGACGACTCAGCTTGGCCAGCAGCAATTCATACCGATAGATGTCGTCCTTGGCATGAAAAATCTCCTCTTTGGCCCGTTCCAGCAGATTTGCCACGAACTCCGGCTTGAGCGTGTGCTCCGCATTGAGCAGACACTGCCACACGCCCGAGCCTGGCTGACGGACTACATACCCGCCGGGGCAGGCGCAAGTGGCGCAAACAAAGCTGCTCAGATGTGTGCCCAATTCAGTGGGGTCCAGACACCGGGCGCAGTTGCAGTCAAAGTATTTGCCCGTTTTGAGAATGTGTCGACGCTCCTCTGTGCCCAGCAAAACGTTGGTGTAGCAATAGTAGAGTATCTCTCCAGCGGCTATGAAACGATTAGCATAGATCTTCAATCGTCGCTCATCGTCAATGGCGGCCATCAGATTGGGCATACAGCTATGTGAGAAGAGTCCGGCTCGGACGTAGAGCGCACGCATGGCACTTTCACGCTCCGGTGCTCGTATCTCAAATGCATTCACATCCAAAATGCCGAGCAATCTTTGCAACAGATCCGCATTCACCTGATCCCCATTGCGAAAGTGCGCTAACAATCCTGCTGCCTGCAATGGCGCCACTACCTGCTCCTCGTAGTTACACCAAATCTCCGAGCCGCGTCTGAGCTCAAGATGTGCTTCCATTTGCAGCATTTGCTCGAACTGCCTCTGCTTCTCCTGGCTCTCTCGCAGCAACAGACACTTAAGGGCCAAACCAATTTCCGCGTGCGTCTGCAATTTTTGTACATCCTCTTCCTGCTGCAGCTGAGCCTTGAGCTCGGCCAGACGTGTACAATCAAAGGTCTCGTGCTGGGCACACTCGTCGCACAGTGACAACAGTTGGCACTTGCTGGCAACATCGAGACAAATTGTGGCATAGATCGAAGAAAAAAACCAACAATATTCAAGCTTACCTGCAAAATGTGTTCGTCAACTTGTGGCAGTTAGAACAGCGTCTGTCGCCCACATTGGGCAGCACCAGTGTTGGCTCTTCCAGCAGCAATGTCTCGCCGGCCTTAATATTGGTGGCAGCAACCACAAATCTGAGCAATTTCAGGTAATAGTTGTTAGGGGAGATTGAACATTAAAATAACTGTCCTTTTACACACCTGCCCAGCATTTCATTCTGCTTGATTTCACACTTCTTCGCAAAATCCTCCGTCACGCAGGCCATTTTATATAAGTTGCTGCTGCTATTGTTTCCCTTTATCTATAGTTTTTTGCTAATGAGATGCTACTTGTCGCATGCGTTGTTGCCAATTATCGTGCAAGTACTGCTGGCCACGTTGAAGAGTTTGCATCGCCCAGCACTCGGAGCGCCGAAGTCTTCTCAAAATGCAACTCGCCCTGGGACGGTACGACTTGCTCTTATTTGATTCGCATTTGTTATTTATATTTAGAGACAATACTTTATTTATTTCTTGGTCAATGATTTTTCTGGTAGCTGAGCAAGCCATAGTCATTACAGTCTGCCAACGGTTCTTCGGTTCGCCGAGGCGTACTCGCATTTGTTTGCTGTTGAACTACAGACTGACTACAGATATGAGCATACTACTAGAAACAGTTCGATTTATGCGAACCAACCAACTATAATTTGCAAAAATTTTACATTCTTCTTTTTAAAGATGAAACTCTTGAGCTTTTCAAATACCTTTAGAAATTGCATGTGTCCCCACCATCATCTTTTTCCATTGCTTCTAAAAGTTTTGACAGATCAATGCAATTTCAAAATATGAATGCAAGTTGTTACTTCCTGATTCACCTCCACGACCCCTCTATTGTAAATTTTCTTCTACCTGTAATTTAAATCGTAAAGTGTGGGAAGGAACTCTTTTCTTTTAGGTACAGCTATCATACTCTATACAATTCCATAACTTTCATAACAAACAGTTTTTTTAACGCTCAATGCATTTCCGCCGACTTCAAATTGGTGAAAGGCCGGCGATTAACTACTAAGTAGTGGCAGCTTTAATGTGTGTACATTGCTCACTTCCATACCACCGTCCATTAAGTTTATCTTTTGTTTGTCATGGAATGGATAAGCTATGGTAGAAACATTTGAGAGGTAGTAGCCAACTTCGACGTCATAGCTCCCTCCCCATGAACAATTGGACATTCCTCACACGCACGCTAATCAAATTGACATGTCTTAACTACTAATAACTAGCCAAGCACCCAATGCTCGTTGGCCACTGAACAACTTACCACAACACGATCAACACGCCCGAAATTGACACGCGCCCACGTACATACGTAATTAGAACATTATCAACGAGCAACTATAAATTATGTCTGCTTGCCGGCAATAACTTCAAATGCTTCATTTGGCCATGTTTAAAAAGGTCTGACATACATACAGATGCTTTTAAAACTGACAACAAATTTGACAGCTTTGAACGAATTGCGTGTCATGCGGAACTACTTATAGACCTTATAATGTAGGTAACTCAAATGCCGCCTTGCCCCCACCATCATTGCTTTAGCACTTGAAAACGTGTGTCGTGTACACATATCGTTATTGTTATTATTATGGAATTGAATTCAATAATTTGGTTTTGACACCGCACGACTGCCTGGGCGGTCTCTTTCAAGCTTATGCCCATACATATTAACATTCGTCTGTGCCTATTTTGTTTTGACTGACATGAAACTGTCAAGGGAGACATCATTCCATGGACTATTTGTTTCAGTGGTTGACGCATGAATATGTATGATAATGTTTATACTATAATAGGGCCATTAAAGAAACTCAGAATCCGACCGATGTACACAACGGCTATTATATTCATTCATACAATATAAGACCTAGTTCCTGGAAATTAAACCTCGTAGCACCATGAATAAACATTGGAGATGTTTTTTCATTAACTGATTTTTTTAGAGTTTTTCTCAATTACTGCTGCGAATTGTCAGAAACTAAATCTATTAATGAGTTATATTGAAGCTTAAATAGGCAGCCCGGGAATATGTTTCGACCTTGTCTATAGCACTTGAATAATGCGATGAAATCAGTGCTTTATAGATATGTTATACGAGCATATTCATGGTTATTAGAGCTCGATTTTGAAAACTACTATAACCTCATACATCCATCAATCAAATCCAAGTATAAAACAATTCGCTAGTATTACAAGTAGTATTATTTCGATGAACTGGCCAACTTCCTCAATGTAAACCGCCCCCTTGATAAGTGTTACATACACACGATTGTCATGGCCATTTAAAATGTTTGCCGCCATACGCAAAATTAATCTTCTTTGATGTGCTTGATTGACTTTAATATTTTAATTAATGTGCGGTCAGTGCGTAAATCTTATTACGGGTACTGTTGCTGTTTTTGCATTTGCATTTACATTTACATTTTCTCCACTAACTGCTTGTAAAGTGTTTTGCTGTTTTATTGCATTTGCACTTTCATTTAAAAAATGCTTCAGCCGGCCATGGGACAATAATATGAAAAAACAATAACAAAAGAAATCATTTGTGTGGCAACGAATGGAACGGCGGATAAAATATATTTAAAAGCTTAATTAATGTGCCATTTTTTGTATAAAGTCGACTACCGCTTGCCAGCGATCAGCTTCGGACTTAGCTTTGCAAAGGAATGTCATTAGCTTAAAAAAAGAGCAGTACGCGTGTTCCGAGAGTTCAGTAAGCCGGGTTATATATGTGTGTATATACTATACTTGTACATGTACATACATATATCAGGTAGCTAAAGTTGTTTACCCAATTTGTTTCGAATGTATAACCCAGTTTTATCACAGCCTTAATTGATTTTGAGTGGTTAAGAATTGTTGTGGGGCGCCTACGACTAAAAACCCATATATATTTATTCATAAGTATGTATGTATGTAGGGATGTATATTATGTTCGTATGTACATACATACGTCTATGAGCGCAGCATGTGTGGTGTACTTATAACACTTTTTAAGAGCCTTACTATATGTGTGGGCTGCGACCCGTTTGGCTGCTGGCCTCATAAATATCGACACTGAGTTATGTGCAAAAAGTGCGCAGTCTCGGGCACACACACACACACACACACTAACACTAGTAGGAGATTGGTGTGGTATTTTATAAATGGCCAAATTGGCGCAAAATGTGTTATTAATGAGCTACCCTAGTATTTGACATTTTAATTGAAAATACCGCACGAAAATTAATGTGCAATTACAGCAATGCCTGCACAAACGCGTATACTCGCACATGAAATGAAGTAAGTATGTTAATATATCTGAAACTGAATGCTCTTCAATAAAATGACTCTATTAGCATTTCGATTTCGTTTAAATATGCAGCACTTTGATTTGGAATTGTTATTCACTTCGATTTTATCTATTGTATGATGCGGTCCACATTAAAACAAAAAGCGCAGACAAGCAGCAAAGCACAGCGGAGTGGAAAAACAAAAGCAAACTTGTCGAAGCACCGGAATTTGAAAACAAACAAGCTTTAATTTATTTGAAATAAATCTGATAAAAATTTGATGTGCTGCAGTTTCGTGAATGGTTGGTAAATTAGACTGGCCAGCACTTTAGATACAATGAAAAAATATATAGAAAATCACTGACGTCTAAGTTAGTTTGAAGCTGATTTGGGGGCACAATATTCAGGTCTTTTTAATAACTAATTCAAAACTTTATTTGTTTTCATTACAGGTAAGCTGACTCTGCAAATTTAAAGAAAGCCTAAACCAAGGTAATATCAACAACTTAGTCTTACTTATTAAAAAGAAAGAACATCAACACCAACAAAAGAAAAACACATAAGTTACTAATGGGAAAAGCAAGTGCATTAAACAAATATTCTAATATTAAAATATTTCTAAAAATATATTTACCTAACGCTAATAAACGCTTTGACAAAAGTTGACAATTGGTCCTAGATCTTACCTCGCTATTTAACTAGGAGCTGTTGGTTTGCTGCTTTTAGTATTTATTACTTTTTTTTTTAACTAAGAAATCATTTTCCTCAACAACAACGTACTTTGCTTTCTGTCGTTTATCATACTACCATTAGTACTGACATTTAGAAAATATTATTCTTAAAATTTGAGGGATATTAAATATTATTCTTAATATTTTAGGGACATTCATTTTTATAGTGAATTTAGCGAATTTAGAATAATATCTAGAACAGTAAAATGCATTCTTTTATGTATCCTTTAAGGTATGTCTATAAAGCTTCAACAGTTGTGCTTGGTAGGATTTTGAAATTATTGTCAAGTGCTGTTTTTAACTTGAACATCGAGTTCCATATAAAATTCATTCCAGACTGCTTCTGGGTCTGTCCCTGCGTCACAAGGTGATCCAGTTGGCCAGCTGATACCAGCAGCCACCATATTCATACAAGTATATACTATATACATATGTGAGTTTTATGGCCCAATATGGCGACAGGTGGGCTTCATGCATATTTATAATTTCACATACAGCTTCCTATTTGTATTAATTTTTATTGACTCTTATGTGTTGTTTGTTGTTAGCACTTTTATGACTTATTTTAAAGCAAATCAAACATGCACGGGCAGCAATTAAAAATGTATAAATGTGAGCAGTATGAGAACGGTCCCCACTGAGCCCTGGTGCTCTGTTAATTGTAATCTAATTTATTATGTACCCCGGAGTTTGCGCATGAAATGTTATGGCAGTTTTATTTTGCTTCAAATTAAACTTGGAGGTTACCAAAATGTTAGTTAGTTAGTTTAAACAAACTTCAATTGCTGTTAGCGAACGAAATACGTAGCACAGCAAATTCGTACAGTTCATTTAAATTAATAAATTTGTTTACTGAAACGCCAAAAATGTTGCTCCAACAGCTGCTGCCACAGAAACTATCATTCGTCAACATCCACTTAAAACTTCAGGCAACTCATTGCTGAACCCCAGTTTTTTTTCGTCCCCGTCCATATGCCCTCGAGTGCTGTCAGCTTTGTTGTTGTTTAGCCCCCTTCCATTGCTTTTGGCGCCCAGCTTTCCGTTGCTCTTTAAAAATGCATACAAGTGACGATGTAGAATTAAAAAACTTTAAAGATTACGAACTGAAAACTGTGATGTCCGCAATGAAGTGCCTTCTAAATTGAATGTCTTTGTCATGCACAGCTTTGACATTTTCAGAAATCTAACTTATACTTATATTGTGGGTGTATGTAGGATATATGCAATTTTAAATGCTCTCCAGCCTTACATCAAAATATTGTGTTAGGAGACATTTTAGGCCATGCTTAAATACTGTATACCACCACTCCTAAGCATAAGCTGCTTAATGGCTTAAGTGGGGAGAAAGGATTAGTGCCAATGTAGGTGAAACGATAATTTTAAGCGTACATATACTCGTATGTACTTACATATGTACTTGAATTGAAATTAAGAACATTATTACCGCAAAATTGAGTCTTGTCTTGCCATTTGTAAGCTTCGTTATTATACTCTGTACATGAAATGTACAAGAGTATATTAGGTTTGCGGGAGCTGAAAAATGTAACAGGCAGAAGGAGGCGTGGCAGACCCCACAAAGTATATATATTCTTGATCAGCATGAC
Source organism: Scaptodrosophila lebanonensis (assembly GCF_003285725.1). NCBI lineage: Eukaryota > Metazoa > Arthropoda > Insecta > Diptera > Drosophilidae > Scaptodrosophila > Scaptodrosophila lebanonensis. Next base: position 3,868,974 of record NW_022060558.1, read on the forward strand.
GAGACGAGTCGATCTAGCCCTGTCTGTCTGTCTGTCCGTCTGTCCGTCCGTATGAAAACCTGGATCTCAGAGACTATAAGAGATAGAGACACCAAATTTTGCACGAAGATGCGTTATGTGTGTATTCTATACGAGTTTGTTTTATTTTTTTGATTTTCCCCCCCACTTCCCCCCTATGGGGGTTTTCCCGATTTTCCATTTGTATAATCGCCTATATCTCGGAGACTATAAGACCTAGGAACACCAAATTTTAGTCCCAGATGCCTTATGTGAATACGCAGAAAATGTATATTTTGGAATTCCCCTCCCTCCCCCCTCTACCCCGCAAATCGTAACTCCCGTAATTCTTGGAATTTCGAACTAAAATTTTGGAAATACCCCCAGTTAGTTATTATGTGTCCGTATGCCAAATTTCATTATGATAGACCGATTTAACAAGAAGTTATAGCCATAAATATATTTGCTGATGCAGCGCTGCTGCAGCGCTGCTCAAGCGCTGCCCGCGGCTGTTGTTGATGTTGCTGTTTGGTTGACTGCGAAAATGCTTACACAGACACGAATAGATGCGCATAGGCATACATACACTCACACAGACGCAATTGCTATGTAAATGTGCAATTATACACCCTTTACGTGAGTTCGAATACCGAGAGAGGTAAAATCGATCAAATTTTTTTTTTATTTTCTTAATTTTTTTTATTTTCTATAATTATTGTAAACATATGTACAGAGTATTTCAAAGTCGGGACACCCGACTTTAGCTTTTTTACTTGTTTATAAGAGAGTTAGTCCCTTTTTATACCCTGTACCCGTAGGGTACAAAAAAGGGTATATTAGGTTTGTGCAAAGTATGTAACATATAGAAGGAAGCATCTCCGACCCCATAAAGTATATATATTCTTGATCAGCATGACGAGAGAAATCGATCTAGACATGTCCGTCCGTCTGTCCGTCTGGATGAACGCGAGGATCTCAGAAACTATAAAAGCTAGAATAACCAAAGTTGGCATCCAGATTCTCCTAGGTCCGAGTAAGGACGGAGGAGTTTATTTTATTTTTTTTAATTTTCCCCCCCTTCTCCCGCTACAGAATTTCGTCAATAGCGTCCACATTTCAAATGCTACCTAAACCAAACTTTGCACACATAATTTATATATAATTGTCTACTGTTGTTCAAATTTATTCAATTCGGTCAATTCTAAGAAAAGTTATTAGCAAAACAAATTCTCGCCAGTACAACCCCCCCAAACTGCAGCAACAAGTTCGCTCTTCTTCTTCCTCTTTTTGGGCGCATATAACTCAGTGACGAAAGTTTATCTGGGTACAGGGTATTACACTGTCGGGCTTGCTCGACTGTAGCGTTCTCTCTTGTTGATTTTAAAATTAATTTGGAATACAAGAGAGGGTGCATTGTTGTCGTTGTGGCTGCTCTGCCTCAACTCTGTACTGCATACAGCATAGTAGGTATGTAATTGTAAAAAAACATCGATGTATCAAGCACCGACGATGTTTTTACCACAATGCATCGATGTTTTCCGATGGTTTTTTGCTAACGATGCATCGTTGATCCATCGATGTTTGTCCAAACATAGAACATTATTCAAGTTTTGTTGGGCGGTCACATTTCTATGTGTGGTTTACCAAAGAAGGTACATATATTTGTTCTATAAAATATTTGGTGTTTTCTTTAAAATGTGTATTTTGTAATACAAATTTTAGGTTGTTAAGCATTTGATCTTCATTTTATTTCGTATATAATGTCACACCTAATATGCTTAATAGGCGAAGCTGTAACGCGTCGTTGTTCTTAAAACTATATGTAATCCGTTTTTTTAAGTAAGCCATACAAGTTTATCAAAAATCAATATTACGAGTACTTGATGGACAACATTAAATAAAATACTATGACAGTGCCTCTTGATATATAAACATTTTAAATTTCAAATATCTCTGTTGATTTTCGACATACTTTCTTCGTCAGTTAAATAGAATCCTCGGTGCAAAGATTCATTGCGAGTACACGTTTTAGCGAATGGTATAAAACAATCCCATTATTATTTAAAAGTTATAACTTCTTTACCTACATTCTATCACATTATTGTTTTAAATGTCGTAAGATAGAATTCCAAGGTTCTACATTTTACTTCGCATAATCCAGAGCGCACATGCTCGTACACGAATATGGCGAAAATGTATTGTGGGAGGGCGATGCCCGTCACTGACATTTGACAGGTTTTTGGACAACGTTGAGCTAATTTAAGCGTGGAAATGTCATTCATCAACAACATGTTGGTTTTGTTTAATGCTTCTAACTGAGAACGTGGCGGACTAATTTCACGACGAAAACTTTGCGTCAGCTTCTTGTATTAGATATGTACGTATGTATGTGTGTAGCTAAATGCTAAGCTTTATGTACTAGAAATAGCTTTAAAAAATGAACATAGAATGCTTCCGGTAAAAATTAAAACAACAACGTTGTGTACACATGTACGTATGTATGTATGAATATACATATGTAGATAAGAGTATGTATTGAAGAATCAGAGGCATTAGCAGCTGTTGACTCAATGATCGCCGCTAAGGCAGCTGCCGTCCGCAATCAATTTTCATGGTTAACCGAAATGTTAGGGCGACAGGGGCGCTTAACGCAGAAATGCTGCTCGGAGCTAATGACAAGGTAAATAAATCTTGAAAGTTCGTGTAAAATATGAAAAACAAAAAGATAACATGCTCCGATATGAAGAAACAAAAAATAATTTTTAAAAAAACAGCACCCAACTCAATTAGCAGCTGCTGTCACTGAGAGACTTCAGAATGCCCCATTTAGTTTTGGAGGCGCGGACAGCCTGTGTGCTGGTGCTAATATTTGCTAATAAACTCTTGCCACTTTCTCCTAAACAAACTGGCAAGCGACTGTGTATACACCCGCTTCAAAAACAATTAACCGCTACACGTCAAACACGGCTGACACTTATTCGCGTAATCTTTCAATCAAAGTTCGTGCAGCCCTCGGGGTATAAATCAATTGAGTAAAATGCAGCTCCAAATAATCAAAGCAATCAAAATGCGATCGGAAGAAGAGTGAGCCACTAGAGTAGTCGGACAGAAATAACAGAAAAAACAGCAAAAACAATAACCAATAGCACCTGTCAAAAATGAAATCGAAAATACATAATTAATTTTAAATTAATACGAAACACAACAATGACTATTTTTGTTTTTTGTTGTGCGATTTAAATTAAACATGCAAGCTATGCAGAGATCAAGCTAATTGGGTTAATTGACCGGCGTGTGTTGAATTGGACTTTTATATAAAAGACACTTTGTGATTAATTTTTTCAATTCGTACTCTTTACACAAATAATGACTGCAGATTATTTAAAATGTCAACCAGAGGTCATAGACACACATAACTTCAAGACGCCGAGCAATATTAGAATTTATTATCAAAGATTGTGGCCAGGCTGGCAAACATCATAAAGGAAATTGTAAACAATATACCTTAAAGTTCAGTTTAATCACACAGAAGAATTCTTAAATATGGAGCTTCAAATTCAAATGCACTACATGGCATTCTTGCTTAACCTATAAGCTATATGAACATATTCCAACCCTAAAGCAAAATTTTGAGCAGGCCCAGACCCGAAGATCATCTGCATCATCTGATCCCAACATATCTAAGAATTTTTAAGAAAAACGAATACATTTTAGGCTTATAAGTAGTGGTGCAACTGAATGAAGAAGACTAAAGTATCTGGAATCGATTTCTCTAGACAAATCAAATTTTTGACCCTAACACTAATTTTCCACCAACATTATTTAATGTAATTTTAAATGCAGAAATATATTTCTAATCCTAGATGTACACAAATGTTTAAAAGACAATTTCGGCCAAGTTAATTTTTTTTAAAGATTTTTTCAAAGCTCTTGTTTCTTTTTCGTTTTCGTTAAGGGAATTATGTACATATATTGCCAAAATATGACTGCAAATCAAAACTATTGGATGGAGAAGTGTATTTATAGTTCAAAACAAAGAAGAGAGCAAGCTTGCGACTGAATTTATTTCATTTCTTTACATAATTCCCAAATGATTCTCTTAATCAACACGCCTCGTGCGCGTACCAGTTAGTCAGTATTAAATAATAAAAAATCGTCACAATTCATTTGCATAATTTTTTAATTTATTACCGAGTCACTGCTCTTCAAAGCCCAAAGACAGCAAACACACACACACAAATAAATGGAGGGGCAAGAAGACAGCCCAACTGACAGCTCTGTGGCAAACAGACAGTGGCAGAGACAGAGGGCAGCGTCTAAAGTAGTAGCTGATGATTTTTTAATACATCAAACAGAATGCCAAAGTAAAAGAAATGGCTTTGTCGACTTTGTAAACAAATCAAGTGGCATAATATCTATGCCATATTTCTTGTGCTGCTGCCAACTAATTTGCCTAACAATAGTATTAAACATGCCCATTTACTTTAATTCGCTTTTGTATTTTGTTAAACCACGTCAACAAGTTGGCTTCAAAGCTTGGATGGTCATAGGTGATAAAAAAGCCGAGGGCTCACAAAACGCCAAGCTACTTTAAGTAAACACAATACATTTAAATACTCGTATAAAAAATGCTCATTGGATGCGCATTGTTCCACTCAGATGCTCACACAATTCATCAAACACTTGGAAACGTGATTTTCTTTTCACACATACATAAGTACATACTCGTATATGTATATATGAGTAGTTATCATCTAACAACGGGAGCCATTTATAATTTATAGCCGATTGTGGGGTGCTCTCATTGCGCAATTGCTTTGCAAATTACGTTGCCGCATTTGAACTTTTGTGAACTTTCTTTTTGCGTGAAAATGCAATATGTACCCGTAACTCCATTCATACAGAGTGGTACTCGTACATATTGTACATATTGGAGCTTCCGCATACAATTTTTCGCTTGTGCAACCGTCCATAAATGACGGACTAACTGATTGACTGACTGACTGCCTGGTAGACTGACTGGATGACCATTTTATGAGACAATTTCAAGTCATGCCAAATGCCATTTTCCAGGCTTGCCTGCTATTCGTGGCATTTCCGTTATTAAAGATACCGACTGCATGTGTACGAGTAAACGGGCTTTCATATTTGTATCTCCACCTCTGCTGCTACTGGTGCTGCTGCTGCTGCTGCACGTTGGCAGTGGCAGTTGGCAGCATGTCAATATAATTTCTTGGGTTATATTCAGCATCGCCTTGAATTGTTTGCAGTGATGCATGCTGCGGACTTGGCTGATTTTTAACTTTCAGTTGCCCATACATACATATTCATGTTTATTTTGATGAAACTACAGTGGGTCTGTTGACAATTTCCAAATTTCAAGTTAGACAATGTAGATGTGTTTCTAAATAACGAATAATACTTTTGAAAAATAGTAATAATAATAATAATTAAAGTCCGTAGAAAGGAGGCTTTAGGTTTCTTCGCTAATTAATTGATTGCATCCTTTTTGAATATTAAAATGTAAACAAAACTAAAAACTTGTTTACACAACATTTGATTGAACTAAAAGATATTTCTTAGTAACAGTAACCGATGTTCGGAGACTCGAAATAACCCCCTTACTCCTATTCCACACCACTCTCCAGTCCGCTCTCTATCTCTCAAGAAGCAAGCCTACCAAGGAGTCTATTAGCTGAACTATTGAACAATAAAGTGCAACTATTAAATATAAAGTAGAAAACATTTAAAAGCTTAAATGCAAAACACAAGTATTGGGACTGGAAGAATAAAACTGAAAATAATGACTTTAATTGAATGGAACAGTCTCAATTCATTTTAATCGGATTACACGTTGGAAAAGCCACAAAAGCAATAATAATTTTAAATGTGTCTGCCTAATTCATTGTGGAATAAAGGCTGAAATAAAAGGTTGGGGGCATTTGTGCGTTTATTTATAAATTTTTACGGCACTAACAGGACTAAAAATGTCACCAACTTTGACAGAGATTTAGTTTGTTTCTACACATCTGACATTCAACAACGGTCCTTGAAGTATCATAATTGAAACTAAAATCGCTTCTACACTCATTTAACCGATTTTGCCACTAATTTTTGAATCGTTGCGTCTGACAAGTCTGCATCTCCACGATTCATAATACCACTTTACTATTTGTGTGCAGACAGACTTTAGATTAAATCATATATTTTGTTGCTTTGAATTTACAATTTTCATAATTTTTGTTCAGCTCAAAGTCACATACATATTTCGAGGAATATGTATGTATATTTATTTATGTGCGAGTATATATAGGCAATATATATATATTTTTCATAAAATGGTAAATAGTTTTTGTGTTTGATTAAGTCCAAATTCCAAATACCAATAAAGCGGTTAAATATTGTATGTATAGTATTTTTGTGGGGTTTTAGCTTAGAAATCGATTTTAAGCAATATTTAATTAACTCATTTATAATATTTATTGAAATAATATTGTCTGAATACAAATAGGTAATTAAAGCGTCCACTTCTATGCCAGTAAATGCAGGCAAAGTTATATTTTTCTTGTGATTTTCCATTCAAATAAAGCTCAAGACGATGACAATGTGTCAATGCCATCAATACATTGTTGTTGGCAACGTTTTGTGTAATCCGAAATGCACATGAGTAAGCACAGCAGGCCATGGATTGACTCCATTGGCTTGGAGCGGCCTGGACTGAACGGAACGGGACGGGACGGGACTGACGGACGGGATTGACTGACTGGACAACTGGTTTTGTCAACCGACACGACGTATGGCTTTTGGCTACAATTTAACGGATGTTCGTAATTTTTGCATACCAATAAATATACATGTTTGTAAATATATGCAGGTAGGCATTAAAACCATTTGCTTAAACAAAATGTACATAAATTAAAAACATTGAAGATTTAGTTTATTTCATACTCGATCGCATGCGTGTGCCAATGTGGGAGGACGGTATTACGTGCAGGCTTTACCACTTTTGGGCTTTGATGGATGAATCATGACGGGAATTTCGCTTTTGTACTGCTTCGATTAGCTTGACAATCGGGGGGTTAATGCGCCCACATAACAAGTTGTTATTTTGTTGTTGTTGTTGTGAAAGAGAGTTCGCTGCCATTGTTGGTGTCAAACAAAAAATATAATGCATGCCATGAAGCATTATTTGGGTTAATTACCGTTCTGAACCCAAAAATGTGTGAATGCTTTCTGAGTTTTATTGAAAAGCCTTTTCGATGACCTGGTTTACTTCCTTGGCTCTAGATGGACGTTTAATACGTACGAGTTCGAACAGAAATCATAAAGCTGTCACACCATTAGTCAAATTGACAGCAACAATACAGAGGACTGGGTGTCGTCCAGGCATCCAATCATAATAGCTCTGGGGAAAAATTAAAACATTTTCCGTAATTAATGACTCGCAATAGTTTTAACTGTGTCCTTCTCGTCTTTGTCTCAAAGTCCCTTTGCACATCAAATTGCAAATATATAGTATGTAGTACGTTTGCCAACCAGCAAGCGAATGCGAAATGTAGCCGGAAATATTTAAAACGTCATGATGGCTGAGAAAATGAAAAAAGGCTGAAGGCGCTCGTAGCCTGCCTAGCACTGCCTAGCTTGCCTTAAAACTAAATTAGATAACAACTAGAGAAGTAATTTACTGGCTCGACAGGGGAAGAGAAATGGAATGCAAAAATGTTAAAATGCCGAAACGGCATAATGGTAATACGTCCAAAGGGGATGGACAGGAGGACTTTCAGTCCTGCTTTGGTTAAATAATTGTTATGCCATTCTCATTGCTGTTATTATTATTGTTGTTGTTGTTGTTGTTGTTAATGTTGTCGTGCGCAAAAGTAAATGACTTCCGTTCGCCGCCCTTCGCAGTTGTCGTCCTGCGACAAAAGTCCACAATTGTGAAAACTTTACGAGCACGAGTACCAGTTGCTCACCAGCGCTGAAATAGAATCTCTATCGCTGAAACGTCGGATATTGTATATGCAATGAGGTTTCTAAAAAGGTGCTGACTGTTGACTTGATTTGGTTTTGATTGAGTGTTGCAGAAACCATTTAGAACTGGCCACTGTGGCCTCAAAAGGTCAGGGTCAAATTGAGAAATGGTAGGAGAATTTGATTTCGGCTGCCTCTTTCAACTTGCATGCATGAATTCGGTATATACTTAACTTACTTTTTATGGTTAATAAGGCTATCAGTTATTAGAGCGAGCCTTTCAATAAATACAATATGTGCAACAAATAAATCTTTAACAGTTTATATTGCGATATTTCTGGAATAAAATAAAAGGATTGCTACAACCCACATATTATTTTTAATGAGTCAAACAGACTGCATTTAGATCTTTTAATCCCTTGGGAATGGAGAATACTGAGCGTAAGTGATCTCCGAGCAGTAAATTAAATTAAATTCTTCTATATACTTGTATGTTGTTTAAAGTCTAGAACATTTAAAAGTATGGGCATAAGTTCTAGATAGGTCTCGGAATCAATAGAGCAACAGTCATATGCTTTTAAATGCCATTTGTCTGCCTAAGGCGTCCTTCTGCACATGTTTCACAAATTCTGCTTAACATTTGCGTACAGAGTTCAAAATATAGAGACCTACTATTTGGGTATGCAAATGCATTTTTGTATGTCAAGTGGAAGAACAAGTGTTGAATAGCAACCAAATGGAACAATGAGAAGCAAATGTATTTCGGTATTAATTTGCCAAAACATAACTGAAAGAACAAAAACAAAAGTCTTTCAAACAATACAACAAGTCATCATAAATGTTTATGAACATGGAAACAGACTTACGCACAAGCAAACAAATGGCTATGTACATATATTTTATTTTATTTACATACATACATATATACATGTATGCTTATACATACATATGTATGGAAAGTGGAAAAATGCATTAGGCAGCCATATTTTGCTACTTTGCTGCAACGAACTCTGCCTTTTGTTTCTTTTCAATTTGTGAACCACACACACCATAAACACACACACACACATTGTACTTTTGTATATATACATATATGTATGTGTGTATACTACATTTGGTGGGAGTAGAGATTGAGCGTCGGCGTTTGTATCGTCATCTATTGTTCCATAAGTAAAGGCATTTAATATACCCTACCAATGCATGAATGTTTACTCTAACTGTTGGCTGGCTGCCTTTTGAACGTCGTATTTGAAACAAATTCCGTTGTAGACAAAGCTACCAACAAACGGATTGCAAAACACACAATGCAAAGATAACAAAAGAACGCAGCCTCAAGCTAAAAAAAACTGACCAAGCCCATTGTAAGAGCTACGCGCACCATTTGGCAAAAAAATTGTGTATTATACCCAAACAATATGTTTACGCTGCATTGCAAATGCCTAACCACATCCAAACGGTATGCCTCTTTAAAAAGCGTTTTAGTTGTCGCTGCAATCAGCATGGACTATCAAATACGCTGTACCTAATTTCTTGTTGTGTACAGAAATTCAGTCATATTTTGAAAATAAACGAGTAGGAAATATCCTGCACCCAAAATAAGTGCCGCCCATAGCAGATGCAAAAATAATAAGAATAAAGACGTACCCCCTCCTGCAGTTGGTGAGGTGGGAAATTGTTTCACTAATTACTTTTCTAAGACTTGAGCGATTTAGATTAATTGGATTTAAGTAAATAATATGTGTATTATATGTATATGTATGTATGTATGTGTGTATGTGTATGTGCAGTGTTTAGTTTGTGCTTTGGAATTATGGGAAGTATACAAGAAATTCTGAAGTGGGGGAGGGGACGAAAAAAAATAAAAATAAATAACTTGTGTTGCCTAGGGACTGGGAGTGTCTTCATGCCAAATTTGTTCGTTGTCGGAGATACTTCCTTCTGCAAAAACCTAATATATACTAATGTACATTACACACATCACTTAAACAGAAACATAAACAATTATAGACAATACAATACATTTACATATAATTGATGTTCCCTTGTAACAATCTTATCTGCAGGAGATGAAAAAGAGTTGATTTAAAATTCTAAGTAGTACACGAAATTAAATAATACATATGTATATCGAGGAAGTGACGTTACCAATTAAAATCTCTCTGAGCCTTTTACAAATAGTAAGCGCTAGTAGGCTAAAGTTGGTACATGGGTGCCCCTAAGTCTAGGAATGGAAGGTAATTCTTCTTAAAAAGCCCAGAGAGCGTATTTACTCAAACGCCAAGTTAAATCTTAAGTTTCAGTTTATATTATAGTTTGTTTCCTGATTTATGTTTAACATAAAAATATTAATAAATTTGATATACCGAACCGGGAAAAGATTCGACTATGTATACAAGTAATATAGTTTTAGAAAGAAACAGCGCCGCAATAATTTAACAAAAAGTATGCGTTCAATAAGGTATAGTTTTTTATTTTCCTGTATACTTTACCATAATATTCGTATCTTTTATGCCTTTTGTGAATGATATTTATAAATTTAAAAACCATATGCTCATAGATGCAAACGCCAAATCGAAAAATTTGACCCCATTTTGAGGAAATTGAAATCGTTTAAAGATGGAGAAAATCATAACTTAAGTAAAATTTTTCATTTCAATTACCAATCTATTGTAATATGCATCTCTAATGAAGAAGACCTAAATTTCAGCTCTAGCTTCGGCAAAAACATTTTTCGAGTGTAGAATTGTTGGTGCGCCTGTCGTGGCTGTGTTTGTTTTTTTCCGAGCTTAATGCAATTTCCTTAAAAGCATAAAAACGATTTGCCAGCATTATATATGTACGTTTATACACATATGTGAATTTTTTTGCTACTGCAAGTCGCGCATAAGTATCTTTATTTCTTGTGCAATGCCGGTTTAACATGTTTCTGGTTTTCCTTCAGCTGTTGTGGCAGCGTTTTTGTTTTCTGTTGGCCAAATGCGTTTTCAAATCTATAATTTATCAAACGTCGTTGATTTGCAATTGTGTTTTAAGCATCATGATGTTTTGGCAGGCTCATACATGCTTCATGATTGACGGCTATGCAGATGAGGCCATATGTTCGCTAACGGCGATTGCAGCTAAATAAATAGACACAGACTCGTATGGTAGACAGATGATATAACTATGAATCAGTTTTCCATGCATTATAAATGTGATTACGGTTTTGGAATCGCTAAGTCCTTTCCCAACATTAAGAACCAAATGTTATATTTGTATCACATTTGAATATGTCATAGTATTAGTTATCCATCAGACTCCCAAGAAAAATTAGACAAACACCAATTCATACATCAGTTTGGCGATTTACATTTCATGACGTGGCCCAAAGTTGCAGCGTCCCTTAGCCAGCACAGAATCAACTTTAGTTTACGATCTTTCTTTCTCACGGTCATAAAACAACCCCTTTACGCGTGGTTCGGGGAATTTTACTTTAAAATTTCTGATAGACCAAATTCATTTTGATGGCATTTTTATATTGCCAGTCCCCCCGTTGTCTAACTCAATTTTTTACGAGTTCGATAGCCACCCACAGCATCCCCGAGTACAAGAAATACATGATATGCAGGCGAGACAGAAGCCAAGACGAAAGTGTCAACAATTGACAAACGTGTCACATGATGTGACTGACTACGAAAAAAGGCGCAATGTATCTTTGAGATGCGTTGCACGTTTTCAATTTGAAACATATTTGCAAGCAGCTCGCTATCTGTTTGGAAAAACATTTTGCGGCCAGCTGTGGGCCACCAACTGCCATAAAAGCGAAATGTATGCGACAGTAAATTTTTATAGCAACGGTCACAATTAAGTTCCTGTTGCACATTACCATCAAATGTAATTATCTCGTGGGCATCTCCCAGTACTATCAGACAATAATTAAGTTGTCAATTAATCGATGCTTCGCATATTATTGAGTGCGTGTTAACGCGTGGAAAATATATCAGCTTATGGTATTTTAAATTTATGGGAAAAAGTAGTGCCGTGTTTGCGAATTAAATGAAGACCTCATCTATATTTTATATTTTCCATAATAAGACTTCAACGTTGAATAAGACCTTCTCAACGCTAGTTAAGAAAAATGAAGAGATGGTTACATCCAATAGGCACCTCTCTTAACTGTATCTAGTATGCCGGGACACTGGTTCATAGTTATTATTCGTTTCGTGAACATAGTCGGTGAAGTAATCGGCTAGCGATAATCTATCGCAATGAAGTTTATCGTGGAACTAGAGTTTGTTGGATGAATGAGTATATGGGTATAGATCCTTATCATGTGTGTATATTTATGTCTCGTTTTTTCAAATGCCTCCACGCTTAGTTCCCAATTTGCATGGATATTCGATATTTACGAATTTCTGGGATATTTTCTTATTGATGTGGAATCTAGCGCTGAGCTGCCCCCAAATGGCTTGCAAGTAAGACTTTTCCCATCATTCGAACAGTCTAATCAGGGTACAGGGTACAATTAAAAGCTACTTTGACTCCGTAATCAAACTTTCAAGGAATGAAAATTAAAGTACAATCAAAATTTCGCAGTAATTTTTTGTTGTTATAATTTTAAGTTGGCTTTTAAATATAGAAGATAATTCACTTGTTAAGATGCAGACAAGTACGTCTAATAGGGCAACCAATACGGTATCGCCTCAGGCACCACAAGACACAAATGAACGCAGTGCGGCAGATAGAATATTTGTTAATAGATCGCTGCATTTGGAGAAAATCAAATATTATGGCTTCGATATGGATTATACATTAGCCGAATACAAGTCGCCACAATATGAGCAGCTTGGGTTTACTTTAATTGTTGAACGTTTGATCACAATGGGTTATCCAAGGGCGATATTGCAGTTCGAATATGACCCAGAATTCCCAGTGCGCGGCCTGTGGTTTGACACCCTTTATGGGAACTTAGTGAAAGTCGATGCCTATGGCAATATACTTGTGTGCGTGCATGGCTTTGAATTTATCAATGCCGAACAGATTTATGAACTATACCCGAATAAGTTTCTCAAATTGGACGAGTCCCGGGTCTATGTACTGAACACGCTTTTCAATTTACCCGAAACCTATTTGCTTGCTTGTCTAGTGGACTTCTTTACGAATAGCTGTGATTATGTTCGCGTTGAACGTGGCATCGAGGCTGGGGACTTTCTTTATACCTTTAGGTCAATATTCCAGGATGTGCGTCGTGCTGTCGATTGGGTTCATTCTGATGGTGACTTGATTCGTCGCACAGTGCAAAATATGCCGTATTACGTGAAGAAAGATGATCGCTTGCCCATACTTCTATCGCGCATACACGATTCGGGATCAAAGGTGTTCATTGTAACCAACAGTGGGTACATGTACACCAATAAGATTATGTCATACATTATGGATTGTCCCGGAAATTCGGGTCGCGACTGGAAATCCTATTTTGATTTGATTGTGGTCGATGCACGCAAGCCACTCTTTTTCAATGAGGGGACTGTCCTGCGCCAAGTGGATACCGTGACGGGCTCACTTAAGATGGGCACCCACATTGGCAATATTAGGCCGGGTCAAGTATATTCGGGTGGCTCATGTGAAATCTTTACCAAATTTATCAACGCCAAGGGCAAGGATGTGCTCTATGTGGGCGATCACATATTCGGTGATATACTCAAATCGAAGAAAATACGTGGCTGGCGCACTTTTCTCATTGTCCCAGAACTCGTACGTGAGCTGCACGTCTGGACAAACGAATGGGAGCTTTTCGATGAGTTGCAGGGGCTCGAAAGCAAAATGGGTGATTTATATCGGGATCTGGACTCAACTGCTAAAGAAAAACCAAATATTACCGATCTGCGCATAAGCATACACGGCGTCACCCATAAAATGGACAAGGCGTATGCCAAGATGGGATCACTTTTCCGCTCCGGTTCGAGACAGACGTTTTTTGCGAGTCAAGTCGCCCGATATGCCGACATATATGCGGCGACGCTGCTCAATCTCATATACTATCCTTTCTCCTATATGTTCCGGGCCCCCAATATGCTGATGCCGCACGAGTCGACCGTGGAACAGAGGCCGGATATGAGGAGTGCACGTAGTTTGGCAGGCAAAGACAAGATGGTCGCACCAGTTCCCAATACCGATCAATTCATCCCAAACACCGTTTTGCACAGCGAAAGCATTATGCACACATGCCCCTCCACGCCCACCGGAGTAACACATACCCACGACGAGGACTACTGCGGTGATGATGACACAATAAACAGTAATTCACAGCTTACATCAACGTCAACATTTTATATGGATTTTAGCTGAATGATATACAAATTTAATAGATGTAGTATTACAAATTCAATTGCGGTTATATATATGTAGATATTTATTTGTTATACTATGTTTCAAAAAAACAAATTGCTTTTCCGTTCATAATAATATTTGTACTCCAAATCTGCAAACTAGCCAAATTTTAATATAAGTAATTTTGAATATCAAGTCACTTTATTATTTGAAACTTATAACTACTGTAACTGTGTGCGTTCAGCAGATCGATTTGCGATTTGTGATCGATCATTACTGATTTCACCTGCTGATCGCTGTGATTTGTGATTCGGATAAGTAAAAATGTCAATCGAAATCACAATACACAAATCGGAAAAATATTATGATTACTTGATTTAGATTTTTCGATTTTGACACTTCATAGTCAGAATTTTGTAGACCCTTTGCGGAAAAAAAATTGTGACTTTTTGACCAAAAACACTAAAATCAGAATATTTTATTAAATCAATAATCACAAATCCCTGCGACCTGCGCCCACTATGTGCGCGTGTGTGTGTGTGTGCGATTTTGAGGAACTGATTATACATTTTTTGACACCACCAAAATATCATTTCGACGGGAAGCTAGACAATAATACTCTGTCACAGTCAGAAATTATTCAAATGTACGAGTATCTTAACTCAAATGTATATTTCATTCTCCATGGCTCCATTAGTAATTATTTTAAAATGCTTTTACAACATCTTGAGAATAACTGTACATTAGTAGTTGGCCTTACATCCAGCAAGGACTTGTGTAAACGACAGGTTCAATGCTTTGCACACTCAAGTTTGTTCAATATTTTAGTAGTCAAGTACTTTTTCGAGGCGCGTCAAAGGCTTGCCAATCAACTCTGAAACTTATATGCGAATTCTAAATTAAATGCATTATGGGCTGCGGTAACACTCCAACCTTCACAAGGCAGCCTACTGGCCTCGCAATTTCCGCAAGTGGCTTCACTCACTACCAACTTTAAATGCACAAAAAAAAAAAAAAAAAACAAAAAAAAAAAACAAAAAAAAAAACGCCAACAAAAAAGCTCGAAAACTTTACTTTTTTGCAGTCGTTGGTGAAAAAATTTGTGTGTGTGTTTTTTAAGAGAAGCGGACAAGCGTGCAAAATAAACATGTACGTTTCCACAGCGACTTTCCAGTCAAAGCGCTCCAACACTTCAAAAACCCATATATAAGGCGCGTCAGCCGGCAGCCTTAAGTTCACTTTTGAGTTCAAGGTAAAGCGGCCCGTTCTGTGCTCGTCTCTCGCCATTACCCGCCTCTGCCGCCTCTGCCGCCTCTCTGCCACTTCCTACATCTTCAGGGCAGGCCCAGTGTCAACAGCAACGCATCGCTTGCTTCACATGCCATATGAGCACTTTTGCTTGGCTGCCTCTTATGCCACTGCTTTTTTTTTCTTTCGTCCACCTCGTCTGCTTGGCTTCCTTCTGCTCGTTTTTCCCATTGCTCCCATTCGCTTGGGCGCAGTCTTTAGTGGCTGCCTGCTAAATAATTGCATGTAAATGCCACAGCAGTGAAAAATTACTGGTGAGTAATTTGTGAAGTAGCTAAATGAATGTTCTTAGGAGCACTGACTCAAGAGGTGACAGTGTGTGTTTTAAATGTTCTTGAATTTGACCTATTTATTGCGGGTTCAACACTTTGGATTGACGCCTGACTCATCTCAACTCAAAACTCTTAAGCTCAAATATTAGATGTACATAGATGATGTACAAGTATTTGTTGTTTCATGGAAATAGCTGTTCCCAGATTAGCGCATCCGCAAACTGTATACCATTCGTATAAGTCACTTGTTCGTTAATTAGGGCATGGCTCTCTGGGTAGCTCGGTACGCGTTCGTTCGCAGCGGTCCGCAGCTCACTGCAAAAGCGCATTAGGTGAGCTGTGAGCTCGACAGAATCACAGGCAACACTTCAAGCCAGCTACTTACCCGTTTCGAATGAACTCATACATAAAATTCACATACAGCTGTACAATGTGTGCGTCCTCGTCGGTCGGCTTGATATCATGGTCCATGCGGAAGAGATACATGAGATCATCCATGTGTTCCACACGCTCTGCAACAAAGAAAAACAGCCAACATACTATATAAAACAAATTAAAATAAATCACACAAGCATCAGTGTTCAAGCTGCCTTAAAATTTATTACTGTATCAGGGAAAAGAGTTTCAATTTCATTTTTTTCTTCTACCTCAAATACTTGTAATTACTTCAAGTAGGTTGTTCTTCTTCTTGCCAGACTCCCAGATCAAGTAGGTTGTTAACATAAGAAATAAGTACACGTTTTTTCGAGACTAGTTTAAAATTAGGCATGAATAATGTGAGATATGAATATAAGAACATGAACAATATTATTTTGGGATAATAAATCTTCATTTTTAAAAACGCTAAAAGCGTTTAGCTTTTAGCTGCTTTAATTTTTTTCAGAAAATTAACTAACTTAACATTTATAAATAAATATGTACATATGTATGTTGGTAATTTATTGTCTTGTTTTTCTTCTAAACCACAACTTCATCAATAGATCAGTTCGCTTACTTCTGATACTGATACCTTTTCTCAACAGAGTGTGTTCAACATTTTCCCCAAAAGCTACAGTGAAAAACCACCCCGTAGGTACTTACCTTTGCCCCAATGGGTTTCGTATGCCAAATTGCTGTAGCGTCCCCGATAAACAAACTCATAGCTATAGACAGTCGCTTTCGCAGTGGCAGCCAAGGTGGCCAGACGTTGAGCACCGAAGCGTATCAGAGTATCGCTAAACAAGTCGCAGAGCCGCGAAAAGCTCCAGGGCTGCTCATCGTGGGAATAGTGACGCCTCAAAGCTGCGGTTTTATTGTCGTTTGGCTCATACATCAATATTTTTGGTGCCAAATTTTTAAAATCTGAGCGAAGCTGCTGTAGAAGCGATGTGTTTCGGAAAATTTCCGCCGCAGAGGTGCAAAATTCGCCATTAGTATAGCCAACCAATATTGGTAGAGGGGTAAAGTTTCCGTTTCGTAATGCCGTATAGAGATCTACAGTGTGGAACTGTTCCTGTCCATGTGCGCCTTCAATTATGGGCAGCCACAGATATACGGGATTATCCTTGCCAAAGTCGAAGAGGCGTCGTAAAGTCGCAGCTATGTGTGTGCCATTGAACCGATTGAGGCACTCGAGGAGCTGCTCATCGCTTTGCTGCGACGGCAAGTTGCAGTCAAGAACAGCAGCCTGTTTCAGAGCTAAGAGGCGCTGGTGTTGTCTCGGCTTAGCTGCCTGCGGTGGCAGGGAACCACTCATTACGATGGCCTTGTGGAATAAATGGCGTGTCTGTGGCGAGACCAAATGCAGGCTTACACTCAGAGCGCCGGCGCTGTAGCCCATCAATGTAACATCATGAGGATTTCCACCAAAGCTGGCGATGTGCTTTCGCACCCACTGCAGAACTAATCCCTGATCCTTAAAGCCAGCATTGCCAGGAACATCAGCGTTTCCCAAGTTAAGAAAGCCCAGGGTGCCAAGGCGATAATTAAAGGTAACCAAAACGAGCGACTTGCTCAGCAAATACTCGGGACCGAGAAAAGAGCTTAGACCGGAGCCAAGGTATAGGCCGCCAGGATGTATGAAAACTAGCACGGGCAGTGGTCTTCCAGGTGTTAGCTATAAATGGACAGATTAGTATATGAGATATCTACAATATAGATTTGCTTTTTTGACAAGTAATTATGGCGGGAGGGAGTATTTAATTGTTTCTTTTTATACCAATATTACCTGCTTGCTGTGTACATTTAGAGTCAAGCAATTCTCACTCGCATTTAGGGCTGTAATTGACGGACAGTCGTGGCCATTGTAGCGCGCATCGATTGTGGCAGGCAACTGTGCCAAGGGCTGGGGATCCTGCGCATACAAATATATTAAGATTCAAGGCTTTTTTGGAGCTGGTGTTCAACTACTCACACGAAACCGGAGCTTCCCCACTGGGGCTTGTGCGTAGGGAATGCCTCGAAAAGAATAGTAAGACTCGCCTATCCAATTTTTGCGAATACTACCAATAACTTGAGAGCATTGTTTATCTTCTGTACTTATTTCGACCGTTACTGTGCAATCTGCTAACGACGCCATCGATGCCAACAACAGAATAATGCCGATGCCTATATAAACAGTACACATCCTCAACCTCTTAATGTCCGTAGAGCAGCTATGTTCGCCAGCAACTGTCGCTGTTATAAGTAGTATGTACAAAGAAACCAGTCAAACGTAATCCAATTGCGACCCATTCCCAATAAATCAATCAATCGAGCACATGCATGTATGAAGCAAATAAAGTTTAAAGCAATATCGCGAACAATGGCAACAAACAATTCTTTATTTACCCTCAATTGGTTCGCCAGACCATTGCTGGCAGCCGCCTTTGCTCTCAAGTTGCTCAGACAACTGCGTCAGAGACAGCAACAAATTGTCTTCTTCTACACACGGGCAACGTATAATTAAATTTCAATTAAACACTTCATCGCAAACGTGATGGGCTCATGTGTGTGTATGGGGGCTGATGTGTGTAACAGTATTAATGAAGAGTGTTTAAATTCATAAACATTGTTGTGTGTATCAACAGCAACATAGTCAATTAAAAGTAAAGTGTTTGTTTAACTGAGAGCCGTGTTTACCCAAACTAAAAAGTGTAAGAGTATGTGAGATAAGTGGTTTTTGATACCCTGTTCAATTGGAAAAGAAGACTTATTTTTTTCACCCTGTATTATTGTTGGAGTATACTGATGATTAAATGAATGGTCGCATTCACAGGGACAAGTGATCACTAATCGCTACAAATGTTGATCACTGATAAATTCTAAATAAATAAAAAAAATTTCGAACTGTTTGAAATGTTTCAGCAGAAGATATCAATGAAGAATGAAAGTTTTCCGACTCATTCTAAAATGTTCCTTAAATTGGCCAAGTCGGCAGCTTTTAAATATCACGTACAATTTTTTTGTCGAGGTCCATTCAGCAGGGAGTTTCATTATTAAATCAAGTGATGGGAAAATATAATATTGTAGTGTATAAGAATTCTCTTTATAAAAAGCTAACTTTATTACTTACTTGCTGT
This sequence comes from Scaptodrosophila lebanonensis, assembly GCF_003285725.1. NCBI lineage: Eukaryota > Metazoa > Arthropoda > Insecta > Diptera > Drosophilidae > Scaptodrosophila > Scaptodrosophila lebanonensis. The sequence continues at coordinate 3,888,370 of NW_022060558.1, forward strand.
ATGAATGGTGGGTCTTTAATAAAAGTTTTTATCATTATCTGATTATCCTGTATCCAATTGCTGGCCAAAGCTCCTCCTCCTCGCCGGATCCAGAAACTAGAAATAAACTTATCATAACCCTAAATCCTTTTGATATTATTATTAATCGTTGCTCATCGTATTTACGGACTTGTAGTTGTAATAGCCGACAAAATTTAAATAATTGTTTCACGGAATTTTGTACCCTATAGCTAGCATAATGTGCTGAAAAACTTGGGCTTATGCCATGCGCCTGCAACGCTGGCAAGTCCACAAATATTTGCGAATTTTAACACGTTTTGTTTACAAAATATTTGACATACACGACCCGAGGCATTTGGTTACTCTAGAAGGCCAACGCGAGTGAAGAAAGGCAAAAATAAATATATTTTATAAACATCCTCTGCTTTTTGAGTTTCTTTCTAAAAATATTTAAGAATTAATACGTTAACCGAAAATATTTGCTCGCATATTTTAGTTCATGACAGAAAAACGTTTGCTTTTTCTTAAATGGATTTCTAATAAGAAGACTTATTAAAATTTGTTTTCTCATTTCGGAAAATTTGTGTTTACTCTGGGTTGAATAAAAAGAAGTAAAGAAACAAATAGTATATGAAATCATGGATCGGTTTTCACTTTGATAACAAACTATTACAACACTACTAAACAGTTAGTATGATTTTGGAAAGCTACAAAACTTTTCTAATAATCAAACCTGTCGACATAGATTAGAATACTATACCTTATATTTCCAATTTAATAGTTAAGAAAGAGTCAAAATCAAACTAGAAAATATACAATATTGTCCATTCATAGTGTTTGAAGGAAAAAATGCATTTAATTTGAAAATACATTTGAAAACTTTCAATTCTTTATTAATGGCTTTGATTAAACACAAATCGTGGTAACAAGTGCGGTCGTGCATGGAGTAATGCGGAAGTGGAGGCTGCATCAGCTTTATCACCAGTCCTGTAGTTGCGTTCAACTTGGACTTACATGAGAATAGTTTTTATACCCTGTACCCAAAGGGTAAAAGGGTATATTAGTTGTGTGCGAGCGTACATGTAACACACAGAAGGAGGCGTGGCAGACTCCACAAAGTATATATATTCTTGGTCAGGATGACAAGCCGAGTCGATATAGCCATGTCCGTCTGACCGTCTGTCTGTATGAACGCCAGGTTCTCAGAAAGTATGAGAACTAGATTCTCCTGAGCCCGAGAAAGGACGAGTTTGTTCATTTTTTCTGATCCACTGCGTTGAAAGCGTGTTAGAAAATAAATCGTTAAACCTCATTATACAATCGCTGAATGTTTCTTTCTTTCTACAACAAATGTATTACGTTAGTTAGATAGACTCAGTGTAACTTTTAAATAGTTGCTTAACTATCCTAGTTATGCTAGAATACCGGTTGAGAAATATAGCGAAAACTAGCGCACTATATTTGCATATTTTTCCAAAATGCTCCTAAAACAGTGGCCCGCCCATGTACGCTTTTATACAAATTATGTATTGTGGTGTGTAATAAAGAGGATGTTTAAACAGTGAGTTGGTAGCAAAGTTTGTTAATAAATAGATACCATACAGACATCCTGCTCACTGATTTTTAATGTTGTATGTAGGTGTGTGTTGTTCTATTTGGTCATAATAAGAAAACCATGACCTCGAACCTGACACGTCTTTTTGCGTTGTGTTATTTATGTGTGTTGTGGTCTCAAATATATTTGTAAGTTATATTAAATTGTTTGTGTTGTTGAGTGATGTCTGGACGGTAGTTTATTTATTAATTGGTTGCGCGTGACTGTAATGTTCACAATATTTTCTATAGTATAGGTATAATAGTAGCTGCAACGGCTCAATCAACGCCCATATCCCATACAGTAACGCTGGTAATACAATATAACCTTTTCAGCCCTTCGGCATTCTTTTGTGTCATAATGGAAAGCAATTTCATGTTATGAGCCCGTTTGCAACCAAGCTGTGTTCACATACTATGTATACCATGTATGTATAATCATAGTTGTCTGGCAAGAATACTGTGTGCTACATTGGTGTCCAGCTCACCATTTCTGCAGTTATTCTACAATAAAATATTATATTTACAGTCGACGAAAACGTAACCCTTTTTGGCATGTACATGTGTAGGTGTATAAGCCTTTGTAGGTGTTCATACCACTAATGGCTAAAAACTTTGTTCGTTCTCTTCCTCGTTTTGCTGCCTTTTTCGCTAAGCCTCGCATTTCACACAACGGACTAGACAGCCCATCAAGCACACACACCGCCCACCTCCATACACAAGCCAGTAATTTTTCTTTTTTTTTTTCACCCTCGAGTTTCCATCCCCCAAAAAATGCTCGTTGTTTTTGTGTATACGGCTACATGAAACTATTCTCGTATTTGAAAGATTTTGGCAACGGATAAAGTTTCCGAAACGGGCCAAAAACAACCGCGTCAAAATCTAGTCCAAATGTAGAATGCATATGTATATACACATGTATATATTTGAATACATACATACACACTTACTATACATATAAGACATATGATAAGTCCAATTTCTGTTACGACTTCGATGGATTGTTGTTATGGTGTGTTGTAATATGGTTACTGCTGTTCTGGTTTTATTTAATATTATTTCAAAACTTTTCTTACTGCGCCAAGCTTTTGCCTTTTGAGACGGTTTAGCTGTGTTTATTTAATGGTCATTGTCATGGCTGCATATTTTTAAATACAATTAGAAATTCGACGCCTTTCAACGATATCTTTGAAATAACGAAATAAACTCCTTGCGATCAACTTTGTTAATGGATCCGTTATTGCCTTGTCCTCAGCAATTTATTGATTAATTTTCATACCCGTATATCATAAGTTGACAGAACCAGCTATTGGCTTAATAGACAGCCAATGAGCAAGTCAGGTTTTATTTCTATCATTTATTTAAGCACGTCACTGTTTAATTTCTTCCAATTCAGACTTATGCAGTTTAAGCTAAATAAAGTAACAATAGTGCATTGGGTGCAGATTAAAATTGAAAAAAACTTATTAAAAGTTTTTTTTTACAATTTAAGGTTAGTTTGGATGTTTTCTTATTGGGTTCAAATTTTATTGATTTACATTAAAATCTTTTTTTCTGAAGCCATACTAGCGAACAATTGCTTGGCTTATAAGTGTTCGTACTCGCGGATTTGGATGAAATATTTAAAAGTGCTGTTAGTTGATTTATGTAGCTTTGGAATTGTTAACACAATACAGGTGTTAATTAATTTCAAATTCTTGGGAAGCAGCTGGGAAAAAATTTTATAAAAACATATTTAGTGACATATTTATTTAACCACAAGCATCTAGACGTCTTTGCGTTCCCAATAATTCCAAACAGTAAACTGGGATAGTTTGGTTGATATGCCAGGTTTTAGGGGCTTACATTAACTTGTTAACAGAAACCTATACAAGTAGGTTAAAAAAAAACACATCAAATTTGAAAAATAATTTCTGAACTTTCTCTCATTTCAGGTAAGCAATCATAACTCAGCCTATTACCGGGTATTGGAAAATGTAAACGAGATACACAGTCTGTTGTATATGTGTATCTTTCTTGGTATTTACTGTTTGAATTGTAACTGTAATAATATTTATAGTGTATGTATTGTATCTGTCGTAGGTACCTGCATATATTTATCTGCCTCCTTCGCCGCATAGTTTGAAATTTGTATGTAGTAGGAGTATGTTTCAATTACTCACGTTCAACAACCTCCACAAAACAATCTAACATCTTTACATGTGTACATACATACATACTACATATACCTACTATATAAATATATACATACATATATGCAATATAACAGCACTGCACGATTCAAAGCCAACCACCGAACCTTAAATGAAACAAATTCCCTACTCGTACATGCGTCATTTGTACTCTTATAGTATATGTATCAGTAGCCGCAAATCACGATCAACTTTCCGCCAAAAATCTATTTCATTTACATGCACACTCCTACACGTACAAAAACACTTGCTTACACATACATACATATAGTACACACACACATACACACTGACAATTTATAGCAGGAAATTAAAAATGCTTTTTGTTTGACAATTTGGCAAACAACATTTTATATCAGCTGTATGCTGTATGCGAAAATTTAAAATTAAAATGTAAGTGTATAATGGCATCGAAAACAAAAACCAAAACCAGAAACGAAAAAAAAAAACGAAGGGAAATGGCGTAACTTTTTTGCTGATGCTTATCAGTACATTTTTGGCGGCTACTTGCACATTTCTCTACAATTTGTTTTAATTAATGTTAGCTTCAATTGTAATATGAATTTAAAATATATTTTTGCCTAATATGCGGTATTTTTCGTTTTCCTGTAAATTTTTAATTATGCCACATCCATCTGATATTTCCTTTTCATGTCGCTCTCTACCTTACTTTAAGGACAACTCTTTGGCATTTCTGTGTCACAGTTTATGTTCGTCATTATGAAAACTTGCAATTTGTTTGTGTGCGGCATACTTGGCTAAAACTTTGATTAGACAGTTGGTTAAACGCTAATTTGAAAAGCTTGACAAGCTGTTGACCTATTTTTTATGCAGGACAGAGCGACTAATTGAGGCCTGTTCAGAAAGGAAAAAGCATTTCAGGGAATTTCACTTATTTTATGTTTTGACAAATGACTTTTTCTAAAACTATTAAATTTGCGAAGCCCGGTTTTTGCCTTGAGAATACAAGGACAGTGCAAGCATCTAAGATCACGATTAACTTAACTTCTCTAAAATAAATTCATTATATATTTTTCTTGTTTTACACTCACTGCCCAAAATTGATCTATGCATTTTTATTAAAAAAATCAGCCTATTAATAGTTTTAGGTGGTAAATCTAATTCTCTAAAAGGTATCAATTGCATTTCAAAAAAAAAAAAAAAATTTGCTATAATATCTAAATGACGATCGAGAGCTATAAGCAGTAAAATGCATTAAAATTTACAAGATAAAGCCATCAAATAAGTAAGCTTCATACGTCGCATAATTATGTGAAATGTCTTCTCACGTCTGAATATTTTATGATAAAAGCTCACTCAGAAGTTTCCCAATTGCAATCCAATTTACTATTCAAAGTAAAGGTAGCTTAGTTTAATCCCAATTTAATATTACAGCATTATTTACAAGCCTAATGTAATGAGAGCAAAAATCTTTGAGGCAAGAGCTGCCGACTAACAAATATTTTACTTATAGTATACCATTAGCACATTCTTGCTCTTGTTGTTGTGTCGCTTAACCGTAAATTAGTGTTTGTGTTGTTTATTTTGTGGCTGTCTAAACGTAATTGTCTGTAGAAAAATTAAGATGTAAAAAGTACGAGTAATTACATATCGCCAAATAAATATGCATTTGTGTAATGATATGTAATATATAATTATGTAGTGTAATTGAAAGCAAAGAAAAGCAATTATTACTGATAGCTTATTTCAAAGGGGAAAAACTCATTTTTTATAGAGATTTAAAGTCTACAAACAAAAAATTGAATACAATGTCGCAATTTATTGAAAATGTTTTCAGCTAGAAAATCTGAGCTTTTTTTTTTGCAGATACACGTTTATACGGCAAAATGTAATTTCTGTTTTTGTGCAGCACTTTCAGAAATTAGCTGACCTAAAATGAACATGAATTGAAAATGACTTTACACTAAAATTACGTTTTGGAAAATGTCAAAAATGTTTAAATTAACGATAAACGCAGAAAGGCAATATTGGCTTTGAGTTTGGGTCAAACTTTTGAGGCGAATGGGAGCTTGAAAATAATTTTCCAACTAGAATCAATACTGTTTTGATCAAGCCTTACAAATGACTGAAAACAAATACTTCGCTTCCAAGCATTTTCATCGATGCCAAGTGAAAAAGGCAAACGCTCCTTGCCTGTACTGGCCTGTTATTTTAATTATAGCCATTACACGTATTTGGTTTATTGAATAAAATACAATATTTTGTTTTCATTAGCGCATTAAACATGTCTGAAAAGTACTTTACAACATAATTTCATTGTTAAATGGTTTGGTTACAATTAATTAATTAATCAATAAATATTTTCTCATTCACCAATTCCATTCCCACGACATGGTTGTCCACGCATTTTACACGAACATTTACAACGTTTGTAGTTACGACTTTTTAGTGCTCATATGGGCTTACAAGTAGCTTAACATGTAGCTGTTGTCAATGTGTCAAGGATTTTGTGGTAGAAAAAATATAGTAATAGTAATAATAAAAAAGTGTTGAATAATGTTATTGTATGCAGTGGCATGTAATTAAAATTTGAAAGAGCTTTGTATGTGTATTGTAAGCTTGGTATTAAGTGGAGCAGTGTTCTATCGAGTAATACAACTTTCTGCAGAGATTCTGAAAATACACGTTTTCGGTATGTTGCTTTGAAATTGGCCAGAATTGAAGCACATCGACACAAAGTTCCACTTGACGCCGCAACTAAAAAATAACTAATTATCCTATATAAAGAATTCATGCATAATTTGCTCTTTGTACATAAATATGTTTTTATTTATTTAAAACAAACAAATAAACTGGGTTTTGAGCTATGTACTTCTGATAGTTCCTTTGTATACGCATATCTAATATTGCCCGCATTAATTCACTGAATCCGAAAAAGGAAAAGTCATATAAACCCGCCTCCTTCCACTGCATACCTTAAAAATAACGTTAAATTAATCTTTCCCAACGATGTAGAATAACAAAACGTTAAAAAGCATTAACAGAAAAAGACAAAAGTTTACTAGTGGCGATATTTTCTTTTCTGGTTTCTTACATTGCAGGTTTCAGACACCAATAAAAGCGTTTGCCTGCCTGACAGCAACAAGGTAAGCGTGAAAGCTGCTCTCAGACACATGAATTGAAACCAATTGTTTAATTATTTTCTTTAAGTTGTATAAGCAACGATTGTCCTAATTAGTTTACAATTTAATAATTATAAATGTTTAAGTGTGTGTCTTAATTGTGTATGTAGATTATGTGTTGTCCAATACATTTCCATTGGCTAGTAAAATACTATATACTCGTAATTGTTAAATGCTATTATTTCTTATTAGCAAACTCATTTCTTTGATCTTGACGTCGTAACCACTAGAAAAATCAAATTTATTTGTTTCATTTAAATCCTAATTGCAATCAAATACAAATCAAACACTAGCTCGGAGAATTGTTGTCAACTCAGCAACAAACAAGAAGCCTCAATCTGACCACAAACCAACCTAAACACGCACACCCCCAGTTTTCTGAATTTATGAACTGTGTTTTCACATGGCTTCATCCATACATATGTAGTACATATATGCGTAATGTATACGATATTACGCATACGCCACGTAAGCTCTTCAACTACAATAACGTGTTTGTGATGTGCGCGCTGTGGTCAATAAAAACAAAAAGCAACTAAAGCCCTATAAATGCTTTTGCCTCAATGTGAATTGTCATTGTATTTGCTGTTGTTGGTTGTTGGTTCTCTGGGCGCTGCATTTGGCAGTCGCCTAAAGTCCAAAATGGGGCCCTGCTGCGCTACTTACAGCTGCTTGGCTAGCTACTTGAGTGGTTACAACAACATACAAGTATATGTTTGTATATTCCTATGTAGCTGCTGCCATTATCATGTCTTGTTATGATTTTATTGCCGCTGATTATTACCCTGCAATTTGTTAAACAGATCGCGCTCAACATGTGCATTTCCTCTATGAGCCAATAGGGAGACAATGTTTTAGTCCACACGACTCCTTAAATGTACCGTAAATGTTTCCGGAAAGTGCGTGCATTGGGCGACCTCTTATTCTACATAAGTATAATTGTTCGTTAGTGTTGTTTCTGTTGTTGTTGCTGCCGCACTTCAAGCACAGCACTTCATTACTTCCCCTTGAGCATTGTCAATGCACTTGCAATGCATTTTCTGAATTTTTGTTGTCTGTATCTACATAAAATACTGCTGCCCTTCTCTAATGAGCAGGTGGTCTGGTCTATTTTTCGTTAGAGTCATTCATAGTTTTATTTAGCTACTCAGATTTGTCAGCGTAGAATCGCTTTAAATTGTAATTTAAAGAACTCAAAATTAGTCTACAAAACATGAGGAACGGTCATACAAATGTAATTATAAATAGTATACAATATATATATATATATATATATATATATATATATATATATATATATATATATATATATATATATATATATATATATATATATAAATATAATTGTAAATAGTGTTGTGATACCAACAAGAGCGTATAATAAAAGTGTAGATAGAAAACGATTTTCAAAATGGACTTTCGCAATTATCTGAACCACTAAGTTTTTAGAAATCATGCGTTAACTATTAGTTTGATAGTAATTAAAAGAATCCTTTTTAATCCGTATTTGGATTGCACAGACAGCTACGTCTTAATTGATCGAAAGTTGTTAAAATTCTAAAACAATTTCAAATTTGCATATCTTAATGTTGTATTAATTAAGTTGTACTATTAGGCAAGTTTGATTGAGACTTGAACTACAACAGTTATTTATACATTAATTAATTCGATAACATTTTGAAATAGTTCATTAGCAGGACGTCAGCATTCCATCAGTTGTAAATTAGGTTTTTCCTGCAGCTCATGTTAGAAGTTAATTATTTTGGAAAAGGAAATTTTAGCAATGTATTTTCGATGTGTGACCGTACCCCAAATAAGAGACAAACTGACAGGCGAACAAACAAACATACAGACAAACAAATAAACATGTAGACAGACAGACACACAAAGCTTGCACTGCCTGCCAAAATTGCCGCTATCGTTAGCGTCGTGCCAAAAACCAAACCAAAAAAAGGGGAATAATGAAAAAACAATTCGGCAAGCGTATGCTGCAATATTTTATCTGCTTATGTGTAATTACAATCAATTTGATTGTTATTTATAGTAGCGCACAAACTGCCTTTGCTATTGTTGGCGCAATTGCATTGCCCATTGGGCGTGTATGGAAAGTGCAATTTTTACAAACGAGCTGTTAGAACGATAAAAATCGCATGTAAATGTCGCCCGCTTAGCTGCTATTGGCGCGTAATTGTTGTTGCTGTTGTTGTTGTTGGCTATTATTGTTTTTGTTCCTGTTGTAGAGGCGTGCACCGGACTCATCAGGCTGTATTAAAATGCCGGCAACAGGACAAAATATACTGAAACACGCAATAGCGGCGGCAATACAGAGACCGCAACACTTGTGCGTGTGTTTGCTAACCAAATTAATTACGTTGAAATTTATCTGTACAAATTAAAATAACAACTGTGTCCAACTTACATTTTCAATTTTATTGTCGAAAACAATGTCCTACTCTTTCCGCCATATGTGAGCCAAAACATAGACCATAGACTAGGCCACACAGCAGCTGCCGTTTTTCTATCACACTTTAACGGTACGACTCTGACAAAAACGCGGCCGTCGACATTATATTACAGAGAAATTATAGTTCATTATTTGGCAACAGCAAACAGCCCGATAATGAGGCTCAAAACTAGCCATTTTACAGATGCGCTTCTAAACATTTGTTAAACTGTTATTTTAAATCAAAGTTTTGTTAGTGTTTCTTATACAAGCTGCTAATAAGTAATCGCAATAAAACGCAATAGGGAATTATAGTATTATAATTGTAAGCCAAGAAGACTTAAACTCTACTTGGAACATATATATTAAATACAAATGAACGGAAACTTTGAGTTTTTAGACCATCCTTTATGATGATACTTTTTCATATACATATATTTATCTAAGTATAAGTTCGGGAATAGCATACACCATTACCCTTGTTTCGCTTTTTATACTCTGTACATGAAATGTACAAGAGTATATTAGGTTTGCGGGAGCTGAAAAATGTAACAGGCAGAAGGAGGCGTGGCAGACCCCACAAAGTATATATATTCTTGATCAGCATGACAAGACGAGTCGATCTAGCCCTGTCTGTCCGTCTGTCCGTCCGTATGAACACCTGGATCTCAGAGACTATAAGAGATAGAGACACCAAATTTTGCACGAAGATGCGTTATGTGTGTATTCTATACGAGTTTGTTTTATTTTTTTGATTTTCCCCCTCACTTCCCCCCTATGGGGGTTTTCCCGATTTTCCATTCGTATAATCGCCTATATCTCGGAGACTATAAGACCTAGGAATACCAAATTTTAGTCCCAGATGCCTTATGTGAATACGCAGAAAATGTATATTTTGGAATTCCCCTCCCTCCCCCCTCTACCCCGCAAATCGTAACTCCCGTAATTCTTGGAATTTCGAACTAAAATTTTGGAAATACCCCCAGTTAGTTATTATGTGTCCGTATGCCAAATTTCATTATGATAGACCGATTTAACAAGAAGTTATAGCCATAAATATATTTGCTGATGCAGCGCTGCTGCAGCGCTGCTCAAGCGCTGCCCGCGGCTGTTGTTTGGTTGACTGCGAAAATGCTTACACAGACACGAATAGATGCGCATAGGCATACATACACTCACACAGATGCAATTGCTATGTAAATGTGCAATTATACACCCTTTACGTGAGTTCGAATACCGAGAAAGGTAAAATCGATCAAATTTTTTTTTTTATTTTCTTAATTTTTTTATTTTCTATAATTATTGTAAACATATGTACAGAGTATTTCAAAGTCGGGACACCCGACTTTAGCTTTTTTACTTGTTTAAATAAGCTAACGATTTATCTCGTGAACTGGCTTTTAACTGTCCAATATTGACGCTGTTATTTCTCAAACTGTTTTAGTTTGCATCTTCGAAAATAATTTTCGTGTTTTTATTAGCACAATTTCAAAATAAACTATAATTATTTGAATTTAATAATTAAAAGCATTTGTGTCTGTTTTGTGAACTGAATTACTTAGAGATTAAAGATTACGACTAGTTCGATTCACACTTGCAATTCCCGCTACTAGTGTTTTTAAGAGGTCCCGCAATTCAGGCATTTTGGCAATCACATCACATTAGTACTGATTTATTCTCATGCTAGCCACAAAAGTAATCTCTCTCCCTCTCAGCATGAGCATAAGTATTTAGTATATACATAGGTGTTATAAATATATAATTTCTTGGTTATTTTAATTCAATTTTAAACTCGTTAAAGATGGGGTCTCCATTCGTTCCACTGGTTGGACTTTTAAGCTAATTTTAAGTCCCATTTGGGACCATTTAGCTCGCAAATCTTCACATTGGTTTTACTGCTCTGAGCGAGTGCCAACACAGCTACAAATTTGCTCCTGTTGGCTTTTACTTCCAACTAGATAAACGAATTTAAATTGTAAAGTGCAAACTTTGCCACATACACACAAATTTATATTCCCTGCATGCGGTGTCGCTGCCAGTTGCCCACTGGACACTCCCTGTGGCCTGCTGCGACCTGCTGAGCGGGCTTTAAAAATATGTAGGTAAAAATAAATGAATCGAACGTACACGGTTATGGGATGTCCTTTTCAGTGGATAGTCTAAGCCATTTAAATTCATCAAATATTGCATGGGCCATTAGACAAATATACAAAGAGATCCTTCCATGCATTAAGTATTCGATGTAAAGAGATTCTTGAATATGGAAGTGCAGCTGTTTCTAGATATTTTCATAAAGAACGTAATTAATTTTTATTTATCTGATGCTCAGATAGTATTAGTATTTTCTATCTATCATATAGGGTCTAGTCTAGAGCCCTCATCACCTGCATGTAGCGTATAATTTCCAAAGTTAAACGTAGTGCTAGATTTTTAGGTCACGCTTGCCAAATTGTTACCGCAAACATACTATATACATGTGCATATAAAACTAAGAGTGTGTATATAGTACTTAGTATGTACATACTTGTACATACATATATATGGCTGACTGTGTTTGATGGCAAACGTGGAAACAGCTCCAAAAAGTTCTGCGAAAAGTTTGCCCCCGCGAAAAGTTTTATTGCAAGTCGGACAAAAGTCACTGTTGACCCACCTTAAAGCTCAATTCAAAATTTGGCAACGCCACGCCAACCTGGTGCGCTTGAAAATGAACGCTGCAAAATGTGCAACTTATTTGCATAAACATAATCATGACGATTTGGAGCGTTTGAGGTGCCTCGTCGCGCTGGTCAGCGAGTGGCAATAACAACAGATCGACTTTTCAATGTGCAAACGACATCAAATTTACATAAAACACTTTTCGCCAAAGACTTTGTAAATGCATAAATCATTATCAACAGCATCGAGCGCACCGAGAACTGCCCCCACATTGCAAAGCTGTTCAAGGCATGATGTGCTGTGCCTATTATTGGGCCTACATGGCGTATGCGTCATGAATGGTAAATGTCAGAGGGCGGCGAATGTCTGGCGTGTGCGGCTGCTAATCTTGACTCGAAATATCGCGTGGCATTTGCTTTTGCATGGAAAATTGAAAATTCCGTGTATTATAATTGGCAAAAATACGCTCAGTGTAGCAGTCCATAGGCGGGGATTGGCAGGACAATTGGTTAGGCTTGCAGCAGACTCCAGCGCATGCATTCAGTCTGTACTTCTAGGAAATTGGCACATTAAACATACTGAGCGCTGGTTGTAATTCTCTGCCCGTACCGAAGGAAATTAAGTGGTTGGGTAAGGGACTGTGAAATTACAAATCACTGTAAAGTAGTAATACATATATATAGTAGTACATGCATATGTACTACAAAATGGAATTATGGGTGCAGAGCATGTGAAAAGAGGGCGTTAATACTGTTTGTATTAGATGGTTCTGATAAATCGATAGGCGTTCAAAATACCATTAGGCACCTGCAGGCTAGTAGGGATACGTGATATCGAATATTTAATTTGATTATAAATTCATATACGAAGAATTAGTTGCATTCAAAATGAAATTGGTTCGCTAACGGAAGACCATTAAGACCATAGAACAATCGAAGTTGCTTTAAGTTGGTGATATCCTATTCCTTTTGAAAGTGTGTAATTTGATTTAATTACTAATTGCTCGTATCGATAAATATGTTGAACCAATCATTTCACAATGCTTATGTGCTTTGTAGTTTTTGGTTAGCGCAGCTATGACTAGCCCAAGAGAATTTGTTTTGGGGAAATTAATATGTCAATATATCATTCCAAGTACACAGGATCTAGAACGGCTTAAAAAATACAGTGGGATGATAATTAGAGAATTATTGGTTGTTTTCTTCGAGTGTTATTCAAGTTTTGTTGTGCTTGCTCCTAGTTTTTTCGTTTCTACTTTACTTTTACTTTCTACATCTTTGAATTACATTTTTTTGTTTAGTTTTTTATCGGAATTCAACAAGGATTTAAGAATGACATTTCAAAGAAATTATGAGAAATTAAAAAAAACCTTCAGCTCATGGAGAGTTATAATTAACTTTAAGAGTAGTACTTGATATTTTCAATTACAGTTTTGATGTTTTAATGGTTTTAAATTCGCAGCTGCCATATTTATCCTTCAATCCCACGCTATAAAAGATAAAGTAATGAAATTCGTGACTATCTTGCAGGCGTTTTGGAGAGTCGCACGCATCTCTCGTTAAAATGGATATAGGTGCTGACATAATTAGCAAGCTTTAATTGCTCTGTCCTTGCTTTATAGCCAAGTTATGGTTTCAGCTCTTAGCAGTATCGGGCATATGGCGGTCGAATCAATCGACTCGTCGCGACGCATGTGAAGCAGAAGTGCACACAGGCACCCACAAATACATTCGCCATCACAGACACGCGTAACCAGTTACGATTATATTGCATATAAATAGATAAAGCGTGCGCCGAAGCGATTTTGCTGAACGTATGCGAGTATAATAGATAATGTTACTGTAAACTGGTAGCAGGCATCAGGCATAATGAGTCAAAGAGCGGAAGCTATGAATAAATTTTCTCATGCACTCACACACACACACATACACCTAGTGAATAAATGTTACACACGTACTATACATATGTGCATACATATGTATACATGCAGACGAGTTATGCATTTAATATGCACAGAACGTTGTGCGCCAGCACACAATTTGTATGGGTCAAGAGGTTTGGTCCAAGCGCCCGCCGGCGGCGCCATGGCACGGCATCCATTTGATATCGTCGGGGGAGCTATATACATATTTATGCGAGACTCGCACGAACGACGACTTCAACCTAACGACTTACTTCGTAGCCCATTCGCCTGACAATCGCATGCGGCAATATCTATTGATGGCGATAATGTGGCGCAACCATCGAGCTTTATCCAGGCTAACAAATAGCTGCACACATGCTTTAAGGTCGGTCAGTCAATCAGGTTATTGCAAATATTTGTAGTTGTTATAAAAAACAACTCTTCCTTCTTAATAACAAGTTATTAACACTTCTGTAATTTCTACCAAGTAACTTTATAAGAAATGGATGAGAATATATAATACATACATACATATAAGTAGTAGGATGTATATCATAGTTAAACTTATTCCTAAATCTACGCAGAGCCATTTCTACAGAGATATTTGTGTTCAAATGTAGGCCGTTACAGTCTCGGTACAAACAAATATTTATTTTACTATAGTTCTATTAATATATGTTTATACATACACATACTTATTTGCATTTAAAACCGAAATCAACGAAAGATTATAAATATATCCACACTGATTAAAAATGATTTTAGATCTAACAACTAAAATCGAAAATCGATTTGTGGTCAAACAATTTAATATGTTGACTACCATACCTTTACCGTAAAACTGGTAAACTAAACTTGTTAAAATGGAGTTTTCATTGCAATAAACATGTGGGATACACTGTTAAGTTAAAGAATAACTTATATAGAATACAGTAGAGGATTTGTGTTGAAGGAACAAACAAGCGCAGATAGGATATATAAGAGCTGGCTCACTTAAATAGCCGCCTACACACACAGACACTCGCTTTTTGAGGCTAAACACCATTTACAAAACTAAAATATATTTTCTCTGATCGGCTTATCTGCTCCGCTGTCTTAAATTTTTCGTTGTCTAGTTCTCTGACAACTAATTCATTCTATATAGCTGCTACAACTAAACATACTATACATACCCATGTATAGTAGTTGCACAAAAGTTTTGCTTTTGTAGCCTCAGTTCAATGCACTCGACGAAAATGAGGAACTGCCTACATTGCAGCGCCAACTCTAAATTGGAGACGTGAACAAACAGAAAATGCAAATACATTGTTTTACCATTGCAGTCTAAATATATGTTGCAGGGCGTGAACTCGAACGAAAAGTTTTGTTGTTCCCACCATATAGTACATAGTAAGGCGAGCATTTTATACTAGGAACGAGTGCTCGCACACAATTTATTCGCATGCATGGCAACAGTAAAAACTGTTGAAACTTTAAAAGCAATGAGCAATGGATTGGTTTAGCATGTGAGCTGAAACTTAAAATTGATTATAGCATAGTTGCGTATCAGACGAATAGTGTGCGAATAGTGGGAACACCCTTTAGTTCCTCCATGTTCGATCTTTTATAATAATTTTGCAAATCCATTAATTTGGAATATGGCTCGATTTTATCTGATTCTCCCCTACTACTTGCAGTAAAGTATATTGTTAATTCATTTATAAATATAACTCAGACAGAGAAAACGCGGCCATACTATACTATGGAACATAAAAAAGTTTGGTTGCGCCCGAAAGTATGCCACAAATTTCTGCGGTTCGCATGTACACGAGAGCCCTTGAACAAATGTCTTAAAACTTTTAGCCATGTTCACCCGACAAGAAAGCAATTAAAAAAGAAAAGAAGGGTCAAATATGCATGTGGGAAATTGAATGTACCGAGTAATGCAATATTAGCCGTTTCCAAGCCTCAAAATTCTTGTTCGGGAAACATCTCTGCTTCTGTTTTTCCTTTGGTGTATACAATTAATGCAGTGGGAGTTTTATTAACTATATACATTTTCCGTTATTATGTGTGTGTAAATGCGGCATTATGTTTGATAATATTTAAGATGGATTGCTACTTATGCTTAATGCTATGTTTAGTTTGCTCTTGATAAAATTTTGCGTCTAGCTTAATTGACCTGTGGGTTTGAATTACAAAATACACAGACCACAACAGCAGAACGGTGACACAAATCCAATGCCTATGCTCATGGTGATTGACATGCACTCAACTCTGATGTATCCGGAGGCAACGTTGCTTAAACATAAGCCGGCATTTGTGCAAACAACGTGACAGCACAAACAGTTAAAACATAAGACTTGGATAGTTTTGGGTGGATTTAGCAACTGTTGTTTGCCTTATTAATTCATGCGACATTTCTTTTCGTTACGTTTAATAAAACACACCAAAATGCATGCTATGATAAAGAGGACATTCAGGATTGCCTACTTGGTTATACTTATACACAATTTTACAAAATCATAATCATAGGAAAACATTACATTAGCTTACAAAATATTTAATTTGAAAGGAAGGAGTGAAAGTTGAAAAAATCTTGCTGCAAGTTATTTATTGTTTGATTTTTTATGTGAAAAGAGTGAAATACTCTGATTTACTTTATTCGCTTGCTACAAGTTTCCTTCGAGGAATTTCTTTGGAAGCATTTATTTGTAAAGTAATTTGAAAGGCATTATAAAAATAAGTAGGAAACAATATAATCTGTATATCAAAGGAATATAAACAATTTTATTTAAATTGGAGCGTGAATCACAATTGAACTGAACTTTGTTACAAGCCAGACTCTAGGCATAGTTAAGAAAGCAGGCAAAACAATAAAAGTTTTCTGCGGAAATTATTGACATGTTCCAGTTTGGAAGTTGCTTTAAAAACTCGCTACAGCATGGTTAAGTCAATGTCTGAATATCTGAAGAGGACAGCTAATTGTGGCAAGTTACTCGCATTTCAGACTGTCTATAAAAACGCACAAGGGGGAGCTCACTCAATTACAAGGCAATGATGCGGCATCATGCGTTTAGTCCACAATTATGGGGATTTCTGCTTGTGTGGGTTGCAAAATGACATGTTTGATAAATTGTTCGATTAATGACAAGCACTTCAAAAACAGATTGACGTAACTTATCATTTAATCCGCTCTGCTCATAACAGACTTCTTGAAATTGAGCTTAAATATCAATACGAACAATTCGAAGGGCGGAATTCTATATGAGTACTTATACTGGCAAAAACTTACTGCAAGGACACTTTACATAGCCGCCATTAAAAATAATTTTGTGCCTAAAAGCACTTCGCAAGAAAGAAAGAAAGAAAGAAAAAAAGAGAACCTCATGAAGGCATCGCCTGAATTTTTGTTGTTCTTGCTGCTGCTGCTGGTGCTGCTCACTTGCATAAAAATACTCATAAATCAAAGTGACGCGTTGTAGGCGGACGGATGCGGGTTCGAGGGCTGGAGCCGTCATGCTACATGCATGCAGCGCTCATTTCCACGCTCATTAAAAAATGGACGCCATTTGCCAAAGCATAAAACGAAATTCCAATGGCCAAATGTGCCGCACGCCGCCAAACACCCACCCAAACACACATACTTATATACATGCTGTACATGCATATGCATGTAGCGAACTCCACTCGAAAAACTAACACGTCATAAATCTTGCAGAAGTATCCTTAAGCGTTCTTTCTGCCACAAAAACGCATCACATGAAAGGCAGAAATCCAGCGGTGTAGAGTGTTGCAGCTCATTTTTTTAAATAATATATATTTTTTTTTTACTTTTTTAATTACAAAAGCTTTCAAACGGCTGGGTGGGTGACTGGTCGGTGGCTCGTTTTCTTTTACTGTTTGCGTTGCGCCCACATAAATATGCAACACTATTTTCCCCCACAAGACTTCGGCCTTTAAGAGTACCTCGACCATTTCAATCTTGTGAATTGCTGCATGTTTCTACATGCTCTGAGAATGTCTCGCCCCTGGTTGTCAATATGGCTGGGCTGTGTACCAAATAAATATTTTTTACGAATCGATTTATATTCTTTATTGTTACTAAAATCTTTCGATCAGACGTAAACAGTGAGTAAGGTTTTCCATATTATGGTAGCAACGCAGAATTTTCTCGAAGAACACATATCCATAACTTTGTAAGCAGCGTGAGAACATCTTTGAAGATACTGATTTATATCTATATAAAGCCTTCGACCGTGGTTTATTGGTTCAACTTTTATTATAATTCGCGTTCAGAATACTTTTGGTGTGGGTATCATATTTTTGTATGAGTAGTATATAATATATATACTTGTATCATTAGCAGTAGAACTATACGGGTCAGTCGGTGTTTAGAATTAGTGATGAAGTGAAAGAAGTCTCCAATTTATAAGCGAAAGATGACTTATAAGGGAAATGAAGATGGCTGCGGTAGGGCACATATTTAGTTACAGCAAGTGAAAACGCTAAAGCCGGTTGTTCCGACTTTGAAATACTCTGTGCATATGTATGTGTAAACTATTGTTCAATTCAGATTGGCCCAGTAAGCCCAAACAAAATTTTAGATGGCGAATAGTGGATGCATTGGGGATCCCAAAAACAGATAAATACTCTCAAATAAATTTTTGTGCAAATAAAAGTTGTGGACAACGATGAAAGCAATATCAAGAAATACAAGTATAATGTTAAATATGGCCAGGACTTGTTTACCAGGCGGCACAGAATTGAGATAATGGCGGCGCGTTGCAGTGCCACAGGGCGTATGCGTATTATGCAGTTAGTGCAAACAATAAATGATAGGCGGACGTCGAAGGCGCGCTTGCCGTTCAAAGCTGACTGGCAAGGTTAACACGCAAGTCAAAGTGGAAACCATAATTGGAAAATCTAATAAATGAGAGGTGGCCACGACATCAGCGACAATGAAAGTGCTCACTGACGATGTGAATTATCAGGATGTGGGAGGGGCTGATGCTTGGACTGCGGCAACGATAATATTGGCAGGACATTAAATTTATGAACTAGTGCGTTGCAGCTGATTTAACATTAGCATCATCAGGTGACTTTGCCTTTGCAAATTGCTGTTGCTATTGCTAATGTTACAGCATGCGGTCCCAACTCTATTGCTGCACAAAGGGAACGTAAATGAATTGAGTGTGTCGAGGCTGACCGGAGCTTTAATTTCATTACTTTGGTACAACGTTTCATGGACAACGACGCCGCTGCGCACATAATAGCCAGCTATTTAAAAGTGCATCGTATGCGCTACAAAGTCGGCTCTGCTTCAATTAAAACACATACGATGCACTTTGCGAACATAATTAATGGCTTTTTGTCAAAAACAAAAAATATATAAATAAAACTGAAATACTCTGTACATATGTGTACTATAAATTACAGACAAATTTAAAAAAGTAAAAAAAATATAAAGTGTGTATAATTGCACATTAAATAGGAATTGTGAGCACATGTCTCTATCTCTCATAGTCTCCGAGATCCTGATGTTCACACGCAAGGATGGATAGAGAGACATAGATCGACTCGTCTTGTCATGCTGATCAAGAATATATATACTTTGTGGGGTCTGCCGCGCCTTCTTCTGTCTGTTACATTTTTCACTTCCCGCAAACCTAGTACAGTCTTGTACTTTTCATGTACAGAGTATAAAAACGATCAAGGGTGCCACAAGTTTCAAAATCAATCTCAAAATCAATTCTCGTTGCAATAGAAATCTCTTTTATATTAATTATTAGTTAATAATCCTGTATTTTGCCTAAAGAAATGGATTAAAAACACTAATAAATACTTTTTTCCTTATAAAAAAATCATTGGAATATAATTTAATATATATATATATACATATATAAATATATTTATTTAAATAAATACGTACCAGCAAAACAAGATACAAGTACATTTTTGTATTTTCTGAATTCAATTTCAAATGCTAGTTTTTTACCGGGCAAAACATAGATCCCCACAACAGGACTTAATTTTCGTCCACTTTACGGAAGCACCTATTCTAGCGAATCATTGTAAAGTATTATGAGATTTGTATACCAAATATATTTCAATTGAATCCCAACAAACAGAGGCAACATCACACAAAACAAATTATAAGAATAAGACCAACAGACTTTTTCACCGATATTTACGTTGCAAATTTAAAAGTTCATCTTCAGTTTCTGGCCTATACTTTACTTTCAAGATAAATACCGATTATTTTTCATTATTTTTGGAAAATTATTGGCAAATTATAATAAATAATACTATCAGCTCTTTCGCTTCCGCAAAATAAAACAGTTTTGTCAATTTTCTGGAAGAATCGCGGGAGCACGGCTGTACATCTACAAACAAACAAATTGAGTGGATATTTGATCATTTCCGTCTAATTCGGTTCCGCCCTCTTCAGCGACTCAACCCTTTAAAGTACGTTTAGCTGTAGCTATAGTTTCACTTCAACTTAGCTCTCGCTCTCTGTTGCCTATTATGCTTCCAACAACGCTTTTAAGTGTGCTGTAATACTCTTATTATTGTTATTATTATTATCATCAACAACAAGTGCAGTTACCGCCCCAGGCATCCACAAGGATCGCCTCGAGCTGCTTCAATGTTTCTGAACTTATGTATAGTATGAGAGAAAAATGCAATTTGGTGCATTAGGAGGAAATTTCATTTAAAACTTTAACCCAGCCGGCCGTTCCTTGCAAAATGCCTGAAGCTGTTTCTGGAGCGCATGAAAGAGAAAACAACTCAATTGTTATAAATGTGTATTTTGTATACGTATTTTACATATAGTCGTTTATTTTTATAGTTTTTTTCCGCATACACTTCGTAGTAGCGCATTAAGACCCTTTTTAATAACTTGTTTTGTTCTTTCTCTCATCCTTTTGCAGGTTAGTACCCATTGATAAGATGCACGGATATAATACCTATTTGTGGTAAGCAGCAAAGAAGCTTTGAACAAAATGTCTATACATTTGAAATGTATATTTAAAACGAGCGGGTCAAAATCCACTCATTTCAAATGAATGAAATGAAATTGAATTTGCCGCGTATTACATTATGCAATAGCATTATGTTTAAACGTAATCGCATAAAGTCCGTTTTTAAAAGGCTTTCGCTTATCAAGAACAAAACCGTATAATCTTCAATTAAATTTTACTTTTCTGCCACAGTCTCGTGTGTATATATTTGTACGAGTATTTACATATTTCGTAACACAAACAAACGTGTAAAATGTCAGAAAGTCGCCCTCCACACCCAAAGTAATTGCAGAACGCTGCCAACACTTACATAAAGAGAATATCTTACACTGCGACCCACACGATGTATACATAACGGTTGATTTTTTGTTTTTTAATATCCAAAATACTGGTCTTAAGGAATCTGTTTTTTTTTAACATGATTGCACGATTTGTGCCGATTACATAATTTCAGTGTATGGCTGCACTCGATGACAGTGTCAATAATTATGAAACTTCCAGTTGCTCGAACTTTATTACTACCTTAAGTTACATTCAACATATTTCGTATTGATTCCTTTAATAACGAAAAAAGGATCATTAGAGATGGGTAGGATGTTTAGGATACTGTTTTCGGATGACTGTGAGATGTGCGTTGTAATGGATTTCATTAAATGGATATCATCCAAATCGAATAATAAATAACAATTAAATATTCCAAGGGTTCCAAAGCGAAATATGTTTGTTATTAATATTAGAAACATTGTGTATATAGATTGGGTCGTAGCATAGACATCAGTAGTATTTTTAGATTCAAAAGATACAGGACTTGGCGAAAGGAGTCTTGAAAATAAAGATATTTTAACTAACTGTAGCCGAAGAACTTTGTAAATGAGTTTTTTTTGTTTGGCAAGAATCGTCAGAATAACTTGTGGGTTAATGCATCTTATGAAGGCTTGATTCGCTTCACATTCTTCATATGTAGAACCTAAAGAGAATACATGAAAAAGCCAAGGTAAAAAGTACATTATTTGTCATTTTATGAATATTCTGAAGCCCATAGTAGTTCATTGTAAATGTATATGATTTAGCCACTTAGATCACAGACTTTTTCATTTTCCTAATGGCGGTCCTTAAATCTGCATAGCATAAAATCTACCCCCTAGTATTTAGCAGGCGGTCCAATAAAATATAACATACTTACTGCGTATGCGCGATTTATGTTTGTTTGGCCTCGTTACAATGTAAATATATACTTCATTTTTAATTTAATATATGTATGTATATCGATGTCGAATATATGTATGTAGCTCGCACGAAATGAAATACATAAGAGTATGTACTTATATAGTATACATACTATACACATACTCATATTATGGACTACTTCAAGATGCCAGTCAATTAAAATTGTGCTTTTGTTTGTTTGGGTGGCTTTGAGGTTTGCCGAGATTGGTTTTTCGCTGACTTCACAAGTTCGCTGCGCCTCACCCCTTTTGTGAACTCAGATGTACCATCAAAATTCACAAGGGTTAATTGTTGGAAATCTGCGCACGTTAGCACATAGTTCTTTATATGAAAATACCCTACGATGACCCACTCCCACACACTTTACGAAGTCCTTCTCTTAAGACGTGCGCTGCTGTTATTGTTTCTGCTATACACTTCAGCTGAACGCCTTTGGGTTCTTCCATGCTTTCCTATTTAGTCAAGTAGACAAAAATTAAACTGTTCACGATTTAAACTAAATACTGAATAACTTTTGGGAAGGCAGTTATTTAAGGCCATATGGCAAAGTTTGAAATGATTTCAAACCGTGAAAAATACCGGTAAGAAGTTAAATTATGACTACATAACAGAGGAGGGAAATAAACAATTTATAATGGAATACAAAACCAAGGACATTTCTCTGCTTTTTGCAACGATTCATTATGATGGCAGATAACAGGCAGATTCGTCTCGTCTTGCTGATATGTACCTAAAACAAGTGAGAACGCTACAGTCGAGCAAGCCCGACAGTGTAATACCCTGTACCCAGGTAAACTTCCGTCACTGAGTTATATGCGCCCATAGCAGCAGCAAAAAGATGAAGAAGAAGAGCGAACTTGTTGCTGCAGTTTGGGGAGGTTGTACTGGCGAGAATTTGTTTCGCTAATAACTTTTCTTAGAATTGACCGAATTAAAATTTTGAACAACAGTAGACAATTATATATAAATTATGTGTGCAAAGTTTGGTTTAGGTAGCATTCGAAATGTGGACGCTATTGACAAAATTCTGCAGCGGGGGAAGGGGGGGAAAATTAAAAAAAAAAAAATAAACTCGTCCTTACTCGGACCTAGGAGAATCTGGATGCCAACTTTGGTTATTCTAGCTTTTATAGTTTCTGAGATCCTCGCGTTCATCCAGACGGACAGACGGACGGACAGACGGACGGACAGACGGACGGACAGACGGACAGACGGACGGACAGACGGACGGACATGTCTAGATCGATTTCTCTCGTCATGCTGATCAAGAATATATATACTTTATGGGGTCGGAGATGCTTCCTTCTGTATGTTACATACTTTGCACAAACCTAATATACCCTTTTTACCCTACGGGTACAGGGTATAATAATAGATTCTTAATCGTTTCCGTGAATCTTATAGTTTATTTGTACTAATACATACTCGTATATTGCTTTCAGAATGTTTTATGAAAATTGAAAAATAAGCACATTTTTGACCAAACACGGTCGCGTCGTTTTATGTTCTGAATCAATTAAAATATCCATTTATATATTTCCACTCTTTTTATTTTTTGTTTGTTAGATTTTTGGGATTTGAAATGCTTGACTAACAGAACTGCACGATAATGTTTTTCTAAGCAACAACACCATCATTTCGTATTAATCATCTGCCTGTGCAGCCTAGCGGGGAATGAGCGTCACCATCATATTTATGGCTGGCAGTTCTAAAACCCAGTTTGTGTGTTAATTCACGTGGTCATAGTTGTGGCCAACAGACCCAGCGTTTTGGACTGAACATTTGCATTTAAATAAAAAATCACTCATACGCACCATCGCACTTGTATAGCACATGGTAAACATACCACGACCCGCGAGCTCAAACTCAACCAAAGGGAATAAACATAAAAAGGTTTTTGTGCGACACTTAACTATGCCATATACTATATATATATTTATATATATATATTGCACAAGCACACTTCAATCACACTGGGTCGAGTGTGGGGGTACAACAAATGTCGACCACCTGCAACAATATTAAATTAAATTTGAAGGCAGCCAAGCAAGCAACCAGACTGGCAATTGATGCTGGCCCCCACAGGTTTCTGGTGCAGTGGATGGATCAAGGAAAACCAAACAATTTCAAACTATTAAGCTAGCTAAAAGCAGCAAATTTATTATTCTACATCGTGTCGTAGGGAATCTATTGAGTTTTAATTTGTGTGCAAGGTTGACAGCTGCTTGGACAATTTTTTAATTACATTACACTTTGCAGACAGCTGACGTTGGATTCTTGACTCTTTCTTGTCCTGTCCTGTGTCTTCATTGATTTAATAAAGAAAAAAGGAGTCAAGCAAATCCATTTATTAAAACGAAGGAAGTCTTAGCGGCATGTTCATAAATAAGAGCAAGCATCAAACTCTATAAATATAATTTGAATTAATTGGCTCCAGGTGTGTTGAGCTTGATAATTAAATGAATACCTTTAAAGATTATACGTCGTGCATCATTCATATGTGAAACTTTTCTCCATGACCTTGGTATACTTTGTGCCTGATAGGTTAAAGGTGACACTCAGGAACTCGAAATGTATGTAACAGGAAGTGGAAGGCTTATCTCTTCCTCTTAGAGGCATTTCGATTGAACAGCTAGGGACACCAAACCTGACATTTCGATTTATGTAATCCAGACGCAAACGCAAATACAAGATTTAAACACAGAATCGATGCCTGAAACACCTACTCTTGGAAAAGTACATAGAAACGACGTTGTTGTATTACTTCAAAAATAATTTTAGTTCAGGTTTTGTGGACGATAAATTTGTAGATTTGAAGAAAATTGAACACAAGTTTTCATTTTCAAACATCTATTGGACAATCCAAAATGTAAGGTTTTCTAGGAAAGACACATTTTTGGAAAATTAAACTAGATACGGCCAAAGTCTATTAAAATTGGAATTAGAGTCAGCCCTCTATATTAGCACTGACGTGATTAAAATTAAAGAGATAGAAATTCAGTAAAGAACTCCTGCTCCTGCAGATTTGCTTTATTCAAATATGTATATTTCTATAATGTGTAAAAAGCTACAACTCTCTGAATAATTGTATTGTTAACAATTGCTAACTTAAGGATTATAACCCAAATTGTCCTTATTAGAAAAGGCATTCAAATAATTTTGGTGCGCCCAGTTTTAAATGTATAAAACTGAATAAATTCTTGCCATATTGATTGGAGTTGATTTTAAATCGAAAGCACACAACAACAATATCAAATAATACTTATAGCCTTGCGCGTTCGTTTTCCAATTGGCGACAAGAGAATTGCATTCCCACATAAATCATTTTGCAGCAAGCAAGAACTGCGACAGAGCCAAATTCGTTTAAAATCGGCAGCGAACAGCAACCCTGCAGTGCGCCCTTAACACTGTTCTCTTGACCGCTTTCTTGTTGTAGTTGTTTTTGTTTTGTTTGCTGTAGTGTTGTCGTCGTCATCGTGTAGCCGTCCTCGACATCGCCGTGGCTGCCAATTCGCTCTCACCTGCTCGCTTAGACAAACACGTAATCGAATAATCCAATTTGTTTGCGCAAAAACTGAAACTTGTTCATAAGGCTTCAGTTGATGTCGCCCTCTCTGTGTCCCTTCGGCTCTGTCGCCGGCGTTCTCGTCCTCTTCATCCACGTTGTCTGAGATAGCAGAAGACAATATTTTTGCTTTTTGGTTTGATTTTTCGCACACAGCTAATTGTTTGATTGTGTTTTCTACAATGAAAATTGAGCCAAGTTGCTTGTAAGGCAAGCTACTCAAAGCTTGTTGAATTGCATAATTGGCCCGAATGATGTAACTCTTGGTCCGCCTCAGTTTCAAGGTAAAACTTACTGTTACTACAAAGTTGTTAGTTACTACTAAGTTGTTAGCTTTCTTCCGCCGGCTTTATCAGATTTGCAAACAAATTTGTTATTGAATAAAATTTGTCATGGACATTGTTTGTCCACAGTTCTATATCCGAAAACAAACTCGTATAGCGTACACACATAAGGCATCTTTGTGCAAAATTTGGTGTCTCTATCTCTTATAGTCTCTGAGATCCAGGTGATCATACGGACGGACAGTCGGACAGACGGACAGACAGGGCTAAATCGACTCGTCTTGTCATACTGATCAAGAATATATATACTTTGTGGGGTCTGCCACGCCTCCTTCTGCCTGTTACATTTTTCAGCTCGCGCAAACCTAATATACTCTTGTACATTTCATGTACAGAGTATCAAAATTTGAACTTGTTTAAATTCAACGCTTAGTCAAGTGAATAGAAATACCTGCAGCTACAGTTTAATTTTTATTAAATGAGAAATCATAAGTTAATTCCATTTTTGACAACAACAAATATAATTGTATCTCCAGACATATATAGAATATATATGTTTTTGATTGAATTGACTAATTATACCCTGTACCCAAAGGGTACAAGGGTATATTAGTTTTGTGCGAGTGCACATGGAACACACAGAAGGAGGCTTGGTAGACCCCACAAAGTATATATATTCTTGATCAGCATGACAAGCCTAGTCGATATAGCCATGTCCGTCTGTCTGTATGAACGCAAGGATCTCCGAAAGTATAAGAGCTAGAATAACCAAACTTGGTATACAGATTCTCCTGAGCCCGAGAAAGGACGAGTTTGTTCATTTTTTCATCATTTTTGTGAAGCACGCCAAATTCGCGAAAAATTATTCGCCACAGATTAAGCTTTACTTTTAATAAAAGTTAGTCAGTAATGTACTATAGACGATACCTTTATTTTGTAACTGAGTACGTAATTTATTAAGATGGTTGATGATTATACGGCAGTGTTAACCAATAATCAAGAATCAAAGAGAGTTTTACAAATTTGTACACATTTTTGTGTGCGAGTTGCAAGCACTGCGCCCTGTTCCTGATGTTGTACGAGTATTTACATTCTTTGTTTGCCAATGCAAAAGCAACTCAATTTTTTTTTTGAATAGCCTAAGCCCCCAGCTTTGTTTCGTATTTAGCCCACACATTACAAACCTTGTCAGCCTAATACTGGAAAGGCTTTTAAGCTCGGTCGCCAAGGTTGCGCCTGTTCTGCAGGTAGGGCTAAGAGTCCTAAGCTGCAATCCTTACAACTGTCGCAAGTAAAAGAAAGAGCATATTTTTCTTTATTTACATATGTGCATGTGTACAAACATACATACATATGTATGTATGTACATATGTACTAGGCTTGTATGTAAACACGTTGAAACTATAAGCTGGCAAATCATATGCGCATTTTTAGTCAACGCACACTTCTTGAAAATATGTTTAAGCTGCCTAAGACAAACTAAAAACTCGACTGTGTTCCACTCTAACACACACACACACACATACGAGTATATGCATACATACGCACATATGTACATATGTGTGTGTGCGAGTATGAATTTGTTTGTGTGCCTGCATGTACGAGTATGTGGCCGGAAGCCATTGTGGGTTAAGCAGCAAGCAGGTAACGAAAAGCAGGCTTGCTGATAGCAAAATACGGCACTTTATGAAGAGTAAGACAAGTGAGCGAGTAGTGAGGGGTGAGAGAGCGGCGACTTACGCAACAAATGACAACTATACAAAAGCAGAAGATAGACCTGCGGAGCGAAAGAGAGCAAGGAAGGAAGGAAGGAAGGGAGGTCAGGCGAAAAGACTTGTTTACCACCCTTCGGCGTCACTGACAGAGGCAGCAGCAGCAGCAGAATTAGAATGCATTGTCTTTTTATTCAGTTTTGTGTTCGTAAACTCTTTTCGCTGTTGCTGTGTGTGTGTGTGTGTGAGTGAGTGTGCGAGTGTGCGTGCCACATTTCAAAGGCTTCTGAGTGAGCTTGTCTGTTTGGCTGATAGGCCTTTTTGCTGCGTCTTCGCCGGCTGCGCTTGATTTCTTGCTGCAGCCCCGACACAAATTAGCGTTTTTTGTTTCCACTACAATTCAGTTTCGTTTGCAGTCTGCAAGTGGCAACATTGCAGCTAATATATATAGACATAAAGGCCCGAGCGTTTGTCCAACTGCGCGCAGTTAATGTTGTGTGTGTTCCTACAATCCACGAAGTGACGGAGTCAATCATGAACTATCTCGATGCCATGCTATGGTAAGGCATTACAATATTTTATGAAATGTGAAACAAACATACTTTGCGTCCCAACTCAGAATGATTGTCCATATGCTCTGCCAGCTGTATTCTTTTTACATTGAATTTTTCATAGTATTGCTTTAATCCGTTGGCATACAGAGCGCACTCGATAAGACGACTTCTATCGCTTCAAAAAAAAAAATAGCACATTGTTGTTTGTAAGTTTCTAAATATCTTACAATTTTAAGTATATTATTGTATTTTATGGAATATTCTAATTCATCTAAAGCCCAAATTATTTCAAACGACAATAAGTTGTTGTTTTCTTTCTTTGGGTTACATTTTAAGTCCTATACCAACTAATGTTGGGGGCAAAAAGACGGCAAGATCGATTAACTTATATTGGCAGCGAAAGAAATCAAGGAAAACGAACAAGTAACTTTAAAATATGTAATAATAAATACATAGTGGGCAACTTGACGGCATTAAGAAACGATTGCAAAATGAATTTACGACTCTTAAATGATTCAAAGTATTTAAATAGCTGGATGAAACATTTTTCTTTCAATCACACATTTCTTAATTTTATTAAACAAATGACTGTATGAATTTAGTATTCTAAATATTGTTGCCAGCCAAAATAAGTCAATTTTTAAGCTCTTTAGGAAAGTCTCCAAGACAATTATCTCTCCTTTCAACATCACTTAACTCAGTTGCACGAAAAAGAGGCAACCATATTTCCTTTGAAAAATCAACCTGCCCAGTAATTTTCGGTTTTAAGCATAAACTCTATTTATGTTATTTCTGAGAAGTGTTCTAGATTTAGTTTAGGAGGCATAGCCCCAAAAAATGGTTTTAAAAAAAATTGCAGTGGACAGCTAGAGGCTCTCTATTCTTTCCACAACCCACGCCTCGACGCGTTGGTCAATTTGTGTTTGAAAAAAAAAAGCCTAAGAATGTTGCCTAGAAATGTGGACAAGCAAAATGTTAGCTTGTGCAAATATTTGTAAACGTAATGTCTTGTTCGTAGCCATTTGCCTTTGCCCGTTGGCCAAATGGTCGTACACGGCCGATTAGAAAATGCTTGCTCACTCAAATGATGCGTAAGAATGAAATTAGTGCAGCTTGGCAGCAGTCACACATAGTCACACGTTAAAGCAAATTAAACCGACAGTCAGCCAAGCAGCTTAAATTTTATTTATAGACGACTGTTGCAGTCTTCATGCCAAAAAGCAGGCTATGTTTAGTTCCCTACTCGAGCCCACACACTCATATTTAATGAATGAATACCTATGTATGTACTCGTATATACTAGTGTGTGTTGAGCTACGGGTATCATAAAAATGTGTGTTTTAAGCCATTAGAAATATAACCCAAATACTAAGATGGCTGTTGCCTTTCGGTATCAAATTATTGTGTGAACGAACTGCTGGCCCGAACTACTTTGCTTTTCATTCCTTTTGGTTTTGGTTTTGTTTTTAAATACAGCGAATGTTCCACATCGCTTTTTGCAAGTTTTTTTTTTACAGTTTTTGTTGTTGTTCTTTTTTTCAGTCAGCATTGAGCTTGAAGCGGCTGATGGGCCTTTCTGACTACCATGAAAAGCATTTTACACATGGCAGCATTTTTTAATTTTCCAGCGCAGCTCTCAGAAATTCAAACACAAACACACACACACACACACACATACACTTGCACTTACTAATTAGAAATGAAAACGCGAGCTGCACATTTGCTCATTACGTTTTTGCTACCCATTGCCGTTTTATTTCCACACATATATTAACACACATACACACACAACATTCACAGTCAACGAGACGTCGCCATCGTTTGTTTAGCACTACAGCGTGTCAACACTATACAATATTCGCCCCAACTCCCCCCTGGCCATAAGGCGCATTGGCGTTTGTTTGAAAATAATAAACACCCCGACGCGCCGCCAACGTCTCCAGTGATGCATCAGCCAGATCCCCGCCCATGCTTAGCATGCGTCCGGTGTGGTTGCTGCACCGCCTGTAGTGCGACAGCTCCTGCCACAGAGACGCGTCGCAGCCCTGCGCCACGAAACTAGATCCTTCCGGCCTCCCCAGACTCTCGGCGAAGAGCGCAAAAGCACGCCAGTGGCTGCACTCGTTCCAGAAGCAACCTGGCTGTTGACTGCCCCAATTGGCATAGAAATCTGCATGGCCCAGTGGCAGATCGAAGCCGTAGCTGCCCACACTGGTGTGCAGGACCTCCACATAGTCGGCATCACCGCTGGCTACTCGCTCTCCCTCCCGGGCGTAGCGGAAGAAGGGCGACGCAGGATCCAGTGCTCGGATTATTCGCACACGGCCAGTCTGCACATGCTTGCCCGCAATGCCCGCCACATGAGCTCCCATGCTGAAGCCGATCAGCTGCAAATCCTCGAACCCCATGCCCGCCTCCCGATGCAGAAAGTCTATAAACTTGGCCACCACTTGGCCAACTGACTTCACGCGGTAACTGGCTGTGATGTAATCCGCAATGGCCCCACGACCCCAGTCCACTGTAAAGACGTTGTAGTTTCCTCCACCTCGGCCAGAGTAAACTGGCAGAAGAGTGCTGTAGATGTTGGCGTGTGCATTTCCCAGCCATCCGTGGATCAATATGCTAAAAAGAATATCAGATTGTTTGTAGCATTAGTAATATTTTATCAAACGCAACTATTTTGATTAGACGTAGCTCTAAACTCGATCTCATCTAAATCTTAACTCCCCTTTCGAAATATTCTGCTTCGAAATCTGGCTAAGCACTCTGCCAATTAATGATCGCCGAAAGTAAATCAGTTATCACTTCCTTAAATCTTTGCTCAGACTACAAGTATATGTAGTTTCCGAGTTCTTTCTTTTCAAGCACCTATCTATTATCTTTTCCTATAGCGTTTTTTCAAAATCCTTAGATGAATCGGTATAGACATGTCGGTTCTATGAACTTTGTTTTGATATATTACGATATCCGAACCATTTGGGATCTTTTTGACGTTTCGTCATAGCCATATCGTTGCCCTCTCTACTATATATCAAATGCTTTACTTTAACACTGAAGTGTGAATAAAAAATTTGATGACTAACGTTTTATGTTGTTCGGTTTCTGTATCGTTAATGTACATATATATAGTTCAAGTATTACGAATCAGTTCAAAGATAATGCAACTATAATAAATTTTTGAAGATTATCAATTTATCAAAAGGTTTTTCCAACGTTATACTGCTGCTCCATCTCGAGATGAGAACCATATTTGATTATTTGATTGGAAGCTACCTATTAATTGTTAATACTATTATAATTAATTGGGTAGTCAGATTGCTAAAATGCAGATGAGCTGCCGGCCCTTTTCAGTAATCAACGGAATTACAAATCATGCAGTATATAAACACAACTGATATTCTCTCAGTGTAACCGCATATACACATATAGTACATTATACACTCTGAATCAATGACACCGTGACTCACCGAGTGGGATTGAAGGGATTGAAGCGCGTTTGTCGCAGAGACTGTGCATCATACAGTTGCACATTTTCCACTTTGACATCTGTCGCATCTAGCACTCTGTTTGAATTGAGGCCAAAGGCCGTGCTCAGCGTGTTGCTTACCACGTGCGGCAGCACACGGCTCTGACCCTGCAGAGACGCCATTGGGTAAGTATGCAATTGGAAGTACGTCTGCCGCTCAGCATTGTACAGTAAATTATAGTTCTGCAGTCGCAGTAATTGTTCATCGAGCACATTTTGGTTGCCACTGCTGCTGCTGCCAAAGTTTTGTCTTTCCAATATTGGCAACATATTTGGGCTCATTAAAGTGTTGCTGCTGCTGCTGCTGCTGCTGCCCTTAGCTGTATTTTCCTTTTGTGTGTCATCAGTGTCACTGTCGTACTCATTTCCATTAAGCCGCAAACCCTCCCACACTTGCTTCGTCTGCTCCTCAATGACGGCACTTTCCACTTCATTTGGCGCTTTTACTTGTGCTTCTGCGGGTCGGATGCCTCCTCCTCCTCCTCCTTCTCGAACACCTCCCACTCTTTGACGTACACTTGGGAACTGCAACTGATTGTTTTCTATTGTCGGCCTCGCTGCAGTGGTAAAGTGTGCCGCCCGCTTCGTTGACTCACGGCTGCTTAGTCTGCCCATAGATTTCGGTTCTAGTCTTGTCGCAGAAGGCCACACTATAACGAAGGTGCAACGTTTCGAGAATGTGAGAGTGATGCATGCATTAGAAAGGAATATTGCATTCAGCTTCAAGCGCCTTTTACAGATGGCTCGTGTAGGCTGCGTGAATAGAATTTAAAGTAAAAGAGATCTTCTAGTGCTCGAATGCCTTGCATATACTACTAAGGAGAATATTGAATTTTTTACTTTGGGACACGTCTAAGACTTACTTCTAACTTGTTCTTGTCCTTTTATTATTATTTGTTCATTTCAATGTGTATTTTGTGCGATTTGCTAAACTTATTAAACTGCTGTGAACAAAATTAGTCCTTTTAACAGTAGAGTAACGTAAAAAGTTACTTCTCCGAGGATTCATTTATTTTAGTTGTACTTATTTTTTTTGTTGCAAGATTGATTGTCTCCCACCTTTAAATCATAAGAGATTTTTTACTGCCAGCCAATACTATGCACAACTTCAGCTTATTTTTTTTATTTTTTGGGAAAAGTTTGAGTTCAGACGGTATTCACAAATTGTTTACTTCGAATTCACTTTTTTCTGTAATAATCGGCATATTTGGCTAAGAAACCAAGTTCGGGAGATCGATTTCCAGCAAAAGTAGCTCGGAGCTCAATTGCATTCTTATGAAATATTTATCTATATTTAAAAAAGTGTAAAAACTTGCAATTCAAATATCAAACCACCTGCAATTAATGTGACTTTAACTCACAAAAAATCAATCGAAATGAGTTCAGGAAACGATTTCTGTATGACCGTAAATTGAAGAGCTGAATCTTTTTGAAAACCATAACAGCCATTTAACAAGAATCTGAAACATATCGATAATCACTGCACACTTATTGATGCCGTGTGAACTACACTTCGAGAAAATTAATGCAATTATTTGCGCACGATTTTGCATGGCAGCCATGACTTGTTGAGGCTAACATATACACATGAATATGTTTTTACACGGTTTTGATTTAACACGGTTTGAAAATTATGTTAAATATTAAATATGTTATATATAGTATAGTTACACGACTTTATTGCATTTAGCACGATACATTTTGCATATGATCAATGTCTTTTTTTGCACGGTTTAATTTTTACACGACTTTTTTGGGAGCCAATCTACCGTGTAAAAACGGAATTAGGTGTATATATATTTATACAGTTCTGCTGGCTTGTATAGAGACCTTCAGAGTCCGTTGACCACGTGTTCTTGGAAATATTGTTTTCCCAATATGTGTAGTATGTATGCATACGATAATCACCTGCTTGGCAAAGGAGCACGAGCCAGAGACCTTGCAGCATTATATCCAAAAGTTGTAATTTATCGGTGATATTTTAAAGTACTTCTCTGCAATTTCACAACTTTCACCGACACTCGCGATGCTACGTTGTTTTCAACTGGGAAGCCGTCGTTCGACTGCTGAACTGAGCCCACAATTTTAGCTTCCAGTTGTTGTGAAAAGTTTCATAAATAAATAAAAATAAAGCTAAAAGACTTTTGTTGAAGAACGTTGAAAATTGGGTGCTTGTTATGGCTTTACAGAGTTATTAATATGCTGCGATTCACACTTTAACTGTGGCTATGGTGGCTGCTCCGACCGATTTGTGCATAACAAGCAGTAATTGTTGCCCACTTCAACAGAAAACAACATTTACAAAACACGCGTCATTTGCTGATGATAATGTGTTAAGTCAACAAAAGTTTGGCGGTACAGCAGAATTTGTGCCACTGACCAAATTTCAGGAGATGGTACTTAGCACTTACCTTTGGGATAGGTCAATGTCCCAAACCCCCCACCGCAGACACAATTATCGTCTTTCCTGACGATGCTGTTTCGACTCGGCGCTTTTCCTCTCTTTGAAAACAAACAAAAATGATTTTATATTTTACAAAATGTCTGTAACGTCGCTAAAAATCGATCTCCATATCACTCAGTTATAGTTTTATTAGCATTAAATTTAAATAATAAATGTTTGATTTATTAAATGCATTTAATATTAATTTAGCAAGACAAGAAGAACTCTTCTCGTTCCAAAAGTTTTACGTGCAAGTCAATAGAAACAAAACAAATTTGAAAATAAATCCTCCTATACATGCATTACAGTTACTCGAGTACAAATTTATGTACATACTTATATACGAGCCCCATTACTAAATGGGGTACCATTAGCTTTCAACAGCTCAGCCAAATATCTAGGCTTGATACTAGATAGGAAGCTGGACTGGAACTTGAACATTGAAGACAGAGTGCGGAAAGCCACAATCGCACTCTATACCTGCAGAAAATCCATTGGACTGAAATGGGGCATGGCCCCCCATGTGGTCCACTGGCTATATACTGCAATAATCAGACCCATACTTTTATATGGTGTCTCCATATGGTGGCCATCCCTTTCGAAAAACTCATCTCTTCAGAGACTTAACAAAGTTCAGCGACAGGCTGAACTAACGATCTCGGGCGCTTTACGCACTACTCCAAATGATGCACTAGATGCAATTCTGGGAATACTCCCAATACATCTCATGGGAAAAATGAACGCCACGCTGGCGGCTCTTCGCATGAGAGAAACAAACCAGTGGTCAGAGGAATGCTTTGGTCATGCCAAAATTCTGAAGGGAAATGACAACATCCCATCAGTCACTGACCACTGCATCGCAGAAGAGTATCCACATACTCCTTTCCACACCATCATTCCCTCTAGGGAAGATTGGAACTTCGGCCCGCCAGGCCCAACCAATTCCATCAAAATATATACAGACGGTTCTAAGCTGGACAACCGCGTAGGCGGGGGTGTCTTCTGCGAAGAACTCGGAATCAGAAAAGCCTTCAGGCTACCGGATCACTGCAGTGTGTTCCAGGCGGAAGTAACAGCCATTCAAGAAGCTCTTCTTATACTGCCAAGCCCAGCCACACATACCAGAGAAATCTGCATTTACTCGGATAGCCAAGCGGCTATAAAATCCCTTAACGCCATCACGTCGAACTCGACGTCAGTACAGAACTGTCGCAAATCTCTTCACGAGATGGCAACACAGCTCTCTATATACCTCATTTGGGTCCCAGGCCATAGGGATATCGAGGGAAACTGCATAGCCGATGAGCTGGCAAGACACGGTACTACCGCCTCCCTCCTCCCAGACAAGGAGAGCGTCGGTACACCGATGGCCAGCTGTAAACTGTCAGTCCGAAACCACTTTGACTTGGTCGCCAATCAAATGTGGACCACCGACACAGACTCCTGTAAAATCACACGCCAAACATGGCCAATCCTCAACAAGAGACGATCTTCTGAACTCTGCAAACTGAGCAGAAGCCAATGCTCAGTCGTAATCAGAGCCATCACAGGGCACTGGCTGGTGGGCACCCATGCCGCCAGACTAGGGCTCCACCATAACGATTTCTGCAGAAGCTGCAGAGACGTGGAAGAGGAGGAAACGGTAACACACCTCTTCTGCGACTGCCCGGCCTTGTCAAGAACAAGACATCGATTCTTAGGAGACAGTCTCCTACCAAATCTATCGGCACTAGCAAACAAGAAGCCGATAGACATCTTCAAGTTCATCCAGGCAGCTGGATGGACGTAATACTCGCGCAGACATGCAGCCAAACACGGGTATTTTGGGAAGTGGACTTGTCCATGCGGTATCACAACGGGCCAATCTACAAGGCCTAAGTGAGTCGGGGTGCATACCCTGGCTGCCGCTCCGACCGACCGACCGACCGATATACGAGTACTTTGTTCTCCAAATTCATTTGTGATGCCCTTAGATGCTTTAATGGTTAGTTTATTCCCTTTTAATTAATTTATGCAAAATGTGTTTTATTTGTTTGCGCGGAGACAATAATATCAACCGAATCCTTAAAGTAAGCTGTTCTTAATTTGTATTATGCTCCGTTTCCACGCTAGTTGTGATAGGCACTTTTCAATTTAGAGCTTGAGAAACACTTTTCACACAAACTTGGACACACCCTTCAATTATTGAGCTAGAAAATGAAGAACATCTGACTTGGTAGTGTCCTAGGGCTTTGTCTCTGGTAACAGATTGAATAAACCGAATACCAAAATGGACTTGCAATCAATGCTAATCTTGCAACTTATTGTAAAAAGCTTAGTGCTCCGTACCTGCGTCGCAGAGGCACACAATTCATATTAAAGCTGCTGCAAACAATATAAATGTGGTCGTTTATTGTATTCAGTACATGAAATGGCATACAATTAGATTTGTACAAAAATGTAACAGGTCGAAGGAGGCGTGGCAGACACCACAAAATATATTCATACATGAGTATGTTCTTCATCAGCATGAGAAGACGAGTCGATGTAGCCTGTCTGTCTGTCTGTCTGTCTGTTCGTTCGTATGAACACATAGATCTCAGGGACTATACGAACTAGAGACTCAATACCTCTGTAAATATACCCTTTAAATGAGTTTGAATCCTATGTGAGGTATAACCGAAAAACAAAACTTTTTTTCAATTTAGTTCATTTACCAGTATTTATATATTTATATTACAATTCTACTCATATGAATGTACAAAGTCTTTGCACCCGACCTTAGCATTTCCACTTGGTTTTATCTGTGGCTGTTGGGAAACAGTTCAAATTTTATGCCTACTGCCATAACATTTTAATAAACGTCTATTTGTATTTTTTTTGGATTACTTTCAGGTAAGTTGATAATACAGGAAGCGGCACTTCCTCAAACAAATATGGCGGCAGTCGTTAAGACCGCCATTTTGAACACCAAAGACGCATGCATTTCTTGTGGCTGAGCTGAGCTGTGCGGAGGACTTCTATGCAGCATTGTGACGCGGTGAATCGTGCAATTTTTTTATCATCGTAAACTAATCAGCCGACGTGAAGAACGTGACGAAAACAAAAAACTGTGAAATGTCAAAAGGTAAAAAATCGTCGCATTATCTCGAGTGCACAAGGCACACAGCAGCCCCCCATTTCAAAAACGAGCCGAAGTGCACACACTTATGAATGTGTGCCTCGATTTACTGCAGCGATAACAGATTTATTAAATATAGGAACAGAGGCAGGCGATTGAAATGCTGAATTGAATCTGCAGAAGCAGGAGCTGACATTCAGGCTCAGGCAAATGTTGCTTTGCATTGTTGTCGAGCGGAAAGTTCAATGTCCAATGTTTGTGAAACATTTGCGTTTGCATTCCATAATGCAACACTCAGACGGGATTTGCCAGAAACAATAAAGCAACATTATCGAACATACAAAGGGCTAAAAGACGGGAGGGATTATTGTTGATTATATAGGCGCATAAACGAGTATCCAGTATGTGTGTGTATTGGGCGGTGGCTTTGTTTGCCTTTTACTTATTGCTGCGAGCTCAAAAATGTCAGTCGAGTGACTTTTATTACTTGTACGTACTGCCGCCTTACTTCAGCTTTTAGCCAAGTGTTGGTGGGAGTAGGAGAAGGGGTCGAGACTATTTGCCCGCAGAATACTTGAGAGCAGGCTTGGTGTCAGCATTTATCACACAAGTGTCTCGGAGTGGGGCGGCGGGGCTGCGGCTGAAGCATTTTTCAAGAGCTACTTCACTTGCCTTGCATGTCTGCTTTGCATCCTGCCAGAGCCGCACAACAAGGACAACAGTTTGGCATTCCTTTTCCGCTGCTGTCTTACATGAAATGCATGGAGATGATCAAATTTAGCTTCAAGAGTTTTATGGCGAAATTGGCATTAAGGAACATAGACTTTCATATTTCTCTACTTAGAAATGTGTGCCTTCGCCTTTCTGCTTTAAAGTATAAGTTAGTTAGTCCTGTGGTAGTCGAAATCACTGCCTCATCTCCTTCAATATTTTATTGGCTTCGTAATTTTATGGCATCCTGGAGTTTGCTATAAAAAGCTCGGTGAAAGCTTTCTTTTAGTCAAGCCTTCAACATTTCTGCTGAACTGTAGAACTTTATGAAACTCACAAGTCGCGGCAGTGCTTAAAGCCTTTGCAGAGCTTTCGACGCAAGGAAGCTCCGTGTGAGAGCTTCAGGGTCCTTCAGGGAACTTACTACGATACTAACTTGGAAGCTTCTAATTTATTTTCCTGATCAAATACAAGTATTCAACTTGTTTACATAAAAAACAACGTAATGGAGTAATTATATTCGCTCTTGTTAATTTTTACATAAACTGCTTTTACTTTTTGGCTTAAATTAATCAGTTAGGTGCTGAAAGAAAGCTTGTATCAATTTTTATCGAAACCAGCATTGTTTTAGTTAGATCCTGAAAGAATGCTCTATGATATAGAGTCTATATCATCGTGTGTATATAAAAGGCTCTTAAACAGGAAAAGAAAACCTCGTCTTGCTTAGCTCTAATTTAGTGTTTCTATGAGTCGCCTGTACCGAATTCAATTACGAATCATCGACCCCCCACAGCCCTTAGTAAGCCACCACCAAAATTGTTCGCCTAAGGCTAAATTATTTGCTATTTTCCCCCTGAGTGCTACTGTGTCTAGCCTTTTTGTACATAAATAATTAGTTTTAACCCTTCATTCGGGCATGTACTTGCTCCGTAATAGGCGGCAGTTAACTTTTGGCGTCAACATACTCAAATGATTGTGCACTCTGCAAGGATGAAAGGTAAAAGCGCAAAGCTCCTCTTGCCCCTCGTCCCTTTCCTGGCACCGTCAGCGTCGCTTTCAACATTGTTGTCAATTTTTCACTATACATTTCCGGCAAGGCTGCTAGGTTGCTCTATTCAAAGCACTCGACGGAGGACTCCTTGCGGCCGCTCTCCTTCGTGGCTGGCACTTTAGTTTTAAGCACCACTTGACGGGCGGACGCTTAGCCTATGAGCTTAAGCATTGCATCTGCTCCTCTCCATCTCTCCCTCTCTCTTGCACACACATCCACACACTTGCCTGCTGTCAGTTACAACTTGGCTGCATTTCAGATTTGTTCTGCCCTTTTTGGAGTGCATTTTTGGAATTACCGGCCGGCCGGTTATGGCGATGCCACCCTTTTCCACGTGACGCGACGAATCGTTTGCTTTGAAATGTGAGCCAATTTCTTTATGTTGTACCCCAGTTGTTTGTCGTGCCACACCTTTTAATTAAAGAAATTACTTGGCCAACAAACTGAAGCCACAGTCTCCCGAGATAGAGAATACATTTGTGGACAGCTTGTCTAGCAACTGTGAATTGAAAAGTATTTGTCGCATTCTATTTGTTGCATTTTTATGCAACCACTCGGGTCCGGGTCCTTGACATTTTTGTACGCGTCGGGTACCGGTTTTCTATGGCTATAACTTGAATTTGTTCTATTTTGTGCCAACATTTAACAAACAGACAAAGGCATTTGTAAAGCACTTCGCTGAACCCTTGAGCTTTTCCAAACATTTTGATGTGCGTTTTCAGTTCTTACTTCCGCTTTGTGCGCTCCATTTACGTCATATGTGCCGTGTTATATTTTACGTACGTATGTATATATGTATGTGTATGTTCTGTGCTCTGCGCAATTATGTTTGCGTGTAAGAGTGTCGGTGTGTATGCGCTGGTCGTCCTTTTTATTTTTAGGTCACCGTCATTTCCGTTTTTTTTTTTTTTTATATATATTTTTATCATCATTATCCGCTTGAACTTTTTTCCTACGTACTTATCTACTCTTCTGATTTAACGGGGTAAGCTTATTAAATAGGCGAACCTATTTAAAGGATAGGCCTGTTGTTGTACACATGTGTATTAAATTACTAGTCTGTTTATCCATCCTTATATTGGCAATTTAAACATAAAAATATAGGTGTTTATCAAAGGCGAAACAGATATATTTCCTATTTTTTGTTAGTGTTCCACTTCTTCTGGACATAACACAATAACACTTATAATATTTAATTTTAAAAGAATTTTGTATGAATTGAAGGCAACAATTAAATGCTACATAATCGTATAACGTTCTACCTATCCTAATGCACCATTATCACTAATATGTAACAGGCATATTCTTGTGGATTCAAACTACACAAATCTTTTGGGTATTTTTGAAATACTTGTATGTATGCAAATTCATTCACTTTGACTTATCACATCCAAGACAAGACAGCACAGAATTCTTTGTGGATTTCGGCTACTTTTGAACTTGTTTGCCATCACATTTCATTCAAAGATCTTATGATTAATGATTTATTAAAATATGTTATCACTCACGGAATCCCAGAACTTTTTGTCGCATAATAATGGCTACCTCAAGCATAGTTAGGCGCTGTCAATTTCTCAAAGCAAACACACGCCTAACCAATTTAGAAGTAGAACCCTGGAGCGTGCACACTTCATCCCAAAAAGGATGCTGGGATATCCGATGCAGCTGTAACGCAGGCTGCAACTCTTTAGTTTACAGACAAAAACAACAACAAATATTATAATCATGTGTACCCTTATCAGATCCTTGATGGCATTAAAAAATGCCAACCCCTAGCCATAAATGCAGTTCATTGAATTTCGTGCTCGTTGTTTCGATTTCATGCGAAATCTCCATCCGTACATCTTTTAGTTTTTGCTGTAGCTGTTGTAGTTGTTGTTGTTCATGGTTTGCTCTCTGGTCGGTCTTGTTGCAAATCGTTGTCATCTTGTATGGATTTTTTTTTTGTTTCGTACCACACTCCAGTGCCCCTTCACGCCCTGCCACATATTTAGGGGTTGGTT
This sequence comes from Scaptodrosophila lebanonensis, assembly GCF_003285725.1. NCBI lineage: Eukaryota > Metazoa > Arthropoda > Insecta > Diptera > Drosophilidae > Scaptodrosophila > Scaptodrosophila lebanonensis. The sequence continues at coordinate 3,929,482 of NW_022060558.1, forward strand.
TTTTGGGCAACTGCTGGGCTATTGTTGAGCTGTTGCTGCACTGCAGCCGCCTTCATCATCCATCCAGCCAGCCAACAGGCCAGCCGTCCATCCATCCATCCATCCATCCATCCATCCTTCCTCAGCAGCAACCCATCTGCTACAATTTGGCAATGGAACAGTGCGCGCCGTATTTTCGACCACCGTCACCCGAAAGTTGGCGGTGGCGGCTTTTCGTTGTGGGTGGTGTTGATGTCAGAGAGATTTCGGGGAGTGGCTGCAATTTTTGATTTATTGCGTACGGAACACATTTTATGGCTAAAATATGCAGCCTATTAGCTAAGCTTTAAAATATGGACTACACGATTCCTTGCATTGAGTTGGTTGCCCCTTTTCGGCAGCTGTCGATGGCAATTCTTGCGGAACTGCAGACCCATTTATGTGTTTAACAAATTCATTTGTGCACATCCTTTGCATTTTAAAGCGCGTTCCAAGTGTCAAAATGTTTCTCCTCGGCTTTTGTCTATACAACGCTTTCTTGCTCTCGCCCCCTACGCTCCTTGGCTCTCTTTTGCACGTTTCTATAGCTCTCGCTCTATCGCTCTGGGCCGCTCACTCGGTCTGGCGCAAGCAGAAAACGGGGCCCGGCGCCTTATTTGCAGCATCCTGCTTATCCATTTTACTGATATCAAATACAGACACACACACACACACACTCTCTCACGCGCGTACATTTGTGTGTCTGTGTATATGAGTGTGTGTGGGGTTGTGTATAGGTTGCTGTTTCTGTTGTCGTTGGCTGCTGCTTTGAATTAAAAATGGAAAATTGATTTTTCCTCTTCTATGTGTATGTGTTTGTGTGTGTATGTATGTGCCTGCGCCTATGTGCGTGTGTGTGTGTGTGTGTATGTATGTATTGTTAAGTGTGCGTGTACGCTTTTCTTATGCCCCTGCTTATACCGGAAATTTTCATGCTTTGCGGTTAAGCTTTCCCATTTATTTTTTAACCGGGCGCAGCTCCTTTCGAAAGTAGAAACGGACGCTTAACAATGTTAATGCCCCGACTCAGCAGTACAATTTATTTCAAATACAATACTGCTGTGACAGGACAATATCACTGGCAAACGTTGCTTGTAATCCATGATCCATCCACACCTTTATTTCAAGATCAGAAAAGGAATGGCATGGCCTATCCAAAGTGAATTCACACTATGCTCCAAAACAAATTAGTCATGACACTGGACGCCCATCAATAAGTAATAATAATTTTTTATTAATGTTGGTTTTGGTATAGAAAGTTTTCCGCCTCGCTAGACGCTTTCATTCTATCGTCCGTCGTTTGTTCGAGAAATTGCACGTACGAAAACCCAAAGTTGACTGAAAGGCAACCAACGCTCGACAAATGGCAGCAGCAGTAAAGCAGCAGCACCAGCAGCAGTTAAATATGTGAGGGTTGTCGACCATAGAGGAGCGGAGCACGCATTTCCTTCCAAAGCTACGACTGTATTGAAAACTCTCCCCTGCAAAACGCGAGGGTTGCTCACCGCGCCGAAGCAGACGCAATCCCTCAACATAATTGTCCCGCTTTTGAATATTTCAAAGACAAGGCAGATTTTTCGCTGTGTATCTTTCTGTACACTCACATTTGCGCATGGGGGTGGTTTTTCGCACATCATTTCCAATAGAGAGCCCAGCCAGCTAGCTGAGCTGAGCAGCTAGCAGTCTTTTAGCCAACCCCCATTGTTGTGATATATAGACATTTTCAAACGACTTCGACTTAACGTCGACGCCGACGCAGACTGAGACTGCAACTACGACTGCGACGTCTCAGGAAAACGTCGCGTCGGTCACTTGGCGTTCAAATAATGTGACGTTCAACTTGCACTTTATGCTCGATGCAGCTTCGGAGCGTTCCATTTTCAATCCTGTTCTCCCATTTCCAAGCATCAAACGCCCTCTCGTTAATAAAAGTTAAATGTAAAAACAATAAAGTTGCTCCATATGCTGCAGTTTGCCAAACCCTTCGCACCCTGCCTCCCTCACACAACACACTCCCACCCTCCATGTTCTCATCCTCACGCCCCATTTTCATTTTCTCAATTTTGTGGTATTTTTCTCAATGAAAATTCGCGCACCGACATCTACCGGTGCCTGGGCCCGGCATAATTCAGTGCTCGTCTCATACATACATACATACATATGTACATACTCCTCTATATAGAACGCGATATTGCAATTCGGTATCCTCGAACATAAATTTTAGCGCCTCATAGTTTCGCATTTTGGGCAGAAATATGTATGTATGAAAAGAGAGAGAGACATGGAGCGAGAGGGAGGTGGATAGGATAGGGAATGTTGAGGAGAAGGGCGATATGAATGCTATCTACTATCTACGCTGTAAGGTGCGGGAAATGGATGCAATTTGTTTCCTGCCTGGACTAACAAATTTGTTGCCATAACCTTTTGTGTCATTGTTATAATGGTCACAATTGTCGGCAACCCATGGCTTAGTGGTCACTTAAATTAGTCACCATTTTGTGGCACTTCCGCTGCCATTTGCATGCTCAGGTATTTAATGCATTCTGGTACACTTTGTGGCGCTAATTAAATGATATATAGAAATATAAATAACTTCTGCACGATGCGATTGTGATACAATTTCTGTAAACATAGATGCGTACCAATGTAGATGATTTGGAGAGGCTATTCCATTTGCGTCGAAGTCATTCAATACAAATATAATTATTAATATTGAAGAGTTACATTTTGAAATACCTGCAAGAGTTTAATGTCCCTGACCAATACCTTCCATTCAAGTTTTTGCCATATTAGTACCTTTCTTTTCAAAAGCCTGTATGTGGTCGTGAGTGCGAGCTTTGGAAATGTTTACTACATCATAAGATATACATATATTTGAAAGCTATATCTTGCCCTAGAATATTTTTTAAATGGTTCTCTCAAATAGTATCTCTAGTTCCATTTGGTGTGAAATAGAAACATACTTGAAATAATGTGCAGCATACTTTTGGGGGCTAAGAATTAAATTTTGCACGCAACTTTTGTTGAAAATGATTTTCCCCTAAAATACCATCACTAATAAATAAATAATGATAAATCAATTATAAATAAATAAATTATAAATAAATAAATAAAGATGAAAATTGGAAGGAAAAAACTTTTAAAATTTAATCGAGAATTGATCAGAATTACGTTCAGCGAATAAGCACCAATAATCATAATACTCTTACAAATTTTTAAAAATAGCTTATTGCCTCGTAAAAGCAATTTTTACAACTGTGGTGGGCTGTTTATTTGACGCATTTAAAATATGTGGGCATACAAATTCGACGGACCAAAAGTAGGACCCAACATGCGCACTTGTTAATGTTTCTAATCGAATTACAGTTGAGGTGCTGCGCTTGCCACACTTCCTGTCACCCCCACTGCCAAAATCGCCCCCTGTGCTGATGTCACCGCAACGGTAACAATGGCCTAGAAAATCCACTAGTAATTTGGTTAGCCAAATAGTAGTATGCCTTGCAGGTAACAGAGGATCTCTGGTAAATACGACGAGCATAATATTCAATAATCCGCTAAATTCTGAACAGACATTTCATGTATGCCATGGCTAGCCTAAATACCTATAACTCATCATCAAACTCATCAATACATGCCTGATATCAATGTGGCAAAGATTTCGGCTAGCAGCCATAAAAATGCCAAAAATCTTCCAAAGTATATTTGTGCCACACGACGCACGCAACAACAAAAATACATACAACAATGCTACATATAATGCCGAGCATCTTGTACTCTGTCCAGCGGCGACGTTTGATTGAATTATATTGCAATTTATATCAATATTTTTGGTATCCTTCGGCATAATTTCCTGCACGCGTGACACACGTCGTCTGCCTCGCCTGCCTCGCTGCCCCCGCGGAGTCCAAAAATCAATAACGCACTTGCCCCCGACGCTGAAGTCGACGCTGACGTCGACGAAGGCATCGTCTCACGTTTAGTGACGTGCCACGCGCTTTTGCAATGAGAGTCATTTGTTGTTGATTGCACAGACAATATTATTTATTTTTCCTTTCCTGCCATCTGACAAAAACGCACCTTCAGTTTAGTTTATATCCCTAATGCGAGAATTTCCCAGATTTGGAGGGATATTTCCTTCCCCTCAATCGCGGCCAATGCGCAAACTCATTGGAAGTGGACAGAACGAAAGTACAGTTGAAATCTCTAATATGTCTAAAGCACGAAGTTGGACGAGATGGATATGAGAATAGATGGGTGCGCTTGCGCCTTTTTAAAATCCTCAATGACCGACTAGGTAATTAACAACTGACTGGAATTAATTGAGTCAGTTTTGTTGTGAGGCAGATCTCCCAAGCTTAGCGTCACTGTAAATTTGTGTGACCACTGCTTTTCAAATATTGCACTGCTTGCACTGCTTGTTCAAATGCGGCGCTTCTTAAACTGTAACACGCTGGGTTGCGCACTCATTCGAAAATTCAAATATTTTAAAACTAAAACTGTTAAATCCGATTTTAAGAAAGATTAATAAATTTTTAAAAGATTTATGTTTTTTAATCTTATTTATCAGTAATTATGATTTTTAAAATTATTTTTGCACTGTTTCCACGTTTATTGTTACGATAAAAGGCTATAAAATAATACTTTTAATTTAACTTTATTTCAAATCGTATTCAAATAATTATGTGTTTGCTTCCAAATGAGTTTCATTCCAATTTATCGCATTCGCGTGCTTATCGTATACATTCCGAGCAGGCCAATTGTGAAACGAAAATTCGTTTGTGCGCGCATCCTTTTTGCGAATTCCAATAACTCCGGCCGGGACTGTTTGCTTCTTACTTTTTCTTCTTCTTGCCGTCTAAAAAATGGACAAAAACATAAATGTCCATATTGACTCTACAATGACGTCGGCGTATTAATTCGCACACGACCTCCAAGCTAAACATTATAGGGGCAATATATGACATTTCTCAGTCCAATTGGAAATGCCATATATGCGCCACAAACACTCGGGATACTCTCCAAAAGCAAATAATATTTAAATCTTGATTCAGTATTCTCAAATGCAATTCGAAATGCGTGCCGAAGGTGCTTTGTTCAAGCAAGTAGGGCCACACACAGAGCAACCGCCGACAAGGCGGCATGAGCGGCAACCATCTTGCCGTTGGCCTTGCCACCGGGCTTTGAACTGGACCCTGCACCAGCGGTTCTAGCGGACGGCTTTTTATCGTCTGCAAGCATAGAAAATTTTCAAAAGAATAGATTTTGTTTGCCCATTGAAAAAGCCTAGTGAAAATTTTCCACGCCTCACAGCTCGACAAAAGCGAAGAATGAAATATCGGAGCCGTCGAATGAAGCCAAAATTTAAATACTTTAGGATTCGAAAATCTACAATCGTTGGATTCTCGCGTGGAAAATACTAAACTATTGCATCAACTTACCATCAGCAGGTGCTGGACCAGACGCATCACCTTGAATAGCCTCTATTAGTCCTGGTGGGTTTGTGTACTTTTGATTAAACGTCAACATCTGTAATCACAGTTTTTGATTATATCGTGTCGAAACTACGATATCTGTACTATTATTTGACTTACCTTACGTATGGGAGGCGGATACCCCTTCCGTGTCTCAACAATTTCACATGGAGGAGGATTTTTGGTATAACTATTTGAGGAGTTTTAAATTATGTTACGGTTGTTAGGACCTTTCCAAGCAATACTTACTATACATCATCGCGTGTTAGGCTCTGACGTAATATATAAAGACACTCCAAAGTGAAGCCAGTAATTGTGAATATAATTATGGGAAGTGCCTGCAAAATTAAATATAAAGTTCAAAATAATGATTATTAAAATCTTTGTTTTTATTTCAAAATGTTTGTCGTTCCTGGCTTAATAATTTCCAGTTATATATGTATATTGAAGACAAAAGAACTACAAAAGAAAATACATATGCAATGAGATAGAAATTTGAAAATGTAGAAATTCAAAGCAAACGAACTAACTGCTCATTCTTCTTAAGCCGCCCCGACAACTCTGAGCGTCTGCATTTTACAACACTGCTCTTGCGTATCCTAAATTTCCTGGCAGAGGACAACCCTTGGCCCAGTTGCCTGACAGCTGTCTGTGCTGTGTGAATTTTCGTTTTTGAATTCCTTTGCGCACATCTATTCGTATTATTTTCGCTGCGCTGTCCACATCCTGCCCTCAAACCAAATTCCGCAGTCGTGTCGCGCAGTCGTACAGAACAGCAAGTCCCGAGTAGCAACGAGAAGGTAGTAAGCAGTGGAAAAAACGGAAACCAAACGAAAATCATTACCCGCCCAAGTTGAATTGCGTTTTAGTGCGGACGATACGTGCAAGTGTTCCTTCCATGTTGAGCAGCAGTTTCGTTTTTCGATTTTGACATTTGCATTTTATTGATGCCAGGCGCAATTTTGTTTGTCGCAACAAAACAATATAGGAAAGGAGCAGCGCCAGCACACGCGGCCAAAGTAATAGTTCGGGTCACTATTGGCAACACATGTACATAAATACTTTTTGCGCTGCCATTGAAACACATTTGTGTGAGCCAGTGTGGTTGTCAGAGCGCAGACACAAGCCGGCGAAAGTACTGAACATATTTAGGGGGACAGAGTTAGTGAATAAAGCGTGGCAAAGCAGAGAAAAATTGCACTAATCACTAAGTTTCCAATAAACAGTATTTGAAGACAAACGTCTCGTTACTCATAATCGAATTATCAGAGCTCAGACCAAACAAGAAATGCATGCGGTTGAGGAAAACGCCACCATTTTGCAGCGTCATGCGATTGCCGTCGCAGCCGCTGCCCATCGTGGACCTCCGCCACCGGGTGGAGAGCGCGATGATTTACTCACGGATAAATATTTCTATGCACACAGCAATCCGATTGACAATGCAGCCGCCGCTGCAGCCGCTGCGGCCGGACTCATCGATCCGCATCACAATCGGGATCTGCACAACGCGCTGGTCGCCTCCATAGCCAACAGCAATGTGGCGGCTATGAACGGCACATTGACCACAGCTGCGGTACTAAAGAGCGCCGCCGCCCAGTCGGAGCAGTCGAATGGAGCACAGGCGGGCGCGGTTACCAATGGCAGCGCCTCCGCAGCCCAGCAACAACAACAGCAACAACAGCAGCAGTCTCAGGCACAGCAGGCTGCTTTGGCGCTACTTAAGGGCGGAGGTGTAGGCGTAGGAGTAGGAGTAGGTGGGTCTGAGAATGCCAATGTCGGTGCCCAAAATGGTGCTGCCAATCTGAGCATCAAGTCGAGCTCATCGGGTCGCTCCACACCCAGCAACAGTGGCGGTAGTGGCTCCGATCCCGCACCAGGCAAACTCTTTGTGGGCGGCCTCAGCTGGCAGACATCGTCGGAGAAGCTGAAGGAGTACTTCAACATGTTTGGCACCGTGACCGATGTGCTGATCATGAAGGATCCGGTGACACAGGTAAGTGATTCGTAGTTCTATGTTTGAATAGTCTATGTCTGGCATCTATTTTGATTTATTTTCCTTCTACCTTCACCTTCTACCTTTTGCGTTTCGCTACGAATCTTTTTCGGTCCGGTCTTAGGCTTAAGGTTGGGAGAGCACATGCGCTTTGTATTTTTGCGTTTGCTTTGTGCGCCTTTGCGCTTTACAGCTATTCTCGTTGGATCCGCCCCGCCTCTCTTTTTTGCCCAGCCATCTATCTATCATTGAGAGACTTTGCAGCTGTCACTGCTGCTGCCAAGACAACAATAACAACGCTGTGGCTGCTGCTGCTCAACCAGCATTTAGCGCTGGTTCTCCTTATTTATTTATTACCTACATGCACACACACTTACATACATACCGACTGCTACCGTGCCGCTCGCCAACAGCTCGGTTTAGAATTACAGTTTCTGCAAAGGTATTGATAATGCACATTGGAAGACTGCGAGCCGAGTGTGGGGCCTTCAGTTTGGTAGTCACTGCCACCACACCACACCACGGCTGCAGTTTGAGAAGCTGCGTGAAGGGGCTAGTGCGGAAATCGCAATTTAGGCACGACCATTAAACAATTTGTCGGTTTTAATAAGCAGAAACGGCACAAACGCACCAATATCCTTACTATATCCGTACCGCGAATCAGGCTATACAGTAGAAGCTTCTCAAGGTGAATTTCATTCGTAAACAGTAGAATATACTATATAGAATATTAAAACCTTTTTTTATTCCATAGCTTATTTTTAAGACGTTTTTGAAAATATTTCAACCGATAGATTGTGAAAAATAAAACCCAGGAGATTATACTATTTTTAAATATACATAGAATTAGTCTTAAGTTCAGGCCGACAAAAGAATTGCACCAAAAAATGTATCAAGCCCAAAAAAAAAAAACATTTTTTTTTTTAAATGTATTATTGATTTCGACGTAACAACGAAATGTTTTTTGAATATAATTTGGAAATTACCCTTTGGAGAATTTTAGTAGGATGACTCGTCCTGTCTCCATTTAGCCAATCCCTACTGTATAAGCGAGCACACATTATTAACATTTTTATAAGCGCGTCGCCGCTCGCTGTGGAAACGGCAGCTGCCCTTTATCCGGTCGCAGCTGTTAAAAACTAACAATTCAAGAGCTGAGGCACAGGACAAGCGCTCGCAGAGCACAAAGTAGGGTAGCGATGGCCATGGGGATGGGAATGAGAATGGCAATGGGGTAGTTATGGTTCACCCTTCGCTGAACTGTTGCGCGGCATCGACGAAATTGCGCAATTAATAGATTCGCAATAAAAGGCGCTACCTAACGGAGTCGCCTTATTTCGGCCATATAGCAAACGCAAGCATACATTGCCCTTAAACATTGAATTGAATGTTCTACGCACACACACACACACTCCTCTCTTACTCTCTGACATGCATGGTTTATTCTCTGAAAAACAAAATAAATAAAAAAACAAAACAAAAACTGGTTTGTCGGCCAACTGTCTTTGGCCCTTGTACTCGCAGGAGTCTGAACTGAACCTGAACAATGAGCGCAGTACAAACAGCGTATCCTGTTTCATGCCGCCCTAGGTTAGAGCAGGAAGAGAAACCAAACACAATCTAGTCCAACTACTTTTTAAGTGTAACTTCGAAAGCTAGCTGTGTGTCAAATATACATGCATTGTATATGTATGTATGTATATAAATTGGATATATATGTGTACTAAAAACTAAACCTATAATTCATCCGAAAACTCTGACAAAAGTTGTGAGTACCATACCTTGCCGTGGGCCCCCAGACGGAAACAAAGAAAGAGGCAACTCTCAACACAGCTGCTCCTCACGACTTAACTGGAAATTGCGCGCGTGCGCTGTTCGCTATTTGCTGTTTGCCGTTTACCTGTGGCAGCTGTTTGTCACTCAGGTAACGCGCTCAACGACCAACAACAACATCCACAACCAGTACAACAACAGCAGCTCAGATGTTACCCAAAAAGGATAAGGCTTAGGTACATTTACTGAAAACAAAACCAAACCAAATTCAAACATCGTCACTATTCTCTACTGCAGTAAAAATAAATTTTAGCGTATATGTATTACTATACTCTATCTAAAAAAAAATATATATTTATATATACAGTCCGACGCATCTTAATTGTAATTTGTAACTCTGAGCGATTCGAAATTAATGTATTATGTACCTACTATATATACAAAGTAATTGATTTATCTCTAGAATTTCACCCACTTCCACGCATATTGAAGTTTTGTTAAAATGTCGAGTAAGCGTAAGCACAGCAGGTGGATAAGAACTAACTAAATGTAACTTAGTCGCAGACCGCAAGCCTAGTCACTGCCATCTAATTGCAGTCTTTAATTCCATCTCTTTAAACAACACACACACACGCATTTACATACATATATTTTAAGTATATATACTATATGTACGTAATGCCCTAGCAGTAAGTCAAACTCCATCCAGTACTTGCAGCGTCCACAGCCGCTCTTCTGTTAGATGTTCACGTTAACGAATCGAATACTATATATGTATGTATATATAGCAACTATATACTAAGTATATCCCACCACAAACATCCGACGTTGGTGTACAACCTTTGACCGTATTGTAACAACAACAATTTTTAAGTAACTCTAAACCTAGTTTAGATAGAAAATCAATTTACAACTTTAACTAGGTACTCCTATTTTCACAATACACGTATATACATATGTAACTGTTAGCTGTTATTCATTCGACAATAATGTATTATATCTTAACCTTAACCCTACGATGGATATGCCATTGTTGTCTTCTTTTCGCTTTTTACTACCTATTGGCGATTTATCTGTTTATTATCGATTTTGCGTTGTAGTTCTTTAGTTGTTTATTTTTTTAGTTATTAGTGATATGGAATCATTCCAATTTGTAACAAGAGCTCGACTCCGACATTATGTTGGCAACTCTTTTTTTTAAATAACAGGTCAGGTGCAAAATGGGATACGAATTCTTGAGCGGTATTACTTGTAATATACTGAAATGGAACTTAAAACTATTTTCCAAACATAACTTGTGATGCCATACACAATTTATACTGTCGAATATAAATGTCTCCAACTACCCTTGTCACAAAAGTATTCAAAAATATTATGAAAGTGAGCCCAGCTTTTAACTAGTGTTGAATAGTTTTACAATCGTTTTTGCACACGCTGCAGCGAATAAAATGAACAGCTGTTCGACTGACAACAGGGTTGTCTTATCATCTATTTTTCTCGCTTGCACACTAAACTCTATTTGGCAAAATCAAACCCAATGTCTAGTCCCATTTCAAGTCAAGTGTGGTATGTCCTAGGTAACTGATTAGAATTATTTGAATAAAATGAACCACAAATAATAATAATGAATCAACTTTAAAACTACAAAATAATTAAATAAATAAATAAACTGGTATTTGTAATTGAAATAAAGCACGAAATTTGTAATAGGTAGAATCAATGGAAGCATAGTATTAATAGTTACGGTTGTGGTTTTTCAAGTCCCCAATAATACGCCATAATCATTACAGTCCTGCCACATCAATAGGTAATTCCCCAAATCATTAATAATACCTCACAACTAATGTATAGTGTCGATGAACCCAAAGTTTTAGTTGTTTTAGACCACATTTTGTAATGTGCAATAATTATTTAATCAAGGGTAGTTCTTTATTATATGTATAGTATTTGTATTATAGATTTAAGTGCAAATAATTTGTAAAAATCGAGCTTCAACTCTAATAGCTCTAGAAGGGCGTTGATTGGAACCTGCTATGAATCGTCTCAACTATCGAACTTTTCCCCCTCCTCTAGCTTTAGAATTTATTTATCTTAGAAAAGAAATGTAAAATTTATTAAGAACACAAACATGCGTGTAATGCTTGAAAGAATATGGCCTGGAAACGCTCTAAAGAGCAATAACCAGTCTCGAGTTAGAGGGTTTTCAGAGCCAGCTGACCTTCAGACTAATATTCTAATATTCTTAGACGTAAGGTAGTCAGAGTGCCTCAAGGATTTAAAGCTGCAGGCTCGCTCTCGTGTTGGACTACAAACACTTTTAATATTTTAAAAATAAACTAATACATATATACACAATCCTTTTCTGATATCCACACACCACACAAAGGTGCTACTTTCAATGCAAAACGTATTTAAAGAAATCTGGTAATCTATTAAACCTTAGCTCCAGTTTGAATTGTGTATATATAGTATACTATATATATTTGTGGTCTAGTGGGTTCTCAATTTCTACACACAGCAATACACATACATACATATGCTTAAACAAGTGTATATATATAGAACATGAATGTATATCTCTATAACCACTTTATCATGTACGCGTATGTTTAACCGCTGACTTATAAGCAACGTATTTAACAGATATACCTACTACTATATATAGTAAAAGTTTGGTTTTTATTTCAACATTTGTATATACATACATACTACTTATATATGTTTTCAATATGCAAACATAATTTGTTGTGTTTTCCGTTATTTGGCTCAACGGCATAGAAACAAAGTAAATAAAAAACAAACAAAAAAAAACAAACTGTAAAAAACAAAACAAATAAATAAGCGTAACAAAAACTGTAGAAATTAGCAAAAGGCGGCGTACAATTATTTTACACGTAGCGTCGTACCGCACGCCATAAGGTACTTGACATGCATCAATCAATCAATCAGTCAATCAGCCAATATATCAACCAATCAATCAGTCGATCGATGTTCAATCAATCAATCAATCAGTTGCGTTTGTTTTATAACCGTCAATTGAACGAAGAAACCTTCAGTATTTGTGTAAAACTTTAGCGCGATATATGTAACTCTTATATTTATATACATGTATGTATGTCTATGTTTTCTTTCTCTCTATACTACATACATACTCGTACTATACACTCTATATATACCTGCCCACCTACCTACCCACCTACTACTTACTACTCTATCTCTTAACAACTCGACGGCAATTTGTAAAGTTGATTTTGATGATTGATTCTTACTTTGTTGGACTTTTTGCTAACGTTCCGTAGGCCTTTCACTAGTTAATAACTTTGCGACTTAGCCAAACGTATTTACGCTGCCTCTAACCAATTAAATTGATTATCTCTGTATATATATTTGGGTTATATTTCTAACTAATCATTTGATCTGCTCTCTTCCGCACGCCCGCCCCCTCACACTTACAACCTTACAGCGCAGTCGTGGCTTTGGGTTTATCACATTCCAAGAACCCTGCACCGTGGACAAGGTCCTGAAGGTGCCCATTCACACGCTCGATGGCAAGAAGATCGACCCGAAGCACGCCACCCCGAAGAATCGGCCGCGTCAGGCCAATAAGACCAAGAAAATCTTCGTCGGCGGCGTCTCGCAGGACACATCGGCCGAGGAGGTCAAGGCCTACTTCAATCAGTTTGGCGTCGTCGAGGAGACGGTCATGCTAATGGATCAGCAGACGAAACGCCATCGCGGCTTTGGATTCGTCACCTTCGAGAACGAGGATGTCGTCGATCGCGTCTGCGAGATCCACTTCCACACCATCAAGAACAAGAAGGTGGAGTGCAAAAAGGCTCAGCCCAAAGAGGCAGTCACACCCGCGGCCCAACTCCTCCAAAAACGCATCATGCTCGGCACCCTCGGCGTCCAGTTGCCTGCAACGCCCGGCCAATTGCTTGGCGCTCGTACCGCCGGTGTTGCAACCATGAACCCTCTGGCCATGTTGCAGGGACCCACACAGCTCCTGCAGTCCCCAGCCGCTGCTGCTGCCGCCCAACAGGCGGCCCTCATCTCACAGAATCAATTTCAAGTACAAAACGCTGCGGCTGCCGCCTCCATGGCTGCTGCCAATCAATCAGGCTTTGGGAAGCTACTGACCACATATCCACAGACGGCGCTCCACGGCGTCAGGTGAGCTTAATTTTTGCTACACTGTGCAACACAATGTTTGAACTCGTAACGCGATTCTTCTCAACTATGCTTACACTTTTGGTAACCTAATGAGGTGTTGGAAATATTTTTTATACGAAAGCTCGCATGGAAGCCATAGGTTATCAGTAAACATGTTTATTTGCGGGATTTTGCGGTTTGAAAATCAAAAAGGGGATTACGAATCGGTGATGACGTGTGATTCAAGATGGAAAATATTGGGTAGAAAGAAGTATATGTATGAAAAAGAGCGCTAGCTGCTTACCTTATATATGTTTGGAATTTTCGCTTAAATTGTCAAATATAAACAGATGAGCGTTAGATTTGTTTAAATGAATTGAACTGGATGATACTGATATACTAGAAAAGTCTCTACTTTTTGATTATTTCAAATATCGTTTTGGTGTGAAGCCTTGTAACGCCCATAAAAAGCATTACAGATAAGATCTCACATACAAAAGGAACACATATCCAAAACGCACTGTCTTATTTATTTATTTATTTATCAACAAATAGAACTGTCGATGTGAAGAAAAAATCAAAACAATATAGAACTTATAATAGATAAAAACTAAAGAAAACCAAAGCCTATAGAAATAACAAAAATGTCTAATAACGAATCCGAAACGGCCAGTTATGCCCCGATTCACAGCAGAGAGTAGTCAGAGACGTTATTAGACCTAACAAAAAAGAAAAGGAATAGAAAAAAGAGCAACACATATAAAGAAGATGTATAATTAAATTAAAATAAATTAAAGTACATAAATAATAAATGATAAAATATAGTTTAAAGCTGAAGGTGGGGAAACACTGACCCGCTGGGGGAAGCTTTATTATCCAGTCTGTCGAATCCAATTCCTTTCACCATTTTAATGCAAGATGGGGTTATTTTTCGAAAACTCAATTATTTATATAAAAACAAGTAAAAAAGCTAAAGTCGGGTGTCCCGACTTTGAAATACTCTGTACATATGTTTACAATAATTATAGAAAATAAAAAAATTAAGAAATAAAAAAAAAAAAATTTATCGATTTTACCTCTCTCGGTATTCGAACTCACGTAAAGGGTGTATAATTGCACATTTACATAGCAATTGCGTCTGTGTGAGTGTATGTATGCCTATGCGCATCTATTCGTGTCTGTGTAAGCATTTTCGCAGTCAACCAAACAGCAACATCAACAACAGCCGCGGGCAGCGCTTGAGCAGCGCTGCATCAGCAAATATATTTATGGCTATAATTTCTTGTTAAATCGGTCTATCATAATGAAATTTGGCATACGGACACATAATAACCAACTGGGGGTATTTCCAAAATTTTAGTTCGAAATTCCAAGAATTACGGGAGTTACGATTTGTGTGGTAGAGGGGGGAGGGAGGGGAATTCCAAAATATACATTTTCTGCGTATTCACATAAGGCATCTTGGACTAAAATTTGGTGTGCCTAGGTCTTATAGTCTCCGAGATATAGGCGATTATACGAATGGAAAATCGGGAAAACCCCCATAGGGTGGTAGTGGGGGGGGGGGGGGGGGGGGGGGGGGGGGGAATCAAAAAAAATAAAACAAAGTCGTATAGAATACACACATAACGCATCTTTGTGCAAAATTTGGTGTCTCTATCTCTTATAGTCTCTGAGATCCAGGTGTTCATACGGACGGACAGACGGACAGACAGACAGACAGGGCTAGATCGACTCGTCTCGTCATGCTGATCAAGAATATATATACTTTGTGGGGTCTGCCACGCCTCCTTCTGCCTGTTACATTTTTCAGCTCCCGCAAACCTAATATACTCTTGTACATTTCATGTACAGAGTAAGCTATTAAGCTATTACAATCAATGAAAGAGTATCTAAAATCAATTAAAAAAGAAACAGGATACATGTGTAGTTTTTTGAAGCATGAATTAAAGACATTAACTTAAACAGTATTTGTTATCTAGTATTTAAATTAAATAAGTAGCGGCATAACTTAAAGAGTAAGATTTAAATTTTATCGTAAATCTGAGCTTTGTGAAGGTATTTAATTCTTAATTTTATATTCTTAATAGAAGGTGAGGAAATCAAATATTCTTATATTCTTGCATTTAGCTAGTTGTGGGCTTGCAGATAGTCCTTGAAGTTTAAATTGTGTTGCACTGTTGACTAAACATCGAAAGTGAATCCGACTAATCAGTTTCGTTGCATCCTCCACAGATACGCACCATACACCATACCCGCCAGTGCCGCCACTGCCAATGCTGCGCTCATGCAGGCCCATCAGGCTCAGAGCGCCGCCGCCGCTGCCGCTCACCAGCACCAGCAAAACCACAATGCGGCCCACGCTGCGGCCGCAGCTGCACAGCAGCAACAACAACACACTGCCGGCGTGGGAGGCGTCAATCCGGCATCCCAGGCGCACTCTGCAGCCGCCGCCGCTGCTCTGGCTGCCAATGCCGCCGGTGGCGCCGCAGGCGCCGGTGCTCATTCCTTGGCTGCAGCCCAGCAGGCTGCTCTGGTGGCCGGCAATCCCTTGAACGCGGCGGCCGCAGCTGCAGCAGCCGCTGGTAACCCCGCAGCTGCCTACCCCAACTACGCGCTGACGAATGTGGACATGTCCAGCTTTCAGGGCGTCGATTGGAGCAGCATGTATGGCATGGGCATGTATGTCTAAGAAAGCAATGCCAGCTGCTGCCTGCCCCACTAGTTGTTAGTAATTGGGGAAGACACGCCACAGGCCCCTAAACAAACACACACACACACACACAGACACACTACACATACAAACACACACCTTCACACACACACACACACACCAAAACTCTCATTTGAAACAAAGTTTTCTGTGAGTGTTCCATTTTAGGGAGGAGGAGGAGGAGGAGGAACGGCTTGCTCTGTCTTCTTAGTACACTCAGCAGAAAGGATATTAAGTATTATATTTAAGGCGCACCCTCTTTTCCCCCCAAGAAGGCGTTCAATAATCACAAACAAACCGATAAGCAATAACAAAAACAAATGCATAGCAGCAGAAAATGCAACAAAATCATAATAAGAGTATGTTGATGTTGAGAAATTAATTGAGAAAATGAAATTAGGAAAAACGAAAAACAAAAACAAACTAAACCAAAAAACAAAAGCAAAAACAAAAACAATTAAAAAGCAAAAAAAAAAAAATGTAAAAAACCACCGATTGTGATTGCGTTTAAATGTAGTTTTTATAGTTCTTAGTGCATATAATAATAACATTCAAGAAATGAAATGAGAAAACATTTACATATGGAAACAACATACTATATAACAACATAAACCCATTTATAAAAGGATATATCCCTTATTGGATTAAAGCGGATATATCGCTGGAATATTTTCCGTTGAAAAACTATACTTACACAGCACAGCACATACTCAATAAATAGCTCACAAAATGAATTGAGGGACAGATGATCAGAAGACGCTCATTCATTAGAAATGTACTGTTTTGTTTCAAAATCAAATAATACTAATTATAATACCAATAATAACATTAAATGAATAATACACACGTTAGTTAGCTGAACTATCTTCAGTTATTTATCCAATTGTATGTATTGAAAAAAAAAACCAAGCTAAAAACAAAACAAAACATTTTGCTCAAGCTATGAAAGCAATATGGATTTTTCGAATATAAATATTATGCATACAACATACATATGTTAGGGAAGGACGGACGGACGGACGGAAGGAAGGAATTAAGGAAGGAAGAAGGAACAGCTTAAACTAACTATAGTTACTAATCATCCACCAGCGACATTCATTACGATAGGTTTAAAGATAGTTCTGAATTCGAATTTAAAATCATGAATCGCACTCAATCCTTCTTCAGTTCGTAGCTGTAAGTCGCGAGCAGACATCACACACAGATACAGATCCAGATACAGACATCCACAACACAACTCAACACAATACAATACCAGTAACTACTCTATTCCTGATCCATACACATCCTTTCCACAACTTGTTCCGCTCATTCCACCGCACTTGAACATTTTGGAAAGAGAATCCATCGAGTTTGTTAAATAAACGACAGCCATACATCAGCGATCTGCGAAACTACTGTACTCTCCGACATTGTATTGTGTTATTGAATAGCTGATTTGAAAATTTCCCTCACATCGATCTAAGTTATTGGTAGATGATAGTTGATACTACGAGTACTCGTATGTATATGTAACACGTATGTAAATCACTGGAGTATTATTAGTACGAAACTTTCCTTAATCATACTCATCTAATTACGCCCTAAGTTAGTAGTACACATGCGGATTAGTTCCCTAAGTATCATTTTATACAAAATGCTCAGCAAACCCGGAAGGAAATCTCCGGAACGGACCGTACCGTACCGGCATTACCTTACCAATCATTTTTGAACAACTTCTCAGCCTTAGTTTTCTATTAACCAACACCAGTCTCTGTAGCTAGTAGGCTACTCTTACTAATTGATTGGAACATTTTTAATAGAACTATAATTATAATTTCCCATCATTTATCCTTTCATTCATCTCTCTTTCTCTCTCTCTATCACTGTCTCATCTTTTCAATATCATGCCTCGTACATTTTTCTCCAAACTAATATAATTCATTATTTAGTTTAAGTAACTTTACGTTTTGTAGTTGAATGAATAACAAAAGCGAAAACAAATACACAAGGATTTAGTTTTAATCATATGTTGTAATTAATATTTTGTAGCGTTGGCATTTGATTTGTTTGCTATAGAATTCTAGAATTACATACACATCAGTTCTATATCTGAGCTGAGCTGAGCTGAGCTAAGCTGATCCGATTCGGTCCGATCCGATCCGATCCGCTCTGAATTGCTCTACAAACAACACTCTCTCTCGACAACATTATTTCCGATGCATGCATGTTTGGAAGACTTAATTTTAATTTAAATCCTTTTTTGTTTGTTTCTTAAGTAATATTTTGAGTATGTAAATACATATAGCATTTATAATAAACACATACATACACACGATATCATGATGAAACTCGAGTAAATTATTGTTTTTAATAAACTGGTTTGCGAAAAACTTTGCCGTCGAATCGAGCAAAAAGCATTTGTGTTTTTATTTGCTTTGTATATACTATACATATATATGGTCGATATTTATTTGTACTTGTTTGTATTTGTATTATTTTCCTTAGTTGTTGTTATTGCTGTAATCCTTCCTCCACACATACTATACCTTCCTATAATCCCCACCACCCCATCTCGTATTATTTGTCGTACTCTTTTGAATGTAGAGCTCGTAAACATATTAGTCTCGCCCTGATGGGAGGTGAGTATGGTGTGTTGTTCATATGTAGTCTTATCCATTCCTGCCTTGGCCTGATCTGATCCTTGATCATCGCTCTGGAGAGGGTGCAGCTGAACCGACTTGTACACCTCCAAGATTTTTTTTTTTGTATTTTGCAGAACCAAAGAATTTGTTTGATACACAGATGGAGACTTTGCGACGTTCGTTAGACAGGAGTTGTGCTTCATTTTATTTTAAAATTAAAATACGAATAAGTTTATTTATTTATTTATACTTAATTACGCTAAGTACTTACAACACACATTCCGAGATATGGTGCCATTATAAAATATAGTTTTCATTTCTGCCAGCTTAAGATCTCAATTTGTTTACCGTAGCGAACGATTCGAAATACTAAATCACAATTTGTATAACCCGCAGAAATGTTGGCTTCTTGTACATACATACATACTATATACATTTTAATAAACATCCACCTTTTTCTGTATTTTAAATGCTAAAGACTGTTGATTTAATTTTAATTACCTAACTGTGTTTCCTGTTAGAAAGGGGGGGAACTACTCGAATGTATTTCGTTCATGCTTTCATTACTGCTTTCTTGCTTTCCTTTTTATTCTTGCTTTCCTTTTTATTCTTGTACACTTTAGAGAATTTTGAACACATCCACCCCAAATTTATTCAAAACGGTATACTACTATAAGTCATGGCAAATCCGAATCAACTGCAACAGTATACTTTTTGTGCGAACATCGACATTTGTTTGGAATGAAATGTAGAATCTTGCTACCCTCTGTTATATTATGGCGTATATAGCGCCCCACACAATATACATATATTGATAAATATATACATATATACATATATATCTATATAGTCGAACATCGTTTAAATAATTCTTTCAAAACTAAGTTTACATGGTTTTTGAGTAGCGTTTGAATAAGAAAGTGTTCATAGGCCGCCTTTGTGCCCGACATTCGTACTTGCAAATAGTTTTCGTTCGTTTTTTTTTCTTACTCAAGTCTTGATATCTATGTATTCTTGTAAAATATGTAGAACCTTGTATTTTTCAGTAGCCTCATACTATGTAGAACCACATACTACTTATACATACCCACATACATACATACATACTTTACAATCTATATAGCATGAAGAAACATGTATACATAGCAGCCCCAATCAATTACATAAAACTAAACCGTAGATGATGTCGAGAATCCATTCGAGTTTGAATCAGACAACAACAAATACTAAAAATAAAATACTGAAATACTGAAATTCATATCATTTCACAATCTTGATTAATGTACGAGAGGGAAATTTTTAAAGACATACCATTCTCATTATATTACTTAGTGTATAACATGACAATAAAATCAACTGTGTTTCAACATTCAAGTGTCAGAATTCGTAAACCAAATTACCTAAAAATACTCGTAACTAAAATATATATATACATAGTACATACTCGTCGTATATCTCGAACTGTAGATTAAAGAAAACAAAAGAAAAACCAGACCATTGGAGCGCGTAGCGAGCAATGTGGCTATAGCTATGCATATAGCCTATGGCTGGGCTATTGTATTAACAATAGTTGGTGTTCTTTCATATACAACAAAAAAAACAAGAACAAAACAAACAAACAACATATAGTATATATAGATATGACATCTTTATAGATATTTACATGCAGCGATATTTAGCAAGAACGTGATATATTCAATTAGAGAACATTCTTATACATACATATATATGTATTATATGTATATATCTATTATATATGTGTATATATGCCAACATCTTTACCAAAGGCAACTCTACTGATGTCGAGTCTTCTAATTTTTATTTTCGTTTTCGTTTTTCGGGTACGGCGAGGATGGCATTTTATATACCGGGATGCGTCCTCGTCAACTGTTGTTGTGAACTGCAAACGCATATCACTCTGAAGGTGTCATTAAAATTATAACTAAAACAAAACAAAGAGAAAACATGGGTAATACTTAGTACGAACGCGTATGCCGGTTGGGGTGTACTTAGAATCAGACTTAAGCAACCGAAGCATACGTATATAGGGAGAGGTATGGGTAACGTGTATCAAGGAGTTTTTCTATATAGTTACAGCAACCCAATTGTATCCTCAGCGTCCTGTGTGTACAATCTGGTGATCATGCCGAAACGACCGAACCGATTCTTCGGTACCCCTTCGGTTTGATTCCCCGATCGGACATAGCACAGTCACTTCTACAAAACCTTTGAGACTTTAGCGCAGACAACGAAAGACAAGTAGGATTTAACAGTAAACTATGAAGTTAGTTGTTCTATATAGTACACATATAGAGTTCATTTATGTGACTTCTGAGGACCAAAATTAACAAACATTTTTATCGCAAATCAGGTAAACCAAAACGAAACCAAAAACTTATTGTACGACATAGACACACACACACACCCAATGTTCTTGAGTTCTTGTAGTCGTTGTGATTTCCTTTAATAGCTTCTTGCGATTATATTTTGGGTTTATCATTTATCGATCTAATTAAATGCATACGACCGTCGTAACAACAACGGACAGACATCACATACCAATTCAGAACAGAAAAGAAACAAAACAAAACTACAAAACCAAAAAGCTCTTAAAATCTAGTCAATTGCTGTGCATAGACACATTCTAAATACAAATACCGAATAATCTGTCAACACAGTACTTATAGTTAAGGATACAACTAAAGGAGATACTACACAGGTTACACACACGTACATACGAGTAAGTAAGTACTACTTATATACTTGTATTGCATAGGTAAGGCCCATCTCACCTTTAACCGAGTTAACACCAAATCTGTTTAGCAGCTGCAGAAGTGGAAGTGCAAAGGGATGGGGTAGATGGTCCCAAATGTATTCCATTTCAAGGATCAATAATACATATATAAATAAACAATAGGCTTAGTGGCAAGACATCGTGTTTTGTATACAAATTAAAAGCAATCCATGAAGCTAACTTTAGTAAGTAAATAAAACTTAAACTTACATACAACATACAGCATATAGTGCATACTATACAAGTATATAATGAACAAGCTATTTCAAATTTGATTGCCTAAATTATTTATTAAGTGAAACTTATTGCGAATGTTAATACTACTTATTAACTGGTGTTTTTGTTCAAATCAAGTGAAGAATGTGTGTAAAGCGAAATCAAAGACAACAATGAAAAGAAAAATAAAAACTATATTTGAAGCTAATATTTCTAAGTGTTAGACTAACACTATTTATATATTTACTAAACAGATGTAATATTTAAACGGACATATATACAATATACAAAATATATATATATCTATTATATATGAGGGGAGAAACCCTCTCCTCCCCATCACAATAAATGTTATTTTTAAAAGCTCGTAACATATCAATTATATTGAGCGATATATTTTGAAACGGGAAACTAAAACAAAAACAAATCACACAAACAAACGTGTAACGAAACGAGCGAATTCAACACCAAGTTCAATTTTGTTTTATATATGTATAAAAATTAGGCTTATAACAAAAAGGAAAACGGAAACAAATACCAATACAAATACGTGTATGAGTTCAAAATGCTATGACAACTTCTTATAAGGATACACATAGTCTAAACACAGTTGGCGTAGTATTCGTGGACAGACAACGATCGGGCAAAATAACCCTCTGTTGTATATACGTTTTCAAAACCTTAGGGAAAAACAACCAAATCGCAGTGTTTTCACAAGTTGGCATTTCATGAGATCAGGACGTTATATTTAATAAAAAGAAAGAGTACACCCGATTATTGACTGCCCGTGAATACCCTACTAGTTTTTATCGAAAAGTGAGGCAGTGCCATAATCGCACTACCTTCTGAACATATATTACTTATGTTAGACTCGTCTTCCAGCAACTAATTAAAAAGACAACACAAAAATGTAACAAACCTAATGAAAACTTTCGTACACTTCAGAGTTGATAAGCGAAATCAATGGGTCTCTTGGCCAACCTTCCATTGTCGATGGATAATGCTCCCACATGAAATGTACAATTGGCACAACATGCTTGTTACTCTCATTTGCATATACATATTTACTTAACAATTTTCATAAATGTGGGTGGTTCTGCAATTTAAAGTCTTCTCAAGTAAATCAGATTATTAGGTGGTAGAAGAATAGTGGTAAGAGACAAGAAAGCATGCTCTTATCATATGCTTGTCAGAATACACGCCACACAACAGTCGAAGAAGGTACCTAGACTCTTAAATAATTTATTTACTTTTCGTTTTCAAAACATGGGTGTTTGACTAACTTGGGATGTTGCGGTCAAAAAGTGAATGAGCAGATTGTTTCCTTATGTTCACACTTAATATCGTTTGCCGAGAAGAAAAGTTTAATTCCAAATCGTTGCCTTCTTCTATTGATAGGTAATTGTGATTTCAGAGCTGATTCTTAACCTCATTTCATAGACATGTTCGTTGTATTGGTGATGATATAGTCAGTCGCATGCACAGATTTTGATCCGGCAGATTGAGATTGTTCTCTCCAAATGCAGTTCGAAATGCTGCAGCGAGTAGTGAGACATGCAAGCTGGGCAGCTTGTGTGAAAAGAATTGGAGCATCTAGTCACAGCCTTATATTTGCGGGCAAATTATCTGCCTGTCATATAAACTAGTTTGAAAGAAGTGCAGATATACTTGTAGTAAGGAAAGGATGTGCTCGCATATTTCGATTGGAAGTTGCGTGGATTTGTTGGATAAAGATGATCCCACATTCTATAGCTTCTTCTAGTTGTACATTTATGTATATTGAAGATTGAACGCTTCAAATCACTGTTGTACATTTATTTTTCAAACAACACAAAACAATAAACGATAAGCAAGTGCATTATATTATTGAGAGGAGAAAAAGAGCGAAAAAAGGGATAAATTGAAAATACAATTCGACGTCGAAATGAACGTTTAAACTTTTAGAGCTCTAAGTTGTCAAGTATATCTTTGTTAGGCCTAAGAAAAATCGTATAAACCAGTTGAATTGCATAAGTTGAGTAAACAAATAATAAATTGAATGGAATGCACATTGTATTGTAATTGTGCAGAAACCTACTTGTACTTTGTGAGAAACGTATATATTAAGTGAATACA
Source organism: Scaptodrosophila lebanonensis (assembly GCF_003285725.1). Lineage (NCBI taxonomy): Eukaryota > Metazoa > Arthropoda > Insecta > Diptera > Drosophilidae > Scaptodrosophila > Scaptodrosophila lebanonensis. The sequence continues at coordinate 3,953,351 of NW_022060558.1, forward strand.
TATACTATACTAAGTATATTCTAGTATACACGTTTGTATGGGATAGAATCTACTCGTACGCTATATGTACAGTATATATGCTCTTGTATTCATTATACTATGCATATATACAAGTGTATTTGTTGTCAAATTCGCAACCAGCCTATATAAAATGGTTATTCTTATTATTATGTATTTATTTAGCGAGTATACACTAAACACACAAATGACAAACGTAAAGGCTCTGTATCTCAATTTATACTTGTAGAGAGGTATCTAGACACCCGAATACTTGCATATAACAACTCTTTCTATATACACGAATTACATGTAAACTACTAAGTACTATATATACATTATATATATTTACTCTTAGCTAAAGCCGTAAACCAAAACAAAAACCAAAACAAACAAAAATGCTGAACGAAAAACGTAAAAGTGTGAACCTCTCTCATTTTGAATTGATTAACGCAAACTTTTTCGAATTGAACTTGAATAAAAGAAATGTGAAAAAAGGAAAACAGACTAATTGACGAAATGCAAGCCACAGAAGTTCTTTCCTTTCCACGACAGGTTTTTCCCACACAATAATGATTTATTAGGTGTATTATTCGAATACATGCATCGGGTGTTTATTTGCAATTAGTCCTACATTTGCACGTACATAGTATATGTATGTATGTATGTATGCTCAAATAAGTTATAATGCGGAGGAGTATGCATACAAGTATATACTTGTACACGTATATGTATATTTTGTATTTAGAGCCGTAAATGTACATACATACACCGACACTTTTATTTGCGATTTAACGAATACGGTGTGGATGTAGATTATAAGTAGAATCGAGCATACTTGTATAATACCCAAATACTTGTAGTGTAAACTTGAATTAGAAACCACCGTCATATTAGACTTTGTAAAATGTATGAATTAGAGTATTTGTAATGTAATGAGAGATCATCACTCCAACTGCCCCCACACCACAACTCCCACAACTCAAGTATAGTGTTCAGTTATCATTTAATTAGTAATTATCACATAATTACGATATTTTCATTTCTTCCAGCATTTCTTTGCGAGAACAAACCACCCTGAAGACACACATACACACACACTCACACACACAATTGTTGTACAAAGATACTGCTCTTACATAAATACATAATTATATAACTATCAATCTCCGCTTTCTCACACTTATTACCTATTTTCATTCCACCGTTGTCATGCATGTTGAACAAACGTAGCGAAACAGCCTAAAACAAATCTGGAGAAGATATCCAGTAACACTAGTAACTACCCAACAAAAACGCATACTTCCCGAAATACAGCAATACTATGGCTATAGGCCATATAAGTTTTAAAGGCGCGGGTAAAAAAGTCAATAGATATTATGGGTCGGTCATATACAAATACAATATGTACGACAACAAAATGTATAAGCAATATATATAACTTTGATACTGAAACACTTTAGACTTTGATGTGTTGGTGAGCCAAACTCAATGAATATATACAGATAAATGATTGAATATTATATACGAGGAAAATATATTTAGGAACATAGGCCTATGCATGGATTTTAATAGGATATATGTATTTGTGGAAACCTCAATTAGTTTAAGCATCCCAATAAAGAAGCTAACATTAACGTCTACATACGAGTGCACACATTTACACGTACATACATACAAGTATATCTAAGCGCATTTTATGCCAGTCAGTGTTGAAAAATGAACCAATTTAATGCTATGCTATAGCGCACGAACATACCATATAGTATGTATGTACATACATATGTACTATATGTACTGTTGTATAAGAAAATGGATGAAATCGATCGATCAACAACGTTTCTCCAGGAGCGCCCCTAGGAGAGCCCCCAAAATAATAATAATAATAGTTGAATACAATATTTACGTACTACTCAATAATTGCATAATTAATTGTTTAAAGCAAGTAGTCTTGAGTTGCTAAAGTTATAAAGTTTGTGCTGAATTGTTGTATTTAGGATACATACATACTTGTACTATACCCAAACCATACACATACATACATATTCTACTCGTAAATATGTGAGCGACTTTTAAGCAACAACAAAAGAAAAGAGTTACAAAAAGTACGCAACATTTTTTAGTTAATAATGCTTAAGTGGTTCGAATGTTAGTTACATTTTAGCTTCTTATACAGAACATTATAATAATGCAAAATTATCTAAATAGCAACACATGCATACACATAATTATACATATAGTATATAGTAATTAGTGCGTAATTAGAACACACACAGACACACTCATTTACACCAATACAGTCTTACTTAAGTAGATACGCCTAGTTGATTGGTATTTCCAATAACTTCATGTATTTGTGTATAACTTGCTGTTTAGATGCAGATAATTATTGATGACAACCAAAACAACAAAAACAAACAACATCTACAACAAAAACACAAGTCATCTAACTGTCTTAATAATATAAATAATTGATTATATATACATAAATATATACATATATAGCATAATAAATGTTTCACATAAACTTCAACTATTTTACTCTAGTTTTTTGAACAATTCTTTAAGTAACCGTACAACACTTACATATATTATTTATTCGATTTGGCATATAATGAGCGTAGCTAGCTATTTTTTGTTGTTAAATATGGACGTCATTCGGACGATTCTATCACTAACTTATAATTTCCATTTAGTATCTGTGTAAGATAATTGTTTTTTTATTTTTATTTTTTTTGTATTTTATACATTTTCAAAACTACTCCGAAATCGAAATGCACGTATTGTAGGTACATATATAGAAACCGATTATAGCCAACCACACATATATTCGAACATTGTGCATCACACAGCTATATACCCACACTTATGAAACCATCCTGAACACTATTGCTTTTCTTATAGAAACCAATGCCGGTTGGATTAATTCGTTATTATTTTTGGCTAATGTGAGTGGTAAGTCTCCATATATTGGTTCAAAAACGGCACCGAAAACGGCATTTTCATAACTAGTGGTATTTCTAGATCGATTTCTCTCGTCATGCTGATTAAGCATACATATGTATGTATATATTTTAAGGGCTTGGATATGCTTCCTTCCGCCTTTTACATATGTACCTTGCACAAACCTAATATACCCTTTTTACCCCACGGGTACAGGGGATTCATTGCATAATCAAGCCGTAAACGAACAAATGAATCTCTTCATTGAATCCAACTACTTAAAATTAATAGTAAGTTGGTAAAGTAATGCTGTTCCAAAAAGTCATTTCCATTTATTATCGCGAAAGTGCGGGTGGAAGGGGTTTCCCGACTTTGAAAAACTCTGTATATATGTTTAGAACAATTATAGAAATTAAACAAGAGAGAACGCTACAGTCGAGCAAGCCCGACAGTGTAATACCCTGTACCCAGGTAAACTTCGGTCACTGAGTTATATGCGCCCAAAGCAGCAACAAAAAGAGGAAGAAGAAGAGCGAACTTGTTGCTGCAGTTTGTGGGGGGTTGTACTGGCGAGAATTTGTTTCGCTAATAACTTTTCTTAGAATTGACCGAATTAAATAAAATTTTAAACAACAGTAGATATTTATTTATAAATTATGTGTGCAAAGTTTGGTTTAGGTAGCATTTGAAATGTGGACGCTATTGACGAAATTCTGTAGCGGGGGAAGGGGGGGAAAAAAAAAAAATAAAAATAAACTCGTCCTTACTCGGATCTAGGAGAATCTGGATGCCAACTTTGGTTATTCTAGCTTTTATAGTTTCTGAGATCCTCGCGTTCATCCAGACGGACAGACGGACGGACATGTCTAGATCGATTTCTCTCGTCATGCTGATTCAGAATATATATACTTTATGGGGTCGGAGATGCTTCCTTCTGTATGTTACATACTTTGCACAAACCTAATATACCCTTTTTACCCTACGGGTACAGGGTATAAAAAAATAAAAAAAAACAAGAAAGGAATGCTAAAGTCGAGCAGGCTCAACTTTTAAATACCCTGTATCACCCCACAAAAAAAGAAATTAAATTAATTAAATTTATTTAATTAACTAAATTAATTTAATTAATTAACGAAATTAAATATAAAATATTCCCTACATGCATACATACATTTACATCAGAATCGCGTGATGCGATTTGTGTACTCGTACATATGTATGGAGAATCTGTATACCAAGTTTGGTTATTCTAGCTCTTATACTTTCGAAGATCCTTGCGTTCATACAGACAAACAGACAGACGGACAGACAGATGGACAGACGGACATGGCTATATCGACTCGGCTTGTCATGCTGATCAAGAATATATATACTTTGTGGGGTCTACCAAGCCTCCTTCTGTGTGTTCCATGTACACTCGCACAAAACTAATATACCCTTGTACCCTTTGGGTACAGGGTATAAAAAATAAGAAAATTTAAAAAAAATTGATCGACTTTACCTTTCTCGGTATTCGAACTCACGTAAAGGGTATATAATTGCACATATACAAAGCAATTGCGTCTATGTGAGTGTATGTATGTTTATGTGCGTCTATTTGTGTCTGTGTAAGCATTTTCGCAGTCAACCAAACAGCAACATCAACAACATCCGCGGGCAGCGCTTGAGCAACGCGGCAGCAGCAAATATATTTATGGCTATAACTTCTTGTTAAATCGGTCTATCATAGTGAAACTTGACACACGGACACATAATAACTCGGGGGTATTTCCAAAATTTTAGTTCGAAATTCTAAGAATTACGGGAGTTAGAGAAAATCGCATTTGCGGCGGAGAGGGGGGAGGGAGGGAAATTCCAAAATATACATTTTCTGCGTACACACAAGGCATCTGGGACTAAGATTTGGTGTTCCTAGGTCTTATAGTCTCTGAGATATAGGCGATTATACGAATGGAAAATCGGGAAAACCCCCATAGGGGGGAAGTGGGGGGGGAGGGGAATCAAAAAAATTAAACAAACTAGTATAGCGTACACACATAACGCATCTTTGTGCAAAATTTGGTGTCTCTGTATCTTATAGTCTCTGAGATCTAGGTGATCATACGGACGGACGGACAGACAGACAGACAGGGCTAAATCGACTCGTATTGTCATGCTGATCAAGAATATATATACTTTGTGGGGTCTACCACGCCTCCTTCTGCCTGTTACATTTTTCAGCTCCCGCAAACCTAATATACTCTTGTACATTTCATGTACAGAGTATAAAAACTCGTAAAGCACCCTATCCGCTTTGTCTCTTTTATAGACTATGATCAACTCATATAACATACATATAGTATACCCCATTGAATTTCAAGCTAAATGCTGTAATATTATTTAAAGGAATCTATAGCAGACAATGCGTTTTTCTTTATTGGCTGGGCAGGATACTCAATCGAAATGTGATGCGATGCATGAAACAAAAGAGCAACAAGTGCAAAAGAAACGAAGCGCAACGCCTCTGTTTGCACAACAACAGGAGCAGCAGTGTCAAAGGATTTTCAATGCAAAGGGCGCACTGGCTTTTCGTTTGAAAATCTAAAGAAAAAATAAATGCTACCTGTAAAAATTGTGCCAGGACAAGTGACAGACTTCTAACTAGCAGCTGCCAACAAAAAATAGTAGTAACAAGAAAGAAATGCTAGAGTCGAGCGGGCTACACTCTTTAATACCCTGTACCAATTCCCACAAGAAAGAAAAAAAATTTTAAAAAATCTTAAAAATTAATTTTAAAATAATTAAATTAATACATATGTACATACATACATACATACATACATACATACATACATACATACATACATAAATGGAGATACATATTTATGTACAGTTTCAACAGCATACACTTACATCAGAATCGTGTCTGTGCGTGTATGTATACAGTACAGAAATAAGTCAAAACAGCAGCAACAACAGCTGTGGACAGAACTTGGGCAGAGATTATATTTATGGACCAAATATAACCAAATTTACGTCGAAAACTCCAGGAATAACGGGAGTTATGGAAAATCGCGAATAACGGGGAATTGGAGGGGTGCATCAGACTTTGTCCGACTTAGGAGAATCTGGATACCAAGTTTGGTTATTCTAGCTCTTATAATTTACGAGATCCTTGCGTTCATACAGACGGACATGGCTATATCGACTCGGCTTGTCACCTTGAGCAAGAATATATATACTTTGTGCGGTCTGTTACATACATTCGCAAAGAACTAGTATACCCTATGGATACAGGGTATAACAAGAGAGAACACTACAGTCGAGCAAGCCCGAAAGTGTAATACCCTGTACCCATGTAAACTTCCGTCACTGAGTTATATGCGCCCATAGCTGAAGCAAAGAGAGGAAGAAGAAGAGCGAACTTGTTGCTGAATTGAATAAAATTTTATACAACAGTAGACAATCATATATAAATTACTAGCAGGTATTGCCCGTCTTAACCCGGCTCAATATAATGTTTCCAATTGTATTTATTTTGTGCATAACCTACCTATGTATATGTTTTCACCTTATAAGTTACCAGTAGGAAGGCATTTAAGGTATTTAAATGAACATTTTCTGTTCTTGACAAAAAATTGTTCAGTAGTCCGTGACATTTTTGTTCTTGACAAACTATTTCGTTCAACGAACATGACCACTATAACTAATATTTTTTAAAGCTCGTTTTCCCCCCGTTGGAGCTAGAATTTTCCAAAAGCCTTTCTTAGTGTGCTCCTACACTATGATGGATACTATGAAAAGATACTTGAGTCCAAATTTCATCTTTTACCGTTTGGGCTGTGCGTTGATCACCAATTAGTCAGGACAAACTGTTTTATATATAGAGATAACGCAACGTTTTAAGATAGACTATGTGCAAAAAAGGGGAATAATTATAAGGGTATATCCTAATTTTAAATTCACATTTGAGCCTTTTCGTGCCATTTTGAGTCAATGCGGTCACGCACAAACTCGGAATATGAAACACGGCACTCGTGTCAATGCCGTGCAGCGATGAGCCACGATCAAAAAGCACTGACAATTCTCATCTCAATTTGCTAGAGTAAAACTTTCGATAGTTGAAGCCACCGATACCATCAAAATATCGAAGTTTGAATGCAATAAGCAGAATATTTAAATAATAAAATCTAATTATTTATTGAGATCAATAAGAACAAATCATACATACATACATCTGCCCGCAATGCGAAGCAGAATATGCGTAGCTCCGTTATTCGGTTTCTGCTTTACTATCGCTTACGCAGTCGTTGCTTAGCGACGGTAACTGTAAACTTTTGACGTTTTGCCTTTGCAATTAACATTAAATGGTCAAAACGAAAGAAGATGTGCGAGCCAACAACTTAAAGTTGTTGTTGTTGTTTTGTATGTACATGCTACATACATATACAGGCATACATGCATATGCATGTACATATGTATGTTTATGTTATAATGTTAATAATTTTTAATTATTTAACATTTCTTGCCCTGTCAGTGCAAGACGAATGTACTTTTATACATATGTATGTATGTATGTACATACATGTGTACAAATGAACATTCACACATTAGTGTCTCACATTTTGCTTTGGCTACTTCAACCGTTTGCACGCAACTACACGAACAGCTGCTTGTATGTATGTTTGTGTGTGTATGTATACTTAGTTGTCCCCAACTGTTTGATATTTTGTATTGTTTGTTCTGTCTGCATTTGTAAAATGCATATTTTAAAAATCGTTAAATGCAAAGTTGTAATTTTAGTTACGTAGATTATATTACCCAAATTTGAAATCGATCGGACAAAATTTATAACACAAACTTTTCATTTGAAAAAATGAATAAATATTAAAACCCCAATAATTCAAGCTCCAACACAAATTTCGAAAAACCGAGTATGCAGTTTTGTTTGTATTCTGTTATAGATTATAAAAACCAAATTTAAAGTTGATCGATTCAGAAATGCAGAATTTTCAAACAAACTTTGGAGCTACTTTTCCCCCCTTTGGAGCTCGAATTTTCCAAAATCCCTTCTTAGTGCGCATCTACACCATGATAGGATACTTGAGCCCAAATTTCAGTTTCTTAGCTTTTACCGTTTAGGCTGTGGGGTGTTGATTGTGTTTCAATTTTTCCACGGAAAACCCCCCTTTTTTCATGCCCCAGGAAAAATTGTGAAAAACCAAGTATACAGTTTTTCTTGTATTCTTTTTGAGAGTATACAAACTAAGTTTGAAGTTAATTGGATGAAAATTGTAGATTTTTCATACAAACGTTGGAGCCCGTTTTCCCCCCTTTGGCGTTCGAATTTTCCAAAACCGCTTCTTAGTGCTCACCTACACCACTGAAGACAACATGTGTCCAATTTTCAGCCTCCTAGCTCTAACCGTTTGGGCTGTGCGTTGATTGCACATAGCTTTTCGTTTACCGAATTTTCCACCGGAAAATCATTATTATTCAGGCCGCAGGAAAAATATTGAAAATCCAAGTATACAGTTTTTTTTGTATTCTTTGTGAGAGTATACAAAGTTTGAAGTTAATCGGATAAAAATTGTAGATTTTTCATACAAACGTTGGAGCTCGTTTTCCGCCCTTTGGAGCTCGAATTTTCCGAAACCCCTTCTTAGTGCTCACTTTCACTATAAGAGGGATCTTGTGTCCAAATTTCAGCTTCCTAGCTCTTACCGTTTGGGCTGTGCGTTGATTGCCAATCAGTCAGTCAGGACAAACTGTTTTATATACTATATAGAGATTATATAAGTTTGGTTTAGGTAGCATTTGAAATGTGGACGCTATTGACGAAATTCTGTAGCGGGGGAAGGGGGGGAAAATTCCAAAAAATAAAATAAACTCGTCCTTTCTCGGACCTAGGAGAATCTGGATGCCAACTTTGGTTATTCTAGCTTTTATAGTTTCTGAGATCCTCGCGTTCATCCAGACGGACGGACATGTCTAGATCGATTTCTCTCGTCATGCTGATTCAGAATATATATACTTTATGGGGTCGGAGATGCTTCCTTCTGCATGTTACATACTTTGCACAAACCTAATATACAGGGTATAAAAATTGGATCGATTTTACCTCTCTCGGTATTCGAACTCACGTAAAGAGTTTATAATTGCACATTAACATAGCAATTGCGTCTGTGTGAGTGTATGTATGCCTATGCGCATCTATTCGTGTCTGTGTAAGCATTTTCGCAGTCAACCAAACAGCAACATCAACAACATCAGCGGACAGCGCTTGGGCAGCGCTTGAACAGCGCTGCAGCAGCAGATATATTTATGGCTATAACTCAGCGGTGGGCACGTAGTGGCTCTTTGGGCTCCCAGGGCTCTTTCCGTTATGTTTTGGTAACTGGCGACAGCCAGACGCACAAGCAAAGTACTGATCTCGAGCAAACTTACAATAACAAAATACACGCAGTGTTGTCGCCAGCCAGACGCACAAGTAGATCGATGCAATAACAAAATACACACAGTGTGTGTACTAATGATCGATTTGCAATACCCGCTGACGGTCACTTATGCACTGACATTCAAAGTGTATTGACAAATTATAAATGATAGTGTTTCAGTAAAACTTTTATGATTTTCGTCAAGTTATTTACTTATAATCTTACTTACATATATTTGATTTAAAACTGAACAATGGCTAATGAAATTAATATTTCCGAGATTGAGACGCGGTATTTTTTTTTCCTATTAAATGTGGGAGTACATCAGTGTCTTATTTGCGGAACTGTGGTATGTTAAAAAAAAATTATAATATTCGGCGACACTATTTTAATCACCATGAAAATGCATATGCATGTTGAATGATAGAGAAAGGTTGGAACTTGTCGTTAAGCTAGAGCCAAACAGCACTTATGTGTGCGAAGCTGCATTTTCAAACATTAAATATATTAAAAATGTTTATAGGAATAAATTAAGTGACATAAATTTATCAGATTTATTACGAATTGCTTTAAGTGAAGAGGAAATAGACTTCGAAAAATTATTAAATGAATGTTCATAAATGTGATCAAAATTTTTTTCGGTGTACTTTTTTTTCCTAATTTTTTGATCGCAGTTTATGATGTTCTCGGAATAAAACAAACTCGTATAGAATACACACATAAGGCATCTTTGTGCAAAATTTGGTGTCTCTATCTCTTATAGTCTCTGAGATCCAGGTGTTCATACGGACGGACATACAGAATATATACATATACTTTGTGGGGTCTGCCACGCCTCCTTCTGCCTGTTACATTTTTCAGCTCCCGCAAACCTAATATACTTCTGTACATTTCATGTACAGAGTATAATAATAATTTTGCTTCCACCAGTTCTAAATTGTTCTAGTTCCTTTTCCCAGTGTACGCATATGCGAGCGTGGACTCACATAACTCAGTCCATTGTGAAATGGGCCGCCAGTATTTTCGGAGCTTTATTTCATTTTTTTTGCAATTGTCACTTCATTTGTTTTTCAAACTTACCCCCCAATGATGTGTAACTGCTTCCTTTGAAAATACCAAACTGGGCTTCTGCAGCCAAGGAACAGGAGGCTCTGCGATGGTAAATTGAAGGAGAAGTTGCTTTCAAGAGAAACACAATGTTACTTACTACAAAGTATGCAGCCGTGACGAATTTGAATAGTGGCCTGCGGACCCAGCTATAGAGAAGGGAAGCGAATTATTTGCAAAGGATTCAGAATGGTTGAAGATGCGTACCCTTGTTATGGGTGCCATGAGAGGGCGCAACCCTTTAGCGCTAGCCATAATGCGATGGGCCATGTCGATTGTTTTGTGCAACTAATAGCTTTTTGATCGCTGAACAGAGATATATGCACGAAGTAAACGTATTCTTTCAGGTGGAGCTGAATTTTTGCATTTGTACCTACTGAATAATTTTACACTATTGCCGAAAACGATTTTAATTCCGAGAAAATTCTGGTATACTAAGGAAATGATTCCATTTGGCGTTGATGTTTACATCATCTGGTTGCTTTGTGATTTCAATTTTAAGAGCAGAGCTGAAAACTTTGAAACATAGGAGAGTATGGAGACGGGGTTTTGTATACCCTGTACTCAAAGGACGAAGAGTATACTAGGCGTGGCCGACCCCACAAAGTATTATTTATATTGATCAGGGTGACAAGCCGAGTCGATATAGCCATGTCCGTATGTCCGTCCGTCCGTATGTATAAACGAAAGGATCTTAGAAGATACAAGAGCTAGAACCAAACTTGGTATCCAGGTTCCCCTAAGTCCTGGGCGATCTAGTTGTTTAATGTTTTTTGATGCACTGAAACTGTACATAAGCATTTGTCTCCATTTATGTATAATTCATAAAATTAATTTAATATTTATTCTCTGTACATAAAATGTACAAGAGTATGTATATTAGGTTTGCGGGAGCTGAAAATGTAACAGGCAGAAGGATATATATATTCTGGATCAGCGTGGCAAGACGAGTCGCCTGTGTCTCTCAGACGAGCTGTCTGCCTGTCTCTCCGACCTGGATCTCAGAGACTATAATAGATAGAGACACCAAATTTTGCACAAAGATGCCTTATGTCTGTACGCTGTGCAATTTTATTTTATTTTTTCGATTTGCCCCCCACTTCCCTCCTAAGGGGGTTTTCCCGATTTTACATCGCCTATATCTTCGACACTATGAGGCATAAGGAGACCAAATTTTAATCCCAGATGCCTTATGTGAATACTCAGAAAATGTGTCTTGGAATTTCCCTCCCTCCCCCATCTCTCGCGCAACTAGTGATCTTTCATAACACTTATAATTTTTGGAAATTCGAACTCAAATTTTGCTATGTAAATGTGCAATTATACATCCTTTACGTGAGTTCGAATACCAAGAGACGTAATATTGATAAAAAAAAATTTTTTTACTTGTAATTCTCTTACTTTTTTAAATTTCTATAATTATTCTAAACATATGTACAGAGTATTTTAAAGTCGGGACACCCGACTTTAGCTTTTTACTTGTTATACCCTGTACCCGTAGGGTAAAAAGGGTATATTAGGTTTGTGCAAAGTATGTAACATACAGAAGGAAGCATCTCCGACCCCATAAAGTATATATATTCTTGATCAGCATGACGAGAGAAATCGATCTAGACATGTCCGTCCGTCTGTCCGTACGTCTGTCCGTCCGTCTGGATGAACGCAAGGATCTCAGAAACTATAAAAGCTAGAATAACCAAAGTTGGCATCCAGATTCTCCTAGGTCCGAGTAAGGACGAGTTTATTTTATTTTTTGGAATTTTCCCCCCTTTCCCCCGCTACAGAATTTCGTCAATATCGTCCACATTTCAAATGCTACCTAAACCAAACTTTGCACACATAATTTCTATACAATTATCTACTGTTGTTTAATTTTAATTCTATCAAATTCGGTCAATTCTAATTCTGTAGCGGGGGAAGGGGGAGGAAATTAAAAAAAAAAAAAATAAACTCGTCCTTACTCGGACCTAGGAGAATCTGGATGCCAACTTTGGTTATTCTAGCTTTTATAGTTTCCGAGATCCTTGCGTTCATCCAGACGGACGGACAGACGGACGGACAGACGGACGGACAGACGGACGGACAGACGGACGGACATGTCTAGATCGGTTTCTCTCGTCATGCTGATCAAGAATATATATACTTTATGGGGTCGGAGATGCTTCCTTCTGTATGTTACATACTTTGCACAAACCTAATATACCCTTTTTACCCTACGGGTACAGGGTATAATAATTGTCTATTGTTGTTCAAAATTTTATTTAATTCGGTCAATTCTAAGAAAAGTTATTAGAAAAACAAATTCTCGCCAGTACAACCCCCACAAACTGCAGCAACAAATTCGCTCTTCTTCTTCCTCTTTTTGCTGCTGCTATGGGCGCATATAACTCAGTGACGCAAGTTTACCTGGGTACAGGGTATTACACTGCCGGGCTTGCTCGACTGTAGCGTTCTCTCTTGTTTTATTGTTTCTTTATATACTCAACAATTTAAATTTTTTTAAAATAAATTACAATTTCCTTTTTATACCCTGTACCCAAAGGGTGAAAGGGTATACTAGTTTTGTGCGAATGTATGTAACAGGCAGAAAGAGGCGTGGCAGACCCCACAAAGTATATATATTTTTGATCAGGATGACAAGACGAGTCGATATAGCCATGTCCGTCTGTGTCAGTCTCAGTAAGTACAAGAGCTAGGATAACCAAAATTGGTATCAAGGTTCCTATAAGCCCTAGGCAGATCGAGTTTGTTTATTTTTTCTGATACACCCTCCCACTCCCCCCCACTTCCACGCAATTCGTGTTTTTTCTTATAACTTCCGTAATTCTCGGAATTTTGAAATCAATTTTGGTAGGTACATCCAGTTAGTACTAATGTGGCCGTGTGCCATTCATCATGATAGGTCAATTCAGAAGAAAGTTATAGCCATAAGTAAAATCGCTGCTCATGCGCTGCTTGCAGCTCTGTCGGCAGCGCTGCCCGCAGCTGTTGTTGTTGTTGCTGCTTTGGTTCAACTTTGTGCTGCATACATACACGCATATAAACACGCATAGGTACGTGATGTAAATGTATGCTGTTAAAACCGAACATAAACATGTATTCTAATTTAATTTAATTAATTCATTCATTCATTCATTCATTTTTTTTTTAATTTTAATTTTTTTTTTAATTTTTCCTTTTTGTGGAGAGTACAGGGTATTTTACTGTCGGGCTTGCTCGACTGTAGTGTTCTCTCTTGTTTTATACTCTGTACATGAAATGTACAAGAGTATATTAGGTTTGCGCGAGCTAAAAAATGTAACAGGCTGAAGGAGGCGTGGCAGACCCCACAAAGTATATAAGTTAACACCGAAATTGTTATTCGGCAAGACTTAACATTTTCATATTGCAACTGCACGCGCATCCGCTCTAGAACACATAAAAAGCTGACACCATGTCTACGGGGCTTCCGTGGGAACGAACTACACGTCAGCATAGCTGCGCCGCTGCCGCGTCGACGCTGCGCTGGTTGTCAGGTTGAGGCATTAAGATAAAGAAATTTGTAATTAGCTTTTAGCTGATTTCTATTCTAAATATACCAGACCACCGGTCTGATCAAAAATTCATTTTTTTATTCAATCGAATCATTTAACTGGCGCCCAACGTGGGGTAGAAATTCGTCAAACGTAAAAGGATATAAGTGCACCTTAAGTAGCTGCCATTCCTACGTGTGTGTCGTATTAAAAAGACAGTGCAAGGCTAGCAAATCACAAAGCGGCCTAATAGAGCGAGCGACGAAAAACCTAAAAAATTCGATGTAAGAGCACCCTTAGGCTGCCCTTCGGACGAAAAAAGGAACGAAAACGGCAGGCGAAGATACCGGTGCCAGAAGACGAACCAGGAACAGTGATTGTAGATAAGTTCGCAGTCACCGCCGCGGGAATGCTAGGAAAGGGTACCCTAGTAGCAACAGCAAAAAGGAGCATACCCGCCAGCCGGCGACGATAAAATGTTCCACCTTATATTGTAAGTAGAATTAAGAATTATACAAAAACATATTCGAATTGTGAAACAAAAGAAAAAGGAAAATTTCATGCTATTTTGAAACAAAGAAATTTCTAAGGAAATGTAAAAGAAAAAGAAAACAAAATATTTTTTATACAATTTAAAAATTAGTTTTGATAAAGAAAATGGAAAAGATAAAAAATACACGAAATTAAAAGTGAACAGTGCAACCAAAAAGAGATATACTTGTATAAAATACCGTAAAAAAATAAAGTACTACGTCCGAACTGATTTTGAACGGAAATTTTAAAAATACAGTATAAACTGCCCAATCCTTCGAATCCTAAAAGGGCCCTCCAGGGTAGAAGGGTAAAACCAGCTGTCTGGTTTTAAAAAAAAAAACATAAATAAATAAAAAAATATGTATACGAATAAAATAGACGCCTAAAAATTTTGAAAATACAAAAAAAAAAAATCCTTTTACGGTTGACACTATTTAATTATAGAACAAATTAAATGAAAAACAAAGTGTGACTAATCATAAAAAAGAAAGAGAATTGTTTAAAAACCAAAATAAGAAACCCGCAATTTGCGCAATTAAAACAACATTAAAAAAAAAAAAATTGAAGAAAAAAGCTTGAATTTTGTAACAGGATAAAGAATAATATCCTTTTACAACCATATTCTTATAAAATTTATTATTCATTTAAGCTTTTGCATTTTTATACACATATACTTTTATACAATTCATTATTTCATTTGAACCTTTGCATTTCTATATACATACAAGTGATTATTTCTCCTGTGTGTAAAGAGCTTCTGGAGTTATTTATATCCATTTCAACAAAAGTATAGTAACAATTATGGCAAATCCAAATAATCTAATTAGGCCACCGCAGCTTAACCAGAATCAAAGCCAAAATATGCCAAGTGCTAGCATCAATCCTCCTATTGCCCACATGAGCCAGGTAGAGCTAGTAGCAACCATTTCGCAGGTAGTACAAGAGGCCCTGACACAGAGACTAGGAGAAAACAAAATACAGAGATGGGTGGACCAGAGCGTAAGCATAGACAGATCAAACCTGGGAGAATTCGATAAGATTCCCGATATTGTTAAAAGCCTTAGGGAATTTTCAGGCAATTCAGGGGAGTTTAGCTCCTGGAAAAAAAGCGTCGACCGAGTTCTAGACATTTATTCAACTTTGAAAGGAACTCCGAAATACTACGGAATCCTAAGTACTATCAGAAACAAGGTGGTAGGAAATGCAGACCAAGTTTTAGAAGCTTATAATACTCCACCTAATTGGGAAGCCATATCAGAGCATCTAACAAATAATTACGCCGATAGGAGAGATATAGGTACCCTCGAATACCAAATGTCTGGCCTCATACAAGGACAGCATTCTATATCGGAATTTTACCAGCATGTCTACTCGCATCTGTCTCTCATACTTAACAAAAATTTCGAGCATGAAAATAAGTGGCGATGCACTTGAGCTTTTAACCAGAACATATAGGGATAAGGCCTTGGATACCTTTGTGAGAGGTCTAAATGGCGATCTCCCCAGGCTCCTAGGCATGAAAGAACCTATTGATTTACCACAGGCTCTGCAACTCTGCCAAAAATTGGAAAACCAGAAATTTAGAACAAACCATGCAGTTGGTGCACAAGGCATCCCTAGGAAACAGTTCAATGCAACAGCACCACCGATTCCTCCAAAAAGAAATACAGCATACTTAGCCTCACAGACCACGAGACAAATACCAAACTTTATTCAATCCAATAATTTTGCAACAAGGCAACTAAATCCCTATCAGAGAAATTTCAATGCTCATGCATCAAATAATTATCCACAACGTCCATTTGGCAATATGCCTCCACAACGTCCATCTGCTCCTAAACCATTGGCACCACCTGAGCCAATGGACATTGACCAAAGTATACAGACAAGGAAGATAAACTACATGAACAGACCATGACTACATGAACAGACCAAGTGACAATTTTCAGGGAAAGAGACCATCAAACACATACGGAAACAGGCCGGACGATAAAAGACAGCGAAACTTCCATGTAATGACAGAACAGGAGGAAGAGACGTACAACGAACAGATTGACGAGTATAATGAAGAAAACGATGAAGACGAAAATTTTGAGGATTATATTGAAAGCACAGAGGGTGGAGAAATCGAGCACGAATTCACAGATATTAACTTTTTAGAATAACTTCTTCGTTGCCATATATAGAATGTAGAATGGGCAACGGTGAAATGACAAAGATACTAATTGACACAGGATCCAATAAAAACTATATCCAGCCAGAAATTGTAAAAAATCCTAAGCCTAATAGACAGCTATTCCATGCAGGCACTGTAAATGGTAGAAATCAAATAACACACCAAATAGTGGCAAACCCATTTGGCCTTTGTAACACAAGCGCAAAATTTTATTTACTACCAGCACTAAAATCTTTTCACGCCATTTTAGGCCACGATACCCTCAAAGAATTTAGAGCCCAAATTAACCTCCATCAAAATATACTAACCATAATGGACACGCTCAAGATAAAACTAAAACAGCAACCATCTATAGAGCAAAAGAACAGAATGCATAAACTTTGTGCAGAATTTCCAAAATTGTTTTCAGAACCAAACGATAAACGTACGGTCACTACCAGAGTTAAAGGGGAAATTCGTACTACAACCGACACTCAAGTGTATTCGAAATCGTATCCGTATCCAGAACCACTGAAAGAGGTAGTAGACAAGCAAATTAAAGAACTGTTAGATAGTGGCATAATAAGACCTTCACGGTCTCCATATAATTCGCCAATTTGGGTGGTACCAAAAAAGTTGGATGCCTCGAACGAGAGGAAATTTCGAATTGTAGTCGATTACCGAAAACTCAATTCGGTAACAATAGCGGATATGTACCCAATTCCTGATATATGCGAAATTCTGACAGAACTGGGAAAAAACACATGTTTCTCAGTTTTAGACTTGAAAAGCGGGTTTCATCAAATTCCTCGTCGGGAATCTGATATCGAGAAGACTGCCTTTTCTATAAGAATCGGGAAATATGAGTTAACAAGGCTTCCATTTGGCTTTAAAAATGCCCCTTCAATCTTTCAACGTGCAGTAGACGACATACTAAGGGAACATATAGGGAAAAGATGCCTAGTCTACATAGCGAAGTAGACTTTTTGGGTTGTGTTATTACGCCGAGTGGCGTCAAAACTAATCCGAACAAAGTCAAGGCAATTACCGAGTTCCCAGTACCCCAAACACTTAGGGACCTTCGATCTTTTCTGGGACTCTCGGGGTACTACCGACGGTTTGTCAAAGGTTATGCGAATCTTGCAAAACCCCTGACAACCCTTTTAAGAGGGGAGGCAGGACGTTCGCCCAAAAAAATATCAAATAAAACACCAATAAAATTGGATCGGGCTACGTTGGAAGCTTTCGAGGATGTCAAACAGGCTTTAGTTTCAAAAGAAGTCGTGCTTAGCTACCCTGATTACAGTAAAGAGTTCCATTTAACAACAGACGCCTCCAACTACGCAATAGGCGCAGTTCTGTCGCAGGCGGATCGACCAATAGTCTTCATATCCAGAACACTAAATAGGGCAGAAGAAAACTATGCAGCCAACGTTAGGGAAATGTTAGCAATAGTATGGGCAATTAGGAATCTCAGGAAATACCTATACGGCATTGCAAAGGTTAAAATATTTACTGATCATCAGCCCCTTACTTACGCCCTCAGTAATAACAAGAGAGAACGCTACAGTCGAGCAAGCCCGACAGTGTAATACCCTGTACCCAGGTGAACTTCCGTAACTGAGTTATATGCGCCCATAGCTGAAGCAAAAAGAGGAAGAAGAAGAGCGAACTTGTTGCTGCAGTTTGTGGGGGTTGTACTGGCGAGAATTTGTTGCTAATAACTTTTCTTAGAATTTACCGAATTGAATAAAATTAAATAAATAAAATAAAATAAAATGAACAACAGTAGACAATTATATATAAATTATGTATGAAAGTTTGGTTTAGGTAGCATTTGAAATGTGGACGCTATTGACGAAATTCTGTAGCGGGGGAAGGGGGGAAAATTCCAAAAAATAAAATAAACTCGTCCTTTCTCGGACCTAGGAGAATCTGGATTTGGTATCCATCTTTTTGGTTATTCTAGCTTTTATAGTTTCTGAGATCCTTGCGTTCATCCAGACAGACGGACGGACATGTCTAGATCGATTTCTCTCGTCATGCTGATCAAGAATATATAAACTTTATGGGGTCGGAGATGCTTCCTTCTGCCTGTTACTTACTTTGCACAAACCTAATATACCCTTTTTACCCTACGGGTACAGGGTATAAAAATTAAAACGATGGAAAGCAATATTAGAAGAATCAGATCAGAGATGAACGAAATTGGGAAATTTCAGGAAATTTACCCCGTACATTTCAGCAATTCTAAGATAAGGTTCTCTAGTAGATTCGTCAAGGATTTAATCAACGAGTCTGACCAAGAAGACGCAATAGTTTCAGAACATAGGCGAGCGCACAGAAATAGCCAAGAGAATAAACAGAAATTTCTGAACAAGGTCTACTTCCCACATATGAGAGCAAAGGTAAGCAAGGTAGTAAAGGAATGTAAAATATGCAAGGAACAAAAGTATGAGAGACACCCCAATAAGCCGGTGCTCGAAGAGACCCGTTCGTTCTCACAGCCATCGATAAGTTTTCGAAATATGTACAGACAAGAATAGTAAACTCTAGGGCCACACAAGATATAAAACAGCCACTTAGAGAAATTCTAACATATTTTGGAATACCTGAAATAGTAGTGATAGATAACGAGAAATCATTGGGTTCACATAGCATTATGCGGTTGTTACAAGATCAATATAATATAAACTTTTATAAAACTCCGCCATATAATAGCTCAGCAAATGGACAAATCGAAAGACTACATTCCACCCTGTCAGAAATAATTAGATGCCAGAAGGCAGAAGCAGTACACACTTCCTTTAGAGACCTTATTGACAGAGCAGTATGCAAATATAATTACACGATACATTCAACTACTAAACAAATACCGGTAGACCTGTTTTTTGGAAGACAAGTAGCCGACAATCCTCAATTAATGAGCAACCAAAGGCTCATAACCGCGAAGAAAATCAAAGAAAAACAGCAGAAAGATCTTAGTTACCACAATAATAACAGACAACCCATAAAAAAATACGCACCAGGCGACATCATTTTCGTGAAAAACAACAAAAGATTAGGGACCAAACTGTCTCCTAGGTTCAAGAGGGAAATAGTGAAGGAAGATAGGAACTCAACACTACTAACAGAAACAGGACGCGTTATCTACAAAGGCCTCATAAGAAACTGACAATTATGGTTATATTTCAGGGCTCTTTTTGTCGCATGTGCGGCTGAAGTACATATAATAGACTACTCAAACTCTGAGACGGTGACAATAACCACAGGAAAAGCACTAGTACAAACAGGGACGTACAGACTCGTACACGTAATCGGACTTGAAGACTACCAAAGAACTTTGGACATAATAAATACGACAATACGAACGAGACTAAGCACATACGATCCCATACGCCTCTGAAGAAATCAGCAGGCTACAAAACTTTCTGGACAAACTTAAGACAAACAGACGAAGCAAAAGACATATAGATTTGTTGGGAACTGCCTGGAAGTGGATAGCCGGTTCAACTGACAGCAGAGATTTCGAAATAGTTCAGGAAAAAACAAATAATATACTTCAAAATAAAAATCTTCAGGTCATAATAAATAAACAATTAACAGAGAAACTTAACGAAATAGCAGACAAAACACAAAATTTGGCAAACAGCTTAAATTATGAGGGTAATGCAGAGAGAGACTTAGGCATCACCTTGATGTATCAGTTACGTATACTGAAGAATGAGATTCTCAACCTCGTATACGCTGTCCAATGGGCAAAAGTAGATGTTAGCAACCCCGAGATTTTGAGCAAATCAGAAATAAGTAAAATAAAACAGGTCATAGATCAGGATCAAATTCCATATATTAATCTTGAGGAAGCTTTGCAAACAGCAGAAATAAGCATCGCAAGTAGTAATGAAACATTAATCTACATTCTAAAAATCCCCATAACGAATAAAGAACCTTGTAAAGAAATAATAGTAAAGCCCATAAAAAAAGGGTCAATTTGTTGTTAAGCTAAATTCAGAAAAATGTGTTAGATGTAAGCAAATATTGTACAGGGTAGAAAATGTATGTAAACCCTATAACCAAGTAAAGATATGTAAGAATAAGAACATTGTCAATATCACCAACTCAACCTGCGTGCCAAATCTTTTGGAAGGAAAGCCGAATACATGCCGAACAACAAACAACCAGCACATAGCCAGAGTGGATGTAATTCAACCAGGGCTCATCCTACTAAACCAGTGATAAATGGCGTGATAACATTCAACATTAAGACGCGTTATTCCTCTACAGAATCAACGGGATTCAAACCATTACCTGCAATCATCCAACCGGAACAAACTATTCGCCGGTTCGAGGAGACGCTTACCCTCGAAGCAGTAAAAGAATTGCACTTGAACAACACTCGTCAATTAGAAGCAATTCGGATGACGTCACACATTATGGACGCATCCATCGGGGTCGGCCTGTGCATTCTGATAGGCAGAGCCATTGCCAAGAGAAGGGCACAAATAAGAATTTCATAGCCTACTAATGCAGCACAAGACATTGCCCTCAACGAACGTGGACGTGGACGCGGGGAGGAGTTAACACCGCTATTGTTATTCGGCAAGACTTAACATTTTCATACTGCAACTGCACGCGCATCCGCTCTAGAACACATAAAAAGCTGACACCGTGTCTACTGGGATTCCGTGGGAATCCCGCGTCGACGCTGCGCTGGTTGTCAGGTTGAGGCATTAAGATAAAGAAATTTGTAATTAGCTTTTAGTTCTGATTTCTATTCTAAATAAACCAGACCTCCGGTCTGACCAAAAATTAATTTTTTTGTTCAATCGAATCATTTATGATTTAACTTATATTTTTCCACTATGCTCCCTCCCCCCTCACGATTCTGTTGTAGATGTTGGCGCTTTGGTTGTCTGCAAACATGCTCACACAGACACGAATAGGCACGCATAGACATGCATACACTGACATAGGCGCAGGTGCTATGTAAATGTACAAATACACACTCTTGACGTGAGTTCGAATACCGAGAGAGGTAAAATGGATCAACATTTTTTTTTAATTTTTTTATTTCTATAATTATTCTAAGCATATGTACAGAGTATTTCAAAGTCAGGACCATACGACTTTAGCTTTCCTACTTGCTTATTATACTCTATACATGAAATTGACAAGAGTATATTAGGTTTGCGCGAACTGAAAAATGTAACAGCCAGAAGGTGGCGTGGCAAACCCCACAAAGTATATACATATGTGGGAATCCAAAATGCGCCACAAATAGAGAGAGCAACAAGAAGTGGCCGACGCTACTAAATGTCGCTCTCATTTGTAGCTTTGCTCTCTTGCTATTGCATTTCACCATACTACTCGACAGTTGCCAACAGAATCTCGTTTCGATCGCATCGTTGAACCATCGTCGTTTGTAAATTAAGTTAAGCCAATATATCCATTACCCACAACATTAACTATCGTCATTAAACGATATAATATAACCATAATATCATAAGCATATTCTCAACAAAAAAACAAACTATAATTAATAAATAATACAATAATAACTAAAGTGTCAAAGTGAATACCTTTCGATTACTACATATATTTTTCCACATTCCTCCCTCCCCCCTCCTCAACGCAATTAGTGATCTTTCATACCTCCCATAATTCTTGGAAATTCGCACTCAAATTTCTTAAATACCCCCAGATAGTGGAAACCGAGAGGGGTAAAATGGAAAAAACAATTTATTTTTTTATTTTTTCAATTTCTATAATTATTCTAAACATATGTACAGAGTATTTCAAAGTCGGGACCATCCGAGTTTATTTTTCCTACTTGTTTATTATAGAGTATACATGAAATGGACAAGAGCATAATAGATTTGCGGGAGCTGAAAAATGTAACATTCAGAAGGCGGCGTGGCAAACCCCACAAAGTATATATTTTTCCACTTTCCTCCCTCCCCCCTTCACAACGCAATTAGTGATCTTTCATAGCTCCCATAATTCTTAGAAATTCGCACTCAAATTTTGCAAATACCCCCAGTTAGTGGATTGCTTTGGTTGTCTGCAAACATGCTCACAGGCACGAATAGGCACGCATAGACATGCATACACTGACATATGCGCAAGTGCTATGTAAATGTACAAGTACACACTCTTGACGTGAGTTCGAATACCGGGAGAGGTAAAATGGAAAAAGCAATTTTTTTTTATTTTTTTAATTTCTATAATTATTCTAAACATATGTACAGAGTATTTCAAAGACGGGACCATCCGAGTTTAGCATTCCTACTTGTTTATTATAGAGTATTCATGAAATGGTATATTAGGTTTGCGCGAGCTGATAAATGTAACAGGCAGAAGGAGGCGTGGCAAACCCCACAAAGTATATATTTGTAACGTTGCTCTGGCCCGGGTATACTCGTCGGCCAGAGTCGCTGCAAAATTCTTTGTTTGGTTCCCCAGAAATAAAGTGAGCCCGCAGTTACCATTCAAATATAATGCTCGCCGTGTGTACAATTTGTGTTTTATTCCAGCTTCATCTATATCTTATCTAGCGCTCCAGTGCGCGTCTTCCTCCAACTTCCACTCTTACTTACTCCCTACTTATCTCTTCCTGCTTTCTACTTCTTATCTTTATACTTTCTTAAAACTACTTGGCATCGTAACGACGCGTTGCGCAGCAACCAGCTGTGCGTCGTTACACCTCCCCCTTTCCGCAAAGGGTCGAACGGCCTGATCGATGGTGTTTTCAAATTTTGTTAGCATCGCGCAATAATCGAAAGGCAGATGTGTAGCAGCTGGGTGGCAGCGCTGCCACCCCTCGCGTTTGGCCACCTGTCGACGCCACCTGTAACTTCACAGTCAGCTGCTCGCGCTGTCATTCTGTCGCATCGTTGTCTTCGCTCTCCATTTCCGGGGTGCGGAATCTGTTGGTGATTGCTGGGCAAAGAGCTGCATCTCGCAAAAGTACTGACTATATTTTCTAGCCTGCATGGCCTGCCGCTGATGGACTACCTGTAGCACGCAACGGCTAATTATTTGCCAGCGGCATGCACGTGCTGTTACAACACGGTGTACATCTTATACTGCGTCGACTGCAACCAGTGCACCGGGCCTCCCATCGGTGCCGTTGAGGTATCATTTGTGCTATTGTAAGGTTCTTACTCTGCCGCGGGTATGCTCGCCGGCCAGAGTTCGTTAATTTAGTAAATATTAGGCACCCCAAAAATGCCGAGGCGTCTGCTGAATAAAAAAAAAGGGCGGTATGCCAAAAATCTTTTCCACGTGTCTTTAATTCATAGAGTTTTCAATACAAAATAACAAAGAGCGCTTCAGTGCGTGTTGGGCAGCAACCAAGGGAAAACTAAAACAGAACTTAAAATTACTCGCCTTCATGGCTTACTGCTACTTACAATTACTTCTTAACTTACAACTAATTAGCATCGTAATGACACGCGGATGCCCGCTACGCAACGCGTCATTACACTATATGTGGCTGAAACGTAATAAAATTCGATTATGTCTGCAGGATTACGTGGACGTTATTCTTTAGCTAGGAGCGCCTGCTTTGGTTGCCCCGACGCTTGACCGCTGGCCTGGCTGTGTTGGCGTCGCCGGCATGACTGCCGCTACCTCCGCTGTTGTCGTCACCTGTTGCCGCGGCTGCCGGCGTCGCCACTACTGCCTTCATCAACGCAGCCGCTGCTCCATTGGTGCCGCTGCTGTTGACGTCGCTACCGCTGCGGCCGCTACTATCGTGTCGCTGCTGCTTACGCGTCATCGCTCTCGGCGCTACTTCTGTCCACGCTGTTACTGCTGCTGAGGCCGCACCCACGCAGCTACCGCTGCTGCTGGTGGCGTGTCAAAATCCTTTGGATTCAGTTACTATCGGTGCTTGTGCACTGCTCTTGGGCTCGCTGTTGCGGCTGTTGTCGTGGCTGTTGTGATGGCTGCTGTTGTGGCTGTTGATAGATTGTCAGTGGCATGGTCCCCATACCAGCGCAACTGCCGCTGTCGCTGCACTCGTCGGCGACGCTGACCTCTGCATTCAGTGCCTTCAGATCTCGCACATGTGCTGTTCTACCTCTGCCGCCCGCTACTGGTCGTAAGCGCACTATGACTGGGGATATAAATGCACGCACTGTGAATGGCCCATCGAAGCGAGGCGCCAGTTTGGCCGCAAACTGCTCTGCGGCATTGGACAGGTGTTTCTGTCGCACGAGAACCTCGTCGCCTAGTTGGGGTCGCCACTCGCGCCTCCTACTGACGCGCCTGATCCTCACTGGTCACCACTTGGTTTATTTTCGCTATTCGGGCAATGAACTGTACCAGTGTTGCGTGTGTTTATGGGCTACCTGGTACTGCCTCAGGGGCGTCTGGATCCCTGCCGTACAGTGTGCGTGGATGCCTTGGTTCTCTCCCAAATAGGATGAAAGCCGGTGAGTAACCCGTTGCGTCTGAAAGTGCTGTATTAATAGCCAATTGTGCTTCCGGCAGTTGTTCGTCCCACGTGTTGTGCTGCCCGTCCACCAGCTGAGCAATCAATGTTTTGATCGTTCTATTGGTCCGCTCCGTGGGATTCTCCTGAGGTGTATATGGTGCCGTCAGTTGTTGCTGTACTTTTTCAGCGCGCGACTTGTAAACTGGGCTCCGTTGTCTGTGATGAGCTTTCGTGGCGTCCTGAACGGCGAACCTACGAAATCGGCGCATACGACGTCGCACGCTGCCTCCGCTGGTTTGAAATGCATCTTGCCTGCTGTCAGCTATTGCTCGGCTTTATAGCGTTGGCACAACAGGCACTGGTGCACATACTTTGCGACGTCGCGATACAGACCAGACCAGTGGTATCGGTCTGTGACGCGCGCACCGGTACGGCGTACTCCCATATGGCCCGCCGTTGCGTCGTCGTGGCATTCTCTCAACACCTCCTGTCGTAGAGGCGCGGCCACGCATAGCCTTCATGGTGACACCTCATCTTTTCCCAGCACGTTGGCGATGCGGCGGTACAGCCTGTCCTTCTGCATGGCGTAATCTGGGTATTTTCCGGGGCTCTCCAACACCGCTGCCGTCAGCCGCTGTAACCATTTACAAGTTGGCGCTGCCTCTGGCTCCACGTGTGCACGGCCGGCCACCTCGCGCGGCTGTCGTGACAGCGCGTCGGCCACCACGTTCAGGGCTCCTTTTCGGTACTGGACATCGAATGTATACTGCTGCCCCAAGGCCCAGCGTGCAATGCGACCAGTGGGACTCTCGATTGAGTTGAGCCATCGCAACGCCAAGTGGTCGGTCATGACGGTAAAGTGATAGCCCTCCAGATAGTGTCGCAGCTTTCGGATTCCCCAAACAATGGGGAATCCGGGGCAGTTTCCTACTGGCGTAGGAAATCACATGCTCCTGGCCGTCTACGTTCTGTGTCAAAACCGCGCCCAGCCCATATTCGCTGGCGTCAGTCTGTAGGCAGAAGTGTTGTGTGAAATCGGGGCACGCCAACACCGGAGCTTCCATCAGCTGTCTTTGGATACAATCAAATGCCTCCTGCTGCGGTGTTCCCCAGCTCCACTTGTGGCCTTTCTTCAACAGCTCGGTGAGTGGGCCTACCGTTGTGGCGAAATTGGGTACAAAGCGGCGGTACCACTAGGCCACCCCGATGTACTGCCGCAGCTGTTTTAGGTTGGCCGGGGGCTTCAGTTCACGTATGGCTGCCACCTTTTCTGGATCCGTCTGTATCCCGTCTTCTGTCACCAGGTGCCCCAGGTAGCGTATGGACCTGCGAAGAAACTCACACTTATCTTGATTTACCCGAAGGTTTGCCGCTCTCAGTCTTCGAAACACCTTCCCAACCACAACTATGTCATCAAGGTATGCAAACGCGTGTGGAGCCATATCCGGGCCGATGACGCTATCTAGCGCCCGCTGGAAGGTGGCTAGGGTGGTATGCTGGCCAAATGGCATCACTCGCCATTGGAAAAGGGGATCTGCCAATAACCGTTTTGCAAGTCGATGCTGCTGATGTACTTTGCCTGTCGTAACTGTTCGAGAATATGTTGGATCCTCGGAATGGGGTATGCGTCTGGCTCCGAGCGCTCGTTCAGCTGGCGGTAGTCGATGCACATTCGCCACGCCCCATTCTTCTTGCGTACCAGGACTATGGGCGCGCTGTACGCGCTATCGGACCTCTCAATGCAGCCCTTCGCCAGCAACTCGTCAACCTCGTTGTCAATCACCGCTTGCATCGCCGGATTCCTCGGATAGTAGCGCTGTTTAATTCCACGCGGATCGTGTGTGTCGCCGACGACCCGCCCACAATGTTCTCAAAGCGCTGTAATTCCTCCTGAAGGAACGTGGCAGCCTGCTCATCTGTCAGCATAGCCGCCGATGGAGCAATTGGCTCTGTGGTCACCAACGCCGAGCGTACCATAGGCCTTGCTGATGAAATCTAGCCTGGCAGCCTGCTCATCTGTCAGCGTAGCCGCCGATGGAGCAATTGGCTCTGTGGTTACTTGTGACTGCCGGCGGTGAGCGTACCATAGGCCTTGCTGATGAAATCTAGCCCTAGTGAGAGCTCGTCCTCGCAGCCCGGCAGTGTCAACAGTGGTACCGAGATGCATTTGTCGTCCACTGTTATCGCCGTCATCATCTTTTCGCAAACAGTTTGTCGCGAGCCGTTGGCCATCGACACCGACACCTCTACACTCCGTACATTCTCCCCACCTGGCTTTCTCAAGCGCCGTGCCAGCGCCGGGCTCACGAAGCTGCGACTGGCTACCGTATCCACCACCGCGTCGAGGGCAAGACCACCGCAATCCAATCCAATCCCTCAACACCATCACTCGCGAGCGTTCTGCCACTGTTTACCTGCGTGCGCTCGTCTATTGGCTGCATGTGGCGAGCCCCCCTGGCGTTTCCAGCTCTGCGGCGACAGCACTCGTTCGCTCGTATGCTCAGCCTACCGCAATCCCAGCAGTATAGTTGTTGTTGGTTTGGGCAGCATTCGTTGTCGTGCCTCGCCATACCACAGCGTTTGCAAGACTGCCCCTGGTGTGCCGACGAGCTCTGCATCTGTACAGTCTGTAAAGGGACAAAGTCTCGCCTGTTTAACTCACCACCAGATATGGGCTGCGTGTCCGTTGGCTCCGGACGTCGGATCGGAAACCCCCGTGGGCCCATGAACGCTGGCTGGGATGGCCCTGCCTCAATGGTACAGGCCGGAACCAGGCCCAACTCCTCCAGCTCTGCTGCTTGCCGTTTGAATTCTGCCACAGTATGGACATCCTGATGTCGTATCCTGATGTTGATCGCTGGTCGGCTGTTGCGGTAGATGAGCCTCAGCTGCTCCTCTCCGGGCATGTCTGCATCGAGCATCAATTCCAGCATCGCTTGGACGTAGGTCGCAGTGGACTCCGACTCGCCCTGAAAGCGTCGTTGCGCATTCTGTCGCCACCGCTCAACGTGAGGAGCGGCTGGGTACGCTTCTAGCAGTTCCGCGCGGAACTCTGCCCACGACTGGGTCGAGTTTCGCCTTGTGCGGTCCCGCGCCCGGCACCAAATTATCGGCTCCCCACTCACTTCCGCTTATTCTTCTAGCCTGCGCAAGAATGCTCGTGGGTCCCCGCTGCCGTCGAAATGCACTCCCCACTGCGCCACCTCCGTGCTCAGGGCTTTCCGCTCCGCTCGTGACATTGTCGAGTGTGCCGAACCAGCCGCGGATGCGGTTGACACGGCTGGCCCGGTCGCCGAGACCATCGTCGGTGTGGTGAGGGTTGTTACCACCGTCGTGGCCACGATCTGGTTCGTGGTCACGCATGGCGCCGCTGGCGTTTCTGTCGTATAGGTGGTGGTGGCGGTCACGGTCACTGGCGCAGCCCCAGCTGGTGCTGTTGCCGCTAATGGCCCCATGTCTGGTCTGGGATGCTCGGTCGGTGTTCTTTGGCGATGCCGCAGCTTCCATAGGCGGCAGGTGCATGTCGGGCGAACCTTCCTCTCGCTTGGGGACCTCCGGTTGTGCGTTCGGCGGTACAGGACTCACCGGACGTGACTGTAGACTCTTATAGCGGGCCGCTAGCAGTTCTAGGCGTGACTGGTGTTCCGGCCCCGCCGCTTTCACAAACGCGGCGAAGCGTGTTCTCAGCGTTTCCAAGGTGCCAGAGTCGTGGATCTCAAACTCCTGCAGCAGCTCGATCTGCTCCTCCTTCCTCAACGTTCGCACCATCACGAGTCAACAATTCTCGCCTTACGTTTTCAACTCGCCGCGTAGTCGCGATCGTGTTTAACCTCACTTTATTTTGGGGTGCCTGCTCGGGCGCCACTTGTAACGTTGCTCTGGCCCGGGTATACTCGTCGGCCAGAGTCGCTGCAAAATTCTTTGTTTGGTTCCCCAGAAATAAAGTGAGCCCGCAGTTATCATTCAAATATAATGCTCGCCGTGTGTACAATTTGTGTTTTATTTCAGCTTTATCTATATCTTATCTAGCGCTCCAGTGCGCGACTTCCTCCTTCTTATCCTACTTCTTATCTTTATACATTCTTAAAACTACTTGGCATCGTAACGGCGCGTTGCGCAGCAACCAGCTGTGCGTCGGTCAATTCTAGGAAAAGTTATTAGCGAAACAAGTTCTCGCCAGTACAACCCCCACAAACTGCAGCAACAAGTTCGCTCTTCTTCTTCCTCTTTTCGCTGCTGCTTTGGGCGCCTTACAATGCACTATTTTTCCAAAAAGGGCGTTTCATTTTTTTTTTTTCAACCCAAAAACGTGGTCACCTACCAAATCAGAGCACACGACTTTAGCTTTCCTACTTGTTTATTATACTCTATACATGAAATTGACAAGAGTATATTAGGTTTGCGCGAACTGAAAAATGTAACATTCTGAAGGAGCAAACCCCACAAAGTATATATTTTTTCACTTTCTACTTCCCTCCCTCTCCACTCTTTCCGCGTCAACAGCCCGCAGCCCAGTCGGTAAGATCTATAAAGCTGAAGTATACTATCATAGTGTAGGTGTGCACTAAGAAGGAGATTTGGAAAATTCGAGGCCCAAAGGGGGAAAAGTTTGCTTGAAAAATCCAAATTTTCTACCGATCGACTTAAAACTTGGTTTCCAAAATCAATAAAAGAATACAAATAAAACTGCATACTCAGTTTTTGAAATTTTTCTTGGAGACTGAATTATTGGGATTTGAATATTTATTCACTTTTTCAAATGAAAAGTTTGTGTTATAAATTTTGTCCGATCGATTTAAAATTGTAATGGAATCAACGTAACTAAATCTACAACATTATATTCAAGGATTTTCAAAATATAGAAATACGGGTTTCGCTTTACAAATGCAGGCAAACAAACAACTTAAAATTCATATCAAACAGTTGGGGACAACTTTGTATACATACACACACACACATACAAGCAGCTGTTCGTGTAGTTTATATACATGTATAACGCTCGGCGTTCATCCACACAAACGGACAGACGGACGGATGGACAGACATGTCTAGATCGATTTCTTTCGTCATGCTGATTCAGAATATATATATTTTATGGGGTCGGATATGCTTCCTTCTGCCTGTTACATACTTTGCACAAACCTAATATACGCTTTTTACCCTACGGGTACAGGGTATAAAACGAGTTTGCGCATTGCGCCTGCAAATATGTACACACAAGCATACCATCATAAAAAGTCAAACATACATACTTACACGTATTTACATATGCCTGTCTGCAACGAATGCTCGGACTCTGCCAGCCGGCTCAAAAGGACTCTTGGCAGAATTTCCAGCGAATCAGAATTAGCACTACTCGCGTTTTACGAATCTTGTAAAAATCGGACAGCTTTGCTCGGCATATGCCCGACATATGCCTGTCTGCAACGAATGCTCGGACTCTGCCAGCCGGCTCAAAAGGACTCTTGGCAGAATTTCCAGCGAATCAGAATTAGCACTACTCGCGTTTTACGAATCTTGTACAAATCGGACAGCTTTGCTCGGCATATGCCCGACATATGCCTGTCTGCAACGAATGCTCGGACTCTGCCAGCCGGCTCAAAAGGACTCTTGGCAGAATTTCCAGCGAATCAGAATTAGCACTACTCGCGTTATACGAACCCTGTACAAATCGGACAGCTTTGCTCGGCACGAAGAGCGATTAAGAGGCGTGTCCAGCTCGGCAGTTTGGTGACATGCGTACCTTCAGCTTCTGCAACCAGTTTCATAGCTAGGGGTGACTTTGAGACGTCTCACTACATCATAGTAACACAATTTGAACAAATTAACCCCTATTTAGTAATTAGTACTTAATTGTCTGCTTGCTAGGCGCTCTAATAAAATGCGAATTTGCGCATTCGCATTAAAGAGTATTATTGCATCTATGGCAGATATTATATCGCAAAGTGAGCGAGTTATAGTGGGTATGAGGACCTCCT
The DNA here is from genome assembly GCF_003285725.1 of Scaptodrosophila lebanonensis. Lineage (NCBI taxonomy): Eukaryota > Metazoa > Arthropoda > Insecta > Diptera > Drosophilidae > Scaptodrosophila > Scaptodrosophila lebanonensis. The sequence goes on from NW_022060558.1 coordinate 3,984,433, forward strand.
TCTGTGCCTTTCAGATTATATATATATATATTGAAATATAAAGACGTCTCTTTACTTTTAGGTCTCGAATATAACTAACTTAAAAAGAATTCTTAACTTAACTGTACATTGTATATTTCTTAATGTATAAAAATGTGCCAGAATGCTAGGTCAGGATTATTGTTTGTCCTACTAGTTGCTGAGCCATTTCCTATGCTGCAACTAGACGTTTCGTCAGCTTGTGTCGTTCAGTCAACCCGGAATGCATGTGCACTTTAATTGTAGGCAGATGTTGAGTGAGGCGGTTTTGAAGGGGGCCGGGCTGGTATAGCCATAGTAACTCCTCCCCAGAATTAAGTGACGGTCAGAGGGAGGGAATGGGCGTCACATAATTCACTTGAGCCGGTGGTAAGATGGTCAGCTTCTTCCTTCTAAGACATGTTCGATATGTCAGGGCGAGTGCCAGAGCGCCGATAAGGATGTAGATCAGAATGTAATGATTGAGCGATGCTTCAATTATCTGTCGTAATTCATTTTGATTTTCCATCAAATTCAACTACATCATGTCCAATGATAGATCTTCTGCTACCGATCGAGGTGTTTCCGATGTGGGGTAATTTCATTTTGATGTCTTTCTATAGAACATTTCGGTGTCTTCATAGGTAATATTATCAATTCGAACAGAGTAATTTCTGTAGTTGATAATTGTGGTACCTTCCGTGCTGAAAGGGTCTGCACGGCTAGGAGTGATGTTGGTAAAGTTCTCATTAATTAAGATGATCCATTGCTGTTCCGGTTCGATGATGGCCTGTCTTTTGTCGAAGATCGTCGCCCCGCACTTAGGGTCCTTTCCATTCAAGATGTCGGAGAGACATTCCCTGTTGATGAAGTCGTCCTCGGCCTCCAGGATTCCGCATACGTATAGATTGTTAATTCTAGGGCATTTTTTAGGGAAACTAAGCATATTATTTATTTCCTTATTATACATTATGAATCTAGGTAGAGTTAGGAATTTTGTGCCATTAATTGGTAGTCTTACAATTCGAGAAAAATGATAATAAGTTGTTTCGAAAATAGGGATTTTAATATGAAATACGATATTCATATCATCAGTTTCCAAGTTCACTGTGAGCATTCTATAGAGCTGCTGTTCGGAATTAATATTAATTCCCTGTTCTTCTAATATTTTGTAAATATATTTTAGTTCAATTCTAGGCAATACGAACTTGGGTATTATGTTTAGTTTAGCCAATAGCATGTTTTGGGCGATGCTATTAATATGAGATTTTAGTAACTCGATATTGTAATGTAATCGCCCGGCCAATTCGAGATTATGAAAATTAATATTCTCCTCTTGTAATTCCTTAAAAATGTCATTGTTTAGAGTATTGATATAATTCTTTACTTCATTCTGTTCTCTATTAAAATGTTCAGTAATGTTCTGAAAATTAATAATATTTTCCTTATTGACGTTTGTTTTGTAATTCAAATATTGCTCGATTTCTATTATTTTCTGAAATTTGTGATCGATCTTTGACACATCTTTAGCGTTCATGTTTCCCGTTACAATCTTAACTACACTCCCCGTGTACTTCTCGATTTAGGGGCTAAGGCTAAGATTCTATCTCTTAATTGTTCGATTGTTTGAAAACAAAATTTTGTTTAATTCCAAGACATAAACCATGAATAAAATTTGGGGTTTTTACTAATATTTGGTAGTGCCAGCTTGCACTAAATGTTGGGGGATTAATGGCATACCATACGGTCTGCACTTTTTGCCATAAATAGTCTCTGTTTTTGGACTTAAGCCCAAAAATATTCTTTATTTATATTCCCCATAGGTGCCTCTGTGGGATTTAAGTGCGATCATGTAAAATCCGTTCCAGAAGAACCTTTGATTTAATGGAACCTTGTTATTGCAAGCTGCAGTGTGTTTTGGGTCATTATCTTGAAAAAACTCCAACATTACCGGCATTTCTTCCTCAAAATATGGAAGCATTATGCTCTTAAGTATATTAACGTAATCCATAGCGCAGATTTCATCCTTAAACCAAAATATTGGACCCAATACCGAAAGGATGAAAACGTCCTCATACAAGTAGCATTATGTTGATACCACTGCGCTGCCCGCGGCTGTTGTTGATGTTGCTGTTTGGTTGACTACGAAAATGCTTACACAGACACGAATATATGCGCATAGGCATACATACACTCACACAGACGCAATTGCTATGTAAATGTGCAATTATAAACCCTTTACGTGAGTTCGAATACCGAGGTAAAATCGATTAAATTTTTTTTTATTTTCTTAATTTTTATAGCCTGTACCCAAAGGGTGAAAGGCTATACTAGTTTTGTGCGCATGTATGTAACACACAGAAGGAGGCGTGGCAGACCCCACAAAGTATATATATTCTTGATCAGGATGAGAAGCCGAGTCGATATAGCCTTGTCCGTCCGTCCGTCTGTCCGTATGAACGCAAGGATCTCAGAAAGTATAAGAGCTAGAATAACCAAACTTGGTTTCCATATTCTCTTAAGACCGAGAAAGTACGAGTTTGAGTTTTTTTTCGATGCACCCCCCCACTCCCCCGCAATTCGTGTTTTTTCTTATAACTTTCGTAATTCTCGGAATTTTGAAATCAATTTTGGTAGGTACATCCAGTTAGTACTAATGTGTCCGTATGCCAAATTTCATCATGATAGGTCAATTCTGAAGAAAGTTATAGCCATAAGTAAAATCGCTGCTCATGCGCTGCCTCTGTCGGCAGCGCTGCCCGCAGCTGTTGTTGTTGTTGCTGCTTTGGTTCAACTTTGTGCTGCATACATACACGCATATAAACACGCATAGGTACGTGATGTAGATGTATGCTGTTAAAACTGAACATAAACATGTATTCTCATTTAATTTAATTAATTCATTCATTCATTCATTTTTTTTAATAATTTAATTTTTTTTTAAATTTTTTTTTTAATTTTTTTTTTTTTAATTTTTCTTTTTTGTGGAGAGTACAGGCTATTTTACTGTCGGGCTTGCTCGACTGTAGCGTTCTATCTTGTTTTTAATAAGTTCGATCCACTTCCTTTCGGTGCTGTATTTTGCTAATCGAGTCGTTTTTTCTAGAGTCCACCAATTTCTAATCGGGGTTTAGTTCTGGGGTGCAAGCAGGAAAGTATTTCCTGTTAAGCTAATACTTTGCGATACTAACCGTTTTTTATACCCTGTACCCAAAGGGTACAAGGGTATATTAGTTTTGTGCGAGTGCACATGGAACACACAGAAGGAGGCTTGGTAGACCCCACAAAGTATATATATTTTTGATCAGCATGACAAGCCGAGTCGATATAGCAATGTCCGTCTGTCCGTCTGTCTGTCTGTATGAACGCAAGGATCTCCGAAAGTATAAGAGCTAGAATAACCAAACTTGGTATACAGATTCTCCTGAGACCGAGAAAGGACGAGTTTGTTCATTTTTTCTGATCCACCCCCCCACTCCCCCCCTATTAACGATTTTCTACAACTCCCGTAATTCTTGGAATTTTGAAAATTTTGAAAATTTGTTAGACACATCCAGTTAGTAATTATATATCCGTATACCAAGTTTCATTATGATAGAATGATCGGAAAGAAAGTTATAGCCATATAACCAGGCCCAATGCACACATACATACATATGTACAAGTACACAAACACGCATAAGGCACGATTCTGATGGAAATGTAAATGTATGTATGCATGCATGGAATATTTTATTTATATTTTTTTATTTTAATATTTAGTTAATTAATTAAATTAATTTAGTTAATTAATTAAATTAAATTAATTAATTAATTTAATTACTTTTTTGTGGGGTGGTACAGGGTATTTAAGAGTTGAGCCTGCTCGACTTTAGCATTCCTTTCTTGTTTTATTTTCTATAATTATTGCAAACATATGTACAGAGTATTTCAAAGTCGGGACACCCGACTTTAGCTTTTTTACTTGTTTAATAATTTGATTTTTTTTTAATTTTCCTTTTTTTGTGGAGAGTACTGTCGGGCTTGCTCGACTGTGGCGTTCTCTCTTGTTTTTATAAGTCATGGAAACTTATCTTGCAGAATTTGCTTTCAAATCAGCAGTTTTTATACCCTGTACCCGTAGGGTAAAAAGGGCATAATAGGTTTGTGCAAAGTATGTAACATGCAGAAGGAAGCATCTCCGACCCCATAAAGTATATATATTCTGAATCAGCATGACGAGAGAAATCGATCTAGACATGTCCGTCCGTCTGGATGAACGCGAGGATTTCAGAAACTATAAAAGCTAGAATAACCAAATTTGGCATCCAGATTCTCCTAGGTCCGAGAAAGGGCGAGTTTTTTTTTTTTTTTTTAATTCCCCCCCCCCCCCCCCCCCCTTTCCCCCGCTACAGAATTTTGTCAATAGCGTCCACATTTCAAATGCTACCTAAACCAAACTTTTCACACATAATTTATATATAACTGTCTACTGTTGTTCTACATTTTATTCAATTCGGTCAATTCTAAGAAAAGTTATTAGCGAAACAAATTCTCGCCAGTACAACCCCCACAAACTGCAGCAACAAGTTCGCTCTTCTTCTTCCTCTTTTTGCTTCAGCTATGGGCGCATATAACTCAGTTACGGAAGTTTACCTGGGTACAGGGTATTACAGTGTCGGGCTTGCTCGACTGTAGCGCTCTCTCTTGTTTAGACTTGGCTAGTTTTCTACCCCTGTTTCTTCCTTTTTAATCCAAAATGAACCGAAAAAAACACTTTATTTTTTGATCAATGCAATAATATTACAATTACAGCCATTGATTTGCTTTTATTTTCGTAGCTGTGAAATGATATCCCCGACCTATTCTTAACATATTAACAGGAAAATTGTACAAGAATTGTTATTTTGTTTTTTTTTACCCTTTACTTATAATGTTAAAATATTACCTAAATACGTTTAATTAGCGCCTTACAATGCACTATTTTTCCAAAAAGGGCGTTTCGTTTTTTTTTTTCAACCCAAAAACGTGGTCACCTACCAAATCAGTGCACACGAAATACGTGCCAAAACGAAACCACAATGAACTTCCTATAACCAATTATCGTAAGTAGTAGAATAAACCCTTATAACTTGTCCAGAAATTATGGAATTAAGTTTTTAGTGAAAAGTGGAATGTCGTTTTAATATTTTTTCCATCACTGTACGTCATTGAAAGTACCAATTATTGAGCTTAGGGCTCGTACGGAGAAAATAATTTATTTTGTCGTTGATGTATAGAGATAGCCTTTTTTGGTTGTTCCTTTATATACTCAACAATTTTAATTTATTAAAAATAAATTACAATTTTATTTTTTTTATATTTTATAAAATTCTTATATAGTTTTACTTATTTATAGAACGCACGACGTTCTTTAAAAGGTCGGGCATACTTCCATCTGTTACTAGTTCGATTGAATCTTTAGTTTCTTCTACACCATAAATTTTGAATGGGTATTTCCCTCCGACACTATGAGACCATCTTATCTGGGCAGTGAGCATATCTCACAGGAAGTAAGTTCGCCCCGATTGATAAACGTGCAATGGTTGCAGGTCCAAGTGTTGGCATCCAAGTCCATCGCATCGGCGCCTGCGCCGCCACCGGTGGCCGCTGTACCACTGGGGTAGCTGGTGGTGCCACTGCGGATAAAATTCGTTTATAGATATGTTTATATTTTGATAGGTTGATTGCTCAGAGACTCACCCGCTGCCACTGGAACTGGCCTGTATTAGCGACTCGAGCAGCTTCCAGACTTCTTCGCCTTTGAAATCGGCCGCCTTGTTTGGATTTTTGTTGCGCACCGCCTCCAAGAGTGGCGCCATGTGCTGGCGCAATGGCAACATGTCCATCTTGTACAGGTAAACCAACAAATGGAAATCGGATATTGACTCAAGGAACTCCTCCTCCCTCCAGGCTGAGAGGTAATTGCTCAGCGCATTGAAGTCCTGCAGATGGCCGTCGATGTAGCGATTCTCGACGGGGAATGGTTGACGTTTGTCGTACTCTGTAAATGTGTACTGCGGCTGCAGGGGGGTGGAGGCGGGCACATCGACCAGCAGATATTCTACGGGCAGCGGACGTGCCAGGCGCTGCACTTCGTTTCCGTATTGATCCTTTTCCTGACAAAATTAATTATATAAAAATATTAAATAACAATAAAATTGTAAATAAAATCGACAATTCACAAAACCAACAATAAACAAGAGAGAACGCTACAGTCGAGCAAGCCCGACAGTAAAATACCCTGTACTCTCCACAAAATAGAAAAAATTAAAACAAAAAAAAGTTTTTTTTTTAAATGAAATTATTAAAAAAAATGAATGAATTCATCAATTAATGAAATTAAATTAGAATACATGTTTATGTTCGGTTTTAACAGCATACATTTACATCACGTACCTATGCGTGTTTATATGCGTGTATGTATGCAGCACAAAGTTGAACCAACCAACCAGCAACAACAACAACAGCTGCGGGCAGCGCTGCCGACAGAGCTGCAGGCAGCGCATGAGCAGCGATTTTACTTATGGCTATAACTTTCTTCAGAATTGACCTATCATGATGAAATTTGGCACACGGACACATTAGTACTAACTGTACCTACCAAAATTGATTTCAAAATTCCGAGAATTACGGAAGTTATAAGAAAAAACACGAATTGCGGGGGAGTGGGGGTGGGGGGTGTATCAGAATAATATCAAAATAAACAAACTCGATCTGCCTAGGGCTTATAGGAACCTTGATACCAATTTTGGTTATCCTACCTCTTGTACTTACTGAGATCCTTGCGCTCATACAGACAGACGGACATGGCTATATCTACTCGTCTTGTCATCCTCATCAAAAATATATATACTTTCACCCTTTGGGTACAGGGTATAAAAAAAACAATCATTGAATTTATTACTACATTTATATACATATTACTATATATATATTTATATCGACTTTTGATTTAACCTCTAGTGATTTTCCCATTTCGCAGATATTTTTCTGATTTACTTTGTTCTAATTCCTCAATGACCCAAATCGGAGAGCTTTGCTGGGCACGAAGTGTAATTTAGAAGCGTGTCCAGCTCGGCTCTTTGGTGACGTGTGTGCCTTCAGCTTCTGCAATCTGTTTGCATAGCTTGAAGTGACCGTGAGGCGTCTCACTACGTCACAATGACAAAAGTTTGCTTTTGGCCATATTAGTATGGAAAATAAGATAGTGTTTGTAGCGGCCAAAGACATTTCGAAATTTCTACGAATTATCCCCTATTTAGTAAGTATTTTTTGATTTATTTCTCCAGCGAGTCCTTGGCAGAGTATCCTCACGCACCAAATTTTGCATAAAGATGGCTTATGTGTGTATTCTATACGAGTTTGTTTTATTTTTTTGATTTTCCCCCCCATTTCCCCCCTATGGGGGTTTTCCCGATTTTCCATTCGTATAATCGCATATATCTCGGAGACTATAAGACCTAGGAACACCAAATTTTAGTCCCAGATGCCTTATGTGAATGCTCAGAAAATTCGCATTTTGGAATTTCCCTCCCTCCCCCCTCGACCCCACAAATCGTAACTCCCGTAATTCTTGGAATTTTTAACTAAAATTTTGGAAATACCCTGCCCGCGGCTGTTTTTGATGCTGGTGCTTTGGTTGACTGCACACATGTTTACACAGACACGAATAGATGCGAATAGGCATACATACACTCACACAGACGCAATTGCTATGTAAATGTGCAATTATACACCCTTTACGTGAGTTCGAATACCGAGAAAGGTAAAATCGATCAAAAATTTTTTTTTTAATTTTCTTAATTTTTTTTATTTTCTATAATTATTGTAAACATATGTACAGAGTATTTCATAGTATATATATTCTGAATCAGCATGACGAGAGAAATCGATCTAGACATGTCCGTCTGGATGAACGCGAGGATCTCAGAAACTATAAAAGCTAGAATAACCAAAGTTGGCATCCAGATTCTCCTAGGTCCGAGAAAGGACGAGTTTATTTTATTTTTTGGAATTCGTTCGCTAATAACTTTTCTTAGAATTGACAGAATTGAATAAAATTTTAAACAACCATTATATATAAATTACTAGCAGGTATTGCCCGTCTTAACCAATATAACCAATATAACTCAATATAATTTTTCTAATTGTATTTATTTTGTGTGTGCATAACCTACCCATATGTTTTCACCTTATAAGTTACCAGTAGGTAGGCATTTAAGGTATTTTAATGAACATTTTTCTGTTCTTGACAAAAAATTGTTCAGTATTTTTGTTCTTGCCAAACTATTTCGTTAAACGAACATGACCACTATAACTAATATTTTTTAAAGCTCGTTTTCCCCCTTTTAGAGCTAGAATTTTCCAAAAGCCTTTCTTAGTGTGCTCCTACACTATGATGGATACTATGATGGATACTATGAAAGGATACTTGAGTCCAAATTTCATCTTTTACCGTTTGGGCTGTGCGTTGATCACCAATTAGTCAGGACAAAATGTTTTATATATAGAGATAACGCAACGTTTTAAATTAGACTATGTGCAAAAAAGGGGAATAATTATAAGGGTATATACTAATTTTAAATTCACATTTGAGTCTTTTCGTGCCATTTTGAGTCAATGCGGTCACGCACAAACTCGGAATATGAAACACGGCACTCGTGTCAATGCCGTGCAGCGATGAGCCACGATCAAAAAGCACTGACAATTCTCATCTCAATTTGCTAGAGTAAAACTTTCGATAGTTGAAGCCACCGATACCATCAAAATATCGAAGTTTGAATGCAATAAGCAGAATATTTAAATAATAAAATCTAATTATTTATTGAGTTCAATAAGAACAAATCATATACATACATTCATCTGCCCGCAATGCGAAGCAGAATATGCGTAGCTTCGTTATTCGGTTTCTGCTTTACTATCGCTTACGCAGTCGTTGCCTAGCGACGGTAACTGTAAACTTTTGGCGTTTTGCCTTTGCAATTAACATTAAATGGTCAAAACGAAAGAAGAAGAGCGAGCTAATGACTTGCAGTTGTTGTTGTTTTTAGAGCATTATTTTTTTTTTACAATCAAACAACTGTGTTCGATTGCCCAATGTATACATTAATACGAATGTACATACATGCTATATTCATACACAGGCATACATACATATGTACATATGTTTCTCTTTACTTTTTCAACCGTACGTAGAGAACCGCACACATAAACACGAACTGTTGCTTGTTGTGTGTGTGTGTGTATGTGATGTCCCCAACTATTTGATATTTGTTGTTGCTGCATGAAAACACTAATGCCAAATGCACTAAACAAAGAAAAAATGACTTTTAAAAATGTTATATTATATAATTTTCAATTAATTAACATTTCTTGCTCTGTCAGTGCAAGACGAATGTACATACATACATATGTAGATACATATGTACATACATAGATGTGCACATCTGTATGGACATTCACACATTAGTGTCTCACATTTTGCTTTGGCTATTTCAATCGTTTGCATGCAACTAAACGAACAGCTGTTTGTATGTGTGTGTATGTATACTTAGTTGTCCCCAACTGTTTGATATTTTGTATTGTTTGTTCTGCCTGCTTTTGTAAAATGCATATTTTGAAAATCCTTGAATGCAAAGTTGTAGATTTAGTTAAGTAGATTACATTACCCAAATTTTAAATCGATCGGACTAAATTTATAACACAAACTTTTCATTTGAAATATTGAATATATATTAAAACCCCAATAATTCAAGCTCCAACACAAATTTCGAAAATTTAAGTATGCAGTTTTTTTTGTATTCTTTAATTGATTTTAGAAACTATGTTTTAAGTCGGTTGAAAAATGCGGATTTTTCAAACAAACTTTGGAGCTACACTTCCCCTCTTTGGAGCTCCAAAATCCCTTCTTAGTGCGCATCTACACCCTGATAAGATACTTGAGCCCAAATTTCAGCATCCTAGCTTTTACCGTGTGGGCTGTGGGCTGTTGACGCGATTTGCTTTTGTGCCCCAACATTTTTTTTACAGGAAAACTCCCATATTTTAGGCCCAAAAAAAAATATCAAAAAACCAAGTATACAGTTTTTCTTGGAATTGTTCTGAGAGTATACAAACTAAGTTTAAAGTTAATCAGAAAAACTGTAGATTTTTCATACAAACGTTGGAGCCTGTTTTCCCCCCTTTGGAGCTCGAGTTTTCCAAAATCCAAAAATTTCGCAGATATTTTTCTGATTTACTTTGTTCTAATTCCTCAATGACCCAAATCGGAGAGCTTTGCTGGGCACGAAGTGTAATTTAGAAGCGTGTCCAGCTCGGCTCTTTGGTGACGTGTGTGCCTTCAGCTTCTGCAATCTGTTTGCATAGCTTGAAGTGAAACTATGTTTTAAGTCGGTTGAAAAATGCGGATTTTTCAAACAAACTTTGGAGCTACACTTCCCCTCTTTGGAGCTCCAAAATCCCTTCTTAGTGCGCATCTACACCCTGATAAGATACTTGAGCCCAAATTTCAGCATCCTAGCTTTTACCGTGTGGGCTGTGGGCTGTTGACGCGATTTGCTTTTGTGCCCCAACATTTTTTTTACAGGAAAACTCCCATATTTTAGGCCCAAAAAAAAATATCAAAAAACCAAGTATACAGTTTTTCTTGGAATTGTTCTGAGAGTATACAAACTAAGTTTAAAGTTAATCAGAAAAACTGTAGATTTTTCATACAAACGTTGGAGCCTGTTTTCCCCCCTTTGGAGCTCGAGTTTTCCAAAATCCCTTCTTAGTGGGGACCTAGACTTCGAAAGGATACTTGAGTCCAAATTTCAGCTTCCTAGCCTTTACCGTTTGGGCTGTGCGTTGATCACCAATCAGTCAGTCAGTCAGGACAAACTGTTTTATATATATAGATATATAGTATAGATAAAAGAATGTAAAAAAACTGCATACTAGGAACACCAAATTTTAGTCCCAGATGCCTTATGTGAATACGCAGAAAATGTGTATTTTGGAATTTCCCTCCCTCCCCCCTCTCCCATGAAAATTGCGATTTTTTCTAACTCCAGTAATTCTTGGAATTTCGAACTAAAATACCCCCAGATAGTTATTATGTGACCGTATGCCAAGTTTCACTATGATAGACCGATTTAGCAAGAAGTTATAGCCATAAATATATTTGCTGCTGCAGCGCTGCCCGCGACTGTTGTTGATGCTGGTGCTTTGGTTGACTGCACACATATTTACACAGACACGAATTGATGCGCATAGGCATACATACACCCACACAGACGCAATTGCTATGTAAATGTGCAATTATACACCCTTTACGCGAGTTCGAATACCGAGAGAGGTAAAATCGATCAAAATTTTTTTTTTAATTTTCTTAATTTTTTTTATTTTCTAAAATTATTGTAAACATATGAACAGAGTATTTCAAAGTCGGGCCACCCGACTTTAGCTTTTTTACTTGTTTATATTTAATTTAGTTAATTAATTAAAATAATTTAATTACATTAATTAATTAATTAAATTAAATTTTTTTGTGGGGTGGTACAGGGTATTTAAGAGTTGACTTTAGCATTCCTTTCTTGTTTTTCTTCTGCTATCGTCGCATATTACAATTTGCAATGAGCTTGCTGTAGTAATGGTTTTAAGCAATGGATTTCCGAATGTTAGGTGTTTTTTTTTCTACAAATTTAAATACAAATAATAATTAAAAAATCAATCAATTGGTAAGTAAATAAATTTACTGATGCCCATAAAAAGTCATTTTAACTGATAATGAATAAAGCGCCTCTTTACCCAACTGTGTGTTTTGCGCCAAAGAGATATCAACAAATTTTCAAGAACACAAAACACAATAGCTTCCCACGTCATCCTTTAAATGCTGGTTCGGCAATAGGTTCTTTGTATTTTCAGACTAATAACATTATCTCGTTGGACGCAGCAGCTTTTGCCCTTCTCGCCCTTGTTGCCTCTATTGTCGCTGCTACTTCCTTACTTTCTCTTTGTCCTTGTCGTTGGCTGCATGAGCTCTGTTGCATGTAGGCGGTAAGGGATATTCATAGACAGAACAATGATTTTAGTGCGCTAAAATTTGTCGACACCCTCATTGTATTAATAGGCGTGAAGTCACAGCAAGTTTGGGGCACTACTTTGAATGAAGGATGCAACTCATAGGTCAGAACTCTGTAACCGGATTCTGTTGCTTGCTGATATGCACGCCATCAAGAACAAATTAATCATATTTGCAAGAATATGGACAGCCATGGGCTCCCTTAGATGCAATTTTAGATAACTTGTAAATGAATATTGCTTAAGTAGCTTAGCAGTGCACACTGGTCGGAATTCGTGTTTTTCATAACTCTGTCCAATTTTTTTTTTCATTTTTACTTTTTGGTGGGAGGTATAGGGTATTTAAAAGTCGAGCATTCTCGACTTTAGCATTCCTTTCGTGTTTTTATTAATTTAATTTTCCTTTTTATGGAGAGTACAGGCTATTTTACTGTCGGGCTTGATCGACTGCAGCTTTCCCTCTTGTTCGATACTGCTCCGCCTCTCCTCGCTACAGAATTCCGTCAATACTGTCCACATTTTGAAAGCTACATAAACCAAACATTACATACATAATTAATACACAATTACCTACTTTGGTTTTAAATTCCATCCAATTCGGTCATACTTGTATAACTACTTCTAGCAGTGGCGAGAAGTTTCTCTGGGTACAGGGATTGTCGGGATTGCTCGACTGTGGCGTTTTCAATCAATACTCAAAATAACCATCGACTTCGGCAATCATGTTAAAAGAAGAACAAGATAGAACGCTGTAGCAAGCCTGACAGTAAAATACCCTGTACTTTCCACAAAAAAGAAAATTAAATAAAAGAAAAAATTTAATTTATGAATTTAATTAATGACATGAAATATAAAATATTCAACACATGAATACATACATAACTGTTTATGTACAATTTCAATAAAATAAATTTACAACGGAATCGTGTCTCTGGGTATTTAAATGCGTGTATGTATGCAGCACAAAGTTGAACCAGGAATGCTTTGACTTTAAAAGTATCTCAGTTTGAGGGCTGTTGTAAATTTCCAGGGCTAGAGGAAAAATTATTAATTATGCGACTTGGATACATTATTTAATGCTCTATTACGCTGTTCAAACTTTTTTTCAAAAATCAAAAACAAAAATTTATTTTATGCCAAAATTTTGTCAATTCCAACCAGTGTCCAGTGCATGGAGAAGGGGCTTCTGCCTTTTCTCGTTTTATTGCAAGTGTCTACTGAATGTGAAAACCCTGCATTGTTAAATGCAACTTAATCAATTTATACAGCATATGACTGCAACTGCATCGGCATTGTGTCTATGTCTAGTATGTCTATACGTATCTGTGCGTGAGTGTGTGTGCAGCACAGAGTTGAGCCAAAGCAGCAGCAACAACAATAGCTGCTAGCAGAGCTTGGGCAGAGATTATACATATGGCTATAACTTTCTTTATTTATTTACTAGCAGGTCTTGCCCGTCTTTGCTGGGCTAAGTAAAATGTGCTTATAATTATAAGTTTATTTACTATATGATGTTCTTCTTTCGACACTCTCTAAAGTTTTTTAAAGAGTTCATTTTCCAAATAGCAAATATAGTACAATAGGTACTATGTATGGTTATACGTACATATATACATATGTACATATCATCGTTACGCACCGGGCGGACTGCCAGTCCTGACTTAACTGTGTGCTTTCTCAGCATGTTGTACGCACGGTCGAGTTATCCCCGAAAAGTCCGACGCTGGACATTTAATTGTGATTTGTAAATCGGGACGACCCGCCAAAATTGGAGCGTTCGGCAACGCTGATATGTACATATATTTAAATTTTTCATGCAGGCGGTATTTATTTATTTATTTAATTGACAAGTAACTGTCAATGTTAAACATAAAGAAAATAAATAACAAACTAGATATACATTCAAATATTGAAAAAAAAAAACAATAAAAAAAATTTAAATTAAATAGAATTACAAACGATTTAAAGAGATTCAGACCGGATCAGGAAATTAAGTAAGCAAGATTTAATCGAACTCATGGCCAAAGAGATGACTCATATTATTGTAGTTGCTACACAGAACCCGAAACGGACTATGCAAAGCATAGTTGCTTGTACAGCGATTTAGGCTTATGGGAACAAAAAATCTTGAAGGTCTTCGTGGTACCGTAAAGTTAATTTGACTAAGAAGCACCGAAGACTCGATGTCGCCGGTAATTAATTTATGTATAAAAAAACAACACCTAATAAAATCCGGCGGTTAGCAAGTGATGGAAGACCTAACAATTGTAGCCTGTGAAAATATGATGGTAGAGGGTCAGTTCTACTCCATCCAAGACCACGTAAGGCAAACAAAAGAAATTGCTTTTGAACCGATTCAATGCGATTTTTATGTATTTCATATTGCGGGCACCAGACGTTACAACAATATTCTAAGGTAGGCCGCACAAAAGCCGTATACAAAATTAGTGTTGTGCAGGGGTCATCAAATTCCTTTGCCCAACGTTTAATAAAGCCTAGAGTTCCCTTTGCTTTATTAACAATGGTGGAGATGTGATCATTAAAACAAAGTTTAGCATTAAACAGTACACCTAGGTCGTTAACAGTGAAAATTCGTTCTACAGGAGAGTTATTTAAATAATATGAAATGAAATGAGGCTTGCATCGGTGATTGACAGAATCAAAAGCTTTGCTGAAGTCAGTGTATACAACATCCGTCTGGCTCTTAGCTATAAACCCATTCAAAACGAACGATGAGAATTCAAGATTTGTTGAAAAGGGAAAATTATGGACCTGCAATGGTACTGTAACTGAGAGGTCATCACTTTTTCAAGAAGTTTGGGGATAGCAGAGAGTTTAGAAATCCCTCTGTAATTTTCAATGTCAGATTTAGGTCCTTTTTTATAGAGAGGGAAGATGTAAGAACTTTTTCAGATATCGGGGAATCGGCATCTGTCAAGTGATAAGGAGAATAGTCTATAAAGTGGTTTGCTAAGGGTATCAGCACAGAATTTCAGGACGCAGCTAGGTATACCATCTGGACCGGGTGCAAAACTTTGCTTAAGATTTTGAAACGCGGACAAGATGGAAGGTTCATCGACAACAGGCATGAATATGCAGTTAGCTTCATGAATATTGCCGTAAAAGTTATTATTGGAAGAGGAGAAACAATTTGTTGTGTATGTATCTTGGAAACAAGAAAGTAATGCTAAAGTCGAGCAGGCTCAACTCTTAAATACATTGTACCACCCCAAGTGTTCAAAATTCCAAGAATTACGGGAGTTATATAAAATCGTTAATAGGGGGGGGGGGGGGGGGGAGTGGGGGGCTGGGTCAGAAGAAATGAACAAACTCGTCCTTTCTCGGGCTCAGGAGAATCTGTATACCAAGTTTGGTTATTCTAGCTCTTATACTTTCGGAGATCCTAGCGTTCATACAGACAGACAGACGGACTATATCGACTCGGCTTGTCATGCTGATCAAGAATATAAATACTTTGTGGGGTCTACCAAGCCTCCTCCTGTGTGTTCCCTGTGCACTCGCATAAAACTAATATACCCTTGCACCCTTTGGGTACAGGGTATAAAAAGTTGAAAAAAGGTCAGCGATACCAGCATCTGTGTTAGCAGTAAGTCCTTTAAAAAACAACATTGAAGGAAACCCATTTGCATTTCTTTTTGAGTTAACAAAACTATAAAATTGCTTTGGGTCTTGAGAAAAGTTAAGTCTGCATCGTGTCAAGTACTCGGCCTAACATTGATTGTTTAATATTAGAAACTGAGAACGGGCTACACTAAATTTGTAAAAATCTGAGTTGGTCCCAGATTTTAAAAAACGCTTATATAACCTGGACTTAACATTTTTTAATTTGGAAAGCTCTTTAGTGAACCAAGGCACACGACGCGATGGCCGTAGAGTACAAATAGGAACACAAGCGCGGAGGTAAGAGCTCCATAAAATATATTAATGGCTAAGTCCAAATCGTTACACACATATAAATGAGACCAATCAAGCTGCGCTAAAATACAATTCATTTTAATAAAATTCGCTTTTTTAAAGCAACGTACCCGCGTATTTTGGTTTTGAGGCAAGGTGGTGCACATTTCAGTATCAATCACTAGCTCTAACGTTGGATGGTGAAGATCTTCGGACAGGGACAAAGGCAGTGTTCTATTTATAACCATATTTGACACATCATTTAAGAAAACAAGGACTAGAAGTTTCATTGACGAGTTTAACACAGAATTAACTTGAAAAAGAGGTATATCAAGCATACCATCTAAAAATTGACAGGCAGAAGAAGAAGTTAAGTTAAATTTGAATTTTCTAATACTGACCACGAAACATCAGGTATTGCAGAACAGTGAAGAAGGTAAGTTTCATTATCGGATGCAAGTGGGATATAAGAACAAGTGACAAATATAGAAAAACGCGCAAATATAAGCTTTACACATATAAACTCGATTAAAAACGGATTTTCAAAAGACACAAATTCAGACGACAATAGAGAATCTACAGCGATAAGAACACCACCACCTTTGCGGTGTATACGGTCAAGTCTGAAAATAGAATATTTTTGAATAAATATTTCAGAGTTTAATATTTTGGGTTTAAGCCACGTTTCAGTTAATATAATAACATTAACAACGAATGATGTACTGTTTAAATAAAGCCTTTGATGTTTAGTAAGCAGTCCCCGTACATTTTGATAATGAAATATCAGGGAAGAGGAATGATTTAGTTTTTTGGTGAAGACGGTGCTATAGAAGAAGAATTATTATTTGCATTAATGCGTTTACGGGTAAATTCGTGAGCAACTACATGTTTTGGCCAGAAAGTAGGGTCAACGATTTTATTAAATAAATTCTCAGGAACAGAAATTTTGAAAGACGAAATGTCGGTGCCAGGATCATGCTGGGCAGAAGAAGAAGTAGAAGTCGGGCGTCTTGGAGCAGCAGCGATGGTGGGTACAGCAGAACAGGCAGCAGTAACATATCCGCAATAGCAGCAGCAATCACGTCGGTAGTAGCATTAGCAATTGATATGGCTAAAGAAACACCCGGAACAAGCATTTCACTATTCATAGGGGCAGCAAGTGAACGCGAAGATGAAGCGCTCTCACCAAGTGACACCGCGACAGGTGTAGCAAATGCTTCAACGATAGGATTAGGGAAAGCCGATGTAGAAGGTGAAGCACAATTTGTGTTGTTATCCGGGATTGTAAGTATGTTAGGCTGGGATATAGTCAAGTTTCGTTTCTTCCTTTTAGGAGACTCGGGCAGTAGCCAAGAAACGTCGTTTCCAGCGCTACAAATTTTTCGTGGAAAACTTGAAACTCGGCATGAAGTTCTTTTATGCTTTTTTGCGTCTGCTTCATAAACTGACGCATTTCGGTAGCAATACTACGACATTTTTCACAAAACCAGATTAAGCCGTTGTTTTTGCCTCAGTAGTCAGTTACCCGGCCAACGAACCCGGCACATTTCGCGTGACCGTTGGTCGCACAACCAGCACTGCACTGTAGGGTCCATTGAACCAAGCTTATGGCCAAACTCACAGGACTTTAAACAGCAAGAAAACATTATGGTCCGTTTTTGTTAGAGCCTAAACGTACGCTATGAAAAAAACAATGTTTGTTGAATGTTATCCGCCTATAAACATTCATCTATATATATAAAACAGTTTGTCCTGACTGACTGACTGACTGACTGACTGATTGGTGATCTAAGCAACAGCCCAAACGGTAAAGGCTAGGAAGCTGAAATTTGGGCTTAAGTATCCTTTCATAGTCTAGATGCCCACTAAGAAAACACTTTGGAAAACTTGAGCTCCAAAGGGGGGAAAACAGGCTCCAACGTTTGTATGAAAAATCTACAGTTTTCATCTGATTAACTTCAAACTTAGTTTGTATACTCAGAACAATTCCAAGAAAAACTGTATACTTGGTATTTTTATATTTTTTTGGGGCCTAAAATATGGGAGTTTTCCTGTAAAAAAATGTTGGGGCACAAAAGCAAACCGCGTCAACAGCCCACAGCCCACACGGTAAAAGCTAGGATGCTGAAATTTGGGCTCAAGTATCCTATCATGGTGTAGATGAGCACTAAGAAGGGATTTTGGAAAATTCGAGCTCCAAAGGGGGGAAAGTAGCTCCAAAGTTTGTTTGAAAAATCCGCATTTTTCAACCGATCGACTTAAAACTTAGATTCTAAAATCAATTAAAGAATACAAACAAAACTGCATAGTCGGATTTTCGAAATTTGTGTTGGAGCTTGAATTATTGGGGTTTTAATATTTATTCAATATTTCAAATGAAAAGTTTGTGTTATAAATTTAGTCCGATCGATTTAAAATTTGGGTAATGTAATCTACGTAACTAAATCTACAACTTTGCATTCAAGGATTTTCAAAATATGCATTTTACAAAAGCAGGCAGAACAAACAATACAAAATATCAAACAGTTGGGGACAACTAAGTATACATACACACACATACAAACAGCTGTTCGTTTAGTTGCATGCAAACGATTGAAATAGCCAAAGCAAAATGTGAGACACTAATGTGTGAATGTCCATACAGATGTGCACATCTATGTATGTACATATGTATCTACATATGTATGTATGTACATTCGTCTTGCACTGACAGAGCAAGAAATGTTAATTACTTGAAAATTATATAATATAACATTTTTAAAAGTAATTTTTTCTTTGTTTAGTGCATTTGGCATTAGTGTTTTCATTAATAACTTTATGCAGCAACAACAAATATCAAATAGTTGGGGACATCACATACACACACTCACACACAACAAGCAACAGTTCGTGTCTATGTGTGCGGTTCTCTACGTACGGTTGAAAAAGTAAAGAGAAACATATGTACATATGTATGTATGCCTGTGTATGAATATAGCATGTATGTACATTCGTATTAATGTATACATTGGGCAATCGAACACAGTTGTTTGATTGTAAAAAAAAAATAATGCTCTAAAAACAACAACAACTGCAAGTCATTAGCT
The DNA here is from genome assembly GCF_003285725.1 of Scaptodrosophila lebanonensis. Classification (NCBI taxonomy): domain Eukaryota; kingdom Metazoa; phylum Arthropoda; class Insecta; order Diptera; family Drosophilidae; genus Scaptodrosophila; species Scaptodrosophila lebanonensis. Next base: position 4,003,512 of record NW_022060558.1, read on the forward strand.
CGCTCTTCTTCTTTCGTTTTGACCATTTAATGTTAATTGCAAAGGCAAAACGCCAAAATGTTACAGTTACCGTCGCTAGACAACGACTGCGTAAGCGATAGTAAAGCAGAAACCGAATAACGGAGCTACGCATATTCTACTTCGCATTGCGGGCAGATGTATGTATGTATATGATTTTTTCGTATTGATCTCAATAAATAATTAGATTTCATTATTTAAATATTCTTCTTATTGCATTCAAATTTTGATGGTATCGGTGCCCGTGGTTTTTGATCGTGGCTCATCGCTGCACGGCATTGACACGAGTGCCGTGTTTCATATTCCGAGTTTGTGCGTGGCCGTATTGACTCAATATGACACGAAAAGACTCAAATGTGAATTTAAATTTGGACTCAAGTATCCTTTCATAGTATCCATCATAGTGTAGGAGCACACTAAGAAAGGCTTTTGGAAATTTCTAGCTCCAAAGGGGGGAAAACGAGCTTTAAAAAATATTAGTTATAGTGGTCATGTTCGTTTAACGAAATAGTTTGTCAAGAACAAAAATGTCACGGACTACTGAACAATTTTTTGTCAAGAACAGAAAATGTTCATTTAAATACCTTAAATGCCTTACAACTGGTAACTTATAAGGTGAAAACATATGGGTAGGTTATGCACACACAAAATAAATACAATTGGAAACATTATATTGACCCGGGTTAAGACGGGCAATACCTGCTAGTAGAAAATAAAAAAATTAGAGAAAACAAGAGAGAACGCTACAGTCGAGCAAGCCCGACAGTGTAATACCCTGTACCCAGGTAAACTTCCGTCACTGAGTTATATGCGCCCAAAGCAGCAGCAAAAAGAGGAAGAAGAAGAGCGAACTTGTTGCTGCAGTTTGTGGGGGTTGTACTGGCGAGAATTTGTTTCGCTAATAACTTTTCTTAGAATTGACCGAATTGAATAAAATTTTGAACAACAGTAGACAATTATATATAAATTATGTGTGTAAAGTTTGGTATAGGTAGCATTTGAAATGTGGACGCTATTGACGAAATTCTGTAGCGGGGGAAGGGGGGGGGAAAATTCCAAAAAATAAAATAAACTCGTCCTTTCTCGGACCTAGGAGAATCTGGATGCCAACTTTGGTTATTCTAGCTTTTATAGTTTCTGAGATCCTCGCGTTCATCCAGACGGACGGACAGACGGACGGACGGACGGACATGTCTAGATCGATTTCTCTCGTCATGCTGATCCTTCTGTATGTTACATACTTTGCACAAACCTAATATACCCTTTTTACCCTACGGGTACAGGGTATAAAAATATGATCGATTTTAGCTTTCTCGGTATTCGAACTCACGTAAAGGGTGTATAATTGCACATTTACATAGGAATTGCGTCTGTGTGAGTGTATGTATGCCTATGAGCATTTATTCGTGCCTGTGTAAACATGTGTGCAGTCAACCAAAGCACCAGCATCAACAACAGCCGCGGGCAGCGCTGCAGCAGCAAATATATTTATGGCTATAACTTCTCGTTAAGTCGGTCTATCATAGTGAAACTTGGCACACAGACACATAATAACCAACTGGGGGTATTTGCAAAATTCGAAATTCCAAGAATTACGGGAGTTAGAGAAAATCGCGATTTGCTGAGGAGGGGGGAGGAGGAGGGAGGGAAATTCCAAAATATACATTTTCTTCGTATTCACATAAGGCATCTGGGACTAAAATGGTGTTCCTAGCTCTTATAGTCTCTGAGATATAGGCGATTATACGAACGGCGTTACGGAAAAACCCCATTAGGGGGGAAGTGGGGGAAAATCAAAAAAATAAACCAAACTCGTATAGAATACACACATAAGGCATCTTTGTGCAAAATTTGGTGTCTCTATCTCTTATGGTCTCTGAGATCTAGGTGATCATACGGACGGACAGACGGATAGACAGACAAACAGGGCTAAATCGACTCGTCTTGTCATGCTGATCAATAATATATATACTTTGTGGGGTCTGCCACGCCTCCTTCTGCCTGTTAAATTTTTCAGCTCGCGCAAACCTAATATACTCTTGTACATTTCATGTACAGAGTATAACTAGAATATGTACAAAATGAATCGAAGCAAACCATCCAATTACTCTTGAATAACTCTGAATAACCGATTAACAAAATGCCAAGAAAACATATATAGTATACTCGTTCATATAAGCCAATTACTTGTGAAAATAAATGACAAGGCATAATAAATAGAGGAGAAGACACGCGTCATATTCCAGCTAAATGGCTTGTGATAAAGTAATAAGTTAATCTGAGATTTCTCACCTTTTTCAAACAAACGGCGCACGTTCTCATTTCACCATGGATATGGATGACGTATCACGAAAAACTACCACGTTTTTTAGGAATGATATACAGCTATAGTGTGTGAAAAGCTACTCTGATTCAGATCGTCGGCATGACAACGTCTGAGATGCGCCAGAATCGCCTCTTATCAGGCATTTATGCTGCCACTTATTGTATTAGCGGTTATGTGTATGTGTGTAAAAATCTTAACTATCCAATTCTGTTCATACACACAGAAATGTGTAATGTAAGAGGCGTGCGTGGTTTTTGTTAATGGCGTGGACTTGCACTACTCTCGATATTTAAAGGGCAGCATGGCTAGGCAAACTTGATAATAATTGTGCTAACAAATTTTTGTTTTTCTGTTTTTTTTATGTAAGATACTGATGTTTATGACAACAATGTAATAAAAGCTCCCCATTAAAATGAATCCACACATTTTTAAACGTGCGTTTTGATAAAACCAAGTTCCATTCATTTGCACGTCTCATTCTTCAAGTAACATTCAAAGTGTGCGCTACGGAATAGAACAGAAGAGAAGTAGAAGACCCCGGCCTAGTAGAAGCTTTTGCGGCGCGCTCTTCAATTAAAAATCGCATATTTCAATTAATTGAGCAACAATTTGCCAATGAACTTCAATTAAAAGTGGAAATTGTGAATTTTCTTACAACATACTCGTACAATTACAACCTACTGCCGTTTATAAAACATTCATCATGATTGAAAATAACAATCAAAGTAGTGATAGTAAAACAAAAGGTAAGGATAGCAGGAGACAAATGTGAGAAAGTGAATTCATGGTGCTTTGAAAGAGTCTGCTTAAGAATAAAGGACCAAGTTTTGTATATACAGCCCCCTGTGTGTGTTTATTTGAAGTAAATACTTGCGTTGCAATAACAAGATTTTCGACTAATTATCATTATACAAAGACTGATCCGACTCAATTTATTCACATCCAACAAAAACAGTGGCTTACCATGCAATAACTCTATCACGTCTATAGCACTTTAATGAAAAAAGATTCACGAGAAAGTGGATCCGTCAAAAAAAAAAAATTCTCTAAGCCATACCAAATACAGCCAAAATACATTCTTGAACAGAAATAACTAAAATTCTGTGTGTAGTGATTTTTTTACGATGCACATTTGTGAAGTGATATACGTGTAATATCCTTTTCTCTGTTTGCTCTACTTGATAGAGACCGATGCAGTAGACAGTAGTGCTCCCGTAGATTTTGAAAGAGCCATCGAAGCTGCGGGCTTTGGACTTTTCAATGTCATCCTTCTGCTGGTGAGCATACCGGCGGCGTTTGCCAGTACGTTTGAGTCCTCGACCATGTCCTTCATCCTGCCCGTTGCCGAATGCGATCTTCACCTGACACTCACCGACAAGGGCGTTTTAAATGCTGTCGCCTATGGCGGCATGACTGTCTCGGCAATTGCTTGGGGCTACTTGGCCGACACGAAGGGACGAAGGAAGGTCCTCATGTATGGATTTTTGGTTGACGCTTTTTGTGTGTTTGGCAGCGCGATAAGTCAGAACTTTGCGATGTTGGTCATATTTAAGTTTCTGGGAGGATTGGTGTAAGTACATTCCTACATTGTGAAACGTTACGAGTTTACAGCGAAAATGCACCTCAAATTATTTGCAGGATCAATGGACCAGCAGCAGTGCTCTACACCTATTTAACGGAACTGCACGGCGCCAAGCACAGATCTCAGGTACTGCTGGTACTGGGTATGGTAATGTCGGCTGCTCAGTTGGCGCTACCTCTGCTGGCTTGGGGCATTTTTCCGAGAGAATGGGACTTTGAGATATTTGGTTTTCTAAATAGTGGGTGGATTGGTTGGTAAACTTATAGATCACGTCACTGAGCAAGCTCCTATTTTCACAGTTCATAGCTGGCACGTTTTTCTGTTTGTCTGTGGAGTGCCGAGTCTAATAAGCGGCCTTATACTGTCTATATTACCCGAGAGTCCAAGATTCCTTATGAGCCAGGGTCGTAATGCGGAGGCCTTGCAGGCACTGCAAAAAATTTACGTATACAATACACGTTTACCCAAGGAGACGTATCCGGTATGTAGTTAAAATTGTAGTTAAATCGTAAGCGCAACATCGCATTACCACCTCCTCTGTGTGGTCGAATATTGTTAGGTCAAGGAACTGGTTGAAGAGGTACCCAGTCGCGATGCGAACAAAGACGAGGTAATCTATACTATTGAGGCGAAAGCCGGGCATAAGAAGCCGCACTCGCGCACCTTCACCGAAAGCCTGCGATCTGGAATGAAGCAGGTGAAGCCAATGTTTCAAAAACCCCTCCTGGGTCTTTCCCTGCACTGCTACACCATGCAGTTCTGTATCTTGCTGAGCATGAACACGATTCGGCTCTGGCTGCCCCAGCTGTTCGCCTCCATGGCCGAGTACGAGGCGTTCCATGCAAACGATGGGGAAAAAGTATCGGCAGACATATGCACAATCTTGGAGTATAGCATCAACAGAACGGCTGAGACAGCAACGGATTACGAGAGTGTTTGCTTAGAGGTGAGTGGGGGCGAGGTTTGTCTGACGATAGCTGTTATCTTACAATTAGACAGTGCCTATCTCTGATGTGATTTGCAGACTCATGCTCACACTTTATCTATCATTTGGTTGCCTTCTTACAGCCCAAGCCAATTTCCATGGACATGTACACGAATAACATTATAATCTCAGCTGTTGGATTCGTTAGCTACTTCTTCGCAGGTGGCTTGATGCGTGCTTTGGGTGGCAAGCGGTTGCTAGGTAAGTAAACGGTATCTCGATGTAAAAACCGTATCCCAAAGGCGCAGGCCCGATCCGAAAACCCACTTGGCTGTGTTATCGCCACCTATACGAGCTTCCGCTCACCATCCCGGCCGTTTATTTATGTGTGTTTGTATATAATGTTAAATCTTACTTTCGTACTTTCACAGTCTATGGCCTTTTTATATCGGGCATCTTGGGAATGATACTGTATTGGTCCGTTAACAGTCTTATGACGCTCATTGTGTCGGCGGCCTTCATTACAGTGTCGGGCATTGCCACCGTATCTTTGCTGGGAGCCGTCGTTGCCTTATTTCCCACATCTTTGCGGTAATACCACAATCCACTTCCCTTATCATATATAGTCCTGTTCTGACAATTCGTTCAAATCCATTCGCTCTTACAGTTCGCTGGTAGTTGCCATTGCCATGATGTGTGGCAGATTTGGTGCCCTGTCCGGTAACCTACTCTTCCCCATTTTCATACAAATCGGATGCATACCGCCCTTCCTGATGGTAGCATTGGTAATGCTGTGTAAGTTGCTCTTATATAACTCTATTTTGAACTGCTGACGTCAAATTGCTTCTCCTTTTCAGTTGCTGCTATGCTAGCCATATTCGTGCCAAATCCCAATAAGACAGAGTTCTCTTAGTTCAGATCATGATTCATCTTATATTTATGCATTCATTACTATCAATTGGAGGCATCGTTAAAAGTTACTTGTTGTTATAGCACTTAGTTGTGCACTTAAGCATTGGGGCAAACAAATAGCGTCTGCTTCTTCAAGCGTTCCAAACATAGGCATATTTACTTACACCATGAAAGGTTCCGTGAAGTTTGGTTGGACAAGGTATATTGAAATGAATCAGTAAAGTGCAATCTACTTATATATATTTTTTTTTTGCTATTAATATGCAACGTAGGTATTAAAATATATTCCCTAAAAACAACGATGAAATTCCAAAAATTTTATAAAATTGTATCTCAAGTAGTTTATAAAGAATCTAAGTAGAGCAAAGCTACAAAGAAATTATCTTGTCTTCAGATTAGACAATTTAGAATATTTAATGTTTAATGGTCCTACTATTTGTAAGTAGAATTTGTATATTTGAATATTTTATCGATATTTATTTTGTGTGATAGGTGATTGAAATTACTCGTGTAAACTAAATAAATTGTAATATTTAAATTGAAAATCTGAATAAATACCGTGAAAATGGGATTTTCTTTAATAACTATATATCCTTCATTATCTACAACTTCAATTTTCCCATGATAATATAATTTCTTTCGTGTGTGTACTACCAACAATATCTTCTTCGGCCAATATCTGATGCTGCATCGCCAAGTATGACAACAACCCTCACAATATCCCCCTCGAGTCCAATAGCATTATCTAGCCCAACAAAATGGGCATTTCACTGACTGTTTTCTTTGCTAATATGTATATGTATGCATAACACAGTGTCGTGCTATCACTTTTAAGTCGTTGTGCGAATTAATAGATCTTATTAAATGTTAGCTGGCTGCCAACCACGGCAGATGTATTACGTATTGAAATCTTTTTGTTAGAGGTATAGAACAACAACAGTTTAGCAGGGCAAGTCAAATGCGTGGACTTGGCGTTGCAAAAGAGCCCTAAGCAGAGCTTTTTGATGCGGAAACTTTTGAGACAACAAAAATGAACAGTCGTAAAAAAAGACAAAATTAAAAAAGAAAGTGCGATGCACTTAGACAAGAGCACATGCGACGGCCGCCACTGAATGACCGCCAGTTGCTGCAAGCACGCCCACAACGTTTATTAATGCATTGAGAGGCGTAAACTAAGGCGGGCGTCTGTTTGATCCTTGTCGCCTGTGTCAATATTGCCTACCAAGGCAGAAACAGCATAAGTAGCGGAATTTAGTCTGATGAACAGGGGTGGACAACGGTTGCGGGTGGGCAGCAGCTTCAATATTTTAGGTACGAAGGCATTTAATGCCCTGTATCTGTAGTTTAAAATTATATATGCGGGCGGAATACAAGACAATAGTATGGTCAATTGCATACAAATTGGGAGGTGATTTTTGAAATTAGTATCAAACACTTCTATTGGTGCAACGCACTGTATTGTTTGGGAACATTTCGATAGGAAGTACCTACTATATTGTGGCTCTATCTTCCGTTGGCGTTTGCAGATGTACGTGTCGAGTTTTAGAAATGCGTATGCATTCGAAGTACAAATTGGTAGGAATTGCACGACGGGTGGCCATTGTAGCCGCCTACGCCCCCACAGCAACTAATAGGCCTGATAAAACATCCTCGAACTCGGTAACATAGTGTTCCAAGGAAAAGTGGAGAGCATGAGTACGAGACCCACCCTAAAACGCACATTGTATATCAATAGAGACTATGATCGACAAAACAAGTAAGAAAATAAATTGAAATACTCTGAACTCATGTACGTGTAGTTAACATTTTTTTAAATAAATTTTACGTCCTTTAATATAAAACAAGAGAAAACGCTACAGTCGAACAATTCCGACAATGAAATACCCTGTACCCAGACAAACTTCCGTCACTGAGTTATATGGGTTTGGTGGGGTTGTACTGTAGAGAATTTGTTTCGCTAATAACTTTTCTTAGAATTAACCGATTTATATGAAATTTGAAACAAAAGTAGAATTATGTATAAATTATTATGTATAAATTATGTGTGCAAAGTTTGGTTAATGTATCTTTTGGAATGTGGACGGTATTGACGAAATTCTATAGCGGGGGAAGGGGGGAAAATTAAAAATAAAAAAACTCGTCCTTTCTCGGACATAGGAGAATCTGGATACCAACAATCTATCTCTTAAAGTTTCTGACATCCAGGTGTTCATACGGACGGACGGAGAGACAGACATAGAGACAGAAAATATACATACATATATTCGATCTTTTTATTTAAACATTTGGTCAATCTCTGTGACTCAACCACTCAATTCTGGGAGTATATCGTTATATTATTATGTGAATTTGTCGTCCAAGAAAACTAAAATGCTATTGCTACTAGGCTAAAAACTCGCATACTTCTTGCACAACACTTCATAACGGCATAACTGACGTTTGCCAAAGAGTTTCTGGCTTAGGTTTGCATCAAACCACAAAAATGATTAGCCCTACATTTGCACAGGCTTAAAAATCCGTTTTAAATTAGTCACCACAACTGCAAGAGGCACGAAAATCTGCCACCGAAAGGCTTGATTGCCTGATTCCAAAGTGTGTCTCACCTCCAACGCTGCAGCAGGATGGGAGGATGTTTGAATGTATCGCCAAAGAGCGCAGATGCAGAGAGTGCTGTGGATAGCTCTGGTCGTACTCCGTACGAGGACTATAAAAGCTTAGGATGCTCTGCAAGTGGTTGCATTTGCAAACGCAGTCTCGAAGTGTTCACACGCAGTTTAAAATCGAACGGGACGCGTGGCGCATTAAAGTTGGCGAATACAAAAAAAAATAAATTTAAGCAACATATCACTCATCATTTCGTTCTTCAACTTAAATTTTGTCTTATCTGTTAAATTAAAATCCCGATAGAAAGCATCATCATTACACATAGTTCCCAGATTAATACATACTGCGGATTATTGATTACTTGTAAGTAATGTAGGAACGCGAAAGCAATTGTGTGATAGTTCTGATTTCGTGCAATGCATTAAAAGTGACTTTATGTATAGAGTCTACGGTTATGAATGAGAATCGAATTTTGAGTTGTCACACAAAATATTAATAGCACCAAGTGGAATACCCTAATTCTGTTTTTACACGGTTTTGATTGAATACGGTTTGAAAATTAAAAATTGTATATATTATTGCACGACTTTATTATATATATTTAGCACGATTCAAAATAACATATGATCAATGTCTTTTTTTACACGGTTTTTTTATACACGAGTTCTTTGTATGGTTTTTATTACTACTTAGCACAATTCCTGAAGGACAATTTCCGTTTAAAGCAGGCCATTTATAGTAAAATTTGTTGCCCAAAATAGTTGTGCTCGGTGCTCGGGTTCAATTTGAGTGTTTGACGTATTATTCGGAAAGAATAGAAAAGTTTCTATCTTGCGGTTGTTCGTGCAAATATGTTCGAAAGTGGATCGAAGTGTTGCCCGAGCATTATTTGTAAAAAATATTTGGAAATACAGACGAGCTAAATGAGCAAAAACAGTTTGCTCAAAATCAGTGAATGCTCTAAACTGAGTCATCATTGTGGAAAAATAGGACCAAAGTATTTAAAAATAAACATTTGCGCAATTAAGCATTGCATTTTTAATATACAAGTACTATAAAATAAAATATAAATCTTGAACGTAGTAGGGAGTCTAAAAAAGTCAAAACGAGCCCTAACTACTATTAATTGGTATGGCTTTTTTCGATAGTGAAATTTTTAATGACTTACTATTATTTCTTTTGAGGTGATTATTGCCGAAATATATTTCTACTTTTTAAAAAGGAGGTCATTGAATTACCTTTAATTTGATATCAACTTAACACAAATGCAAAAAAAAAAAAAACAATTTAAATAAGACAACTTTATAATACACGAAATATTTTTGACCATTATTAATTGGTACGGCAATATTATCTTTTTAAATAAGGCTGTAAAAAGTGAAATGTGCACATAAATTGTAAAACTAACCTTATATAAAAAACATAAGCCTTTTTCTGGGATTTTAAATGTACTTTTGGGTAAATTTTTGAGGAAAATTGAAAACTTCCAAGAAAAAAAAAAATGAAGTTGTATTGCCACAAGTTCTCTAGCAGGAGAACACACAGTTGCTACTACAATGGAATAAAAACTTGTAACAACTCATATCGGCATATGGGCTTTTCAAAACTTTTTAGGGACACAAAAAAAAGCTGCGTTTGCTTATAGCTTTACGAAACAGTGATGATTTTTATTAATTCCAAAGAGACAAAATTTGTAATTAATAAAGAAGCCTCCCATGTTCGTGATTATAGATTAATAAAACAGCAGCGTAGCTACAATTTTTGCAAAGCAAGAATTCTTGACAGAATGCCAAACTTTGGCAGTTTGATCGCAATACTTATGTCCACGGCTTCGGGTTGCATCAAACCACAAAAATGATTAGCCCTACATTTGCATAGACGTACAAATCCGTTTCAAATTAGTCCCCGCAACTGCAAGGGGCACGAACGTCTGCCACATTTGCTTGTGTCGTCAGGTTAGACCGGACACTTAGCATCCGAAAGCCTTGATTGCCTTATTCCAAAGGGTGCTTCACCTCCTGATTTAAAGCCTAAGCTTGGTTATTTTTGATTTTCATAGCATACCATATAGAAACAGCAGCGTAGATAAAATTTTTGCGAAGCAAGAATTTGATGACAGAACGCCAAACTTTGGCAGTTGGCACGCAATACTTATGTAAATGGCTTCGGTTTGTAACAAACCACAAAAATGATTAGCCCTATATTTGCACAGACGTAAAAATCCGTTTTAACTTTGCCACCGCAACAGAAAGAGACACGGAAGTCTGCCGCATTTGCAGTGTCGTCTGGTAACACCGGACACTTCCGAAAGGCTTAATTGCCTGATTTTAAAGTGTGCTTCACATCCAACCGTGAAGCAGGATGGAAGGATGCAGTCGACCAGACTGCAGAAACGAAGGATATGTATTTGAGTGCATCGCCAAATAGCGTGGTGTGGACAACTCTCTCTACTCAACTACTCTCCACGAGGACTCTAATAGCTTAGTATGCTCTTGAAATGGTTTCAGTTGCAATCTCAGGGTCGAAGTGTTCAAATGGAGTTTAAAATCGAACGAAACGCGGCGCGCGAAACCATAAGAAATCAAATTAGGCAACATGTCACCAATCATTTCGTATTTTAACTTAAGTTTAGACCCATCTGTTAAATTAAAACCTTGATAGAATGCAATACCGTCATTTATGTTCAGATTTGCCATAGTTTCAAGATGTTGTCGCTAATATAGCCAGCTTATTACCAACTTATCAGCAATAACATCCAAAAGCCCCTACAACAAGAAGGGTTATGGATTAAGTAATGTGAAATCGCAAAAGCCATTTTATAGTGCTTCTGCATTGAAAGTGACTTTATGTATAGAGCTTATGACTATGAATGAGAATCGAATTTTATATTTTTAACACCAACAGAAAACATTACGCCAAAGCTGCAAAAGTACTTAGAAACTCTACAATAGTTTTTTAACAAGATATTAGCAAGTGAATGTGTTTTATCCAAGTCTAAGACTAAAATCATCCCAAAGATAACATCCAAACATCCAAATAAAAACTATAAGCAAGTTTAACTTTGAAGACCCATCTTGCACAACAGTGTAAGTAGCCCAATATTTTCAAATGCTAATAATTCAATTATATTTAACCTTCTTATGTAAGTAGTATGTGCACGAATTTTTGTTTTATTTCGCAACGATTTGCCTTTTTAATATAAAACAAGATAGAACGCTACAGTCGAGCAAGCCCGACAGTCAAATAGCCTGTACTCTCCACAAAAAAGAAAAATTTAAAAAAAATTCAATTATTTAAAAAACACTTCCGAAAGGCTTAATTGCCTGATTTTAAAGTGTGCTTCACATCCAACCGTGAAGCAGGATGGAAGGATGCAGTCGACCAGACTGCAGAAACGAAGGATATGTATTTGAGTGCATCGCCAAATAGCGTGGTGTGGACAACTCTCTCTACTCAACTACTCTCCACGAGGACTCTAATAGCTTAGTATGCTCTTGAAATGGTTTCAGTTGCAATCTCAGGGTCGAAGTGTTCAAATGGAGTTTAAAATCGAACGAAACGCGGCGCGCGAAACCATAAGAAATCAAATTAGGCAACATGTCACCAATCATTTCGTATTTTAACTTAAGTTTAGACCCATCTGTTAAATTAAAACCTTGATAGAATGCAATACCGTCATTTATGTTCAGATTTGCCATAGTTTCAAGATGTTGTCGCTAATATAGCCAGCTTATTACCAACTTATCAGCAATAACATCCAAAAGCCCCTACAACAAGAAGGGTTATGGATTAAGTAATGTGAAATCGCAAAAGCCATTTTATAGTGCTTCTGCATTGAAAGTGACTTTATGTATAGAGCTTATGACTATGAATGAGAATCGAATTTTATATTTTTAACACCAACAGAAAACATTACGCCAAAGCTGCAAAAGTACTTAGAAACTCTACAATAGTTTTTTAACAAGATATTAGCAAGTGAATGTGTTTTATCCAAGTCTAAGACTAAAATCATCCCAAAGATAACATCCAAACATCCAAATAAAAACTATAAGCAAGTTTAACTTTGAAGACCCATCTTGCACAACAGTGTAAGTAGCCCAATATTTTCAAATGCTAATAATTCAATTATATTTAACCTTCTCATGTAAGTAGTATGTGCACGAATTTTTGTTTTATTTCGCAACGATTTGCCTTTTTAATATAAAACAAGATAGAACGCTACAGTCGAGCAAGCCCGACAGTCAAATAGCCTGTACTCTCCACAAAAAAGAAAAATTTAAAAAAAATTCAATTATTTAAAAAATGTAATTAATTTATTAAATTAATTAAGAAAATTTATTTAGTACATACATACATGACATGTTTATGTACAGTTTTACATTTAGATCACGTGTCTATGCGTGTTTATATACGTGTATGTATGTAGCACAAAGTTGAACCAAAGCAGCAACAACAGCTGCGGCCAGCGCTGCAGAGCATGGGCAGCGATTTTATTTATGGCTATAACTTTCTTCAGAATTGACTTATAATGATGAATCTTGGCAAACGGATACATAAGCACAAACTCGACGTAACTACTAAAACTGATTTCAAAATTCCAAGAATTACGGAAGTTATAAGAAACAAGTAAAAAAGCTAAAGTCGGGTGTCCCGACTTTGAAATACCTCTGTACATATGTTTACAATAATTAGAGAAAATAAAAAAATTAAGAAAATAAAAAAAAATTTGATCGATTTTACCTCTCTCGGTATTCGAACTCACGTAAAGGATGTACGTGTCGAGTTTTAGAAATGCGTATGCATTCGAAGTACAAATTGTTAGGAATTGCATGACGAGTGGCCATTGTAGCCGCCTACGCCCCCACAGCAACTAATAGGCCTGATAAAACATCCTCGAACTCGGTAACATAGTGTTCCAAGGAAAAGTGGAGAGCATGATTACGAGACCCACCATAAAACGCACATTGTATATCAATAGAGACTATGATCGACAAAACAAGTGAAGAAAATAAATTGAAATACTCTGAACTTATGTACGTGTAGTTAACATTTAAAAAAAAAAATTTTACTTTCTTTAATATAAAACAAGAGAGAACGCTACAGTCGAGCAAGCCCGACAGTGTAATACCCTGTACCCAGGTAAACTTCCGTCACTGAGTTATATGCGCTCATAGCAGCAGCAAAAAGAGGAAGAAGAAGAGCGAACTTGTTGCTGCAGTTTGGGGAGGTTGTACTGGCGAGGATTTGTTTTGCTAATAACTTTTCTTAGAATTGACCGAATTGAATAAAATTTTATACAACAGTAGACAATTATATATTAATTATGTGTGCAAAGTTTTTAGGTAGCATTTGAAATGTGGACGCTATTGACGAAATTCTGTAGTGGGGGAAGGGGGGGAAAATTAAAAAAAAAACATAAACTCGTCCTTACTCGGACCTAGGAGAATCTGGATGCCAACTTTGGTTATTCTAGCTTTTATAGTTTCTGAGATCCTCGCGTTCATCCAGACGGACGGACAGACGGACGGACATGTCTAGATCGATTTCTCTCGTCATGCTGATCAAGAATATATATACTTTATGGGGTCGGAGATGCTTCCTTCTGTATGTTACATACTTTGCACAAACCTAATATACCCTTTTTACCCTACGGGTACAGGGTATAACAAGTAAAAAAGCTAAAGTCGGGTGTCCCGACTTTGAAATACTCTGTACATATGATTACAATAATTATAGAAAATAAAAAAAAATTAAGAAAATAAAAAGAAATTTGATCGATTTTACCTCTCTCGGTATTCGAACTCACGTAAAGGGTTTATAATTGCACATTTACATAGCAATTGCGTCTGTGTGAGTGTATGTATGCCTATGCGCATCTATTCGTGTCTGTGTAAGCATTTTCGCAGTCAACCAAACAGCAACATCAACAACAGCCGCGGGCAGCGCTTGAGCAGCGCTGCAGCAGCAAATATATTTATGGCTATACGGACACATAATAACCAACGGGGGGTATTTCCAAAATTTTAGTTCGAAATTCCAAGAATTACGGGAGTTACGATTTGTGGGGTAGAGGGGGGAGGGAGGGAAATTCCAAAATCTACATTTTCTGCGTATTCACATAAGGACTACAATTTGGTGTTCCTAGGTCTTATAGTCTCCGAGATACGGGCACGGGCCGGCTATTTTCGGCCCGACACGACACGGCCACGAAATTAACTTTTAGAAACACGCACGCGCACGCACGACGAAAATTTTTCTTAACACGGCCCAACACGGCCCAACACGAACTTTTTATATATTAAATTTAAAAATTAAAAAAAAAAATATATATATATATATATATATATATATATATAAAATATGTCCAGAAGTGGAAAAAACTCGTTCGCTTGTTGCAGAGCTGACAGGGATATTGAGTATATGCCTTGATAATTGCCTTAGCATTTTAAATTTTGTTGCTTTTTTCCAGAATGTTAGCACACAAAGTCCTGGATCAACAACACTACTTATATAGTCATCTATTTCAATATCCATTCTTGACCTGTCCTATTTAATTTTTTTTTTTTTAATTATTAGTGTCCAAAAATTCAGAAAAGTCGTGTTGACTATTGGGTGCTTCGTTTTCTGATTCAAGTGTTAAATCGTTATTTAAGCTATCATTTATTTCAGCTAGGATCGATTTTAGAGGGAGGGAATCAAAAAAATAAAACAAACTCGTATAGAATACACACATAAGGCATCTTTGTGCAAAATTGTGTGTCTCTATCTCTATATAGTCTCTGAGATCCAGGTGTTCATACGGACGGACAGATGGACAGTCGGACAGGCGGACAGAGAGACAGACAGGGCTAGATCGACTCGTCCATAGTTTATAGTTTCATTTTGATTTTGTTTGTGTATATAACTTTCTTCAGAATTGACCTATCATGATGAAACTTGGCATACGGACAGATAACCAAAAACTGGACGTAAATTCCAAATTTGAGTTTAAAATTAAAAATTCCAAGAATTACGGGAGCTATGAAAATCACAGGCTTGCAATTACAATAAAGAAAAACTTCACCTGACTAGGACTCAGGGGAACCTGGATACCAAGTTTGGTCATTCTAGCTCTTGTACCTTCTAAAATCCTTGCGCTCATACAGGCGGACAGACAGACAGACGGACATGGCTATATCGACTCGGCTTGTCATCCTGATCAATAATATATACAAGTATACTTTGTGGGGTCTGCCACGACTCCTTTTGGGTGTTACATGTACACTCGCAAAAAACTAATATACCCTTTTACCCTTTGGGTACAGGGTATAAAAACATCGTCGTATATATGTACTACAAGTATATGTAGTATTTGTGACGAGCAAGTCTGCAAGTGAAGTTACAAAATTCGGCAGGTCACATTTTGCCTGAATTGGCTTTTCATCGATTGAAACGTTGAACAAATTGTTTTTTATTACATCGCTTACCGGCTGATGAGTTGGTGCTTCATATGCAACTGTGTCCTGCTACTTACCTGCAAAAACAGAAAGGTGGATGTTTAAAAAAGGGAAATCATATTAAGATTAAAAATTGATCAGTAAAAATATGGCCCGTTAAATGGTATGAATTAGTTATTATTAAACAGCTTTAAAGGCAAAAATAATTTCATATGAGTCATGAGAACGTGCGGCGCAATGCCCCGATGAAGGCACATGGCTCAGAATTATAATAGGACTTTGTAATTTAGCAGTGAAGTGAAGATGTGTTTCGAGGAGGCATTTGGGACTTTTGCACTCCGCAGATTAATTTGCTGATTTGTAAATTATGAAAACTAATAAAACAAAGTAACTTAACACGCAATCGACTCCAACAGGTCCTTAATACGAATTCTTATTACTGGTCAGCTCATTAAATATTTCTAATGCTTTGTCTACATGCAATTATAACTTTCATATTATCTGAAATTGTAACTTAAATAAAGACAGGCGAACGGACTGACATATGTACTATATATATGTATGTTCTATCATAATACCCTTATCCATACTCTTTTTGATGAGATCATCTTTATACCAAGAACTATAACATAAGTTCTACTTGTTTCTTTCTTCAACAGAAAATGGAGGTGCCAGCGGAACTACATTTTTTGCTGACCTGCAGAGGTTGCAACCTGTTCTACGATCACATAACTATAATTCCTAAGCTCCTTCGCTGTCAGCACTGTTACTGCGTGCGGTGTCTCGATAACCAATTGCCACGTGTGGATGGTCAAATCATTTGCAGGCTTTGTAACATCCGCACAGAGGTACCCGGACACAGAACCGGTATCGCAACCGGCGCAACTCTGCTACAGAATCATGGTCCGCTGTTGTTCTTGATTGATAAGCTGCCAGCGCTAAAGCTAGGACTGTCTCTAATGGCTCTCCAGAGCAGTAGCCAACAGGAGCCGCCAAATCGGGACCCGGTCGATTTTAACAGTCGCGACTTGTCAGTGGCAGAAATGCTCCTTTGTCGCCAGCATGATAGGGCCAAAACCATTTGGTGTTTCACTTGCAAGTATCTGCTGTGCCCTGTCTGCCTTATAGCCTCGGCGCATAGGCTCCATAGCTGTTCCCACAGTCTCGATTTGACAGATGCAGTGCGCACTCTTTTGGCTAAAAAATTGACGGATATTGAGTCGATAGCCCTGCACACTGCTGAGCTGGCGCATTATGATAAAGCTATGCTTCGAGAGGTGCATGAGGCTTGCAACGACGTGCGCATATACGTCAATCGACAGTTGCTCCACAATGATTTGACAAATACGGCTATGGAAATGCACAATTGGTTGCAAAATACTGGACAGCTTATTCGAAGGAATTCTGAACAGCTAGACCTGCAAGAACTGTTACGGTTGACTTTCGTAGTAACCGTCTATCGCCGACAATGTCGTAATCTGAACTTTGATTTTTTACGTAAATCTCGCTTGCGAGCTTGTATCTACGAAAGCGGAATGGAGGTGGTTAGGTTCGAACAGCTTCAGCGACGTTTGGATGATATACTGGATGGCAATACAAACGCGCCTTTTGTCCCATTTACAATGCAGCATACATCACCTATATTGTTGTTAACCAATTATTTCGTTTTCGAGTTTTGGTGGCAATCGCAACAGCGCATAATAATAGCGCATAATTCCCAGGGACATGATCTATCCTTGACCGAAGCCACAGATCACTAATCTGGTTCCGCGAATAATACAAGTACAGATGTTACGTTATGTTGCAGTTACAGTCCTGCACGTCAACCAAATGCTATCTAACTATCCTATATATTTTTTGGAGACGGAAATCGATGGACTATACGGAGGTCGAATACTTATCAAGGTGTGCAATGATGTGGCACCTCGCATGGCGGAGAATTTTCGGGCTCTAATGTCGCACGAGTTTGGTGTTGGCTACAAAGGTTGCTGCTTCTTTAAAACCTGGCCCACAGAGAGTGTCATCACTGGTGACATTGCGACTAATTCCGGACGTCGAGGCCACGCCGTCTCTGAAGAACGGTTCTTTATACCCGAAGACACGCGCATTCCGGCAGTGCGAGGTGCTGTAGGCATGCGACGAAGTCAAAAACGTAACAACAACGGTGTTGTTGGCTCACAATTCCGCCTAATGCTCAACAATATTAGTTCTTATACAGCCATATTCGGATTCATTGTAGAGGGTATTGATGTGGTTGAAAAAATAGCGGCTACGGGCGACCAACTAGGCAAGCCTCGTGTGCACAGCTTCATCAGTAACTGTGGCGTGTATGTAAGGGAGTAAGCCTGAGTAAACCTGAATATGCCTTATTTGCATATTCAGGTTTACTCAGGCTTACTCCCTTACATACACGCCACAGTTACTGATGAAGCTGTGCACACGAGGCTTGCCTAGTTGG
The DNA here is from genome assembly GCF_003285725.1 of Scaptodrosophila lebanonensis. Taxonomy (NCBI): domain Eukaryota; kingdom Metazoa; phylum Arthropoda; class Insecta; order Diptera; family Drosophilidae; genus Scaptodrosophila; species Scaptodrosophila lebanonensis. The sequence goes on from NW_022060558.1 coordinate 4,021,773, forward strand.
TCGCCCGTAGCCGCTATTTTTTCAACCACATCAATACCCTCCACAATGAATCCGAATATGGCTGTATAAGAACTAATATTGTTGAGCATTAGGCGGAATTGTGAGCCAACAACACCGTTGTTGTTACGTTTTTGACTTCGTCGCATGCCTACAGCACCTCGCACTGCCGGAATGCGCGTGTCTTCGGGTATAAAGAACCGTTCTTCAGAGACGGCGTGGCCTCCACGTCCGGAATTAGTCGCAATGTCACCAGTGATGACACTCTCTGTGGGCCAGGTTTTAAAGAAGCAGCAACCTTTGTAGCCAACACCAAACTCGTGCGACATTAGAGCCCGAAAATTCTCCGCCATGCGAGGTGCCACATCATTGCACACCTTGATAAGTATTCGACCTCCGTATAGTCCAACGATTTCCGTCTCCAAAAAATATATAGGATAGTTAGATAGCATTTGGTTGACGTGCAGGACTGTAACTGCAACATAACGTAACGGCTGTACTTGCTTGAGCAGCGCTGCAGCAGCAAATATATTTATGGCTATAACTTCTTGTTATATCGGTCTATCATATATCTATAATAACTAACTGGGGGCATTTGCAAAATTCGAAGAAATACGGGAGTTAGAGAAAATCGCATTTGCGGGGGAGAGGGAGGGAAATTCCAAAATATACATTTTCTGCGTATTCACACAAGGCATCTTGGACTAAAATTTGGTGTTCCTAGGTCTTATAGTCTCTGAGATATAGGCGATTATACGAATGGAAAATCGGGAAAACCCCCATAGGGGGAATTGGGGGGAAAATCAAAAAAATAAAACAAATTCGTATAGAATACACACATAAAGCATAATTGTGGAAAATTTGGTGTCTCTATCTCTTATAGTCTCTGAGATCCAGATGTTCACACGGACGGACAGACGGACAGACAGACAGACAGGGCTAGATCGACTCGTCTCGTCATGCTGATCAAGAATATATATACTTTGTGGGGTCTGCCACGCCTCCTTCTGCCTGTTACATTTTTCAGCTCCCGCAAACCTAATATACTTCTGTACATTTCATGTATGTATGTATGCTTTAGGTCTATTGTATTTTACATCGACTGCACTGTTTGTCGATGGAAATAAATAAATAAAATAAAATAATCAACTGAGTCAAAATAAGAAAACCAATCCAAAAACTAAAGGGATAATGTGTCGTATTTAAGTGTCTATTATTATAATAAAATATTGTATGGTAAAGGTAATAATAATGTAATAATGCAATTAGGTGTGTAGAAAGCTTAAAATGTTTGATAAGAAAAATAAATGTCACAATTTTAAATTTCGGATTTGGAAAATTAAGGAATTTCATTGGACTCCATAGACAATCCAGGAGCAATGATAAGCAGTATCAACACAAAGCAAAATTGTTTGTTGAGTGGTGCAATAAACAAGCACAGACATTTCTATAATCCATTTAATTCATAAAATCATAACTATAAGTGTCTATATATGTATCAGAATGTTTTAATAAATGTTGTGTAAAGCCCCCATTATTATATTACGTTATTAAGCACTCACCTTGTAAAAAACATCCGGAACGTATTGTTTATCGGTTGACTCGCGCACGTAGCCTAATTCGGGTGCATCCTTGGTTGGTATTAAACAGTTGTCCCGCACCAGGGCCATGCATTGAGCGGACACAGCATAGCCCTCCATGTGAACCTGTTTAGTTTGGTCTCCTAAAGACACAAGCGAAGTGTTCCCATACATACTTGTACAGTTTAAATGCCATAATTCGGACTTACCCGTTACACAAATTGTGACGAACTTTGAGCCGAACACACCATTTGTGGCATATTTACATGGATTTGGATGACGATTTTGAAGTTCTCCAGCAGTTATGCACTCCTGAGCGGTCAGGAAGTGCGTCTCGATGCCGCGCAACTGTTTTACAGTGCCACTGGTGGCATCCTCAGTTATTAGATCAGTGAATATCCAACCGATCTAAAGCCCAGAACAATGCATTAATCAATTTTAGAGATTACAAATAAATAAATTCACCTTTTTCAGACCCAACGCACTAGCAACGGCGTCGACATCATCGGCACCCTCATCCGAATACACGCTAATAGAATCACGCGTGGATTCCTGTGGCGGTTCATAGATAGCAGCCACTTTGGCGCGTATGCCCAATGGCACATCAGTGTGTTGCTCATATGTTCCATATAAATAGCCCATGCGTTGATGGCCCGTTGTGCGCCAGTAGTTTAGAAAGCGTTCGACAATTTTAGTGTTTTCGAACATGACATTGTCCACATGCCGATAAGTTTGACGATTTAACGTGATGGCCGATGGCTGGCACTTGGAGCATATGCCCTTGGGCCATGGTGGATGCTCACGACAGCCGGGCTTAATACGGCAATTGATGTCGTCGAAAACAAAGTATTTGCCTTGATCCATGCCGGACGTTTGCTTACGTATGTATGAATGAAATGACAAGTGCTTGATGTTGTGCTCCTTCAAATAGTTTTCGTCGTATGGTTCCAGCGGTGAGCAGTGGACACAACGTCCATTCGCATTGTGATGACAGCTGGGAATACATGTAAAATGATTTATAAAATTTATTATGTTCATGTAAGCGGAGGGTTTCGCTTACAGTTTACTATCGCGCACGCGCTTTATTGTGCCGTCTGCCTTGACCAATTGCTGGTCAACATTATCTTCGACCACATCTATGGAGGGACGTGCGCTGCTGTTATTGCTGCTTTTTTCGCTAACTGTTGCTGCCGAAAGATTGTTAAAAGCAGCGAAACTGTCAAAGGCCGCGATGCTAGTACGCTGTTGGCAAGCGAGAACAATTAAGCTTAGCACTTTAGCATATAGTTGCTGTTTACTTACACGAGATGAGCTTCCGGCCATTTGTTTCAGATATATCATGTCGCCATGCTTAAGCGTTGCACCCACCAACTGTGAGCCGCTGGCTTGTAGCTGCAATGAGGGGATAGACTTCAGTTATAAAGAAATAAATATGGGTAAGTAAGACATGTACCTCTGTGGCGAAACTGCGCTCCTTAAAGAGCCCGAAGCCATCGACCTTAAGCGCATTTTGCACGGTTTCGTATAATTGTTTTAGGTTGGACTTTGGCGAGATCTCGATACGTTTAATGCCCTCCGGAGACTGGACACGTACAAGCTGTAATTGGTAGAAACAAAGATAAGAAGTTGTTCCTTTCTCTTCAATCAGAAAGTGGCCCTGAATGCGCCCACCGATTGTTTGCATAACACAAACAGACGATGGCGCACAAAGGCGTAGACAAAATTTCTCTTTTTGTAGATCAGGCTCTGCAGACAAAGTGGAGCGCTAGCCATATCGTTTTTTGAGGTTGCTAATGTTGTTGCTGCCTGCTGATGGTGATATATGTAAGTGGACGTAGCTTAAAAAGCTACTCCTTATGGCCTATAAAGGCTTAATTTAGCGTATCGAACTGTACACCATGCAGCCGCGCATTTGACTGTCAGAAGAACAGGAAGACGCCAATGAACACACTGCCATGCCAAGGGGGAATGTACGTACATTTTTGGCAAAATACACCAAAATGTATACCAATGAATGCCAATTGAGAGTACGTTACAGAAAACTAAGAGACGAAAATGCGGGGTGGTGCATGAGAGGTGGCGATGGCACGAGCCTGTCACTTAGATGCAGATATAGTAAAATGCACCAAAGGCAACAAATTATAATTTGCAATCGGCATTCTAATCAAGAAAGTTTTACACCGATTGGCTGAAACGTTTTTCTTGGGGCTTCAAAATCTACAAGTCATTGTGCGTTTTCTATCGCTCAACGTTCGAGCTCGCAACTGAGACTTTCGCCCATGGACAGACATGTTGGCCCAGAACTAATAAATTGGACAAACTGCAGCACTTACCTGCATATTGGGAACAATACTCTAGATAAATACACTATAAACAATGTACATACATATGTAAGTATATACCAAAAACAAAACAGTTTTCTCCCAGCAACAGCAGCAACAACAACACAGCAGTTTGCCGGTGACTTAGATTTGACACAAGCCCACGGAGTAAAATAGAATGGCGTGCCACACACTCGATAGCAATATGACTTTTTTACATATCAAAAGATGCCCAATAACTTAATATGTTTGTCTTAATTATAACTTACTATTTTTTCGGTCATTGTGGAAAATAATGGACAAGGACTAGGGTTGCTATCGTATCGTACGCTATAACTATGAATTTGGTATTTTTTTAATGCATTTCTCGGCTACACTACTCGGCAAGTATCGCACAGAGGCGACCATATGATTTCGATACTAAATCGATGCATAGTGATGCCAGATCGCGGCAAGTGTATAGAAGTAAGAAAAACCACTTAGCGAAGAATTGAACCCACTTAGCATAAGCCCGCGTGAATACTTTTATTTAACTAATAATAATAGATCATATATGGGCATTCTATGGGTTTTACGCATAATTGTTTCAATAATAAGCTATTTATCTTCGTCTAAACAGAAATATAGTCCATTCCATAAATGCGCCGTGATGGTTGATTAAATTAAATTTAGAAATAATATTATAAATCTTATACGAGTGCATGCGCATATTTCCTCATTTATTTTTAATTACAAATGACCACCTAATAAACAAAAAGTTTCTCTTCGCTGTATAAAATAATTGAAGCATCCCTAGGAATTGCCATTGCTTAAAATAGTTTTTGTGACTCTTATAATTATAGCTTAGCTTTGATACAATATCTAATTTAAGATAAAGCAAAGTCAAAAATAAGCACACAATAACTACAGTGTGAGGCTTCAACATTAGTAAAGAACACTCATTTGGCGCTGCCGCTTTAACTGGCCACCCTCATTTGCTCAGTTGACATTCTGAACGGTGCACAAGGTCAAATGGCATTTATGCCTTATTATTTATGTGCAGGCCAATGTTGCGCTTTTTGCGCTTTTTCCGTGTCTGTCCTTAATGCTCGACTGTCCCCGACAGCCGCACAATCAGGGGATGCTGTGGTCGCTGCTCTCGAGAAATGTTTTCCAAGCCGCTGCTCTTGATAGGCAATTGATAACAAGACAAAAGAGTAGCCGAAGGAAAAAGGATGGCGGGGAGGCAACCAGGGAGAAATTGACAAAAAGCCGCGTTTCAATTCAAATGGGTTTGCCTTGAAATCAAGATGATGCACTTACTACTATATCAGGAAGCAAACGTCGGCCGTTTTAATTTAATTAGACTACGCTGCATTTGTGCAGACACCAAATAGAGTGAATGTCGCCAATATAATTCAAATGGGGTGGCATAAATATCAATTGAACGATTCGCAACATACAGCGTTCCATTTACATTTCAGTTATAGGTGCTATTTTTGACAGCGAAAGTGGGTCAAAAAGTGCTGAAGCTACCAATCAATGTGCGCACGCCATTTAAACCTTAATTAAAATGGTAAAAATAATTCATTAGCTCTGGAAACGAGCTGGCCAACATTGTTGGAAAGCACGTGAAGAAAGAACCTCAATAGGTCGCGGGCCAAAGCCCAATATTAGATGGGTCAAAGGTGCTGCACGCAGGTCACAGTCAAATGTGACTAATTTATGTCAGCCGCTCAGGCCACACAAATTCGCAGGACAATAAAGATAAGAACGATATACTGTGGCAAAAACTGAATGAGGCGGCAATGCATGGCGGGGCAGGAAAAGCGCTGATATCTCATTGTCATTATGAAGTGCTGCCTACTTTTCAGCGCATGCGTCAGTTATGGCGCTAAAGCGTCTGTGGCGGCTCCCTTGGCTGCTGCTGCTTTGGCACATGCAACACGATGCTGACTGCCACACTCTGTTTGTACACAATGCGAGGCTTCTCAGCCAGCAGCTGACTATTTCGAATTTCGAAAAATGTTATCAACAATCGCACGCCGCCGCTGTCATCCGTCCGGTGCCTCTTTCAGATAAACCCATCAGTTGACGGCTGTTGCACGTCGCGTGCGGTTTTCAATTTTTTTGTGCTCGCACCTTGTTTGCTGTTTTGCCGCCTACAAGTGAGTTTCGCTGTCTTGGCCAAACATTCGAATGTTTACTGGCAATTGCCGCAAACCGTGTCATTTACAAGTCGCAGCTCGTGGCGTGCAGTTCTTCTCTTTTCCGGCGCTCAGCGGGTGCCATTTCAGAAATAAACATAGTGGCATTGAACAAGGAAGCAAGAAAACCCCATAACTACTTTACAATTAAAGTCGAAAAATAACTGTTAACGTAATTGTGAGAATTTATTAAATCTTACACCTAATCTAATGCATTGCATTTTAAGCTGAAACATTTTTTAAGCTTGATACATGCGGACATATGTATAATACAAAAGCCTAGTGAAATAATGTTTTAGAATCATGTGTCAGCTGATTTATTTAAGGAAACAAGTAAAAGCTTTTCATTATATGATGCCAATGTTACGTTCTAAGTTTTACTGTAAGTTTTATTTTCAGTTCATCATTTCCAATTCATTGTACTTAGAAATTCGAGGAGTTCTTGAATTAGGTTTTATTATTTATTTAATATTGAAAATAAGAGAATTGAAGAAAAATTGAGATAATTAAGGCATCAATAGTGATTATAAGATTTTAAAAAGCCAATGTGTTGCAATGAGTTCTTCTACTGGCAGATGTCAGCGTAGAAAGCATACTACAAAGCCCAAATGCATATGGAACAAAAATCGTGCCTTTCTTATAAAAATAAAAAGGATTACTTGTAATTATTACGATAAACTAATTGGCTTCTAATTTGAAAACCTCCCTCTCTCTTTTGATTTTGAGGAATTTTGAATATTATATGCGTACCGCCATAAATCTAATTGAGGATGCAAAGTCAGCGCATAAACTTCAAAACAAAGTACACAAAATAATGCTCACGATTTGAATTCACAAAGCCCAAAGCCATTTTATGGTGGGGCTTTATGCCAAATCATTTAAATGAGTAATTAATTGAGAACTGCCATCCAGTGGGTTCAGTAGACAGCAACCTGCTTCATTGGAATTCATTAAAGCCAGTTTCAAGATTAACGCCCAATAGAATTGCTAAAGGGCTTGAGGCAGGCATTAATTTTTCACGCAATTTAATTGAAGTAAGTTTCGATTTATGGTTGCCTTACAATCTAAACGAGGCATTAAACAGAGAATAAAATCAAAATTTTGGGGCAGCGAAAAAATGTGTACTCGTGTATATGGGAATTGAGTGGAGAAGCTGTGATTTCGCCGTGGTAATGAACTTTGGCACACACACTCCTATACATGAACACACACCCCTGATGGCGGCTGACTAATTTGCTGTCACGCCTGAAAATTATAACGAAGCGCACGTCCGCATAATGCAAGCATGAGAATCGAGAAAGAAAATGAACACAAAGTGAAATCAAATAAAACGAAATAAAATGAAATGAAATTATATGGCGAATCGTGGGCGGTTTTGGGACACAGCGAAAGGGTCCTTCTTGCTTTGAATGCATGTATGTACTTAAGCGGTACATATATGTATAGTATATAAATACTCGTATATATTCGTAGCTTTCGGCAACTGATTCTTATACCCGAACATATGTGCGCACATAAATAAAATGTAAATACGTGAAAAATTAAATGAAATTTCAGAAATAAAATAATCACAAGCTCATGAGCCTCACCGGACGAACATCCGTGAAATATAAATTTTGTGCGAAATGAAATTAAAAAGCGTGCAGCATTAAATATTAAATATTACAGTTTAAGCTGACAGCCAAGAGAATTCACGTCTCCCACCTTACCACTGAACGAGTACCTGAGCAAGAGCACCTGACGCTTAAAGTACCTTAAACACTTTAAACACTGTACACCTGCCATAAGAGCGTTTGCAGCTAGCAGGAACCGTCGACAGTGCACTGAATATAACGGTAAGTATATCTGACATTTTACCCCTTTAGGCCTTTGGGTAGCTTGTAAAGTCGTATAAAAGAAAACAAATGTGATATGATGGCGACATACGCTCGCGAATTTATGCGGCCCGATTGTTTAACAAGCTATTGACTCGAGAAAATACTTACACTTATTGGCCACATAAAACGCGACATAAAAGCTTCAAATATCCGTTACGAAAATGACCCTTGGCATTGTAAAAATCACATTTGCCTTTTTGCTTTTACCGCGCGTTACGCATACGACATGTTGCAATGGCAGCTGCTTCTCGTCTGGCCCATGGCCGGCTGATCCTAATAATAAGCAAAACAAGCCAAAAAAAAAAACAAGACAAGGCAACATAAAATAATCAAATCTGGGTTCCCCAAGGAATTCCCCTATTTCAAAAAACGCAATAAACAAAACTCGTCGAAGTCATCACACATTGCTTTGAGTGTCTTTGTGAGCTCAGCTCAGTTATAGTATTGTATATACGTATACGAATCGTCTGTTGCATGCCTCGAAAATTCTATTAAATGATAAGCACCGAAGTTGAAGGGAATTCTGTGATTTTTCGGCCGTCTGCTGGGCATTGATTAATTTTGAATGTCGCAACAATGATATTGCTCGTACGAGTATATCCAACGCGTTCGCATGCTTAAACTTTAATGGGCACTTGCTCTGTCCATAAAACAAAATCCGATAGCTTAGACCAGCATCTAAGCATTTTGCTTACGCACCTCACAACGGCGACTTAAAGTACGTGAACCATAAAATTGCTGAGGCATCCGTTCCATATTTATTTATTTTCATTGGCAGATGAATTTTCCTATTCACTTACCTATTGCGTATACTTTGGTTCTGCCAAATGGATCTGGTATTTATTCGGATGCTTTCATTTAAAAAATCAGGAGCTCTTATTTAAATGAAATGTACTAGTATAACAATTGTTGAAGGATAACTCAATTTTATACCATTTTAAAAATGAATATGTTAAAAAATGTCCACTGATTTGGTTCTTTGGATTGCGAATAGTTTCGTAATACTTGTTGTTATATACATAATTTTACAAATATTGGAATCTCCAAAACTAGTTTCAGGAAAATACCATTTTACAGCTACACTTACAATCGTTGATTGAAGTCAATTGAAGTACCCGACTTCGATCACGTCTGATGATTAAAAATTCCTAATGTTGATACTATTTTTATACTATTCTTCAATCATATTGACTTGAATCGTTTTGCAAACCAATTTTTGAATCAAATGTTCTCTATATATATCAAGCATTTTGAATTAGTCAACATTTAATTTAAACAAGTAGAGAAGCTAAAGTCGCGTATCCCGACTTTGAAATACTCTGTACATATGTGTAGAATAATTATGCGTGTATATGTTTATATGTGTGTGTCTGTGTATGTCTCACAACAACAACAGCTGCGGGCACTACTTGGTCTTATGTACATATACTTATGAACTTATAATAACTAAATTGAATTATTTGCCAAGTTTGAGTTGAGTAAAAAAATGGTTTATTTTTAAGTTTTGATTTTAACCTTTTTTCATTTTTAATGTTCATGAACAATAAAATCAATACGTCGAAAGTAATATTTAATATTATTATTATTTTTTAAATGTTTTAAGGCTGATTTATAATGCAACTTATATACATTAAGAAACTATAATAATAAATAAAGAAGCAAATAAAAAAATGTTAAATTGAAAACTATTATTTTAAAAAGCTTAGGATTCCTTAATATTTGGCAGCTTCCCTCCATAATACTAGTTTTGACTGCTTTTATTGCAATGTCTAGTTAAACAATATACATTAATGCTCTTTAAATAATCTACTTGGCATGTTTCATATTTCAATTTCTTCGAATCCTTTAATACTTTATTAAAAACTAAACTTAAGAAAGCTCATGAGCAGGTATAAAGATTTCTATCCGAAATATCCAATGCCGTTGCTTTTTAATTATAATTCATTTTTCCTATCCGAAATATCCAATGCCGTTGCTTTTTAATTATGTTTCATTTTTTCGTCCTTGTTAATGTCCCTTTTTCTTTTTCAATGTAGTGTCATAGGGCCGGTAACAGCATCAATTTTATATTCATTAACGCAAAATTAGGGCTGGCCACCAAATACTTCCATGGAGACGGAGTTATTTCCCGTAGATACTTTTATAATTTCGATTGCTTTTCCACCTTTATTTTAATAAAAGAGTAATCTATTAATTAGGTTGATGATGGTTTGCTTTTGTGTCGGCGACGATATGTTTAGCTGTTGGGAAATATAAAATATCTACATACAATATAGTGTACTTTTCAAATCTGTAATAGGTTTTTTTATTATTAAAATGTCTATTTATTGACTCGTCTAAAAAAATACTGTCAGTAGAATGTGAATAAATCAATTGAAGTTTTCTTCCCGTTTCCAGCCTATATACTATATACGAGTACATACAACATTAATGCATATTATGTATGCATCATAGAACTATCGTCCCCAAACCCATGCTACTATTTTCTTTCTATTTAAACAGCTTTCAAATCATTTATGTGGAAAACTCGCTTTTCGCAGACACGATGCGGCAAGGCATGAGCCACAATATTCACATATAGACACAGGCATCCATGTATACATATACTTGTAGTATGTAGAAAGAGACATACATACCTATACATATATGTACTGTCGAAAACATTTTATGTAAATGGTGCCTCTTGGCTTGACGTTTCTTTGTTTTTTATTGTTTTCAGTAAACGCGTTAAAGCATCGGAATTTGCTGCAAGGCTAAATAAAAAAAATGACAACATCCACACAAATAAATAAAATGGGTAAAGGAAAAAGAAATGTTGCCCAAATAGAAAATTCGATGAGTGTTTTATATGATTTTGCAGCACATTCTTTATGCTCACATATTCAGCCGCAGACGAACGGAAGCACAAAAGATGTCTCGATTTGGGTTTGGGGCTGAATCCTTCCAAAATTGGTGGATAAATGTTGTTGCAATATATTTTATTTTTAGGTGCGCAGCAACAAATCGAAGTGAAATAGCAAGACTAGCAATTGTACTTGTAAAGCCATAACTGGAAAGCAAAAAGAGGTTAACTGTAAAGTTTGGCTCTGATGCTGTTTACTTTGACGAGATATTCAATATTAAATATAATTTCCCCAGCTTGGCAAAAAGTTTGTGCAAAGTGCCTGTCACTCAAAACTGTCAGCTGGTCGCACTCGCCCAGCATAGAAATAGGCTTTCGAAAAGAAAACCATATGAGTACGGTAGAGATTTTCAAAAAGTGAATGAAAAAAATTTTGAGCGATAAATAGAGAATCAATTTTATATTTCTTAACTAAACATACTTGTATTCCGAAGCAAAGTCTAATTTAGTGCTTTCGACTGCACGAGTATATTTCTATTTCTGTTTTTATATGTCTGTTAAAACTTCTGGAAGTGTAATGTAAAACGGAATTACCGTTCTATTTTTGCATGTTTTGTCTTTAACTTAAAACTTTTCCTTTTTTTCCGTTTAATTGTTCTTAATTTGTATATGAAACAGCGTTTATAAGTCTATGGTTCGCGAAAACGCCCTAAAAGAATGTTCTTCTAGTTTTCCTACTTCTAATCGTATTCCATTTCACCTCGCCGGATACTTCATATAGAAAGTCTCAATTATTTGGATTTACCTAAGAAAAAGGTTACATTATAAGTATATGTATGTATAAGTAAATAGTCTTATATAATACTAATAACATCGTCGCCTTGACTGATTATAGAAGCTACAGTAGAAACAGGATGAATTTAATATTATTATTATATTTTTGTAAGTAGTTCGTTGTAGAAAGGGAAGCCTGTATCTGTGACGCCCCAGGAGTGATTCCTTGAGGAAATGGCAAAAGATGAATGCCCCCTGCTGGGTTCACCTGTTGCTTGAAACCGAAGCCAGAACCCAAAGGTGTAAGGTGTGAACCGTCTGTTTAATGGATCAATGCACAGCCAAGTGGCACAGACACACACACAGCACAATATTCCACACCTAATGGAGACGAGCTAGTGATTCAATATTGCGGAGGACAAGCAGTTAAATAAAATAAAATACAATTTCATGGCATTGGGATGTGCAACCCAAGGCTTGAAAATTCAATTTTCCCTTCGCAAGGTGTAAGGGTGGGCTTAGTGGCGTGCGTGTGTGCCATAAGGGCTGTAGTATGTGCTTATCGTTATAATCTACATACACACATTCAAAAGCCAACACAATACGGCTGACTTAACATTTTGCATATGTGGCCACACGCACACTCAGACTCAGACTCACACTCACATGGTCGCGTACTGGCAGGCAAGTCTTCCGCCTCGCAGGTTGGCTAACTTGGTTGCCAGTTTCATTATGACAGTGTCATGGCCTGGTAACACAAGCACATTTTACGTTTATTACCTTGATAAAAGTTTACTAACAAGCGCAGCCAACAACCACAAAGAGCCAACGAGCAGCGGGTAAACAGGTCCCCCAAACCCAAACAACCCCCATCAGCCCCCGATTAATCCTGTTGTTTATTTTTAGCCACAAATATTATTATAAACCGTGAGCATTGATAAGCCCTTTATCACACAGCATGATAATTATCACAAGTACAGTGAAAGCAGCTTAGCCAAGCCCTTAGGGACCTTAAGACGAAACCTCGCTTATCCACATTTGGTTACGTAGAGTGTGGAATATCCTTGTTGGTGCCCAAAGTCTGTGCCTTATAATTGGATTCTTAATTGTCGCATTTACCTTTGGCAGAAATACAATGGCTTCTCATGAACATAAATAATGTTTTATCTGGTTATATAGTAATACTATTTGTGTTTTTTGTTTAGTTTTTATAAATATGTATAGTAGAATAGCACATAGCACATGGAATATATTTGAAAAGCTTCGACTTTTTTGTATTTACACACCAAAACTTGCGATAATTTAGAAAATAAATACCAACAATCAATATTAAATAGAGAGTTTAATTTTATCATTATAGAGAAGCCAAAAAGATCCCCTTCCACTATCCTAAAAAAAATCTGCATATGTTCTGTTGAACCTGAAAAGACCAGCGATTGACTAATTGGGACCTGCAAAAACACAATAAATTATAAGATTCTTATCCTAGGAAGAAATCTTTCTTTTGAAATAAAAAGCTATACAATTTCAAAAATGCAATAATTCAATTGAAAGTCTAAGGTAAAAATACATACATGCGATTCATACAGGAACTTGATTCCCGCTTAAAAGGAAACTTTGGTAACATAATTTACGCCTAATAAGTAAAACTGTTTATAACTGAGGAACTAATCGCATAGTCGAAACTTTTCGTCAGCACAGCACAAAATTTCGTTTATACGATATCTACTGCCTCCCGCATCACTTCTCGGCTTCCATTTGTCTGGTTGGTCTGGTTCACTCACCCCGGGACCCGAACCCGAACCCCAAACTCCGAGCTCCGGACATGCAGACAGCAGTTGCATTAATTGCGTTCAATTTTCGTCGTGTGTTTTGTGCTCATCAGTTCTCACTCGCCTGCTTTGCTCTCTTTGCGTTTTTTGTTTGCTTTCTTGTTGTCCGCCTTGTTTTGGCTGCCAGTTCGCCATTGCCAGCCAGCTACCATTTATTAAGTTAATCTCTTGCTCGTTTGCAACCTCCTGCCTGCCCCTCGGCTCCCCTATCTGCTCCTCTAGTTGCTGTAGTTCTTGTTGCTGCTGTTCATGTGTTGTTTTTGTTGGGGTTTTTGCTGCTGTTGTTGTTTTGTGCGGCTCCGCACGCGCTGATAAGCAATATTACGTTGCGCTGTGATTACCATCAATTATTGACAGTTGATTAAAGTTTCGCTTTTTTGTCTGCGGACGCGCCTAAGCGGGAAGGATACTGTGTGACTGCTGCTCCTTCTTAAGTCAGCATTGATGATTGGATGTTTTGAAAGGACTTTTTATACCTACAGGAGCCAAAGTTAACAAAAGGAGGTGTGGGGATTGTTTCGAGCTCGAGGAAACAATTTGCAATATTTGTACAAATATAGTATAAACAAATTTAAAATCTTATTCCAAATGCCAAACCAAATCTGTAAAAATAAAATCTGCACAAACAACAAAAGGAGTGAAAACAATTTACGATAAATACATATTTATATTTCACATTTTAAATTCGCTGTATAAATAATACGGTTCTAAAAACCTATACGCGACATATATTCCGTACCGCAGGAATTTCATGCAAGAGTAATAATATTGAATGACATTAAAATTATAACCGAATTATTCAATCAAAGTACGCAAGAGATATAAGTTTTCTCCATGGTCATGGGTGCGTTCCAAAATAAAAAGTGCTTTTTAACAATAGTCCGGTTTTATTTGAAATAGTCGTCTTCAGACTCACTGTATAATGATTATTACGCTCTAAAAGCATGCCAAACAAGGGGTTTCTCTCGGGATGGCTCTCAGGATGTTTGTAGAAGTTTCACATGACGCTTCCTTTCATCGGCAATTGCATTTTTCCAAAAAAGTTGCACGATGTTAAATCAGGCGATTACGGGAACCCCTTACCCTGATAAAAATTAGATTTTTTAATAACTGTGCTACCTTGTGAGTGAAAACTCCAATATTATTATATTATATGATTTTTTATTAGATTTTTTAATAACAGTGCTACCTTGTGAGTAAAAACTCCACTTCCAATGGAGCAAATAAATTTCATAGGAAGTCGGTAACCAACTATCCAATCACATGTAGAATTCGGAACGAAACGCATTTTTTCTTTTTTAAATGCATAACAAAAGAATTTAAAAAATAGCACATTAATCGCAATATATTCATCATAAAATTTGTTGATATTTGTCTGATTTTGCTTACTAGTTGTAATTTATTTTGAAACTTCGAGGTCGCCCTAAAGTCTAGCCTCATATAAGTTCTCAAATACATAAATAAGTATATAGGCACTATATAGGTCCTTAATTATGTACAGGCAAGAGCTCAATAGTCAGTATAATTAGGCGCACGTGCCAAAACAACGCGGCTTTTATTACTCAAAGAAGCGTTGGGCCAATTATGGAAGCTTGTCGGAAATTAAACGTAGAAGACTTAAAGTAAAAATGTACTAGCCTTCTTAGATATTTCGCTCGCTTTGTGAAACCAAAATTAACTCGTATGTTTAAATTTGTGTTTTTGTTGCTTTCTTTTGGCTCCGCTTCCGCTGTTGTCGCAAACCGAAGGTTGTCTGTCGCTAATGCTAGTGATGTTCCAGAGACCGAGCACAAGACTTTTTATCAACGTCATGGACTGAAGCCATAACAGTAGTCGAATTCTTAAAGTATATGCGTTGAATGTTGAGTAAGCATTCAAGTCAAATAGAAAAATATTTCACCCACGCTGCGAGATCCTGGAAGGGGTGCTTCCGCTGCTGGCGTTTGCCGCCTTTGCGGCTGTTGGCTGTTATGTGATAAAGTCTGAATTATTAAATATCCATAAATCAGTAGCAGACATGAGGCAAACGCTGGCGCGCAACTACGTTATCCTGTGCATACACTCAGAGAACATTCTAAAAAATAAATAGACTAACCATTTAAAAAAAAACTTTGAGGATACGGGTTTTTACTAAATTGTGGAATATATACACTTATTACTAATTAAGTTTAAATTCCAAAACCAGGCATGCAACTTATTTGTTTTTTTTTTCATAAAGGTACTTATACCTTTATTTTCCAACAATTTCTTAAAGTGTACGCAAACGCATGTACGGAATGTACGGAACATACGCAACTTCTTCACAAGCGCAAATTGTTTAACCTACGCGTATGTAAGTTGCGAGGCTCGAAGGATTAAAATTGTATAAGCACTGCGTTACGTTTTCGTTTTCAGATGCCTTTAGTACTCTGCACATAAGACACACTACACAAAAGATGCTCGAAAGTGCCACTTGGAGGGATTCTGGCTCCAAATAAAGTGAATTTATTTTGGTTGAGCACCTACTTAGTCTCGAAAGCCGCACGCACGCAATCGTTTCTTGTAGGCTTTCCATAATCGGTTTATTTGTAATTAAAGGGAAATCAAAGACGCATACGAAATCTTTAATAAATTCATAACAATTGATATTCCGGAAAAAAATTTTTAAAGAGAAAGAAAGTTAGCTCATTTGGAATATAGCTGTTGTTGTATTAAAGCAGATTCCATACTTCAACTTTATAAAAATTCGACTAGAGTATTTTAAATCAATTAGTAAAATCTTGTGAATACTTTTTAAACTGTGCAAAGCGGATAAACTAAATCAAAGAACTAACATTACAACCTTCAAATAAATTAAATTACACTGATGTTTACGAGTACATCGAAGAACTGGGGCTGCATCCAAAAAGATTCCCCTTTATGTTTCCTTGAAGAATTTTCATATTAAAATATATTGATTTAGTCATGTGTAGGCTGCTGCAACCAAGTGTTGGCTTAAATTCAATTTGCATTTTACCTACACTGCCAGTTATTTAGCACTGAAAGCATTCAACATATTATATTTCAACCTATTTTTGTTTACATTATATTCATATCGATCGAGAAAGTTAATAAATGGTTCCACCCGCTCCGAAATACCAAAAATTAAGTTCGTTAACTAATTAATTAAGATGGATGAAATCTGGTGCGAGTGTATTTTCAGGAGAATTCAACTGCCTATATATCATTTCGAAACGACCGAATTATTTGATTGTGTGTATTAAAAATATTTCTATTTAATTGAAAAAGTTTGGACTTTACATTTTTGCCGAATATTTGACTTGAAACAAGTGAAGCAGATAAATCAGAGAGAATCAGTAAAAAATTCATGGCAATCAATCAAATGCGGAATTCGACAATCGGCCTTAATTTATTTAAAAAACAGAAGGAAAATCGTGCTTCATATAAAAATGAGACAGCTCACTCGTCCATCACATATGATTAAAACGATGCTTCAGACTATATTCACTTTTAACAAAATATCAAAAGATATTGTTGTGTGTCAACAATATAGTGAGCAGTTCTTTCAACAGGATAAGCTACTGATTATCATTTATCAATCATTTTATTTCTTTATGAGACACATTTGTATGTACGTCAGATCCAATGTAGGTGTTTTCAAGAGCACTTATCTCTAAACCCTTGGAAATAGGGTGTCGGTACAATGCCTCCCCTTTCTATTAGCACATTAACATTATTTGGGATGCTTGCGATGAGCTGCCAATTAGTTGCGCAGTACTTCGAACAAAATTAAGTAGGCAAAGTTCAGAAAAGCTTCTTAAACTTGCGAGATAGACATTAAATTATAATTCAATATGTATGCATATGCATGACCTTCGCAACGAGAAGCATGGAGAGTGTGTAATAGGCGCAAAATGTAAACTGATTGCCCGCCTGATCCGCTTTGCAGTACATTTCGGTACTCATTAACATTTTCCGACAGACACGGGCAAACAAATTTAATGGTACAGCGACAAGGACACACTCTGAAGCGCCTGCGGGCTAGAGGAACATCAACAACAAATTCCTACAAATTCCTACATATTCTTATACGTACACAACATACATACATAAGTACTTAGGATGTATATCCGCTCATATTTGTATGCATGCCGCGTACTTTGTTTAACACTTCGACCTGAACAATTAGAACTGGCAAACAGTTTTCCCGCTTCGTTGAGATATTAATAGCATTTCTATGTGTTTGCCCTGATGTCTAAGTGCCTGCTTGGTTGCTTGCGAAATTTAAAACTAAACAATTTCCACACGTGCTTTTAGCACGCCTTTTATTGGCAATATGGCGAATCGGGCAGCACCACTCCTGCCACTCATTCTGTGCTCATTAATTTCCGCTGTGGGTTTCTAATGAATATGTGCACACATCGTGCTAACCAACTTGT
This sequence comes from Scaptodrosophila lebanonensis, assembly GCF_003285725.1. Classification (NCBI taxonomy): domain Eukaryota; kingdom Metazoa; phylum Arthropoda; class Insecta; order Diptera; family Drosophilidae; genus Scaptodrosophila; species Scaptodrosophila lebanonensis. The sequence goes on from NW_022060558.1 coordinate 4,039,600, forward strand.
TACCCTGACTGTTTGGTTGGCTGTTTGCTTTTTTGCTGCTTGTCATACACGCGCGCTGAGGCATAATTTATGCTAATCCAAACAAGGCAGCGCTTATAAAATTTATTACCGCCAAAAGTTGCCGCAACGTGCTGCTCACAGGGCATAAAGCATACCGCTCTTAAAGCTATTTCCATCCACGGTTACTTAAACACACACTTTGCCATGTACGAGCATTTAAAGGCGTCGAATAAGCGCCTATTAACAACCACTTGACGATGTGTGTTTGCAAATTAATTTGCCCTGTGATGTATGCTACATATTTTTTGCACTTGGCATTTCCACTCCACATGGTTGAAATTTTGTTAATCCCTCTGGGTTAATTAGTTGGAGAGGCCCATGCCTCTTAGAAAAATCTCCAGAGCCTGAGAGAGAGCATTTGAAGATAGTTAATGTTGCCGCTGGGCAGCAACTGATGGGCCTAATATGTATTATTCAATAAGCCCATGAAAGCGACAGGCACACAAACAAACTAATTCTGTGGCGGCAAAGCCAAAAGCAAGCATCCTAAAACAACATGTATACTTTGAAACTTAAGCTGCTTATTCGGATTTAAATTTTTCAGTGGGCGTGCGGCCAGACATATGCATTTGTCTAGGGGAGCTGTTGGGTGTTTCTCTGGCATAAAACGCTTAAGTAGTGGCCGACCCATAAACTTTCTTTCCTCCCTACATATACACACCAACACCCATACTAATGCAAAGTAATCACCGTTGACAGTAAAAAAAAAAGAAAAAAATGGACGTTGGGCTCAAACAACTTGTATAATCAAAAAGTGTTGCCTGACGCACATAAAACAAACCATTTTATGTGGCCTATGCACATACACACACACATCACACCCAAGCACACATGGAAAACATACCTACCATTTAATATCATCTGTGTGTATGCGTGTTGTATGTTGATGTGATGAAAGGGCAAATAAATGAAACGGATTTATAAACAATGAGCGGCGAGCATATTTCTTTCTGTGGCCGCTAAGTGACTTAGCCACATGGGCTGTCGCCATTTTGGCTAAGTGAAATATTTACAATACACACTATATACAAACACACACACACACACACACACACGCACACATGTACACATAAACAAGTCCCATATGTGACACCAAATCTTGTGGGCTTTTGTCAAATTCCGCAGTGCGGTTTTCCATTTCAATAGAATTTTGAAGCATCAGAAAACATTTAATGTTTGCGTAAACAAAAGCTATTCATTTCGCCGCTGTAAATACAGTACGAGTGGGATTTAAGCTTTGCTTTGGAACGCCTTCAAGCTTAATTGAAGTGAATTTTCAGGAAATTTTATTACTGGCTATTTATTCAGCTAAAAAAGACAAACAATGAACGCTTTAAAATTACCAAATAATTAAAACTTAAACAATGCTTTGGTCTGGGGCTGCTGCTGTAAAATGTAAAGCTAAATGGCTTCACATACTTGCCAAAAGTATACATTCGTGCTAAAGAAAAAAACAACAACAATAGACAAAGAAATGGGCAAAAAGACTAAAGAGTGCTTTTCTCTGCCATATACGACTAAAGTAGGAAACATTTTTGTGATATGTTAGAATATCCGCAAAACAAACTCACGTAAAGCTCCATTTTGTCATTTAAGACTGAAAATGAAGCCCCTAACAATATTTTAATGTCAACTGTCAACTCAAATAATAAAAAACTGCTCTTATGTACATTCACATGAAGATTTATTTTCTTTTCCACTACCCTCGCTGACAACATTAGACAGTCCTCTGACTGCATGTGGTCCTTCTTCGTCTATGTCTGTGTAGTAGGTAGGAATGCTACTTAATTTGCCATAAAAGGGAACTGCACATTCATGGTGAGTTTTTAGAAAACTGGCAAAGCAGGTGGCCTTTCGGATTTGCGATTTTATTAACTGTCATCTGGGACATCCGAATGTTTACGTGTCTTGGCTTTGGACTGAATTTAATATTTTAAGACCACATGTTTTACTCTTATTTAAAGAGTAACATTACTTTTTTAGCTAATAGGCGAATAATTGAAAATAAAAATATCTAATTTATATTATTTACTTGTATTAAAAAGAAAATGTTGATAGTTCAGAGCACAAATATTGCAACATAGTGTGAAAATAACAACAACTATCTATGGATGGCTAACGTTAAGAAGTGAAATTGTCTTTAGACGGGCTTTCAAAAACTGTGCCTAAAAGGGGCACGAACTAGTAGTTACCGGTCAATGTTTGCATATAAAAGCAAAGTTCACTGTATTACATAGTTTTAAGTTTGCTGCTTAATTATTGTGAGAGAACCCAAGGAAATTTATATACTATACACATAAAGACACACACCCATATGCAGAAAATATACAAGTACAACGTGGAAACACATTTTAGTGTGTCGCAGTAATTTTCTCCATGTTTTTGATGTTTGCGGAGGGGCGGTGCAAAAGCATGGCCAATTATTTACGACGACGAATTGCTGCATAATTTTAGGGTCGACTTTTAAAGCTGTCTGAGTCTGCCTGTTGGCGCATATTTCGCTTGCCACCTGGTGCAAATTCCACAAGTATCCAATTTTATTACTTACTCGTATATTTGCACTGGCTTGGAACGACAACAGAAATTAAAAGGCCAACAAAATGACATTCTAAATTAAAGTCAGAAATCTAATTTTGGTTTCGGCTTTCGCTCACGGCTTTTTGATAATTAAAATCATTGAATTTTCTATTTTGAAGTAGTTTCAAGTTGTAATAGGCGCCGGGTCGTGCAATTAAAAGTATTTGCTCTTACTGCACGCTGTGGATAAGAAAGCATTATTTCGGGAACAAAAAGCAGACAAAGCCATGGAAACTGTGTGAATACGGACGACAGGAATGTGATATTCCATTATTTGAAAGCCAATGCATGATAAAAGGCCAGGGCATAGATTTCACAAAACACATGTGTCGTCTTTTGGCATGTGTTTGGCATGTTTAATCAGGCAAAAACAATATGCAAATAACCGGCTTTTATTTTTCGCCGCTTGATCGGGTGTTGGGTAACAGATTTTGCTGACTGTTGCGGTTAGTTCGTGCGTGCTTCGAAGCTAAGGCAAAACTTTTGGGCATCCTTTCTGCTGTGCTCAAGCTGAGCCTGTTGATGGCAGCCCAATTACTGAAATTTTTGCTTCATTCTATCAGGTGCCCGTTGGCAGTACCCGTAATCGTGCCTTTAGCTGCATCCTCTATATCAATATGGATTATACAATTGTCAATTATCCAATTGGCAACACTTTAGATGCTGGAAATTGGAAACAGCAATATACTTGTATAACTTCATGTCTCTATTGGATTGGTGCAAACACATCTAAGTGAGATGCAATACACCTAAATATGGATAATAAGCTATTTAATAAACAGATAATGAGGAGCCACATAACACTTGTATATGCGTAAGTCATCTGCTTGATTTTATTTACTTAGAGGGGAAAACAAAGTCAACCAATACGAGAAGTATTTGCTGGATGGCGAGGACTTTTGGCCCTCAGCAATATGGGCAAGAATAACGCAAGTTTTATGTAGTCAGCAAATACCCACAGGAGCTGCATGCAAATACGCGTTCTTTATATTTGAAGAAGAGGCGGAAATCCCTAATGAAGTTGTTTAAGTAGAAAGATTATTGTCGATGGGCCGATTTGGGCATACCAGATTGTACACACAATGTGCAACTTCAAAGTGAAATAAGAAAAAATATTATTTCAAGTGAGTATAGAGGATAATTTACACCAAACCTGTTTGCTTTGAAAATACTTGATATCCGAAAATAAGTTGAAAACGTATTTGATTATGAAATATATCAAATTTGTATCTAAGTTGCGCATGTTTATTGTGTTTTTTTTTTTCTTAAATAGTAATATGAAAACAGACGGGGATTAAAAGTGAATTCAACACTTCAATCTCTATAAATGCCTTAATTATAAGTATATTTATTTTATTAAAAATATGTTGTCGCAAGGCAGGTGTTTATGACATATAAATTATGTACAAAAGTACCGAAGCCACAAATATATAGTAACCACATATTCTTGATAAAAAGTTGCGCAAGACTATTTGAATTTGATGCGAATTTTTAAATTTTTCCAATGCCCTATATTGTTTGAGTGCGGATTGATTTCACGACTGATTACACACTGTTACGTTTTGCTGCGGTTCTTACATTTTCTGCGTGGATATTTAAAGAAAAAAGGCGCCTAAAAACATGCAACAAGTTTTTTACACAAAAACTGTACAGCCTTTGTACTTCGAATTATACATAGCTGGCCGGCCTACACACATTAGAGTCGCCCACACCCATTCAAAAAGCAACAACTGGCACCGACGGCTGCCACACAAAGTGGCAGAGGCACGTGCTGTGTCTGATGGGCGAACTTCGAGCGATTAGAACTTTTGCCATTGTCGTCCGAGAAATAAATCTTGAACTAGTCAAATACTGTCACACACAGACGGAGGGACACAAAAACCATTCTGGACAACAAAACACAGTTTTGACATCTGCTGGCCACTTGTATATAGTGTTTGTGGTTGCTTTTTTTTTTAAAGAAGGGCGAATAAATTACAGCTGATATACTCGTAATTTAAACTTTCCTGACTTTAACTTGGCAACAAAAGAAAGAGGCGACGGGTTTTCTGATGAGCTATCGGTGTAGGTTTCTTGCAGCGGAACCGTATATAATTGAAATTGTGTATCATCTTCACAATATAGGTGACTCAGAAAAAAAATGAATTGTAGCAAAGCAATTACAATGTCGCATGAATGTCTTTGCAAAGCAGCCATCAGGCCAGACAATATCTCTAAGGACCCAATGCTACAACTGGAGCACCATGGACAATTCTTTTGACATTTGATGACCTTTGGCAGTTGCTATATGGAAGTTAGCGAATCAATAATTAAATGAAAAAACAGCAATTGAGACGCAACGGGCAGAGAAAGTTACATTAAGAGAAGCGAACTGTGCATACACTCTTAAAAACTGGCATTTTTTTTTTGCCTATTATTGTGGTTTAATGGATTAGATGGGCTTATTATTGAAGAACCTTAGCATTTCTCGACCCATTTGGAACAATATTCAGAAACGTGCGTAGCTTTTGTTCTATTATAAACAACGACTGGAAGAAACCACTAAAATGAAGTGTGTACCTTCTCCGGATATTAATTTGTATTTCTGCAGACAAAACAATATCCCTGGGAATACACTGGGCCATGGACAAATAGAAAATAGGAAAATGGGAGCTGGAAGTGCGAAACAATTGCGTGCTAAACGCCAAAAACGTCAAAGTCAAAAAATGTTACAACAAAATGACCCAATGAGGCAATAAATGCAAAGAAAAATTGACATGGGTCCTAGACAGGGAACCAGGCCTCGGAGAATTATGCTGTTAGCACGGCTAGCTTCGCTGACGTGGCACAGTTCGTCTGTTCTTTTAAATTAATTAGGGTTACAGAGTTAAAGGCTGCGTGTGCGCATTTTTTAAATGTTTTTGTGGTATTCTAGGCCACTCGACTTCCGAATAAAAGGACACTCGTAAACTTTCTTCGATGTGCTCCACTTTTCCTTCCAGCAAAAAGGGAGTCAAAGTCTAATACATCTTGATCTTCAAAGAAACTTCAACTTGAACTAATCATGATTTTCCCCAAAATATTCTGTAACCACCATATTACAACTTATTCGTATATCGAGTATCTTATTGATTTAACCATTTGTTAATCAAGTGATGTTTCATTGTACTCTTATTTTTGGCGGAATAAATAATTAAAACATTCATTTGTTTTTCTGTTTCTTCTTTTTCAGAATTTTATTTTGTTTTTATTACAAATTTAAGATTGGCGGTTAACCGCTTGGTTACTTCCATATATAAATGATAAAATACATATTTTATTCGAATTGGAGCTTCGCATTTCACATTTAAATAATAACACATATGTAGCGCCTAAAATATACAAAAAAGGAACAATTTATGGAACCGCCTAGATTCGAGTATTTCTGGACAGTTCATAAATTTAGCTTTCATTATAAATGTAAATCGATTTTTTCTTTTGATATACGTGCACTTATAAATTACTTGAAAGGAAATCAAAATAAAAAGTTTCTAATATTTTTCTTTCTATTTCTTTTTTCTTTTTTTGTTTTTTACTGAACTACGGAGAATCAGCACTTTTTGGCAATATGTTTGGCTTGGATGTTGGGAAGCCAGCAGTATTGAAAAAATTCAAACGTTGTGGAGGATTTAAAGACTATAAACTATGTTTTATTATAATTTAAGTCGGGTCTTGCTACTTTTTATTAAATTCATTTTGCAGTTGTTTGAGTGGAAAACAAAGCTCATCGTTTGGGGGCCCCATTATGCATTCGTTGTGGTTGTCCTTGCTGTTGTTTAAGTCATCGTTATAGGTTGTTGTAATTCGTTGTCGTTCGTTTACAAAATCGAGCGGTGTGCTGCGGGAATTGAAGACAACATTTTTATAGCAATGCAAAAAATTGTAGAGCAGCAACATATAAAGTCAAAGGATGATTTACGAGTATGTGTACAAAAATAATGTAAATGTGAATGTACATGCCATCTTTCAGATACTTGTAAGGGTTATTTACATTTTTCTTCGATTGCCATGGAGTTCATTGTTATTGAAATCGTGAAATTTTGATATCAGATATTTGGGTTTACTCTTCAAATGTACTACATATATGTATATAAGTAAATGGCGCACTATGGGCTACTACTACAGACTACTACTAGGGATATTACGTACATTCGAGTAAGGGATACTACAAGTCAATTGTGTAGTTTGCACAACGGATTTAACGCATGCGTTGGTTTAATATTTAATTCTTACCAATTTGATTGCTTAACATTTCGTTACATGTGATATTTGTAAATTGTATATTATAAAGAAATTTTAAAATGCCATATGATATACATAGCATCGGTTTTGATTAGAATTGCGTTTGATACAGCTAACGATTTTGAGATGTGATTTTCTTAGAAAATTTCCTCTTCCTCAGCTGTGTAATGCAATTAAATGTAAACAAAATAAAAATTATAATTTTAATATTAACTTCAAGTGATAACCGTCATGAAAGAAGCCAACCACAGATACGACTATGGGCATCTCTTATGTCGGTGTAAACGAGTCGTCTTCTAAAGTGGGAACTACGAGTATGTGCTACGGAAGCACATGCATGTCATTGTAAAGAATCTGAACCGTTCTGTATAAATTTTTCGAATATTTGGCCAATCATTTCCATATTTACAGACATGTCAATGTATTCGCTATGAAATATCAACAAATGAGAATTAAATAGTCGAGGAGAACCGACTAATAAAATGCTCTATGCCCAAACTTATACATTTTTATCGTCTCAGCCGGATAAGATGATGTTTTAAGCTCTAGATGTTGAAGAATTTGATAAAAATTTCTCTATTTTTCTTTATTGACGAAGACCTGCATACTATCTTGGTGACTTTGGTTTTTATACTTTCAGAGACTGTTCATTTCTATGCGTTCCATATACATATGTTCTATGCATCTATACTATATCTCAATATCTAAATTAAATCATAAATAGAATATCAATTGAAAATTAAAATTATAAGCAGCGCTTCATCCGAATCGAGCAATCTGTAATGAGCGGACTTGAAATGTGACAGTTTTTTGAAAGCCCAGTTTCTATATGCATTTTCATAGCTTGACTTGAGTAAAATGTTGGTTTCATAATACTTGGAATGTCTCTTGATGTAGGCGATATCATTAGAACCCCTTTTTTGGTGTTTGGACACAGATCATGGAGAACTTGGAACATGGTTTTGAAATTTTTAACAAAGTTTAGATGCAGCACTATTTATAGGACCCGTCAAACTATCACCAATACTTTTTAAATAAAACTTACGTGTCAAGGGTCTGGCAGGGTGCCTCGACCACAAGTAACGGTTCTTCACCGGCGACAAGTACGAATCACGTGCCACGGGGCTTGATGCACGGAAAAGGGGCACTGAAGTGGCACGGAAGGGCACCAAATCATCAACGTCCCACCAGAAGGGATCGCGCACAATCGATGAGATGGGCAAGTGAGGGCTGGGGCTCAACATATCCCTTATGCGGTTACGCGGATGGAAGATTGGAAGTCCTGTTGTGGTTTGATACAGCGTATTGCAAATTGTTGTAGATGTTTCGAATCAAGTAGCAATTGGTGTGGAACGGATCGGATCGGATCAGATCAGATCAGAACGTGTGTAGATGGATGGCGATGTGGTGCGTTTTAAGGGTATATACGTATACAAATAAATTTGATGTTGTTTCATTTTTGTTGTTTTGCAATGTGGTATACAAGAAGAGCAGAAAGAAAAATATTTGTTTGCTTGTTTTTAAACTAAAATAAAAATTAAATAAAAACAAGAAAAAGACAACGCTTTAACTTCAACAATATTTTTGATATTTTCCATGCGTATGTAGGGTTTTGAAATGGAAAAAATATCAATCGGGGCATATTCGTACATATAGTATGTACATTCGTATGCTGGAAGGGGGCTAAGCAATAGAGGACTGCAAAGTACGTAAGCCCTGAGAAAGCAAGGCACAAAAAGCATAGAGGATAGGCAACTACTTAGTGAGGGCGAGCTAATCAGTGGATGGGATTTTTTATAGACCTCAAGCACGGCGCTTACATTTGGACCCAATTGGTTTTTTTTTTTTTTGGGTTATTTTTGTGATGATGCTGCTGGTCGCTTAATCAAGGCATATGCATTCTGGTAAAGGCCAAAGAGTATAAGAATTTGATAAATGATGGCAACATGTTGGAGCCGAACGAGTGACAAAATTAACGGCAATCATTTTTCAACTCGTCCGCTATCTTCATGTTCTTCATCTTCTTCACAGTCTGTGTCTGTGTCACATTAGCAACAAAGGCGTAACATCAACACGAAATTTCACTCTTCTTGTATATGAAAAAGAATAATTTTGATTTTTACCATCAGCATCATAGGCGACTTCAGTGGGACGAGGTCCCCAGCGACCGGCTTTGACAGGAGTGGGACTTGGCGAGCCGGCGCGCTCAAAAATGCTCGGCCTAGCCACAGCTGGCCCGGCAGCTTCAGCTTCAGCTGCCGCTGCCGCTGCCTCTACCTCGGGCGACTTACGTTCAAAGAGTTCATCCAATGGTTCCAGCGAGCTGGCACGGAAAAGTGGCCTCGTGAACGGAGCCAAGCTGGTTGCACGGTCGAAAACGGATGGTCCACGTGGCACACTGCCATCACGGTTCCAGTAAACTGGAGGAGGCACATAGGGTTCGCTGCCGGCGCGAGTCGAACGACTGGGACGTGCTGGCGATGCCGAGCGACGCGCTGAAAAAGTTGATACAAATACATATTGTGGCTATAGGCAAAGGCAGAGCATATTTTTCCGTTGCAATTGTTATTACAGCCATCTCTAAAATGATAGCTCCAACATATCTGAGCCTTCTATGCTTCCAAATGGCTATTCTCATTGTCTAATAAGTAATACTTCTATCCATAAGTATTGCACTACTTCTTTAATTCAATTTCTCGACCAAACATCTTCAACTACATTGATTTTATCTGCACTCGTCATGGTTTTAAAATAAAAAGTTCAATAGGCATAGAACTTTGTTTTACCCCTCCATGAATTCTCTATATTTATGTATTGCTTGTGGATTCAATAATTGGGTACCAGTGTTCGCATTTGTGTTCCTGCATGTTCCTTTCATTTCAACATCAAGGAATATATTATCCGATATAGCCATATCCTTCAGATCAGGCCAGCTGTCAAATAGAATTCCTTTTTCATGCGTCTTCAATAGTGTTAGTTTACTTGTAGGAAGCACGTTTCTTCATAATTGTTTGTTTTTTCGAGCTCAAGAAAGTAAACTGCAAGGTTTTTGGCTAAATATTTTCTAAAATGTCTTACTTACCGAAACATTAACAAAATGATAACCAACCTTTGATGAATTGAGATCTTTACAAACATCTTAAACAACAAACTAAACAAATACATAGCAAAACATTACAATGTGTGGGCACGAAACAGATTCTAAACAAATTAAGACTTCCAATATGTACAAGTATGTGTTTGTTTCGGAATTGGACACAGTTCAACAAAACTGGAGTATACATGTTTAACAATTGAATATAGAAGATTTGTGAATTTACTAAACATTGAACATTTTCGTTAAATATTTCATTTGAAATGGGGTTTAATTTTAAGTACGAGTATTGGCAATATTTACAGGCGCCTCACAGAGTAAGTGATTTTCTATGCTTTGTTTTAGTTATGAATTGGAGAGTGAAACACAGCCAGAGACAGGATACAGACAGAGGAATCAATTTGGTCAATGAACAACATACATGAATTAGCAATATTAATACGTAGGATTTTAATTTGAATGGAGAACGAGAAACATAAAAGTTTCAATAAGTGTCCGAGTTCGGCGAAGTAAACTGAAGGAATTTCCATAGATTCTTATTATGAGTTGTATTTTCTTTTTAGTTTAATATAATTATTGAGTTAGGAACACGCCAGTTGAAAAGGCCCGGTCATTTATCAGAGGAAGTTCCGTCAACAGTGGGCTCTAAAAATATTTTCCACATATTCGCAAGCCACAAGTTATGGTACAGCTGTTAGGAGAACTGAGTAAGGCTTGAAGCAGTACAGAGATGGGTTTGCATGGCATATGAAGGCCGCCTCATGATGGAAATGAGTCAAGAGGTCGATAGAGTTTTTGATCGATGTTTTAATGGTAGTTCTCGTATTAAGTATGACTAAATTAAAATTAGGTTTTATAAATGTTTTGTTGGTTTTATTACTTTTGTTTTTGGTTGTTGTATAATTAAATAAGTTTAAAATTAAATAAAGCATCATATTATACAATGAAACATTTAACGAAACTTTTTTCTTCACTATTGTTGGAGTTTATACAGACAAATTATTTCATATTATAAGTATTTAACATTACTTGCAGGTCTACAATTTACAATTCTTGCCTAAAGCTAAGCAAAACAAAAGTTTTAAACCAGTACGCGCTCAGTACATCAAACTTTAATAGCTGCAAGATATAGTACACAGTTAAAAAAAAGTTTAGAGAGAAGTCATAATAATGCAAAATTTTCTTTAAATATTTCGTATGTCATGTATTATAGTGTTTTTTTCATTTTTTGGCATTTTAAATGTATATATCTTTTTTTTGAATTTGAAAAAAATCTGTTGAGTTCTTGTTTTTGATGTTCGTGTGATGCATTTTCCGAGTATTTGTTTCGCTATTTTTCGTGCTTACATTTTGTAAATTTAATTGAGTGGCTTCGTTATGTTCTTAATACAAATTTTGTTGGTAACTCTACAATTTTCATTGTTGCTTTTGTTGTTGTTGTGTTGTTGTATTGGTTACTTTTGTTGTTGGTTTCTTTTTTGTGACTTTTACAAAATGTCTTTGATATTCTTACCCTTGTTGAGTTCTGCCAGCAGCTTGTCTTCTGGCTCGTATTCCAAAGGCACCAAAGAATTGGGTGTCAATGGCTTGTCTCTCAAGTAGAGACCATAGCGAGATGGATATCTAAGATAGGGCCAGAACAAGGTTATGTTTTGTTATTAAATATGTTCCTTATTCACTGAACATTTTTACTTGATCTGATAAGCAATCGACAACCGTTTCTAATAGTAATCCTTCGCTGCCCCATGCCCATAAAAACCCATTGTGGCATCTTGAAAATACAATTCTTTAACAACAACCTCAATGGCTTTAATTATCTACATAATAATATGTTGTCAACAAAAGTTGTGTGCATATCTATTTATACTTTTTTGAATGAGAATGAATGACTAGGAGACTTAAACAGTATATGTCGATTCGTAGCTCTGTTTTCGTACTTCGAAAGTCGAATGAAGCTATTGTTCAATATAACTACAAGTACATAACTTTAAGTTGTGGTTTGTGATAATCAATTATGATATTCATTAAAAATACAACCGATAACTTATCAGATCCCTTATTCATAAACACAAATTTACAAACCTGCGCTCAATTTCCTGCATGCGCTTCAAATGATCATTCCAGGCCTTCTCTGCGTCGTAGTTAGCTGGAACTGTGGGTGGAAAGCAGAAATATAGCCCGATGTTATATTAAGTGTTTACCATACACGGATCAATGTAATTTCAAACAAAATGCGTTCGTTTAACAACTCAACATAAAGTGCTTACATTTTTAAAGAAGCGCATGTTAGAAAACACATTTTATTAGGTTTCAAGTTGCTCAGGCTCAGGTTTTGTTCCATTAATAAAGCAAAGGCGTTGGATATACGTACGCATAGGTATAATCCATGGTAGTGTTTGAAAGCGGTTTTATAAATAGGGAGTTAGGAAAGAAAAAGCATTGAAAAGAGAAGAAAATATGCTTTAATAAATGCTTGCATTAAATAGAAATGATAAAAAATGCTCGAAATGATTGCATGAGTTAATGTAGACAGGAGACGAGTACATCTGAACGGGGAATAAAATCAAACGGCATTATCAAGGAATTAAAAGAAATACCTCAAAAACTAGTTTCAATAAAATTGCTAAAATTTGAACAAAGTTTTTAATAAATAAATAGAGTTCCACACCGCAAATGTTTTATTTCAGAAAGCGTAATCTGTAAGAGCCAAACTACATTAAAAGTTCTACAAATTAAGTTTAATATTCATACTAAATAACTGCCATTAGCTAATGCAACATACATTTACTTTAGTATGTACTAATAAATGATTTAAATTTGAATCGTTGTGGGACCCAAAAGCTTGACTATGAAAAATTTTTCGAAGTGCGTTGCGTAGTGTTGAAGTTTTAAAATGTTCTTAACAATTTGTGTATTAAACAATGGCTTAGTTATATTCTGAAACATTTGTAAAAAAGAGAGAAAAAATTGGTTAGTTTCCAAAAAACAAAAACATATTCATGGTGGCTGTGGCTAGGGGTACCAATTCAAATGATGTGTGGGTGTGATCTACACATAAACATACAACTAGGGTACACAATGGAACCCAGGTTATTCGATCTCGACGGCCATGAGCAAGCCACAAAATCGAGAGAAAAATGCAAAAACCAAAAACAACGGCAAAAACAATATGTTTATTTTCCTATAAATTTTATACAAAAAGAAGAAAATGTTCCGCCTATGTATATGCCTCAAACGTAATCTATGTATATATATACACATATAACTATGTATAGTATATACAATATGAACATGTGTACGAGTTTAGCTGAAAACCAAAGCAAAAGATATACATACAATACAATACATACATGTATGTGTTCATCTATATTCTTTAAAAACTGTGGGCCTTTGCCAAAAACAACTCGCAGCGAAATACCGAAGACCGAAACATCATTGACGTAATACTTGCGCGCTCGCATTTTATTTTAAAAATTATGAAATCATAGAAAGCCGCGTAAGTTGGCAACGAATAGAGCCGCGACACAAGAATATTCAAGGTGCTGCGCCCAGCTATGTCTGCACACACATATACTATATAGCATAGGTATGGGGATAGGAATAGGTATACATACGTATAGCATATACCTGCACACAAATAAGTAGTGTACTATATACCCCATATGCTTTATATAGGAATGCATATGCCAGTATGTTCGAGTATGGCTAAATGATGGGCAGGTATGATTGACAATGCAATGACTGAGGTGCATTGAAATGCTGTGCAAATGGCGGCATGATTGAGTAGTTGGCTGCTTGCTATGGCTGCTATACGTACATACATACATACATATGTACATATGTACATATGAATGTATGTATACTAAAGCTATACTATATGCAGTATGCATATGTCCGTATATGATGGATGGATGTGTGATGTTGTAAATCAAAAGAATTCGAATTAGAAGCCAAATTCGCCAGCTCTAGCTGTCTTAAACGTAGATTTAGATTTGTGCGGGGCTTTTGCTAAATAAGTATGTCAGCGGGCCTTAGCCCTTTTGCGGATGGCTTCTGGACACTTACTAGTTCTGCTGTAGTGATGATCGTAGATGGCACGTGGCGAGTAACCGTAGGTGTCACGGCTCACGGGCAAGTATCTGTAGCCAGTGGACTGCACACGTTCGTTGGCCGTCGAGGGCTCATCATAGATGCTCCTGTATGGTGGTGTCTCCAGGTAGGAGCTGTATGGACGTGAGGCTCTCGGGGTTTCATGGGCGCGAATATCCTCGGATCCTGTAGGTAAATTGGTGCAGTGATAATATGATTAAATAACTATTGCTTCAGCTATTGATGTTAACACAAACTTTGCCCGTGCCCCCACCCGCTCTCGCTTTATTAGGTTTGCGCTATTTTAGCTATTTGGCTCATTGCCAAAAAAATCATTTTTCATTTATTTTTGTTCCTGCCTTCATATGAGCGCTAAATATTTTCTCAACAATACAATTTATTGCGTGCTTCTGCGCATGAAGAATAGTTTACATTTTCGTATACTTTGTAGAGAAATTTTCATACAATTTTATCTGAATGCGCTATACCGAATGGCCAAGAATCTTTCAAAGGGACGTCTTCCCGTTTTATTTTAGAAACTAGACCGCGTACGAGCTTATTAACAATAAATACAGTCTCGAACACAATATAGTAATTGTAATTACCTTTCAGGGATCTGATGTAGGATTGCCAGAATTTCGCCTTCTTGCTGGGGGTCTCATTGCGACCGATCATTTCCAAATGGCTTTTAAACATTTTGATCGAATTGTTTTGTGTTTTTCAAGCACAAGAAATATTCGTTGAACTCGTTCGCTGCAAAACGATAAACACACTTTTAAGCATTTTTTGTTTTTGTTCGCTAATATATTTACTCTACGCTACAGTTAGAGGTATTGGAAAATTGTACAATTGTGCACAACTCTTTCTATTTATGTCTTTAAAAGAGCAAATTAGATCTCACGTTTTGTGCCAAAAAATATAAGATCCGCAAAAAGCAGCTGTCACCACACACACGAGCTCTGAGTACATTCTGATTCTTTGCTCACGCGCCATTTTCGTTCAGTTTTCGAAAATAAATAGACAGTGTTCCACTTAGAGAGAGTGCAAAGTTTAAAATTTTTTATTAAATACCTACATACAATATACATACATACATAGGTATATGTATGTACATATGGATATACAGTCGAATGCAGAAGCCAATAGAACAACAAATTTATAACAACAGCACAACAAGATCAATCACTAAAAATAAATTTATTTTTCAAATATACATACGTATGTATATAAGTATGTTGAATATACGCTTAACGAAGCGAGAATATTTTCACACTTTTGATCGCATTGGACAGCTCTATATCTATTTGAAACTAGCAACATCATATATGCATACGGTATATATGTATATATATATATATATATACTTGGATCGGATGTGTGTGTCTATATACGAGTACATAGAAAGAAGTATTAGCGCTAGTGCTGTGTTTAAAGACGTGTGCTGGTGGTAGCTGCAGTTGAATTTGCTTTTGCGTTATTTTTAAACGTCCTTGATTCGAATTCTTTCATCTTAGGCGACAAGTGGCGGGCAAAAGTCAATAATTTTGATTTTTATTGAATTAGAATTGCATGGCAAGTTATTTCAAAATTCAACTATAATGCCCGTTAGTCGTTCTCTTTCGATGTTTCAATTTCTTCATTTTTTCATTTTTTCAATTCTTGAAATTGTGAGTAACCAGGTTTTTCTTTTATTATTTTATAACCATCACAGCACTTTCAATATTTTTCCAAATTTTCTTTTTCATAACTGAAATTCACTTGGGTATCAAATGTCAAAGTTATTGAACTTATATAATCGGCAATATTCATTCATAAGTTCTCATAATTCTCTTCAAAAGGCCAAAATCTTGATGTGACTTGAAAATTTTGAATACGGTGCACTCTTTAACCTTTTAATCCGTTTAATAGTTCAATCGTAATTGTTTATTTATTTCAATTAATTATACATTTATATTATATGTGTGTCTATATACTTTGAGCAATTGTGATGTTTAAATATTTTCGGTTGTCTTACAATTTAATTTACTCCTAAAAAATAGCGATCTATCCTCAACGAAGAATTTTTTCAAACTGCAAACCACTCGAATTTTTCCTGACCAATTTTACTCGTTTCATCGTTTGCCATTTGTTTCAGAACCGCAAAAAGCACGCCATTCCTTACCAGCGGATCGGTGTGTGAGTGAAAAGCTCAATACGATCTGCTATAGATACCAGTATGATGTGTGGGCACTATACTTGTGTATACATAAGAGCTTTTTCCTGTTATTTGGCCAACGATGTGCGGTGGCGATGACGGTGGCAATGGCGATGGCGATGCCAAGTCGAGTTGTTGTTTCTTGCACCCACTCATTGTTGGGGGATTCAAATGGTTACGGCGAGTCATAAAAAGAAAGAAAGCCAGAAATCAGCTCATGTTTTTATGTACCGTACACCCTATCAAGACGAGACTATACTGAAATGACTGAACTCCTATCCATACATATACAATTGACCTTAATTGGGTTCTGTTCAAAGAATCCCATCTGGTATTGGGAAACATGTACACTACCCCCACGTCATTGAATTTGATTTGGTAAGGGAGGACCAGTGCGATGCATGGACTTAGTGGGGACCATAAATATCATAAAACTATCATAAAACCACCAGTACGCCATTTTCAATAAAGGTAACCAATACCATATGACGTCTTTACGTTACCTACAATTCATATTATTTATGGTTTATGCGGAGTTGTTTATATTTTAGTTCCGCGCTAAACTTTTACAAATGGTTAATTGTTCAATCACTGATTTATAAAATTGAGCTGAGAAGCACTATACTTGTATAAAACGAATGTATACTATACTGTATATATACTTTACTATATGTATACTGATGAATCCATCTAAGAGGCAAATAACGCTCAACTTTTCATTTACGAATTATAAGTCAATATTATTTGAGTACTATCAATCAATTTTCTGAACTTTCTATCTCTGGCTTTTTTTCTTTTCTTATAACTTCAATAATTGGGACTCAAAGATCACTTGGTAAAGTTGATTGAGGGAGTCGTTAGCGTTAGTTGGAGTTGGAGTTGTACACAAATCTTGTACAATTCCATTGTTTTTAGAATAGTAGCCCCACTGGAAACAGAGTATAAGATAGTCGGGCTCCCAGCCACTGCCCCCCTTCGTGTTTTATATTTAATAATACGCATATTGCCTTGTCAATTTTTATTTTTCACATTTAAACATTGGCAATAATAGCCATTATATAGAAAATATATATTTATTTTTGGTGCATATTGTTAGTAGATGTATGAGTGCTCGTATGAATGGAAATTACGTCAATTATGATCTTGATTTGATTTGATCAATGATCTTTGCACAGAAAAGAAACAGGAATATGGGTGTGTATGTGTGTATAGGAATAAAAAGTAGGTACACAAATGAATATTTGCATTTAATGAAATAAACATCGGTGCTCTGCTTATATTCCAAAACAAAATTCAATTTAAACAACGCAAATTCCAAAACATTTTAAACAAAATGTGCTCAAAGTATACATTAGCAAAAGGCAATACATTAAATAATCTATATTTATAATGGCAATCAAATGGAAGGTAAATAACATCCCGAGACGAAGGTCACCCTTTGACACTGAACTGACTAAGATTCGGAGGATAGAATGTCCTCCACAAAGGCTTATATCTCAAATCAGGCTGTTAACCTTCTAGTCCCATACATACTCGTATGTATAGTACAATATATATATATGTATGTATTTATTAATGGCAACAGCGTAGGTATTGCAGGTGCAGTATGCAACTATTTGACTTTGTTTGTTTACCTTATGCAATATCTGGCTTTTTTCATTCTCTATAATGCACCTAAAATCTGTAATCGCCGCCGAACTTGAACTTGAACGGACGTGCACGTAAAAAACGAACGAGATTAGTAGCAAGAATTGGCGCATGAAAATGCAGGGTGTTGACCCAAACAAATTCTAAAATGCAATCAAAGCAATTTATTGGGAAATACCTGGCAAAAGGTTCTCTTTGGCACACAATTGTATTAATAGACTAATTAAACTCGCAAAGACTCTTACTTTCTGGCACGTCTCTGCATCCGCAGCTAAATGTACCAAACACTTTTTCCCAAACTATTTTTTTATTGCGCATATACAAAGTTGAAAACAAAAACGAAATTCAGAGATTCCTTTATTAAGTGTGTGTGTATGTCTTTCCAAGGCCATGGGGGGTAATATATTTCAATGAGAAATTGTCATTTTCGATTTCATTGCAGCCATAAAACGGACAAAATTGCCAACACAAGCAATTCCTTAGCTTACATCCCACTCGACAGTATACTTCATACTATACAGGAGGTGGTTAGTTGTATAAAATTAGAAATGATTTACATTTTCGAAAGACGCATTAGCAGGCGGAAAATTCAGAAGCAACATGTAGTTCCTCATCTTTGTGTTTGTGAATTTTGAATAACCTATAAAAATTACCAACTGAGATGTCAACCGAATTTTCAATGAAATCGCCATTTAAAGCCATTAATGACTGATTGAAACATATGCATATACATAACATTTAGTCATGCCATGAAAGCCATTTCGCCCCATTTTCAAGTGCAAGTATGAATGCTATTTGCATCTACTATAAGTATAGTATAGTCTGTACATACATATGTACGGATATATTGCTTTCATTTAACAATAAAAGAAAAGCTCTGCCTTCGCTGACGCATATCATGCGAGACTACAAATCGCCAGCGCCTATATATGTACATATATTTAACCTTAACATATAGCAGCCACCTTCACTGCGCAAAAAAACATAAAATTAAATACATTTTCTCAAAATACAAAAATAAACATACACACATGTGTGTGTGTATGTGTGCGTGTCGGATGTACGAGTATATCTGGGATATACATTCATACGTATTTAGTCCACAATACGCGTATCTTATAGCGTTCTATGGTCTCGGCTAGATTCCAATGCCTCAATGGTTCATGGCTGCTGAGACTGTTTGGATAATGGGCCCTCTACTCGCAGTTCTTGTCTCCATTTGTATGTCACACATGCGAATGAACCTGAAATCTAAAATACTGCTTCAGGGTGCTGTAATTCTTAATAGTTGTAATCCTATACGGTCCCCACATACATAGGTAGACTACTACCACATACTACAAGTATACATATGTATGTACGGTGTGCTTGCATGTGGGAGAGCATTTGGAATTTGTTTAATTTTCAGTTTCTTGTTTATATGCAAATTGTGCCAGGAAACGTCTGTTGGGGGAGTAATTAATTTTATGCTTGTTTTTGAATATGCCGCGGTGTTGCGGTGTTTACTTTCGCACTTCAAACAAAGGAATTACGTAGACATCGAGTACATTAATACCAAGCGATTTTAAACAAATTTTTCCGGAACTACCTGAATTGTACACATTATGATTTCCACCAGCTTTCTTTTTTATTTTTATTATCATACATTTCATACCAGATATAAATGACAGCAGATCTCTTAAAAGTCGAATGCCTATATTACAGTATATACTATATTTGCGATCGAACTAATAAAAACATTCAAGGTTTTTCAAATACGAACAAATAAAAGAGAATTTAAATTAAAATAAGTTAATAATTGATGGTTCGGATAAAATTTAGATAATAATCTACTATGAACTTCATAATGAAAAAAGGACAACGCATCCATTTGAAAAGAATATCAAATGTTAAAAATACAAGTATAACAAAAAACAGATATTAGGTTAACGTTTACACTACTTAAACTAACCAAATACGTTATTAATTGATTGAGATCGGATGAAGACGCTGACCATTTTCGGTCAATTTCGAAATTAGCTGCAAGAAGCAGTTGAGTTCCTTATATTGTCTTTTGGTTTAGGTACAGAACTTAGCTTTAAGTCATAATTATAAAGATCCTTTAAAAAAATTCTGGATTACGCAGCAAGAAATTCGAAATTTGTTTTTTCATGTTCTAAATGATTTGCATGGGGCAGTGTACATTTAATATCAATTAAATAACCTAGAAAACAACATTTTAATGATTTTGATAGCTTTAATTTCGATATTTACATTTTGAATCGACTTTTGTACATATGTGGCGTTTGAATATGACTTGCAGGCTGTCAGAAAATCAAATGATGTCAGCAAATTAAATATGAACATTGCATTGTCCTCCATTTTAATTCTTCAATTGTGCAGGGGGTGTTTTCTATTCAGCGTCCTTAAGTATCGCTCCAATACTAATAGTATGGTACATAAATCGAAATAATTATTTTCGAGAGGTTTGTAAATGCCAGGACTGAGAATTTGAGATTTTGAAAAAGTTGGGTTAAAGTCTTACCGAGAAACCTTTATATCGTAATACCATTTATCAAATTTTATTATGAGTCATTTCTGATTTTCTTCTTCGCATCAAAATTTAAGAAAGAACCATGCATCCCGGAAATAAATAAGCCTATGTTTTCATTAAGCAATGAGAATTATTTTCAGAGGATATGGAATGGGTAAAATGAAAAAATAATAAACTTTTCAATTTTTCCTAACTTCCACACAATCTATAAAAGTATGTAAACAGTCGAAAGTCATTAATCCACATTAAAAGTTCAAAGCACTTAGATCTTTTCAGCATGCATCCGAAACCTTTCATTTCTGAAAAGGTAATAAGTCCAAAAAAGCAAAGTGCTGCACAGATAAATTAAAAGAAAATAGTATAATCTGTGGGAGCACTTCCAGTTACAAATAAAAAATACAAATAATGCATTTGCAAAGCACTGTGTTTTTCCCTAATACCTGTATGTCTCCATTCGTTATGTCCATACGATACACACAAATAGCGCGGGTGATAGTCATCCATTTATTTGAAACTCTTATTTTAATCTTTTCATCATCATCGTGTCTATAGATCTGAAACTCCATTATTAGTAGTTTGTTCTGTTCCCATTTGCACATCTGAGCTTTCACGGTCATTCAACAATCATTAGGCAGGATAAATTGGCTGCGCCCAGTAATAAGTACATCAAAAGATGTAAGATCAGTCAGAATCACTCACTCGGATCCGTTCAAACGTTCTTCATATACTATACATAAGTACTATATATGGGAATTCTGCTGGCTGTCATCAATTCTAACTTCGAGCACTGTCTCGCAGAATTGGAAACCATTACAGCTTTGGCCTATTTGGATTTCAAAATGTGTACAACTTTCTCAAATAACTGTTAAAAGTCAGGTTAAATAGCCGGACTACCCTTTTTTTACAAAAATAAAAAAAAGAATAATAATCAGCATAACATTCATAATACCCACAAGAGCTGAAAAGCCTACACAATTTATAGAAATGCAATGAAGCAAAGCCCATAAGTAGAGTGCAAACGCAAATAAGTAGAGTGCTTTATTTCATAAATTTGTGATTTGGTCGTTGGTTGTTTGTGCTTTGCATAATTTCCGTACAATTTTTATGATTGGCCAAGGAGAATTTATGAACTTACAGCTTCAACGAACAAGGGGAAATTCAAAATAAATATGTTGATGACAACCGAATTGGATACAAAGCACATATTTGAATGCTTATAAGTAAGTAAAAGTAATGGATATTTGTGGCTGGTTGCTCTCACAATGTACACGTATACTGTTGAGTAAAGGCGGATGTTTAGTTGGTTGATTGTCATCTGCCTGAATGTGACCTTAGGTATTAAAAATGTCAGCTCCATCGTCTGCGCAAATCATGGCATTTGCTTCCACATCGTCATATTGTTCGTAAGTACTTGAATTCATAATTTAATTTCTCTGCGGCCAGCTTGGCGTTGTTTTTATGTGTCGTGGGCCATGCGTTTTAAATATATTGCTCGTGTCAGAGATTTGAGGGCGTTGGCAGCTTATTTGCATGCTATTTGTTATTTAGAGCTGCAGCTGCTGGCTCAGCATATCGTCGCCTTACCCTTGAGATAGCTGCAAGCGGGATGCACTCAATTTGCAGTCAGTGTTAGTTATAGTTATGCAATACCAGTATGTGGGATATGCGAGAATATACTATAAGGGAACACAAACGCAACTCTTGGTCACGTTAAATGGAATGGAAGTGTAGGATGCTGGAGCTCCACTCGATATGTGCATGTAAAATGAGGCCAAACCATTTATTATGCAGAGTTGCAACGTCTTCCTTCCATCCAGTTGAGTGCCTGACACTTAATTGCATTGCAGAACCTTTGAATACAATTTGATTTGCGTTCCTTTTAATGTCAATACCTTTGCAATTAGCACGGGCATACTGGTAGGACGTTCCATTCTATTCTATCTTCTCTACTTGCTTACGCACGAATGTGCTCCGCAAGCAAAGGAGCTTGAATTTCAATACTTGGGGCAATGCAATAAATTTGTATTGTCCGGCAGAAGTTCGCACATTTGCCCTGCGTATAAATAAATTGGTTTCTATTAATTACCAGCCTTGGTTGCAAGCTACATGCAATAAGAATGCAGATTGCTTTAAATTCTCAGCAACTATTCGTTCGAATTAGAACTGTGGCATTAAAAAGTTGAATAAACAAGAAAGAGTTACAGTCCACCAAGCCCGACAGTGAAACACCCTGTTCCCCACCCTGTCCAACTAATCATTTTATTTAATAATTTAATTTTATTGAAATTCAAAACAACCGGTGGAGGGTTGATAAAAAACAAGATAGAATAAACTAGTGTTGCCTATGGACTATGAGAATCTATTTACCAAGTTTGGTCAATATGGGTTTAGTCGTCGTACAGCTTAAGAGCCTAAAAAAGGATTGTATTGTGAATGTGATTACGCTTTTTATTCCGTATACGGTATACCCGTAGGGTAACAGGCATATGGAGTCAGGCTCTATATTATGGGTACATCAGCATACTATAATATGACTTGCTTAAATCTATGTTGTTCATAAAGATATTTAAGCTAATTTGGATGTGAAGAAGTTTCAATAACGCCTCATTACAACCTGAAGTTATATCAATATCCGTGCACTATATGGTGAAAGTTGCAATAAGATTGATTGGTACAGCAAAGTTTATTTTAGTTGTAAAGCTGTCTGGGGGAAAAGGGTAGGAAAAGGGTATTCAAGAGAGACTTGACGACTTTAACTTTCTACTAGTTATATCTCGGATTCATATAGGCCGAATCAGAAGGTGTCTTTCTCACCTCTCATTTCAGTAATGAAGAACGATTATATTACATACTATAATATGCCGAAGCTCTTCTTAGTAGGTAATATAATACCCTATGGATGGTAAAAATCGCCTTAATATATGCATACATGCTACATATATACTATATATAATTACCTAGAACAAGAACAAGAATCTTCCACAAAAAATATTTTTTTTAATTAAATTAATTAAATAAAGAAACAAAAACAGAAAAAACACCACAAACTTTCCTTTGTCGGATCTAGGAGTACCTGAATACTATAGTAAGATTCTCATGCCCATATACTTATACTCTGATCAACAATCCGACTATGTGTTACCTATACGCTTTGGGTATAGGGTCTTTAAATGCCCAAATAGTTCGTTTTATATATACTATATACTCGAATGCCTCAGTGGTCTCTCTACTTCGCTTATATCAAAATGCATTGTATCGCATTTATTACAAATTTCCATGGCGCATTTCTGCCATTTAGGCTGTGAATATTGATTTAAACTAAACTTGTTGACAAATTAATGCTGTAGCATCAAAAGAGGCAGCGATATTGGCACCTTCGCGGGCAGAAAAAAAAAACAAAAATAAAAATCGCCAATTACCTGGCACATTCAAAATTTGGGCCAGTGAGGCGTTGGGAGCTCTCAGATGATTTAGGCACGACCATGTCACTAGTTACGAATGGAAAGTAAGTCTATATGGTGCTTAATATTTGGATTAGACGATTACAAAATTTCAATAAATATTAATACTATAATGTTTGAAAGTATAAAAAAATAGATTCGCTTTATTTTGGGATTTGTGGCACAATGAGAAGCCATTAACTAAAGTATGTGCTATTACTAAAAATATACAAGTACGACGTCGGTTTAAAATTACACAAAAAACATCATTACGACACCCTCAAATAAAATTCAATATACTTTGTGTTTCTTAGTGTTTCAGGCACCCTTTACATAGTCCAACTTTCTATATAGAAGGTTGACACTTCAAATTAAAGTAAAATAGAGTGTTATTAAAACCAAATAAATTTCTCCATCATTGTAGTCGACAGGCTAGAACTGTTGCATTTGGAGCTACACATATAGGACATGAGGTTTTCTAAGTCCGTATTAGAAGACTTTAGGAAGGAGCACCATACCGAATTAGCATACAAATTTTTATCCAAATAATCACCCCACAAACAAATTAAATAAGGAGTTGAAAAATGTAGCCTGTTTAATATTAATATTTACAAGTATGATATAGGTCTCATAATTAAACCCCTACTATTTCTGTGGTACCTCGCCAAAATTCCACTAATTGTTGTAACGTTACATTGAACCGCCATATGAAAAATTAAGATAGCTTCGAAAACCTAGAAGTAATTGTAGTTAAATCATCAAATCATAGTGGTCCTCTCAGGCTGGTTTCGAAAAATGGTATTTGGCATTTAAGCCAAAGACTAAAGATACTTTTCAAATATTTAAAGTATATTTTGATATTCTACCTCTTCACTGGAATGAAAGATTTTCACTTATTTTATCATGTCCGAGTCTTTGAAGCTACTGCCCTTTAACGTAATTCTTTAAAGGTACGAGGTCTTTCAATTCAATTGGATATTTTTAATGATAACGTCATATCGGTATAAATGTCAAACAAGAACTCTTGAAATACTCAATAATAATTAATTGAACTCCATGGTCACTACTCTGGACAATCATTTAAATGTACTTGTAATGAATATTAAATGATTGAATTTGAATATAACAACACAAAAATGTGTTGGAATTAAATCAGTGAAGAAAAGCCCGAAACCCATTACCCTAATTCAAGCTAAATGTATTAACAACCATCACTCAGCTAATGCCTAACAATTCATTTTTCCCTTAATTACTAGGCAAACACGTCTTTAATGCCACAAAAGGGAGTCTTTGTCATGTGCCAAGTGCCGTCCAATTAAAAGAGTGTGGCATCCAGCAAAGACCACCCAAAGGAAACTGAACAGCAGAAGGACCCACAGCACTCACAAAAAGCGGCCTTGACAAAATGTATGGCCTGCTGCTGGAGAATCTCTCGGAATACATTAAGTCTGTGTATGGTGAGGAGAAATGGGAGGACATTCGCCGACAGGCGGGCATAGACTCGCCATCATTCAGCGTCCATCAAGTGTATCCAGAGAATTTGTTGCAGAAACTGGCCAAAAAGGCACAGCAGGTGGGTAGACACTCCCACCGCCCTGCGTATTTAACGATTCGCATTAGCATGTGTTGTAACCGAATCCTTTTCGCAGGTGTTGGGCGTTTCAGAGCGTGAGTTCATGGACCAAATGGGAGTGTATTTTGTGGGCTTTGTCGGTCAGTATGGCTACGATCGGGTGCTATCTGTTTTGGGTCGCCATATGCGTGACTTTCTCAACGGTCTGGACAATCTGCACGAGTATCTTAAGTTTTCTTATCCACGTATGCGCGCCCCAAGCTTTATATGCGAAAATGAGACGAAGCAGGGACTTACTTTGCATTATCGGTCGAAAAGGCGAGGCTTTGTCTTCTATACCATGGGACAAATACGCGAAGTGGCTCGCTATTTCTACAATAAGGAGATGCATATTGAGCTAGTACGTGAGGAAATTCTCTTCGATACGGTCCATGTGACCTTTCAGCTGACCTTCGATAATCGTGCGTTTACCCTCGCATCGCTGGCTATGACCCGGGAGGAGAAGCATTTGCCCATTAGTGCTCACGTGTTATTCGAAATATTCCCCTTCTGCATTGTTTTCGGGTTAGTAATTGGTTTCGATGTAACTCCACAGCAGTTCTAGCCAACTTTTTCGTTTTAAGTGCCGATATGGTTGTTGGAAGTATCGGAAACTCATTGATGGTCATATTGCCGGAGTTGCTGGGCAAGAAAATAACGGCATGGTTTGATTTGGTGCGTCCCTTAATTGCATTCAAATTTCAAACAGTAAGTTTACACATTATCTAAGTCCGGTGAAAAGCATTTAATTCAACTTCTAATAAGATCCTCAATCGGACAAACAACATATTCGAGTTGGTTACCGTGGATCCAGTGACGGATCGGATTGATGCCCAAAATGAGGATTTACTATTACACGATGATGGCAGTGAGCCAGAAAAATCATTGCGACTTAAAGGTAAGTAATATATTGATTAAAAATAAGACAATTCTAACGATCGATCGCAGGCCAAATGGTTTATATGGAAAATTGGCGGATGATCATGTTTTTGGGCACACCAGTCATGCCGGATCTGACCTCACTTATCACCACGGGTCTCTATATAAACGATTTATCCATGCACGACTTCAGCAGGTGAACCAAATTCTATTAGAAACCCCAAGTCCTATCTACTAAGTCTCCCCTCAGAGATCTCATGTTGGCGGGTACACAACAATCAGTGGAACTCAAACTAGCTCTGGATCAGGAACAGCAGAAATCCAAAAAGCTCGAGGAGTCCATGCGCAAACTGGATGAAGAAATGCGACGCACCGATGAGTTATTGTACCAGATGATACCCAAACAAGTGGCCGATCGCCTGAGACGTGGCGAGAATCCGATAGATACCTGTGAGGTAATTAAGTGGTCCTAACCGAAAAAAGTTCCCGAAAATTAATAATCATTATTTCAGATGTTTGACAGCGTTTCAATCTTGTTCTCAGACATTGTGACCTTTACTGAAATTTGCAGTCGCATAACCCCAATGGAGGTTCGTCTGTTGGTGTTGCTTTCTGTAAACAGAATTACATCTAAGGTATCCAATGAAAATATTTATATTTCAGGTAGTTTCCATGCTGAATGCTATGTACTCTATTTTTGATAAACTGACTGAGCGCAATGCCGTTTACAAGGTAGGTTTGCAAGAATACCTAAACATCTGAATAAATTCTCCTTTAATTTGCGTAGGTTGAAACCATCGGAGATGCGTACATGGTTGTTGCCGGAGCGCCAGATAAGGATGCCAATCATGCCGAAAAAGTTTGTGATATGGCTCTGGATATGGTCGATGCGATAACTGATCTGAAGGACCCCTCAACGGGTCAGCACTTGCGCATACGCGTGGGCGTACACTCGGGCGCGGTTGTCGCAGGTATTGTTGGCCTTAAGATGCCTCGATACTGTCTGTTTGGCGACACTGTGAATACGGCATCACGTATGGAGTCCACCAGCATAGCAATGAGAGTGCATATATCAGAGTTCACCAAAGTACTCATAGGCCCCAACTACCTAATATCTGATCGTGGAGAGATCGACGTAAAGGGCAAGGGCACGATGAAAACCTATTGGCTGGAGGAACGCGAGGGTCGTCTACCACTTCAAATGTCCGCTGCACTGTATCCCATGTCGGGCACATTTGCTGTCAGTTCTGTTCCAGCCACGCCAACAGGCAAGCCTATTATGCCGGCACCAAAAGGGGTTAACCCAGCGACCACATCCACCGAGCCAGCCATGACGACAGTAGTGACAGCTGCCGTGAAATCTGCTCATACCGCTACAGTCAGCGATGAAAGAAGCAGCCGTATCTATTCACCGGTCACCTTTAAGGACGTGGCCCGTCGAAGCATTGCCAATTCGCCGGTGCGTGGCGACACTTGTGAAAAGCGCCGGGAGTCACGATCCAATTCGACAGGCCACGTTTTTTCTCGGTCACCCAGTGATATTTTCGGATCACTTATTCTAGACACCGAAGAGTTTCTCGAGGATTTGCAAATATCACGAGGATCGCTGACCAACAACAATAATCCGCCACCAGATGCCTTCAGTCCGACTCCACCTTTTCGCATTGGCAGTGCGCCGTCGAAGCCTAGATCGAGCAACCCCGACCAGTTTACCCCCGAAGAGCTGGCAGCTATGGATCAGCTTACCCCGCCCTCTACTGCGCCTGCTCGAGAATCGGCCACATGTAGCGGTAGCTTAAAGCCGTCCACCTCGAGCGCCTCTCTGGATAAGAACAAGTCGAGGTGAGACTGCAAAGTAATAGAATAGGTGTTCCTAGCTCTTCCATGACAAGACTCATTTATTTTGGAACTTAGATTATAATTTGCACTGTCGCTTTAAATTAAAGAATCAAAAAATAAAGCTTCGATCCATTTACCATCACATGAAATAGAGGTCGTTAACTCCTTTGTTTGCTTTCTAGAAAAATTACCTTTTCGACTAGTACTACAGTAGAGGCTGGGAGCACACCTACGGCATCTGTAATCAACACAGCAGTGGCACCTGCCCTGCCTTTAGGCTGTCCCATGGGATCGGGTTCGCCGTCGAACATAATTAAAGCCATAGCTCAGGTCCCTATTAACAGCAACAGTCGACCCAGCTCCAAGGATTCCATGACGTCCATTTCGTTACATTCTCCACCACCAGTGCGGGCTACATCCGCGCCAGCACCAATGTCCAAGGCAGCACGCAAGGCTTTCCTTGCCGCAAAACAGACCAAGGCTATGGAGAAATTGGATAAGATGATCGAAGAGGCACAGGAAGTGGAGTCTCAGCCGGGAGCCAAATCGGCTAACATGCGGACGTCTTTTTTTCCCCCAGGCGACGCAGATCTGTCCGTAGGTGGATGTCCTCTCTTCTTGCCGCCACCGCCTCAGTCATCCTCTACACGAGCCCTAATACCAAGTTCCATATCCGACAACAGCATATGTAATCACGGGTAAGTGGAAGCAACCGTTCATCCGACGGTCAATTCTTACATATTCCTCCACAGGCACAGTCATGCCCCGAACTGTCATCACGCGCTCCATGTATCGAAACTGAGCAATAGTCAGAGTTTCACGCACTCACGTGCCTCGGGCCCCATCACGCACCAGTGCTGCAGCGGATTCGGCCACTCCAATGGGCGTCATTCGCATCGCATGCACTCCAATGCTTGTCGAATATTGTAAGACTTGCTCAGATTGTCTTTTGCTCAATATTCTACTACTTGTGCTTCTGTTGTCTTTGGAATGCATAAATAAGCAATTATTAGAACTTAGGCCGGCCTAAAATTAGTAAAATAGTGAATTCGTTGAGGTTTGTTTATGCGGTAAATGGATCGCCGGACCCCATAAATGTACATACTTTTACTTAGAGACAAGATTTAAAATTTCTGTGTAACTCAACATTGACAATACCACCAGCAAATACAAATATTTAATCCTGTGCTGAGCATATCAGTTAATATCTGGAACCACCAAATACATATTTACACTATTTAAAAAATAAACAAGCAAAAAATACAAATGCCTGGGACGAAGGACCTGTAATTATGTAATTAAATGGATGAAACGAATTTCCATTAGACCAATTATTCTTTGACAGTGTATAGGATATTATAAATATGTTACTCCAAATATTCTTGACATCCGGTGTTCGGCTACTACATAACAGTAGCTCTACATATCGATTTGCTTGAGAAACAAAATAAAATGTGCCCTATTTTGCTTTTCGGCATCATCTAAGTGTCTCATTGAGATCCATTACAGCCAATAAAAAGCTCTTATTTGGTGTAAAATACATACATATGTAGGTCTGTTGTCCATGGTGATATACATATGTACAATTCATATAAATGTATTTAGTGTTTAGTTAATATGTATATGTAGTAGTAAGTAGAGCGATATAAAGTAAAGCTTCAGCAATTTATTTTTTTAAACAGAACATTAAAAAGAGAGATCAAATTAAACGAAATATCCGTATAAGTAATTATTTATAGTCAACATGGTGTTAACCCACAAACTCAAGCCTGCTAGGGAGATCATGTTTAAATGACAGTTCGTTTAGTCTAGTTTATAATCAAAGTGTTCTGGATTTAAAATTCTATTCAACAAAAATATAATTTCATTGAATGATGTACAACGTATTAAATGCAACAAATGTCTTTCTTATTTGAACTGTACTTTTTACTTGTATGAGAGCTTGCCGTTAAGCTTCACAATTATTAAAATAGTATTATTTAATTTAATTTAGCCTGTTTGCGTACAAATCTGCTGCTAAGTACATTGCACAATTGCATATCACATCAAAATAATTGCAAGCATAAGCATGTGTGTATTATATTATAACTAAAAATATTCAAATATATATGTATATGTTTATGTTTAAAGCGTAGCTGTTTGTTTTTCACAATGAGATTCAACAATGACTAGATTTTTGGTATAAGATTAGACTTCGGTGGGTTTCCTTCAACCGCGCTCGATCATTGGTGTTGGCACCACTTCGTCATTTGAGTAGATCAGCGTGCCGTCCACTGTTTCTATAGTTTGTATCGTTGTTTTACAATAGAAACAGACTTTGGAATTCATCATGTGCTGCATGATGCAATCACTGCAGGACTGGTGCTTGCAGGGTGTAAATACGGCAGTAATGGGTTTAGCGCAACAAATCGGACAGAGCGAGTCCTCCGATGGCAGTGTAATATCCGAGAGCAATGCCTGCTTAATGCGCAAATTCTCGATCAACCGGCGAACTTCCTCAATCTCTTCGGTTGATACATGGGTGGGAACTATAATAGGAAGAATAATTGAGTTGCTGAGAATTTAATTTCTGTTAAATACCCACAGTCACTAAGCGCAAACTTTATAATAGGTGGATCGGCGCGTATTCGCTTCGAATTGTTAGGAAGAGGCACGCGCACATCGTTCGTCAATGGGTCAATGTGTGGACGCGCTGAGGGATCAAAATTGCCACGCGGTATGTCTTTCAGTTCCAGCAATGGTGTGTGTATCTCGCCCAAGGCAAACTCCAATGTGGCAAACTGAAAACTGGGGTCGGTGAGAAAGGCGCGCGATACGCGGGTCACCTTCTGTGGCAACTGGTCATTGTCCATTTCACTGCGCATCAAAGCTAACAATATTCCCAGTGATGCTGTTATTATCGGAAAATGTGTCACTGCATTTAAATCCGCTGAACACATGTCCACGACGAATTGGAAACAACCCGGAGGAACGGTTACCCTCGACAGCACTTGACTAATAAGCTGGCAAATACGATTTAGCAACAGGTCGCTGTTAGGTCGCGAAGCATCGGTGACGATTTCAGGTGAGACAGTTATAATCATCTCCAGGCAGCGCATCAACGAAACGGTAAGCTCAAAACACATAGAGCAGATCTTCAGTTGTTTGGGTTCGAAGAGGGTGTTCTCCTGACGCTGTGCCGTGTTCTGTATCTGTAGGAAAGATTAGAAATTTAAGGAGTTGAATTGCTTTATTTAAGATCGAGAAAATAAATTTACCTCCTGCAGCAGCAGAATGAACTCCGAAAACGCCCAATTCAGCTGACTGAGGACCGAGTTAAGAAACGTGGTAGCAAACGGTTCTTCTTCCATTAGTTTAGCTCCAAGTAAACGTTGAAAATGCTTCGAGGGATTGGCGGGCGCTACGTTATGCAACAATCCAGTGTGCGTTTCATTGCGCGATCGACTACGACACAAACCCTGATGCAGCGGCTGTGTGCCACCCTGCCACACGCTGGGTTGACGTGCATCTTTATAGGCGAAGCCCTCCCCTAACCAAAAGCGCAGCAACAGCCAATTACTCTGTCCCCAGGCCCGATTTTCATACGGTCTTAGGAGGGCTCGTACGAAGGTCACCTGGGCACGCTTCGAGGAACGTTCCAAAGCGCGTACCCCGGATTTGTGGCAGGTGAGCGTCCCTAAAGCTTGCAGCAAAGAATCTTTGCAAGATGCCAAAACGATTCGTGAATCCGCCGAGTGTAGGGCCAAGAACTCGGCAGCGGCATTTATGCTACACTCGGCATCTGTGAAGATAAACTTTTTAATAAGAGAACAAAATTTAGGTCTATGGTCTACCTGTGACTTCGAATTGCGCACGCAAATCGTGATGGGTAAAATCCATGACAGCATCTAGTAATATAGGTAGCGTATTCAAGTAGACCTCAGGTACAAAGGAAAACAGTGGGCCGGTGGCCGAGGCGCTCTAGTTATTTTAAAATAAACAAAATAAAAGTTATAAATATAATTAAGTATAAAAACTCTCTATTAGCTATTCTACAACCTTAAAAAAACATAATTTTTTTGCCAATTGTGCGTTCTTGAATTTTGTTAGATTTTGAAACCGAAATATTGTGAGGATATGATCAAATAAATAGGCACATACTATGCACGTTAGGTTTAAAGCGGTACAAATTATTGATTATTGATTTTAAATGACATATAACATATTGTTCATATTCAAAGTAGCATACAGACTTATAAGCTCATCTTCTGTCATCTATGCATACCTAGTAGTAATAAATTTGGTTCAGAAAGCTTTAAAGACAATTTTATTATTTCACAAGCTAACTTTAAAGTGAGGCTCTAGTTGTAATGTTTTTTACGCTTCCGTTTAGGTTACTAATTTTTAGTAAAAATTACATTGGTACATTGGTATATAATATAATGGTACCCGCAAGTTTTGTGGGGATACCGTGGCAAGCTCATTATGAATCGAATGTACTTTATGTCTCGGACAGTACTAATATAAGATACATTTGAAGCAATCTAGTCTACCCTTTACTCTCGAAGAATAACGTCTCACATAAAGTTAAGCTCACCGTCAAGGTCCGCAGCATGCGCTCCAGCAGCCATATAAGAAGTGAACGCCTATGATTGTTTAGAGCCACTCCACGAAGCCAAATTTGCTTGCGGGCCAAAGATATAGAACGAGTCTTTACAGCAGAGAGGAAGAGATATATAGGGAGTTTACATATTCTATTTTTAAAAGCTGATAGATTCTTACTGCAAACACATTCTGACGCTGACTAAATTTAGATCGCAGCTCTGCCATAACATGCGTGTGATTCTCATTCATACAGACATTTGCATGTTCCTCCAGGGCCACCAGTTTACGCTCGATGTCTTCACGGTAGTATTTCGTCTCTTTCAGCACCTCATTTAGGGCAGCAATCTCATCACGCACCGATGATATTTTCACTATATATTTGTGACCCGCCGAGTAGTAGAAGATTATACAAACATCCAGCAGCTCGCACAGACTTATCTCGGTATCGATATTGCCCGTTCCTACCTCAGAATTTGGCATGAGTCGTGGGTTGAGAAAGTGCGTGAAAGTCGTGTTGTTGCTACCTTGTGTGTGTCCAATTACTGCCACGTTGTTAATGTTCTCGCCAAGCAGGTACAGTGTAGTATCTGAAGAGGCCTGATAATTGATTCCATTGTTACCCAAGAGCCGTATCGCATTCTATACATACCTACTTCGTTCACACGCATTACATTGCGATCTTCATCGTAAATTTGCTGGGCCCGTGACGCTCCCAACCGTGAGTCGATATCGGGGCGATGTACTTTTCTCAAATGAGATAGCACGCCGCCGACACGATCAAAATGCATGTAGTCGAAGGTGCCGTCGTAGAAGTAATCTGGATTTACTTCGACATTCTTGCCAGGCAGCTCATCCTTAAAGAGTGTCCGCACTTGATCGATTAATATGCAGACAAATGCAAGAGCCACAGGAGCATCTAACGGATGCTGTATGCTCGATTGCATGAAGAAGAAAGCATGGAAGGGCTGTTGAAATATAAGAATATGGGATTAGTAGAATCTACTAAGGAGCACTTAACTCTCGCCTACCCGTTGCTCCATACTCAAATCGATGACATAGCGACGCATTTTAGTAAGAAACAGCTTACGACTAGAGGGACTGTCCGCAGTGCCATCGGTGTTGGTCATTAGTGTGGTTAAAAAGTCCTTCTGTGCTGCATACAAAGCTTCCGTCACTTTTCGCACTTTTTCTGCAACGCTCAAATATTTGTCTTTCGGTCCATCGATGCCTTCTGTCCATGCCATGTAATCGGGCAAAAGCTCCTGCATTATATAAAACTCCAGCGGATGTATATAGAGAAAAAATGCGAGGCTGCGAAAAGGATATTAATATAAAATTTGACACCTAAATTGAACCAATACTAACCAATGTTTTTTAAAAAGTTTAGCTTCTAACAAGTACTTTCTGGTCTGCTCATGCAGGCACAGGCAATGTAATACACTGAGCGCCTGACGATGCTTCTCATAGTCCAGGCCCTGTATTGTATGCGTAAATGTGGCTAAAAGCGCATTAACCATTTTTCGCAAAACAAACTTAATTTCATCAGCCTCCATGAAATTCCAGAAGAGCGATAACAGACCCATTAGTGTACTGTTGGGATTCTCTTTTTCGGCAGGCAGTGAAGTCATGTAGGAAATACGCCCGAGTAAAACATCCTCAATAATGTATGGATCGAATATTTCCTGAGTGAAACGCTCAATGAGGAGCGTTGCAAAAATACAATAGACTGTTTTCTTTGTAGAAACGCGTACTTCGTTCATCTGCAGGGGTCCAGATTGGGACCGCGTTTGTGCAATGTAATGCGAGAATATGCCCGCCAAATTGATCAAATAGTTCATAAGCAGGTTCGCACGACGCAACTTGAGGATAGGACGTGCCATTAATGGCTGAAATCCAGCAATTGGATAAACAAACGGACGATTGCCAAAGTTTGCCTGAATCCCCTGCGTATAGCCTAGCGAAACAGCGGCATAGAATGTAACACCTGGTGCTCTCTCCAGTTTGCTGAAAGCAATGCCCATAGAACGACCATTGCGATAATATTCAATGACCTCACGATCCACATCAATAGTAACGCCTATGATGTCGCCTATTTGCCATTTGTCCCCATATCTGTGGAGGAAATATGCTACATTAAATTTCATTAAATATGCAACCTAATACTCACTTTTTTGTTGATATATGCCACACTTGTTGCTTGCTGCCGTCATAGCCATAGCTATACTTCGTATCACCCACTCCACTGTTTTCGTTGAAAGTACAGCCATTAGATGCCCAACCGATTTGCATAACACCTTTCGTGTGTAAATGGACCTATAAAGTAAATAAGGGCACATTAAATGTTGTAGTATGTAGCGTACCTATCGTCAATATTCAGGGCCATTGGCCGGCAACCACCCACCCATTTAATATGATTACCTCATACATCCAGCGACCTCCATAAACACAGCAATTTGAGCGCACTGTGTTGAAACTGCCTTGAGAACGCAAGGCCAATCTGTCCGTGGACACACGCACTGTTGTCGTATAGTCCACATCGAATATCGTCAAATCGGGACCAACCCGCTGCTCTGTCTCCGCATAAAGCTTACGAATTTCGTCATTGCTGTCCGTTTGTATCTGTTGAAACTTGTCATCCAGCCAACTCCTCACAATGGTCATTTGCCTGCGGACGAGATTGGTATAAATAAGAGGCAGCATCATTATTAATGTCTCACTCACTTTGTCACCGACAATTCATCTATCCGAGGAGGCTTTGGATCCGTCACATTGGCACATGTCCCACCCTCCAGGTCATCAACCAGTTCCGTGTTCTCTTGTTCCAACTGCTCAAATATGTCTTCGTTGAACACTTTCACGAATAATTTTGAGATAGACATCTTGGCGCAAGCATTTATGAATAAGTTGCTATTAAAACATTGCTTACTTAATACATAAAATAACAAACTAAGAGCATTTTTGAAAACAAGTTTTTGGTTTATTTCAGCTCATGCAATGCTGCCAGCCGGCCTAATCGATTGGTGGTCCTGCCCAATCGGTTGAAAGCAATGCCAAATGGCAGCGCTAGTCGTCAGTGCTGCCAGTATGGACTCTTATTTTTTGTGTTTTAGGGGCACACTTTATTGTAGACGTTGCATTGCACTTGTAAACAATATTATTGCAAAAAAGAAAGATGGGTAGTGACTGGGATGAAATAAAACGTCTGGCTGCCGACTTCCAAAAGGCGCAGCTCACGTCCACCCTACAGAAGTAAGTGTCGCCCACACCAACATTACTTCAGAATCACAAATTATGCCTACATCTTATCCCTTGTAAGGCTATCTGAACGCAACTGCGTTGAAATAGTCACGTTGCTTTTACAGAAACAGCTGCTTGAAGTAGTATTTACTAACGATGGCAAGGAATATATAACGCCCGAGCAGCTGGAGCGTGAAATTCTGGACGAACTTTATTTGAACGGTGGCCGTGTAAATTTGGTGGAAGTCAGCAAAGCTCTCACCGTTGACCTATCCCGGATTGTGGCACTATCGGAACATATTGCGACAGAGAACCCTCACCTCCACTTCATTCTAGGTCAGCTTATAGATGAGGACTATATCACGCATATAGCGCAGGAAATTAACGAAAAGCTTGCTCAACGTGGCGAAATTTCCATATCCGATCTGACGTCACAATTCGATTTGCCATCTGACTTTCTGCTGCATGACGTAGTGGAGAAACACTTAGGCAAAATAATCAAGGGCCGTCAGGATGCGACAAATCCGCGCGTCTTCTTTACACAGGCATACATTCAGCGCAGCAAGGCGAAAATTCGTGGTGCATTAGCCGCCATTACCCAGCCCACAAACGTGGCAACTATATTGCAGCAAATCAATGTGCAGGAGAAAATCTTCCACTCGCTGTTAGACGAGATAGTTCCCGCTGGCCAGGTTACGTCCAAACTGACCAATGCTCAATATGTGCCACACATTTACGCCAAGACACAAGCGGATTGGGTCAATTCTTTTTACAAGCAAAACAGCTTTCTGGAATACGATGCCATTAACAAGCTGGGCATTACTGATGCCAAACAATATATACGCAAGCAATTTCCGAACGAGGAATTTCTTTTCCTTAAGCGTGTGGCGCTTGGGGCACGTCTAATTGAGTTGACGGTCGTGACAGCCCTCAATGAATGTAGTGCAACCAAAAACTATCTGGATTTGTCTACGACCCTGCCGTCCAATTTGTCCAACGACGATATTGAGGAGGTGTTCAACGTTATAATGGGTCAAAAACATACGAATCCCAGTAACTTCGTATACCTCGAGAGCATTGGTGAGCTTATCCGTGCGGTTATTGCAATTATTTTATGAATTGTTCCAATTGTTTTGCTTACCAGTTTTCTCACAACCGTACCTTACTCAATTGATGGAACCTTGCTTCGGAATGGCTCATGTGCAGGCCAAGGCAGCAATTGATAACGGTGTCTATCAGCAATTCATAGTAGAGAAAACATTGGCACACAAGGGTAACACATCGAGCGCAGCGGGGCTTGATGATGATGCCAAAGTAGATAAACGTGATGAGCGCCGGAAGAAAGCAGCGTCTGGCAAAGCGGGGGGTGGCGCTCAAGGCCGAGAGACTAAAACCAAATCAACTAAGAAACACCATCGCGGAGGTGGACGATCGGCTGCTCATAATGAGAGCAGTGATGATGAGGAGATGCAACATACGCGCACCGGTGGAAACTCCTCCAAAGTCAAGTCATTGGAGTTGGTTAAGATGGCAGACATTTTGAAGCTCATCTTGCCGTCATTGGAGGAGGAGGGCCTCGACCACTTGGCCAAATCTATTGCAGCGCTTTATTTTAAGTGAGCTTTTGAGAATTCATTTGAAAAAAACATTTACCATTATGTCAATATTTTAGTCAACTCAACCAAGCTGCCTTGGTCAAGGCTCAGGAACTCTTTGAAGCAACACCACAAACAAATCGCCGCCAGACGCATGCAGCAATTCAGGAGCGTGTCAACACTTTGCTTGGGGACATACGTCTCTATGAGAAGGGTCTGAAACTATTCCCCCAGGAAACGCAAGTGCAACTGGTCAAATATTTGCTCAAATCTTTAGGCAATGATATATGCAATGAATTGTCACTCTATGTGGCTAACGAATGCAATTTAACTGTCAAAAATCCTAACTTGAATTTCGATCAACGCAATAAACTGGCACAGGAATGTGGTAAGGCAATTCAGAACCCATATTCATATGCACGATGGCTTCATTTTCCGTTCTATTTCAGATGCTGCCTATAGAAATGCCTTGTTAGAACAAAACAAAGCCTTAAACAAAACTATCGATGATTTTGAATTGGCAACAGAGGCGGTATTAAAAGCTTGCAGCATGATTGTTAAAAAAATTGATAAGAAAAAGGATCGTCAATTGATTGTACAACACAAGGAAAAACTGCAGCAACAGTTGCGGGAGTGTAACGATTCCGCCTTGGTCCTTCATTTAACTGCATTGATACTGTTTACCACAATCAGCGGTTGCATTTTGCATGCATCGGGAAAATTTGTTTCGGTTATATTGAGTTATATACGTAGCAGCTTGACTGACCCGCAGAATGCGCTTCTCCAGCGCTATTATGGTTTGTAAAAATAACCTCAATAACAAACTGTAATTTATGTTCACAAATAACCCCCAGATCTGGTGCTTCAAGTACTGCAAACTACCTCCGATAGTGACGAATTAAAAACTGCAAACGAACAATTGGAAACCCTCAAATCTGAAGTTGTTGAACTGGCGCTGCATTTTGAACGCTCATCCGTATCGAAAGTGGATTAATGATAAACTAAATTTGACTGTTGACCTTACAAAACCTGCTGCGTGTTGAAGTGTTAGAACTTTTAATTTGTTTTTATATTGGCGTATGGTTATGGTTTGATTTTCCAATGCATTTTGATATGCACTTGCTTAACATCAATTACTAAATACAATCGATAAAATTACAAAAAGTACGCGCCTTATATAATGCTATTGAGTAATTGGGAATAAAGTTTTACATATGAGCATCCGATATTATTATGATCTAATTTCCAATATAACCCAACTATCTATATACACTTAGGATTATTGCAGGCTTTTTTAAAGTTTATTTTGTTGTGATTTGGTGCAGGATGGCCTTAAATTATAAACTATGTAATCGTTGTAGTATTTGCTTGGCCTTGTCGCACGATTGCCTATAAAAATGCGGATTGTATATTATTAGTTGAAATGACGAAGTTCTAGATTACTTACAGAAATAGCGGATTTCCTGCATCACAGCTTTCCATTGTCTGTCTTATATAGTTTATAAAAAGCTCCAAGTGTTTTAGAGTTTGGCTATCGGACACCCAAACGGTTGGTAAAGTGTTGACTATAACATAGGCTTTACTAATGGCGTCATTTGCCGTACAGACCTGAAAGCCATGCTCATTGTAATCACTTAAGATTTTATAGTAATTTATCTAGTACTTACGCGCATGGCCAATAATAGATAGCGATTTAGCAGGGCCCCTATTGCTAGTTCCCTTAAAGGTTTATCCGCTAAAATGCCCTGCCAGCTCAGAAAATTGCGGAACAATTTCAAGCCGCTGCAGAACTGACGCTGAAAAAACGAAGTCTTCGCCTCATAAACCCTGTAAATGGAAAGGGCGTAATGTTTATACATATTCAATGCATGGCTAGAAGTTTACACTTACTGCTTGGGAAATATTGGAATAAATACAT
The DNA here is from genome assembly GCF_003285725.1 of Scaptodrosophila lebanonensis. NCBI lineage: Eukaryota > Metazoa > Arthropoda > Insecta > Diptera > Drosophilidae > Scaptodrosophila > Scaptodrosophila lebanonensis. The sequence goes on from NW_022060558.1 coordinate 4,079,158, forward strand.
CGTTTTCTAAAGCTGAACGCATGCACTCTATAATGGCCTCAAACAATTTCTTTAGCTGCTTATTGGTTACATTCAATGGAAATTCGCGGGCCAGACGATTTATGAAACCAACCAGACGCAATGTTTGCGTTGTGGACAAAGGGTCCCAGCATTCTGTTACTAAGGCTGTTGAATAATAATCAGAGTTAATCCTTTTTAGCTGACTGGTTGGGGTTGGACAACTTACACGTCAACTTTGGTAGTACAATTTTTTCGATTAGGGCCGGAACTAAATTAACATCTGGATCTTCTTTTAAACGATCGACGGATTCATCCGCCGTGTACGCATACAGCATGCACGAAGTATACCAATGCATTGTCTCAATGTCCGTATACTCTTCGAGAAGCGGTGACCAAAGCAGCAGCTCGTAACGCACCAGAGGCGACAGTAACTTAGGTAAACACAAGCTCACGAACGCATCCTTATAGGAGGACATGTCGGTTTTGCGCCAAGCATAGAACTTCATCAATATCAAATCGATTTTACAAAACTCATCGGTCACATCCGCGAAACATGAAGCAGCTTGCGATTCGATTTGTGCTGTTGCGGCCAAAGATTGCTCGTGCTGTTGATCAGCTATCTCGTCGTCACTAGACATGCCATCCAAATGTGAGCCTAACAAATCGTTCCGTTCGCGCTCACAACGCCGGCGAGTTCTTCGACCTTCCCGTTCTGCGGCTCGCCGCACTTGTTCCTCATATTCTGCAGTGCGACGTGTTGTTAAAGGTTCTGCGAACGGCGACATCATTCATTATAACTGAAAGCAAGAAATTATAACCTTCACCGCTTACTTGTTGCTTCGGCCATTTCTTTAGCTTGGTCTCGGACATCCTGACGGCGTCGATTCACCAAATAACGCTGATTTTTGCCATATAGCTGCAAAGCTCGCTTCTCCAGCTCATTAATAAGGGGTGTCTTCTCATTGAGACAATCCACGAGATCATTGACATAGCACTTGATTTCTTGATAGAATTTATACTTAGCTGCCACTGTTGGTGCATTCTGTTGACAATCAAGCTCCCGGAGTTTCAGGGCTTTAAGCTCTGTAGCTATACGCGCCATCGTGGCGCTGTGGTCCGCGTTGCTGTCCTTGAGTTCGGCTAGTCGGGAAGTAATTGTTGAGCACACCTCCTGAGGAGTTCGCAATGCAGTCGCCTTTGGTTTGGTCTCCTTCTTTACCCTGTTGCGTGTCGCTGTTGTTAATGCACACCGGTCAATTGCGTTCTTTGCATAGGCTTGCTCCAATAGCGTTGATGTAGACTGTGGGGCCAAGAGCTGGGCATCTTCTAAGCCATTGCCGCTACCAGTCGGTTTGATCATGAAACGGGACAACACAGTCTCGTGCTGGGCATGAACCAGCTGCGCCCCTGTCACACCTTTTCGAATCTGTTGATTCTCCCACTCGTGCATTTCACGTTCAGAATCTTCCTCGGATACTAAATTGAAGGGAATAAAAAATTCAATTATTTTTTGCAAATCCCAAGCCCTAAATATGGTGCACGTGCCGTCACGGGTGGCTACAGCAAGCTACCAACTACATACAATCATTCTCAACAGCATAGAACTGTTCGCGACGCTCTTCGCGCTCCTTGCGACCAGTTATATCGTTCATATCCATGCGCTCTTCGTCGTCCGACTGATCGCCCTCGACATCTTCGCGTGGCAGCCTTGTGCTCAGTTTTGGAGGTTCTTTAGGCTCCTCTATGGGTATGAATTCGGCAGCACCTGAACCAAAAAATGGACATGAGTTAAAATGCAAAAGTTTTCACCCATATTGTTTCTACTTACCTTGTTCCCGAGCGCGTTGTCTGCGCTTTCGAGCAGCATGTATCATCGCTGCATCCGGAATGGAGCCGCTCTCCAGCATTTGTCTGAAATGCTCCGGCTTTGAGAAGCGATGATGAGCAGTCCGTGAATTGTCTGTTTCCTCGACTGTTTCTTCATCACTCATATCGTCACGACCAGCGCATAAAGCAGACCGTCCATTTAATATAACAGGCGTTTCGGATTTTTTAACCACAAGCTGTTTGGATGTAAAAATTGTGAGCCATATTATTGATAGTCAGGCGGAATATGATCAAAAAATCGCTGTGAGTGAGCTAGGCATGCATAGAATTATTCAAAATATAGGATCTGAAGGATCGTAGATATAACTACACAAAGCTTTAGAATAGTTGTTTTGTTTTTACATACACTTTGTATGCATTAAAATTATTATAAATATAATTGTTTTTTTATATGTGAGTTTTTGTTTTTGGTGGTACGTAAATCGGAAAAAATTGGTTTCTAGAAAATTGAATAATAATAACCTTACCACAAAGTCGTCTGTGCGTATTTCGGTTTGGATCATATCATTATCACATTTTTTACTTTTACTCTGTACGCTCGCGCCGATATCTGCCGACGCACTTCTATATCTACTGCTACCAGTAGTGTGACCCGAAGTTGAGAGAATACTGGACCCTAAATGCTGTGTACTACCACTACCATTCTCATTATTTCCACTGTGCCCGCCAGCGTTTGTGGATTGTTCTTCACGCTTCTTTTTGCGCCGCTCCTTGTCCATCATTCGCATCACCTTTTTGCTATGAGAAGATTTGCGTACTTGAAAGACTTCGCCATCGTCCTCTGCAAAATATAGTACATAAAACACTCTTATTATAAACTCATCATTTATATATAACATAGCAAATACTAACCATCGTCTGCAAAGCTAAGTAGCTTGGGTTGGCTCTGACTTTGTTTGCCCACTCCATTGTCACTACTAGATGGCTTCGAATGCTTCTTTCCCTTATCGCGCTTCTCCGATGTTACTAGAAGCGACGGCGCAACTAGATTTCCATCCGCCTTCGATTCGGCAGCACCACTGTAATTGTGATTCGCCTCGTCCTCGTCTGCGTCCACATTGCTGGAAAAAACTCGTCGCTGTATCTTTTTCGGTTTGCGAAAAAGCGACATTACGGCCACGCGCTTTTTTGCGCTAAACAACAGGTAAAAAATCAATAATAAGCAACTAAATCTTTTTTGCAAAAAGGACGTGCTTCGTCTTATAGAACTGTCAAACTATCGATACAATGAATGATACAATCGATAGACTTCATTAACGGGTTCGATTAATTTACAAGTTTTTGAACTACAAACCAAACTAGAATATAAACGCTGTGTACGTTTATATAGTAAAATGAAATACCGAAATCATCAAAAGAAATAAACAGAGTATTTTTTTCCAACGCATTGTTTACTCTTTTATTGCGGGTCATCCATGATTTAACTTGGTGAATGAGACTTTTTGTGTGACCGTATCAAAACATAATTTATTTTGCTCATCTCTAAAAATGTGTGACACATTTGCTGTTACTCAGGGCTGGGTAATATCAGAAATTAGTTGAGTTGTTTGAACTAAACGGTGATATACTATTATTTCTTTTGGAACTCAGATTCCGAACAGTTACTATTTTTTGGGATTTTTATTCAATTATTAATTATATTAAATACATGTATGAATTTGATTGACCAATGTGAAGAAACCTTAAGAAAATGATTACTGCCACAGTTAATAGTTCAGTTCCATTGAACTGTTTAATCGTACGTACTGAGAACGAACCGACACAACTCTGTTGCTGCTGCGTCCGTTCGCATCTGCTTAAAGCGATACGCTAACTTACATATTTGAGCATTTAAAGTTTAACTGGTGCCGCTGCCATAGCCATGGGCCTTAAAGGTTGTGAAGTGGAATTGGATAACCCGTGGAATACTTACTATGCGGGTCAAACTTTAAACGGACAAGTAAAACTGACCTTCGACTCGCCAAAAAAAGTCCGAGGTATTGTATTTATTTTAAAAATAAAAGTGTGAAACTCAAGCAAAGTTTAGTCAATTACATTACTCATGAAAGTGACGACATCAGGGTACCAGGCACTAAACCTCTGTAGTATATACATATGCATGTACATACATACGTAGTACATCTACACAAATATGTACATGCAATTCGCTCGTGAGACAGCTGGTTTGATGATTAGCTAGTAACAACAACAACAAAGCTGGGCCAACCATCTCAACCATACCCCACCCTCATTCGCAATCGAAAGCCGGTCTGTTCTCCTTATACATAAATAATTATATATATGCATGTACATACATATATACTATAAATACATACATACATACGTGCGTATTAAGTGAATATTCATGTACATATGTATGTATAGAACAGCATTCCTCTCACGATCGTGTTTGGGGCCATGCAATACTAAGAGTGGACTTTATTTTCGGTCTTCGCGGTTGTTGAACTATTTTTGTCCAAACCGCATTCCGTTGATCGCAAATTGCGTTCGTGGATGAGCAGCCTATGGAACTGCCACACAAACTCCCTCGCTATATGCAGCACTAATATATGTATGTTTTGATTGGATTGGGCGTGTACCTTCATAAGTTCAATTAGACATGCATTCTAAAATTCAAAAGCGACGACTCGACGGCTACGCAACATTGATGATGATAGAGATGATGTCATCAAATTGCGCAATTAGCGCAACAAAAGTCAGGGCCAATATTGACCATCGATACATAGTATATACATACATATGTATGTTCGTACTAAATGTATTTACCACCAAATAACTCCTTAAACCTTAAACCTTTCTCAAGATTTGTGGCTACAATTCTACGTTTCAGCAATAATTATTAAGCCATTTTATTTTGCTCCAACCAGGCATTATTATTCGTTTCCTGGGTGAATCAAACACCGAATGGACAGAAGAGCGCAATGTTACTACAAGTGAAGGCAAAACTGAGAACGAGATAACGAATCTCAAGGGCCATGAGGAGTATTTTAAGATACAATACTATTTGCTTGGCGGAAAAAATAGTGAGTATAACCGTGTTGTACCGAGCAATGTTGGATAATAATATTATTAATTTAGGCTCAGAAACTGAGTTACCGCCCGGCACACACACCTATCCGTTTACGTGCGCACTGCCACCCACACTACCGTCCTCCTTTGAAGGCGAATTCGGTCATGTGCGATATACCATCAAGGTGACTCTGGATCGACCATGGAAATTCGATCAGGACATGAAAATGGCCTTTACTGTTATAGCGCCGGTCGATTTGAATCTTAATCCGCGTGTGAAGGAGCCTTTTAAACTTGAACTTGAGAAATCCTTCTGCTGTTTTTGCTGTCGCTCAGGTCCACTTTCTGTGGTCACCACCATCCCTGTCACAGGATATGTGTCCGGTCAAATTATACCCATTAGCTGCGAGTGCGATAATGCTAGCAATGTTGGCATTAATGCCGTAAAATTTGAACTACGTAAGCTGGTCACCTTCCACACAAATCAACCGCGTAGCGAGAAACGTGAATCGAAATGCGTTATTGCACAATTGAGCATTGGTCCTGTGGCCGCTGGTGAATCTCGTACATTTACACAGCAATTGGAGATACCGCCATTGCCGCCCACAAATCTTCTCAATTGTGGCATCATTGCCTTGGATTATGACTTACACGTGGAGTGTGATGTTAGTGGGCCACATCGTAATCTCAATGGAAAAGTTCCCATTACCTTAGGTACTATTCCACTGGCTTCCTTCAAGCCACCCGCACCGTATACTGATGTGCCGGCCCAGGTGCCACCACACCAGTTGGACGACCCTTCGCTGGCGCCTACACAGCCCGTTAGCCCAGTTAGTCCACCCAGCGGTGCCGGCGGCGCCCTTGGATGGAATGTTGCAGACAGTGCGGGCGGAGAACTGTATCCTAATATTCGTAAGTTCAAGCCATTAATATTATAGAACACTTGTGTAACTCGGGTTTTTCTCTTTCAGCACCACCTCAGTTTGTTGAGACTGAGTATCGTGGGACTATTGCCGGTCGTGATGACTCTGAGCATACTCAAATCATTGGAGATGGCGCATTTGCTCCGCGGTATCCAACATTTCAATTTAACAATGCCACAGCGCCACCGTTCAATCGTTGAGTTCATTTTGAAACTGTTTCGCCAGGACTATGCTGTATCCACAATTTTGACTTTCTACCAGTGCGCAAATTTGTTTTCTATATGTATATGGTCAAATAATTATAATCAATTGTAGAGGTGCTTTTTTCTCAAATTTGTACGCTTCCGTCCGGCATTTATTTAAAATATAATGTCGCTGATAAATATATTTGGTCTTGCATACCTTTGAGAAAGTATGTGCAATTAAAAACAAGAGTGCCTAAAATAAAGAATCTTGCTTAAGCTGTGCTTTTTCGCCCCTTGTAGCAAAAATTAGATACCAATATTTCTTTCAAACGGGCTTGAGCATTAATTTTAAAGCCAATAATTTACATAATTTCTTAAAATAAAAGAATATCATGTTTTCAATATTTTAAACCCATACTATATTTCAATATGATCAATGGTATATAATATTTGCATAAGGGAGGGCGAGGCACAGTTATTTTCACTACATTTGCAATGTATCTTATTACAAATTAGAAGTATGTATGCATTTTGAATTAAAAGTGGGAGGTGTGGAGTACATAAATAAGTATATTTTTGACTAGCGGGACAAGATTCGTCATTAAGTTATAAATATTAAACAACGCGTGGATCTAGGAACGCAAATGTGATATCCAATATCTTAATGTACCGATCAAATATTTTAGAATATATCATGATGGAAAAGGAAGCATGGTTTACAGCTCTATTGGGATTGCGTTTTATTTGAAAAACTCAAATTGTTATGTTTATAAAGTCTCATATGTTCCACATATTGAAAGCCACCCAATGGCGTTGAAAGGTTTAAGGATCTGCTTCGTTTTATAAGCCCTTCGTAATTATTTATGAAGCAGCACCGCATCTTATGTAAAGGCATCTACTTCGATTTGTTGGCCCGTGGTGCTGCATCTGGAAATAAATAATACTGTTCCAAACAGTTAGAAATTACTCTTAATTTACATAATATTTATGTACGAGTATATACAAAGAAACGAAAAATAGGCTTACCCACAACATGCGCGCAAAACCAGTTAACACGCTCGAGAAGTTGCGTTTGCAATCATCTTCATCCTCTTCTTCCTTCAATTTTGTTACACACTCCGAACCCCCCAATATTTCAATCTCTGGCTCCTTTGTTTTCTGCTTACGAACGCTCTTGCTCTTAGCCTTGCAAGTCGCCGACCCACCTCTAATAGCAGTACTATCTTTCTCATTATCTTTGCTGGTAAACAGGTACGCCGATCTCTTTGGAAGCGCTGTTGTGCCACCCAATATTACGATGTCTTTGGATTCCTCGACCTGCTTCGGAAAATGTGTGAGCTGTTCCAAGTTTTGGACCGTCTCTGAAAGAACAGCGGGACGAATTACTACAACAACACGTTCTTTCAGTTGATTTTGGGATGGTGCTTCGGCTGATTCAGTTATTCGATTGCTTTCTGATTCCGGTATGGATGCCGTAGCGATCTTATGCGCCTGGCGCTTATTGTGATATTTCGGAGCCAAAGTTCCAGCATGTTGAATCTGTTGTATATTGCGCTGGCCTCGACGATAGCGCTTTCGTATGCGTTCTTGGCGTACTTGGATATTTGAATGTTGCCTACTACGTGCTGAAGCTAAGACTTTTTGATTGACACCTGACCATGCCACTCCGGCAAATGTAGCCATTCCGCGCTTGGTGTCATCCACTTGCGATTCTGTTTTTGTTTTTCTGGCTCTCGACCTGCCTCCCATATTCATTAACTTGTCGTAGAGGAATTGCGCCAATGAAATTTTTGGTTTCGATGTTGTTTGATCCTCAGTGTCTTTAAGCACTACGCTCATGCCTAGTTCCCCTTCTTCCAGTTGTGCCCCCGTAGAAACTCTTCCCATCTGCATTTGGTTGGGTTTACTCTCTGTTTCCAGCACCTCGTCAGGCTTTGATTTCACTTCGTCATCCGACTCTTCAACCTTTTTAATGTCTTTTATGTCTTCAAACAGAGCCACCTTGACCTTAACTCTTCTATTTTCCTTACGATCATAATTTTGATCATGAACTTGCATTTCTTCTTCGCGTCTTCTATTTTGTATCCACTCCTTAATGCTTTCCTCAAATCTCACGGTGCTTTGGATTTCATGGATACTTTTTTCTTCATTTCTATCGCTCTCCTCTGCATTTCTTTCGGCTTGATTCGCGCTCACATTAAGAGCTGGTTGCGGATCAACTAATTTTCTAGCCGCAAGGTAGTCGTCTCTTACCTTAGTGGTTGTAACCTGTGTAGTCTCAACATATTTGCTTTCCATCGGAGGTGCAATTTTAGAGGTTGGCAATAATATGTCGGCGGATGCCGATTTTTGTTGTGGTGGTAATTGTGTTAGCTTTGTCGAAGTGGCATCATCCATATAAATATTATTGCAATCGGATATGTGTCCAGATACTTTTTGTTCACCGATGGAGACAGTATCAGGCGTGAAGAATTTCGAATTCATTTCAGCTTTTGGACCTTTATCTGTGGTATTCTTTTTCAATTTTTCTACTTTGGCTAATGCATCAGAACTTCCCGACGTCTTGTTATCAGGTCGGAAGGGAGGAATTTGTTTTCTAAATTTCATGCTTTCTTCAGTTCCAATGTTCTGCGGTTTCATATTTAATTTTTCGGTTTTCTCAGCTTCCTTAGGTTTTTTCTGCTTTTCTTTGCCGGCTTCAATCGGATTGCGCTCAAAATAGGACTGGGATATTTTGGATAAGAAAGCACCAAAACTATTTTCGGGTTGACGCGGTTCTTGCTTCTTTTCAATAAATTGAGAAATTTTGATTCGAGACGAGCTTTCTGCAGATTTCTCAAAATCCTCATTGGTGTTACGGTCGGATTTTTTTAACCGAAATTCTGCGGTTTCTGATTTATTTTCGTTAGGCGATTTTTCATTCGATTCCTTCTCAAGATTATTCATTTGGGCTGTTGGTTCTTTTAAATTTTGTCTAGCGTCGTTTGTCTTATAAATATCTTCATTGCCCGATTTTTTCCTTGATTCCTCCCTATCCTTGGGTATCTCCATCTCGGCATTTGATTCAGTTAAGTTTTCTTGTGCCCGTTTCGATTTTGAAATATCCTCAGGGGAGTTTTGCAGAGCGGGTTCTTGCGACTCTGCCAATTCAGCAGCTAGGGCAGCATCAGCTTCTTGCAGAGCTTGAGACTCGGACATTATTTCAGAATCCGGCAAGGGTTGAATACTTATTGATGCATTTGCTTCATTATTTTCAACAACAAGGGGGTTAGTCTTGCTTGTATTTAGTGGTGCTTCAGTCACGGGCGCAGGATTAACTGGTGCCGGCTCTGCACTTCTTTCATTGCTAGGAGCTTGTGGGTCTGGTGCTCTCTCTCCACTTACTTTACTAGGGGCTTGTGTATCTGGTGGTCTCTCTGCACTTATCTCATTGTTAGGAGCTTGTGGGTCTGATGCTCTATCTGCACTTATCTCATTACTAGGAACTTGGGGATCTGGTGTTCTCTCTGTGCCTCCTGCACTACTAGGAGCTTGTGAATCTGGTTTCGAAGCTGCCTCTTCTGGTGTAGCAGTAGGTCCAGTGTTCCTAGTCTTAGCTGTTTCCTTAGTCTCAACTGGAGCTCTCGGTGTAATATCGGAACTTCTTTCAGGAATTTGTGAACCTGGGGCCGTTTCGACGGTCTGAGTTGCTGGGTTTTCTCTAGGGGCAGAGTCTGGCGTGTGTACGGTTCGTTGCTCACCTGCAGGACGTGTAGTAGTTGGTTCGGTTTTTATGGTTTCGGCCGTAGGTTTTGATTCAAGTGGTGCTTTCACTGGAACTCGGGAATCTTTTAGACTCCCAGGTACACGATGTGGTTGATCAGATTTTGAATGTTTCACAGTCGGTTCAGTTTTTGTGGTCTTTGCCGTAGGTTTTGCTACATATGGGGCTTTCGGAGGGGCTTCCGACATTCTTTCAATTCCAGGAGGCTTGGGATCGGGGCTTAATTGTTTGTTTGGTACAGCATTTTGTGCAGTTTTGATAGGCTCGACCGTTGGTTTTGCTTCAGGTAATGGGGCGGCTGGTGGGACTGGTTCCACTGGCGGAAGTCTCGAACTACCGTCATTAGTAGGGCCAAATTGGTTTACATGGGCCGCGACAGTAACTAGGTTTGGATGTTCCCCTTCTTTCATCGCGGTACATAAATCGGATGGTATCACGACCTGCACTTTTAAGGATATCTCTGGCGCGCTAATATCGATAACATCGCCAACAATTGGCTCCTTCGGATCTTTAGTTTTATGTGTGTAATCTGCCTCCACCTTAGCTGTATTTGATTTAGCTTCAGACGCACTTTCCTGTTGCCCCTCAAATTTCGCCTCACTATCAGAGCAGTCGGAACTCTCATTTGTAGAAGTATCTGATTCCGCAATTATAAGTGGCTGCACAGAATTACTGCCTTCGACTGATTCACCTGATATATCAATAAGTTTCACCTCAAGGTGCGGCTGATCATTTGATTCGGCAATTATTGTGTTCACTGTTGAAGAAGATGTATTCGTTTCAGATGAGCAATTCTGTAACTCCGTGGGCGCTTCATCAGCAATTGAGGAGGACTTTAAAGCGCTTGTATCTGGACCGTCCTTTGCCACTGCGTTTTCAAGTGGGACACCTGGATCCTTCTTCAAAGATGGGCAGCACTTCTTCTCCAAAGGATTACCTCCACGTATTTCAATTGCCTTAAGGTGCCGCAGCCGCATACGCTTTTTTTCCTTATCATCGTGCTTCTGTCGCCGCTGATGTATGATAATTTGTGGAAAAATAAGAGGCTGCTTATGGGGCTGCGGTCCATATGTGGAGCATATGAGACCCAGGCATTGCGGAGTCCTGCGATAAAGCGCAAACCGTCGTATGAGCACACTGACCATGTTTTGAGCTCACCTCGAAACTATCGGTAATTCTAATTTAGTATAAAACTGTACGTTAGGCCGAAAGAAATATGTGTTTAATTTTTATACATGCCGAATACAATTTTGCGTCAAATCTTTTTGAGAGTATACAAAACGGTTTCTAAATGTTTCTAAATCGAAATACTTAAAACTTAACAGGGTTGTTGGCATCTTTGGGTTGCACGTGAATCATGACTTTTATGGCTCCGCTAGCTCTGCTTCGTGCGGTATCAAAAGCTTTAGCTGTTTCGGTTATATCAAAGTGATGGGTCACCAAACGTTTCACATTCACCTTTCCCGATGCGACAAGTGCCAAGGCGGCGGGGTAACTGTGTAGACATTAAAAACCAACAAATTAGCTTATAGTATCTTGGCAGGCCCATTTTACTTACTCGTTACAGTATCTAAATACGCCTCGTATATCGACTTCTCGTGATAAAGCATTAATCAAGGGTAATTTGACCTCAGGGGCTCCCATACCCACAACGACGACAACACCTTTATGACACACAAAAATGCTTAGATAAATATATATTTATAAATAAAAATATATGAAATACCTCCGGATCGAGTAGCCTATAAAAAAAGATGATTATAACTCAATCCACAATACCATCTAGGTGCTTTACTTACCAAGATACCCGCCTTGGTGGTAGACTCAGCACCACAACACTCAATGCACTTGTCCGCTTCTCCTATTATCTGACGCACACGGTCTCTCACTTGCTCTGCACTCATTTGTGTCGTCAGCAATAGCGTATGGGTGGCACCTAGTTCCTTTGCCACATCCAAACGTTGTTGGGTCAGGTCTGCTACCAAAATTGTTGAAGCTCCCATGGATTGAGCAACAAGAAGTGTGACCAAGCCAATTGGTCCTGCTCCCAGAATAAGTACTTTAGAACCTAAGCCAACGCCGGCCCTTCGGCAGGCGTGCACTCCCACAGACAGGGGCTCCAGCAGCGCACCCTCCTCCATGGTAACATGATTCGGTAACTTGTAGCAAAAATCGGCCGCATGTTTAAAGTAGCGCGTAAGATTTCCATCATAGGGTGGCGTGGCGCAAAAGACCATATCTGCACAAAGGTTGTACTGACCCTGCTTGCAATGATCACAGATGCGGCATGGCACACCCGGCTCGATGGCGACGCGATCGCCAACGACTAGGTTTTTCACATTTTTTCCAACCTTGGCCACCACACCGGCCGCTTCATGGCCAATGATCATGGGTTTCGTCAAAATAAAATCGCCAATACCCCCCTTTTCCAAATAGTGCACATCAGAGCCGCAAATTCCGACGGAATCCATCGCAAGAAGGACCTCTATGTGAACGGAATAGCAGTAATATCCATTAATTATAATATAAGGAGGTGATCGATGTATCAAAATACTATACATACATATATAATAGTATGTACATGTTTAAAATATAAATAAATACAGCGATTTAATTTAGTTGTGCGCTTGATCAACAGCTAGCTGCCGAGAATCAAACTTATTTAAATGTTAAGGAGAAATATTGCGCGTTGTGCCGGGTGTGCGTGGTTTGAATTTTATTTTTTTGAGAGTCCTGTATACTGTGTAATTCTGTGGACTAAAGTCCTGCTGGAATTTTTGTTAAACTTATTGTTATCTGACAGCATTATGAGATATTTAAATTAAAATATTAAATATTAAAATTATTAAAATAATTCATCTGCCACTCCGTCACTCTGTAAACTCTAAATCTACGTGTTTTAGGTTTATTTTCCTTATCATTTGAGCATAGAAAATTTCAGCCGATAGCAACATTTTGATGATGTGTGCAGATCGCGAGACACAAAACAATGATTACAGAAAATTATCCCACCTGTGTGCTGAAGCGTGATCAGCGCTTGATCAACCCACACGAGATTATCTCGATCATGATACTTTTATACTCTTCATGCTCATAAGTATGACGTAAAAAATCAACGCAGACATGTCCGTTTTTTGTCCGCCTGTCTAGATAAATGCCTGGTTTTCGGAAGAAACCAATCACACTTGGGATGTAGACTCTCCTAAGCCCTAGGCAACACAAGTATTAATTTTTGTTTGTTTCGCTATTTTACAAGGCATAAAACACAGCCCCTAAGATTTCTATACGCTTTGGCTTAAACTAGTGTAATACTCTCTTTTAGTAAATATTTTGCTTACCATCATCAGCAATTACCGGTACAGGACGTTGCTCCTACAACGAAAATAAAAGTTCCATACGATATGTACAACGAACTTTAAGCGAAATTTCTAAGTCTTACCAATCGCAGATCTTCAATGCCATATAAAACTGCAGTTAAGTTATCCTTTGCCATTTTTCTGATGTTCGAACTCTCTGCTCTCGACTTTGGGACGCGCTATGAACACGTTGCGGCAAATGCTGAACTTAGACTGCTGCTTGAATCGCTTAAAGCAGCACTGAGAACTATAAAGTGGTCGTATATTCATATGTACACTCGTATGTCTGTATATGCGCGTAAATATGTACATATGTATGTATGCATATATAGATTGACCGCAAATAAAATTCTTTTTATAATAATACGCTTTCCGCACTCTCGCTTGTGCTCCCGTGCTTATTGTTGCTATCGCAACAGCTGTACGCTCTTGCGCTCTTCCCACTCTTTTTTTATTTTTTTGTAAGGAGTGGGAGTGCCGGCCAAATGCAATTTGTTTTGTAAACACATCCGCTTGGGGCGCTCTATTTATCAAAAGTAGTCGGTATTACTGTTTGTTTTTATGGAGGTGTTGTAATACCCTAATGAAGACACTGTTACGGCCTTGTTATCAGGTTTGACACGAATTCCCTGAATTCCAAATTTAAGCAATAAAATGCACTAGCATGGCATGACGTCTTGACTAAGGACTTCAAACACTTTTGCAGTTCTTCGGACTCTTTAGTTTATTGATGAGTGGTTTGTTGTATAGCAACTCTTACATATAAAAGTGTAGCTAATCTTCGGCGTGTCGATATATTCTACTTTATTACTTTTTACGCCGGCTTTTAATTGTTGTAATTTATTTAATCAGTGCACAAAATGCCCGAGTAGTAGCTGAAGTGTAGAACTAAAGTACAAGCTCAAGGTGACCGCTGCTGCTGTTATCACTTGTTTCAAGGTGGGAAATGTGTATTTGAATTATATGTACATATAATTGTATCTTTATTTCGTTATTTTTTGTTTTTTAACTGCAATAAACGAACAAACCGGCCCATTAAGCTGTGCCATTCGAAAACATACATATGTATGTACATACGAGTGAATACCTACCAAGGAGTGATTAGCGCGATTAGATGAGCTCTTACCTTCCACCTTTTGCAACTGATTAGGGCATACTTGGGCACCTGTATTTATTTTTCTTAAAATAGTTTATTGTTTTAATTGAAATAGACATGGTTTGAGTCGCATTTTAGATTCTATGTATTTATTGTTGCGATATTTTGGACTAATTATCCATTCAATATATGTGTGTATATTTATTTTGTTCTCTTTTTGTAACATATAGAATTTCTTTTTAAAAACTTGTATGTGTATGTGTAAGTTCTCATTTCTTACCCTATAAATATTTATTAACAAAATGCTGTTTTGTTTTCCAAAATCACGGATACGTATAAATGCATAGTCTGTAAATGCTGTTAAGTTTTCAAACGACTTGGCTTACATTTTAAAAACAAACGTACATATACGCTTTTATATATATAACTATCATGTTTATGTTCACACACATATATAAGCGTGTAAGTGTTCTCTCTAATCTTTTTTCTTAGTTAGTATCTTTTATATGAAAGGAACAAATTTGGCAAAGCAGACTTAATGCATAGCAAATTAGTTATACTGAAGATATTTTCGTTACTATGTATTTATGCATTTAATTATTTTTATCACACACATGGTCGACAAATGAAACCGTCAAATTGAAGAGCTTGAAAAACTACAACAACCACAACATTCAAGCTGTGGATGCTTCAAATAAATGCATTTTGGGCTATTTTTTCTCCTAAACATTCAGCCTACAAGTTTGATTCAGTTTCTTATTTTAATTCTGGTTATGTTTGCAATTAGCAGAATTTAAATGGAAAATGCTGCCCCCGTTGAGAGTTAAGAGTCAGCATTTTCATGTTTTAGATTTCGTGACTCACAATCTCTGTATTCCAAATTGAATAATCAAAAACTTTCCGTTTATACTATGTGATTATTTCTCGGCAAGTATATATTTTTGTATACTTTGAGCTTTTGATTATATTTTGTTGACTCTAGATTTCTGAATTCCTATTTCGTAGATTAAACCTTATAATCGAAGTTAATCACAAAACTACGCTGTTCTTAATTTCAAAATGTAATTACTACATATAGGTTCCGATATAATTTGGATCAATCGAGATATTTTTCACTCTAAAACGGGAGCAGCATTTGACGGAAATGGAAGAAATGGGGGAACAGGTCAGATGATCTCATTACAAATATATGACAGAAGTTTAAATATTGGATTTTTGTGTTATTCACATAGACTCTTTTTAATTTGACGGCTCATTAATTATATATCATATGACCAATTGGCAGAGAATTAGTCAGATCCTTACATTGACAGCTCTTGTCTGGGTTTGTTTATGTGCAACCGTTGTGGATCCTGGGGCGCCACACAAATATCGGTCAATATAACCACTTCATATGGGCTGCAGTCGGACATCTGCAGAAAGCCACATAGCCAACCATAGAATCCCTTTTCTATATCGGTTATATCATTTACCCAGCTGCTGTATTGCAGGCTCAGCTGCCTAAAGCCCGAGTACAGACCCAAGCCAAAAGTACACAGCACAATAGCCAACGGATAGGCCAAAATAAGTATGGGGGTGACAAAAATCTTGTGCAGATATGATTTCTCCTCACAGTAGTAGTTGAACATATTATACCAAGTTAGGGTGCCTATGTAGAAGGAGTACACAGCCGATATGACCACAACAAAGGGCAAACAGAGCAAGGATAACAGCAAAATGTGCAAGCCAATGCCGCAGCTGCAGACACAGCAGAGATTTGTGCCCTTCTGAGACTTGTGGGTCATGGCATTAGCATTGAGTTGCTCCAACTCTTCGCGACTGATGTTTATTTGCAAGTCTATAGACTGGCCCTTTTTACGCCCGCGTTTCACTGTACCTGTTTGAGTAGGAAGTTTTTTATATATAATCTTCAGAGCGAGTTGCTCACTTACCAGTCATGGTCAAATAGTTTCCCCCATCGATATTCTTGCGGGTCTGATAGCGCTCCAAACTCTGGTCATATGTGTTCAGGACACTCGTCTCGCCGGACTCCAAGTCCTCGTAGTTGGCTATATCTGGAGATGGCTGACTGCGCACATGTGGTAAATCAGCTGTACGTATATTGACGCGTTTCTTCGAGGACAAGGGGTTGCTAAGACAGTCGTGGGATTTGGCCATTTTGGCATCCAGGCTGCTCTCTGAATAGCAACAGCTGCTTGGTGTCACTGTCGTGCTATCGTGGCGCTGAGATTGCGATGTGGATTTGGTATATTGGGAAATGGATTCGAAGTTCTGAAGCTCATTGAGATTTCCAGCGGAATGGGCCGATTTATTGGAGTTGGCCGAATGCGTGCTCGCGAGTGTGTCCTGAACGCCCAATTCTCCAGGCAATTGTGGCAGTGGCTGCTTGTTTTTAATTATCAGCTTGGATTTGAGAAGCTCCTCCTCGAGGCCGGGATTAGAGGGCGAAAGTTTGGGTCGATTTGCCTGTGGCAAAAATACATATTTGATATATGTATATACATACTACATGTAGATATTTGAAGAGTAAAGTCGAAGGACCTACCTGCACATTGACTATATGGTCGACATAATTTTGTTTTTTCGCCTCGGCTTTCGTTTGTTGACGTTTCCGAGGCGGTATGAAAACAGGGCGTTCCTTTGTGGCCGAGTTAACTTCGACACTCATTGCACTCTTACTAACCATTTTGGTGCTGATAGCTTTTCCAGTTTATCCAGCTATTCGTATACGTGAGGGATATTTTTATTTACATGTTTTCATTTATAATAACTGCACAAGCTGACGATATTTATGCAATGACCCATTAGCGTAACTAACTAACTGAGCGGCAGTTATTGATTTTTCGTGGATTTTGGTTGACATAGCCTTGTGCTGGATTGGCGTTCATTGGCGTCTAGGGTGGTGCGCTTCAAGAGCAGTGTTTACATAAAGCCTGCGACTGCGCATTCGTATCCTCTAAATGCATTTTCTCTAGATCAGCTGTTGCCGCCAGTTGAAGATGGCTTTCATCAAATAGGCAAACAGCTTGCCGAAATATTTTCTATGGTGGAAATAAATACATATGTTGCATATGTGTAACATATGTGTTTTTTAAACGAATAAATAAGTTATACTTGAACCATATATACATATGTAATGAAGAGTCTGGTTGTTGCATAAACTAAAAGTTTCTCAAAGCTTTAACTGCAGAGAGCTTTTGTTAGAGATGTGAGTAAAGTTCATAAAATCTCGATGAAAAACATAGAAACATTAAAAAACAGAACATTGGTTCATGCATTGTTTTGAACATTTAAAAAGCTCATAGCTACATATATTGTAAGTACAGTATGTAATAAGATTATTGATATCAAATGTGTTTCAGCAATTTCAATAGTTTCTTCGTTCGTAAATCATAATCAAAACTGAATTAATGTGATTAAATACTGGATTCTAAATGCAGTTATAATAAAAGAGTTGGATTCCTACATTGTCATGGGAATCGAAAAATTTACCTTACTATTTGCATGATTTTCAATTTTGCATTAAACTGCTAATTAAATTATTTTGCATTCTCAATACCATTAACCCTTCGTATGACTTTATTTCTGGTTTCAATGCGGTTCTTTCCATTAGATAGAAAAGGCAAAATAAAAATATACGTGGCTTTTTTTTTAATTTTGTGATTTTGTATATTTTTTTTTACAAAAAACGATTATTATTATAAAAACAAATTATTCGTTATACCCTGTACCCAAAGGGTACAAGGGTATATTAGTTTTGTGCGAGTGCACATGGAACACACAGAAGGAGGCTTGGTAGACCCCACAAAGTATATATATTCTTGATCAAATGGTATACAGATTCTCCTGAGCCCGAGAAAGGACGAGTTTGTTCATTTTTTCTGATCCACCTCCCACACTCCCCCCCTTTTAACGATTTTCTATACCTCCCGTATTTCTTGGAATTTTAAACTAATTTAAACTAGACACATCCAGTTCGTAATTATGTATCCGTATGCCAAGTTTCATTATGATAGGTTGATCAGAAAGAAAGTTATAGCCATATAACCAGGCCCAATGCACACATACATACATATGTACATGTACACAAACACGCATAAGGCACGATTCTGATGTAAACGTAAATGTATGTATGCATGCATGGAATATTTAATTTAGTTAATTAATTAAATTAATTTAGCTAATTAATTAAATTAATTTAGTTAATTAATTTAATTTCTTTTTTGTGGGGTGGTACAGGGTATTTGAGAGTTGAGCCTGCTCGACTTTAGCATTCCTTTCTTGTTTTATTAAAGTTTAATGCGACCCCAAATGTATCGCATTTTTAGTTGTACTTTATATATTTAAAAAATTTAATACATAAATCCTCTAATTTGTTTGCATCCCACAAATCCCAAAATTGGCGCAAAAAGTGATCTTAATTTCAATTCACTACCTTATGTCAGTGTAACCAAATCCCATGTGTAGAACTACATCAAATAGAAACTGTGCAAATTTCGCGCATATATTGTAAAATAATTGAGTTTAAGCGGTATGTTGCAGATATGCATCTTAGACATACTATACGAAAGGTTAAATCATATCGCTTCTATGGCAAGTCTAAGATGATCAAGATAGAACGCTACAGTCGAGAAAGCCCGACAGTGAAATGCCCCGTACCCAGAACTACTTCCGGCACTGAGTTATATGCGCCTCTAGCAGAAGCAAACAGAAGAAGAGCGAACATGAGTGTGCAGCTTGTTAGCGAAGTACTGGAATGAAATTGTTTCGCCAATAACTTTTCTTAGAATTTATTTAGATGAAATTTGAAACAATAGTAGATAAATGCGCGCAAAGTTTGGTTTCTGTAGGTTTGAAAATGTGAACAGTATTGACGAAATTTTGTATATACTTAGGAGGGAAAATAAAAAAAAATTAAAATAAACTCGTATAGACTAGGGGCTAGGAGCGTCTGCATACCACGTTTGATTAGTGTTCGCTCAGCCGTTTCCGAAATCCAGGCGTTCATCCAGACGGATAGACGAACGGACAGACGGACGGACGGATATGTCTAGATCGATTTCTCTCGTCATGCGGATTAAGAATATTTATACTATATATATTTATATTCGGAGATGCTTCCTTCCGCCTGTTAAATATATTGCGCAAGCCTAATATAAGTATACCCTTTTTGTCCTACGGGTACAGGGTATAATAGAGGCTGCATAAATACTGGATCGGTGGGTGAAAAGAGTATGTGAACTTAGAGACTCGCCCGGAGATGCTGAAAAGTGCTGAATTTGTAAATGAGGGAGAAGGCACGTTTAAACTGACTTTGATTAATATAAGGAAATACCCGCTATGACGTTAGCTGGTGTCCGTTGTTTTGTAGTTCTCAGTGTGTGTTCTCAGCTGCTCTGCCGCTTGTAACCACATAACGATGATGGTGAGGTGTTGCATTTTTATTGAATTAGCTCGGGGGCTTCCGGAGGACTGTCTAGGGCCATGGCCTGTTGCAGGCGCACGAGAAGATTGTTGTTCCGATGTTGTTCATTGGCCAGAATGAATGTGCTCATGCTTGTTGGGGTGTGTGAGGATGCTTGGAATGTGGCAATTTCTTTGCCATTGTTACATTGGAATTTTTATTTGATATCAAACGGGGTGCGAAATCGGCGTAACAGAAATGTGAACAATCTTACATTTGGTGAGTACAAGTAGGAGCAGGCAAGTGTAAATACGTGCGGAATGCTTGGAGTTTTTTGTTCCTTGTTTGACCAATGGATTGATCTCGTTCCACGAATTTTCTAATGCGCTCAGTAGCCAGCAATCTGAACATTTACTTAGTGCATTGCATTAGTACTTGCATTAGTGCGACTACATGTCGTCCACTGCCAACTAAAATCCCAAACATGCACTCCAATGCAACCGTGAAGAAGGCAGTAACTCAGCATGTACAACTATGTAATGTGGTTGCCAAAATGCATGGCCAGTGAGAGTGAAAAGTCAATTAAAATTTGGAGTGCTGCACTACAACACTTATAAACTCTGACGTTGGGGTTTACTTGTATGTGTGTGTCTGTGCGAAAGTTTCGCATAAATGACAATTAGAAAATAACCGTCGGTGAAATTGTCATAGTTGCTGCTTGTTGCACAGTTCACATGCAATTTACGCTTTGATGGCTACCCAGCAATTTATGGTGTCAAATAGATCCGTCGCTACGGCACAGATGATAGTTGACTGTTTAATTACTATGTGTACCCACAGAGGTCAAGAGCATGTCTTCATACACTCAGAAAAAGTTGCATGAATATTTTCATATTCAATTTATTATTCTACTCTTTATCATATTTAAATCAAAAATAAACAACGTAAATTCAACTTAAAACATATTCAATTACTGATTTAAATATGATTAATATTTATTCAAAGCAAAGTGTTAATCCTTGCCATTACAGTGTGTTATGCTCAATTTAATGTTGAACCATACTTAAATTTAATATGCGCCTACATCAAATACCAAATAGTTCAATTTATATGTATTCCATAGAAAATGTTCATATTTTTCTCAACTTTAATTTAAAGATTTTTGTAGTCTATTAAAATATACCAGAAATATATTAAATAATGATATTTTTAATAGTTAAATCAATTTTAAAAGTGAAAAAAAAAATGTAAATGATAATCATAAATACAGGAATTTAATTGCTGTCATCATAAGTTCAGTTTCTTCGAATGCGTATAAAGTCACTATCATTGCTGAAATAATTTTTAAGTGGATTCTTGCTCGTTCGAAATCTACATTTTTTAGAGTGAACTCTGTTGTGAGTCGTTGTTCGAAAATTGTTGCACCTCTTTGAATAATTCTTTGTATTTGAATTTCTTTGCTGTTTGTCAGCGGTGTGTGTTTTTATTTATTTGTTTAGAATGTGCTAATTGGAATAAAATCAAGTAACAATAAAATTTTGTATTTTAATTTTAAACCAAAACCGTGTAAAGACAGAATTCAGTGTATATACAAGTATTTATATATATAATTTTTCAATATGAGAATACCATTATTGAATAAAGTTTAAAAAATACAGTAGAGTAGAAAAAAATGTCTTTTTTTTTGTATAATTATAAAAAACAAACCTTTGGCTTGAATCAAATACCCGCGTCCACTTTATCACTTGTGATTTAATATCATTTCACTTTAAATTTAGTATTTTATATCTACTAAAACACACTACGGTGAAAAATCGATGGTAAAAATATTCAAATTTTAGTGTAAATATTTAAATTTACTTGGGTTTTTTATCAGTGTATGGATATGGTTACTAAAACTAAACGTTGTTTTATTTATCTGTGGCTACTCTCGTTATACCCCTTCACCCTTTTTGGTGTGCAAGCTTGTAACCGCAAGATGGAAGAGAGGACTAATCCAAAGCCAATAGGATTGCTTTACTCTTACTCTTTCGGTACAGGATATAATAATTTCCGATTTGAATTGCGATTTGTATTCATAGTAGTTCGATCGTCGTCTCTGTACCTGTTTATGTCAACACCAGAATCTTGGATTATATAGAAGCCAAAACCGACGTGATGGACCCCCAATTTATATATTTTGTTAATAGGGGGAAAAGGCATCAAAATATGAACTATCGTGTGTGTTTTTTTGAAAGTACCGACCACGTGGGACTCGTCTATAAATATAGCCTATATACTTGTAATAAATTTGTAGGTATATTTTTAAATTTATTTGTATTATTTACTTCCTTTTGCGATCTAAAAAGAGCTCAGCCACAAAAAAAAAAAAATTACTTACATCGTATTATGTTTGTGTAAATTAATATACAAAAATAAAAATAAATAAATTGTAATCATGTAGGCCCAACATAGTCATCGAGAAGAATTTTAACAGCTGCTAATCTTTTTTCAGAACTCCATATACATATCTCCTATAGGTTGCGAAACATTATCGTAATAAAAAGCATTGTTTTCCATTTAATTACACATAAATTTATATGTTTTATTTGTTACCCATTAATTGGTTGCCCTTTAATTTTGTCAATTTCATTTACATACATATAATTCATAAATTAATTCCTAAATATATTTTTGAGGGTACAGGCGACATTTGCCGATGTGCAGATAACAGGACTCAACATCTTGACGTTCATGATTGAAATTTTATTTTATGCAGCCCTAAAGTTTTTAGTTTCCATTTTAACTTTTCTTCTTTTTTTTTGTAAATAGAAGACTTGTTTAGAACCCACCGACATAGGAAAGTATTACACTTTCTTCCAGTCTAACATAAAATGGGCGTGTTCATCATTTTAGGACAAGTTTTAGGTACTGGTACATTAACATTTTATTTTCTCTTTTAAAATTTGTATTGGGTTTTTCGACTTAGCTAAAATACATACATACATACATTTATTTGCTTATACATAAATATTGCACAAAATTGGTTCGATGCATGTTAAATGAAATTAAAGGGCCACTCTTGCCTTCCTACACATATTGTAAGTACAATAACAAACAAATGTTGTAGTCGAAATAAATACGTAATTAACAATAATAGTATTAATAATAATAATAAGTACAACAAGCATTTTGACAGGTAGCAAGTAAAATTTGCACAGAGCTGTAGGGACCCCAATGTACTCGTAGCCTTGATCCTGTTTACACATTGAAAGGAACTTAAATAAAGCTCTCACAGAATGTAAACAATAGCTTTAATTTGACTAAATTCTACAACGAATACATACATAAACAATACATGCTCACATACACATATATTAAATGCATTGATATTGGAAAATGTTCTAATATTTTCAATCTTAAATTGTAATATTTGAGAAAACTTGTAATTAACAAATAATGGCGCTTTATCTCTCCCCCTATCCCTCCCTATCCTTCTGTCTACACATACATACTATATATGCCTTTATATACAAATACATACTATACTTTGTATATCTATGCATAATTGACTGATTATTAATTGTTGTCTTCTGGTTATGTATATTATATATGTTTATATATATGTGTACATAGTATATTTGATTTATGCTATGCCGAAATGATTAATTGACTACATAGTATACTTGAGATAATATTTTCATTTGGCTTTCAAGCACATCTACAAGTATGTATGTATGCCACAGGGATACCAACTAGTAAGTAATTTGAATTTTTTCGATCGCCAAAAAATGTAGATTTGCGTTGTGCTGGTTGGTGGTTGGGATAATGACTAACAGTTAACAATAGACGACCATACGGAAGACGAAATCAATGCGATTATGTACTATATACGCTCACTATAAAGCTTTATTTGGTTATTAGCCATAAATACTTTAATAACACATCCCATTTAAACAAGATCGTTTACCTGCCTTTGACCTTTCACTGATCATAAGTGTAAATACGTAATTAACCTACAATGGGATTATTTTAGAGATAACATTCGATAGACTTCATTAATAACATCAGTTAAAGAACATCAGAACTGGCAGAATGTTCGGTTTTTTTTTTTTGTAAAAACATGATTTTTAGACTGCTTCCTAATTTATTCACAAGTGGTATCATTTATCTGATCATATATTGTGCGAAAGGATATCCTGTAGATTTTAATGTTAATTGTTTCATTTATCTTCATTTTTGTTGGGATTGAACAGCAATGAACAACTGCTTTTCAATTAATTGATTATAGATATATACTTGTTGTATGTTGTATCAAATATTGAATGCTTAAGTAATACTTCAAAATCAAATCGATATATTTATAGTTGTATAATTAAACCTTATTCTTTCTTTAGTGCAAAATAATATGTTTAAGGAAATTCGATTTGATTTGGAGTAACATGCTTAGCGGTTTATTGGCATAATTGGATATTATAGCAAAAAAAATGTACCGTTGCCAAACATTGCTATTTTTATGTAGAGTTTTTTTTTGAGTAGGAGTATTCCATTCTAGCACAAGATACGTTCGGAAAAGTGATACCACGTTTTCTTTCACGAGAAAAAGATAAGAAAATCGGTTGAAAATTAACGACAACTTTTCTCTATAGGGTTTGGTCCAAGTCTCGAGTGTACCAGAAACATGACGGCCGTAGTCAGTATTTATATGGCTTGGGTGTTCTGCGGATCAAACTAAATTTTTAAAAACAACATTGCGACCATTTTGATTCATGTACTGTAGATTAGCTGACTTTTTTAATAATCCTTTTAAAACACTTCCCAAACGTACTCTGCTTTCATAATTGATTTCTCTACATCGTCTATTTGAAATATCACACAATTTGGCATTTTCGCCAATAAAATTGACTATTTTGTTGTGTTGATTTGGAAGGACGTTTCGGAAATATTCGGATTGTATCTCTGTCGAATAGATGAATGCTCTATAACTAGACACTTAAAATCCTTTACATATTGTGTGAAATTTATATGCTCCGATGTAACCGGAGAACTTCAAAGAGTAACTAAATTACTTAGATGCTATATTTATTATTTTTAAGCTAAAACCCATTTTGTTCTTCTATAATAATTAAAATACTCACTACGTATTGCAAACAAGGTCCTGCCTGACTTTTCGCATATGGCATAAATGGACATTTGATAAATTGAGTTTAGTTTGAAATTGTTGTGGTTAGATGAGGCGGGCATTAGAATAGATTAGATTAGGCTGTTGCTTGTTTTCTTTTGATTTACTGGGAAGTTTTGTTCTCCCCTAATTTGGACCAGCCAAATATTCATGTTTCAGGGTGCAAGAGTTAAAGGGCATTCAAATAGCCCATTACACTTGCTTCGCAGTGCTGGCATCAGATGAAGCATTGTGGTTCGATGTGGTGCGACGCACTGCTGTTTCGGGCAGAAAAAGTACGACAAACCCTCCAAAGATGCTCCAAGCCGTCAGAAGCGTCATGAGCAAGTGCCCCTCGATTTTGTTCTGCAAGTTGACAAAATTAAAAAACACACACACACAATTAAACATTTTGAGAATAATGTTTGATTTGAACCAAGGACCGACATGGCTCCTTTATTTATTTATTATCTATACATTTGTTTCTTATTTTCAGATCCATGGAAATATTTTGAAGTTTCATCCTTATATAGCATGTATTTCGTTATTGCATAATACTTCTTTAATTATGAAAAGGCTGTTTGTAATTTTCAAAAGAGAGCTAAACTAGAAACCGTTTAAAGTCCTTTTCAATTTTTATATATACTTGTAGTATAGTACAGGTATCGGTTCATATTTGGAAGGCGTCAGTCTGTCTGCCCCACAATTGAACTCAACTGAAGAAATGGTGTGGCCTGCGTCGGCTTTTTGAGATAGAAAAGCAGGTGCAGCTATTATTAACACTTTATGTGCGAAATGTGGTCAAAAACTTTTCAATATTTCTATGAAAAATAACATGTAAAGTGTGTCCCTAATATAAAATAGCCTAAGATTCTTCTATACTATAGATGAGTGGTGCTCTGGTTTCCCAGTATCTATCAAAATAAACAGCAGTTGTATAACAGTTTATTTAATCCCAATAATGGTGTAATTGAATACTACCTAAAATATATTGGAATATGTCTGACAACGCAAACTTGACAGTAAAGGAGCTAACAGGAAATTCACAATGTGAGTTCGTTCTTGAGTAATCGCATACAAAATTATGTAAGAGTGGTCACTTATAGTATATAAATGTCAAATTGTTCTGGTCTAAGCTGCGGGCAGATTCTTAACATAATAATAATACGAATAAAAAAAAAAATGAAAACAAGTTGTCGAGTCAAAAGAGTAGCATAATCTGCAATCTAAATAAATATGTACTTATATTTACGAGAATTATATTCAAAACCGATAAATTTGGTTTCTGAGCTTCTCCATTTTAACTGTTCTACAACAACGGACAGACACAAAAAAGTCTCCTATTTATATGTAGTAGTAATAGTATGTTTACATACAACATTTGAATAATGAACGCTACAACTGATTGTAGAAGAGTTAGAGTTAGTTCTTTCAGAAAACACATTTTAGATGGTTGAGACAGACTTTTAAAATTAAGACTGCCTGGCCGTGGATGAACGTTAAAAAAATATGTATGAATGTATTTTGTGATAAAATGAATATTGGCTTTAACATAGAGTATTTCTTACCAATAACGACAAGTACGGCGTGAGTATCAGTGCTAATCCAGCGGCCACATTGCAGGCCCCGACGCCCACATTACGTATGGCGGTGGGATAGAGCTCGGCCGTATAGACGGGCATAATGGTGTTGCCAGCACTGATTGTGAACTTTCCCATCATGAGGAATGTGATCTTTAGCCAGAGCATCTCTTCGCGACCCTCGGTGAAGCCCGCACAGCAGCAGGCGACGCCTGTGCAGAGCAAGGTGGCGCAGAAGAGCCACTTCTTGCCCACTTTGGTGATAATGTACATGGCCACAGCAATGGCGGGTATCTCCACCAGACCGGCTAGTGCCTGCAATAAAAAAGAGCCAGACAGCGACGATGTATTAAATCAGCGCGGCATCAAAGGTGCATACCATACGCTGTCATAATAAATTAAGCTATAAATTAGCTGAGAAAGCTTGTCGGGGTGCGGGTGCCGAAAGCCTATTGCCTGTCACGTCTGTTTGGACAGACGCCAATGCGGCAAAAGCGGCAGAAGCGGCGAAACTCAGGTCGAAAATTCAAAAGATTTTCGGCTGTCATTATGCGCTGCAGGATTTGTGTTGCGTGGGTGTAACGGGCGCTTGTAACATCATAATTTGATTGCCAACACATTTGCCTGTCTCCTGTCGAACTGTCCATCGCTGACATGGACATGGACGTGGCACATACCAGCTGACAAATTCAATTAAGCGCGGACAGCAGCGGGGAATGGAGAGGCTGACATGAGACATCTCTATCCATCTCATGGCTGTCCACTTCTCACGATTTTTGGGACTGTGGAGTGGGCTCGCACTTAGCGCTTGACACTTAATAAGTATACGCAGCATTCTTCTTGATAGATAGAAGTTGGAAGATCGTTAAGTTCTCGCTGCTCGGGGGGTTATGTTCCCTTAATTCGATAAATCAACTGAATGGCTACTGCTGTGTTCATTTAATGGAAATCGCTAACAACTAATTGCCGCAGTCATGGCTCACCTTCACATCTGAGGGACTTACCGAATTCAAATAAACATTTCCGCCAAACGAGCTCATGTTCAGAATAATGCCATAGTAGACCAGATTCATGGTGAACCAAATGCAGAGAAAGCATATCGAAATGCGGCGCAAGTAGCTCGATCTAAACAGGTACGTAAAGTCTTGGGAGCTCATTTCCTGAGTTGGCGGCGTCAGCTGATAATCGGCGGGTAGTTCGCGTCCATTAAATTTGGCAGCTGCCTCGATGATGCGTCGCACCTCGGTAATACGACCCTTGACCAGCAACCAGCGCGGCGATTCCGGCACCACAAACCTGCAATGGAAACACATAAATCGAGATCTCACATAAGTTAATTTTCTTCTTTTCTTTGCCTTGTTTACATTAGAATTTCTTTAAAGACAGGGAAGAGCATGTGTGGATTTATTTAAAATAGCGGCACCCACGCCAACATGTCGGAAATTATTTATTGCCGCTTCTTGTACACTCAGAGAAAAATAATAGGTGTTGCTATAGGTTCCATAGAATCATTTACTTAAAATATGCTTTTCAATATTTGTACAAGTATATAATATAATTACACAGCATTGGTTCAATACGTTTTATCATAACACCAAATAGCTAAAAAAAATTATCTATCTCTCATTAAGAGTACAGGAACAATAACAGGAGCAAAACTATTCGATACACCTAATTCTGTTTTTACAGGGTATATTGGTTCCAGAAGCAGAAGAAGACATTGATCATATGCAAAAATAGGTGATTGGTTCCTCATCTTTAAAGAAATATATATGCAATTTTTAATTTTCAAACCGTGTTATATCGAGGTAGGTATATATAGTTACCATATGTCCGCCAGTCTGTTTCTGGGTGAACTAGTCTATATTTTCTTTTACCAATGTACCTTTTATGCCAGGAAATACTAGTCGATTTTAACAGAGTTCTTTGATAATTTAAACTAAATCGAACTATTATATTATTATAAATTTATAAAATGAATATAATCTGTATATTTATTAGCGATATATATTTTTTTATGTTTTTTTTTTTAAGCAGAGTAGTACATTTGCAAGGTTTTTAAGTTCGGCGCCCTTCCGAAGCATTTAGTTTAAAGAATTTTCTTCAAATCTGGTATAAAATACTGGGTGCAGTATTCAAAGGTCTATGATTTCAGTTTTCTACATTTTTGTAATTTATCAGAATATATATAGAAGAATAATAAAATTAAATTTTAATTTAATGTAAATGGAATTGCGCTTGTTTGATATTTTGTAAAAAAAACTGCGAATTTAAAACAATTTAAAACCACTTTAGAGCTCGGTATATTTTAACGACTTACAGCTGTTAACAACACAAACTAGAACACTAACACTTATTGGAGTACAAATTCCTTCCATTTGATTTTTTCATTTATCCAATAACTTATGTTATGAATGTATATATATTACTTTATTTACACTCCTTTTCTTATCCCGTTGGACCGATGTCCATATGAAGTTAACATCGCCTTGTTGGGCCATATCGTTAACACCTACGGCAGTCGGTGATGATATTGGAGTTATAGAGGTTGAAATAAAAACGTTTTGTGAGCGCCGCTCGGTTACCCGATTTAATGTAAATCGGACTGATACTTCCAGTCACTGGGAATAGGTGCCGCGAAGCCTCCGTACCACAGAAACTTCCGACTGGTATATACTAGAGTGGTCGGGAAGATAGAAAGTTTTAAGACTATCTCCAGGTCCAGAGAAGAAATTCTTTCCGAGACTCTTCCTTCTAGCTTGCAGAAATCGTAAATAAGTTGATGGCATGGCAATGTTTCAAAAATTAATTTCTGGTCCGCATTAATCTGCATGGCCTTTACATGTTTGTTACTTAATCTTAAATTTGTTTGCAATTAAATGCTTCTTTCTTTACCCACAAACATTTGAACTGAATAATTTTTTCTGAGTGTACGCATTGTTCTTTTCATTGTATACAAGTATAAGGTTTTCATTAAATTTTTTATGACTGCAATTAATTTATTGTTTACTTGGATAATTTCTATATACTTGTATTCGGCTAACTTACCAAAGGAAGCATAAAAATATGCCCGGCAGGCCAATACACAGTTGCAAACGCTGATAGTCTTGCGTCAGATAGGCTAGGCCCGAGATGAGCATATAGGAAATGGGCAGCGGGAATAGATTGTACATGCCGGCTATTGTCCTCCATTTTCCATCCACATACTCGATGGCCAATATGAGGCCGGAGTAGGTAACCGACACTGAGACAAGGCCCAATAGTGCGCGTAGTGTTAGGTAAAATTCGAAGGAGCTAATAAAATACAGCCAAAGACCTATAAGAACAGACAGAAAAAGAGAAGCGGGCATAAGAACGTCGAAAGTGAAAGCAACTTAAATAGTAGGGCTTAATGCATTCAATCAAACAGCTTTATAGTCTAAAGTTGATATGAACACAACAAGGTAAAAAGTTGCATTAAATTTGTGTCAAAAATGATTTCCAAGTACCCAAGGAAGCATCATCGACGAACAAATTTTTTGTAATATTACAATTTCCTTCTTTTAAAGTCCTTTAATTATTCTACACATATGTACAGAGCATTTTAAATTCGGGCTTCTCGGCCTTCGCTTCCCCACTTGTTTTAAAAGTAAATCTGCAGATTTGAAGCTCGTTTCTAATTCGACACTACTTGTAAAGTACATTGCAACTAGCTAAAGGCATGTTCAAAGCTAATGACTTGCCTTAATTATTTCATACTTGCTTAAATATATATTTTCTAATCAAGCTCAGTAACATTGACGCAAAAGTAACAACGGCAATAGCAACAAGAACTGATGATTCTGCTTCCTGATGCATCATGGCAAAGCTGCAAGCTCTGCCTGCCCATCACTCATTAGTAATGTCCTTTTGAATGCAAATTTCAATTACACTGTACGAGATTTAATCAGCAAGGACAACAAGGCTGGCAGCACACTCGACATCGACCTCCAGCCACGGCTAAGTTCACAGGCGTCCAGTCCCCAATGCCAGTGCCATTTCCGTGTGCGGCGCACTTGTGAATGCAAAATCGAAAGCAAAAGCATAGTGGCCTTTGCAGTCTGTACAACGACCAGAGCACGCTCCTCTCAGCATGCTGATGAGGTTGATGATGGGCATTGTAAGTATGTATTGTTCGCCACCCCTTGTCCCTGCACCTCTTCACACATACTCACCAAAAATGGTCTGTAGCACGGCCGATATGAAGAGCATTGTTTTGCGTCCAAACCTGTCGGAGAGGTAGCCGGAAATGATGCCACCTGTTGCCACACCAAGCAGAAAGAACATCTCGGCCACGTTTTTCATATGCTCCTTGTCGCACACCAGATCCCACTGAGAGGTCCATGTGTTGCCCACGTTATCATCAGTTGCGTACTCCCAAGCCTCGCACGCTAATA
The DNA here is from genome assembly GCF_003285725.1 of Scaptodrosophila lebanonensis. Lineage (NCBI taxonomy): Eukaryota > Metazoa > Arthropoda > Insecta > Diptera > Drosophilidae > Scaptodrosophila > Scaptodrosophila lebanonensis. The sequence continues at coordinate 4,109,916 of NW_022060558.1, forward strand.
TTTTCCCGCCAGCAGCATCCGTAGTAGCATTCGCCTTTGCCTTCGCCTGTTGCTGCAACATACGATAAAATGGGTGCTTAGCTCTCTCCGAGACTGTGAGTGTGCTTGTTCGTGTACAAGTACAAGTATATACTAAGTATGTCATATAGTGCTACAATTTAAGCGAGATTCGCACTGAAATCAGCTTGTTTTTCATATCGCTAGTGCGTAAATAAATGGCAAACACCGGAAGTTCCAGCAAATTCTTATGATAAAATCATGCTTTTGCAAAATGCACATCCAAACAAATTATGTGAAGGTCGAACTCCTTTTAGCGTATGTCTACATTTATTGCTTAAAAGAAGAATCTTAAAATGCTGAGATCGAACCTAGCGGGAGAATCCAGCTCCATAAACTGTATTGATATGCGAATGAAGACATGGTTGAGCTATTTTTTCAGCGTAAAATAGTTGTCAAATTTTAATTTTAATTTTTCTTAGACTCAATAACACAATAACCCAAAAGGAAAATAGGCCGTTAAATAAATCCTGAAAATTTATTTTGTTGTCTTCTTTTCATCATTTACTACCATGACGATGTCTCTGGCCATTTCAACAGTATTTTTCTCAACTGTGATCTCTTATATATTTATTTATTTATTCATCAACAAATAAAGCTGTCGATGTAGAAAATCAATTCAATAATTAACTTAAAGAAAACTAGATTCAAAAGTAATGGAAGCCAATGTTCACAAAATTACCTAGGTTTATATAATGCATTTGTTGTTATTCTTTTAAAAAAAAGAGAAAGTATATTTATCAATTGAACATATTAAACAAACAATTATCTCTTCTACTTTTCAGAAAAGATTTATAACGATTTTGGAAGAGTACTAAAATTTGAAAAATGTACGTTTCATTGAAAATTATTTGCATTTGTAACAAATATTTTTCTAAAAATATTGTTCAATTTTCTTATTGCAAAGTATTGTACATGACAACCCATCGTAAAATTTGCTTTCCTTTGGTTGCAATTAAAAAAAGTGCCTGCAGCTTTTTTTTGCCCCATTTGATACTTTTATTCGGCGTGTGTCGACCGTTAGCCATGGACAGCATGCTGCCTGTTGCTTGTGTGTTGACGGCATTGGACTGTGGCAAATGGGATTTCTCGAATGAAATCAGGGTCTTACCTGCAAATGCGCCACTGATGTCGTTTCGTTGCCCACCAGCGACCAATCGATGTCCGAGCGTTGGTGACAATTACCGATGGAGCCGCTCACATTGCGCCACACGTCGACGGGCAGCTGTTGGAGATGAGCTGGCCGCTGACACCAGAAATCTTTGTTGGCCGCCTGGTATACCGAGGAGGATATGTGGAAGGTGTTTGGCACTTGGAACAGCGACAACAGCACAGTCATGATTAACTGCCATTTGCCATAGTGACCCATGAGGTCGCCAATCACATCGGTCTCATCCTCATCGTCCGCTGCCGACCCACTGTGTGGCGATTCTGTAGCGGCGACGACTGGTGGGCCAGCTTGATGGACCGTTTGTTGGAGGGACGGTTTGACTGCGTCGTGCATTTTGCAGAAAGGAACTGCAAGAAGAGAGGAACAAGAAACAATTTGAAATTAAAGCGATTACCAACTGGATGACGGTGCTTGTAGAAAGGACGAAAAGGAAAAATATTAATTTTATTGCGCATGTCAGCCACACACAAAGGCGCAATTAGTTAAGTGGTTGGCAATAAAATAAGTCAGCCAGTCAGCGGCCGACTAACGCACAATGACCTCTCAAAAACAGAAACTGAAGCTGAAGCAGAAGCAGAAGCAGATTCATTGCCAAGCAACTTCTGCTTAAGCCCGTTTAGGCCAACTTACTATGGGCAACGGGAGCGCTCAAATGCAGTTAAGTCGAGCGGTTGCTGGCTGGCTTGCTTCATTTATTACGCGCCCTTGTGACCTGCCCGCCCCCTTATTATTGGCAGGCACGCCCACCTGCGTTCGATGGAATTCAATCACGTATTACACGATTAAATACATCAGCCAAAGTCAAAGCCAAAGCCAAAGCCACAGCATCAGCATCAGCTAGAGCAGAGGCAGCAAAAGTTGTGCACGAAACTACAAAATAAAAGAATAATAGCGGAGATTTAATGTAATTGCGTCGGGGTGGTGGCGGTGTCGGTGTCGGTGGTGCTGTTCGCTGTTCGTTGTTCGCCGTCAGTGGCTGACTATGCCTGGGCACAGTGTGCATGTCCTTTAGTGTGTTTGTTAGTTAAACTTTTCTTTTTCGCATTGGCTTTGTATTCGAAGCTTTTGTAGCGCTTTGCCATTGTCCTGATTTGCCAACGTGCCGGCGAAGTGCCGGGACATCAATGCCAAAAAGTAGGCATTGCTATAAAGCCAGGGTGCGCAAATAATACAAAAAATAGGAATATATGCTTAAATAACTTTTTTCTCTTCTCTTTTCCAATTCCTTGTTGCTTAGCCGCATTAAATAGTTAATCTTTTTAGCTTCCAACTAAGCGAACTTTTCCTATTCTTTTGCAACATAATCAGCAATTCAGTGCAAGTAACAAATTGGTTTTCAAATTCGTTCAATTTTTGTTCGGCAATAGAACGGTAGTCCGAGAAGTGGTCGCAGGTAACTAATTGTGCAGATTAGGTGATTGATATTGGCCCAATGGTAGTGGATCGGTTTCCAAGTACGTCTCTTCAAATTAATCAGAAACGTTGACCAAAGCGATTTATGAGCGATGACAATGTTCTATTAATATTACATGTACTATTGGACCACAAAACTGGTTTATTCATGAAAACAATGTGAGCTTACAATTGACGTCAAGTGGGAATTTGAAAGTAGTGTAGCAAGAGTGCAGACCAAGAAAATAACACTTTATAGTTCGACTATGCTTCACAAGAGAATATTTTGCCTTTTTACTTGTTTATAGACAAGCAAAAAGTTTTTGGCAAGAATCCGTTTAGATTTTCGTTTTTTCCTAATATTAATACTTGTATGTCGCCCACAAACCACGACTCAACCCCCAAAGCTTTTAGTTTGCTGAAAAGAAAGGGTATTTTGATTTATTTGAATAGCAAATTTGACTTGGCGTGAAAATGTGTAAGCAATTGTGAAAGCAGTTGTCCTGCCCTTCCCCTGCCCTACGTCCAACCCAAAACAATATCGAGAGGACGGATAGAACTAGAGGCGCACAATAAGAACTTGAAAAAGTTTTCAACTGCATTGCTGCAGATTCTGTTGAGGTGTCCCAAAGAATTAATAGCCAAGGCAACTGACGACAAAACTGGTTTCATTTCTGCCACAGGTGGGACCGCTTCAGCACTTAATAAATATTAATATAATAACAATCGCCTTTCCTTTTTGAATACAAGCTGATTGGCAGCTTAAGCTGAATTACGTTTTTAAGTACATACACATGCTGAAATAGTTAATGTATTTACCAGCACACTTGTACTTTTATTAAAATGATTAAATTAGCCAAAAAGTTTATGTCCAAACATCATCTTCATAGACAATTGTTGTAGTTTTAATTGAAAAACACAATATAATTTGTTGGCAAACGTAAAAAATTAGAAAATTGAAATAATGAATGAAAAATTGAATTACAAAACACTTCTACATGAAGTTATTGAGCTGCGAATTATCTTAACTATGTCGATCCAATCAAAAAAAGCTTTTATTAGGGTTATATGAGAGCTTAGTTCGCTTTATTAAAAAAAACATTTTAAATGTTTTTGCTTTAAAAAAAACGTTTTGATCTGCATCGAAAGTCGATCTATCTACTATATTGATCCGTCCACATTGACTATACTAATCCATAGGCAATACAAGTTTATTTCATTTGTTTATCCTGCACCGATAGCTTGAGAAAATCCGAATTCTTCAACTCAAAACCGTTTGCCTGTTAACTGGTAAGTATATGAAAACGGCAAACATTTAAAAGGCCCTTGGAGTGGAGAAGTTGTGAGGCGTCTTCGAACCCATGCAAATTTTTTAGCAAGGCGTCTACTGAAACGACGCACTAAGGGAGGAGGTTTAATGAGAAGGAGGCTGAAGAAGTCTCACCCTATTGACCTTACCAATAGATTTATATAAATTATAAATGTAAAATTGTAAAGAGGACTAAAATCCAATTATTTGTGTTTAGCTACAAGTTTAATTTAAGTTATTCACATAACAGTATAAATAAAGTGTAAATATCTGGATAAAAAGATCCCAAAATGGATCCACAAGTATATGTACAAGTATATTTTGATTGTCCGAGCGTTGATGAACTTAGTATGAAAAATTTGGTAAGCATTAAACAACGCGGGTTTAATGTATATGATTTTGCTTTCCCCTCCCTCTCTAACTATTTAATTTTAATTTCATTCACATCCTTTAATCGGAGGATAGCTGTGGCAACACTTTCCTTCCGCTTCTTCTTTTTTTCGATTTCAAAGAGGCTCGTCTGTCCGGCTTGCTCGACGGTACCATTGTCTAAGGTTCTCTCTTATAGCTGTTGCTAAGACGTGTTTTAAAAAACGCCATTGACTAGTTTCTGTTCCTAAAAAGAACTGACTATACCAGTTAGCAGGACTGTTTTTATTTCAGAATTGAAGAGCTAAACTGAATTGTATCAAGGATTGGATATAACGCAGAATGCATTTTTACACGCCATTAACTTACGTTTGTTCTTAGGAAGAATACAATCTACAAATCAGCGGCACTCTTTTATGTTAGAACTGAGGAGTAAAACGGAATTTTATCAAGGATTGCTTAATAGAACATAGAATCCATTGTAGCATGAATAACGCTCAGATTTAAATATTTAAACACTCAGGCTCAGATTCGCCAGATGTCGCCATTTAGCCGCACAGTAAAACTCGCGCCATACGCCACACGTGATAAGCAGTTAAGCGAAAATTTTCACGCACTTGTAAGCATAATAAACGAAGCGTGCCTGCAAAAAGCCGCAGGCGCCAGCATGAGCAAAACTCAATGTTGAGCCCAGCAAGCTGACAGCTTGCAGCAGCCAGCCTGCGAGGGTGCCGGGATAACTAATTATCAATTTCATAGGAACTGCGCAGGCAGTGTCCCTATGCACTGATGCTTGCACTCTACACACATACAGTTACAGCTACAACTATTCCAACACCAACAACAACAACACCAACAACCACGACAACAGTAAAAACACATTGTCTATAACAGCCGCCGTCGCAGTAACCGTCGCTGTCGTCATCGTCATCGTCGTCGTCGTCGTCGTCGTGTTTTCGGTCAGTGAAGTTGTATCGAACAACGTGTTGGCTGTTGGTTGTTGGCATCCACAGTCCGTCCTCGTCGTCGTCGTATTCGTGGCCAACGCCAACGCCGTCGCCGTCGCCGCCGCCATCACCACCACAGTACGAGTCCGCCTGTCGAAGGTCGACATATGGAACGGCTCAATGCTAAAAACTACGTATGCACTGGCAGGGGCCATCTAAATTGCCTTCAACTCGTGGCGCACATGGCGTATTCGCAATCTCGCGGCGTGCTGAAAATAACAACCCTAATTGCATTTTGCAGCTGCCGACTCGTTGCTTCATTTGCATGCATTTTATAATCATCATTCCCGCTCTCCCAACGATTGGTGATCAATTGTTATGATAAAGCACCAAACAGTGACAATTCATCTAACGAACAGCCTTTTCTCCCTTCTCGTCTTTTAAGCCTTTTGTGCACCTTTTAACGATTCGCACAATGTGCCCCAAACGATAAATCATAAAACGAATTGTCCTTTCGTAATAAGTTAAGTTAATAAGTACCTACTTGTATTTCCTACCTACAAAAAAAAATTGTATTTAAATAATTTACAAAGTTAATAAATTAAAATTATATAATTTAAACAATATTCATGCATTAACTTACACTTGTAGGCATACATTAGCTTATGAGTATATGTCTTTATATTGTGAAAAAAATACGCAGTTAACATTTCAAATCAAACAAATTTCTTAGTGTTGGACTGAAGAAGAAGTCTTTGAAATAAATTTTACGTATCTGAATTGTAAAGTGTTTCAATCGAAAGTTTTAGAAGACTGGGGGTACTTTCTATTGCACAGCTCAGGGAGCCTTACATAAGATTAGATCTAATTTTGTGTGGAGCTCTTCCAATCAACTTTTTGAAAATTTTTGTCCTTTATGGAAGCGGAAGCACGGCTGAAAGTTATAGAATGATGATCCCTAAGTATAGCCTAACTTTAGGGCGCATCTTTAGTAAACAAAGGGGAGGAGCTGCAGAATAGGCTACCTCATCTAATCCATAGATTACACAATGTTAAACTGCTTTTTAAAATTGGTATGCCAATTAGACAAAAATAGTACCAGCTCATCACTATTATTTAGTAGTCCAAAGATCAAAACATTCCTTAATTATAAATTGAGAATTTTCTGTAGCAAAGTTCGCAGTAACCTGCGACAAAGAATAACTAATAGGCTTAACACAACAAGCGTTTAAATGCAAATGTAAGCAGCGCATGTGAAAGTAATAATTAGATAACTTTTAAGAATACATTTCCATATGCATTCAGCATCCATAATAAAGAGAATGCATTCGCGTGAGTAGCTTCCACTATAATGCATTCTCAAGTTCGCACAGACGGACCGACTTTCGATACGGATGCGTTTTGGCGCGATCTTTTGACACGCTTCAGCAACTCGCTCAAGCTTGGATACTCGGAGCCGACTCGCGCCCAGTTGATTAAGATATATGCTGCTAAAAATAATGATTTGTTTCAATTGAAAAGTCAATGTCAGACATTGGTGTGTGCACAGACCATCAACGCCGACGCCAACATCGTCATCATGAGCCCCATTAATAAATTTAAATACTATTACGAGTTGGTTTATTGGTATTGTTAATTAAAAATAAAAACTACACACAGTCCCATTATTTGTACTCAACACATTCGGGCCCTGTGTGCTCAGCTTTGAGTGTCACTTTATTTTTATTCCACTTAGCTAATCAAACTACAATAGCAGCATTCTAAATTCTTCTTAAAAGAAAGATACTAAACTTTTGTTGAGGTTAATTACGGTTGACCAGTTGGGAAATACTCGACCACCCACCTTGAATAGCCACTCTGGAATACTATTTATGCACAAGCTACTACTTCCCCAACATTATCAAAAAAGTTCGTATAAATAAATAGTTATTTATTGAGCGCTAATTGAAGTGCAATAAATAAATAAATAATCCCTGAAGTTGACTCAGTTCTGCTACAATTTGTTTTAGCAATCTTTTTATTATTCATTAATTCTGTAAATTCAATTTGCTCAACTTTTATTAATCAGTTTATGATAATTTCCCAATTAATTCAAGTCCACTGATGCCGGATATTTAACCAAGCTTTTTCCCACTTGAGCGTGGGAACACAAGTGTGTGTTAAAACTCCAGCTCTATTTCTTCAGTTGTAGATAATTTCAAATATTTCAACTGTATTGCATGTTCTTTGGCACTTTCTTATTAAAATAACAACCAAATGAGACAGGAAAATATGATATTCCTTCTGTAAGAGGCCCAATCAAGAAAGTAAGCTTAAATAATTCTTTAAATGTGTTGGCAGCAGACTAGCCATCACTTGTAAGACCTTTAATCTAATCAGTGAATAAAATGAAATATTATGAAATATGTTTTCATTGTAAAAAAAAACAAAAACGATTTTAAAAAATATGTGTCAAGAAATATATAAATATTATGCAGAACCATATAAAAACGTTACAAAAATTTGTCACATTTGTCAAACGAGTATGTAGAATAGGCGCAGTTTTTAGTCAGAAAGCAACAACTATAACATAAAGCGAAGCCAGTGCACTGAGAAAAACCATTTAATGAAAAAATGTAACACTTTTTAGGCGCAATCATTTTAAATATATGCAGTTCTTCAATCTTATGTACTCCAGGCAACATCCAACTATTTTTATGTTGAATCCTATATAAGTTAACATTTTGTTTGAAATTTATGACTTAAATGGAAAGGTTGGAAACATGAGCCTAAAAAAGATCAACTAATTTGTTTATGAAAATACAATAAATATTGTGCCGCTGCACATTAATTAGACAGCATTGTTGTAAGTGCTTTCCTATTTGTTTCCTAAATGCTGCTGTGTCCTTGAACTGAGCATAATGTGGACAAAATATTGTGTTTGTTTTGTTTATAAATGTGCGTATTGGATTTGTGAATAATTTTGTTTCTATTTTGTGGCAAAAGCGAGGATTCCCAGCACACCTCTGCTGTTGCATTTTTGTGCTCACATTTGTTAAAAACTGTTTTCAACAATAGACTTAGAAGTGTGGAAAAAAGTCCACCTGCCGTATACTATATACTTTAAGCTTGTTAGCATCCAAGTATATACATACATTTTCTAAAATGGCATTTTCCCATTTTCTCAGCAGAAAAATGGCTGGTCAGCCTTTGCAGCTGTCATTAAAAGGCTTTGTCATGACTAGCCATCTGAAACGGCCCAAAACGATGGAGTAGTATTCATTTTAAAGATTTAGAAATCGTTCTCTTAAATGTTAATTGCAGAATTATGAATACTATACAAATACATCTGCATTTGCATTATCGTATATCGTATCTAACTTTTCTCCGAGTGTGCTCAAAAACTCGTATAAAAACAAAAAGCTACGGAGCGCAATTATCACAGCCAAATGTATTGTATTGTAGTACTTAATACACTTTTTCACACAAAAGCGAACGCTTAGCTCATGGGACTGTCGCTGTAATTAGCTGCTATGTACATAAAGAGTGCATTCTCTTTCCGAACTGAAGACGATAATAATGATGTTGGCATGCTTTATGCATTTACATGCATACTATATATACATATGTACATACATTCTTATATACAAATATATTAAACTCGGTGGATATCATTTTTTTTTTGTATCCAGATGCTAGTTGTGCCGTTATTCAGGTCTAGTACGCACAATTTTCCACAATAGGGCAATGGCACAAGGCAAAGATAAAGCTGTGATTAGTTCATTATATTTAAGTCATGCAATCCGGTATGAATTGTGAATGGTTTTAATTTATTTCTGAACAGAGCGACTTAAGAAAAAGTCTATACTTTAAAAAACATTATAAAGGATGATATAGTGAGCAGACAACATTATTTAAATTAGAATACATTAGTCTGTATAATTATTTGTATAAAAAAAAAACACTTCATAGACAAGATTAGCATTGACTGAATATATATTTATTGCAAAAGTGCACTAATCAATAACTAATTAATTAATGTAAGCGCGTTTACTGAATGGCTTAAGAAGTGCTGGAAAATATCGCAAATTTTTGGGTCAAAATCTTTTTACTGCATAGGGGTTATGCTTATACTATAGTTTTAGATAGTTTTAGATTTTATTTGGGCTTACTGTTAAGTATTTTAATTCTAATTGTATTTAATGTTTAGGAAAATATAGAAGGTTTTGAGCATATAGGTTTCTAATGAGCACATTACCCCAAGTATGTGTTAATTCTTTTATTATACCCTGTACCCAAAGGGTACATGTAACACACAGAAGGAGGCGTAGCAGACCCCACAAAGTATATATATTCTTGATCAGCATGACAAGCCGAGTCGATATAGCCATGTCCGTCTGTCTGTCCGTCTGTATGTCCGTCTGTCTGTATGAACGCAAGGATCTCAGAAAGTATAAGTGAGCTAGAATAACTAAACTTGGTATACAGATTCTCCTGAGCCCGAGAAAGGACGAGTTTGTTCATTTTTCCCGTTGCACCCCCCACTCCTCCCCTATTCTGTAACTTCCGTAATTCTTGGAATTTTGAACTAAAATTTGGGTGACACATCCATTAGTGATTATATATCCGTATACCAAGTTTCATTATGATAGGTTGATCAGAAAGAAAGTTATAGCCATATAACCAGGCCCAATGCACACGTACATACATATGTACAAGTACACAAACACGCATAGACACGAGCCTGATGTAAATGTAAATTTATGTATGCATGTATGGAATATTTTATATTTAATTTTTTAATTTTATATTTAATTAATTAATTAATTAATGTAATTAATTTATTTTTTGTGGAGTGGTACAGGGTATTTAAGAGTTGAGCCTGCTCGACTTTAGCATTCCTTTCTTGTTTTCTTCTCAGAAGCTATATTTCAATTTTTAAGGACTTTCTACCTTCAACTTACAATTCAAAAAAAAGAAAAATAATGAAATATATGCTTATTACAAATAACTTTATTTGGGAAGCAGGCGCACACCGAATTTTTAAGGTGGTACAACGCGGCGTATGCGCAATATCCACCGTTAAGTTATTGCAACAATTTCGGTGAACTACTTATCAATACTTAGACGTGCATTTAAACCAAACAGGCATATTTCAATAAACACTAATTGTGTGATAATAACATTATGAACAACATTTGTATTTGCATAAGCAAACAAATGTGCTAAGATACATATGTTCGTGTACAAATTTTGAAATAAGTGTGTAGATATACATGTATGTAATTGTTTACCCTAACGTGTTCAAGTACGTGCCGCAATGGAAATTTCGCACTAGTCAATTAAATCGATTTGGTGATGAGAATTTCGCGTAGGCAAGCTGAAGAAATATGTGAATTCGGGTATTATATGTTTGCTATAAATTGTGGTTGATTTATATAGAACATTGAAACTAAATGTGCAATAAGTCAGGCTATGACGATGCATATCGAAACACTTTATTTGTTTTCAGACATTAAATGCCAATAAATAAGGATATACTCGTAAATTAAACATTACAAATTGAAAATCCAATTCTAAACCATTTTCAAAAATTAAGAACTACACAAAGCAACACAGTTTTCGGTACAAAGATGAAAACCGATTTGGGATAGCTCTAGCTAGTCGATCTAAACATGCCGATTAATATAATGATATATGTAATTAAGAAATATATGAAAAATAAACATTTTGTAGAATTAGTTGTAAAAATCCCATTTCTCGTAAATTAAAAATTGAGAAAAAAGTTGTCAAGAAAAGAATGCATATCTTAAATATTCTCAATGCATATCCTAAATATTCTTTTTAAAGACTAAGCGAAAAACATAATTACAAGACCTATTTTAGCATTTTGAACACATATATTTTTACATCCAAAGTATAAATGTAAATCGAAAACAAAATAAATATGTACAAAAAAATCGACATTGTTGTGGAGTTTTATTTTAATTTTAACCGACTGTTCGCATTAAATAGCCGGCTGTTATTTGATTTATAGGTACGTGATGAAAGTTTTTAAATAGGTTTTAAAGTTACAAAATAGTTCAAATTGGAAAATCACAATCAAATTAGAGATCGGCTTGAAAATCATCACCGAAGCGTGTAAAATTGAAAAAACAGTTATAATTATTCTAATTTTGTTATTCTTTGTGGAAACGAGAGGCAACTGCATAGTAAAAAATAATAATGAATGAATGATGAAATAAATTGAAGCGCGTAAAGCATTTTCCGCTATATACGCTTCACTGCATCTCAACACAAACTTTACTCCTCTATGGCAATTGCCCGCAAACTATACGAGTATACCCTACCATGTCAGCGCATCTTATGCTTAATTAGTAAGTATTTTAAGCTTTGCGCAACTCACGAGTGATGGATCAGATATGACAACAATGCCAATATGCAGAACGGTCTCTAAATGCCTTCGTGTTTTAAAAAGGACCATTACGTAAAGTTCAGAACGTTCTATAACTGTGGGGGGAGTAGGAATAACATACACTCCACACACAAATAATAAAAGCTGTCGCAAAGGACAAAAAGGAGTTCATTTCCGAGGTGTAAGTCTATGAATAAACGTGCGAGTAAGTAATAGAGCTAGTAGTTATATAGATCTTCTTAGAACCACAATCAATTATACAAACAGCTTGAATCGGCAGGATCTTGTTTTCCACCGACTTCTTACCTAAAAGAATACAAGAATAGGCAAATATTTTGTTCATAACAAATGACTGGAAAGCTAAACATAACCAATCGAAGCTAAGTATAACAATTCCTTGTCTATTTCTCGGCTTTATTAATCAGTGCATGCATTACCTAATACTTAAATTTTTCCTTTTTATCCATTTTAAAATTATTAGCTCGGCTTTTTCACATAAAAGACTATACTAACTTTTTGTTACTTTTCATAAAGGAGAATATTTTTGTAAACCTGAAACTGGGCCATTTTCTAAAGTGCTTGCAAATTCTTTGCAGTATATGGTTGGAGTATCATTCAAGGACTATAATCCGTTAATTGTGCTCAGTCGGAAGCATTCAAATGAAGCTCCACACTTTAAAATTGTGGCACGCCTTTTCCGTATCACAAGCACACAGTCTGAAAGGCACTTAACAATTTGTTATCGAAGCGCAAGCAAATTTCAACGGAAAACCAAATTTGCACATTTTACGAACTTATCTCAAAGTAGGCGGTCCACACATACATACATGCACGCACACATCAAAAAGCGCACACACACACAACATCAAATCAATTGGGGCTCAACCACAATACAAAGGCATTAAAAATTTCATGACGTGGGCGTTCATTATTGGTTTGTGGGCGTGGAACCTCTTGCTAATAAACTAAAAGGTATTCGCGTATATAATGTAATCTGAATAAGAAATGCAACTTGGCTAAATGAGAACGTCCCCACAATCAAATTCAACCCAGCCTCTTTGTGGCCGGAAATACCTTTTACGTTCTCAAAAATAACTTTTTTAACGCTGCAAAGGAAAGATATAAAGCAATCGTCTTTATTCTCCCATTGAAATATTTTTTACAATTTCGTCTTATTAGTATGTTTCTCCTTGTGCTATTTTATAAGGTTTGCATATGTTAGCCAAAATCGCACAAATCCTCTAGCCACTTATACTCTATTCCAAAGCCGCAATTGGGCGTTCAGCTTTCGTGACAATGTTATCATTATCAGAGCAAATGTAATCCAAATGAAAATTTGAAATATTAAATAAAATTGATACAAATAATCTTATATCTTAGGGAAAATAAACGAAGAATAACTTTTTTCAGATAGTACTCAAATTATAATCTCATATTTATAATCTGTGATTTTTTAAAGGCAATATCTGATGCTAAGGTGGTACGCCTCTGAAGCTTATAACTTAGAGTTTATTGAGAAATCACTAATGGTTTTAAAACGATTTTTAATTAAATAAAAATTTAACCGGATTGGATAAAGTGTAAATGGAGGCTTTTATTTTGGTAATATCATCATAATATCATCAGAATGCTCTTTAAAAGTTCGTACTTATTTACGAATTTATTTTAAATCGGAATTGAAATTGCCTCGAAATCATAGTTGTATTTATAGGGTATCTGAAGTGACGAAATCTTTCCCGTGCTTGTTTATTGCTGTTGTTGTAGCTCTGATTGGTTACCAAAGACATGCGGTCATAAGCTATAAGCATCCTCACTTCGCGTCTACATGTTTTTGTACTTTTTAATGTATTCTATTCTACTTATTTTCCATTGTTATGGGGGTGATTTGCAAATCAATTTTCGTTGGGATTTTGGCTCGCTGCTGCCGTTCATTGTTGTTACATAGTTTGTGTGTGCGTGCGTATGTGTGTGTGTGTGTGTGTGAAGGAGGCTCCTCCATTCCTGGCTTATTAATCGAACAACAAATCTCACACAAGCACAGTCATTCTGTCATTTTAAATTAAACAGCTTTCAGTTACAAATTGGCATAGCGTTAAATGAAATTTAGAAAAACGCTGTCTGCAGACTATTTAAAGAATTTTAAGGGCTTGGAAAATCATAAATAAATAGAGCTTCTGAAATCACTAATAGGATAGGGACAATAGAACCATTTAACTGAATGAACATAAGGAACTTGGAAATTAAATTTATACTATAGATACAGCCGACTTACTATATGTTAATATATACTTAGTAAACACTTGCCAGGTCTGTTTTTCTATTTTTAAATATAATAAAAATAAAATTTAGAACCCATGTAATGGTTAAATATCAATCCATCCAGTTAGATAAACCGGAAGAACTTAAAAATGTGGATTATTAAAAATATGGAAATCAAATGATGTGCTTTCTATTTAGGATAAGTATAAAGGCACTCAAGTTGGTTTTTGCATATGATTCCTGCTTAAGTCATATTTCCGTATTCTCAATATTTTCTTCTTAAATCCTTGAGCAGGACAGTCTCAAGAAATTCTGAAATAGTATTCGTTCTCTTTAAGAATTATACATGTACTAGTTCTACTTTAAGAGTTCTGGCTCTACCGTCTTCCGTACATACATAAGTACCACATAGCGTGTTTGCAAGTGTGATTTTTTTTTTTTTTTTTGAGATATTTTGTTAAAAACATTTGTGTTTACTTTACAAATACGTTAGCAGTAGTAACAGAGTGACAAGAGAGCTAGCTGCATGCACAACTGACAGGATAAAGTCATTGTCGTTGGCATTGTAGGCCCTTTAGCTGTTATTGTTGCATACAGACGTACTTACACACAAGCACACAGCATACGCATGGATTTATGTATGTATGTCGTGTGTGTGACTGTGTGTGTGTGTATAGCCAGACAATGTCAGCAGAAGAGCGCAAATAAACAAACAAGGCAAATGCCGTTGGCGGCACGTCCGCGGGCAATGTTAGCCCAGAGAGGGGGAAAGAGAGGGGGAAAGAGAGTGGGTGAGAGACATCTCATCGCGTTTGATGCGCTTTATTAATGTTGTTGCTGTTGTTGCTGATGTTGTTGTTGTTTTTGTTCGTTGATGTTCGTTGCGTTGCCCACGTTGTTGCCGTAATGAGCTTACCTTTCAAATACAAAAAAAGCTTTTGTTGTTGCTGGTTGATGTTAGAGAGTAGTAGGAGTAGTCTAGGATGGAGGAGCGTAGGGCAATCGTAATCCTACGTATGCAGAACTCGCTCGTATATGCTGCACAATTGGCAAGTGGCGGCAAGGTGGCTGCTGTTGCTTCTTCTTCTTCTTCGTTTGCTGGCTTCCTTCGAGTGCTTCCTGTTGCTGTTTGATGCCTGACGGGAAATCCGTTAGCGATTCTGTTGCGTTTTTGATCAATATTGAAAAGCGCACTAAACGGAAACTGACACATAAAACTGCTCGCGCTGTTGTTGTTGTTGTTTTTTGTTGTTGTTTAAGTCGTTATTGATGACACTGTGAAATTGTTGCCATCAAATTTATGCGCGCTTTCGCTTTCGTTTTTATGATTTTACAGTACCTTATACATGTATATTATTGTTGTTGTTTAGCTCTTTGGCCTTTTTTGAGCGATTAATGTAACTGGCGCTGATTTTTTTTTTTTGGTTACGCATACGACACGTTGCACCAAATTTGCTGCTCTTTTGTTTATTTATTTGCTGCTGCAATGCACTGAAATTTGTAATTGCGTTTTTGTTTATTATTTACCGACACACACACGCACACCCTCGCACACACACACACTTACACTCACACAGTGTTTTCAGGCGCACACGGACAGCGTGAGAGCACATAACTTATATTACTCATACGCCGCATGTACGCTATGTGTTTTTATTTTTTAGTATTATTATTTTTTGTTTCTTATGCGCGCGGGCTTCGTCCGTATCGCGTAACTAGCTGCAATTTTGTAATTCGTGGGCAATTGAATTTGAAATAAATATGAAAGAGGCAGAGTTAACAGGCAAGCCACAAGCTACATACTACATACCCCTACAATCAAATATATGCTTGCCTAAAAACAAAAACAACAAAAATTAAAGACAAAAAAACTTAAACAACAAATGAAATGTGGCAATGGCAATTTGTGATAAGTTAGTCTGGGTGTCATGTCAGATCTGTTGTTGCTGTTGTTCTTGATGTGACATATGTGTCGTCTTCTTCTTCTTTTGGATTTTGTTGTTTCTTTTTTTGTTTTTTGCTATGTGGCCGCGCGGTTCTTTGACACTCGTACTTGCCGTCGCATTCGACTGCTGCCACTTTAGCGTTGCCTAGCTCCTGCTTTCCGGCCATCCTGTCTTACTATCTGTCTGCCCGCAAGTTGGCCCCTCATCATTTGAATCTATATATTTTGCATTACGCAGCATAGGTAGTGGTTTTTTTTTGTTTCCTAGCATTCGAAGCTGCGTTACTTATTACTTATATTTAATAAATCTCAACTATATACACACAAGTGTATGTCTGGCTGGGCACATATTTGTGTATATAGGCAATAGGTCTTGTTGTTGTCTTAGATTTATGCCAGCTCGCAGCTTCCTAGGTTGTTCAGTTCGTTCTTTTTTTTTTGGATTTTGTGTCTGTTTTATTTATTTATGTATTTCAATTTTATAAGCAGTGGACCATCCAAAATCCAAGGCGCTTACGCACCCGTGTCGTCTGTCATTATTTGTATGTGTTGCTGTTGCTGTTTCTGTTGCTGCTGCTAGTGGTCACTGTTACGTGTTATATTTTTTATCGCACAACTTCCTGCTAGTGGCTTTGCTTTGCCGTTTGCTATTAAACAACAAATTGTGAGTGCTTCGTACTATTTTTCAATACCTTTTGACTGCGACTGCTTCGCTTCGCACAAGTTCACACAACGAATAACCGAGAACAACTGAGCGCTCGTGCGAATTGCGAAGAACTTTTATAACTTTTGGCTTTGCCTCCTGCAGAGTAACGCGTCGACGGCAACGACGACGCCAACAACGCTGCCAGTGGAGCTCCGTCCAACTATGCTAACTGTGTGTGTGCGTATATGTGCGTGTGTGTGGTTGTATGGATGCTGCTTGGACCATTCTTTGTTGCTGCCAACGCCATCGCCAACGTCGACGTCGACGCATTCGACGACTGCACCTGTGCACTCTTCTTAGCGTTTTTACTCTTAAGTTCTTGCCCTCACCTTCAGTCCCCATTGGCGTTCTGTCTCTCCCTCTCTCTCACTCTCTCTTTGGCTTCCCTTATTGGCGCGCAAAACTGTTGCTGGCTGCGTGCCTCGTTTGTTGTTATTTAATCGCCGGCATCGTTTTACCGTTTGACACTTTGTAAAGCGCCATGGGTCATAATTTTAAGCTTAATTGCTGAAATTTTAATCAATCAGCTATTACCGTACGTGTACAATGCATTTTTGTGTGAATCTAAGTTGCATTGATACTGAATCATTCACTTAATTATAAATACAGACGGTATATATGCATGTATGTGTGTATGTATGAATGTGTATTTATGTGCATTTGTAAACATACAAATATACATAGCCGGCACGTGCCCCGCCGGTAATCAGCAACGGGTGTCAACAGCAATTCGCTTGATAGATCACATCAAAAAGAATGCTGACAATTTGTTGAATGCCCGCTATTGACACATTTTGCATACTCTTAGCTAAACAGAGTACTCTAATTTTTCTCTTCCTCATAGCAGAACACAATAATAATGCCCCATTAAGAACTAAATTTAAAATATGATATACAATACATACTTGTATGTATGTGAGTAATGTACATACACATACATATGTACATATGTATGAAAATGATGCGCTCTAATCCTTTAGTCTCCTGAAAAGCACACACACATACTTGTAGAAAAGGCAATACACACACATGGAACCGAATATAAATTCGTTTAACTCTTATCTATCATAAGAAACAAAAGGGATCACAACCCACCCATCAACTTTACCTAGACCCGCAATTAAACATTATCCTTCCAAAACGTATTGTTTTGCTGATTTATAAAAGCAATATTTAATTAAAGATTATGTTATTCCAATATAAAAAACGATACGTTATATATAAACATACATATATATAATAATTATTGTATTTTAATTATAAAAATAAAAAATATTACAAAATTAAAAAAAGGAAACCAAAAATTCGAAATCAAAAATTTGAGAAGTTATGGAAAATTACTAATATTACACATTTTCTGCATATTCATGTAAGACATCTTTGACTAAAATTTGGTGTCCCTAGAACAGCGTTACGTTAAATCCCCATTATCAGGGAAGGGGGCGTAAGCCAAAAAAAAAAAAAAAAATTGTCTCTAGCTCTTATAGTCTCTGAGATCCAGGTATTCATACGGACAGATGGACAGACAGATACAGATCGACTTGTCTTGTCATGCTGATCAAGAATTTAAATACTTTTGGGGTCTGCCACGCCTCCTTCTGCCTGTACATTTTATGTACAGTGTATCATCAGTCTCCATTGATCAGATTTCACACTCTCCACGCCAAATACGAACTTTTAAATTAAATAGTCAATATTTTACAAAACATAGGAATTTAAATAAAAAAAATTATAAATATAGAAAATTGAACAACATTAAAAATAAATTAAAACGCAAATTATTACAAATTAAGTCAGACACATTTTCAGAATGCATTGGATGGTCGTACCATGTAGTACACGTATGTATTATATATTTTTATATATATGTATATTGTTTCAGGCTACAAATAAAAGACTACATACATACATATGTGTATTAGAAAAAGTCACCATACATGGTTGTAAGTACATTTTATAATATAAGGGACGCTTTAATACGTATTACGCCCGGTACATTTCCTTTTCCTGTTTTATTGGTAATCAATTGAAATATATGTGAGACCTTACAGCTGAAAATAATATAACAGATCGACGTAGAGTTAACTTATTTTGTTTCAATGCTAATCCAGTTGTTCGAAACTAATTGATTTTCAACGGCACTTACTATAGATACGTTTGGTTTTTTAAAGAGTACAAAAGATTCCGTGTGGGGCAATATTAATTGTTTACACTTTTTGTTATTATTTTTGATGGTGCTGTGATGCCGATTCCAAAGAGTGTTTATTGTTTTTGTTTAGGTATGCTATTGACACTGACATTTCAGCATACTTATAAATACAATAGCTCGCGTAAATTGTTTTTAGTAGTCAAGTGGGCACAATTAATTAACATTTAGAGCATTGAATATAATTGCTAATAGAATATAGTCACCCAAAAAAGCCTGAAGAACTTAAAGAAGGGCAAATTTTGGGAAGCATCTATATAAGTATTTACTATGTGTAGATAGATAAATCGAACAGAACGTATCGCTTGCGATAATACATCCAAGCTGTGGGGCAAGGCCTGCTTTTATCAATGAAGCAAAACAATCAAGCGGACGACATGAGGCACTTGACAGATGAAACGCAGCTCAATATTGCTCACAAATCTACAGTAAACATCAGTTGCAAAAATTCCACTTTACTAAAAAATTTAAATTAAACATTTTCGTAAACATATTTCGAAGAATTTTTCTAAAGTCCAATGAGACCATTGTGTTTTTTGAACTATAAGACAAGTTTTTGCAAATTCGATTCGTCAGTAAGCGAAAATATTTTTCAATTACTTGAAGGTCAATGTAAAGTGCGTGTGTGAAGAAGTAGGAATTGTCGGTTGGATGAAATGAATATGAAATAATAATATTAACATTTTGCTCACAATATAATATTTAAAAATCTCAAGCCCGCCGAAGACAATTTAAATTATATTTGTATTTGTTATAAAAATGAAGTTTGTTTTAAATCTAAGCGAATGGAATTCTTGAGCTAAAATAAGAGGTTACTAAAGTAGAGAACTATCTGAGACACTTCGATTAAGCAAAGCCCCACTCCTGAACGAATATGTTTAGCAGCAGCGATCCTAACAAATTTAATGAAACAGCAGACGTTTTATCAAACTAACTCAAAAGATTTGCTAGTTTTCCCTAAAATATGTGATGTTCTTAATTATTCGAATTTTATGTATACATATATTAAAGTGCCCTTTTCAGGGCCTGACATAACTCAACGAGCTAGCAGGAATCCAATAGTGTAAGTTTGTTCTAGAGGAGGCTCTTCTTCGAATCGTGACACTACCATCTTAACGGAACCTTAACTTAAATTTCCAGTTTATAAAATACTTCAATTCGCTTAATATATATTATTGTAATATATATTTTTTTGAGGGTTTTACATACAATATTATAATTTCCATTTTTCCTGCTCCTTTAAACTTAATTAAGTCAATTTTTCTAAATGCTAGTCAGCACCACTTAATAGCCAAAGCAATTTTATTAGAACTTGGAATTTGGGGAAATTCTTTAATTTGCTTAGCGTGTTTTTCATCAGCTCTTAGTTCTTGAATGTGGTTCGTCTTCAACGCTTTCTCGACCCTCTTTAAACAATTTAAGCCATTCTGTTTTTGACATAGCTTGTTTGTTGAAAACCTTCTGCGACACTCTTTTCTCGTCTGCAGAAACTCCATTCCTTATAAAATATTCAAAGGAACTTCTTTGTTGAATAATTAAGGGCATTGTAAAAATGGAAAAATTATCTTTTAGATATTCACAAAACACAACCCCCCTTATGTACATACATATGTAGGCAATGAAAAAAATGAAAATTTGACACAGCCAACAGTGACAGTGGTGGCTACTTTCAAATAAAAATATTATGTCGACAGTCACTGCTTGTTGACATAAAATAAAAAAACAGAAATAAATAAATAAACATTTCCGATTATTATTTGTACACATCAGGGCAATGCGAAAACTTCCATCGAAACGGAACTCAAGCAAAAAATATTAAGCCAACAGGTTAGTGAAAAGCCTTACGTCGCAAACATTTCTGATGTTATAATATGGTGATGCTTTTGTGTATCCACATCGGAAAAATATATATGTATATATATGTATATCCATAACAAATTCTTGAGAACACTTAATAGAACAACTTTTCATTTTTCTAAATACTCCATAGCCAAAAACACTTAATTACAAGTATATCGGTAAGAATCTCAAGCCAAACCGATTTATTAGGACCCCAATAAACAGCACTGATTGCAGCAAACGGAATACATTTTGATGTACCCTCAGGCAATGACTACTGTATATTCTAATTAGTTATTGACGTGACACGATTTCAATAAATTAACAGATAAATAATTTGTTTGATTAGAAGACAAGAGGAATGTAGCAGTTTGATTCTACAACAATTGCCGCTTTGAAACTTTGCAAGTGTCACTGATTTATAGCCTGAAGTATCTGCATATATACATACATATACATGTATGTGTGTGTGTGTGTTCTTAACAGTTTGTTGTGGCCAAGTTGGCGGGTTCAACTTTGCATAGGTAAGTATGCAATTGGAGGGAGGTAAGGTGTTTTAAAAAGTTGATACTTACTTTTTGCAACATTCTGGCCTTTATGCCCCAGTAGCGGTATTTGTTGTTGTTGCTGCTGCCGTTGGTGGTCTGCCGTTTCATTGTCAGCGAGTTCCAAATAATCAAATCGTTGAGCTACGTCATTGCACGGATGATTTTGCATTTTGATCGCTCTATATACTCGATTTAATTTTATTGATAAACAAATACTAATTATTATTAGTTGCGAACGCAATAATAAATGTTTTGCGCGTAATTTACGATTTGACGCTGCTCTATGGGACAAGGCTACTAATCACAAAAAACAAACCAAAATGAAATGAATAAGAAAATCCTACGCTAGCTTTTCGATAGAGTCTTATCACCGGCAGTCACTATAGAGCCCCTCCCCTAACCATCCGTCATGCTTTAATTGCTGGAACGCAATGCGATTTGTTCGGCTCTATCGATAATGCTGGGCTACTGGAATCGCACCACAGGTTTTCTCTTTTCCTTTTTATTTATTTTTTAAATCTGTAGATATGTATATTGTTTTTGCTTGTTTTATCCACGAAAAAATCACGTTTTTATTGCTCTGCTCACATCCATGGGCCTATGAACACTATGTGGGAAACGTGCTGGCACGATTGGTATTTGGCATTTTTTAAATATTTTTTATCAAAAGCCTCGTTTGCCTCGTTTTGGTGACACACCGCGCCGCGGCGCGCGTTTTGCTTGACCGACTCGACTCGACTTGACTCGACGAACTGACGCATCGACAACTTGACGACTCGTAACGACAGAGTGGTGTGGGGCGTAGGCGATGGATCTGGGTGCTTGGTCGCTCACTTGACTCGGCTGAACGCGGACGCGGACGTGGACGTGGACGCGGACACGGGAGTGGACAGACCTGAGCCTCAGTCTCTAACTGCTTCTGTTTGTTTTTCGTGCGAAACGTGCGAGCTGGGCGGCGGACTGCGACTGACTGACTAAATAGTCTGTTGCCCCTCACTTAATGCCAGTCGACGGTCAGCGTTTATTTTTGCCAAATATTTCGCTATAACATTTGGCTTTTTCCATGGCTATATTTATTTGACAACATACATACAACATACATGTGCATACTTACATATGTATGTATGTACATGCATACTTGTATGTGCATATACGAACAAATTGTCTTATAGCTGAAATATTTCATAAGTAGTATGTAGTAGTATGGACTTTCAGCAAAGGAGGTAACAACAAAATGCTTCCCCGAATGCAAATTATCATATTAATGATAAGTCCTACAATTTGTTAAAACCATAAAAGTATACTTATATATAAGATTGTTTAAAAATATGTTTAAGCTACAAAATAATCCTTGGACTGGGATATTCCTAATCAAAATCTTGTGTTTTCATACCTATCTGAATATTCTCAAACCAATAGAACAGTCAAACTTTGTGAACCCCCAAGAAGCTTCATTCAGTCGACAGTTTACTGTAGGGCTGCCAAGAAAGCTCCACACAGTCGCGTTTCACACCAAGCTTTTACCAAAAGCTCATCACAAGCCAAGCCAAGCCAAGCCAGGCGAGAAGAGCTTTCAGAATCACACCCCATGGCTTGTGTGGCATCCGCAATCAACTCACCTCGTCTCCCCAAGAGCTTGTTTACTTTTCCCAGGATATGGCATCGCAACCGCAAAAACTGACACGGATTTAGATTTGGAACGCATTAAACAACATCAAAATAAACAAACAATTTCGCAGACAATTGCTTCAAGCAGTTCTATTTGCCGCAGCATATGCTCAGTGCGGTCGCAATTGTGGGTCGGGGCTCGAGGGTTGGGGTGACTTTGGTTCGGTATGGATAATCCAGTAAAAGAGAGCGCGATGGTCGGTCGTGTGCCGCTGCTGCTGCGGCTATTAACCGCACAACTTCAGAAGTGTGGCCTGCAGAACACTAATCGATATGTTTCAGATGCGCATTGCTGGAGAGACTAAAGCACTTGAGTTTTTCATGGGATGGATAAAGGTGCTCGTACTTATGCATTTTTAGCTTGCCAGAATCTACAGCGCTGATTTATTTTTGCAAACCCTTTAATGTAATTCCCAAAAAAAATTTAGTATATGCCTATTTTAAAAATGTAAGCCAACACCACTTTCACTTATTATGATAATGAGAAGGAAAATTAACATGTAATTTGTAATGATATTGAATTTATTTACTTACTTACAAGGGCTATACTTACAACCCACAAAACCGAGTTCCGCTAGAAAATGTAATTTTGATTTTGAGTTTCGATTTAATAAAACAGCTATGAAAAAACAATGCAAGTGTTTCAAAATTTATTTGCTTGAAATGGATTAATAGAAATGGTAACAGAATTCAAAGCGTACATAGCTGCTGTAGCATTTTGCTAATTAAGTTTTCTTAAAAACAATTGGAAAATTTGAAGTTTATATACTTTAAAGCAATGTGTATAGAAATTAAAGAAATTTTGAAAAAGTTATGAAAATTGAAAATAACGTTGAAATTTAAAATGTATTAAACAAACAAAGTTTTTTGATTAATTATGCCTCCTTGGGTATTCGAACTCACGTAAGAAGTCATTACATTTACATCGGAATTGTCTCTGCCTGTGAGCATGTGTGCAGGAAAATTTTGAAATAGAATTGTACTTATGTATATAGGGTATCTGGGATCAAAAAGCGCTTATAATCTCCGAGATATAGCTGATTATAGGAACGAAGTTTTAGATATTCCCCTAAAAATGTTGCACAGCAAAATGGGAAAAATTTTGTGCCTTTAGCTCTTATGTATATTTTCTGAGACAGACACCCGGACAGGGCTAAGTCGACTCGTCTTATAATTCTGATCAAGAATAAATATACCTTTACCTTAATTAATAGCCTATATAAAGGTGGGCTTGAATAGGGCTATACCATTAATTTAAAGCCATTTATAACTTTTCTACGAAAACATCAAGTTCATATTCATATTTTAATTAGATCGATGTATCTCAATTAATTTAATTTTCGTATTCACCGCTTCCTAACTCAACCGCTGTTTCCAAAGTAAACATTACATGAAGTACTTATGGAAGTGGGTGACATAATATTATTACTTTCTGAAATATTCCTAGACCTGTTTTTTAGTTTGCAAAATTCTTTGCCCTTTGGAACTATGGACAGTATGGAAAAAATTTTGTGGGCTTCGCCATTTACGAAATTTTGTATAATATATTGTACAAGTATATTTAACATATTTGCTGCCTTGTGGTTTTTAATTTGGTTTTTCAAAACGAGGCAACAGTGCAACCCCACAGTGCATATACAATAGATCTGTGCGCTCATATACATGCATATACATACATATATACAATAATTATTATTTTAAAACCCGCACTATTTTTACATACATTTCGATCCAATAATTTGAGCTTCCCTTGGCTAGGCTGCCGCTCAATGTTCGTGTAAAGCGACACCCAATATTGTTCTATGCGTTTATATTTATGGATGTCGTCGTGCACTTATTTGTTGTGCATTTTATTGTTTTTGTTATCTGTTTGAAATGGCTGTTGATTATTTTGGTTCAAGCGCATCATTCCCAATCTGTGGTGCCGGGCAAGTTTGCGATTACATGGTATAGTACCCTCGGATCTCTTTCCAATTTCGATATAGGTCTCACTTTTTATTAAGGCATTGTTGCACAGAAACAGACATGAGATCGATTAAGAATAAGTATATTAGCTTTATGGTGTCTGATATGCTTTCTTCTCCGCGTTACAAACTTTGCACAAACCTTATATACCCTTTTTACTACTACTATTTGATTAGTTACTTAGGTCTACAATGTCTCTGGCCATATATGGCTGTGAATAGGGGCATAGCTGGCCAAAGGGCACATAAAATTTACCCAACGAGTCGGAGGCATCAATAGACGTTATTGTACAGTTTTCATAGTTTTTCTTATCTTTTAAGCTTAAATTATAACGTAATATGAAAACATATCTTTATTTTAATTTATAATAGATATATAATAAAAGTAATAGTAATATATACTGTAATAATTGTAGTAGAGTGTATCAATTGCAATACATGCTGATTTTTGACTCTTCCTGAAATAATTAATTTCCCCTTGAGTTATATTTTCTGTTATCATTATTTTATTAATAAAGGATGAAGCAAAACATTGGCAATCAACTTGTACTTGTATATGTTGTTAATAATTGTTGCATGTTGGTGTTGTTTGCAAGCCTGGAAGAATTTAACAAATATGCCAGGCATCAAAAATGAAGCGTACCCGAGTACATTCTTTCTGCCCAACCCCTTTCACCATTTATAAGCCTAATCAATGTGTTGATTTTAAAATTCCCAAAATGTAAATTTATAAACAACTCATTTTTCCATATTTCCCACAGTCATCGGAATTGGTTCGGACGATTATTGCGCACTCGTCTGAAATGCGATAATTTAATTGTGGTGTGGCCGTAAAGGTATACCCCTTAGATGACGGATCTCCCGACAGCGACC
This sequence comes from Scaptodrosophila lebanonensis, assembly GCF_003285725.1. Taxonomy (NCBI): domain Eukaryota; kingdom Metazoa; phylum Arthropoda; class Insecta; order Diptera; family Drosophilidae; genus Scaptodrosophila; species Scaptodrosophila lebanonensis. Next base: position 4,135,563 of record NW_022060558.1, read on the forward strand.
GTGAACAGAATGTATAGGGGATGTATGCACCAGGGCTGGGGTTGCAACGATTATAAAAACTGAAGTTAACAATAGTGTTTACATTGGTTTGTAACAAGATTTCACTTAAGGATGTCAGTTTCGAGATTTCGACTGCCGCTATCTCGTTCTCAATCGTCATCCTGAGTGCTCGGCTCTGCATCAAACCTGATTACTGTCATCAGGTCGTGTGGCGACTGCAGGGACGCGTGTGCCAACAAATTTGCTGGTAATGAAAAGGTTTGCGCATCCGCATCCGCCCCGACATACAAGTATTGTTCCCTTTCACATACCGCATTGGTTTTTCGCGCCTCGGGTCAGGCAGCGCATGCAGGACACGCGACTTACTTGGGCGGCAACGATCCGAGATGGGCGACGGACGGCGGGGTGCGAACGACATTGACGTAGCTAATTTGCGAGTAAACCAAAACATCAAATAAACATAATTCAATTTCAACAATTGTCCAAGCAGTTAGCTGCCGATGACAATGCGACAAAGCGCGGTGGTTTGTCCTTTGGCTTGTGGCCTAAGTACTTGCTCAGTACTTGCTGGCAATTGCTGATCTATCTGGAATTCACGCATTCGGTTAATGAGGTGTAAAATTTGTCTATATAGCGTGTCACTACCTCTGCTTTAGGGTTTCCTTGCGGTCTCGTGGGTATCTGGAGCACACTTTGCAGTGGTACCACGATTAGTACTACGAGAAACTACTATAATCATAAATACATTATGTCTTCAATGCATATCCCTGTCGAAGAATTTCGCTTGTTAAATGAAAATAATGTAAATTATGTATGTACAAATTAGTATCGTATTGTGACATACATATATGATGCGGTTCAGCAGTTGTTAACTTGTTGGTGTGCAGCAAACACATAAAGTGGTTTTATGGTGAACAACGTTTACGGACTGCAATGCGAGTTTCAAACCTCTTCCAGTTCCTAGGTCTTATATTTCGCTTGGTTTCATATACAAATTATAGATAGAAAAATTACAAAAACATTTATTAGGTCATTGAGAAATAAAACCTTTAAGGATGTCCTTCAAAAATTGCATTCATGTATATCTATAATAATATACCTCGATACAAATTTATTATTTTTATTACGTCCATCCAGCTGCCTGGATGAACTTGAAGATGTCTATCGGCTTCTTGTTTGCTAGTGCCGATAGATTTGGTAGGAGGCTGTCTCCTAGGAATCGTTGTCTTGTCCTTGACAAGGCCGGGCAGTCGCAGAAGAGGTGTGTTACCGTTTCCTCCTCTTCCACGTCTCTGCAGCTTCTGCAGAAATCGTTATGGTGGAGTCCTAGTCTGGCGGCATGGGTGCCCACCAGCCAGTGCCCTGTGATGGCTCTGATTACGACTGAGCATTGGCTTCTGCTCAGTTTGCAGAGTTCAGAAGATCGTCTCTTGTTGAGGGTTGGCCATGTTTGTCGTGTGATTTTACAGGAGTCTGTGTCGGTGGTCCACATTTGATTGGCGACCAAGTCAAAGTAGTTTCGGACTGACAGTTTACAGCTGGCCATCGGTGTACCGACGCTCTCCTTGTCTGGAAGGAGGGAGGCGGTAGTACCGTGTCTTGCCAGCTCATCGGCTATGCAGTTTCCCTCGATATCCCTATGGCCTGGGACCCAAATGAGGTATATAGAGAGCTGTGTTGCCATCTCGTGAAGAGATTTGCGACAGTTCTGTACTGACGTCGAGTTCGACGTGATGGCGTTAAGGGATTTTATAGCCGCTTGGCTATCCGAGTAAATGCAGATTTCTCTGGTATATGTGGCTGGGCTTGGCAGTATAAGAAGAGCTTCTTGAATGGCTATTACTTCCGCCTGGAACACACTGCAGTGATCCGGTAGCCTGAAGGCTTTTCTGATTCCGAGTTCTTCGCAGAAGACACCCCCGCCTACGCGGTTGTCCAGCTTAGAACCGTCTGTATATATTTTGATGGAATTGGTTGGGCCTGGCGGGCCGAAGTTCCAATCTTCCCTAGAGGGAATGATGGTGTGGAAAGGAGTATGTGGAAACAGCTCTAAAGACTCTTGACTCGAGGTCGTCCAAGTCTTGTCTGGCTTCTGAAGGTACCCTAGCGTTGAGGGAGTTTTAGAGAGGACCTTCCTTAACCTTGCGGCATCGGAGGTGTTCTCAATATCTGAGCAGAAGTTCTGCCATGAAGATCGTTTGGCCTGTCTGAGTATTTTCTTGTACTCTGACAGGCTTTGTTTGTATGCATACCAGTGTTGGTCTCCCCCTTGGGATCTGGCTGCATTGAAGAGTTTCCTAGCCTTTTTTCTTGGAGTCCACCAGGGAGGCTTGAGTTTGCCTCTTGGTTTCCCAGTGGGGCATGATTTCTGCAGCGCGGTGTTGCACGCTGTGGTGAATTGTTTTATTAGCGTCGAGGTGAATTCGACTGTGTCTGGGCCCTCGGGAGGGTAGTTTGGAAGTATGTTACTTAGGTGATTAGAGTACAAAGACCAATTTGTGCGTCTAGGATTTCTAATCGCGATTGGTCTTTCATTCTTTAGAGATACTTCGAATTGGATGTATCTGTGATCTGAGAAGGAGTGTTCTAATAGGACTCTCCATTTGGAGATACGATTGTAAAGTGCGCCTGACGCCAAAGTGAGGTCAAGAACCTGGCTACGGTTCCTTACCACGAAAGTTGGATCTGATCCAGCATTACTTAAAAGTATGTTAGTAGACAGGATGGATTGGTATCAGTGCTACCCCACTGAGCGTGATGAGCGTTGGCATCGCGTCCTATGAGCAGATCAATGTTGTTCTGCCTGCTGTCCTCTATTATCTGTCTTGTCAACAGAGGTGGAGGGTTAGCTTCCTCGTAAGCCATATAGGCTGAGCATATTCTTAGAGGCTTTGGCTTAGCCTCTATGCATGCAGCTGTGTTATCTTCATTACTGAAATTAGATAGCAGAAAAATGTTTATGTTTTTCTTGATTAAAATGCAGGTTCTGGTCTTGCCTGAGCTCTTCGCTGTGATCAGCTTATACTCCTTCGTCCCCAGTCCAGAAACCTTGTCCCTACAGACCCAAGGTTCCTGAATGAGGACTACGTCGATGTCGTCTTTGCTCAGACGATGTATTAGGGCAGCTGTTGCTGTTTTGCAGTGGTGGAGGTTAATCTGTAGAAACCTCAAGGGCATCTACCTCCATCTCCACCACTGTCCTATCGGCCTCGTCGTCGTCTAGGTCCTCATCCTCGTGGCCTAAAGTCGCGAACCCTTTCGCCAGTTCGGAGGTTTCGGAGGAATATCCTTCAAGGATATCCTCATCATCCGACGCGACCTCTGTTTCAGGACTGCCTGGAACGACCGGTTCTGCGTCTGCTGGTTCCGCGTTTTGTGTGGTGGGCTTACTACTCGCTGTGTCACCTCGGTAGACACGTATGGCTACCGATTTGTAGCCATACCTGGCCAGATTTCCACATCTTGCCAGCTCGTTTATAACGAGTACGATCTGGCGCGTGGTCCCTTCCGCCTCCTCTACCTTGACCACGCTCCAGTCGTCCCCTTGTCATGCTCGGGTTGCAGATCTGAAACACCTTCAGGATCTCTTCTGGCTTTTCTGGTTTCGCCGATACCCTGACCCTGGCACGTGGTCTGCTGGGTATGTCGCACCAGTCCACCGCAACCAATTTTGCACCTGGATACACTTCTCCGAGTGCTGCAATGGATTTCTTGTAGGCCTCGGCTGACCGCTTGTCATGACAAGCGATGGCCTTGACCCTGCCTTGATGCCATCCTGCATCGTCGCATATAGGTGGTGGTCCTCCACTCGTTGCCAGGTCCGTCAGAAACCGACCTTGCAGCTCGTTTTCGACTCTTGCCCATCGGTGTCTCGGGATAAGACCATCTTTGCTGCCCTTGTCAAGGACACCAATGAGGATCTTATCCTTCGCCACTTCTGCGAAGGTTCGATGCAGAGGCTGCGGAGGTCGTGTTCTTTTCGCTGGTTGTGGCGGCGTATCTTCTGCCGACCTCTGCCTTTTCGGGGCATTTTTGTTTCTTCTTACCGGAGCTGGCTTGAAATCCGGTAAGATTTTCTTCGCCCATTCCACCATCCTTTGACCGTCTGGTGACATCTCGGGGGCGGAGTGGTTTTTTCGCAGAATGACTGCTGCGCGTCTCTTGTCTTGAAACGACGTTTTTGTTTTAGGTGGTAGCATTGCCGAAGTTTCTGGCTCTGCAGAGTTACCAGCCTCCTCCAATTCTACTGCTGGCTTGGCAGCTTGGCTTAGCTGCTTCGCCTTCGAAGTGGAGGGGGTCTGATGCTCCCCAGATTCTGAGACAACCGATTGGCTTGTCGGATTGTCTCCACCTGCACTGGCAGCAATGGGATGGGAGCTGCTAGGAGTTCCCATCCTGGCGACAGTCAAATCTATGACCATCTGGTTAGAGGGATTTGAGGTCCCGTCCGGCTTATGGCGAGTTCCGGTCTCATTGTTTTGTTTTGTTAATTTGTTTTGTTTTTTAATGCTTGGTTTCATATTGGTCCCACGAGTAGTCGGGAAGGGTTGGGTCACCCGTGGCATAGCCCGAGTACCACGGGAAGCCTGATTTAAACTGGAGGTCGGCAGGTATCCAGAGTTCGCATAGTAGAGACTGAGCACCCCCTCAGCCACGCATCCATCGGCCTAAGCTGTTCCGCTTTGGATCTGGGAAAATTTTATAGAGTTTTCAGCTCTCGCCCAACCACCATTAGTCAGCACCACAAGGCAGAGACATGACCGTGCCAAGGGCCTGCTTCCAGCCGCCCTCGCGAGGAGAGTATGGTCGCACTTCCCATGGTGTATCACAATTACGGCGCGTACAACCTGGCATGGTGGTTACACGTGATCCCCTTGTGATACCCATTGGCTGACGGCCTCCAAGGAGGTATAATAGATCTAAAATATTTTTTTTTAAATTAATTTTAAATTTAATCGTTAATTTTTGCCAATTTTCTTAATTACTTTAATTTCTATAATTATAGTGCACATACAGCCATACATAAGTACAGAGTATTTCAAAGTCGAGATACTCGACTTTAGCTTCTCTACTTGTTTTAATTTGCATAAGTTAATAACAATATTAAATTAAATTGTAAAATATTTTTATATTCGTTTTTTGGGGGAGTGGTTGCAGCATAATTAATAGGTGGACCCTATTAATGGCGACTTTTCATGTGCATTTCTTGAATTAAATTTGGTTTTAAAAGGAAGAGGATGAGCAGAGATTTCAGCCGATGACATCCTATTTAAAACTACTTGTAGTCTCGAAATTATTTTAAAAAAATTATTGTATCTTGTTAGCTTATATTTGGAAAGCTAGCACATTTTTCGATCTATATCTGTTATATTTTGTTCTTTGGTGATAGTTCCACCGCAGCTGTGTCTAATTAGTTATCGCCCACAAATTACTCACCAATCACAAGAAACCGGGTGCGCTAATTGAATCAATGAATTAAGTATTTTAATAGAACTAAGCAACATCTTGTCGTTAAGATCTAATATTTCTTATACTATATATAGAAAAGAAATAGATCGCTTTTGTTTATTTATAGGAAATAAAAACCGAAGCTGTATCAAGCATCCATATGAAAGACATTGCCTACATTTATATTCTTTATTATGAGCAATTTATTTTGGCCTTCAAATTATGATAAATGCCGAACCACTGACTTCCTTTTTAGTTAGGTTGAAAAATACAAAAAAAATTGCAATTTATTTCGTTTACAATTTCTGGTTCAATGGATATTTATTATGACATTATGACAATGTATTAAATGTGTTCCACAACATTTTACAGATATAAGGACATGTATGCTCTCACTGGATAAGTATATAGGTAAGGACTCCTCATACGAAATACTTGTATGTATAGAGTTTTTCATTATTATCGTACAGCCAAAACAACGTAATACTTATTATGTATTTTGTACACGTTGTGTTATATTAAAACTTTAAACAATAATTTCTTTATAATACAGATATAAGTTCTTAGGGCAACTAAAAATTATTATATTATATTTAAACTTTAACCAAAACGAATATTTTTACCATAAAGTACTAGTAAAGTAAAGTACCATAATAATAAAGATAAGGCTACTAAAAATTATTGGATTTAGATAGAAGAATTACAAAAAATTCATATGGAAATAGCATCATTTCTGCTTTTTTATTATTTTTTGGGATTGACACTTTTGACAGCAACAAAAATTACAGACTGGTGTAAACAATTAGCAATTCTTTGAATTGAATATGGGGGAAGATGGCAAAACAAACCTTTGGACGCATATTATTGCTTATGGTTTTTAGGAACATATTGCCCACGCTAAAATAATCGGAAAAAAATTGTCGCCACCATATGAAGATCAGATTACTAACAGTTTGCGCATTTATTTAAATCGTTACGTTTACCGACGCATAGGCAGTAGCTTGTCTGCAGCAGTCTGGCCTCCCACCGCAGAAGTTCCTTCTCCGGGAAGGACAAACAAATATGGCGGTCGCCTGCTGTGTAAAATATATTGGCAAAATGTCAAATGCAGGTGAACCAAGAGAGACGCGCAAAAATCTCTTTGGCTATGCTGATTTTTGAGTGCCCTTCAGTCATATTTTATGGAGATATATGGAGGGATTTTATTATACATATAGGCCTTTGCCTTCACTGATGGATGTTTGTTCTAATTTTTTGTGGAATGACTGACCTGTAGTCTGATGTTTAACAATTAAATAAAAATATTTGGAATACAAATGACAGGCCTGTTAGGAAACCAATGCTGCTCCAGATTTCCTCATGGAATCAACAGACTCAACAAATATTTTGCAACATATACTTCTAAAAGTCACCCTGCTTGCAGGCATACCATACACACATACTTGGCAAGCTCCGCCCCGAAAATTCAAAGGCAGAACGAATAGTAGTTGCAAGGACTCTTAGGGGTTGAAAGGCACGTGCCATCGCATTTCCAATTGGAACAGTTTTGCTATAAAAGGAAATGAAATCCCAGGAGACGAGCTCATTAGGCATTTAAACTTATGTGGGTCTAGGTGTACTTGTATATCGAGACTTTTTGTTTGTTGCAGAGAAACTCAATTCGCAGTTAAATTAAAAGAAGTAATTTAGTGATTTATTAAAATGTCGCGAAATCAATTGCCGGATTCATCTTCCTCGCCACCCATAAGGTACGCAAAAGTGCATTATCATCCGGGAAATTCAAAAGTGCATTTTGTGCTATAACCGTCGGCAAACCACAGCCTTCAAAAAATATTGTAATTTAACCCTCACTTGTTTCGCAGTCACATGCCCTTTCACAACTTCGACGATGACCTAATCAATGACTTGCCCTCCTGCATTTATGCGGGCCAACATCCAAGCAGTGGCGGCACCGGTGGCGGTTCTCCAGCTGGAGGCAGTGGTCTACGGCTCAGTTCAAATAATTTGAGACACATACAGCAGCATTATCTTCAGCACAGTGGCGGTGAGTGAGTTTTGCTTCCGGATAATCGATTTTCTAACTCGAATTTCTTGGCTTTCCGACTCGGGCAGAAAACTTACTGGACTCCTCGACCAGCTCGCTGCTGAATTCCAGCAGCACCACGCCCATGATGTGCAACAGCCCGACCACCAATAGCAGTGGTGCGGGGACTGGCCCAACCTTGAGTGCGGCCAGCTATACTACGGTGAATGCCCCAAGCGCTTCGACCTATAAAATGCAGCGCCAACAAGCCAATGTGCGTGAACGGAAACGCATCCAGAGGTCCGCACCAACTGGGTACACTAAATGGTCTTTTCCATTTTACTCATACTATACTTACTTCAATATTCCTTGAAATTCGACATATTACACGCCAGCGACTTCCATCTAATGTGCTTTCCCTTTATCCAATTACCCTTTCATTGCATAGTACAGCAGCATAAATTCTGCCTTCGATGAGCTTCGCGTCCACGTACCTACCTTCCCATACGAGAAACGTCTGAGTGAGTATTCCATTTCACTTCAAATTATAAGTCAAACGATCATCTACTTCTTCGTTCATTGTACGATCTTCCCGAGTACTACCAAACATAGGCAAATAGCACAAATACCACTGCTTAACAGTCGGCACAGTTTAAACTTTATTGCTCTGAAACTTTTCGAGATCTTTGTGTTCTCATTCGGATTAAAAATTAAAAACAACCATTTAACACCTAAACTAATTGTTTACCTTTAAAAATCTTTTTTTTTATTTTTCTTTATTTTTTATTTCGTATTGAATTTATGTCGTAATTTCATTTTAGCGCAGAAAGTTATTTTAAAGAATTTCTTAAGTATTAGCGACCTGCATTACATTTATACTTCAAAACGCTCGAGATTTGAGTTTTATAAGAACCTGTCTCTATAAATATTTTGGAAACCCCAATCTTTTAACAGTTCTGGCTATGAACTCTGTGCGAATAAATATATACCTACTTCTCAATTACATCAAACCGCGAAAATGTTGGGATTTACGAATTGCTCTATTATAAAAGAATTTCTTATTCGGTGGGTGGTTTTATATGTAAAATGATTGCAAGTTTAGCAAAGTTGGGCTGTAAGGTATGAATATCGGTATGAATATACCACAGTTTATACATCTCCGCTTGGCATAATCGGCATCTGGAGGATATGTAGCTTCCCAGTATTTGACTTGCGGTTAAAGGGTAGGTAAACATTGAGAGAATCGCTACGTCTAAAACCTTAATATACATAGAACGGGTTCAGGAAATTGGTTCGGCCTAAAATTGCTTTCTTTAAATTAATGGGGCATTATCTGCCTAGGGCTTATGGGAACCTGGATACCAACATTGGTAAATTAGTAAATCTTGTACTTGCTGAAATTCTTGCGCACAGATCGACGGGGATGACCATATCGTCATATTGTCATCCTGATCATGATCATACTTATATACTCATTGGTGTTACATACTAAACTAGTATGATCTTTCACTGGAATAAAGCGATTCCAAATCTTCTTGCTCTCCATTGAGCAGAGAACAAAACCTTTCACCCTTTGGGAAAAGGGTATAAAATGGTTTATTTGTGCACAATTTATGTTATCTTACGGCGTTGAAACTATTTTATTTCATTTACGCAGGTGGGGTTCAATATCCGCCTATCTGTTTATAGGGATATAAGATATTAAGATTTCCCGATCATTGAACCGATCATCTTTAGCCATAAGCCCTCCGTGTTTTGTTATCTTACATTTTGGCATTTGATGTAAACGGTCTCTGTGCTCAAACATACATATTTTATACTCGTAAATCCTTTTTAGTTGTGATAGACCGTCAAAAAGTCTTAGGCCAGCTGCTACCAGAAACTACTTATTTTTGTTCGTATGCCCTTTTTATTTTCAAATCAAAAGTAGTTTTTACGCTACACAACTGTTCGCATATTTCCTATCAATTTTAAATGTATACAAATAGTATAACGGATAAACGGTGACCACTTTTTAATGGCAGGCTTTTATTGTTAAGTGATATTTGTTCCTACATACGTGGTTGTTCTGGTTCCATAGGGAGTTTACAAATTTTGCGATATTTTTTGTTTGCAGGTAAAATCGACACTTTGCGTCTGGCCATTGCTTATATATCTCTATTGCGGGAGGTTCTGGAAACGGAATATGAATACGATCCTTTGACCTATGTGGAAAAGTGTTTGCGGGGTGAAATCAAAGCAGATCGCGCTACTTGGAATACGAGTGGTACGTTTAGAATGCGTTTCGAATAAATTTAGCAGAATAAAGAGCAAACACTTTATTTTAGATCTAACTGCGCGTCTCTCCTGGATTAATTGGGAGAATCTGGGTGTGCATCCTGGTCGTCGCACATTGCTCACTTCACTGGCTCTGTCATCGGAGCCCATGTGTGGAGCCCACTGTGGCATGCCATAGGCAAATGCCAAGTGAGGCGGTAATATTCGCAACTAGAGCAGCGTTATATTATTTATGTCTTCCTATATATTTAAATAAAATACATACATTATAACCGTAAAGTACACTTTGAATAAATTCATGTATTTAAGAAGCGTTTCTCAGTACAAAATAAAACAAAATTATGAAGCTTAGTTTGGTCTTGCTCAACACCCTACTTTTCGTAAACCGCAATACCTAGTTATAGAGCATTGGCAATGATTCATATGAATCATTTAATTACATAATAACTTAGACAACTATATAACAATTGAAGTACAACTTACGAATGCAATTGTTTTGTGTATGGTCTTTAAATTGCTTACGTACACACATACCGAGTGGTAAATAAATACAAATAAATAATTTGTGATAAAATAGAAATGACCGAGTTAATGCCCTACAAGTCTTAAGCATAGCTACATATATTCGTATATATGCCTACGTACACACATTTATATTGACACTAATTTTGGCTAGAGCTACTAATACATTCAGACACATTTACTTTAAAATAGTTCACTTTTCGATGGATTTCGCTTTGGTATTTCTCTATAACATTGATGTAGCATGCTCTGATCTACAATGGAATGAAGCAATGTGCATGCTTGCATACAAAAATGTTACATTTATGTATTATTGAAGACGAATTTACGCTACATTCCTAATAATTGATTTCTTCAATTGCTGTTCAGTTGTGAATTTGGATATTGTTGCTTATATATTGTCCGCATTACACACCTTCCGCAAGTTTTCAAGTTCGCTACGTTTCAAACGCAATGCAAACATAGTTTTTATAAAGCTGTGACAATCCGTCACAATACTATCCTGGGTCATTGAATCTCGAAATAGAGGAGCCAGAGCGCCTATATCCTGGCAACTGAGTATTACATCTTTATGTGAAACAAACATCGCCAGAGCAGCGCGGAAAACAATCTATGGAAATTTAAATTGGAGTTAGGTCAAGGCCTATAACATTATTGTAAGACTTACCTTATAGCCCTCAGCAAAGACACAATCCCATATGCGAAAAACGGTTTCTACAGGCAGTACCTCAGCAAAAATGCAAATAAACCACTTGGTAGCAATGACTGGATAAGGCAGTCCTAAAAATTAGGCACATTTAGTAAAGTTTTACGAATTCTGTCACTCTCAAACTTACCCAAAGCCTCCACGTGCCGATTAAGATCCGGATACCGCCGAATAATTAGCTCCTTAAACACGGCTAAATCCCGTAATAGATTGGCCATATTCTTTGTGTGATATTGTGGAAGGATTTTCTCTACGATATGCTTTAATAGCCAAAAAGATTTCTCCTCGTCATTGGTCACAATAAGCAGCAAGCCTGCGATATAGTTTAGCCCCTGACAGTATCCCACATCCTGGTTATGATGGGCATACGCAAGTAAAACATTGTTGAGCCGTTTTGTATCGAACTTAATATTGTCAGGAAAAGTACGAGGTAGATCGATTAATATAGAATCACTAATTTCCTTGTTAAAATGTTCGATTTTCAGTAAACTAGTATAGAGACCAGGTGAACTCTTTTGTTGAGCCGCCGCACCAGACGTTTCCATCCATACTGCGGCGCGATAGGAAAGTGGTACGCCTTTGCGTATGTAACGCTTTAGTACAGATCTATCGACATTACTGAGATCTCCTTTTTTTTCCAGTAATTTTTTCCATTTGGTTTCTCGTCCTGCAAGGACTTTCAAATAGGTGGAAAAGAATTTTGAATAATTCTCATAATCAAAATTAGCACCGCGTTTGAAGCCATAAGGATCGATATCGCTGCGGAAATATAAGAGAGAAATTATGGAAAAGAAATACTAAAATACAGATTGAGCTATGCAATAATAAAGTTCGAGCTTTAAAATACGGCACCAATATAATGAGATAAATGCAATTGATTACCAATTAAAAACTGTTGAAAGTCAGAATTAAATTCTGACAGACGCAAATGCCTGTGACAAATGCTTTAATGTTTATTAAAATAATCACGTTAGCAATTTCGTGGTCAGAGCTGGTATACGTCACAAGCTAAAGAATGATGATTTCACAGTAAATAGTCATCAATCATTTGGCTTTTAAGAAATAAACTAAAACATTTGACATTTTACTCAAAATAACACATTTCAATTGAAAGCTCAGCTTTCGACGGTTCAATCGAAAATAGTTACGAGAACGTTAAAAACCGCTCAACAAGCGAGGTCCGCACAATATACACATTTTTATTTATGTATGTACATATAGTACACACATGCATACGCAGATTAGTATATACATACATATGTATGTACATGCCTACTGCGGTGGTCAACTTAAAATAATATTACTTGTCATAATGGGCTACCACTCGACTCACCTAATAGTTGACTTTTCCATATGAATTAATGACTAGGTATTTTGCAATGATATCGGTTTTTTTGATTTTATATTCCAACTACTTCCACATACACAGCAGACCATTTAGTTGTGGTAACTTAGAGACAATCATGACGCAATTGTTTGTTGGCGCAAACTCTTAACGTCCGCTGCTGGCGAAATTGTAATATACTTTGTGTTACTTGTGTGAATTTGTTTACAAGTGACCTTTTTACCTGTTCGGCGTTCGTCCTTGAGATCAAAATATTATGTGTATATGCCCCACTGTACTATAGGGCGGCAATGATAACATTTATGTACGAGTGTTGGTGGGATTATGAATGCAAGTGTGTCCAAAAAGCGAAAATTTTGCTTTGTGATGCTCTTTAGCACTTTATGACACTGTGTTTGCAAATGTTGTGTTGTTCGGTAGGCCTTAAGGCGGATTAAAATTAAATTAGTTTGTTTCGTTAAACGGGCGTCAGTTTTGATGCCATGGTGTGCACTTTTGTTTTGGCGTTGCCAAACGTCATTTTCACGCATGTACACATAAATTCGCCATATGCACATACGTACACAGACGATGTGGCAATAATGTGTTGGGCCGACGTGTGAATGGCAAACAGCTGTTACATGACACATTACGCAATGATTCTCTAAGGTAACAACAAATCGGTAGAGGGAATAAAATTAACAAAATTTTGGGTTTTTATTGACATATCGACTTTCGGTTATTACAGACGCCAGTACACATCTAACGACGCTCGAACTACACAGCCACTTAACAAAATGCTGCCCACTGCGACGAGGACGATGGCATTCACATTTGCAGCCGCCGCTGTCAAAAAAACGAGCGATTCGAAACCGAACCCGGCCCAAAATGCTGAGCAAGACAATTCGCTCGTCTGCAAGCCAAGTGAGTTGCCCATCTACGGCTCGCTGCGGAAGAAACCGTAAGTATGCACAATTGTGCATCTTATCGGACTGACAATAATATTCCATAGTTCCGCACCCTGTCATAAGGAAGTAAAGGACTCTACTCTTCATCATAACGTGGAGGAAGGCGTGCGCTATGTACGTAAGGAGCTTCAGTCCGGCTACAATGTCGTTGCCGATCAGGCCGGTGTTATCACCGACTACTTGGAAACGGCCAAGCTGCACACACAGCGATCCATTGACTACCTGAATGAGCCTCAGAATTCGTTGCATCGCAGTGGGGCCATTGTCATGGGTGGACTAGCGGGCTTTATCTTCGCCGCCCGTGGTGGTTTCATCAAGAAGGTTGTGTACACAGGTATTGGCGCCGGCGCGGTAGCATCGCTGTGCTACCCGCGTCAAGCAGAGGAAAATTGTCGCGTCGTGCTCTACGAGGGCCGCAAAATATTTGCTGTTGCTTACAACTTTATTAAAGGCGTTAAGCCTGGCGAAGAAGTGCCCATTGAGCCCCTAAAGAAATTCCCGACCTCTTTGGAAGATTTAAAGTATTTGGCCCTAGACTTGGTGGATGAAGCTAAAGATACACTATTTCCCAAAAAGAAGTAATCACTAATTGAAGAACTAAGCGCTTCAGTTTTAAGTTTATTTGTGCGAGTGCTTAAATATACTTATTATATTTCCTGATTTCTGCACGGTTTCCTATTTTATTCTGGCCCTTTTTTATTCCGGGTAATATTAAAGTCGCCATGTCGCAAAAGTGAAATCAACCTAAAATGCAATGAGAGTTTAAATTATGCAGTTTATGTTTTAATTAGCAGATTTATTCCGTATCTTTTTTATATTCAATGTATTATGCGGAGTTTTAACAGGCTCTGACTACTCCCACATTTTTAAAGTGCCAAGCGGATCCACGTAATGTATACATATATGTATACTTCATTGATAACCAGATCTAATGACGTTATCTTAAATGTATAAATTGTCTGTCATGACGCAATCGATTTTCAAGTTGATCTAACCATAGGAGTCTGATATTAAGATTTAGAATTTGCTTTAAGGATTAGTATTAAAAATTATATGCAGATCTTTCTTTAGATTTAATGAAGGCAGAGTTTTACTGTACCTCGGTAAAGTAGAAAGTACCAGTAGCTTAGGAAAAGAATGTACTCTATCTAAGAACATATCTACATCCAAACATATGCATATTTCTTGAAATAAATATGTATTTCTTATATATAGAATGCAAGTGGGGCGCATTTCAGTTATCTGACATTCTGAATTATAAAATTGTTGTCGTGCTCTATTAAAAACTTTATGGGTTCCTTATTGAGCATTCTAGCCCTTTCCGATTTTCTCTGCACACACAATAAAACAAGTACAGGGTATCCCGCAATCTTCGAGTCCAGCACAAGTCTCACCACTTGATGTTATCTCATTTATGTTTGGCTAATTGCGAGAATCTTGTAGATAGCTTGGCTTTCAATCAAATCGTATTTGGTATTTTGATATATTGATTAATTGCCGTTGTGTCAAACGTCAAAACGTGTTGATGAAAAGTGAAATTTTTCGCGCTGGGAACAAACTTGGCCCCTGGGGTCTGCCATAAAAGGCCAGTTAGAAAGTTTCGCCAATTCATTCCACGACCAATTCAATACGCACTTCATCGGAAGACTTGAGTTCAAGTTCAAGCGCTGAAGAGTCATTCAAAGAATGGTCATTCATCAGGTTACGAGTACCAATAAATCATAGTGACCGCCTTATCTGTTCGACCAAGAATTTATTAGAATTTGTGGCTTAATTTTTTCTATTTTATTTTGGGCTTTTCTTTATAAATAATTTTGTTCTTTGGGCAAGATACAACATATTGTTTATATGCAATTTTTTATAAATTATGCTTTAAAATAATTATTTAAAAAATTAAAGTACCAACAACAGGACGTGAAAATGACTTTTTCCGGCAGATGCTAAACATAGCACATGCACACACATGTATATATATAGTATATACATACCTATGTATTGTATATAGTAATTATTGTGAGATGTTGGAAACATTCGCTAGACTAACTTAATATTGACTGTCGAACTTACATACATACTCGTACATGTGTCAATGCAATTTTGAATTGGAGCTAACTAGCTTAACGATCTTAACGATTCTGCTGATGCACTTTTATAATATAAATCACATAAACTTATTGTTACAAATACAGCTAACAGTTAAAACAATAACAAGTGTTGAGTTGAGCATCCCATCCAACTATCCATCCATCATCTGACATGCTCCAAAATCCAGGGAACGAATTTCGATATGCGCGTACAAACGCCGGGCAAGTTCGCCTCGGCACAACCAATTCCCCAGGAAATAATCCCAGCTAAAAAGAAGCGACCATCTGAGGACTTTGCCTAAATAGGGGATATGACAAAAGCTAATTAGTGGCAACTAGACAAGAGTATGACTGCAACTCACCTGCAGGGGACCGCCTGAGTCGCCCTGACAGGAATCGTGGCCACCAGTTTCAAAGCCAGCACAGAGAAATATGTCGGGAATGAATTCCTGGCGGCCAGCGCGCAGAAACATTGACTTGCAGTTGTCATTGCTGACGATAGGCACTGATACCTGTGGGGAAGGCAATACCATATGTGTTTAATGGCCAATCGCATAATGGATGGAACTGGTTTTTAATTTACCTCCTGCAGTACTGACGGCAGTGTACCACCCTCGCTTAAGCGTCCCCAGCCGGTAACCGTGGCATTCATGCCAATGAGGAGACTGTCAGTTTCGGGCAAGCAGATCGGACTAACGTGCGGCGCAAACTCCAAGGGCTGCTCCAGCTTAACCAGGGCCAAATCGTATTCATAGGTGAAGAAGTTGTACTTAGGATGCACCACCTTCTTGGCCACACTGCGTTCGATGTAGGGCAACTGCTCCTGAACATGCGAAAAATCGTATTCACCCACACGTATGCGTATCTGAGAGATGAGTAGGCTGCAAAGGAATCGGAGACAGAGGGGAGAAGACATTGAGCACGCCTTGTAGGCTACTTGTCGGCGCGGTCCACTCACTCGTCCACACAGTGCCCTGCCGTCGCTATCCAGTTTTCATTTATCAAAGCGCCACCGCAACGATGTGTGCTGGAGAAGCCGAAGAACGATGTGCGTCGCACAGACACTTGCCAGGGCCAACGACCGAAGGCCGCACTCTTGCCGCCCACAATGCGCGTCTCAGGGCGTGCCAGCATCGGCATGCCGCATTCTGTAAGACAAAATACGCTGTAGTCGACTACGGGATAATCTACTTATAAGACTGTGCTCCGACAGGCAAATAATTTGGTACAATTTCTTTATTATTCTTATCTACTTATTACAGCAGGGCTTTTCGCACATAACTTTTCAACGGCTTTTTCTAGAATAAAACGAGTCTGTGCACAAATTATTTGTCTGTCGGATCGTTGTCAAACTACTTTTGAGAATACCTTTCAAGCTGCACGAGTCTTAGAGTTTAAATACAAATAGGAACTTCTTTATAGCAACCTAATTATAGATTTTCTACAAATTCCAGAAAAAGAAAGATGCGCTGCACTAGAGCTGAGTTTTTTTTTTTTTCTTCAATATTTTAACGAATCTGAATGTGTTCAGTTTAAATGCGTAACTATCCATTATGCTTTAATTTTATAATTGTTAAATAGATATGCAATATAAGAACGTTTTTATATGTTTCCATTTGTGGGGCCACATCTAGTTAATACCAATTTTTCACGAGATCTTTCGTTGGTGGAAACAATAAACTACCAATCTGAAAACGGATGTAAATTTCTCCATTACCGATCACCTGAAAAATATTATTAGTATCTTCATTCTGTACAAGTTAGCCTGATCAATTGATCAATTTGAATCTTCCAATGCTAACGTATCGTAATTATGTAAGATTCTAATGCTGATGCATAGATATTCCAGATCTTTATAACTCCACTCCTTAAAAACTAAACATAGTGGTTAACTAATTGTGATTGAATTGTTTTTGTTTTGGGAATATCTATCACTTATCCTATAGTTCACATGCCTGTGGATAGATACTTCCTCTATTCATTTAATGGGCATAGGGTATCAAAAATTGGAATGTCAAATGTAGGGGGCGTAGGCGTGGGGCGTGGGGCGTTGGGCGTGTTGCTGCTTGGAAGGCGTTGCTCAACTTACCGCTGCGCGCAGCCGATATGGTCTTGACGCTAGCGTTGCCCAGCGGAGCGTCCAGCACAACATGTGTGGAGTCCGTTATTTCATTCGTCTCGATGGCTGCCGTGGCTACCGCGGCCGCCGCTGCCGCCGCTACCGTGGCCTGTTGGATGGGCCGGCGCGTGGGTTGGGTGGTTGAGGAAGTGGCTGTGGCTGTAGCTGTGGCTATTGATGCGGCCGTGCTAGGTCTGTTGGAGCCACTGCTACTGGGCCACGGTTGATGGTGCAATGTGGTAGGTGGCTTTGCTGTGGTTGTCGTGCTCGTCGTCGCTTTCGTTGTCGTCGTTCTCGTTGTCGTTGTTGTTGTTGTTGTTCTTGGTGGTCCAGCGGGCTGGTGATAGGGCCGCAATGTGCTGCTTGGCTTTGCGATTGTGGTCGTGGTCGTGGGCCTTCTTGTGCTTGTGGGTTTCGTAGATGTGGCTAATGATGTCGCCGGCGACAGCTACAAGAGGGATACAGGGATAGAGAGCAAAAATGGTAAACGCTCGAAATATTTTACATGCAAAGAATCAATTTTTCATTCCTCCGCACAGAGCACTCAACACACCCAAGACGTTGACTTGACTTGGACCCGACTTGACTCAACTTGGCCGTTGCTGTGGTCGCCAGGCAAATCTCTTACATCAGCATCGGGCCTGTGTAAACAATAAAATGTCCCCCAAGGCTGTTTATGCGGCGGCCTGCCATTATGCCCAGGCCTATGTTTGTAGGTGTGTGTGTATGTATGTTCGGTCCCCAGCTAAAGGAGTAAATGACCTCAAAGCGACTTGTTTGTTTCGCTTTCGACATCAATGCATCACACACACGTCGACGGACATTATGCGCGGACTAGGGATGGACACGTGACCTAATTATTGGTAGCGTGAGGCGAAGTATTGAAAAGCGAAGATTTCGAAAATCTCTTGAGTAAAATACAACTTTTCAGATAACCAACCCGCTTAGGGCAGATCAGACCACTATAATTTTACTTTCATTAGCACTTAATTTTGAAGAATTCCCAGTGCAATTGGATCAGTTGATCTCTATTTTTTTAAGGAGTAACTAAATCAGACATTTTCACGTCGTCTTGCTCACGACTCACGACGCCCTGCTTTAGCCCAGACACATAGCACGCGCTTATTTACATACATACCTGTGGCTTGGTGGGCTTCGTCTGCGTCAACAGAACTGACGTCTGCGTCGATGCCGCCGCGCTGGGCCGCTCGTACAAGATCGGCTTCTTTGTGGGCTTCGCAGGCTTGGAGGGCCGCGCTGGCAAGTTGACGACGCCAGGCCTATTCCAACCGGTGGGTCGAGGCTTGGTTATAAAGCTCGGCTCTGTTGGCATGTGCCAGTGATGCTGCTGTTGTTGTTGCAGCTGCTGCTGCGTTGACGTATGCCAAATGCTATCTGTGTATTTTTGTGTTAGTATGTTTAATGTTCCTAATTACATTATCAGCTACGGCTGCCACTTTCAAAATGATCCTGCCCTACTCTATGGAAAAATGTGGCTACTCTTAACAAGTCTTTACAAGTATAGTTGTTTTGTATGTTAACGGGTGCATTTTTTTTATTACTTTTGGGCATCATAGAGCATCCCACAAATCTAATAAACTGAACTAGTTGGACCCAAATAAAAGCGACAGCCTCAACACCAACCCACTACTTACTCGAGGACGCAGTGGGCATGCTGGCCGCGCTTTGCAGATCACCCGCTACCATAGTATTAGCCGCTGAAGTCGAAGTCCAGTGCGCGGTGGAACTGCTCGATGTGGGCTTGGTGTGCTGAGGACGCGACAACGATCCCTGATGATGCGGACCCGATGGACGTATTACCAGAGTTCCTGCACCATGTGGCCGCTCAATGGTGGTCATGCCGCTAAGGAGAATAAAGGAGATGAAAAGTTGAATTCCCTCGGATCTTGATCAAGGATTATCTTCTTTTTTATACTTATTAATTCAAGGACATTTTTATACTCTGTACATGAAATGTACAAGAGTATATTAGGTTTGCGGGAGCTGAAAAATGTAACAGGCAGAAGGAGGCGTGGCAGACCCCACAAAGTATATATATTCTTGATCAGCATGACGAGACGAGTCGATCTAGCCCTGTCTGTCTGTCTGTCCGTCTGTCCGTCCGTATGAACACCTGGATCTCAGAGACTATAAGAGATAGAGACACCAAATTTTGCACAAAGATGCGTTATGTGTGTATTCTATACGAGTTTGTTTTATTTTTTTGATTTTCCCCCCCACTTCCCCCCTATGGGGGTTTTCCCGATTTTCCATTCGTATAATCGCCTATATCTCGGAGACTATAAGACCTAGGAACACCAAATTTTAGTCCCAGATGCCTTATGTGAATACGCAGAAAATGTATATTTTGGAATTCCCCTCCCTCCCCCCTCTACCCCGCAAATCGTAACTCCCGTAATTCTTGGAATTTCGAACTAAAATTTTGGAAATACCCCCAGTTGGTTATTATGTGTCCGTATGCCAAATTTCATTATGATAGACCGATTTAACAAGAAGTTATAGCCATAAATATATTTGCTGATGCAGCGCTGCTGCAGCGCTGCTCAAGCGCTGCCCGCGGCTGTTGTTGATGTTGCTGTTTGGTTGACTGCGAAAATGCTTACACAGACACGAATAGATGCGCATAGGCATACATACACTCACACAGACGCAATTGCTATGTAAATGTGCAATTATACACCCTTTACGTGAGTTCGAATACCGAGAGAGGTAAAATCGATCAAATTTTTTTTTTATTTTCTTAATTTTTTTATTTTCTATAATTATTGTACACATATGTACAGAGTATTTCAAAGTCGGGACACCCGACTTTAGCTTTTTTACTTGTTAATAATAAGTATGTAAGACCTTTCCAATTAAGTGGTTTAGTTAACTATTTACATGTCAATTTAGTATTGTTGACACGGATAGGATCAATAGGATCTGAATTAATTTTTTTTTTTTGGTTTTTTGTATATCTTTAATTAAGAACTGTTCTAGGTTGGGCAATCATTAAATATAAAGTCATTTTTAATAATATGTAAGACCTATCCAATTAAGTATGCGCCCTGTGGTTTAGTTAACTATTTACATGTCAATTTAGTATTGTTGGCACAAATTGGATCAATAGGATCTGAGTAAATATTTGATTTTTTTTTGTGTAAATCTTTAATCTTTATTTAAAATTTAATCATGCTTCTCTCATGGTGGTCACGGCGTATTTGGAACCGAGGGCCTACTCAAGGAACGAAATCATATTGTGGGATTCTTGCCAGCTTGTTGAGCTACGCTAGTCCCCAATTTTCTACACATGATAATAACAATATACACGTACATAATATATATCTCGAATATAGCAATACTTTGGGTTCTTTAAATATATACATAAATAAAGTAATACTTTGACATAAATGTTAGAAACTGTTTATATGCACATTTTCTTTATTAAACCTTCAAAAGGTCCGATGATTTAATCGGAGATACCCTGCACTATCAAGAACAGGCGGGCATATGGGCTTGCTTAATCGACTTGATAAAACTTAAATTTTTGTAAAATGTATAGCTTACCTTATGGCTGGCTTATACGGCTGTGGAGGTGGCCGTAAATTCAACGGCCTTGTGGGTCTCGTGTATGCGAACATGGTCTGTGGCAGCACGATATTGTCCGTGTAGTTGTGCGTGCAACACGATCCAAACATGAACGAGTCCACACACATGCCCACGTGCCGGCCCTCAGATTTGATGCACTCCCACACAAACATGCAGGTGCCCTCGATGCGGCCAAAGGAGCAGGGCTTGGGGCTGATTTTAAAGTTTTGGCTGCGTTGCAATAGCTGTTGGCGTTGCAGATCCGCAACACTGCCACTGGCCACTGGAGGCGTATAGTAGCCATCGATACGATGCGGACTTCGAAAATAACTGCTCGGCAGGGGCGAGGAGGGCTCTTCGTCCAGCAGGAAATTGTCGGGAGACTTGGCCAGCGATGAGGCGACGGCTGAGGCAAGACAATTGACTAAAATTAAGGCTACTAATACTTCTACTTTTTGGTTTAGGCTGCTTCCGCTGCTGCCACTGATGTTGCTGTTGCGCCACACTGACCACACTGGCTTCACTGGACGCCCTGATATCGTTGTTATTGTTGATGCTGATGCTGGTGCTGTTGCTGTTGCTATCGTCTTTCTCGTCGATGTTGTTGCTCTGCTGCAGCAGCACTTTTGTGTCCGCCACATCATCATCTGCGTCGTTTCTGGGGCGCCGCTGCAAAAGTAACCACAGTTAGATGTTTTGCAGCAATTGTTGTTGTTGTTGTTGCTGCTGCTGTAGAACTTATGGCGTACCCCAACCCATACCCAAACCCCCTCCCTCTCTACCAGTAGTCGCCACACTAATTAAGCGCACTTGTTGCAAGAGACGTCGGAACATTAAAAAAAGCGACACGTTGCTGTTGTCGCCGCTATGGCTATGGCTATAGCTATGGCTAAGGCTCTGCTTCAACGATTTCTACTCGTTATGATTGCCAAAGTTTCTGTTGTTGTTGTCGCTGCTGCTGCTGCTGCTGCTGTTGTTGTTGTTGTTGTTGTCTTGTATGCAGTTTTTTTTATCTGTGTGCTGCCATTTCTGCTGCAACGCAGACAGCCAGTGACTGGTTTAATTACAACTTTTCACTTTTGCTTCATAATCAGTTTTTTTTTTTTTGGTTTTGGTTTTGTTTTATTTTATTCAACAATACAAACAAAAAGTTATTGTGATCACGCGAATATATTTTACAGCAGCAGTTGCAGTTGAAACTGCGGCTCCGCTCTTGAATTAGCAGAGACGACGACGTTCAACAGACGACACATAATGCAATTGAAAAATTTCTTGTCGTCTGTCTTACGAGCATGTGGCATGCCACACCACCGCCATCACGAAGAGAAGAAGCCACTGCACATTAATGCCACACACATAGCAAATTGAGCGCTCGCGCTCATCAAAGCGGAATCATTTTGAAACATAATTAAAGGTTACTCAATTCTACCACGGTAAATTACATATACAAGTAAATACAATACCGGTATGGGTACTTAGCCAAATCCCTTGGCGTAAACAAATTGAACGCTTGCGACATTCTTACGAAATGCCTAAATTGTTCTTTGGCACGCAAATCACTTTTAATTTAATTTTACAAAATGAGCAGCGATATTATTTGTGGTATGAGGCGAGTGACTGTAAAATAAATCCCCGTACTATCTCAACCTTTCATCCCAAAGCCCAGGCTCTGACCCCAAGAAGTGAAAGACAGGCCCTTCCATCTAACCGTCCATGCCAGTCGTGGTGGACTCAACCCATGCTGTTCGCATGACTGACCATCCCTCAGGGTCCAGTCATTACACAAAACTGTGCTGAACAGTTGTTTCAACAGAGATTGCACAGCTCGCGTGAGTGCAAAGGAGAAAGGACTTTCCAAATATGTGCAACTCAGTGCATCTCATAGCTTCATAGCTTCCTTTCAGGATATGAGGTCTTCTGGAAGTGGGAATGTTGGAATTGACCAAATATAACGAAAATGTCCTCTTAAATAACGTGACCGATAGTGAAACGTGATGCTTTCAATACAATCAAGGGAGCAAGTGCCAAAATGTCCTCAGAATCTCATGTAGAGAATTCAAATGCGAGGGAGAACGTGAATATGCTTGAACGATTCCAAGGACATTCGTTCTCTCGTTTTTTCTATCGTGCAGAAAGATAATCAATATTTGAGCAACTTTAAAAAAAATTAGGTTTTTGAACAAACATGCATTTGTGACTAAATTATATGAATAAAGATCAAAGTAAAAATCGTATTTTCAGAAAATTACGTTTTTGATTGGTTTTTTTCAATTCAATTTGAAATTTTTAATATTATTGCTTCAACTTTCTCATGTAAGCCCACATAACTAGTTTAATTGAAAATCAAGAAGATGCTGCTGTTTTGACTTTTATGAATTACTATACTATATAGCAACTTTAAAAATAATTATTTATATTTATAGCACCCGTATTAGCCTATAATTGTTTGGACTTTCTCCTATTTAAATTTAAAGATTGTTTCTCTGATCTAATTTTTCCACACCTGTTCTGTTGTACCTCAAAATAGCCCTTATATTTTGACTCTGTTTCGTAACTCATTTAGCTCTGTTTCCCTCCTATAATGTCGCATTCTTGCTGCCTACTTGTATGACTATACTGGTTTGGTGGATGAACTAAGCTGCCTGCAGCTCTGGTGCTTTGATATACATACACTTCCACCTTAACTGATTTAGACTGCTAGTATTATACTACTTGGTATTGTGTTCCTTCACAAATTGATTGTAGGGCATGTAGGTGCGATTGCCCTTTTGAGCCATATTAACTGTCCAGTACCTTATAGAGCAACGGAAAACTTTTTGCATCTACTACTTATCTGGTACACATCGAATAATGTCCTAAGTTATTCGGTTTATAGATCAATGTATATATTTTTACACCCATTTATATATTTATAAAAGCTTCAAAGTGATATTGTAACAGGCAGAAGAAGTCGTGGCAGACCCACAAAGAATATAAATTCTTATACAGCATGACAAGACTTCCGTCCGTCCGTATGAACAGCTAGATTTTAGATACTATAAGAGCTAAAATAAAATCACCCCAACTAATCTGATTCGTATTAAGGTATTATGTATAATGTTAATTTTTTGTATATATGTATATAGCCAGTCGACACATATTAAAAAAAAGCAAATAATACAAAAATCCCGTTGCATTATTTTGTTTATTTTTTAATTTGATTTTGTCTACCAGTTGGTAACAAAAAAAAACGATGTCGTCGATTTGTTCGATCTATGTGGATCACTGCATTATTTGTCTGCTTACCTCTGATGTATCAAAGTTTTTGGAATCATCGGTTCCGTGTCGGGCGCATGTCTGTAAATATTGCAACAAGAAATTAGTTTATCCATTTCAATGAATTAGGAAGATTTGAGGATGTTTCAGAAAAAACTGCATACATATATTTATGACTATTGCTTATCTATCAATTCTTCAACTCAACGCTTGAGTGAACGGGAGAAGAAGAATTTAATTTCACATTAAACTAAAATTAGGCCATGGGCTTAATTGATTTCAACACACCTGCGTAAAGGTAAAATAAAGTCTAACTAAATGATTTATGAGTTCAAATGTGTTGAATGGCTACGGCAATCACAGATTCGTCTCAATGTTTAGCATTTTCGCACACGACACGAAATATACATACAAGTAGATCGTAAAACACTCAATGGATATCATTGAATAACAATCGTAACGTGACGTATACTCTTAATAACTCTATTCCAAATTGATTCATCAATTCGAGGGGGCTGTCTGGCCAAGACGCTGCCACACGCCACGCTAGTCGGCTAAGAGCATAAGCCGTTGGAAATCGATTTCGTTACGTTTTCATTTTCTTGACGAACAAACTATTTGGCTTTTTTGCGGTGCTGGTCCAAAGATAGCCAAAAGGTAATTACCCCGTTTAAACGCCCAAAACAGAAGCAACTACAGCCAAAGCAGTGGCAACAATCTTTTGTGCTAATGACTACCTTTAGACATTTCAACCAAAAAAATAAAAATAAAATTTAAAAAAATGAAAAAAGACGGGTGCACGCCAAAGACAGACAGACAGACAGACAGACAGACAGACAGACAAAAGAATAGCACAAGGCCAAAGAGTTTAGTAGCAAACATTTTTCAGCAATGGATGGATTAGAAAAGAGCGCCACGTAACTGACGACTGACTGGTTGGATGAGTACGCAACAAATTAAGTATATAAGTACATGTACATGTACATTAGACCATGCCTCCAGCCTACAACCAACAGCCTAGAGTGAACAGCTACGACTACAGCTGACTCTGCTGCATGCTACATAGTTAGAGAGTAATTGTAATAACAATTGCGCAATTTGCGTCAATCAGTTGACTCTGAGGTTGCCTGGAGCTGAAGCTTCAGTTGGAGCTAGTGCTAGAGCTAGAGCTCGAGCTAGAGCATTGCTTCCCGTTCTCATTCCCGGTAACAGGCTCTGCTTTGGTCTTTCTGCGCTAAAGTGCGAAGAAGTCACAGACAGTTTGCGAGCAATGACCAGGTGCCAGGTGCAGACGGTAGGCGTTCTGATCGTCGATAGCCGATTGATGACACAGATGACAGGCCGCCTCAGTTGTGTGTCAGCTAATGAAAAGATAAACAAGTGGGCTAGTGCGGGTACTGGTATGGGTAGACTCCGACTATGTATGTACGTGTATGTACAACTGGAGGCAAACATGCGGACTATCTTTGGAGTCGAGGCTGAGATGGCAGTTGCGTGCCTTAAGCGGCGGCTTTTGATCCGCTCTCTGCCGCCCTGTGTCACTTCGTCGCTGTTTTCATCTATGTATTCCATATTAATCAAATAACTTTGAAATTGTGTAATGTGTGTGTGTGTACTTAAGAATCAGGTCTGGGAAAGTCTACTTTCTTGGTACAAATTGTCAAGCTGATTTGGAATGTTTCCAGACAGACACGTACTTATAAGAATATACAAGTAGAATACTCGAAAGGGCCGAAGCTACTACCTTCTGTCCATTAAATAGACTTTGACAAACATAATATAGCTATTTTTACCCATCAGATCAAGGTATATCCAATGCTTTGAACTCTCAACACTCGTTTCTTTTGTATTTGTGTATTAATTAGCTTACATTTAAAATAGTATTTTGAAAGTGGGTGTAGTATTTAGAATAGCACAATAGTTGCTTTATTTAGCAGAATTAGGGAAATTTTTATAAACAACCCTTGTTCTCTTCTAAGACAGATGAACTATCGGCTTGTGAGTGTAGGTAGTAAAAACATATCATGAAGGTAGTCTGAAAAAGCAATTTGTTTGAGAATTAAAGCCACATGGATTGATTGACGAATAAGTGGGAAATTTCTATCTGGCCAAAGCATTACTTTTTCGTAGCCCTTTCTATGTAATCCTTGCGTCTAACAGAACTTGATATTGTACAAGAAACATCTAAGCTAATACTTTCGGAACAATATATAATGCTCATTTCAGTGATAAATTATACGAAGGTATTCCGGGTATTCACCGCATAGATGGCGCTTGTTGTGCCTCTAGGGCCATACATTTATCATAATGCGCGCTAGATATGTTTGGCAGGTGCTGTTTGGCCACAAAGAGCACTTTCTTTGGACTCGCCTAGAAAACCTAATGAAAGCCACATGTTTTGGAGCTGTTAAATGTCAAATGCTGAGCAAACATAAATCACCTGCTCGAGCATCTAGTTTATTAACCTCGACTAATGGCCCGACCGCTAAGCAACCTATACCAGCCCAGTTAGACACTAAGACGGAAGATCTGTGGATCGAAGCTGCTGCTATAACGACACGCCTGCACTTGCACCTTTGGCGGACCGACTTGAATCGGAGACCTTGTACACATGTTGCTGCTGTTGTTGTTTTTGGTTTGTGTTGGCTTTTGTTATTTATACGCTTTTCAGTTTACCTTTTTCCCATTCGTCCAGAGCCAACAGAGTTAAATATTTTGCCTTGTCTTCATACTTTTTTCTGACCGAATATTTGTTGTCTGAATGACGTTGCATCTTTTACGAGTAGGGCAGCGTTCTGGTTTTGTGGCATCATAATCATACGATATATAACTTATTTGGAGGTAAATGCATTATAATTAATTTGGATTTAGTTGTTTGGTCCCGAGTTCGGCTAGAGCACCATTAATGTGCTGCTTCATGTTTCATTGTTGTGCGTGTGTGTGTGTGTGTAGCTTGATTGGCTTAGCATTTAAATATCGGTGTCATGTATTCTAAATAACTTTATTTTCGATATCATAACGGCTGCCATCCACTGTGCTGGCCAGGCAATCAGCTTTTCAAAAGTTATTCAATAGGGTGAAAATGAAAAAAATGCCATAAAGCGATTGTTCAGTTGGTATACAAACACATAACAGTCATATCATCAAATCCATATAAAAGTATTCGATTGTTTGTCCGGAAGTTGAAAACCGGCACACGTGCTTCAAACTCATGACAAACACTTTAACGAAATTCTACGGTTGCAACAATTAAAATCTTACTGTAAAGGTGAAGCAGCAACAGCAGCAACAGCAACAGCAATAGAAATAGAAATAGCAACAACAACCCAAATTGTAACAGTTTAAGAGATCTGACGGAGCCGCCATTCAAGCCACTTCACTTGACAGCATCAACAAAAAATCGTGCCGCCAAAAAGCAATCACTTTTCTTCAATATTGAGAAAACATGAACTGGAAAAAAGTCAAAAAAGAAAAAAGGTGAAGTGCTACCACAATGGTCTCCATTACGGATCTCTGTCGCTTTCGTGTGTGACAATTTGACAGATTGAAAGTGAAATTCTCAGACACGCTTTGTTTTGGGGAAGATTTGTGGCACAGGTATGTCGTTTTTGTTAATCTACTTGAAGCGCAGGTTGAGCCTTAACACGCCCCAAGGGCAGTCCTCGAGGCCTCACTCGACATTCATTTACATACGGAAAAGTCTATTTCCTAAGGCACATTCGTTGCTCTGCTCTGCTCTGCAGGTTTACCCTTTGGAACCTTTCAGAAGTATACAAAGAAATCAGTCTCACTTAGATACGAGCACTCGTTCAACCCAAATGAGATTTCACAACTTTTTAATCCAATATTCAAATTTTGAGGCAAATTTGAAAAATGGGATAATGAGTACTGAAATTGCCTAACAGCCCAGTCACAGTTGATGACTTGCAGGTGCGTTTACATACTTTACAACCAACCTGTATGAGGCATCATGAAAACCGCAACAAACATGCCGACAAATATAAAAGAGTACAGCTTTTTGTTATGACAGTTTCTGTTATTTGTATTTTTGTTTTTCATTATATGCAGGGGAATTGTTTTCATAAATAGGCGGGGGCTTTGATTGTTTGCTGGGTTGTGGGTGGTTGAGTACGATCAGTGAAGCAATTATTCTGCTCGATGACTTTCGCTAATAAAACACCACTACAACAACAGCAGCAACAACAACAACAACAGTAAAGGCACTGACTCAACACAAAGCGCAAGATCACTTAAAGTTTTATAATACTCGTACATAATCACACAAAATCGGTGTCGCACATTCCCGCATTTACTACATGTATGTACGAGTATGCAACAAAAAATTATGAATACATAATAAGGTTTGACAATTTAATGTGAAAACTCATTGCGGAAACTACGCGGCCTTGCCTTTTGTTAGCGTAATGCTGTATGGTCCCAGGTTCCATACTTATACATACTACTCGTATTTTATGTGTGTGTGTTTGTACTCTTAAGGATGTGAATGTTTGTATCAACATTTTGGCCCCATATCCTAAATTGGCTAACGATGTTAAGTTCGCTGTATAAACTCAACTAATTAGGTACGATTCTCCGAATTTATTCCCACAATACTTTTTAACTTAATGTCTCCAACATTAAATGAAAACAAAAAACGATCAAGTCAGCTTAATCAAAAATCAATAAAATACAATTTTTTTAAATCGACCTATTTCCGTGAAATGGTCGCGGCTTTTTCATTAAATTTAATTTTTTATAGAAATTGGTTCTTATCGTTGCCTGCGTAAGCGTGCGTGATCTTAAAGGTCCGAAAAAGTTATAAATTTCGTGAAGGTGACGAATTCCATATAACCATGGGAATGACGATGAAATTACGAAGCCACGAGATTTCACAATGCCGATAAATTGCTTTTAAAATTGGGCCAGCACATAAAGTATCGTGTTGATAAGAAAGTTTGTCCATTGACCAATATAGATGACATACAAGTAGTTATCAGAGGCAGATAATTGAATTATTTTAACTGATGTAAAGTAGAATTGAGTAGAACATAAAGTCGTGTCAGCCTGTTTTTGGAATGCCTTAAACAGGGTGTGTTAAAGCCCCCATTGCAGTCGTTTTACTTAAATGAACTTTGTTGTACCAATTATTCCTATGAAAGCCTTTGTGATATAGTAAGTCGATTTGGATTAAACATTAAATAGCGGTGATGCAATAAAAAAATAATTAACACAAAACTAAGTTAACATATTCTTGTGAATAATGACCTAACATATGGTATCTAATAAAAACAGACAAGTCTACATATCATATTATAATGGATTTTTTAAAAAAGGACTACTTTGAAAATAAAAAACTCTATGTAAAAAACTCAACTAAGAAGTGGAAAAAAAACCTAAGCCCCATTTATGATGAGTGATGTAAAGAGCCACGATCACAGTTTTACTTTTTCTGTAAGGAATGGTTCTAAGAATTTTTTGCTGATGACGGATGTGCGACTTAAACTTGTGGCTCACTAGTTTACTAATTCAATGCATTCTTAAGCAAACATAAAATCAGAATAGTTTTTTTTTTTAAATTCCAATAGAAAATATTAATCAGATGCTTCTTTTATATGCATATTAAGTGAAATAATTATAATAATTGTTGATCCAAATTTTATAGCAGAAGTGCATTCTATTATCTCCATTGCTCACATAATTATATGAGGAAATAGTTTTTAGTTAGTTAGTTTCGGGAAACGTAAGCTAACCTCAGATAACCTTAGGGTAGTTGCTACTATAATTAAGCCGTAAATATACTTTCAACTTACTAGACTTTCAATGAACTCGTGAGATTCTGTCCATGTGCTGCTCGGAGCAATCAACGCTTTGCGTTTCGCAGGTAACGCGTTGTTTTGTTTATTCTTCAGCTCAATTATTCTATTACTTCTTTTTATGGTTCTTAAAGCCACATTTATAGAACAATGCACTGTAGTTTTCGGCTGAGTCGACAGACCGCAACTGGCACTCACACTCGCACTTTCTTATCGTACTTTGTTTTTGTAGTTTTAATACTATATACTATATCATTTCCTTAGGCACTGAAACTTTCATTCACTTTCATGGCCACAAAACACAAGCCACAAAATTTAAACGGCAATAAAAAATTATTTTATTTTTATCAATTTCTTTTCAGAAAATTTCTTTCATTTATTTTTTGCAACTTATGATGCAGGAAAATATTGGAAACGACTTGAGGTTTTCTTTGCGGATATTTTTAATATCAAATTGCAGGGTAGCTTTTTATTTCTTTTTGTTTGGGGCTAATTGGTTGAACGCTGGAGTGTTTATTTATTTATTTGATTTGTTTATTTGTTTCTACACTCAAGCTCTTGTAACTATTCGAGCTTTGCTTTGTTGTTGTTACACAATTTTGTAGTGTTAGGTTTCGATTTTTGATTGGATTTTTGTTTTACAATTCTTCACTTGTGGCATCAGATGTTGTTGTATCGGCTTTCTCTTCGCATTACGTAGGCATTTTAAACTATAAAACGAAATAGAATAAATGTGGTTATAAGCAAAAATATTAAGCTTTAACTTTATTGCTGAAACGCTCACGCATCCACCAAGAAGAAAACATACGCGGCAGTTAACCTTATTAAGCTTTTAACCATTCTCGGAGCCAATTTACATAACATGGGGCAGTAGCAGACGGAATGACCAAAAACGAAGCACAGATTTGCAATACAGTGTGAATTTAAATAAAACATCTTGGGCTGGCCAAAAATGAATAGGTAGCTTTGCAAGTTTGTTGCCTAAGTCTTTTGTTTGTTTGCGATAACTTCTACTTATTACTGACTTATTTGGGACTACATGGGTTACATATGTATTTGAAGCGAAAATAACGCTAAGGCTGTAATAAACAATATTATACAAGGACTACTATTCCTATCGGAAGGAGGGCTTTCAATTCTAGACCTATGTTTTCGTTGCTCCTGAACTTAACTTACTATCCAAGAATATAATTATGATTGGTATATCAACTGTTGAAATAAATAAAAATTATAACTAATTAACTGAAATAAATTGAATGAAAATTCTTTAAAATCTTTCAATTAAAATTATGAGCTAAATGACAAAGGATTTCGAATTTTATTAGAACATTATAAGTTCACGTTGAGCCTGTTAAAAATATCAATCTTGTATCCAGCTAATTACATTTTTTAAAATAGGCTAACTCCAAAATATTTTATTTTAATCCAGTACATCATAAAATACACATAATTCGGTTTTTACACGGTAATTTTTTACATGGTTTCGATTTAACACGGTTTGAAAATTAAAAATTTTATATGGTTGCACTCCATTATTCTATTTAGCACGATTCAAAATAACATATGAACATATTTTTTTTTTAACCGTTTTTTTGAAAAAAAATCTACCGTGTAAAAACAGAATTATGTGTAATTATTTATTTATTTAAGTATTAATAGATATCAATTCATTGAGTAAAATGCTGGGAAACAATAGGAAAAAACATATTGTATAGTTAGCGAAATACTCATAGAAAACAAAACATTCTAGATATAAATAGTACATTTTATTTCAAGCTTTCGCATGGAAATAATTTGTAGCAAGTCTTTTGAATCTATCCACAGATTATATAATTAATAAAAGTCCGAACTTAAATGAAATATAACCAAAGAAGAAGTACCAATATTTTAATTTGGAGTTCTTAACAAAACAAAAGGTAAATGCTCTATAAATAATAATAATGATGTTCACGCAAATGAACTAATAGCTTTTCGGCTTGACCCAATTTCGTAAAACCAATACTTCCCAGCTAGTACAAACTATGTATCTAGAAACGTTCTTTGCTTTTCAGGACTTTATAGAATATGTAGATTTAATTTAATTCTTTTCCGCCTATTTAAATAATACAACACAGAACATAAAGTCAGCGTCCATTTGCAAGTCAGGCCAATAAAAAGAATAGTTAGCCAGTTCGTTTCGTTTGTTGGCTTGCTAATAAGGGCAAATTCTATTCTTATAGTTCCGCTCTTGCACCGTTAGTTGGCAAAGTTGATTATTGTAAAAAAAAGAAGAAGAAAGAAACAAACATTAAACTGTTATCCCATGTGTTCTTTTTGTTGTTTTTTTTTTGGCGTTGCAGTGGCAAATACTATCAGAACTAATTTATATGCAAATGCAGTGTAGTTAGTAGCGAACAAAACGACCAGCAACAGAGTACAACGTGCAACGTGCCACACACTCACATACATACGCAAACGATCTTTTCAATAAGTCAAAGCCAAGCTGGCCGGCTAGGCGGTCGACGCGCTGGCAGCCACCCATCACAACAACACTTCAGAACGGCGGTAACAACAACAACAATAACAATCACAACAACAACAAGAAGTACGTTAGACAGCCACTTTCAAGTGGCATTCTTTGGCGGTGGTAGCGCGTGCACGTCCCCGAGACTTAGTACAAAACTTCAGACTCAAAAGACGAGCACGAGTAGCAAACGGTACGTCGCGGACTCGGACTCGGACTTGGGCTCAGTCTCGGTATTGGTTTCGGTCTCATCTCACCTCTGGTCGTACAGACAGAGCTTTCTGCAGCAGCTGCCCCTGCAACGTGCAACGTGCATGATTTACCGTAGAATACAACAAAGAAATTAATTAACTACACATGTGCTTGTGCTTGTGCGTCTGCATCTTCTACTACCTATGTGTGCATCTGTGTGTGTACCTATGTGTGTGTGTGTGTGTGTGTGTGCAAGTGCATTAGCTTTGCAGTTAAATGCTTTATAGCACTAACTCGCCGTCTGACCGAACGGGTCTGTTTGCATTTGACAGTCAGCGCATCGCGACTGCGCACTATGGAGAGAGATGTTGAGAGCTTCGACCAAAACTGATCACCCTAGCGACTGGATTATCAATTTTCTAAATCTGAACTCCAACATATGTGCCAAATTCTTCTTAGTTAAGAAGAAGGCTTCTTTTATTTCATAGTCACCTCATTCCTTTAATAAATTTAAATTGCACATCTCTCAGCTTTGTCACACTAATTGATTATGAAACGGAATTCTCCTATTATTTGCAATATATGTAAGTGATAGAAGTAAAAACTTTGCATTTTACATTTATATTGCATTACATTTTTTATGGTCTTGTAGTCTTCTTGGAATTGGACAACAAACTAATCGTCCAACTTCGAAGTGTCTTTATCATAACAGAAATAGTTTCTTAATACAACTTGAAATACATCCCAAGTTCATGTCACTAGCGAACTTCAATTCAAAAAAGCGTCCCAGGATATTTGGGTGTGACCAAGAAAATATAGCTAGTAGGCCAATGAAAATGAGACTTAAGCTAGATGATAAATAATCCTATGCGTTATGAGGGTGCATTATTTAGAGACTGAGTTTTAGGCAAAATACGAGACCGCTATCCCATAGTGTTGCGGTTGACGCTGAGGTTGGGGCCTGGAACTGGGACCCAAAGTAGTACGGGAGCAGTTGCCGGTGCAACAAGTTGCAGGCAGCAGGCAGCAGCCAGCAGCCAGCTGAAAAACTGGCTGGGCATATTGAAAATTTAATGCCACAGCAACAACAACGGCGGCCAAACAGTCAAGCGTATTAACTTAGTTTTGCACGGTTCTTTTGTTGTTGTATTTTTTCACGGAGACGCGACGTCAACAAGTGCCAAGATGAGTGCGCACTTGCGCACAATTGTTGCTGTTGTTGCTGTAACTGTTGCAGTTGCAGTTTCAGTTGACTGTGCGCTTATGCTGGCGTTGGTGTTGGTGTTGGTGTCATTGGCTGGCTGGCAGCTTTGAACGTAAGCCACAAATGTCGACTAATTAGTGAGCATGTCGCTTGGACGAAGTTATCGGAGTATGGCAGGAAGCGTAAGCGTAAGGGGAGCATTGCTCGTAAGTGTTGAGATGGGTACTGCCAGAACTTTTCTTCTTTTTTTGTTGTTGTTGCTGTTGCTGTTGCTGACTGCTTCAAAATGGAAATCAGGCACGGCACATGAACGTCGCCGTCGCCGTCGCCGTCGCCGTACCCACAACATTGTCGCTGTTGCTGTTGTTATTGTTGTCGGTGTGGGTCATTCGCCTTTTGCCTGTCGGCGAATATTGACGTGGCAGATATGGAGCTTGTTTTATTTCCCCATTTCTAATTCAATTTTTTTATTTTCGTTATCAAATGGCGTGAAAGTTGTTCACACACACTCCCAAAATTGTTGGCTGCCAAAGGCTGATAAGATTTCAATTCTTAATTAGCTGTTGCGAATTGTGGCACATAATTATTTTAAAGTTAAAATTTCAACAGCTACAACGCACATCGGCGGCAATGTTGCAATTATCGTGCGTGCGGCGTTGACAGCCAATGCAATCTCTAAACTTGATAGCCTCCAACGTGACACGCATATTAATAAGTACGACAGTTGGTAGTAGCAGTGGCAGTGGCAGTGGCAGTAACAGCAGCCTGTCTCAACCCGGGCTGGCCAGGCCCAACCCAGCCCAGCCCAGTTTCCCGACAAAGCTTAGCGGCAGCAGCAGCAGCTGCGTGGAGGCGCCTTTTTTGAGGCAGGCCTGTGCTGATACTGGCTGGCGATTTAAATACGCATAAAAGCGGCGGCGCATGCGCAATTAGTCGTGATTGAGTCGCAAGTTTATTTAACAGTACGTCTCACTTTTCTGGCAGACAAGGCAGCAGACGAAAATAGCGGTAAAATAACTTAAGGAAAAAAATAACAACATGGAAACATGAAAACTCTCACTTTTTACGGATTTTGTATTTTTCGATTATGTTTTTTTTTTTGCGCACAATTTGTGTTACATTCGATTTTTTTTCTGATTTGGCTGACGGGCGTTTAAGCATTAATTTTGTTGAACCGTTTCAAAAGATTTATGCCTTTTGCTTTCTTGATTAATTGATTTGGATCTCTGAAGTGTTATAAGTGGGCAACAATTTGATTGCTGATTGCGGATTGTTGATATAGAAAAATGGTGTTGTGGTTATACCGTTTAAAGTAACGACAGCAATAGCTCTGCACCGGTCGGTCACACAGCCGCCTCAACGCACAGCGAAGAACGCGTTGTAAGCTGGGAAGAAAAGCATGCGAGATGTGCAGACAACGTGTAGACTACGACGCGATCGCGACCCGCACTCGTGCGCTGTGTAAACGAAACTGCGACCAGTTAAGCAGCACCTTGCGCATAAAACCAACCGGACAAAAACTTAAGCGACCTGCTGCTGGCTTAAGCTTCAGCAAGAGAGTGCGCATGCGCGCCAGAGAGCAAGCTAAGAGCACAGGCCGCTGCCACTGCTGCTGTTTCTGTTGCTGCAATTGATGGCTCGCCGAGTTCGTGCCTTAAGTCTTTTGTCGCAAACAGCTGTTGGCCACTTCGGATGGCGAGGTTGATGGTGATAGCGATGCTGAGGCTGATGCTGATGGTGATGGTGATGATGGTGCGTGCGCTCTTCGCCTGAGTATCCGACTATTTACTGTATCGTGAACTTGGCATGCATTGCAGCTTTGGCACCTCTGTCCCACACCGCCTGCCCACAACGAATACTGCTGGAAAATTTAGTTTGGCTAAATAAATTTGTTGTCTTTTTTTTAGGCATGTCGGCTACAACGTATTCATTGTCACAGTTATTTTGCGGTTAAGCGCTTATGCAAACATCTTGTGGGTGATTCATGTGCTCACGGTTATTTAATCGCCATATTAGCGCGGAGTCTGTGTGCAGTTTTGTTTATTGACTCACTCCACTTGGAAAGTGGGTCAGTGTTAAAAATTTGGGGCTTTTTGGTGACTTATGCTCGTATGTTGCATAATCCGACAGTTTTGTGTGGCCTAAAAATAAAGCATATTCTCTTTCCAATGACTGTTTTCTGTAATAAATAAGAATTATGGACAAGAATGGTCAGCCAGATTTCATGAAGTCGTGAGCCGACAATACATTTTTGCCTGCAGAGCATCAAGAAGAACAAATTTTAAATTATGGACTTACAGATGTGGCTTTATCGTGATTTAATTAACACGTTTTTGGGGCCTCCTACAAGATTCTTGTATATTTTTTCAATTAACAATTTGAAACCAAACTCATAACTATCAGTGCACACACGCTCTGTGGATATAGTACATTCATCTTGTTTTAAGTAATTTTGTGTTTATAATTAAATCAAATATAAACAACGTAATTTTTACTAAAATTTTGCTGATTTAAATACGAATAATATTTAAAACAAATTGTAAATCTTTATCATTAAAGTGCGTTGTGCTCAATTTAATGTTGGATATTATATATTATTATATTTAATATTAATATGCGTCAATTTCAAATAAGAAATAGTTAAATTTACTATAATCCATAGTCAATTTCAATGTTATTTCAACATTAATTTGCAGTTTTTTATAGTTGATTTAAAAATACAAGAAATATATTAAATTTTAGTATTTTGAATAGTTAATTTGACTATATTTAAACATAAATTAGAGGCAAACATTGATTAGAATTCCCAAGTCGGTTTTTAGAAGTTGTGGGGTATAAATACAAAAAAAATTTATGACATTGCTTTGTAATGAAAAGATGTGCTATAAAAATAAATTTCCATTACGAAATGTGTCACTATTAAAAATTATTAAATGCAGAAAAGTAGTATACACACACTGTAAATTTAGTACTTTATTATTAAACTCGAAATTGAAGTGTGGACACTTTAAATCTTCTAAAACACACACACGATTGTACAAAATCGATGGTGAAAATACTTAAATCTGAGTGTAAATATTACGTGTATTTTTTTTATCAGTGTAGTCATTTTTGCTTTAATTTTAATCTCAAAAAATGTGTCAAAATTTCCCAATCGGAAACTTTTTAAATATACTTGTATGTACCTTTATGTATGTGTTACCTTTAAGCCTTACTCGTTCGGCCTATTCTTTTACAACAATGTTTGTGTGATTGAAGGACACTTTCGAGTCGGTACGGAAACAGTTTTGATTTTTCGATTTTCACAGTTTGAAATTCCTTCAATATCCCCGAACACAATTAAACACTCACCCCCTTTTTAGTTGACACTTTAGGCTGATTGTAAAGTTCGGAGTTATATAGGTTATATTTTTACCCATTTTGGAATTTGGAAATATTCTATCAGAAAATCTGTTGATTTGGATCCCTCCCATTTGGCCTACTTTTATATATAGTAGTAGTAATTAATTCGTTGATAACTGTACAAAAATGACTTTGATCATATTGTATTACAAAAGTTCAAATATTTTAAATGAAAACGAGTTAACAGTTGCCTTTGCCCCTTTGTGTCTTAAAACAAATATTATTATACCCTATAAAAGCATTATCTTTTATTAGCCAGTTAGGTTAATTGTAGTATTATTTAGTTAGTTGTTTCTATTTGGTCATCCATGATCATACATTCTCAATATAATTTTAATAAATTATCGTTTCTATTTCAGCTGCATATCGATCGGATAAGCTCCGTCCCAAAATAAGTCAATTTCCTGTGCAAAAAGACAGACGCATGCATTTGGATTTGTCTCGTCATACTGATCATACCTATAACAAGAATGATCTATTATTCCTTCTTCTAGGTGATACAAACTCTCACACACACAGTCAAATTAAACACCATTTGGGCCGAAGTGCAAAGCACATTCATGTGTTTGAAGTTGTTTTAACTTCATTCATTTAAAAAAATAATTATCAAATTAAGAATTTGAAATTATTTATTATTTATTTATATATGGCTTTGTGCAAAATTCAAAAGTTACGGTAGTGGTTGTTGCCCTTTTCAAGCCAGCAATCCGCTAGTAATTCCGATTTTTTATTCTGGCTCCACAACGTTAACAAATGTTTTTGTCACAATGAGCAATGATCCCTAAGTATATTTGCCTATATACCTATCTATCTTTAATTAGTATTTATATTAGATATTTGAAATAATTAATAGCTTCTTCTCATATGTGTCTTTAAAGTGTATTTTGATTTTGAATTTCGTCCAACACGCATGCTGACCTATTTCAGATATGCAGGCGTAGATTACATTAACAAATCAAAACTTGACATTAAAATTTCTTAAAAAAATGGTTGGTTATGTCGTTGTCGAAAATTAGGGAAACATTTAGCACACGTGCTGGTTAAGCATGCTGGTCGTGTCGAAAATACGAGTGAAGATGTGTGCAAAAATCTGAAGATACAGCGAAAGTCGTGTAAGATTAATAGGTCGCCATTTGTCATGCAGTTTCTTACCGTTTGTCCGTCAAATGTGCTGGCGCGTAAATCATCATGTCATTTTCATTATAATCGTGGGCTCTGAAATGCCCTGTCAACAAATCCGCAAAACAAGACCAGATGACATGTGTGGACTCAATCGATTATCAAGCATTATGGCCCTTGAGTAGGAAGTGTGTTGGGAGAAAACTCGAGACCTAGTACACCAACAGAAACTCCAACAACAACAGCTGCAAGTCTTCAGCCATCCATTGTGCGAGTTAGTTCCGCAATTTGTGCGCAAAAACTAAGCGGAAATCTGACAGGCAACGTGGAGGCACAAAAAAAATAGACACAGAGAAGAAAGACAGAAGCACATAAACAAAAGAATGTTGTAATTAATTAACTAAAGAAAAAGAGTAGCAAAGTGGCAGCGGTAACTCTTCAAGAATTTTTTCATTTGTTCCATGTTAACTTGAAGGTTACCGCACCGAGGTTTTTCTTTTCCTGCCCAACTGGCTAACTGCAGCTTGATAAGCTCAAGCTCTCGGGCTCGGCTGGGCGAGGCAGAGATAGTTATTCACTGGAATCCAAACATTGCATGCAAGACCGTAATTATTAAGTACGAGCAAAATATCTGCGCGAAGCAACAACAAAATGCCCGGGTGCTCGTATGTGTGTTCGTGTGTGTTTCTTAATAGTTCTTTAGAGTGTGGGTATGTTAAAGTACCTTTTACGGCAATATTGAATTTTCTACACACATGTGACGTGGGTCAGTAACCCAGAAATAAAAATAACACCTTACGGCGGCCAACTGTCATAAATGTGGCCACACTGAAATGACCAAACAAACCCCTGTTTAGGCTAACTCGTAAAGCGTCTATAATCACACACATACGTACATAGATACATACATACATACATACATACATACATACACACATATGTATAGCCAACAAGTGTATGAGGCTGCGCAGGAGAACCTGTATGGAGGCCTCACGATGGGTAACCGCAAAAGAAAATGCTGCTAATGTTCGAAGTCGCAGGCAAAAGCAAAAAAAAAAAAAAAAAAAAACAAATAGCCAAGCTGAAAATATTTCAAAATATTAGCAAGATCAACCACTCCTTGGGAGGCCGCGGAAGCCCTAAACAGCCCCAATAACACGCATGCGCCTTAGCTCCCAAAATACACATACTTGTATGTACATATATACATATGTGTATACGATCAAGGGCAGTGGTGTCACACAAATCTCAGTCTACCGGATTCCAAGCACCTTTCGCAGAAAACTGTTTCACTTGATTTTCCAATTTATTGTATTTCCTTTACTTACTCAAGAAATTTAATTACCATATCATTAAGAGATTTCTTTAATGATATCCTACTCTAAATATTGTCAATAATTGCCTTTTCAAATTATGTATATTCTTAATCAGCATGACGAGAGAAATTGGCGGGTCCGTCTGCCCCTCCGACTGTCTGAATGCACGCATAGATTTCAGAAAATGCTGAGCCCATATTGGCTAAACTTTATATGCAGACTCTCCTGACCTCCCCCTCCCACCGCTACAGAATTTCGTCAATATTTACATTTTCTACAATTCGTTTAATTCTAAGAAAGCTATTACCGAAGCAATTTCACGGCAGTACTACGACCACAAACTGTAGGAGGGCATTCGTATAGTTCAGAACAACTCTACCATACTACCAAAATCCCAGTAAAAAAAATTACAAAGTGGGATAATAATAAATTGTTCGATATATTTTTCCGAGTGGAGGCATAGTGCAGCAATACACTAACTTTGTTCGCGATAGTGAAAGCATATATTTAGGAAGTAGGAAAACAGGAGTCGAATCGCGAAATGCTTCCGGGCTAAAACAAGAGCCAAGGGCAACACACTGTGTTTGAGATATCCACTTGTGGGTGGCTAGAGTGCTTAGAAAATTGATTCGAAACTGTATTGACAAATATTTTTCAAATTTCCATTATACACTTGTGTTTTCTTAATTAAACTCCATTAATTAATAACGAAACGACAATTAAAAGGGATTATAGACAGTCAGAAAACATTTGTTGGATAATAGAAAAGGGGTTTGCATGTTCATTCCTGCTCTGAAAATGAAATCTAATGAAGGGAAAACCTCTAGAGATTTCCCTGGCATCCCTGACAGATAAAGCGACGGCCAGCAACAAATTGACAGGCCGGTGACATTGACTTCTAGCCTCACTCTTAGCCATTAAACGGTCACAGTCACTTAACAGTTGACATTACATAAAAGCACATACATACATACTCTTACATATAGACTTAATACTAATAAGTATGTACGAACAAAATATGTATATGTGTGTAGGTATGGACATACTATATGTATGTTTGAGCAGAAGAGCTAAAAGCTAAAACCGGCTGCTTCTACCTGAGGGGTTTATCTACACACGAGGCACATTCTCGTAAGTTTGGCATGCGTTTCAATTTCTTAGATTAATTTCAAGTGACAAATTATGTTCGCAAGTATAAAACACACACTCATACCTAACTGTAACCGCAATATTTATGTGAATATTCCCACACACACGCATACATATGTATGTATATATACATACATCACATCTACTCGTACATATAGTAAGTTGTATTAAAGGAAGTCGGGGCAACAACATCAGCAACGACACGCGACGACGACGGCAACGGCGACAGCTAAAATTGAGATTAATTGTTGGAAATTAGGAGAGTGAGAAATTACAAAATTATGACAGGCTGCATCTTATATCAGTTGCAATCAGTTACATAAGCCTTGGGCCAGCCATAAGTTCATATTTTTTATTTTTCATTGTGCTAAAGTACTTGTGCGTGATACATTTAATTGGAGGGTACTTTACACAAATGTAACCGACAAGAGAACCACTCATGAATCTAAAAGCCT
Source organism: Scaptodrosophila lebanonensis (assembly GCF_003285725.1). Classification (NCBI taxonomy): domain Eukaryota; kingdom Metazoa; phylum Arthropoda; class Insecta; order Diptera; family Drosophilidae; genus Scaptodrosophila; species Scaptodrosophila lebanonensis. The sequence continues at coordinate 4,177,030 of NW_022060558.1, forward strand.
TTATGTTCCTACTAAAGTTTCAGAAGTCGAGGTTTCCTCAAATTGCCACATATTTTGGCATTGGGCAACATATTTATCTTTGTATAAATGTATAAATATAAGTGGAAGAATTTTCTTGTAGAAACTTAATTTTAAGTCTTTAGAAAACCAATATTTTTCCAACAAACATTTTCCATTACCGATCAAAGTTCGATAAAATCAATCAATTCAACAATCTGCCGTCCAATTCTAAAGGACCATTTTCAGTTCGAAGAAGAACCGGAATATTAAGTAATATAGATATGAAATTTGAATTCAAAAAAGTCAATAAGAAGAGATTGGCCTAAGTAAGCATGTACGTAAATAATTATTTTATTATTTGCTGAGAATTAGTGCCCTGGCCCTATTATAGTGAATGAGAGATGAGTCTTAAATTTAGCATAATCTCTTCATATATGTATTTCCTGTAGTTAACAGTTCGTTCAATGTAGAGAATTCTTCTCTCTTCTTATCTTCATTGCTGCAAACTATCAAACAGGCTAAGAATCGCGCTTCTTTCGTAATCATACATCAATCTTAATTTATGAAAAATGTTAAGTTCCTTTGCTTTATAGAACTCTTATTCGAACTATGCGATTACTTTAAATACTTGAGCTTTTTGTAACTGTTCTGCCCCTTCCTAATTTTTACGTTTTCCATACTGAGTCTGTCTAGTTCCTATATGCTTTATGTAATTCACTTTTTTACGAAATTTTACGAAGGTCGAGAACTATTCAAAATTAATATGTTTAAATCTGAAAAAAAAAACACCGCCCAACAGCATACCTGACACCAACTAATGAAATGTGAAAATTTACTAACAAAATACCATAAAACAAGCTACACAAGCACTAATCGTTTCATCTCAAACGTTCTACTTTGTAAACCTAACTCTTATACTCATACACACGAATAATAACTAATAAGTACAAATATCCATTGTACATATAAAACTAGTAATAAAGGAACACACTCAGCATACAGTCGCTCTTATTTGATATTTTTTACATGAAATGCTATAAAATAATAAAGTCGATCGATTCTTCACAAGCTGCAAATAAATATACTTGTATTTCAATTATAATATACTACATACATATGTACAAGTATATACATATGTACGAATATTCAAACACCTTTAATTTGTTTCGGCATTGCGCAGTAGAGTCAGGCTCAGTCGGATTCCAGATCTACTCATGGTATGGTAAACAGAAAACCACAGGAACGTCAAAAGTTGTTACAAATTGTGCAATTGCCTTGGAGCTTACAACTTTTCTCTATTTGGGGTTCACGCTGGGTATATGTTTTTGCATGTGTGTGTGTGCTGGTGTGTGTGTGTGTGTCGTACATTGGCACAAGTAGACGATGTGCCAAAGAGGAAGCAAAACAAACTAAAATTGTATACGACTACTGCAACCTGTTTAAGCAACAACAACACCACCAATAACAACAAACACAACAGCAACATTCGTCTTGTTTGTACATACATGACCACACTTTACAGTTTGAGATCTCAGAAGGCACTCGCACTCGCACTCGTAGTTGCAGTTGCAGTTGCAACAGCATCACCCGCAGGACCGTTACCCCACGTACAATCAAATCACACACATGTATACACATTTCATACACATGCATTAATGCATGTGCATACGTGTATGTACGTGTATATACGTGTATGTACGTGTATGTAAGTTTATGTACATCTGGTTCTCCAGTTCGCGATGTTGGCGGTTGTGGCACGAGAGTAGGGCGCGGCCTTAAACTAGGCACCAGCTCCCGCACAAAATTTAAATAGGGATTTTGTTTTCACTGCCGCGCACGTTACCTTCCGTCAGTCTGTCTGTCTGCCTGTCCGCCTGTCGGTCTATCTGCTTGTCGGTCTGTTTGTCTACTTGGTCAGGTGCACGAGCATGTGGCACAAGGTCAGTTGTGTCATAGACCTGATTTTAGACAAGGAATATAGGTTGAGACACAGCCTCAGCCACTGCCACAGGTCGTGAGCAATTCACAACTTAACCCGTTTAAATAGTTTTTTTTTCATATGTGGGACATCCGATATTTATCAACGCAAAGAAACAGGTTGACTGCATAAAACACTCCTTTTTTATAATGAATAATTACCAACAATTTATGGCAATTGCGAACTAATATCAAATATTCATTTACGATGCAAACATTTTGGATATATTTTACACAGATAATCAGTTTATACAAATAAGCTTACAAATTGAGACGTTCTTGAAACCAAATAGATGTATTGACGTGTAAAGAAGATACAAAGCTTATTAACATAGAGACCTGTAGAAACGATTCATTTGAAAAATATTACTTATACTATATGCTTTACTCACATAAGTGAACGTTTGATTTCGGAATATTTTTGAAACTGTTTTAGCCTCCGTTCCAACATGGCTCGCTATTGGAAACTTGAATAGGGCCACATATCTTGGATCGCTATTTGTCTTGACTAACAGAATTTAGAAGACAAGTTTGATAGTTTATTGGACGCTCCTGTATTTTACACAGATAATCAGTTTATACAAATAAGCTTACAAATTTAGACGTTCTTCAATCAGGATAGATGTCTTAACGTGTGAAGAAAATATAACGAATAGAGAGAGACCTGCAGAAACCATTTATTTTGAAAAATATTGCTTATATGCTTTGCTCACATAAGTGAACGTTTCTTTTTGTAATATTTATGAAACTGTTTAAGACTCATCTCCAATATGGCTTTTGGAAACTTGAATTGGAACCCTAATTGTCTGGTCAATTCAATTAGTTTAGAAGACTACTTTGATAGTTTAATGGGTGCTACTTTCTTAAAATATTGTGTTAAAAGGTTACAGTGCTCTGAACCGGACCTAAATCTTTCTGCAGCGCTGAGCGCATTTCCTGATCAACGATCTCCTTCCACTGGTGATGACGCAAAATGCTGGCTTTGCAGTCCCGCCTGTGATTTGGAAGACTCAGAAAAATACGCAATGCAGCGTAGACACACATACATATACTTGTAGTATCTATGTAATTGTTGGCATTTCATTTGTCAAACGATTCGCGTTGGGTTCGTCCTGAATTGCAGAGCCGAAGAAAGCCATTGCGTAGCATAGGTTAGACACATTAGAGCTGGGATGGAAGTTTAAAGTTAGAGTTGTAGTTGGAGTTGGAGTTGAGGCTGGAGGCTGGAGGCTGGAGGCTGGAGTTGGAGTTAGAGGCTGGCTGACGGACTGGCCGGCTATCTGTGATTTGAGCTACCATTGAGCAGCAAGCGAACCTGTTTGTCTGTCTCTATATTAGATATGAGGCAACGATAAGTGGAGCGCTAGCGCTGGAACGTTGCGGGTAAGATCGTCAGCACAAACATGGCAAAGATATCAGCGACAAGTTAACATTCTCTAATAATTGGCAAGTGACATTCCATCGCCGCGCCGTTTGAATTTGCAGAATTTATGGTCAAAGGCACTCAAATATATGCAGTCACTGTCACTGCCACTGCCACTGCAATTGCCACATGTTGCTCCCTGCTCCGCATCTGGGCATTTAACTGATTTCGAAATTGTCAGGCACTGTTGGAAATCAAAGTAGATATTTATACATCCGTGACTGTACGCAGCCTTTCCAGCCATAAATGCATTTCTATAATTTCCACTAGGTGTCTGCCGCATCCCAGCTTTCACTTCAACTTTGTAGTGAAAACATTTGAGGTGGATAGTGTTATGCAATCACATTACTCAGGCAATTACTTTGCCAGTTATGAGATATGAGTGTGTTTTTACCCCATTTGCGGGTTGAGTTATTAGCATTCCAATAAAATCAGCGATTTAGGAGTCTGTTAATGGCACACAGACAGAGCGGTAATCAAACATATCAATTTTTATTTGTATATACATACATAGTATAGACAGAGGCAGTATGTTCACACATACTTGTATTTATAAAAAGAAATGCGTTCGCTTACAGTCAGGGACAATCAGGTAACATTTACCTATATCCCAGGAAGGGAACTTGAGTGTCTGTTTTTCGTATGAACTGAGATATGTTCATGCTCGTATGCCATATGTACGTGTTGGAGGTCTCACGTTTTTAGGGCCAACCCACTGGGGAATGACAATGACCCAATGCAAAACGGCTAGTTAGTTTGGCAAATGGCCCAAAGCGCCGGCAAAAAATAACAGAAAAAATAGGGTGGAACAGGTCTTGAGAATGTTACTCCATACTCCATGCAGGCAAAAGCAATGAAGTTGGGCCAAATGTGTCAGCTGGGAGCCAAGAGTCCAACGCATGAACTTGTTCCGCGAAACGTGTTTGCCTCTGCCTCTGAAAAAACTAACAACTATTTTTACCATGACTGGTTACCACTTACGACTTTGGCGACCAACACACCAGCACACGAACACTCCAAGAGACCAAGAGACGCAGCTCCAGTCTCAACGATTGCGATTAAGAGATTACACATACTCACACATCCACACACTCACTCACATATCGACCAGAACAGCGGTCAATAGCTGTACTAGTTCGGGAAAAAGTGTAGCCACAAATCGAAACATTGTTAATTAATAACAGAGAAACACCTTTGTCGCGCATCAGTCCCGAGGCGGAGGCAGAGGCAGAGGCAGATACAGAGACAGAGGCAGAAAATGGTAGGTGAGTCTAATTTGGGTAGCGCCCATAGTTGACGCCCTTCTCAGATTGTCTGCGATGCATTTCATCTTAGTTACCGAGATACTGATGCCGATTTTCAGCTTCATTAGTTCGGCGGCTGCATCTGCATTCTTGTCATTTGGATTTGCAGTTAACTTCTCACATACTCGTATCGCCATCCCGTTCTTGCGTAACTTTAATTTGTGACATAACTTGTTTCATAATAGAGAATTACATTAATTTCAAGACAACTCTACGTGTGCGTGCATGTTCGTGCGTGTACGTGCGTGCGTGTGCGTCCCCAACAGTGTGCGTGCGTGCTAAAGAACTAGCTCCACGGTACACACATTGCCTGCTTTATTGCTATTGAGTCATTTAGGAAAAGTGGCAATAAATTGGCCAAGATAAGCAAACGTATGCCAATAGTTTTGTGTGCTCGTCCAACTCTGCGGCACGTACACCGCTGCCCGCTGTCGAATATTTTTCTAATGATACCAGCTTGATAGCCAACATATCCATCTTTTATTGCACGCAATTTCCTTTCGGTCATTTTGTTCTGGCAGCTGGAAAATTATATTTTTTCTTTCCTGCTTAGTTGGTGCAGAAATGTGCTGCTTCTTGTGACACGCTCGTCTATTTTGAGGGTAATCTGTCGATAGCTCTGATCGGAGAAGCATCAAAAGACAAACTATTTTCAAATCATTGCTGTGCACTTAGTTTGTAAAATTGTTTGCAACACAGACATAATAGCATCTACATACATAGATAGGTGAAGTTGGAATCATACGAAGGAAGAAATTAACACATATCTATATACATTATTCAAAAAAAAAAAAAATTTATTTATGGGGATCAAAGAAATACTTGTACTTGGAGAACTATGAAATATCTCAAAATTCTGCTAATATTGCAACATTCCTCTGGGCTTCTTATACACATAATTTAAGTAAATTATTTTTTAACACCTTTAAATATATTTCAATGTCAAATTCCGGCTTGTATTTAAGTAATTTTCAAATTAATATGTTTATCTATAATTATTTCATTTATTTTATTGAGTTAAAATAGTCCTATTTGCAGACTATCATACCAAATATATATTTTACATTTTTCTTAAATTTTTTCGCATATATAGTACTTGTAAGTATCCCGAGTACGGTCGGGAGATAGCAATGATCGTAGAAAAGTGACAAAAACAGAGTATGTATATAACCTTAGACTAGCCTCATATTTGTATGCTTTACTACTTGTGTTGTGAATGGTCCACTTAAAGAGCTTCGAAAACTTAATGCCCAGAAATTAAAACCAATATTGGATGCTCTAAAAATCAATGTGTTCAGTTTTATTAGTCATTTTACACTGAGGAATTTAAAAAGTTGCAACTAACTCTTGCTAAGTTAGTTCCACAAATAAAATTATACTTTGGAGGTTCAGATCGTACTGAGCATGGGTTTCTTGTCATACTGCCCTCGTAGGCTTGCTGGCATATCATTGGATTGATTGAACTAAGTATGTAATGGTTAGTGGTTTCCCTCAACGCTTCCTGATGGATTATTTGCAGCAGATTGCTGTTTTCGCTTGCGATGCGCCAAGAAACGCAAGAACCCAACCACAGGGGCAACAGAGCAATAGGTTTTGTGAATAAATGGTAAGTGTGTACGCGTACGCGTACGGGTACGGGTACGGGTCTTGGTGTAACTGAATTGCAAAGCTGTAAAGTGCACGGAAGACCATCGATTTCAAGTTTCACAGACAACCACTAAAACCTGCGGCTTAATGACAAGCTAAGCTGCTGGCAAGCCAAAAGGTAACCTGAGCTTAATTAAAACCAAAGCACTTTGATTGATTTACACACATGCCACCAGAAGACTGAGGAGGAGGAGGACGAGGAGGTGATAGTTAGTTCACGGCATGCTTGCCGTTTTATGCTGCATAAAACGATCTCTGCCCGTTCTCTGTGATACAATTAAGTCGGGCCCCTGCCCATCAGACAGACAACAGACAACAGTGACGTTTACAGCAACTGCGACTGAAACTTTGGATACGACTCTGGATGTGGATGTGGTTGTGGATGAGTCTGTGCCTCAAACTGCTCCATGGCTACCCCATAAGACTCAATTAACTGTAAATTAAAGAAAATGCTCGCTTACATTATGGCTGCACTTTATGTTGCGTGTGATAATGACTGGCGAGAGCGCCAGCCTCAGTCTCAGCCCCAGCCCCAGTCTCAGTCTCAGTCTGAGACTCAGACTCAACCTCAGCCCAACCTGAGTCGCAGTCTCAGCGTTCAGCGTTCGGCGTTCGCGTACGACGAGGTAAGCAGACGCTGACAAGCTGCAAAGCGACAACCACTGCAAGATTGCCGCTAGCCAAGTTGGCCAACTTGCTGGCCATAGCGAAGACGACGCCAACGAAGTAAAAGCATTTTTTATAAAGCAAGTCGAATTAGAGCGGGAAAATGTACGAACAGATAAAAGCTAAGAATTAAGTAACAAGGCACTTAACGTTTACACTTAAACAGGCGGCTACACCAACAGCCGCGATGGAGACGCTGAAGACTATATGGAGGAAGACGAAGACGACATCGTGGGGGGGGGGGGGGGGGGCCATAAACTGAGGCTGCGGTGCATGAGCACCAAAATGCCATTAAGTGTCATTGCTCATTCCTGCGAAAGATTGAAATCAAAAAGCACACACACACACACACACGCACACACACATTTATATACTTACATACATCTATACACATGCCTCTAAATGTGCCAACTGGCCAGCGTTCTACCGCCTCGGGAGAGGGAGAGAGCGAAAGACTAAAGCGATAGTCACCACCAAACAAGCGCATTTTATTTAATGACGCATTATAAAAAAGTATATAAAAAATAAAGTCCAAAGCCAGCATACATACATACGTACAAGCATTTCGAATTTAAATTCATAACATGCATGAGCTCTTTTTTTTTTTGAGTCTCTTCTTTTCATTTAACAACTTCACAATCACATTAGCACTTGCACCTCATATCGATCCTGTTGGCTCACCAAGTCAGGGTCCTGCCTAGCCAGACGTTGTCCAACTTTTTGCACTTTTCACCGACGAGTTTATAACAATACTGAACCAAGCCAGAGCAATCGGAGGCATTTCAACTGAATCCCAACACATCGATTTGCAGCATATTTTTGTTAAACGCGCCAGTAATTAGCTCGCAATCGCAAGAATTATGTTACCGCCGGCAAATTAAAATTTCTTCGGCATTCACAGCAATGCCAGATACCCTGCTACTTTGCAGTAATGCTGTCATTTTAAATATTAAACTTCTCAGGCGCAGCGAAAAATCTTTGGTTTTTTTTTTGTTATTTTTATTTTTTTATTTCTTTCTACTCCGCTTGGGAGCTTAGCGCTCCTACCAGACATTTTTCCATATAACTCTCTATTTCTAGCCGCCTGTCCAGTTGTGTCTCATGTGTTGTTGTTCTGGGATAATTCCTGAAGGGTGGTCCGCCGCCAGGTTGTCTCTTAGGTCTGCCGACCCGTCTGCTTCCTTGCAGGTTCCTCCAGGCTAGCGCCTTCCTTACATCGAAGTGGAGCCGTTTGGATTCATTTGTCGTCTCTTAGTTTCAATAAACTCATGTAGTTGTCAGTCGATCTGGTGGTTGGCCAGATGCGACGGCTTTCGCTGTTAGTCATTACTACAAGAACACCCGATTTTTCCTTTCAAAATCAGTTTGAGTTCGATGGATCTATAGTATTTCAGTATTCAAGTTTTATAATATAAGCTACATCCGATATTTCCTTTAAATTGAAAAAGTTAGTAAACTAAATTTATGACCTACCACATTTTCCCAATGAAATTTTAAAAGTATTCCTAAAAGCTGTTACTTCAATAGTAGCTTGGCCAAAAGCGATTGTTTTATTAAAATAACAACTAGATTCCATTCTACTCTTAGCTTGGAATTTATTTATAGCTGAAATCATAGCATTACAGGTGCTTCGCCATTCCCCCTAGCTTGGAAGAAATGTTCACATTTCTAATTATTTGTTGAATTGCCAGCCTGTTTTGCTGCTTCTCATTATGTGCATGGCTGGAGCCACAGTACAATCGAATAAACACTTCTTACTCGTATACCGAGAGGAGGCAACCGGTGCCGCTGGAGAGGCACATGAGGAATGTTCGCACAGAAATCATAAAAATAAAATACCCCATAACGATGAAATATCATAATCATTAACAAAATTCACACCCATTATCCCTGATCCCCTTATCAAAGCAACATATCTGAGGTCGTATATGATTAAGTGAACATCCAGCTTCTAATTGAGCCTCTGAGCGACGAACAGGTCTGTCCCATATTCCAGCTTGCTTCGACCGTTCTTGGACGCTCTTCAAAACGTTATGACGCTTTCCACGCTTGCATGCGTGACCCAATTTTATGTGCAGGGCCAGCTTAAGGGGAGCCCGAGCATATTTTATGGGCTGCGTATGTCGTTGGGCGATAAGCGATCTCGAGATGAGGGATAACTGAGCTGTTAATTGATGGGTTCGCAACAATTGATGCCACTTGAGACTGGGGAAAAGTTTTGGCCAAACGAGAAAGAAAGTCGGTTGTAAGGGTACACAACAAGTACGAGTACAAGCATATCGAAGTGATATTTCATTTATAGTGCGAGTATACCTTTCTCCCCAGCGAACGAAATTGGCCCGAACTCGACCGTTTAACAAAGTTTATGTGAAATGTGTGCACACTCGTATAAAACAATCCACTAACTTTTAATCGAGTACGTTTTCGAGCAGCGATTTTATTTCATTTCATTTGGATTTGGATTTTTGCTTTAATTTTTTATGCGCTTGCTGTTGGCATTTGTGCTGTTTTGCTCACTGACCAATTTAACCGCTTGAGCACAAAATTTCACCGCAAGATCATCGCACTTTGCACGCAATGTCGGCGAGCCGCGCCGCGCCGCGCCGAGCAGAGCCCAGCCAAGCAAAAGAGGCAACACCAACAAGAGCAAAAATCAAAATAAAATTCAGCCAGAAAGGTGTTCCGACGATCCGAAGCTCTTGTTACGAGCCATGAATCGAGCCACACATTATTTGTTTTTGTTTTTTTTTTTTTTTTGGCAAAACACAAAAAGAACAGTTAGGCTGCAGTTTCCCCCAACTCCAAAAAGATGCACTATACGGCGCACTAATCATGACCAGAGCTGGCTCTGCCAGTCCATGCTCCAATTAATCCAATTAATCCCAGTTTTTGGACTCGTTGTCATTGCAGACTCGCACATTTATCACTCGAGCAGGTTGAATGCACTGCGCGCATGTCGAGAGTTGGCGAATTTCAATGGCCCCTGTCTGAAACAACTGCAACACAACAACACCAACAACAACAACAACAATTAAATAAATAAAATAAATACTGAAATTAGCTCCAAAATGCACATTTCAATGCTCGAACAATTGAATGCTTCAATGAGTGCTTGAGTGCATATTCATATTCCTCACACCTATCTGCTGATGCTTTTTTGTTTGATTGCTTGATGCATGCATTTGCTATTTGCATTTAATTAAAAATGTTTATAAGAAAATAAAATTTAATTAATTGCAATATTGCATGAGTGAGTACAGGCGCTGTGGTTGTTGCCGTCGTTTAACCAAAAGATGCGCCGATACAAGCAGTCCCAGACAGCGGCCTCTTCGTGGACTCTATACTCCGAAATGCTAAGCAATGTTGCATATACGATGCATAATAAGTTATCTGCAAATTGAGTTTAAGCCTAGAGCCAGTATTTCGTAATGCAATTTTGGAGCTCAACACACTATTTAATTATGCAATCGTTTTCCAATATGTCTCAAATTGTTTTCTTCACGAATATGCAAAGGCTATAAGTCACTCGGAAAAACTTAATAAAAGCAAGCATCATACAAGTATAATAACAATATGGGAATCATAGTTTCTATTTATGTACTATAAGTTTAAATGTTACTTAAAGTTACAATTAAACTTATGGGGATCGTATTCGTTGGAAAATTATTGGAAAATCAAAAAAATAAAAGAAACTCGTATAGCGTGCACACAAGGTATCTTTCTATCTCTTATAGTCCTCATACGAACGGACGGACGGACAGAGAGACATAGATCGACTCGTCTTGTCATACTGATCAAGACATATACTTTGTGGGGTCTGCCACGCCTCCTTCTGCCTGTTACATTTTCAGCTCCCGCAAACCTAATATACTCTTGTACATTTCATGTAGTCGGGATACCCGACTTTAGCTTCTCTACTTGTTATTATTATTATTTTTTTTGTTTATTATTATAGAACTTGCATATTTAAATCAATTTAAATGCTAGATTAGTGATATCTAGAAAAGGTTGCACCAAATAGAGAAATTAAAAGGCAGCATGGGTAGGTAAGTACTTATACATATTTAACAAGTGACTGCTCCCCTATACTTAAAAAAGTGCGCCAAATACGTTGAGAACAAGGAAATGTTTACTTTTCGAGTTAACATGCCGGCCAACTGGCCAGTCAGGGTCTGCAGGTACCATTGCCACAAATAATTGCACCAAAAAATGCACAGCACCAAATGCTGTACGCATAAATTTAGCCTTAATTGGCTTTAATATTATGTTGTCAGTAAAAACGAAATCAGCAAACGCCAATCAAGGGACAAGACGCAAGACTCGCCAAATGTGGCACGTTTTCGAATGCCACAGTGTTGGGCTTAATCAGCGGTTTCCACGCAATTCAAAAAAAGAAAACGAAAGAAAGAAAGAACGGAGAAATATGTGAAAGGCAGAAACAAAAGAACGCACTGCCAAGACCAAGACCCTTAAATATCTCTGATGATTGTGATTATGGTCAAGCTCCAGCCTCCATGCCGGACTCCATATTAACAGCTATGCACTGCAAAAAAAGGATATCTACAATAATACACAGGGTTGAGAATAAGGTCAAAAACATCAACTCATATTAACAAAATAACTTTAAGCTGTCAATCATTTCACCAACACGAAAATATGTGTTAAAACAGATTAGATCCACAAACTAGTGCTTAGTTAGTTAGTTACGGGCACGGAATAGAAGAAGCAGACTTTCTACAGGATATTTGTGATATTAGGATACCTGATAAATGTCCCCACTTTGAAAGAGTTCATTAATAATTGGCTACCGTGTTACGTGTATTAATTTCATAAATCACTTCCAAAGACGCAAAAAAGTGTTTGAAAATACAGTGTAATAATTTCACTAAAAATGTATTACTACTCTGAGAGATAAAATGCTCAATGAAATAATCATTATAATAAAATTTGGCGATATAAAATATTAACCTTCATTCAAAAATAAACATTTTACAGAATTTAAAGGAAGTAGAAAGTTTTTTATTTATACGAATAAATGAACAGAATTTTTAACCGACTTCAAAAAAGGAGGAGGTTATCAATTCGTCTGTATCATAGCCTGTACCAAAAGGGTAAAAGGCTATACTAATTTTGTGCGAATGTATGTAACAGACAAAAGGAGGCATGGCAGACCCCACAAAGTACATATATATATTCTTGATCAGGGTGACAAGCGGAGTCGATATAGCCATGCCCGTCTGTCCGTCCGTCCGTCCGTCTGTATGTGTGCAAGGATACAAGAGCTAGAATGACCAAACTTGGTATCCAGGTGCCCCTGAGCCCTAGGCAGGTCAAGTTTGTTTTTTATTCTCATTCACCCCCCACTCCCCCGCAATTCGTGTTTTACCCATAACTCCTGTAATTCTTCGAATTCAAATTTGGTAATCACATCCAGTTTGATTGGTTTTGTATTCATAAGCCAAGTTTCATCATGATAGGTCAATTCTGAAGAAAGTTATAGCCAATTTTATTACAATATAATTTAATTCAATTTAATTAATATAATTTTAAAATTAATTTATTTTTTCGTTTTTCCTTTTTGGTGGTAGGTACAGGGTATTTAAGAGTTGAGCTCGCTCGACTTTACCATTCCTTTCTTGTTTTATTTTAAAGTTTATTTATAGACTTTCACACGAATTGTATTATTTATATTGTCTTTTATAAACTACAGAATTGAGTTTATTGTCGAGCTGCCTTTTAGAACGACCTAATTTTCCAGTTTTCTCAGATCCCTTAAAATGTAATTCATATTACGCTCTAGAGTTCTTTACATATTGACTTTTTTGACACTACCAGTATTGTGGTGTTCCACATCCTACGTTAAATATAAGTTCGTTTATGTTGTGCTGGAAGTCAACATGACATCAAATGTTGGTGTAATTTAAATAGATTTACGAGTCTCTCTGAAATCATATGCAACCAGCATAACCATAACTGCATACAGATTTTCAGGTTTTTACTATATAATGCACTCTCACAAAGTCGTGACATTGCATAATGGGCTGCCACACATACCGCTTACCAAACCAGAAATTGATTCTTCTGCCTGGTGACAAACGGCCACTTAATGTCGGTTTTTATTTTGTATTTATTTTCCTTATTTCTCTTTCAGAAGAATCACTTGACTCACTTTGTGTTTGACTCATATGGTGGCCAAGTGTTCTATTTAAGCCAACCAACCTCATGGCTACGTGCCAAACAAGTCCGGGCTTGGCAGAAATGACCAGTTTTCCACGGCCGCTCCTTTGGAGAAGAGGAGACTCCATACAACAATATGTTTCTGCTTACTTGTCCACAATCTTTGAGGTGTGCTTCACAGTTCCAGAATACACATGATGCATGTTCCGACGCTAGACAAATATGTACACTCGTGTGTAACTTACTTTTCGGGTCACTTGGCTTCTTTTTTTGTTTTCATCATACACTAACGGACAAACTTGTAAGCCTGCTGTATTTGGTATTTAACAGTCCATTGTGGCAGAAACTGGCCAAGGAGTAGATTTAGTTGACCTCATAATTTAATTATTTCTGTATAGATGTTTGAAAATCCCATCAGCACAGCCGGCAACCGAAGCCTTACCCAGTTTCTCGGAAAACCAACAAAAGTCAAAATTGATAAAAAGCAACAAAGCACTACCTAATTAACCTGAAAATTATTGTTCAATAACATTGTAATAAAAGGTGTACGGGTGAATAGTATAGTTTTGGGTCTAGATTCGAACCATCCAATAGAAAGAAGGTAGTTGTGGATATATGACCAGCAAAACCCGACGAATCCAAATCACGATAACTTCTATTTGTCTGTTTTAATCACCACTTCTCCGACGGTCTTGGAGATAGATAATGTTGTTGTTATACCTAAGCTACCACTCTTGGGTTGCAAAAGTAAGGACACAGTACGGATTATATATACTTATAGTAAGTATATATAGGTTTATAATTCACAACCCCTTACCATGTCTTCTGCCTGTTAAATACTTGGCACAAACCTTAAATACCCTTTTTACCCTACGGGTACATGACATACAAATAATACATAGTATTTGTTAGCTATGTCCTAAATAAAATGTTAATTTTTGAGCGGTAAAGGATTCGCCTTTTTATGACTCAGTGCCTTTTTACCTATTATCTAGTCATATATTTTACATCCACAATTATCCGGGATTGTAATGATTTACATTTATTTCCGAGAACTAATATCGTAGAATCAATGTGCAATTTTTTGTTCGCCTTTCTTTGGCATTCGTAAAGAAACGAAAATATTTGCGGGATTGCTTAATAACTCCAATAAAGTAATAAACAGAAAGACTTTTTGATTGCTTCAATAACTTCGCTGTGAAGTCTGCCGAATTTTATATAAATCATTTGTGTCTATTAAAGTCGGTCAAGGCAGGTACACGAAAGGGGGACTATAAGTATCTCCGCTAGAGCTCATACAACAAACATTGAATGCAACAGCATTGTCAATCAATCATTTTCACCGAAACATCACCAACGGGTTTGCCCTATGGATTTCATTTTGGGCATATCCCATAAAGTTGCACTCTCTCGCCCCCCGCCCTCTCTCTCTCTCTCTCTCTCTCTCGCACACACACACGCACACACTGTCTTTTTGTCCCGCACGTGCAATTAAATAAACGAAAGTTTTCATTAATTTTATTGCAATCGAGGAGAGAAGCAAGATGTCTTGATGGCAAAGACGATCTTAAAGCAATTCATTAGCGACGCTTTGAAGACATTTAAGACGTTGTCAAACACTTGCGGCTCTGCTGCTGCGCTGCCGCGCTGCCACGCTGCTGTTGTGCTGATGTTGCTCTGCTGCGGCTCTGGCGCTGCATTGGGGCGTGCTGCTCATAACGACTGATGGATGTGACATGCTTTGATGTATTTCACTTTTTAGACATGGCCAATTCAAGTTTAGGCCTGCAGACTGCACTCCGAAATCTGTGGTCTGTTGCGTCTGGCCAAGAAGTTGTTAAGTGCCAACTCACACCGGCGAGTGTTCCCAAGTAAGCGAGCAGCCTCTGTTTGCTTTTGTTGTTGTTGCTTTTTATAGGCTATTTTCTAGTTTTCGAAATTTTCACATTACTATAAAGCAACGCAGTTGAAGGAGAAGAAAAAACATATGCCGCCGCATTTACAAGAGGAGAAAATAGAAAAATCGTTTCGCAAATGAAACTGTGAAAACAACGTGAAAAACGCGCGGCAAACAAAGTAATCGAGCCAACGTTGGCGTTAGTTTTTCATCATACCCTTGGAAAAATGTTACAAATAGGGCTGAATTAGCTTCTACACAATGTTTGAGACGAATTCAGTAGGTAAGAGCGATTTGTTTAACTCCACACCAATTTATTTCCGACAGTACTGGAAAGAAATACATTATTTAAAGATCACTGTTACTCGGGCAATGTTTATATTGTCTCATGCATTTATTTATATACCATATTTACTGACGGTGTCATACCTTAGACATCTAATAAATCTTATTCCCCGCAAATATAAATTAGAACTACCATTCGTAATAGAATGCAATTAAAAGAATGTAATACTTATTTTTTCGAATTGCAGAGGAATTTTTCGAAACAATAATTACGCGCACATTTCAGATTTCTTAAACAAATATATTTAATGTTTCTTAATTTGTATATATTCATTTCACGACTTGATATGCTTTGATCAATTTTGAGGTGTTCATATGTTACGAAATCGATTTTACATATAACTTCAGCAAGTTCTGCACCGTGTATTTAATATATGTTGATATATTGATACTATGTAGAGTATATAGCATTCGACGTGTGAAAGAGCTCCGCATTTTTTCTCGCTTCTCGCTTCTTATGTTTGATTTCCACATGCACATTTCATTTGTTGTCATCCGTCATAAGTTGCGTTCGCTTGCGATTTGTTTTTATGGCCAGACTGCGGCCCTAAAAGGGAAAGTGCAAATGCATTGCCATTCTCTTAATAGGCCCTCATTCGCTTACTTGTGCGTCCTTAAGAGCAGGCCCAACCCAGGTTGTATGCCCACATCTTCACTTTTCCACATTTCACTTTCGTTTTCGATTCACTTCACCCGAGGATCCATTCATTTCATTCATTTATTGTGTGCGAGGTCGAGTTCGACTTGCTGAAAAATTAATAGCTTTATGTCCCACAGATATGTGCCTGTCAAAGGTGCGTGGGCGGCCTACTTTTTTTTTACACGTACGCCCGCATAACTAAGCGACTCGCTAAAACGTGTGCCTCATTTTTTCAAATTAAACCAAGTAAATTATTACTTTAATCGATGTTGAGGGAATATGCATAAATAATAAAGATGGTGTATGAAACTCGCATAACTTAATCATTTTCAATTCAGGAACATCAATTAACACAAAAGTTTTGACCGATTTATATATATTCTTTTATAATCTATACAGAGAATACCATTCAAATATCAAAGACACATTTTAATTGCAGTAGATTTAAAACTCGGGTATACTTCAAGCTTCTATCATATTGGATGTTCTCCGTTTATTTCTAAAAGGAAATTAAAAAAAAATAACAGTTCCATAAAATACAAAAATGGATGCAATTTGAAAGTAAAATAGCCACAATTGAAGTAACTTAAGCGACAGAAAACCGAAACTGTTTCATCTCTGTAGCCAGTTGATTCCCAAATAATCAATATCTTGTATAGTATGTGCTTTAAAGAAGGTAAAACCTTAACAAGATTGACCTCAGTAGGTTTTCAGTTTTTGGATATGTCCAGTCAAGCTCACGAGGTTTCACTGTACCTCTCCATATTGATAGTTGTGGGTGTGTGCTTGAGCTATTGTGTGTTGCTCTTTAAATATATGTACTATACTCCATGTGTCTGTGCTTGTGTGCCTTCACACATTTTCTGTTTACTTGCTTGGGGAAAGCGTCTCTGTCGTCTGAAAACAGCTGCAGCCTCGGCCTCGAAGATTGCGTTGCAATTAATCACCAAAACAAAACGCATTGTTTGCGACAACGCCATGCGATCCATATGTTTCCCTGGTTATTATTTTCCAGGCCCTCCCCGGGCTGCTGTTAAAGCTTGGTTCTAGCTTTTGCACATTTCTTATGATCAAAATTTATAGCGACCTGATAAAGGCATAACTCTCAAGTTCCATTGGTCTACTTTTGTTTTTCATACATATATTATTATAAGTATGGAATTGTTTCTAATGTACTGAATTGTAGAACCATCAAGTAAAATTCCGAATGTTGTATTTGCAGAAATAATGCCACCACTTAGTTCTTCAAAATTTCGAACCAACCGTTAGAATGATCATAAAATAAATCTAGCGCCTTGTAAGAGTTACTTACTTTCCGACTTAGCTAGTAAAGGTTTTAAGTCTTGGGAACAAACAAGATCAAATGTATAAAGCCATAATAATGAAATATGAAAAGAAGTTATTAGTTACACTGAGCCCACATTTCTTTAGATATTTCTTTACTCCACAAACAAACAAAAATGTTATATGTGAATAAAGACCAAATATATAATGTCTTCAGCCATCCAGAATTATCTGAAATAATTGGCATTTAGAATGTTATTTACTTGTAAACGTAGTCATTAAATAAGCGATCTTAAAATATTTAGATCTAAAGCATCGGTATGAATTATTTGCTCCAAAGAAGATAATCATTAATGATCATAAGCTTACCACTACCAAGGAGTACCATTTCCCCATTTTAATAATTCATTAATTAATTCATTATAATGGCCAACCTACCTTTGAATTCCTTTTCTGTAAGCGCAATTTATTCATTGATTTTCTGTCGTTTACAATGATATCAAGCAATGGTCAATAGAACTTTATTCAAGAAAACTTTGTGTGCTTTTATTATGCTCGTATGTATGTATGTAAGTATGTAGGTATGTAGGTTTCCATTGATAAGATTTTGTCTTGTATATAGAAGAAAGATTATTCTTTTATTTATGTGTTTAGTCGAAATGCCAGAACATGATTTTTGGGTGATTTGTATTTTTTTGTTTTAATTATTTACAGTACCTTTCGTCACGAAATATTCAATAATTTGTCGTTTATTTTTTATTGCATATATAAAAATATCAAAATTTTTTTAATTTAATTTAATTGTTTTTGTTTAGCAAGTGGTATATTACTTGAAATAATCCATTTTATAAACGTTTTTCATATTTTCTGTTCGTATGAACTTTGCAAACTGAAATGATAAACTTTTCGATTAGCTTTTAAAGGTTATACCTTTATGCAAATACAAAATTGATTTTTATGTGGCTTTGCATAAAGCACAGCACAATAGAGGCAACTGTAACAGTATATACTCATTGTAACTCAGAACTGATCGCTCTTTCTTTCTTTTTCTTTTTTTGCTTCTTTGGGTTATAAATATTTCGAATTGTTTTTTTTCATGTTGGATTTATGCTATGGGGTGTACTCATTTGCTTACTTTTTTGTTTAATAATTAATTATTCACTTTAAATGATATCCTTAAAATTGTATATTTAAATGTATATATAAGTATATATGTATCGTACGTAGTAAACTATTTTTATATCGCCCTCAAGTATGCGCAGTTTAGTTCAGATTTATATTCTTTCTTTTTTCCTTTATTAAAAATAAGTTACTATCGTTTTTTGGGCTTATTGGTAGAGTGTGTGGTAGGTAATTACCATTTCTATGGAGCAGTTGAAGCAGAATATATATAGTTTTTTGTAGGTTGCAGCTTGTTCTATTGCATCGATGGAAGACTTGTAAATGTTGAGGCCATGTCTCCTTGATAACTGAACTGCATGGGTAAGAATTGGGATTACAATGAGTGCCGAAGTAGCGGAAGGTATAAACTCAGCTTACCTGCGGAAAAAGTGGTTCTTCCGCTATTGAACCTAATGGACCGGTTGAATCGGGTGGCGTTAGTTCGACACTCTCACCCGTAAACTCCTTGTCAAAATAGCGTGTATCTGTATCTGATTCCACTGACGGCTTGAAAGGCGGTGTTATCTAGAAGACAATAGAATTGGACAACAGGATTTGTAATTATGTATTCCACCCTATTCACTTTAGAATTACCTTCTTTTGGACTAAATCTGTCCAGTTAATACTCGCGAAAAAGGGATGCGCTTGTATTTCTTTAACATCATCTGGACCACCACCTAAACGTTTTTTCGGATCCTTTGCTAATAAACCAGACAAGAGACTTTTGGCTTCCTCACTTATGTTACGTGGAAATTTAACAGCCTCGGAGAGAATAAGCATGAAGAGCACATCATGGTCACGATTGTAAAAAGGAAGACGACCGCATATCTATAAAATGGACAAATAATTTGCATTGAATTTGAAGCATATTTAAATTTTAACACAAGGAATGGTAAGAGTCTAACATACCCAGTTCACAAAAAAAAAAAAAAAAAAAAAAAAAAAAATACATAGATAAAATATTTAACAAAAAATTAAATTAATTAAATGAAATTAATAAAATAAAGGTATATAACAGTCTGTCACGACTACTTTTGTGAGTTGCATACATTCGCACTAAAATACCATACCCTTCCCTTTTACCCTTTGGGTACCGGCTGTAAAAGTAAGAATGACACTTACCATCTCGTATAGAACTACACCAGTGCCCCACCAATCCACCGCCTGCCCGTAATCGTTATCATCTAATACTTCCGGCGCTAAATATTCCGGTGTGCCGCAAAATGTTTTCGTTGTACGCCCATCGGTAATATTCTCTTTACACAGTCCAAAATCGGCGACCTTTATGTGTCCATCTTTGTCCAGCAAAAGATTTTCGAGCTTTAAGTCACGATATATGATGCCCTGGGAGTGCAAATAACCCAATGCGGATATGATCTCGGCCCCATAAAATCGTGTACGATCCTCAGTAAAGAAGCGTTCATGACTTAAATGCCAGAAGAGTTCACCTCCATTCACGTATTGCATGACAAAACACAGGCGATCATTGGTTTGAAATGAATATTTAAGGGACTGAAAAGGAAAGGATAGCGTTAGATCGGCCGAATATACAATCAGTGTCATATACGTGCATGTACTTACAATAAGAAAGGGATGGTTTGTAGACTTGAGTACACGACTTTCAGTAAGTGTGTGTGCTACCTCGTCCTTTTGAATTATAACTTCCTTTTTGAGAATTTTAATTGCATACAACTTGGCTGTGGCTTTTTCGCGACACAGAATGACTTTGCCGAATGTGCCTTTGCCGAGCACCTTCAAGAACTCAAAGTTCTCCAATGTCTGTGAATAAAAAAGCTCATAAATATGAATTACATGTGTTCCGAATATTGAATATGGTTGTACCCTTGTGACATAAACACATTAATTTGTATACTCTGTACATGAAATGTATAAGATATGTTTGCGGGAGGTGAAAAATGTAACACACAGAAGGAGGCGTGGCAGACCCCACAATGTATATATTACATATATATATATATATATATATATATATATATATATATATATATATATATATACACCTGCTTAAATTTTTAAAAATCTATAATTATTCTACACATATGTACAAAGTATTTCAAAGTCGGGGCACTCGACTTTTTTTTTCCACTTGTTAATTATGTATAAAGTAAAGAACAAAAACTGTTTAGTTTTAATTTGTTTAAAGCTATAATTTTAGATATTAGGTGCAAAAACGCAATTAAAAACATTTCTGATATTCAGGATGAAAATCTCTTACAATTTCCTCCAATATGGATTGGCTATTAGAATGTTGCCCGAGTGTTTCATTTTTAAATCCACACAATGGATCCAAATAGCATACCCAGCCATGTTTTAATTTGGGCCAAACTAGTTACTTTAAACTACCTCCTTGGGCTCTCTACTGTTTTATATATTATAAAATGTTTGGAACTTTGATACTTACGACTTTTTTAACACCACTTCCGGTGCGCGTTGTGCCCTGCACTAAGAACTTATCCGACAGCTCGACCTCGGCTATGGCCGCCATATCCACATCGGCCGCATCTGTTTCCTCTGATGGGGACATGGCCGTCTCGCCCATTTCACT
This sequence comes from Scaptodrosophila lebanonensis, assembly GCF_003285725.1. Classification (NCBI taxonomy): domain Eukaryota; kingdom Metazoa; phylum Arthropoda; class Insecta; order Diptera; family Drosophilidae; genus Scaptodrosophila; species Scaptodrosophila lebanonensis. The sequence goes on from NW_022060558.1 coordinate 4,198,117, forward strand.
CAAACGACTTGCTACATTTCGGATGGCCTCGGTCCACTGTTGGCGCTCCGCTTCGGTCTCCACGGCGAATGTGCGCTCTATCACAGTCGTCCATTGCAGGCCACGTATGATAAATGTAAATGGTTTGGGACGATCCACCGTCATAATCTGACATCCGCGAACAGTAAAATTGTTTAGCAACTGATCCGATTGCGTAGTATCTGATGGTCTGCTGCGGTAGCCCATAAGCGTTCCATCATGGCGTAGGATAAAGTAACGTGGGCGCCAGGTCTTTATGTGCTCGCCACGTTTCTGTAGCCAACCCTCCTTGACGATTTGTGGTCGCACTGTGAATGGATCAATTCGTGATGGCGAGGTTGCCAATAATGACATGATCGCCGCTTTATTTTGGGAAAAATTTCGGGCGTGTAGTAATCTGATATCGCTGCCGGCGTTGGCGGCGATGTATGGGAAGTAGATCCTTATAAAGTTGATTCCCTCCGATTGTTCGAAATCTGTGGCTGATACTGCAATTGAAGGTAAAAAATCCGTTAGCTAATTAAACTGTTTATTATGGCGATATTCATATACATGTACATTTATATTTATTTATAAGATGTATGAGTACAACTTTTTTAGCATTGCTATGATAAATTACAAAAGCATTTGTTGTTACAACTGCATTTGCGTCACATACAGAAAATCCCACCATTAACGTAATATTAACGCACTTGACTAAATTTTTTGCAGACGTTTACATAAAATTAAGCACATGATAAATTTCTAAAGATATACATACAAAATTTTTAAGATATACTACAAAGATACCTTATGGTTTTAATGGATGGTTAAGGCTAAGATCTTTGAGGATCATCATGAATATGTTGCTCTGATTAAAGCGCCAATAAAGATATTTTTCATATATCTCAGGGACTCCGTAACGATATGGGTAGCTAATTATATCCACCGCATGAATGGTTATAAATAGTTTGTTGTATTGAAACACCACTGTAATCGCAATAGGGCTGTCGGTCTGCTGAATGGGCGCTCATGACTAAGAGCCCACATATTTGTTGTAGGTCGTTGTGGCGCCGCACTTGTTATTCCCTATAGCTTCAAAGAAATTCCCCACACAATGTTCTTCTATGTGTTAAGATTGTATACACACACCCACAAACACACATATGCACGTACTTACTACATATGTTTAAATTTTTCGCGATTGGGTTTACCGCGAAATCAGAACAAGTCTGTGGTACAACCCGCGTTCATGAACTTATACATATGTTTGTATACATGTATGTGCATTCAACACAAACAAACATAAATACACACATGCATACATACATATGTACATACATACCTAGCCTATACGGTTCGAGCTAGTTGCGATTTACAAACAGACAGAGAGTGTCTCTGATAAAGGTGTGATGAGCAGCAAGGGGCGACTGTCTACGTATATATGTATGTATGTACGTACATATATGCGTGTGCATGTATATGTATGGGTGTGCGGCAATGATCGCAAAAACATATTCATTTGCGATTTGCGAAAATGTCAAAGACGTGCTATTGCTGTTGCGGTCGTTTTTTGTTGTTGTTGCTATTGTTGCCGTTGCCGCCTGTCTGCCGGCTGTACAAATTTCGCTATCTAAAACCGTAAACAAATGTACATAAAATGAAATTGACACAATACATACATACATATGTACATACATATATCCCACGAATGTATGACTTATGCATTTGTCTGTTATTTTGGGGGAAACACATTTCAACAAGTGATAGAAAGATAAAGATATGGAACACCAATACGAGCGACCAAAACAAAATAATTGTAGCTACACAAAATGCAAACATAATATGTATGTACATACATACATACATACTTAATGACATACTCGTGCATACATACATATGTACATGACACAAAGGCCACGGCTGTCTGTGGCAAATGCCTTTCGCATCAACATTCATGCATACATACATATGTTTGTACATACTCTTATATGTATTTTTGTTTATACATACGTATGTATGTATGCATTTACTTATGTACATATGCATGGATATGTATGTATGTATAGACATATGTTTGAATTCCATTGAATTATGGGCGCTAAAACAGTTGTTAATTCCGCGAAAACTGATTGCAAATAACACACTGATTTTAATGTATTTCGCCAAAGTACAAACCAGACTTCTGTTGTTTTTAATGTAAAAAGCTGGCGCTCTAAACTGGTGACAGCAACGAAACGTCACGGCCTTAGTGCTTATGTGTTGTTGTTGCTGCTGTTGCTGTAGTCGTCTCAATTGTTGTTGTAGCTCCTGCTGTGAAAAAGGCAACAACAGTATGCAAATGGATGTCCGATTAATGTCCACGCGTGAACGCTAGTATAATTGTACACAATTTTCAATGCACTGCACAATAATTAAGCACTTTTTATACAGTTTGGCTCTTTTACGCTTCACTTTTTTTCTATGGAAGTGAAACTTGGTCACCGTCTCGGTGGCAGGACTTTAACTATTCACATAACACTCGCTTGTAAATAGCGCGTTTAACATTCTCAAACGTTTTACGCACCAGCTCTCACCGGCGACCTATTATTTTAGTACAATTCTTCTAAATTCGAAATTTCCACAAATTTTTGTGAAAAAAAAATAGTAATGGCGATTCAGGCTAATACTGACCAGACTTTAGGAACAACAAAATGCCGCGAGCGGAAAATACCAAAATATATATTTTCTAATTTTCAGGCGTGTACACACTGATCGGTCGGAGTAACCACCTTGTTATCTCAAACTAGTATTACGTATTTTCTCGCTTTCAAAGTGCGGTCTTACTGCACAGAAGTTCCACCAATTGTTTAATGCAAAACGCGTATATTTTTTAATTAAGTCGTTTGAATTGTTGACAGGTAAGCAGCAGAAACGGTATGCTGCCCTGATAATAATACGGACAAAGCTATATCGGCCTTTTCTTCTGGTGAAAACATTGGCAAATTCACTTGTTTGGGTGTGCGTTTCTTATCAAGAAAAAAACTGCAAAAACAATGGTTGGGGTGCTGGAGTTATTGTTGGTGTTGTTGTTGTGTTTTTGTGGCGTGTGGGGCAGCCAACTTTCTTTTTTGCCTTGTATTGGCCGTTGGTGGTGATTGTCTATTGTTTGCTAAATTCTTAAAGTACGCATTGACGGTCGACACAAAAATTCAATGCTAAATCGGCTTGCAATGCCAAAGACAGTGTCAGTGTTTATGTGCTAAAAACAAAACAAAACGGCAAAAAAAAAAATAACAAAAAGAAATCATCACCTACATACGTATGTAGGTATGTGTGTATAATTGTATGTGTGTACGAATTGTATTCAGTGAGAAAAGCAGTCGGCTAAAGAAAGACCAGCGAAATTGTTTATATACATATTTACATATGTATGTACGTGTATGTCTTCCATGCGGGTGTTCCAATATAGAAATGCATGTGTATGTGCTTGTGTGTGTATGTATGTGTAGTTGGCGAAATTGCATTCGCTAGGGTTTATTTCGTAGAGAGAGAGTGCATAACTAGACGCTCAGTGAGCGTGCGAGCACACAAAAAACGCAAAGCTAACAAAAATTGTAAGACAAGTCCAATCTCCCACCCATAAACACAACCACGACCACAATTGTACATATTTACATAAGGCCAAGTGGCAGTTGCAGTGGCCAAAGTGCAGAGCAGAGCAGAGCAGACAACAAGAAATGTAAATCAAATTAAGGCGGCCCGACCAGCAGAAGGGTTAAACCGTGTACATATATACAACAATCAATTGAACTAAAACAGTGCAAAATGACACGCCCTTGATCTTTCAAGCGTTTTTTCTTACACCCGATGAGCATCCCTTCCAAATTTTCAAACACATATGCACGTACATATGTACCACAATAAAGACGCCGACATAGACGACGACACACACACTCACAAAAAGCACGATGTTCAACTTTATGAAGAAAAACGCTGGCGATGAGGAGAAGGAACGTCGCAAGCGCGAAAAGAAATTGCGCAAAGAGGCTAAAGGGAGCGTCACGGGGAGCATGAGCACCGATGAGTTGCTGCGCCTGGATGAGGTTCGTAAATGGAATGTAATAGAATTACAATTGAATTCATTATCGGTTTATCTTGCAGGTGCGTCGTTCCCTTAAGATACGCGGTCGCCGCAAAGAGAAGGAGAAACTTCCCAGTGGCATAACTGCCGACTATAGTGCCGATTTCTTTGCTGCCCTCAATGCTGATGCCAGCAGCGGAAATGGAACTGGGCCCGAGCAGGATCGTGGCAATGAGGAAATTGTAGCATCTGTGATGACACACATTGAGAGTCGTGCCATGAACGGAGGTGGGGGTGGTGTCAACTACAGCGAAATAACACATTCCACTTTGGCCGCAGGACTTAAGGTATGTCGCTGATACAAAGATACATATTCATAAAAACCATATATTCAAAAATCAATTATTTTGAACCATTTGTTTCAAAATGAAATTTGTACACAATTAGTGGATTCATAATTATTGACACCATTAATTAAATGGGGCCTGGCATACCTAAACGAGCTAGCAGGAATATTTTATAAAATCTTTACCTCTATTTTAGATCTGTCCTAGGTTGGGAAATTATTAAATTTTTTCATGATGGTTGCGGCATGATTTGAATCGATTGCCTAATCAGGAACACATTTACATTGTGGGCTTCCTGCTATCTCCTTAATTTATGCAAGGACCCACTCTATATATAAATTCTTCAATTTCTTACTAAGACATTTATTTCCTTTCTCGCACGCAGAATCGCTTTATGCCGCCGGTGCCACCAAAGCCGCCCAAGCGCGGCATCTTGAAAGGGTCCCGTAGCAACATGAGTAATGTGCACGAGGAGATTGCGTTTCCTGTAGGTGGCACACCAGAGTTGCTCATACGCAACACCATGCAAAATGAGCTTTTGTACGAGAGCAGCGGCTCACGGGGTGCGGCCGGCTCCATTGGCTCAAATTCCAGCCATCATGGCACCTCGTTTACTTCCGTTGAGAGCTTGAGAAGTGATGGCGAGCATCCGCCTCAACAGCGCGCAATGACATTGCCGGCCAATGCACGATACGGTGCTTTGCAGACAGCGGATGGCAGACAAGCTGGTGGGACTTTACATCTGCACGTCTTGACATCACCGTCACCGAGCGCGGACAGTCTCACAGATACCACAAACTCCTCGTTTGCCACGCCGCCCTTCTCGCTGAGTCCTGTGGGCGAATCGCAGGGCATTGATCGCTGGGCCCGAGTACACGCCTTCGAGGATGTCGACTTGCCCCTGCCGCCGGTCAAGTTGGTGCAACTGCCCCCGCCTAGGGAGCTGGTCATACACCGTCAAAAATCGCCAAGGCAGGATTTTGGTTTCAGTTTGCGCAAAGCCATCTGCTTGGATCGCACCGAGTCACTGACTGCACCCACATTCCGGCCCGTTATTTTTGCTGAGCCTGGTGCGGGGGGCGGTGCTACGGGTCTATTGCCTGGCGACCGATTGATCAAGGTCAATGGCACGCCTGTGGTTGAGCTCTCACGTGAGATCATCATTGAGATGATACGCAACAGCGGCGACTTCGTCACTGTGGAGGTTGGTAGCAAACACCTATCATGTTTTAAGAAATTCTAATTACTTTGGTTCTCTCTCAATAGGTGCAGCCTGTTGCCGAGCTGGTGGAACTGAGCAAGCGTTGCATGGCACCAAGTTCGGCAACTGTTGAGGAAATCGATCATTCCATTACAAATGGAAACTGCAATACACTAAGACGCAGCGCTAGCAAACGCTTCAAACGACAGGTGGGTACATTTTATTGCACTCTTAATATGTGTGGGCCTCATTTAATGAAAGAGGAAATGAGAAACTTTAGAAACATTGTCAAAATCGTGTAGGCCCAGCAAAATTGAATAACACCCGACATGAGGGTGCAGCTTTGGAACTGTTGGTACAAATTCTTATTTGTTATGCATTTTGAAATAACACATAGACTATAATTTTGATTATATTAATGCAATCTGCAATACATACTTATAGCTTCGTTAGAGAACTTGGCAATATTCAAATAATTTGACAGGAGTGAAGTCGCACCAATTCCAAATCTTTCGAACCATATCTACTAGAAAAAGGAAATTTGGCATGCAGACTAACATCTTTGATCCATGCGCAGGCCAATGTCATTTTCAATCATATCATCATCAGCGATAGTTCCAAAAAAGAATTTTAGTTGGGTAACTAGTTGTTTATTAGTTAATAAACAATACCTCTTAGAAGTCCAATCAACTTTTAGAAAAGCACTATTGTTCAGTTTGGAAAATTAGTAATTTCTCAAAGTAATGACATCTTTATTAAAATATACCAACATTACCATTACCAAATATGTACTATTATAAAGAAGAGCCCAACGAGTATTTCTATTCACACAGATAGACGGGCTCATATATTATAGATCCACTTGTCCCTTTGTGCTAATTAAAAATAAATATCATTTTTTGGTACTTTAAAATCGAACTAACTATCTTTGGATTGTATAATCGCACTCAAAAAGGCGAGTAAAACGTCGATGGTAAAATAGCATAAATACAGTTTAAATTATTTTATAAGAATTTTCTTTTTGGACTATAGGCGCTTTTGACCTGTCGCTAAGATATGTAGATACCAATAAACTTTAGGGATTGGGATCATATATTTTGTCCGCTCGTAATTACCACGAACAGTGGGAATTTGTTAAGATTAAACCTAATGAATCCAATAAACGCTGTCCACGATAACAGAGTTCAGTTCGCTTTTGGGTATTAGGTATACTATATAGTACGTAATATGTCTGTTTTTATAAACACGCCGCTTGACATAACTCAATTTCGCATTAAACAGAAAACCTGTTTGAAATACATACATACACACTAACATAAATGTATAAACATTGCTTTTGTTTACAAAAGTTGCATATGAATTTCAGTTGCAAGAACACAAATATCGGCACAAAATTGCGCTGCTGCAGTCAACAGCCAGCCAGCCAGCCAGCCTTTGAAATTGTTTCGCCTAAATGCTGTTAGATATGCCGTCGCTATTAGGGCCGCAGACAGAGTTTCAGCATTAGCCGCGTGTGTGTTAGTTCGTGTGTGTACGTATGTGTTTGTGTGTGTAGCACGACTGACAGTAGTGCAAGATCGCAGAGAAGGCGTCAACATTGGTATCGCAGCTTACGTCGACGTCGACATCGCTGCCGATACCGCTGCCAGTGCAGTCTTTGCGCATTTTTACGCCCACTGCTGACTGCAGACGCTAGGTGGCTGCTATCTCTGTTTTGTCGCTGCTGCTGCCGCTGCGCCTTGCCTTTTGCCTACACACAAATAGCGAAGACAGCAGCGACGTCGCCTCGTCGTTGGCGTCGTCGTCGGCGGCACTGCAACGAATGTTTGTACTTACCAGAGCTTTGCGGCCGCTGCTGTAGTTGCTGTTAATACTGAGGTTGTTGTTGTTACGAATGTGTGTGCGTCTGCTGCTTTTATATTTGACTTTTTTTGTTGTTGTTGCCTGCCTCGACGTCGATTTCGTTGGAGCGCTGCTGTTAGTACGTTGAAAACTTTACCCAAGTTCGGTACGGAAATTGTCGACGCGGCGCGCTCACCCACAGTGAACAAAGTTTACCGAGAGATTTTAAAGCTGCTGCCCGCCGTCTGCCTCAAAGGCATACAGCAACAACAACACCGACGACGACAATATACAAAATGTATCTTGTCATTCAAGAGATACGCGAAGTTTGCTTTATTATTATTTATAACTTGAACGTGTTCGTGACTTAAGTCTTGCATTTCAATCAATTTTTGTGAGACTCGCCGCACCGCTCCCGGCATTAAAAAAAAAGACTAAATCGCTAGACTACGTCGTCATCTTTGATTGGCCGTTTTGAGCAGCCCAACAACAGTTGTAAATGTTGACAAAGCAGCCCCACACAACCCTAAGTGCTCAACGTTGTTTTCGTAGTATTGCTGCTCCAGTCCAAGGTTTTGAGCGCGTTCTAATTTTTTCTGTACTTACGCACGCGCCGACAACTTGACTTCCCGCTCGCTTGAAGGCATTGTTGTTGTTATGCTTCAGAGGCTAACAGTTGTTTAAGCCATGACAAACAATACACGAGCAGTGCAGTGAGAAACGCCTATCACATGACAAACAGTTCGAAATCGCCATGTTTTTGAAGCCCAAGACCTTTGAGCAGACTTTGCGCGGTGGCATTGTGCCCGCCATACCCGCCCAGCCAGGCGCTGGTCTTAATCCGTCCTTTCACAAGGGATGCACGGGCAAGGCACATGCATGTGGAACCAGCAAATCCCAGAAACTCCCCCCGAAGCCAGCACAGGGCAAAGCTACGCCCCCAAAGATGACGAAGCAGCGCAAGAACAGCATCAGTTCAGAGACCATAAGTGAGAGTGGCTCGGAGAACTCAAGTTCCTGGCCCTCCAAACAAGCAAACGAAGTTACTGCATGTTTGCCCTTGATAGCCAGTAATTCCAACGACCCCAGGGAGGTACCGAAGCAAATCTCTAGCCCCCTACAAAGGAATACAATTAAGTCTCGCAGCCTTCGTCTGGCCCCGCAAACTAAACAAAAGGGATCAACTACAACAACTTCTCCGTCCCCAATCATACGCCCACCTTGGAACAGCGCTGCAGCAGCCACGCCATCCAAGACCGCAGGGTCCGGAACTGCATTTTCAAACAACATACGCAGTTCTTATCGACGACGTCGCGATGCCAGTCTACAGTGGTCAAACATTTGGGCCAATGCGTTGGCGTGCAACCATAAAAATTATGATGCAAGCGTAAAGCAAAAGGTGCGCATTACAAAAACTTTCTAGGCATAGTTAGACCGTTGCACACTGGGCCAATATATTTTTGAAAGATCCATCTTCTATTAGAAAATATGAATTTTCACTAAAGCATAGATTTCCGAATACAGGTTTTTAATGTCTTTGAAGCACATTTTAGAAAATTATGTTAATAACGTTTGGTAAATATTTAGTTGTTATACCCTGTACCCGTAGGGTAAAAAGGGTATATTAGGCTTGTGCAAAGTATGTAACATGCAGAACTTTTATTTTTTCGAATTTTCCCCCCCTTTCCCTGCAACAGAATTTCGACAATACCGTACACATTTCAAAAGCGACCCTAACCAAACTTTGCACACATAATTTCTATATAATTATCTACTTTTGTTTAAAATTTCATCTAAATCGGTTAGTTCTAAGAAAAGTTAGCGCAAACAATTTACTTCGGTACTAATCTTCATTAAAAAAACTGCCCTGAGTTGGACAATTATTAAATTATCTTAATCAGAAGCTAATTCGAACGCAGAATCTGATTTGAAAAGAAATTAATTGGAAAAAAGCGATTTCAGAGAAAAAGAAATTTGTTATGTAAACAAACAAATTTTTATTTTTACAAATAAGAATTTTTTGATATTGTTAGCCCAATGTGCATTGGTAGTTTGTCCCCTTACCTCCGAATAGCCTTTGGGACATGCCATACTTTATACTTTATTTACTTTTCATGCTTCTTCATTATGGTCGTCATTTTAGCGTTGGCGTTGGGGCATCAAACTCCAATGGCCGTTCATTGAGCGTTGGGCCAATGTCTGTCATTTAACTATACAGTCGTTTTGTCGCTCCATTTGTGGTTTTATGAGCCCCCTACGCTGCAACGACAAAGACGACTGCAAACGGAAACACTCATTTAGTTGCGTTGCTTCATTGTTTTGTGTGAAGTGTATAAGAAATACTTAGGTTCGATCCACATGATATATGTTTGTTTGTATGTATGGAATCTTAACTGCTTAACAGATCTTTCCGCCAGTTAATGAGTGCTAAACAGCCCTCTCTCTCTCTTCCTCTTTGTATAGCCATGCAAATTAGCGTAACTTTCTGCAGTTCATTATCAAAAATTTTGTGCGCTTCATTTACTTAGATTGTGAGGTTCATTGAACTGAATGTCTGCGTTATGAAAATAGTTTCAAATAACACTGTGTGTGTGCGTTTATCTTATAGAGAAGTTCCGGTCGTTTTTGTGAATGAATTTTCTTCTTTGTTTTTTTTTTTTTTGTGCCTGAAAACGTTTTCGGCTTTTACAGTTCTTTTATCATCGACTTATTATCGACAGTATCGTTTATATTAATGTATTGTAAACAATCAATGATGAACATGGAAATGATCCGAAATCCATCGAAAGCCTTTTCAGCAAGTTTGTTTATAAATAAAGTCTTGCTAAATTGATGGTTTCAGTGTGAAGAGCCTCAATGTTTATTTCTTATGCAACGACTTCAGCCTTTCGAAACTCCACACCTATAAGCTTCTTATAGCTATTTGATATATATGTATATGTTAAAGGGATTTACTAGTTCTGGATTGCCTTCTACATATTTCCAACTTCTTCCAAAAGGGGGTTTGGCTCATTGTTTTATTTAAATCATAAATTAATTAGAGATCTGTCCTCAATCCTACTTTTTAGTCTTGGGACACTTCAATGCTCACGCACCTCTTGAAGGCCCTTATTAAGGGCTATTGAACCTTGCACAATATGTATTCATATTTACTCTAATGTGTAACTAGTCCATTCGGCTACAAAGAAAACAAAAAGCTGCTAGACTAACGCCTCTGCGCATAAAATTCTGTATAAAGATACAAAATGTAAACTACAGCAACTGCAGCTAAATGCCATTTATAGCTCTAAATGTGAGCTGAACGTGTTGGCAGCGCGTAGTCGGCGACGTTGAGAGTTGCATAACGCGTCGTCTGGTTTCGGGCGTCTCGCCCGACCGAACCACCGACCGAACGACCGACCGACCGACCCACCAAGCAAGCGAATAGGCAACCAATTAAGATTTAGAAACATCATCAAATCTAGAAAAGGAACCAAAATAAATATACCGCAGCGTGAACTGCTGAAGTAATAAATGGAATAAATGCGTGTAAAATGTAGTCGACAAAAATAGATGTTATTATACCCTATGTGCGATCGGTATGAGGGTATTGTCATAAAATTCCCAAACACGTGACACCTAAAAAAAGGTGTAACAGGCCGCATAGAAAAACAATCGAACCGTCCATGTGTGTAAGCCCTCTGGTTATTAAATGTTTAAAAGGCTGCGTCGACTAACGGGCTATGTGGGCTCTGCTGAGAGACTGCAAGTGTTCGATTGTCGATTTTTCACCGAACCGTGTACTAAGGAGTCCATAATAACGAAATAGCCCCACCCGTGCATAATTAGTCACCTGTAACTGCTTAGAACATATATTCCATACGCAAACCCTTTTTTATAGCCTGTACCCTTAGGGTAAAAAGGGTATATTAGATTTGTGCAAAGTACATATGTGTTACATATGCAGTATATATATTCTGAATCAGCATGACGAGAGAAATCGATCTAGACATGTCCGTCCGTCCATCCGTCTGGATGAACGCAAGGATCTCAGAAACTATAAAATCATACCTGGGTACAGGGTCGGGCTTGCTCGACTGTAGCTTTCTCTCTTGTTTTTTCATAAGTTTATGACTTATTGTTCAAATTGGGGGGTACAGGGCATTTAAGAGCCGGGCCCACTCGACTCTAGCTCCCCTTTCTTGTTGAAAGTTGACGTTGCAACGCGCCTTCAAACTTCTTTAATATTTATGTCTTGCAGAGTCGGCATGAGAGCGACGCAACTAATTTCAAGTTGGATGACGTTGACAATGCGCTGCCAGAACGCGTTTGGTTAGTGCACCGAGGAGGCTTTACTGCTGCACTGCGTCAGCAAAACACGGCGATATCGACAGAGGAGCAGCAGCATAAGGTGACAATACGACTGCTTCACAATGGCGAGGAGTTGACCGTCGACGAGGATGATATAGAAAAGCAGAATTCACCGAATCTCGATCTGGTCGAGGATATCTGTGAGTTGAAGTATCTAAATGAGGCATCTGTGCTGCACTGTCTGCGCCAACGGTATGCTAGTAATCTTATCCACACAAAGGCGGGGCCCACGTTGCTGGTGGTCAATCCAATGGCGCCGCTATCGCTCTACTCCGAAAAAGTAAGTCCCGACTGGTTATGATTGCGTACAACTATTTTAGAGATCATACGTTTGTGGCATATCTTTTGTAGGTTGTCTCCATGTTTCGCGGCTGCAAAACTGAGGATATGCCGCCGCACGTCTATTCGCTTGCTCAAACCGCCTACCGGAGCATGTTAGAAACCCGACGCGACCAAAGCCTCATATTCATGGGGCGATCTGGTTCTGGCAAAACGACAAGCTTTAAACATGCGCTAAACTACTTGGCGTTGGTTGCTGGTATGTGTCTTTTATCGATGGTCGATTTGTAGTTATTCCTAGAGATGGGTGCGTGATATGAAACGTGAGCAAATAGCTTGACTGTGGAAGGAGCTGTGTTTAAAGAACTTTCAAAAAAGTTGTATAGAAGTCAAACTTTCTAGCAAATATTGAATTATTTTTCTCAAACTCGGGAACTGTCGTTCCTTTAAACATTTCTTTAAATCATTCTTTCATTTATAAACTGAAAAGATCTTTTGTTCATTTAGTTCAATGAAACCTCTTCTAAACAAATCGAATCTACTGGGCAAAAAAAAACTTGTAGCCTTAAAAGTTTTGCTTTGCTAATAAGGATTAAACAGAAAATCATCTAATTAAAATGCCTACTACTTAGGTTTGAATTCTAAGTATTTTCGAAAATATTTTATGCTTGCAAAATTTGATGCAATGCTTTAAGTGTGTAAAAATGATATCGTAACAATACAACCTTTTGTTAGCACAGAAGCGATGATTTGTCACGCGCCCCTCTTCAGTTATTTATCTTTTGTAGGCTGGCCCAGTTTGTGGCTTTGCTTATTTGCATACATTTTTGCTAAAACGCCAACCTGCTCAACCCACTTTCTTGTACTGTTTTTTTTTTTTTGCTGAATTTTCTGCACAGGGGCGTATAACAATTTTCTAAATGCGGAAAAAGTCAATGCGCTCTGCACGATTCTGGAGGCCTTTGGTAACACAAGGACATGCCTAAACACAAATGCTACACGTCTGACGCAGTTGCTAAGCTTAGACTTTGATCAGACTGGACAAATTGCGTCGGCCTCGTTGCAAGTAATACAATTGAAGATAACCTAGAACAGCCACAACGATACTGATTTCTTAATTGTCTGCAGGTTCTGCTGCCGGAACGTCAACGTGCCGGTCGTCGACTGGCCCATGAGCACAGCTTTCACATTATGACACGACTTTTGGCCGGGGCCGCGGGACTTTTGCAAAAAGAGCTGCACTTGGAGAATATTTCGTCCGAGGACAATCATCCATTCATTTCGTTGTCACAGAAACTCGAGGAACGTCATCGTTCTGCCAACGATTTCATGCGAACTGTGGAGGCCTTCGAAACACTTAACATTGACGCAAAGGCTGTGCGTGGTATTTGGAGCATTCTGGCTGCCATTTACCACCTCGGCATTGCAGGCATTACCAAAGTGGGGGCTGGCGTATCGGCACGCACCCAATTCGCCAATCCGACAGCTGCACGCAAAGCAGCCGGTCTACTAGGCGTCAATCTGGAGGACTTGTCCTCCGCGGCCTTTGGCCTGACGCAGCCAAATGCCAATGGAGGCGCCAGTTTGAGTCCTTCGAAGTCACCCACATCCGATGGAAACGAATGGGCTTGGGAATGCTTAGAGGCACTGGTAATAGGCCTTTACTCAGAGGCTTTAGCAGCAGTGGTGGCGCTCATCAATCGGCAAATATGCACATCGGCGCACACAATTGCCTCAATTTTGCTTATCGATACGCCTGGCTTTCAAAATCCAGCCAGCTGTGGTCAACAGGTGGGCGCTTCTTTAGCAGATCTACGCCATAATTATCTGCAGGAGCGCCTGCAGATGCTCTTCCATCACACAACCTTGGTGGCGCCACGAGATCGCTATGCGCAGGAGCTCGTTGAGATTGAAATGGAGCACGCACCGGAGTGCAATCCCGGTCCATTAATATCTCTCATCGATAAAGCACCACAAAATCATGTGGTACGCTCATCGCAACGCGACTTGCGGGATCATGATCGACGGGGCTTGCTGTGGTATGCATTTTCCTTACTTTTTATAACTTTTCTTCTCTGTCGCAATTTTTGACCATGGGGTGTAGGTACACAGCGATAAAGCTGTTTGTTAATAGGGACAACAAAAACTACGTCCATCCGACTTATTATAGAGCTGTCACTGGAATTACCCACCGATTTGGGGGAAAAACTTCATACTTCCAATGGAACTATCTGGTTCTGGTTTCAAAAGCTTTATATTAACAATTATTTTGCTAACATTGATTGGGTCCAAATCAGATAGCAACAGAAAATGTGAACAATCAACTTTAAACAAATTTCGTATAAGCATTTTTTGTTTTGCCTCAGCCTAACTTGTTTTTCGTATTTTAACGTATACTTCATTCGTTTTTAGAGACTACCTATATTACCTATATATTTCTAACCATCAGTAAGCAGTGTGTGTATAGGTGATTGTGAGCTATTGGGTGGAATATAAAATACCTATTATTAAAAAGATTATCCTTTAACATTGCTAGTTTTTATAGCCTGTACCCAAAGGGTAAACGGTTATATTAGTTTTGTGCGAATGTATGTAACACACAGAAGGAGGCGTGACAGACCCCACAAAGTATATATATTATTGAACAGGATGACAAGACGAGTCGATATAGCTATGTCCGTCTGTCCGTCCGTCCGTCTATCCGACCGTATGAACGCAAGTATCTAAATTCTAGAAAGTATAATTGGTAGAATAACTAAACTTGGTATCTAGATTCTCCTAAGACCGAGAAAGTACGAGTTTGAGTTTTTTTTTTCGATGCACCCCCCACTCCCCCGCAATTTGTATTTTGGTATTCGCCATAACTCACGTAATTTTTCGAATTTTCTACCCAGATTTGGCAAATACAACCATATAATGATTATCTGTCTGTAGGCAAAGTTTTATCATGATAGGTCAGTTACGGAGAAAGTTAAAGTTATATATAAACATAATCTCTGCCGAAGCTCTCCCCAAGCTCTGCCGGCAGCTATTGTTGTTGTTGCTTTGATTTATTTCTTTACTGCATACACGTTGTACTGGAGAGAATTTGTTTCGCTAATAACTTTTCTTAAAACTGACCTAATTGGATAACATTTTAAACTAAAGTAGATAACTGCACATATATTGCTTGTGCAATTGGATAGGTTTATGTAGCTTTTGAAATGTGGACAGTATTGACGAAATTCTGTAGCGGGAGAAGGGGGGAAATTCCAAAAAATAAAATAAACTCGTCCTTTCTCGGACTTAGGAGAATCTGGATACCAGCTTTGGTTATTCTAGCTTTTATAGTTTCTGAGATCCTTGCGATCATCCAGACAGACGGCCGGATGACGGACGGACGGACGGACATATCTAGATCGATTTCTCTCGTCATGCTGATTCAGAATATATGTATATACTTTATGGGGTCGGAGATGCGTCCTTCTACCTGTTACATACTTTGCACAAACCTAATATACCCTATTTACGCTACGGGTACAGGGTATACAAATTATAGAAGATCACTCATGGCATCATTTAAACTACAAATTGTTTCTGTTCTTCGTTTAGGTTGCTCGACGAGGAGGCCATATATCCGAACTCCAACGATGACACATTCCTTGAGCGTCTGTTCTCCCATTATGGCGACCGCGAGCATCACCTGCTTTTGGGCAAGTGTGCCGGGCGGCGACAGTTTGTGCTTCATCATTTGCAGGGCACCAATCCGGTGTTGTATGCCGTCGACGGTTGGGTGCGGCACAGTCGTGAGCATCCGGGAATACGCAATGCTGTGTCCTTGCTACAAGATAGCAGTCGTGATGAGATCAATCGCTTATATATTGGTTCGTTGACCAGAGGCTCTGGCGCCATGGTCTTCTGTGGATCCTTTGCCGGCCTAGAGGGCACACAATCATTAAGAAGGGTATCCAGCATCAGACGCTCCTTCACTACGGCAGGTGTGAAACGCAACTCCATCATGCTGCAGGTGAAGTTCACAGTAGATGGCATTATTGACACACTGCGACGAACAGGAACCCACTTTGTTCACTGCTATCTGCTGCAACATAATGCGGGAAAGCACAAAAAATATGGCGCGAACACCTCGCCCAACACATCAGTCCCAGCGGCAAGCGAGGCGTCCGAAGAGGAGATGATTAATGTGCCACTGTTAAGGAGTCAGGTGAAATAAAACCTCCGCCTCTACACTTGCTTCTGTTTTTAACTAGGATTTTCTATATGTAGCTACGTGGCTCACAAGTTTTGGAGGCGGCCCGCCTGCATCGCTTGGGTTTCCCCGAATCCGTGCCATTGGTGGAGTTTGTGCGTCGTTTTGGTCTGCTGGTTGGTGAGCTGGCCAACAAAGATGTCACTGTGGAACAAATATTGGCAGTCAACGAGATTGACGTTGCCAGCTATCGAATCGGACCTAGTCAGGTGAGTAACTTTAATATTCACTGATTGTAATAATACAACATTTAATTAGTATGTGGCAGCAAAGTGGAATATTTGTTGCTCATAATATAAGAAGCCCTTTTATATATATTCAGGTCATTTTTTTCCAATTCATCTTTAATCGATTTATGACACATCTACATAAGCGAAACACTCTTTGGAATCGACATTCCCATTTATGTATACTCTTTGAAAATCCAGAAAGTAAACAAATACCTAGTATTTCTCTAATGGTGTTATAAATAACATATTTAATTTACCAAATATTAGCTAACACAGTGTTTAAAAAACTTATGCAAATTAAAATAAAACAGTTAATGATTGAAGAGAATTAGCACGCCCCATATGTCAGGCTATACTTGTGTAAATATTCGCTTCGTATGCCGGTTCTTAATAGACATTTGCTAAAGATCTTGGTTAATTTGATAAATAGCTGCAAAGATTTCTGCAGTAATCACTAATGTGCAGTATAATATATACCAACAAATAAACCTTAGTTTAAGCTTAAAGCGACAAATCAAACTGTAGTGGGCCTCATACTTCGCCGAAAGAGTCCTCGCGGCAACACACTACTCTCCAAAATAGTCGACTCTATGGGTGTTCGCATATGCACCAGCCCATCCCCGTGCCCATATGGCGGTTGTCGCTTGGTGCTGAAGTAATATATGCCCGACTTGGGCACAGCTGGCTCACCGCCCATGAACCCGTCCGCTGTGCACGTTTTTTTGTCGCTGCTGTCTTTGCTGTTGTCTTGTCTGCAACCACAGCTCGCCGTCGTTATGCTCTGCTGCGAATCGCAACCCAGTGCACCAAACATCTTTGGGTCTCGAATCGACTGGGCGAAGTAATACAAGGCCGCAAAATGATCGCACGCGAAGTCAAATTCAGCAGCCGTTGCGTTTGGACATTGCGGTTGACCCTGACCCCAATTGGCGAAGAAGCTGGC
The DNA here is from genome assembly GCF_003285725.1 of Scaptodrosophila lebanonensis. Taxonomy (NCBI): domain Eukaryota; kingdom Metazoa; phylum Arthropoda; class Insecta; order Diptera; family Drosophilidae; genus Scaptodrosophila; species Scaptodrosophila lebanonensis. Next base: position 4,215,615 of record NW_022060558.1, read on the forward strand.
CTGACTGAGTTCGACGCTCGGGTTGCCTAGCAGCGTGATGTCCGAGTGTATGGACTCCACGTAGATGGCATCATCTGGTGCGAGACGGTCCCTGGGTCCCAAATTCAGTTGACTTAGGCCGGCGGGATCCAGGGCAAATATGGCCCCAAAACGCTGGGGCTTCAGCAGCTTGCCGGCCAATCCCGATATGTGACTGCCAGCGCTGTGTCCCACCAGATACATCTGCTCATATGGCGCGCCTGTTGTCTGATGCAAGAAACGCACAAATTTGACTAAAGCGGCCGCTATGGCCGAGAGCTGTTTCGACAGACGCGAATAACTTATGTCCAAGGAGTATATACTCCAGTCCACGACTATAACGTTGTAGTTACCTCGGGATAGATATGCATCCTTGATGGCTGCATTAGAACAGTGGGTGCTTTTACCTGTCCAGCCGTGAATGGAAAATCTGCCGCCAAAAAGAACACAACATTACAAATTAACGCTTGTCTCTCAACTCATATTGGAAAATATTTATTAATGGACTTTTTGGACCGATTCGTTTTTTAAGTCGAAATGGGTGATAGTTTTGGACATCACATGTATATATATTCGCTTTCAATCTTTAAAGCTAAAAATACAAATATTCGCCGTAAATAAAAAATGTTCCCTGTGGTTTAAAATATCGGGCAAGATGCTTTTTTCAAAAATCATACCGAATTCCTGCACTGTCTGCCTAACTTTTTTCTCAGGGTCACTGCCACCGAACAAACCATTGCTACGATTGATGATAGGTTACAAAATTTAGGCAATCCGCTCTTTCCTAAATTGTAAAGCTTTAATATGCACCATCGAATAAATAATAATAATACTTCTTAGTAGTTTCCGGTTAATGGAAAAAAATTCTACATAATATATTTCAAGTCAGATTTGTCAAAATCTCACTTTGATTTATAAATCTTTAATTAACTTATAAAATTTAATTAACTGTGAATATTTAGCTCCAAGAAAAATTTTTACTTCTCTGAGTACTCGTATAAGTTTAACAGATATTAAAAGTATATAGGCTACAAATTTTAGTAAACCTTTTCGGAATCCGCTCTTTCCTAAATTGTATAGCTTTAATATGCACCATCGAATAAATAATAATAATAATACTAATAAACCTATTAAACTTCTTAGCAGTTTCCGGTTAATGGAAAAATAATTCTACATAATATGTTTCATGCCAGATTTGTCAACTTTAAGTCAAAATCTCACTTTGATTTAAGTATCTTTAATTAACTTATAAAATTTAATTAACTGTGAATATTTAGCTCCAAGAAAAATTGTTACTTCTCTGAGTACTCGTATAAGAGTAACAGATATTAAAAATATATAGGCTACAAATTTTAGTAAACCTTTTCGGAATTCGGCTCTTTCCTAAATTATATAGCTTTAGTATGCACCATCGAATAAATAATAATAATACTAATAAACCTATTAAACTTCTTAGTACTTTTCGGGTAATGGAAAAATAATTCTACATAATATGTTTCATGCCAGATTTGTGAACTTTAAGTCAAAATCTCACTTTGATTTAAGTATCTTTAATTAACTTATAAAATTTAATTCACTGTGAATATTAAGCTAAAAAAAATGTTCCTCCTCTGACTACTCGTATAAGTTTAACAGCCATTAAAAGAAAGCTTTAGGTAATGTGTATTATTATTACCTGACAGGCCACTTCGGATTAAAGTATGATTTTTGGAGTGAGGCAACGTCGCCTGGGCGCAGGACCTGACGTTTGTACGGATTTAGTGGTGTATATAGATCGTATCCTAATAGCTTAGTATTGGAGTAACGAAAACGTGGATTGATTATTGCACGTAGCTCCATTTTAAACATATCCTGCAGAGCGTTGAAGATGGAATTTTCACATTTGCCGCGCTCGTAGGCGAACATACGGCCACTGACAACTGAAATAATAAAGTATGTGATAAGTTAAACAATATGTAGTATGTGCACAGTATATATTTTATTACGATTTGCACTTTTCGTATCAGAGCAGATTTTAATTCGAAACAAGTTTTTGTTGTGTTTTCTTAAAGATTAGGTCGTCCACGAAATGAAAGGAGTTCGCAAATTGCATTGGAAGCACTCGCCACAGCAATTAACTGAAGAGTAATTAAGAAATACGACTGAATCACTGGTACTAACATCCACTTAAGCACTGTGTTATCAGGATCAATGTAGCGCCAAACCCCACTTGCATGTTTCACACGTATTATGGCCAAGATCAAGACCAATGCCGATGACAATTCGTGACAATGCGTCAATTAAAAGGCACTAAAAAATTCAACACGAACCCGCGCTCACTAAATGTATAACAATAATTTCTGAGCGACTCGCAGAGGTCCGCACCGTTACAAGCTTTGTGTCGAAGTATTGCCAAGTTCTAAAAGCAGGCTTGGTTAAATACAGAATTTCACTGTCAGGCCGTGCGACAGGCCGGCCATCGTTGCTGTAAGCCCAAGTCCACAAAGCTGACCGGCCGGATTGAGAACGCTCCGCTCATCAGTTGTGCGGCTAGATGGCTAACTGGCTGGCTCGTTGGTTTGTTCGCTGACAAGGGCGCCGATTGCCGGCTGCCATTAATATGACAAACTTGTTGAGTTGCCACTGCAACAACGACAATGACAACGACAACAAAAACAATGCGATTGAAGCCGCTAAAGCGCATCACAGCAGCAATTTACAACAATTGTTGTTACAATGCATACAAAACAAAATTGGCTGACTCTCAAAATCAATTAACAGTACGCCAATTGTAGCCATCACCATCACCATCACCCATGTACAAACTATATACTACATACTCGTACGAGTGGGTGGGGGTGTCAAAGTAATTTGTTATCAAAAAACAAACAAATCATTCCCAATCTTTGTAAAGCGTCTAGAAAGTGACTGGGCAGTACTTCGTCACAGCTACTTTGCGAAAGTCATTTGCATAAAATATGCTCATTTTATCTTATGCTAAGTATTAAGTATTAATACTTTAGAACTTTCTTTTTCACAAAGCCCTGCAAAATTGGATTCTGGTAGCCTATGCGTAGATCAGCATCGGCAACTTAGTTGTTCTCTTCGTGTTCATTTGCATAATAGCCGGCATTTCCTAAGCTGTCTGCCGACTGGCTTACCAAATATTTACCAATGCATTTTCCACTTCATTTACAAGTAGAATGATTTTCATCTATTGACTGAGAGACTTACATAATAAAAGTCATAGCCCACTTGAAGTAGTGTGGCGCCCAACCAATCAATCACTGGGTCGTCCCTCTTCCATACTCTTTTTATCAGTCAGTTTAATGGTCAGAAAGAATATATCGGAGATCGTAGTTGCTCATAAAGTGAGTGGTGTTTGCCAAATAACAACTTTTCTTCATCACAATACATACATAGTCCAATTTGAACTCAATTTGTTTGTTAACTGCTCAGATCAGACTAATTAGGCCTGCCAACAAATAGTGATGTCGTTGATCTCTCCCTGCTACCCTCATAATACAACCTGCAGGTAAACTTAGGTGAGATATGAGGTCTGCGTTTCGCTGAAATGATCAACTGCAAACATCATTAAAAAGCAGTCCCACATCTTTTGTCGGAATGGACACACAAATGTTTTTGTAAACCTCGTTAGGTTCGGGTTCAGCAACAATTTAATGCCACCTTTAAACTTGTCTCTGCTTTCAAGCACATGGGCAAGTGTCGAAGAATAAAAGTGTGAATTTAACGACAATACCTTTTATCTTTTTTACATTTACTGTCATATCAGTCCCTGCCCATTCCTGAAGTCGTTAATTTTTATTGGTGTGTCAAGAATTGTTTGGGAGGTTATACGAGGGCTGTCCTAATTATAACTTGGGCTTAGCATAGACAGATAATACTTATAATACCAGGATATCTGCGGATATGGTACAGCTGACAACTGTGTTTTGTATCCTGTTTTCAGCTACTAAATGCCGCTGTTAGAAATTGTTCCTTTGCCTTTTGAGTATTACAAGTATGATGTTACCATTTATCAGTAATAGCCTGCGCCGATCAAGCATCGCCATGTTCGACTTTAAAGCGACTATTCTGCAACGTTGGTGGTTTATCGAAACTGAGGGTGGCACTCAATTGTTTGTTCCAGCAACAAACGTTTTTTCGATTCGTTCACTTGAGATATCCACAATCTACAACGTATATAAAATATATATTAAAATACATTAAATATTAAATATTAACCCTTTGATGTGATTACAATTCATGTAGGTAAACTGTTGAGTTCAATGACCACCAAACTTTCTGAAATATTGAAATATTGAAAAAGCTTTGAATAATTATAAAAGTACAATATAAGTATTTTCACAAACAATTATTTTTCTTTTTTAAGTACGTACATATTTTTTGGGAACAAGTCCTATAGAGTATTTCGCAGTCAACTGCTACATTCCCTTGTTTCCATTTGTTTGCTTTCCAAATGTATTCATTTTGGATAACTCATGATCGTTAAACCGGGACGTGTCTACATGCAAGTTGCGTATTACAAAGTTTATTGACAGGACTTAACACTTTTTAGCACATATTTTGAGTTCATTATTAAGTGTTTGAGCTCAGTATGTCAATGGCACTTTGTCTTCGCGTCTTCCATTGATTAAATCGTCATTGTTTGCTAAGCTAATTCGGTCTTACAATCAACTTGTTCCTTAACATTTCTACGTTAAGCAATTCACTTTTAATTTTATTTTTGGGTTTTTGTGTTTCTTTCATGAATATTGGCAATACATACAACATTCGCTGTTTACGAGAAGATTATACACGGCATTTAGGGAAATTAATGAGCTTATAATTACTGATTTTTATCGCATTGCTCCTCCTATATCGCAATACAAAAGAACATTAACAATTTAATTGGTGTAGCGATATTCAAGTTAAGGCAACCGTTCGTTTGGGAATGGGATATCCCTTTTTGAACACACCCTTTCGGAATGTTAGTTCGTTAGCTTTTCCAGGTGATGCGAATAAAGGTAGGATTTTAAAAAAAATTGAGTTGCAAACCAATTCCAACTATGTACTATATGTATGTATGAATAATATTATAAATTTTCGAATCTAAATCAATCAATTGAATTAATGAAAGGGTGATTTATCATATCAACTTTCTGGTGGTCTAAGCTCACATATCCAAAAAAAACTGAACTTAATTTCAATGGGATTATTCATGAATAGAAACATAAAATATTTTGCGTTAAACGGCGAAAAGAAAACAGGTATTTCTGGAACTAATTTTTGTTTTGCTCATTTTGGATTTAGTCTACTTATAACTTCATGTATGTTTTTAATTACTACTGTTATGTTATTATGTTGATCAAATCCAGCTCTAAAATAAATCGGTGAAGGGTATTATTGCTTCGGGCAATTCAAAAGTTACGATTTTTCTCGTTTTATTTCCTGTTAACTTTCGACTGCGAATTAACCATCAAGCTGGTAGTTAGGCAGCCCGCTCTCTGTACTCAGGAAAGAAGATTGAATTAAACTAACTTTGACGTCATATGTTGCAAGTCCACTTTTTTGTTTGCCTGATGCGCCCTTTGCCGCTGCTTCTGTTGCTGCTGACAGCGCAAGCGATGACGCTGACTTTCATGGTCAAGTTCATGAAGCTCATTGTTGTTGCTCGTACGGTATAGAATTTCCAGCTGCTTCTTCAAGTGTATGTGTACGAGTGGGTCTTGATTCCGTAATGAGAATTATCAGGGCCCAGCCTCTTGTTGCAAATGCCACAGACTCAGTTTACTTTCACTGCAAGTGCACGCGAATTGCAATCGCTACAAAGAGATTAAATAAGAAGGAAAAAATACCATCAACTACCCGTACCCGTACTCGTACGATGCGTGATGCGGTCACTTCTTCATAGTAGAACTGACAAATCGGGCGTGTGCCTGTCAAATGCCACCGAAAGCGTCAGATATTTGAATTGGCATAAAGACAGGGATTATTATGTGCATGTTATATTGGAACTTTGCGCCCAAAGGAGTCTTGCACATGAGATTTGGCGTTTGAGTTTGATAATCTGTGGACTGGCCAGTGTCTGCCTCATCACCCGAAATGTATGTACAGACCTGAGTTGTGTGAGTGTGATTGTGCGTTTGCTGCTTAAATGCTTAAGCTAAGCCGAGTCGGGCCAATCGGATGGCCGTCGTTATGGGCTCGGCAATGCGTAAACTTTCACCAAAAATAATGTTGTGTTTTCAAGCGACCCGCTGAAAATTTTAAAATCCAAACAAACGAACAAAAAATACGCAGACAACGCAGCGTTGCATTTGCCAGTAAAGCAGTCAGTCGACCACAAAAGAGCTGAAAAACAAAGGCCCATTTGACCAGTGCACTTGGCCATTTCTCCCTTTTATATAGAGCCCCATATACATACAAGTACATACAAACACCCATGTATTCGTATACCAATGAGCGCTAGAGAAATTGAACGCTTACTTTCTTTAGAAAAGTGCAATAGGGGCGCTGAAATGTGAATATAATGGCTCTAAATCGTTAGTTTTTAAGTTCATATCACCATTTACTCTCTTCCTAGACTCTCCCAACTGTAATTAGTTTATACAAAGCTAGTTTTTCAAGTTACATAACAATAGGTAGTTTTGGAATTGGCTTTGAATTGGATAGAAAAAGCGTACCAATAAATATTGACGAAATGAATGCAGTAAAATCTGTGTTGAACGAACGCATATACCCGATAGATAGATGTTTTCTTGATTCAATCAAATACATATGTACTCTAACTCTATCCCAATTGTGTGAGAATAGATCGAGAAGTACGAGTGGCAAAATAATTCAAGTGATTTCTTATCGGTCCTATTGGGTTGCGTGTTTTTTTTTTATGAAATACCTGAATAATAGTTATGTTGTGCAGTCAATACGTTGTTCAACAAATTACATTTTTTTTAGAATTACTCTAACTCCATCCCAATTGTATGAAAATAGATCGAGAAGTACGAGTGGGTTGGGTATTTAATGTTTATGAAATACCTGAATAATAGTTATGTTGTGCAGTCAATGTTTAACAGTTGTTTAACAAATTAAATTTTTTTTTATAATCTCACTGAAATACCCGCCGTCTTTGAACATTAATTGTGTGCCATTAAAAAAGCCTTGTTATTTTAAAAATAAATAAATATTTGACACTATTCCGATTACTTATAACATTGCGACATGCATAACAACTGTCCCACTGAAATTTAAAAGATCAATAATTAAAAAATTGGTGAAACTTTTTCCAAATCATTTTAAATCATGAAACAAGCTTCTAGTGATAATTGTATATCTCGTGGCGTAGTCCCAGAATGGTGTACTCGATTTAAGAATGGTCGTGATGACTAGGATTTTGAACATCCATAATTCGTGGTTAAATTAATTAATTAAATGAATTGAGAACCCATTAAAATTTCAAATCAAATCAAAGAATGCGATTAGCATTTAATACGAACAATTCGGTCTGGTTTTGGTGTGTTCCGCACAAGCTGACATACGAATACATACAACTGCTTTTTTGACAATAACAACTCACCGTATTCTTAATTAATTAATGTTTATCTAATCTAATCTAATAGCTTATTCAATGTTATTTTTACATTTAACAAATAATTTACATTTACAATAACAAAAATCCTTTATGAAAAGAAATGAAATATGAAGAATTCTATTGCAATTATTATTATTAATTGTTGCAAATAAATTCACCATATTCACTGAGTAATTTTATGATGTGATGTTTTTACGCGTGAATCAGGCATTGATGATTAGTGAGAATTATTGCCAGCTGTGCAGATTATTTATTTAAATGTGAACAATCTTATTTTGAATGCTTTGACGCTTTTAGACATTCACTTTTCAGCATCACTTATGTTAGTCATAAGGTTTCGAGATCAGCTCGAATGCATCTTGAAAATTGTGCTGAAGACAAATTCGGCGGGAAAGCTTTAATTTGAAAATGTTGACTAAGTTTTTATCAGAAGTCCAAGTGCTCCGGGGTCGTTCGAGGGTAACAAACGAGCTTACCATGCTGATTCCTTTTACAGAGGCTGATCTGTAGTCGGCGCCATTAGTATTGACAATTAGCATCGAACACAATGAAAGCGCAAGCGACCATCCAGCTGCAACTTGTTGCATACACACTTCCACACACACATCAGCAAGCCGTAGTCGCGCCCATTACGGTAAGCTTCAACAGAGGCACCAACTGCCACTGTCCACTCCGTGTGCTTGTTTGTTGGTTTGTTTGTTGGTTTGTTTGTTGATAAGCCACTTTCGAATGCGCAGTCTGCAGGTAGTTGTTGATGTTGATCACGTTGTCTTCGTCGTCGCTGGTCGATGGTCGCTGGTTGTTGGATGGTTGGATAGTTGGTAGTTGGTTGGCTTTTGTCGCGTCTAGCCACAGTGCGCATCGCCACAAATGAAATTCAGTCGCAACGCAGACGTCAAAGGGAAAACACAAGAGCGCAATCGCGATGCCAAATGGATAATAATAATATTAATCACAACAACGACAACAACAACAACAGCAGAAACGGCAATAGCAACTACAATTGAAGGCTATTAAAAAGCCGTGAAAGTAGATGGTTCGGTGGTGGTCAAAAGCTACAACAACAACAACAACACAAACAACCATTTTGACGCCTGCCGGCCGAGTTCAATGCAAAAACTCGCCGCACATAATTGTAGAAAATCGAAAGCGTTCCATAATTTCGTAATTGCATCATGTACAAGCACACGGTAAAGTCGAAATTGGCGCAGTCGCAAGCGCAATCGCAATCGCGCGGAGCGAACGCGATCCGCCAAACCGGCAATCCGAAAACTCCCAGCAGCAGCAGCAACAACAACAACAACAACAGTGCAGTCCACACTGTAGGTGCTGGCAGGAAGTTCTTCTCGCACATACGTCACAAAATTGAGGATAACCTAACGCCTAGGCTGACGAGCAGACTCTATTACAAGGGCAGCAAACATGCACGCTCCCTCAATGCGCTCAGCATGGTCGACAGCGAGTCGATCAATGGCAAGTATACGTCCAAGGCCGTGACTGAGTCGCTGAGTCACACGCAGAAAGTGGCATCCACTAGTGCCCAAAACTCGGCCTGCTATCCCGATAGCGATGAAGACGAGAATCCTTACAGCTTGAGCATGAGTCTGGCCCAACAATCGCTGGAGGATGAAATATTTGCCGAGCTTGAGAAAGTGGCGCACGATGAAAGCAAATTGAAAGCCGTGCTGAAAAGTTTCGATCAAATACTAAACGACTATCCGACTGGCGAAGAAAGCGAAAGTGTTGCCGTCGCAGCTCAGCAACAACAAGTTTGGGCAGACGAGGCACCCGAGGCACCTGAGGCGTCCGAGGAACTGTTGCTGCCAGCACCGCCAGCAACATTTTGTGATACCCCACCGACAACACCACAAATGTTGCCCAAATCGCAGAGCATGCTCAGCATTAACCAGCGTCCGATTACCCGTCAGATCTATCAGACACCTGAGTTGGCCACCTCCCTGTTGCAGGTGCACAAATCATCGTCCAGCCGCTATAACTCATTGTCCGAGCTGAGTCAGCTAAGTGGTAGTCGCATACCCATTTCTAAGCACTCGAGCTTACGTAAGCGTAGTGAGAGTTTTTGTCTGGCCGATAAAGCAAACAATCAACCCATGAGATCTTCGAGCATGCTGGCATTAAGCTCTGCGAGCTTCAAAACAATCAGCGATAGACCGTTGATAGAGCCCAAAAGATCAAACTCAACACTGGATTCGAGAACATTGACCAATACAAGACCAACCAAGCGTTCCAAGAGAACGACCTCCGTCGCTAAGCAGCCCAACAATGGGGACTTGCTGGTGAAATGTTTGGCCAAGGGTCATGAGATCTTACGGAAAGTCGAGAACCTCAATACGAAATCACCGCGCGGTCGACAAAGTCGCGTCTATAAGGAGTACTCTTCCAGTCTGGCTCGCAAGAAGCAGCTGCAAAAACTGCACTATGCCAATGAGGAAAAACTGAAGCAGCTGCAATTAGAGTCCTGCAGGATAATTCCGCCCAGACTGGGTGAGACCTCCGATAAGCATTACGAGCTGCTCGTAAAGGTTGTGCAACAAAAACGACAGCAGCAGTCCCAGCCAGCCACAATTCACAAGAAATGTGCTCTGCAAGAACTGGAAGATGACTCCGATGATTCGGGTCATATATCAAATGCAGTAATGTCTGCCAATCCCTCCATAGATAGTGGAAGCTATTGCGAATCAGATGGCGAAAATGATGTTAGCAACACAACGGCGGGAGGCAGAAGCTGTAAGTCCACCAAAATAGCCGAGCTGTTACAAAAGTTCGAGTTAAAGGCGGCCGAAGCAGCTACCGCGCAGATATCCACCCACAAAAAGCACCCTGCACTGAGCACCTGTACAGCAACGATGGTCGCCGAGGTGGAACCCGTGCGTCGCATACAGACCCAGATAGAAATCTATCCCACGTATATGAAAGAGGTAACAATGCAGCTTTCTTAGATAGAGCTGCAGGTGCTTGGCCATTTTAGGGGCGTTGGCGTTCCAAATATCAGAATATCGTAACAATCCCCTTCTTCTGTAATTATACTTATTAACTTAAACAAATATTTATCTAATATAAATTTATGCATATAAATAAATATACCATTTACAATAATTGGCTTGCTTTGTTTTGCTGTTTGTACAAGTATACCCTGATTTATCCTCCTCCTGCCATTTCCAATTTTAACAACTGGGTTTGGCGCACGCTTTTTACAGTTTTCCCCAATTTTCCCTCATTCATAGAAATACATATTTGTAGATACCGAAAAATGCAGTTTTTTCTCAGTCCGTAGATAATTGCCATTTGAGGCAGTTGTTAACTCGTCGCCATTTCACAATTGGATACTTTCATTTCTGTGTACGTGTTGCGAATGAATAATTTGGAATTGTCTCTCGACAATGCCGCGAACTTGGCGACAGGGAGACACACCTGAGAAATACTCGGGCCAAAGCGTCTATTTGCCTTTCCCGTGCATACCTACGGAGCGTTAGTCTTTGCTCGCATACATGCCCACCTATGCCAAGATACATTCGTTTGCCGTTCCTATAGTTTTCTGGAACCGAGGTGTTGAGTGTGTTCTCGTATTAGATCGATAACTCAGAAAGCGCTGCCGCCTATCAGCCCCCGAATGGGGTCACCGAAATTTATGACATCCATTCATAATGCATCCTAATATGAAGTAACCATGCTAATTTAACGGGCACTTCATTAATCTATTAATTAAATAAATGTATGTCTGAGTGGAGCTGGCACCCCTGAAGCAACCAACAACCCCACTTGATGGTGTGGAATACAAGAATTTGGGGTATACCAAAAGACCTAATGTAATGGATAATGTTTCTTAAAGTATGCACCTTAGCTAGTTTCGAAAGCAAGAAGGGCTACATGGTGTTTCTGCAAATTGTGCTTGCTAATATTTCTTAGAATCAACCGATTGGGAATTTGAAACAAAAGTAGAAAATTATATAGCAATTACGAGAGCAAAGCTTGGCTTATGGATATTAGGAGATACGATGTTTCGTTAAATAGTTTCCGTAATCTGGATATGGCTGTATCTATTTCTATTGTCCTGCTGGTTGAGAATACATATAATTTATGGGGTCGGAGATGCTTAATTCTCCCTGTTACATACCTTGGACAAATCTAATGTACCCTTTTTATGCTTCGGGTACAGGGTATACAAATAAACCTAGCCACTACATTGTATCTTTTTTTTTTGGGGAATTTGGAATTTAAGTTCCCAAAAGCCAATTACTTCAATCTTGAAAATCTTTGCAGTTAGTAAGTGTGTAAGTGAACGACTTACCTTAATACGAATATATATTTTACAAATTCCAGATTCTCTTCCGCTCGGGCGTATTAAATGAGCTTGAGGCCAAACGAGATGTTTTATTATCCGATCGCATTATACAGCTGCAGGCCTTCTGTCGTGGATATTTGGCACGCAAAAAAATGTCACAGCGACGCGTACAAGTGAGTTTGAATGCAGATCTCCAACGATACAGTCAATTAAAAATAAAAATGTGATCAAATTAAATAGGAACTTGCGGTACGCTGCATTCAACGCAATGTGAAGGCATTTTTGGCGGTACGTGATTGGCCTTGGTGGCGTTTGTTGGTCCGAGTGACTCCGCTCCTCAACGTCCATCGGACCGAAGAGCAACTAAAGACGGCAAACGAGGAGCTGCTCATGCTGCGTGCCAAGCTGGAGAAAATCGAATGCGATCGCGGTGAACTGAAGGCAGACAATCAAAAATTGGAAGCTAAGGTAAGCCTAATATTCAAAAATAACAAATTATGTATTGCCACACCATTGTATTTTGTTTACATATATAAATCTTGATGCAACAAATTAAATCAACAGTTGTGCGGTGTGAATTACAAATAGTTTCAGGGCACCATCTCACTAGACACTCTAAATGATAGTAGGCTGTTGTCTGAGCTAGAAAATCGACAATAATGTTACCAGTTTTGGATTGCACGATCTTTCATGCTTACAGAATACTGTATCGAAATTCAATAGTGAAAAATAAGTACAGGCACGTACAAGAAGTACAGTAAGCTATAACGACAAAAAAAAAAAAACTGAATAAGATGTCTAGAGAATTTTTATAACAGAAGTTTCAGTCCTTCAAATACAACTTTTTAGGCTGACTAAGACTGTAGACTATAGAGTAATAAACAACAGCATTACCCCATAAATAGTAATTTTTTCTTCGATTCTGTCAATAACAACTCATCAAATCATAAGATTATGCTAGGTTGGTGATAAGACAGGTCTGAGTATGGATGAGACAATTCTACAAGTAAGTACATGCAAAGTTTGGTATTTCTTATTGTTTTTGTTCAAAAGTTCTCGATGTTCATATGGACGGATCTATTTCTATATGTGTTGTTATACTCCCCATTTACGAATATGTTCGCGATTATATGTTTTGATGTTCTTTCAATGCGGGGCTTATCATGCCTTATTCTGTCTGTCATTCTGTAGAAGCGTATTAGGGAATTGTTCAGATTTTGTAAGAACCGCCTGCTCGTCAGTCTGTCAATCGAAAGTTGATAAACATGTTTTCCGAAGTTTGGCACTCTACCACTAGAGATTTAGATATTTACTTCCGTCATTATTCTAATTTCGTTTTATTCACATTTTATTGAAAGACGCATTTATCCATGTATTAAGCTTTACCTTATAGAAGTTATAGTCGGAAATGCAATCTTAGCCTAAGCTCAGCCAGAACCTATTGTTTTCGATGAAAGAATCTATGTGTATAATGAGAACATACTCTGTACACACATGCATACATAGACATACATATGTATGTAGAACTATATATTTATTATTGTACCAAATAGCATGTAGTTCTTGAATAAATTCTATAACATCCAGGAAGCAGAGTACCTTACCTACAAAGTATATATACTTGTACTTGATCAGTTTGATGGCATGCAAATGTCTGGAAAATGACAGGAGTTCCTCCTCTCTCTCTCCTCTATAAACTAAATCATTAAGTTCCCGCATACGTAGAGCATGAGAATAAAGAGTCTATAGTCTAAGCCTTCGGGTACCATTTCTTTTAAAATGAGATACTATTATGTTTGGTAATTTTCTAATACTTTGGGATTGAATTCGCAAACCATTCAAGAGCAAATAGGAACTCTCCTAAATTTTAGAGCTGATTAATGTTGGATTGGCAACAGACAATATTTTTAACGATTAGACTTTTCCAAAACATGTATAAAGCCAAAAACATTGCTCAATTAAAATGGTTCTAGGATGGCGAAATATTATCACTTGATTTCCAAAATGACAACGCGCGCCTATTTATCAAGCGAACCGCTAACATATGCATATATGTACTCGTATTTCAGAATGTGTTACGTGCACATAATATTGCTCTATTGTGCTCCATAAAATAAATATGTGTATAAGTATGTACATATGTATGTATGCACGCAGGCGAAATGCTAAGATGAAACGGAACGGACACTGGGTAAATGACTTATGTACATGCAGATATACCTACTATATACTCAGAGCACTGCGAAATCTGTGGCTTTTGTTGTAAATTAAAAATAGTACATGCAGTGCGTGCGTCCATTGAACACACGCAATAATGGAGACTCTTCTGAATGATATCAATGATCATGAAGACTTGAGGACTATATTGATGGTATGTTCCGGCAGTTGAGTTCTGTCTGTTGCACACTCGTATGCTGTCTTCTATTTGGGTCTATAGGTCGTTAGCTGTTTAGAATAGTAACATTGATCGTATGGGAATAAAGTGATATGTGTATGTTATGCTACTATTGGCATGTGCTTTGAAGCATTTTGGCTCTCTCCCATGAACGCAAAGTGCTTTAAAACTTAGTGGCAGCGAGGGAAAATAAACGAGCTTTTCTCAGCGCCCGGCCACGCACAAGTGGGCCGCTGCCATATGCCACTGGCGATGATTTGGATTCTTGGTTCAGTTGTCGAGCAATCGCCGCGAGCGCTTGAGGCTGGCGCTGTGCAGCCGAACGGTCGACCGCGTGATATTTTGACCGAGACGCGTAAAATTCTATTGAAATCTGGCCAAAAGAGTTGTGCCGAACACAAGAAAAATCAACTAAAATATATCTTTAGACGACGTTTGGCCATTTGATGCGCGCATGTTAAGCATAAATAGCATTTGAAAGGCGAATGCTGCTTGTGATAAATTTAAAATTGCAACAGCGGTTTCAGGTTTTTGACAGCATATAATCCCCGGCATCAGTGCTCATTTATATTACGAAATACAAAACGAAAAATTCGATAAACGAAAGAACAAAATTTTTAGAATACGATTGAATTGGCTGAACACAAAAAACTTTGCACACGACCAAATCCCAGACTCACGCTCATCTAACCCGCTTTGCATTTCTAACCCCATAATGGCCCCTTTAGCTCCACCCGCTAATGCAAGCCCTGCTGATATTGCAGTTGAAACCGTCGAAAAACCTGATGGCCAAATGAAAAGTGCAGATCAGGATGCAGAGTTTGTAGCACGCGTTTTAGCAACAATGAACGGCACACGCACCAGACTACCACTCAGTGGTGGCGGTAGTGGTGGCAAGAACTACAACACAACCAACAGCAGTGGCAGCGGCAGCGGCTCCTCCCTCAATTCACTGCGCAGCAATGCCAGTTCGTTCACCGAAACCCAAAAGCCTCCCAAACCACCCACAAGTCAGGCGCGAAAGCAGTTACGTTTACTGCCCAAACAACGGGAACAGAGTCCAGTGTTGAGTAATGGTTACACATTGAATACTTCTAAACGCCTTACCAGCACTTTGAACAACACACGCTCCTCTTCCGCGACTTGCAATGGTAATAGTTCTCCCACAATTGGAGATCCCGAAAGCTCCTATGAGATCTCGCTGAAACTGCCTTTGCTTCCCAATGCAGATACAAATAATACGGAACGGTTGCGCATGACAACACGATCGCCTAGTCCTGCCTATTCGGTTTCTTCGCGTTGTTCCACACTGTCGTCAGTTACGTCTGCATCATCGCGTTTTTCACGCCTGCAAACCCCACCTCGTCGCGTCTTCCCGCAAAGCTATGCGCCTGGCAATTCAACAGACGCCTATGAAATGCGTAATCTAGAAAGCTCTCCCGTGGTATTCGACGCCAATCTGTCGTTTGTGCTCGGCTGCAAAAAGCAGCCTGTGCATCAGAGTCTGCGTGCATCGCCCTCCTTTGAGGATCCACGCACCGCGTCGGCCCATTTAAGTGAAAAGATTCAGAACTTCCTCAATCGCACGGATCATGTGCAAGAGGAATGGAAGGCCATGGGCAGAAGATCCCGGCAAAAGAATAGTAGTGGCTTGGATAGCGGACGCACTACGCCCACCAATTCGCTTTACGATGATTATGATACGATCTCTTTGATTGAGCGACAACGTCAACGCGCTAGCATGGAACGCTGTGGTTCCGTGGGTCGATCCCGATCCACCCAGAACATTCTGACCAAGGCGTTTCAATTGTCCAAGCAACTGCCACGCATGTCGACCTCGCGCTCAAATTCACTGGCCCGTGAATTCTCAAATGCCACAACAGCCGATAATGACGATGATGATGATCGTACTATACATGAAGATGACAATGAACTAGATGAGGTAGGGCTAGCCTTGGGCTCGTAATAGGTTGTACCAATATGAGTTTTCGCTTTCCATGTCTCGCACGATTTATGTCACCTGTATATGCATTTATAAGACAAACATATGGTCGATGCCGCCGGCCTAAATTCCTAAAATCCATAATGTCGACCTTGACAGCGACAACATCGACCAACAGCCTCAAATAAAACGTTTAAGTATAGAAGTTTTTTATTTTTAGCCTCTTACTGCGTGTGAATCACTCGGCAAATTCCAATTCTTTCGTTTACCCCAGAATCGGGGCACTCCAAAACCATAATTTTTATTTTCGATTAGTTTATACGATGCAAAAAAGATAAAAACTATTATCCAAGTTGAATTTATTTCGTTATACGTACGAGTAGTAGTTAGTTTATTTTGGCAATAATATAAATTCAATTTGAATTATTAAATGGAATATTTTACTCGTACATGTGCATATGCATATATATATATACATATATAAAGATATATATGTTGCATATCTAATAAGCTGAATTTCAGACACACAAGCACGTACTGTGTGTAAACATTTTTGGATTCTGTATCGAAATATTTGTTTATATTAATGTGGCAATAAATAAAATAGAAAAGAAATTGGTGCAAATTTCATAAACAATGTCTGTTGAACCGGCACAAATGAAATCTATAACTGCCCGAATAATCTTAAAAACATATGTATTTGCAGTTGTCAGAGCTAACAGTCGATTTAGCTGAGGAACGGTCCACGGCGCATATTGCAACCGAACGCCTCGAAGCCGAATCAGCCGAGCGCTTAAAGCTCGAAAAGGAACTGGACGAGCAGCAGACAAAGGTAAAGAATCTGCAGGAAACAAGCGAGAAGTTGGAAATGGAGCTCATTTGTGCTAAGTCCGATTTAACCGGCATATCTGAGGATGAGGATGCGGATAATGAGGAGGGCAGCGGTGGAGTCTATAAATTGAAATATGAACGTGTGGCCAGAGAATTAGAATTCACCAAACGTCGCCTGCAAACTCAACACGAACACGATCTGGAACAGTTGATCGGTCTCAAGAAACAGTTAGAGAAGAAGGTACGTTCTTACTAATAAATATTTAAATATTAAACCCATCACAATTATTCACCAATATCGCAGCTGGCTGATGCCTACGAGGAAGTGGAGGAACAGCGTCAAATAGTTGGGCAATGGAAACGCAAGGCTCAGAAGATGACGAATGAAATGAATGATTTGCGTATGCTGTTGGAAGAACAAAACGCTCGCAATAATTTGCTCGAGAAGAAGCAACGCAAATTCGATGTCGAGTGCCAGTCCCTGCAGGATGCGGCCCGACAGGAGCGACAGGCTAAAGAGCGCTACGGCCGCGAGAAGGACGTACTGCAGGCAGAGAAGTTCACGCTTGAACAATCATTGGCAGTAAGTTAAGCGTACAAACAAATATAGCAACAAGTACGAGTACCTTATCTAAGCAGCCAGAGCTCAGCGCTCGGGTTTCTCTAGAAACTCGTTTGCTGGCCCGCTCTCTTGTGCATTTACGACTTTGCGTCTATTTACCTGCCCTCGGAGAAGATGCAGCCCGTTTCTTTCCCACACACTGCCCGCATACGAAAGGTTCAATGTATTTTCGGGGTTTCTTTTTATCTACTCGTACTTATTTCGTATCTTCATTGTGCTGCATTTCTTTTTACACTTTGTTACATGGCTTCTATTCATTATCGTTCTTCGTTTCATTTTCTTGTTCACATTCGTTGTGTTAGACATACGGCAGTACGAGTATCTACAGTTAATTTTAAGACAAAACTTCTTTAAATGTACGAAAAGTTGCCTATAAATAAGATAATATATTTTACTTTTGTTATATAATTACGTACCATTGCTAAAATTATATGTAAATAGGTGTTTTAAAAGGCATACGTGTCGTATGGTGTTGAAGCAATGTTATTTGTTATGTTGGGAGCAACACGTGCATAGGGAAATATTTTCTAACAAACGAGACTTTTCAATTTGCAGGATACTCGCTTGGACCTCGATTTGAAGGAGGAAAAATTAGCCTCGCTGCAACGAGAACTTGAGGAAATGACTTTTGGCGGTGGCACTGAAGAGGAATTCGCTCAGCTGCGTCGCTCCAAAAACGAAGCCGAGCGACGCGTTAAGGAACAAGATGAGGAACTCGATGGACTCTCTGGGCAAATAATGCTCCTAGAGCAGGCCAAGCTGCGCCTGGAAATGACCCTTGAAACCATGCGAAAGGAGGCGCGTCGTGAGTCCCAACAACGCGATGAAGAGCTGGAAGAGGTTCGCGGCAATAGCTACAAGAAGATAAGAGCACTCGAAGAGGAACGCGAGCGTGAACATGAAGAGCGCACCATGCTGCTCCGAGAAAAACATGAGCTGGAGCGTCGTCTATCTTCCATGGAGGATCGTGATCGTGTAGAGCGTGATGCCGAGGAGGCGCTGAATCAGAAGCTGCGGCGTGACTTGCGCAAATACAAGGCATTGCTAAAAGATGCGCAGACGCAGCTGCAACGTTTGAAGGCCGATACGCCCGGCAAGACGCTAATACGTCAGTTGCGCAATCAGCTCGAAGATGCCGAATCGGCACGTCAACTGCAATTGAAGGCTCGCCAAACAGCCGAGGCCGAACTGGCGGAAGTGCAGGCCATGTTTGACGAATCTCATCGTGCTCGTAACGATGCTGAGGAACGCGCGAATGCGGCGCAACGCGATCGTGCCGAGTTGCAAGCCCAAATCGAGGAGAACGAGGAAGAACTGGGAGAGCTGATGAAGAAATATAGCGCAACAGTTAAGCAACTAAATACCGAACAAATAAATGTGTCGGAATATGAATTTAAACTGACCGAAATAGAAGCAGAGCGTAATAATCTTAAAGAGCAGGTGGCCGAGCTGCAGCACAGGCTGGACAATGTGGAAAGCATGGGTGATCCATCCATGGCCATGATGTCGAAACGGTATACATATATATAGCTTGATTTTTGCAATCCCGTTTAACTTATTTTTTTCCGTATATAACAACCTAATAGCTTGGAATTGCGAACTAAGGAGCTCGAGTCCCGGCTTGAACTGGAGCAGGCTACGCGGGCACGTCTCGAGGTGCAAGTCAATCGTCACAAAGAAGCTCTGGAGAAGTTACAAAACGAAATGAGCCAGTCGAAGATGCGGGAAATGCAAGCACAAGATGTTCTCAAGAAATCACAGAAGAACTTGCGGGAAATGCGTGAGGAGTATCATGAGAGTAAGACCCGTGAACAGGAGTCCCTAATCAAGCGCAAGGACTTGGAAAAGAAAATTGAGCAGCTGGAGTCGGAGGGTACTGCGCTTAAAAACGATTTGCGTCTGGCCCTACAGCGCATAGCCGATTTGCAGCAGGCTATGGAGGAGGATGGGGAAGAGGAACTGAGCGAGAGGTACGTATTGGAACTGTACTAATTCTGAGAAAGTTACTGATCTATTGGCATTGTCGATCAACAGCGATGACAGCCTCAGTTCCGTAGGCTCCATAGCCGATTTGGAGGAACGTCTGCGCCCCATTCAGGTGAAACGTAACTCACAGCACTCGTTTAACGGTGGTGGTGTGGGTGGCAATGAGAGCCTGATCAGCACCACCCGCACCTTGGTCTGTGAAAAAGATGACAACAGTCCTAGGTATGTCCTAAAGCAAGAAAAAGAAGCTAGTAATGAAGTCAACTTTAACAAGCAGCACAAACATTAAGCACCACAAATTGTAGATAGCTAGCTTATAAGCTCTGTTTGCCATTTGCCGGCTTTTCTAATTTACATACCTTACTTCATACATGCAACCCACATCCAAAACTGTACCCCAAACCCCTAACCCGCAACCACCAACCCCACCGACGACATCAACAAAAATCAAATTAAATCAAAACCACTGCCCTCCCTAACCGTACATCCACCACCCCATCCGCATATCCGCATAATGATACATAACTTTACTCATAAACACATACCAAAATGCTTGTAAATATGTTTATGCATATGTCCACCCGCTTTCCGTTGCCCGCTCCTCCCATCGAGTCTCTCTCTCTCTCTGTGTGTGTGTGTGCGTGTACACCATAGCTTCTTCTTATTATAAACAGAATAACAGTTACGTCGCCATCGTCACCACATATACACAAGCTGGCAGTGGCGGCCAAAGCCATACCGGACCCAAAATCGGGCACAGCATCAGCGAAAAGTTTGCAGAATGGTGAAGGCGCCTGATTCTATTGATTAACTAGTAGGATCGTAGGATGATGATGGGGGCGCACATGAACGCGGCAGCTGAAGATTGTATTTTTTTCAATTATTTATTAGCTTTTTACTAGTTTTTAGTTGAATATGTTTAACTATTTATTATCAAACTAGCAAGATATAACTATAATAAACTAAATATACATATTAATATATATATATATATATACATATATACCTATTATTATAAAAACATCTTCTATAGGATGTCTTATAACACAACTTATACTTAATTGGCAAATTGTTTAAAAACGAGAAAAAGATGAGAACGTAGATAATTTAATTTCTGTGACACAGACGATGAATATTTTACGAATACTATATACACAAGAAATTGTCCTTTAACTATCTGGCAAAATGCTACTTATCCTATATAGCCAACATTTATTAAATGAATTAGACGCATTTGAAACTCATTCGAGAAGTGTGCAACAATATCATATGAAACAATATAATGTGCAACTTTTATATGCAATACTTACTCGTAAGTATTTTATACGAAACTTTCTTATATTAGCGGGGGAAATTCTTTCTAAAGGAATATTTGTACGGAAACTCTACTCAACAAAACTAAACATGAGCACACCCAAAATAGCAAAAGAAATCCATATGCAAAATAAAAATCGTAACATACATATTGTTATAAAACTCCAAAATCGACTTTGTTTATTTACGAGTATTTTCCCAGTAGCAGTGAGAGTCGTTTCATTTCAGTTGTGTGGGTAAAGGTCAAGGTCAAAAGTGCAAGACGTGACCGACACACACCCACAATGCCAAGAAAGTGGCGGCTTTTCGCAGCCATCGGTGACGTAGAGATGACTTTGAAAGATTGCGCCACCCACAGTTCTCACAAAATATGTAAATGCTTCTTAAGCACGGAAATGTCTGCGTGGCCATTGAGAGCATTCACGGGCACCAGATGTGTGTCAAATTGACGAAATACTCGTATTAATGGAAATCGGGCAGGTGCCATACATGCGCTTACCTGCCGAAGAAAGTTCGAAAACAACGGTGCATTGCATTGACGGTAGTCAAGGAGCCGTCAAGTGACGCAACAAGTGTTGGCCGGGAAAGTTTTACGAGGAGCGTGTCGTGTCAGTCCAACTGAACCCAAAACAACAACCGTCAACTAGGCGACTGTCAACTGGCGATTGAGAAATATCGACCAAACAATCAAACGTGTACTATGTAGAATTTGAACTATGCGGAGTTTTCAGAGCTGGCGTTTTTTGCGCAGACATATATTTGATTTCGACGAAGGCGGAACGTATCTTCCCGTAAATATAAGTATTCCATAGTTGGATAAAACCAACTAATAGTTGTCAAACATGGATGACCGCACAATAGATTCCATTTTTTCGGGCTCGCTTGAGTCATTGCCGCCGGTTAGCTCCAAAATTGTGCGTATCTTCACCAGCTCGACGTTTACGGGTGGGCAACCGACATCTACAATATATTAGAAATGTGTGGTGTTATGTAACCTGTGTGTGATTTTTGTAGACACGACTATGGAGCGAAATACACTTATGGCCAAGTGCTATCCGAGAATAAAGGACTACTGTCGGGAGAAGCACGGTCTGGAGTTTCAGGTGGTTGACATGCGTTGGGGCGTTCGAGATGAGGCCACGGACGATCATATGACCACAGAGCTGTGCATGCGGGAAATTAAGAATTGCCAACGCTTATCGATGGGTCCCAATTTTATAGTGTTTCTTGGCCAGAAATATGGTTATAGACCCATACCAACCTACATCGTTTCCTCCGAGCTGCAGCTCATTTGTGAGGAGTTGACATCGATGGGCGTCGATCGCGCATTACTTGATCTTTGGTATAAGAAGGACAGCAACGCTGTTCCTCCGATATCGGTACTGCAGCCCATCTCGTCGATATTGATTAATTTCAACAACAAGGTCTGCAAATAATAGCAAAAAGTATATTCGGGTTCTAATCTGCCTGTTGCAGCGTGTTCCCAAACTGCAAGCCGAGGATCAAGCCGTGTGGTGGGACACTCTAAACAAAATGCAGAAGCTGCTGCGTAAGGCAGCTGCTTCACTTGGAGCTAGCAATAAAATGTCCAAGGATGATGTCCATAACTATTTCATGTCTGGTAAGTGGATATTTCAAATTTGTACAACATGGCCAATAGAAAAGATATCAACATGTAGTCACCGAGCGGGAAGTGATTAATGGAATTTTGAATGTGAAAAATACGAAAAATCACTGTCTGGCCTATGTGCGATATATCAACAACATCAATTTACAAAATTTGAAGAAGGCTTCGCTCTTTGTGGACATTATCAATCGTAGTTTGGACACGGAATCGGCTAAGCTGTTGGGGGATCTGCGCGATACGCGCTTACCCAATAAGATGGAGGCCAGCAATTCGCAAAAGTATGTACAAGGTTGTCCACAAATGTGTCATATAGTCGAGATATTTGCAGATATACGGTTGAGTGGATCGGCCGCGAGGGCCTGGACATTGAAACGCACGAGGAATATTTAAATCATTTCATTTCGCATTTCTATAAGAATGTTGTTAAGCTTGTAGATCGGGCCATGCGCAAAGAAGACTCCAGTGCACAGGGGCAGATAGTAACTGAAATCCTTCAGCATTTGCACGCTTGTAACAATTCGGTGAAAATATTTTACGGACGCGAGGAAAGTTGCGAACGTATAAAGCGATATATGCTGGGGGATTCAGATAAGCCACTTGTCCTTTTTGGCGACGGAGGTTGCGGTAAAACTTCATTATTGGCCAAGAGCGCTTCATTGGTGGCAACCGAATGGTTTGCCGATAAGCGACCTATAAATGTTATACGGTTCCTAGGCACCACGCCAGATTCGAGTGCCTTGACAGCTACATTGATTTCGATTTGTCAGCAGGTGATATTAGAGCATCAGAAGCATTTAATACTGTATACTATATGTACATACAACGTCCAATATTCCATATTATCTCCAACTATTCCAAATCGAACAGATATCGTACAACTATATGCTACCCTTTGAGAATATACCAGATGATCTTGTACCTTTAACAGCACATTTTAAGCAATTACTAACTTACGCAAGTGTGAGCCAACCGCTGACCTTATATTTAGATTCAGTTGATCAGTTGACGGGTACTCAAGACTCGAATAAAGTGTCGTGGATACCAACACGCCTTCCACCACATTGTAAGGTGAGTGGTTAGAGGGCAGGACTAGCTGGCTGGGTTAGGAAGCATGACCTTAATGTTTAACTGCATGTTAGATCTCCTTCATCTTTTGCCAAATTCTTGCACTGACAAAATTGCATGGAAATGACGATCTGGCGATTTCTCACACTTTTTGCATGTATTTCCAACACTGTTTTTAAATTAAGCCAATCCGTTATTCATGAGCAATGCAAAATAAATGTGCGTAAGTTCTCCAAATTGCTTGACATGTGCGTGCTAAACAATATCACATCTAACACCAAACATTTTGCATGGCACCCTCACTCAAAACGACTCTACCTACGTGTACGAGCATGTATGTATGTATGTATGTTTGCCGTTATGCATGAGGCAATATTCGAATGTGCCATTGCCCTAGAGGTCTATAAAGCCAATTGGACTGCTTACAGATAATTATTTCGTGTGCAAACGAGCCTGCTAATCCTACGGTTTCGCACGAGTACCACGTCCTCTGCAAAATGATTGACGTTGAGGAGAACTTTATAGAGGTGACTGCCTTGGGCGAGGATCTGGCTATGAATGTCATTAAAATGTGGATGAAGACCGCGTGTCGCGATCTTAACAACTACCAGTGGCGCTTGGTGGCAAATGCAATTAGCAAATGCTCTCTGCCCATATTCGTAAAGCTGGTCTTTGCCGAGATATGTCGATGGCGTAGTTATACGCGTCCGCAGGAGACTCATTTAGCCAATACCGTCATGGACTCAATCATGCTCCTGTTCGAACGGGTGGAAAAACAGCACGGTCGTATTTTGGTCTTTCATGCGCTAGCCTATATAACTGCTTCGAAATCGGGATTGTCTGAAAGCGAGCTGGAGGATTTGATCTCATTGGATGACAAAGTTCTAGGTAACTAGTTAAAAACTATCGCATAAGGTGGACTTCATTGTTAAACTTTGATGGAACTATTTTGGAAATTGTTGCTAATACTTTTCATTTGCTCTATCAACCTTACAAAATAATAGACGACGTCTATCAGTATCATATGCCTCCAGTGCGGCGTATCCCGCCATTGTTGTGGACACGTATACGCAACGATTTACCCAACTACCTGAGTGAACGTGAAGCCGATGGGGTAAATGTGATGAATTGGTACCATCGGCAGTTTCGTGACACGGCCAAGGAGCGATATTTTAAGAACATGAATATGGCGATTTATTTTCACTCTATGATTGCAGACTATTATCTTGGTATTTGGGGCGGAGGTATACCAAAACCGTTTAGATTCACAGAAATTCAAAGGCATCGATTTGGCCTGACGGAAAAGGAAGGATCGGCAGACCGGAAAGTGCCAATTCAACCGCTGGTTTTTACAAGTAAAGATGGCCTTTCTAAGCGTTACAATTTGCGGAAGGTAAGATCAAGTTTCTACAATTTTAAACTTGATCTCTTACAGTTTTTAAACCAACAGTTCGGCGAGCTACCATTTCATTTCGTGCGATCGCGTCGCTTTAAGGATCTATTTGAGCACGTGCTCTTTAACTACGACTGGCTGCACGCCAAGCTCTCCAGCTGTCCTTTGCAGGCTGTCCTGGCCGATTTCGAGGATGCCTCGACTAACACTGATGACAAGGAAGCCAAACGTGAGCTTATGCTGGTGGCTGACGCGTTACGCCTAGGTGGGGCCATCTTGGCCATATACCCTAATATGCTGGCACCACAGTTAATAGGTAATAGTATACAATTTATGTTCTTTAACGAGTATATATGAATGAAGTTCTACACCCCCAACATAATTTAGGCCGCTTGTTACCCGAAATTGGGGGTAATCCAAACATAAAAATGTTATTGCGGGCCTGTGACAGCTCTGGACCCAAGGACTGTGCTCTCATACCTGTCAATCATTGCCTGCACACGCCCGGTGGGCCACTCAAGGTTGGAGCTAGGCACAATATTCCATATATAGTATATACCAAGTACATTTCAGTATTCGTTAGAGGGACATCAGTTCGCTGTGTTCGCGTTTTGCTTGACTAGTGACATGCGCTACATGGTCTCCATATCAACGCACTTCATTACCTTTGATTTGTCCACCTCGGACTTAACCCGGGATGTTAACCCGGGCATCGAGGGCATTATGCAGCAACTGGTTCTGAGTCCGGACAACAAATGGGCGGCTGCCTATTCAAATAACAATCAAACAGTCCTCCTCAACATGTTGTCCAGCGAATTTGTGGTGATTAACAGTCCTTTTGAGGAAAATGATGGTCCAGTAAGTGGACTACATCTGCTAAATCAGAAGTATGTTATTGAGGAGTATGTAATAGATTCATGAGATAATCCCTATTCAGTCTGTTTATCACTTGCAAACTACGTTGGGCTCAATTCGATATGCGTGGCAATCTTGTGGATTCACGGGGTGAGTTGCTGGTGAAAAGTGAGATTTTGTAATAAATTGTTCTATATTCTAGAGGTACCTGGCGAGAATAAAGATTGGGAGATATTGAGTAAGAATCGAAAAATTATATGCCTTTAAGGAAATTAATTGGCTTTTTTCACTTCTAGCTATGGAGTTCTTCAGTCCCAAGGACTATAATGTAATATTCTGGTCGGGTTCAATAAATGAAATGCGCCTGCGCCTAAACTCTTGCCGTTCCGGAAACTACTCTAAATCGCAGAATTTCTTCAGCGCTTTGGCCATGAACAAGGCTCGAACCAAAGTTTACGGCTGCGCCAATGAGGAGAACTTTGAGGTGTCCATCTACGAGTTCATAGAGGATGAAGCGAGTGGCGATATACATTGGTCGCTTTTGGGGAGCCTGCCACGCTACGAAAATGACGACAAGGAAATATTATTGCAGCTGAGGTTGGATCAGCACGATCGCATGCTTTTGGGCACTGCTGGCAAGGGGTTTGTCATATGGGACTTCGGCGGTAAGGATCAGGATGGCGCTGAGCAACGTCTAACTGAAGGGGCTATGTATTTGGCGCTCCCACATGGCGTACGTAATATAACCACTCGGATTATGCAATCGAATTCGATTATGGTCAGCTCGAAGCTAGACTATGCAGTCGCGGGGGTGCGTAAAAACCTATACGTGTGGTGCTTGAGCTCAGGCCAATTGGCCAAAGTATTGGATGCCCATTTCGGGCGTATCATACAGCTAGAAGCGTTGACAATTGGAAACTGGAATAATGTCGTTACCTCTTCCATTGATCGATCAGTGAAGGTGTGGAACATAAACAACATATTTGAAAAGGTCCATGTCATAGATCGACATGAGCTGCAAATCGATGATATAAGTCTCTCCGAAGTAGATATCGCAGTCACGGTGACCCGCAGCTGTGTAGGTGTTTGGGAGACACGGTCTGGGCGTCTACTCTCGAAATTAGCAGACAGCCCATTGGGCGCCATTGTGACACATGCAGAGATAACACCCGATGGACGTTACATTATCTCCTCGGAAACGGGTAAATTTTTAGTTTGGAACCGGGTCTCGGAACAGGTGGTTTATCGTGACGACCAACCCGGCATTCAACAAATCACACTTATGGATTATGGCTACAAGGTGCTGACAGTGTCGGTGCCAAACATCAATCAAAGAGATATAATTGCAGCAGCCGGCGAGGAGACGAATCGTTTGACGGCCATCGCAACAGTGCGATCCGTGCCAGGTTTCTTAAAATCCAAATTTATAAAGCTTACATATGTAAATATTTATATTATTGTTTTAGAGGGCACGATTATTTTCCGCTTCGATTTCCCCATTCGTATGGTAACTGGCCTGCCCTTTCGCCAATCGGTTATAACTGCGGATAATGCTAATATCGTAGTGTGCACTGTAGATAAGGCGAACAAGGATTGTCTAGGCGTTTACAGTGCTACGAATGGCTCATTTATATCAAAAGTATTGCTCAAAGGCTGCTCAATGAAGGTATGTTGTTCTTTAGGGATATTCCTTTAGAAGTCATTCGTTCATTGGGCGCCATATTATCGTTTCAGGAAGTGTTTTCCTTAGTGCCTATGCCTCACAAGGCAAACCAGGTAGCTGTGATAAGCAGTGAAAAGGGCAGCATTATGGATATTAAAACGAAGAAGCATGTTCGGTCCATTCCGAAATGGGGCGGTAGCATTACACGGGACGGTAAATGTGGACTCTATGCACCTACCAGGTTAGTATCCCGAATATTGCTGTAAACTAACAAATGATTAGATTGTTTTTGTCGGTTTCTGCAAAATTTTGAAATTTGTTTCCAATACGTAATAAGTTGAAGTTTCAATACCGTTCTCCAATTCCATCCCACATTAAGAATTATAATACAATTTAGTTCATAACGCGAAATTTGACGGTGTCTAAGATATAGATATAGACATATTCTGAAGCTCAAAGTGTAGGCCTTCTTCACACCCCTGAGAATGTGTTAAAAATACAAATTCGTTAGGATTAGGATATTTTCATTTGTTTCAACTTTACCTCCCACTTCATCTCATATTGCTGAAATTGAATAATAATCCTACATAAATAACACAATTTTTATCCTTTACAGAGGTGGCTTGGAGATGCTTGAGCTGCGTAAGGGCACGACCGTCAAGACCTATATACCGAAAGTGGCCGAAGGTGTTTTCTCGGTTATTTGCATATTCACCGAGAACGATGAGTACGTGGCGTACTACCACAGTGGTCGCAAGACCATACGCGTCTTCCGCACCATGGACACTGAAATGATAGCCAACTATCGGTTGCAAGCAGAATTGACGGCTATTAAGAGCAGCAAGGATGGTCGTGCCATAGTTTTGGGAACTGTCGACGGATGTATGTCCGTACTAGCGATTGTAGATCCCAAGAAGGAAGAGATGATTGAGTACTTGAATGCCCTGCCATCGCGCGACATCAATTGGAAATCAAAGCTGGCCAAGATGAAGGCACGTGTGGGCTTTAAGGCCGCCATACGAGTGGCCACGATTTCGTCTCGGTACGCAAGCAAATCGAAGAATGGAGAAGGCGATGAGGAGGAAGTACTTACGGATATTACTGAAGATGTGGTGCCAGTTGCCGAATAGTTCAAAAATAGCTTCGCTGGTATAATTAGAAATATAACATTTATTCTTGCATAAATAATGATGTGGTTACAAAAATACGCCTGTGTGATTGTGATCGTAATGTTAAACAGAATGAAGCCTAAACTAAAAATTGTTAAAAAGAAAACGTTCATGTTTTACGGATAAAATGTTGCTTATCTACGCGTATATATAAATAATAATTTGAGTACATCATGTTACTTTCACATAAACGATTTGCATATTTATGCACTAATGCAGAAACAAGGCACTGAGCCGTGATCTTTGCGCTTCAAACGATTTATCTAACATGGTTTCTTTATAGTGGCAAACATTATTAACCTTACACTATAGACTTGTAACTCGTTGTCACTCAATCCAACTCAACTACAAACAATTAATGAAACGAAAGAGAAAAACAAATTTAATTAACAAGCTGCATTAGGAACATGCAATTAACTCAGTAAATTGAAAAACTCAGTGCAAATACATAATGTAGATATAGTTCTCGAATAATGTAGTGAGGGAGTGAATAGTTGTTGTTGCTTGTTGTTAACAGTTTTTAACTTGTTATTAAACATTACAATTATTTATGTGAATATATGGAGGAGCTTATAAGCAATAATTGGTTAAATAATAAATGGTATATATATTGTATGTATGTATGCAGTTTACACAGCCACCCTAATGGAGCTCGTTGAAATACTTGTCAATATAATATAATAATAAATATTGAACTACAAGTAGTACGCTTTCGCAGCCCAGCCCAGCCCAACTGTTGTGACGCAACATCAACTAAAGAAGAGCGCCGTATAACTATTGGGCATGATTTTCCTTTTTTATTTGCGCCAGTTTTGCCTGTATATGAAGAAGCCGATTTGGCGATAGCTCAGGTTTCTAAAAAAAAGTCAAAAATATAAATAATTTATTTGTATAGGCAATATGGCGTTTGAAGCTTATTTTACCTCTCGCCTTATTAGGGACGCCTTCTGCGAATTTATTGAATTCAAACAGAGATTCTCATCAGCCACTTTATTGTCAAACATATTTGATCCGTCGCCAGTGTGGTGTGATGATAGTTTGCTGCCACCACCGCCTCCACCAGTCAAGTATTGTAGTCGATCCAGCCAGTACTCGGGATCTATTTCGCGTTCGGCATTCTGATAGTTAGCATCTGCGAGATAAGGACGTGTAGCCGCTGTAGTAGTCGAATAAATGTGGGAACCACAAGGTGCATGTTGTTAGGTTTGTTGCCTAATAGGTGTTAGTAGGAAGTGGTCATTCATACAAACCTGTGCGATTATCAGGCTGATTGGAGCCAGAATTTTTGTTGCGTTCAATCTCAGCTAAGCCCTCTTCTATATATTTGTGAAAAGTGGCGCTGGCCCCTTGTAGAAATGAGCTCAAATCAATGTCGGGATTTTGTTGCTACAGATATTTGTAAAAGCATTATAAAACCAAATACTTCATCCGATATCTGTGTACAAACCTTAAAGTCATAAAGCTTTTGCAAGCCTTGCTGTTTGGTATCTTTGTCGGATATCAACTTGAATATTTGCGACACCGTGTCGTGTGTTTGATGCGAAATACGCTTTGAGGATGACTCCTTCGATGTCAGTTGACGCTGCGGGGAAGCGCCAACATTGGCGACGGTGCCATCCTTTTGGAAATTCTAATCATAAAAACTGGTATAACAAATATGGAGTAAATTGATCTCATATCCTGTCGTTCACCTTAAGTATACGTATTAAATAAGTGTGCAGTTCCGAATGCGTTGGTATCTGATTCAGATGCTGCAATATGGCGTTACCCTTCACCTTAGCCATATTGTGTATTATAGTTTTGACCGTTCGCAGTGGCGTATCCGAGGGTCGATTCTGCCACCAGGTGCTGGGCAATGCAAGCATGAATTCATGTACTTCCAAGATGACGGCATCATAGTTCAGCTCGTTCGAGCGTTCAGGCAACATTTTAACATTACGCCAAATGCACTTCATCAGCAGATCCGTGAATTTAGGCAGCCCAGCCACAGGACAGGTCTCACGCAGTAGTCGAATGAGTGCGCTGTAATGGATTCGAGCTTGTTTAGCAAAGTACTAATAACTAGGCAGTAATGTTTTATAGCTCACCAATTTAAATTCGTGAAATTCACTTTGTCCAGCACTTTTAAGCATATTCCGTTGATCACTTTATTGTATTGGCTCTCATCGCTGCTGGTCAACTTCTGATCGGCCATAAGATGCAGCAACGCTGACATGAGATTCTTAATGCAAGCTACACTAAGCGTTTTGCCCAAGGTCTTTGCATGGAAAAATGTGTATAATATGGAAAGCAGTGGTTGATACACAACCAGGGACTCTGATATGGGTATTTGCGAAAGGTTCTGTGGGATACGATTAAAAAATTACATTGCTTATTTATATAAATGTACGGTTTTGGTATCTCACCTTCAATTGTGCCAGCACATTTTGTATAAATATTTCTTCATAGTCCCGCAGAACGGCTTGTTTTTCGGGCGTCTCAATTATTTCCGTTAGCTCGTTAATTGCAGCACGAGCCTTCAGTGTATCAGTGCTGCTAATGGCCTTTATAACCTTTACCAGTTGCGGATCATGCTTGGGCAGGACATCGGCCAAACTGTAAATATTTTTGCATATAAATTAGAACAGACAGTACGCTTAATATGTTAACGTAAGCCTTACTTAGGTCCGACATGGTCCAGCGCGTTTGTGAACTGTTGCTGTTGCTGTTGGATTCTCATGGGACTGCGATACGGCGAAATGCCAGCAGACAGCGTTGAGACTGCTGCCGATGGAGGCGTCGTCATGGTTTGTTGCAGATAATGTTGCCTCGAAATGAGACGATCGAACTTCTCCTGCGGATATTGGACGCCTCCACGTGTAGGTATAACTCTTATAGGTTCGTAGAGCAGCGTTATATCAACAGTAGGTATGTCCTTTTGTGACATTTGATCGGCACGTACCCAGCCTTTTTCGATTTCGGCTATAACATCCGGATCTAGGCCGAAGGGTCCACTTGGTTTCAATTGTTGAACCTGTTGTTGCAGCTGTTGTTGTTGCAGTTGGAGCAGCTGAGTCGACGGCAACTGATCGAACGTTCTGTGAAAATTCAAAATACATACATTTTCGAAACCAAACGAGTCAAAACAACACAATATCTACTCTACTAGTGGGCATATGTATCGTTGTTAACTAATAATTCAATAAATATTTCCGGGGAAATACTCCCGTTTCCAAGATAGATTTTAAATTTTGAGCAATGAACCGTTTTTTAAGTAAATGTTAAGTACAAAACTAAAATTTGTTTGCTTATTGTAAAATCATATGCCAGGCAATCAATTGAAAAGGCTCCTAGATCTATAACAATACATATGCCGACTAAGGCACTATCACAGCGACAACACACAAAGTTCAATTTTGTAAACTAAACAAGAAAGACATTCGCATACAAACATAAAACAATGACAAACATAATGGATATAGCTGTATTTTCACTATATTATGAGCCTATTTTAACATTATTTGTTATATTCTTGATCCAAAGTTTTCTTGAACGCACATTATGAATTTTGAACAACGAATTTTAAAATAGTGAAAACATAACCAGAAACACACATATAGGTTAAATAAAAAATTAAAAGAAATTACGTCTGTCGTTTAAGAGAGTTTAGTAAAGCAGCTAGACCTGTGGCGCTCTGATCCGACAAGTGACTTTGTTGGCGCATAGTCGCTTCTTGCTGGTCACTGAGGTAAAACAAAAAGTGTCAAATGAAACGAAAAAGTCGATAATACTCAATTGTGCACCTTATGAGTCGTCACCCTTTATTAATATCACTGTAAATTTTTTGTCCTGTCCACAAAAACACCAAAACTCACCCTTCATCATCGGGCAATGGAAGCTCATCGCAGCCATTGCTGTTGCCATCTTCGATCTCGATGCTGTCCTGATGCTGGACCATCTGCGAGCTTTGGGGTTTGCTGCTCACTTCTGTGGGCGTCGCAGATGGTTTTTTAGTCTTCTTAGCGCGTTTAATGCGCTCATCTAACATGGACAGATCCTTCTCGTTCAGTTGGCCAATCAACTTATAGATCTTGTCGCCAGCCAGAAAATATGCCTGTACAATGCAATTGAGTGCAGCATTTCGCACTGAATTGTCACGATCCGATATTTGACGTGCAATCTCCTTGAGAGCCACTTGCTGCGACGGTTGACAAATGCCTAAGCCGTAAGATTCGATGAGGAAAGTGAGCTCATCTAGGCATTCGGTGCGTTGACGCGCATTTTTCGACTTCAAACCTTCCATCACGTACGAAAATACTTTCGTGAAGGGGTAGACGAGTATTATCTGACGAAGTACTCGGCGCACACCATTTCGCACTGCATCCTTGGAGTCGCCAATCTGTAAGAGATATTACGAAAATTAAGTTTTCGGTGGTATCATTTTAAAGTTCAGGTATAATTGCCTTTAGCAGCAAATGTGGCACAAAGCTGCTACCCTCGTTTTCCGCCAATATGTATTCTACTTCAACTAGCATCTGGAACACTTGCACTAGATATTCGAGACCCTTAATTAGCACAGAAGGATTCGTATCGTAGAAACGTAGTGTTAGCCACTTAAGGATAAGATCCAGATTGCATATTAAGGCTTTACTGCTGTTGGGCAAATCTTCGCTCAATTGTTCGATGACTTTCAAGTGATACCTGTAAACGAATAAAGATGTGATATATAGGTCATCAGAGTTTCATATAATATAATACCGACCTAAAGTCATCATGAAACATATTGGCCATCAGCGCCTTGTTGACATTGGCTGTTGTCATTTGTTCACGCAGCAGGTCCGTGAACTCCTCACGCGGCGTGGTGAAGGTCCATTTTAGAACACGCATTTTTTGCTCATCGATCAGCCGTTGATTCTTCGTATTGTTCACTGCCAGCAGTGGTGAAGTATCTACTTCCTCTTCCTTTTTGCGCGATTGCGTAGTGGTTTTATCGCTCGCTGCGGCCGCTTTCGCTGGGCCTGCTTTCTGTGCTGCAACGCCACCACCACGCACCACCTTCTTAGTTTCCTCCGGTATGGGGGCCTGTTGCTTGCCTTTGGGCAAAGGTTTGATGGGCATATTTGGTCGCGCCTTGTCAAGAGCAGCTTGTATGTCTTTCTTTGAGGCGGGCTTCTGTTTGTCTAGTGCGCGAACCATCGACTCATACCCCAGATGTATCATAATTCCAAGAACCGCTTCATTAGCATTCTTTCGCACATCGGCGTTGCGATCACATATGTGCGCATATAAGTGTGGCACCATTGAGGCTAACTCTTCCTTGGATATTGATTTGTTCGGCAATGCGGGCAACTTCTCAGCCAGCCAGTTCCAAAGCTCAACCTTAAGTGCCGGCGAGCCAGATTTTAGCGCATCAGCAATCATTTCCGCTTCAAAGAATTCCTTGTAGCCGCCCTTTTCACCGAAGCTGTTAATGCAATTAAGTGCAGCGGCTCGTACAAAACTTTTGTTGTCGCCCAGGGCGTGCAGAAATCCAGGAAATAGGGCACGCACATGAGCCCGACAACCGGAACCCATGGCCGTGGCCAACTGCTCGCATATGGATAATGCAGTCTGTGCTATTTTGGCGTTGGAATCGACTAGACGCTGAGCCAGGGCTGGTGACAAATCGCCTATTGACGGTTTTATTAGCTTTGCCTCACTAATAATGATCTGCAACTTATTCAGCCCCTCATTGCGAGTTTTCCAATCCTTGTCGGCCATTTCTTTGAGCAATGCTTCAGTAATTTGTGGTGAAATATCAACTCGTGGCAACAAATCTGCCATGTTAATGGGTTCTTCATCTCCTCCTGCTCCTTCATCTACTTCAACATCATCGTTGGCTGCGGCTGCAAAAGCTTTCTGAACTCCTCGCACCGGTTTCGGCGGTTTCTCACCCACATTCTTGTCAAACTCAGCTTGTATTTGTAATTTTAGCGCAGGCTTTTCTCCATCGAAGAACATCATGAGAGCATTGCCCATATACATTGCCATAGTGCCTACTAACAAGATGGCAGAGCCTCTCACTGTCGGATTAATGCTCTGCACACCCTTGCGCACATCTTCAATAAGCATTTTGGGTTGCAACTGGAATCCAAATTCAGTGATGGACTTGTTGACCCAGTTGAACGCCTCGGACTGCACTTTCGGTGATTTCTGCTCCAGAGCAAAGGTCAGCACTTTTCCGACCACATACTCGAGTTTGGTAGCCTCTGCAAATGCGGTAAGTACCTCAGCAGCTGTAGTGCTGTTTTTGGCATCGGCCAGCTTTTCGGTAATATCATTCACCACGTGGTCCACTGTGATGGTAGTTAGCGTGTAGTTTTCGGCAACGCTACGAATGATATCCAACTTGTATTTGAGCACCTGAAAGTTCATTTCCTTGAGGCCCGGTTTTCGGCCGCTGATAGTGCGTATTAAAATCTGTGAAATACCCGTCTGTTTGGCATCAAAACTTGTGATTTGTCCCAGAAAATTTTCCACAGCTGCCAAGCGGTTTTTCCAATTGGAATCAACAAGGCCGTTGAGAATATCCATGGGTATAATTTCATCGGCTTTGGCCTGCACTTCCTCAGGCGACATTTCACGTTCTGAGGCTATGGATTTCCCTGAGGATTTTCCAGCAGCTATTCCAGCTCCAGCTGATCCAGCTCCGGAACCAGATCCACCCGAGGCAGCTGGTTTTTTGACAATCTTACGAGCGCCTGATGTAGCAGGCCGTGTCACTGGTTTTGGGTCCACGCTACCGGCCACTTTGGATGCTGCTGGCTTGACTCCAGGAGCTGTCGCAGGCCGAGCTTCCTTCTTGGGACCGACTACTTTGACTTTAATCTCAGCCTTGTCGTGGCATTCCTTTATCTTGCTCATCTTTAGGGGATCCACATCCATAAGCAGTGGGGCCAACGTTTTTTCACCCATTAGCTTCATCAGTGTTCCCAGGGCTTCCGCTGAACTGTCACGCACTGTTGGGTCGGATTCGTTGAGTGTTTTAATAAGCGCTGTGGTTACGACCTTGATTAGTTTTTTATTCAGAGCTGCAGGCTGTGTGCGTGAGAGAGCACGTGCTAAGAATAATGCAGTCTCCGATTTGACACTTGGATTTTTATTGGCCAGAGATTCAACGATACATTCTTGTTGAGCCTCCAGAGTTGTCGATGCATAAATATAATCCGTGGCTTCTCGTAGTGCATTGACAACATTTGGTTTTTTCTCCTTAAATTTCTCTAGCAGGGCGGGCACACAAGCCTAAAAGCGTAATGTAGATAATTATGATATATGTATTGAATTTATTTGTATAATTCTGGCTCACCGATGCATAGGTTGAGAAACGCTTGCCCAGGCCCTTTGCCAGCATGGCCAAGCATTTTCCCGCCATGGCAACCAACACCACATTCGAATCCTTTGTGATGACCTTCTTCAGCGTGTTGACTAGGGTGCCATACTCTCCGCTCTCCAGCTTTGGATTATCCGTGAGCAATTTTTCAAGGGTTTCTAAGGACTCTTTGCGCAATGTCCATTTTTTTTCCTCCAGCTTTTCGTAGAAATCTTTTGGCA
The DNA here is from genome assembly GCF_003285725.1 of Scaptodrosophila lebanonensis. Lineage (NCBI taxonomy): Eukaryota > Metazoa > Arthropoda > Insecta > Diptera > Drosophilidae > Scaptodrosophila > Scaptodrosophila lebanonensis. Next base: position 4,251,937 of record NW_022060558.1, read on the forward strand.
TTTTTGACAATATATCCACAGGATCGATAAGATCCATGGGATCAACCTCATCGACATCAGGATCGGCTTCATCATCTGTGATGATGAAATTGAGTTTAGAAAAACAATCGATAATATAGCAAGCAATATTATATTGTTAAAAATTACGTGCTAAGCAAAATGAATTGTGGATAAAATAATATTAAAAAAGCATTTAAGCATCGCCTTTACCATTATAGGCATCGTCATTAGCAGCGGCATCTGCAATCTTTTGTTGCTTCTCCTGCTGTGACTTTAGGTATCTGTAAGGTCGCATATTAAGCCGGTTAGCAAAAATACGAGTTATTATAGCTTCGGTTTACATACCTTGATGGTTCAGCACGTTCGCTCTTTACCTTCTCGAACTCATCCTCCAGTTCCTTGAGCGTGACTTGAGGCAATGTGGCAATTTGAGCTTTCATAGCGGCGCCAATCCAGCTGAACAGATGAACAGTTAATGCTATCAGCTATATTCGATCCCTCTCTAACTTACCGATAAATTTCGACGGCCAACTGCTTGCCTTCGTCACGCACTGCTTTATCGCGATCGCTCATCAGGGGGGCGAGTTTCTTTATCAGCGGCTTTACATTGATCACCTTGTGACCAAATTCGCGCAACGCTAACGTTGTGGCTGCCACACACGCTGATACAATCTTTGGATTCTTATGCTCCATGCCCTTGACGAGTTCCTCGATCACTGCCTCATGTTTCTCAATCTCTATATACATTAACGTGACCTGCACTGACAAATCCTTGGTCTTGACTTTGGGGGCCGCAATACATTTTTGCACAATCCCTGTCATAACATCGCCCACGGTTCGACCGGCTAGCCCACTGTTCTCGACAAAGATGAGGGCCGCCTCCAGACCCTTCTCCTGAGCCAGAGCATTCGAATCGACGACCATTTTTTTAATTAAACTTGCATACTTCGACCACTCAGGGGATTTTTCATCATCTAGCTCCCGAAACAGTTTGGCAGCTTCTTCGTAGCCATCGACGCGCGCTTTCCATAGTTTGTGCACGCAACGCTCATCCACGGGTAGTTTCTTATATTCGGTGTCCTCGGCCATGGTCAGGACTGTAGTTTAGCGAAATTCAAACGTACAAACAATCGTTTGGCTGAAAACAAAATGACGAAATAAGATAGAATTCGAAAAAATCATTGGGTGACGCCAAAATCAATACAACCAACGAAGCAGAACGATGTGCGTGTATGGAATAACGCACATATATGAATGTGATTATGGGCTTATGTGACAAACGCTATAAAAGTTAATGTTTCAAAATTGAACTTAATTATGGGTAAAAAAAAATGGGCAAAGAAATGCAATCGTCTTCATGGGTGTGAGGGTCAAATCTATGAACTTTTGTGTACATTTTTATTCATATATGAGTGTATATTTCGGTACATATATGAAAAGACGCCCCATTTTAGGCAATAGCTAAATTAAAAGCGGATTAATTATTAATTCGCTACTATATATAGTACTTTCGTTTATACATACATATATCCTACCGAAACTTAATTGGATATTAGGAATATATACGTGCATAACTAATGTTGCTGCAAAGATTGAATATATGTTACCTCTATAAACCTCTAGTATATACAACATTCATTTTTATTTTAAAATTTTTTTTTTTTGTGGAGAGTACAGGCTATTTTACTGTCGAGCTTGCTCGACTGTAGCGTTCTATCTCGTTATAAGTCGCTTTAATCAACTTAGTCAACTTAATCAACTTAGCAAAGTTATTCATCTAAGTACTTCTTATGTCAGCTAAGCGATATATAATATAGAAGTCCAATAAGGTGCAAATACCAAATTTATTTCAGATAGCTACCTTAAAATCTAAGAAATAATTGTAAAAGCGAATGATAGTTCCCATCGCAGGTTTAAGATATAGTCGTCCGATCTAGATAAAGAAAACCATTATATTTGCAAAACTTTAGAGCGAAAGCTTTAAGACAGAGAAACTAGTTTCGATTCCTTTAATCATAGTAATCTCAAGGAATCCTTTATTGAAAAATGAAACGGGTTACATGTTTGTTTAAAATCGGAAATTTCTAACTCAAAAATAGGCATAACTCATTTATAGGCACTATACAAATGTGCTTATTAGTTGTACATATATGATCAGCCTTACGACCTAGCACTATGCACCGAATTGCTGGACCCAAATATGCCGGCCATGCCAGATCACTATAACATATACATAGCTGTCTTACTACCGATACACCCTTCACAAAAAATGTAGTTTACAGAACTTATATTTTTATAAAGGGTAGTTATGGCTGACAATGCTGCAACAGTTGCGGATTGCGAATGGTTGACATGAAAGACCAAATATGGAATAAGAAAAAATTATTTTTATGAAGATTGGCACAGACACAGGTTGTCATGTTGGCGGTTTCTAATCATTGACGAAACAAAGTGTGCAATCGATAGTTTCAAATGATTTTCAATCTTTAAGCGCTCTTGGCAATTTTCTCAACTACAATCGTTATTTAGCTGGAGTTTCAAAGGATATTAGTCGGCAAGTTTTATATTATAGATACATATGTACATGCATATGTACATATGTATGTATGTGAGTATGTATATGCATCCACTTCCTGTTTGTATGAGCGTTAGCAAAATTGACAAAACGGCTGCTAACACGCATAAGATGAAATCACTGCAACAACAAATAGCTCAAAGCGCGTTATGTCAAAGCACCCCAGGAAGAACTCAAATACCTACACGCATACACATGTACATATGTATGTACATATGTGGGTATGTAAATTTAACATTTTTCACATCAATAATAATGTCGCGCCCGATTTGTTTGCTTGTTGTAGTTAGCAAAAAAAAAAAGAGAAGCATCTACTCTTTTGACGCTCACAATTTAAATTAACGGATCTCACCACAACAAATGATTTTATTAAAGAGCGCAATGTTAAAACAAAATGCCGTCTGTTACCGTTTGTTCTCACCGCCTTATTAATGTTGATATTTCTGGGTTGGTGCAGTTTTTAATAATTCGTTTTAAGCAGAGGACTGAAGTACGAATTGATATTTTGTACATATTTTGCATTACAGTATTTATTACTTTAAACACATACAAACGTTTGTACGTATAACAACACAAACGTAGGCTCCCTGTCGACGGCGGCAGAAGAAAATGACGCCCACAGCTGCGTTGCATTTGATGTAATGTACATTCATACATATGTAAAACATAATAAGCATGCGAAGATTATTTTGTGTATAGGTAGTTGTCGTTTAATATTTGTCCAATGAATTTCTTAACATTCAAGATTGTGAACTCACAGTTAACATATAATATTTCAACATAGGGCGGACAGCTGGCTGGCTCCTTTCTTCGATTTTTCACAGAAGCCGATGCGCACAAATTAAAGCAACACACAAACTTACACACACGGCTTTGTTGCAGAAAAAGGATCACGGTGCAAATATGTTAAAGCGTTGCAACAAAACAAAATAAAACTTAACAAAATCGCAAACAATACTATCCACTTTTTATCAATTACACTAAATTTATTGTTTGAAATAAATAAACGCCAAGACGATTGCGAGATGCAGACGACGCTCTCTTCTTTAGTGGTGACCGATACTTGAGTGACTGTGAGTTTGTCAGAGTACTTTGTTGCCCACCACTAGGCGGCTTGGTGCTATTGTACTCGTGATGTCACCCGTCAAACTACTGGGCGCAATATGAAAGCAAATAGTCATAACGAAATTAGACAAATAATTCATATTTATTATACTTATTTATATTTTACTACTCTAGTTTACAGTCTTAAATATCGCCCACATCTTCCTCCTCGATACGCGTAATCTCCAGTAGATGTATTGTATGTCCGCCCATCGCTTCCAACAAGTCCACTCCTTTGCCTATATCATCGATGTTCACAGGCAGTGCGTGGAGCTTCCACTTTTTAAGCAACGCTTCAATTGACCAATCTGCACTGCGCTCCTGATATGTGAATATGAATTTCGCGCCACGGCTTCGTTCTAGCAAGAAAGCCACCGTTACAATAATATCTTCAAAAACACTTGGGTCATAGAAGCAGTCTGCCGCTATAATCAAATCCAAGCTTGCTGGGAGGCGAAACACACTGTTTAGCAACAGTCCCCAACTTAATCCGACTACATCAATGTCTAGTCCAGGTTGCAGCATATTGGCTTGGCACGATTTTCTTATATGAGCCAATGACTTTGGCAAAATGCAGTTGTCACTGAGCACTACCTTAGCTCCGCACTTTGCACTTAAGATTCCAGGCAAAGCGGTCCCGCAACCCAGCTCGAGAATCCGCTTGCCTGCCAGCTCCTGTCGGCGCTCCCATAGAAAGTGGGCCAAAATGGGTGCACATGGCCATGTATAGAATGAGTATGCACCTTGCATAAGCTAGAAAGAAATGTGTGCTAGTTTAGGAGGTATGGCAAATCTAGTTCACTTACCTCTGGAATTTTAATCTCTAAACGTTCGGCGTCTCCTACGCCAGAACTAAAGACAAACTTCCTCACGTGCTCCACGGCTGCATCTGCGTCGCCTGTCGTCACAATTGAGTTCATATTTAATGTGTCGTTCATGAGGAAACGCATTTTTACATCACATTACATTGGTGCGGGCGCCTAAAACTATTTACGCTCTTGTTGATAAATCCTTTGTTAATACACTACATATGTCAGAATTGGTGCTGCCAACCTGCTAACAAAAACGACTTTAGAATCCAAAGATTTGAGTAAAAATGCAACAGGTAATTGAGTATTTTCTGCAGTCCAGAATTTAAACAAACAGACGATACATTTTGAATTCAAGTATTTCTGATAACAGATCTCAGAATTGGAAATTTTATTTTTAAAATGAACTACTGTAATCAGAACTATTTAATAAAACCATTTAGATTTTTGAATTTAATAAAAAGTAGACTTTACATGGATCACATCCATATAGTTGCTTATTTAAGAATTTCGCTTCGCTGATTTAATCAAAAACTATCAATCACAGCTGCAATAGTAATAACGAAAACAAAGCTGAATCAATTTCCATACGAAAGTTGATATGCTTTATATGTAGTGTAAACATACTATACGTATCATATAAGACCGAAAAGATTAGAGAACAGCTGTGGCGAGGCTTTGCTTACCTGCAAAATTTAAAACTGCTGAGAACTGCAATGCCACGCCAATTCGCAGTCGCGGCACAATTCTGAGTCAACGCCGAGCCGAACACTATAAAAACCAATGAAGCAACTACTACAGTCCGCACAGTAATCAACGACAGTGACTAGTAGAGCGGCAACGGTCCTAATAATAAGAATAACAATGGTTAAAAATTGGCTGATGTCGGTAGTCTACATGGCCGTACTTCTAAGTACAGGCCAAGCGTTCTCCCAATTTAACAAAAACAGCAAAAGTCGCCTGCGTAAGTACCGAACATTATTTGTCTATATTGAATTGATCTTATGTCCAAGCAGCGTCCTTCCTTAAGGTTTGCTACCGTGATGATCCCGAACTGAGTACGTGCGCACGAAAATCGTTCGAGTCCCTGGAAGAACGCTTGATAGAGGGCATTCCCGAATTGTATATACCGCCGATGGAGCCGCTCGTTGTACCGGAAATCAAAATGGACCAAGATTCGGGTGCCATTTATTTACACTCGATCTATAAGAATGTAAAGATCAGCGGTATTTCGAAGCATACGCTAAATGATCTACAAATTGTGCCATTGAAATTTACGGTATCATTGACATTCCCACAACTTCACATGGAATCAGACTACAATATCAAGGGCAAAATTATGATGATGCCACTTTTGGGCGATGGCCGATGCAGTGTGGATCTCAGTAAGTTATTTCGCAATATGTGATTCATTTTATTTATATAAATATTTCAAACTTTCCAGCCAATATTACGATGGTTACGGAGCTCCATGGTCAAGAGTACAAAAAGCACGGCATAACCCATATTAAAATCGCTGACATTAAAGTAAAGTACGAGGTGGACAATGTGAAAATGCATTTGGATAATCTCTTCAATGGTGACAAAGTACTGGGTCAAAAAATGAATGATTTTTTGAATGAGAATTGGAAAACGTTGGCCGAGGAGGTCCGCCCTCTTATGACAAAGGCTTTAGTTGATATATTGCGCGCCTCTGTCGACAAGTTGTTTGATGCTTTCAGCTATGATGAGCTGCTTCCCAAAACAAAGCACTGATCGTTGTTCATAATTTTAATACATACAAGAAATGTGAAAACGAATGCAAATAAATTATAATGGTACTACAAGTAAAATCTAAATCTAAAGTAGCCACAGTTTGGTGGGCATTTTGGAGAACAAATTATTCCACAGACCATGAAATATGTCTGCTAAGCCCAATTCCAAATCGGGTCGTAACTCTGCTATAACCTCATTACCGTTCTGATTCAGGAAGGCGTTAATTGAAGCAGCGAGCACATTGTTGCCATTAAATAGATTTTTGAGATGTATACGCATGGCTCCCACCTCGAACCTGACTTTCATTTCATCAATACGTATGATTTCATCACCCGTTTGGGTTTCATTGCGTAGCGATATCTTGGTATAAACCGCCGTATTTACGTCTTTAAGCACCATAGCCACATCTCCGTTGCCAACAAGCGGCAGGAGCAAAATGTTGCCTTTGAGATTATATTTGGCACGTATACGCAGACGTGGCAGCTTCAATTCAAAGTCCAGTCTACGTTTCCCCAGATCCAGGCTATGAGAGAAAGAAAATAAATGATTTTAGGGTTGGCCATCAATTTAAATTGAAATTTTGCAACAACAATCCTTTCTTAATATTATGATGGACTTACTTAAAATTCAATTCTAAGCTATTGAAAGTTTTGTTTTATTATTAAAATTATTTTTTTATGTATGGATTTAAATTGTTTGGAATGTAAAAATTCATGAAAATTGTGTGTATATTGTAATTTAATTTACTTTGTATCGTATTCGTTCTTTAATATGCATAATTTTATTTTATTTCAATTAATTTTTCGTTTTCAATAGATTCATACATTTATTTTAGAGAAATTCTTTCCAAATTATCAACAACACAATTATTTAAATATATCACTAATCTAAGAGTCAAATGTGATAAAAAGAGGCAAGGGCGTAGGCAGGGGGGCCGTGAAAAAATTCTGGTATTCGGGAACGGGGGTTTAGAAACATCTTAAAAGGTTACTGAAATGTAATGCGTTTGAGTTAAAATGTTTAAAAGCCTGGGCTTAAGTACAATCAGTGAAAAGTTGTCATTAGTCACAAGGGGAGGGGCGTTGTACTGGCATTCTATTGCTATTCATTAAGCACTAGTCCTATACAATATTTTAAAAAGTTAACTTACTTAGCACGCTGAACAGTTGTGTTTGATGGACCACGTATCACGAGGTTCTGAAAGCCTCCGGATAGCACCAAGTTTCCATTTCCTTTCGAGACGGACACTTGATCAATGTGCAATGGTTCGAAGCTTTTAACGCCGATTTCAGGAATGCCGGCAACTAAAGCAGGAAAACAACCTTCGAACAGGTGGTGGAAGCAATCTGCGTCGTTGGGATTGGATCGTTTGCAAGTTTGTAGCCAGGATGCTTAAAAAGTTAAGAAATAGAAAAAGAGTGTTGAAATACAAATATTTATTATATATGTACTTATATTGGGTATAATTTAAAAGAATACAATCATATATATAGATAAAGAAACGTGCTGTATTTATATATAATGAAGTTACATACATATTTAGCAAAAAGCAACACTGTAATTAAGTTTTAATTGAAAGATTTTAACTTGAGGCATTATGTCACTTTAAATACTTACTAAGCAGGATTTATTTTTTAAGCCAATTATTTAAAAAAGTACCTTTTTAGTAATTCCAAACCGAGTGCAAATATGTATATAATTGTATATCTTTTTAAATGACATCATAAAAAATTAACAACTCTACGTGATTCCTGATACTAAGTGATTGGAAAATTAAATGAATGTGGTTTTTTACTATATCCTACAACTTGGCTTAAAAATGTATTTGAATATTAATACTTACGTCGCACTTGAAAAGGTGGCTTATTGTTTAAAATCTCTCGGGTGTACGTAGTTGAGGCGACTACCTCTAGCAGGTGAATTAAAGCGAGCACACAATATCCAATCTTAGAGTTCCAGTTGCGTTTTTCAATCATTTTTCCCTATGCTTAAAATAGGTGGCGAGCTTTCCTTTCAAGTGAATTTAGCGTGTGCACCAAACTGGTAGCTCTACTCTCCGTTACAGCTGACCGTAGTCGACGACGTCCCGAACCGAAGTGTACAACTTTTTTCATAAACTTTTGTTACATCCGTCCAGCTATTGCTGCGTAATATTTGCGCTGCAAGACCCCAAGCATAATTATATGCACATGCACGTTTGTATGTATTTATATATGTACATATGTATGTTCATATTTATGTACATACATGCATGTGTATCCATCGACCATCTATCAAAAAGTTGTACATATTCGGATTTTCATCATGCATCAGAGAGCCAACAAAAACAACAGCAGCAACAACTTGTTTCCGCACACTCTTTGGACCAAAAGTATACATTAACATTGGCGGGTTGGCTTCAACTTACCTGATTTTTTAGATGAAGCTTTGCTTTGAACTTTTTGTGTGTGTAACTCGTTACGTAGTCGCTTTTCTTTTCCAGTGCTAGTCGCTACCATTTATAAAAACATAAATATATGCGCCAATGACTTTGTTGGTGCTGTTAATCTCAAGATTGCATGTTGTCGCGGTCGTGGTCGTGGTCGTGGTCCAGTCCGGCAAGGTTGCGTATTTTTATTTTCTTTTTCAATATTTTCTTTCGTAGCTTGCGGAAATAACCAATTTGGCTTGCTGTGTGTTGTCACAGCTTTTTTTTACCGGCCCATTGCACAATTTTGTTTTGATTTGTGTATTATGTTTTAAGCTAATTATATTTAGCTGTTTATATTTTCATAGTTTTGCAATATTAAGTACATATATGTATATAAGTACATATATTTGTGTACATATCACGCAATTGCAAATTGGAGTTATTGCATTTAATACTGTAACTGGGCCATTAAAGATGATGTGTTAATTAGAAGGAATAAAATTGATTTTCTTAAGAATTTTTAAAATTGTTGTACGCTTGACTGACTTCACTTTTTAATATGAATCATGAATCCTCGAAGATTGGGCCTTTTTAATTTTGATGCTACAATTTATTGTTAATGACTTTTGTGATAAAATGTTTTATGTATATTTTAACTTTGATATTCACTGGAAAATCACTGAAAAACAACTGAGCTTTTAGGCTGACGCTTTGTATTTAAAAAGCATCGATATTGTGTAGTTCATTCGATACTGACACTGTGTTACTTTGTGGTGGTAACACAAACTACATGGTTGTAGCACGAGCTATATGGTCTAAGCACAAATTACTTTGGCGCTCAGTCGAGCTGCAAACCATTTTCTGATTCTTTCCATTTTTGAATGGATTGCTCATCACGAAAATGAATCTCCCTGTATTGTTCGTTCGATGTTAATTCAATAAGGAACATCGTACATTCTTCAAATCATGGCGATGAAGCCTTGGAATGGTGTTCTATACATGCAAACTTGCATTCCAACATATGAACTATTTTTGCATACATTTACATATGTATATGTTCTACATATACTTTATACTTACTACGAGGTGGGTTCAAAAGTAAGTTGACTTTTTAAGATTGTTGTGTTGGTACACATGTCCTGTTTCAAGTATGTTTATAGCACACTAAGTGTGTGGACATGCTGTGGGACATGGCCGTACCTTTTTATACTGATTAAGAATTTATACTTTACGTGGTCCACCATGTTACATTCACACTAAACTAGTGTACGAGGTACAGGGTGTACAGAAAAGCATCTAAATATTAGATTAAAAGAGGATTCTTAGATCATATTGGGAGAGTAGCTCAAAATTTTTTTTTTTTAATGAAACCCAACCCATTTTCGGGTTAATATTAAAATCTTGAAAAAATAGAAAAGTGTGGATGTACGAGTATACTTCAGCATCGTTCTACCTTTGATTATAGAAATATAAATTCAATTATCCATGTACGAAATATCGAATTTATTTGTTTTTATTTTTTTATTTTTTATGAAGAAACATAATACTAATGTATGCTATAAAACTAAAGGAAGGTGAGTGTTACTTGTTATACGCTTAATTTTATATACATAAATATGTGCAGACCATATACAATTTGAAGATAGTTCTAGGGACCACTCATACACGTAATAGCAAATTTTGATATACGCGATTAGCGATATTGTGCATATTGCATCGTACTACTAAGACTAATATTTGTACAAGAGGACTTGCTAGTTATATATAGATCATAAAAGTTAACTAGGAGTTAAGTAAAACTAAGTTGGGGGCATGTTCGAGATATCATTTTTAACTCTTGGTCTCACGCAAATACTACCGAGTGGTAATTTCACATTTGTATTTCCTACGACCGTAATTGCGAATAAAAAAGCTCAAAATGAAATTTAGATCATGGCCTTTCCAAGTCTTTTCAATCAATGTATGCATTTTTATCCAACACAACATATAGAGCTATATACTATATATAGGTATTTATGTAGGGGCTGACTGGATAGTTATTCTCGCATCACCAATAGCGGGGGAGATCACAGCGCCTAAGCTTAGGAGGTAGCCATAAGCTTAGCAGCCTGTATAACGTTGTGCTGATGATGATAGCCAGCCAACTCGGCCGAACCTCCACCCAAGGCCGTCGAGACAGATCCCAGCGTACCCAAGGACGCTCCAAAGTAGCAGTTATTTACGTAATCGTAGTTGCTGGTATTGGACTCCGTTTTCACGCCATAGGCTGCAGCTGCCGCGGCTGCGTGTATATGATGATGCGGCATATGGTGGCTATGCGAAGTACTGGAGGCATGCAGATGGTGCTGATAGTGGGGCGATGGTGTGCCATTGCTAAGGGTGGGTGTGAGGGCACCTCCGCCTCCTCCTGCTGCGCCGGCCGCATTGCTGCTCGTGTAGGGGGATGCTGCAACGGAGTTACTTGTCTGATTCTGACTCTGTAAGGTGGATGGGGTGTACAGCTGCATGCTGGCGCTATGCAGAGGTAGGCTGTGCCTTGAGGCATTGCTCGAGGGAGCAGCACTGGGCTGTTGTTGCGAGTGGAAGAGATGCTGCTGTTGCGAATGAAGATGGTGGTGGTGCTGCGGCGCCTGTTGCTGCTGTACATGTGGATGGTGCTGATGTGTTTGCTGTTGCTGTCCATGGCTGCTGAGGGATCCGTGCAAGCCTGAGCTGGAGGCGAGACTCAGCTTGCTAATGTTGGAGGACAGACTGTGACGTTCCAGACTGAGAGTAGGTTTTAAATCTATACGGGAAACCATAAATTAGTTGCAGTTCGACAAATCAATAAACTTATTTCTAGTCTTTAGGAAGGTGTCTTCTAAAACTAAGTATAGGTTGCCAAACTTAGGCAGTTTCTAAAGATATTCAAAACAGAATTAGCAAAATTTAGTTCTGAAAGTCAGGTCCAAAGTACTTAATTTCATCTTTCTTCTGTCTGTTACATATAAGTAGCTTGAATAAAATCAACATCCACAATTCAATGATAACAGATAAACACAACGGCTTTAAATTGCAGATTTCAACTACGAGAGAAGCGAAAGCCAAGAGAAAAGCAATGTCAAGGCATGTCAGGCCCCCGAAAAGTATGTATAGTATATTCCTGATCACTATGACAAGGCGAGTTAATAAAGCAATGTCAGTCTGTCCGTCAAACCGTATGAACTCAAGGATCTCAGAAAGTATACACGTACGAGCTAGAATAACAAAACTTGGATTGTAGATTCTGCTAAGGCCGAGGAAGGACTAGTTTGTCTATTTTCCCTAATGCACCTCCACTCCTCCGCTATAAGTAATTTTCCTGAATTTTGTTATAGTTCGAAATTGCATCTAGTAGGACTTAAGTCAAACACTTAAGGAAGTTATAGCTGTTGTTGCTAATTTGGCTCAACTGTGTATGTCCTATATTCTTCTTTCTTCAAGTTCTCTACACTGTTTTTTAATATATGTAGTAAATAAATAGAATAAAAAAACACACACACATACGTCATTGCTGCTATTGAAGAATTGCATAAAAGCATGTGCCATAATTTAAATACATTAAATTAATGAATTACATTTTAAAAAGTGAAAACGGTTTTGCTGTTGTTTGCTTCTAAATTCTATTTTTCTATGCGTATATTTGAGAATGTAAATATTTGAGAATGTAAACTGTGTATACTTTTAAAGTTCTTTCATAGCAGCTGTTGGTCTAGCTCCAATTTTGGAGAAACTACAATTTGTACGCATCCAAACAGCTCTATTGTATAAGTTACTCTCCTCTATGCTGCCCCCATTTGTTGATTCAAATTATGCTGACTGTACTTACCATGTTCTTCCTTGCACTCCTTGATAGCTTCTGTCCCCGTGCTGGTGCCACTCGTGCTTGTCCCACTGCCTCCCGTTTTCTTCGGCTTCCGTTTGCGTGTCTGAATCCCGTCTTTTCGCATAGCCAGCGGTCGATTTACGCCGTGCAACTTGAAGTACAGACCACAGGCATTGCACACTGGTTCACCGTCATTGTTTCGTCGCCAAAGGGTCGTGTTGAGTGTTCGGCAGTTGGTGCAGCACAAGCCCAGGCGGCGATTGGAGGTCTGCGAAGGATAATCCATGTTTGGGCATTCGATCCTGTTGTCGATTTGCAGATTGCTACTCACTGTACTCACCAGTCTCTTGCTCGGCTTGATCAGAGGTCGATTCATGCCATTCATCTTGTGATACAATCCACAAGCATTGCACAAATAATGACCGGTGCCATCCCGTCTCCACAGAGGCGTGGAAATGGCGCCACAATTTACGCACTCGCGACCCTCTCCGAATTGGAAGTCCATTGCATTCTCGTACGGCGATGAGCGTTGAAATCCCGGATCGTAGGCTGTCCGCCAGGGAGTCATCATTACGGCAGCGTTTTGTGTATAAAACTGTGCCGGCAACTGCGCATGCGCGCTGCCAAAACTATCCGTGGTCCAGGCGTTCTGAGCGGCAGCGCTCCCAAAATGCGCCGCCACATGATTATACTGGCTGTTGGTCAACGCCCGACTGGAGGGCACATAGACCGGAGCGTTGACGGCCTGCTGGTGATGGTATCCGGGGACGCCGGCTCCGGCTGCGCTGCTGGCAGCCGCAAGGTCTGTGTAAGCGGCGGCTGCAGCGGCACTCGAATGATACATCTCAATGCTGATGCTGCAGCCAGCAGCGGCGTTGTCGCGAGTGGACTGCTGATCCGATACGGACTGTAGGAGAGAAATGAGAGAATGTTTTAGCAACTCAAACAGGCATCACACAACACGCTCAACTCGACGCGCCTACGTGGCAGGCATTGCGCCCACAAGGCTTGGCCTGCTATTGGCTGCTCGCAACTCAATTGCGAGCAACACCCCGCTGGCAGCCATTTTGTTGCTGCCTGCTTCTTGCTGAGCTGTAACGCTTATGCCTTCCTTCCATATCCCATCCTCTGCTACGCTTATTACGAGAGATGAAAACTCGTTTCATGCACACATACACGTATGTATGTATGTACGACTAATTCTGTCAAAAATCGCACAAGAAGCAAATGTAAAGTGTCGAAGGATCGAAAAAGATCATTTTCAGTGACGCTTTTAACTGTGAGATTTAATTTTTTTATTCGAAACCAGATTAGAACTCTCTTGTTAATCGTAATTCTGTGTTCTCTTTTATTAAGTATGTACAGAAATAGTGTTGTAGTCTTTCTAATCAAATAATCTTTTCTTCGAATTTACTATTTTACAAATCGCTTATTTTGAATAAACATATACATAGGTATGTGTACAGAGTACAGGTAAACCACAGAATAAAGTACACTCTTTGTCATGTAAAATTAAATTTGATTTTAACAACGAAAAATAACCGAAAAATAATCTCGGAAAATAATTGAAACCAATTGTCCTTCATTTGGGAATTTTCATTAGAGACCACAGTTTCGTCACCCTTTCGGAAATTCTTTAGCATATATTTATATCTGATGTCTTTCAGAATTCCACCAGTTTGTGAGCTGTTAAACAACTCATTAGTTTAGGGAGTTCTGATCTACTATAAGCTATAAGCAGCCCAGTTGTTATAAATAAATACTGATTTGAAATGATTTATTACATTTAAATGCAAATAAAAGCATGCAACTAATATACAACAATCATTACAACACCTTATTCTATTTTTACACGGTCTTTTTTTACACGATTTTGACTTAAACGGTTTGAAAATTTTATATATGGTTACACTACTTTATTCCATTTAGCAAGATTCATTTTGCATATGATCAATGTCTTTTTTTACACGTTTTTTTTAGAAACCAATCTACCGTGTAAAAACAGAATTAGGTGTAATTTAATGAGTACTATTTATATGTTCTGCTCTTAGGCTAATTTCATATTTTCAATTGATAAAATTGTCAATATGTGTACACGTATACGTACATATTTATTTTATTGTTTATTCATGTACTTTTTTTTAAATACTATGATCAATAATAAGACCATTTTGTTAATTTTGGTAATTAAGTTTTCATAGTTCGATGCATTCTTTAAAATGTACGAAGGCTGGTCTGGTTGAGATATGACTTTTTTTACTCTTTACGGAAGAGTGTAAAGGTAAGGAAGATTGGTAGACCACACGTTATAGGATCAGAATAGCGAGATGAAACGAAATCGAATTAGGGAATATCCGTCCACCCATATTTCTGTCTACTTTATTCATTATTCCTGCCATACTTTTATTTTAGAACTACTACGTTGATCGCTATTCTTTTTACGGACATAATATAAGATATCGTGACCCACCATGTCAGATCTCTAAATCATAAAGCTGTCATATAAATGTTATGACTAAGAAAATGTTTTCGTATGCAAAACTTTTTGTCTATAAATTTATATTGCACACCAATTGAATATTGAGAATGTCGATCTACAGTTGCGACGGTTCCCGAAAGGTAAACGATGAAAACCAAAAAAAAAGAAGCTTCCTAACCTTTCTATCTATAGTTCCCACCCTATGGCCATTGAGAAATAAATTCTTGGTTGTAGGTATGCGTAACTAAATGACTTAATGCATTTGTCATCACAATTATCTTGGGAAACTGTAGTTTTAGTGGCTGCTTGATCACTTCATTTTTGTTAAAAAATATTATACACGACTCTTCATTTATTTACCTACATATATACATACTTATGAATATTTATAAATTTCATCTTTTAGGCTTAACGTATAACGTCTTTTCGCATTGCACACAATTTTATAAAAGCTGTTTCCCATTTGAGAATGGAATTATCATTTATTTTTGTCTACTATCAATTTTACACCAAATCATAATATTCTACAATTTCAAGTGCTTTTCAATATTGCTTTAAGTTTTGCGTTCTCCCCATTTCAAAAGTTCAACAACCACATGCACATCAACAACAAACACACGCAAGAGTAAATCGAAAGGAAACATTGAAACCTGTACTTCAAATCAAAATCAATTAACGCACCAATTGTATATCTTTATTTATAAGCCCAATATTTCTTTTTCAGTTTACACAAAAATATTTGACGTCTTTATCTTATCCCAGAAATTTAATGCGATGATGTATGAAATTTTTGTAAATATCAAAGTGTTTCAATTTTGTTTTTTTCTGACACAGATTGTATGCATTATCTTATATGTATAAACAGATGGCCATCGCTTGGAAATCTGCCACTTTTGCAGTCACGACAGGGAATGTTGATTCTGCTCTCCAAAAAATAAAATAAACTCGTCTCGGACCTAGGAGAATCTGGATGCCAACTTTGGTTATTCTAGCTTTTATAGTTTCTGAGATCCTTGCGTTCATCCAGACGGACGGACAGACGGACGGACATATCTAGATCGATTTCTCTCGTCATGCTGATTCAGAATATATATACTTTATGGGGTCGGAGATGCTTCCTTCTGCATGTTACATACTTTGCACAAACCTAATATACCCTTTTTACCCTACGGGTACAGGGTATAAAAAGTTGGCAATCGAAACCCGCATAGCCACCACAAGTGCTTGAAGTAAAATATACTTTGGTATGTTTAGATGTATGTTTGGTAAGTTTGGTAAATATTAAAACCCAGAATCTACAGCAATATTAAAAATTCGGTGAAAAACTAATTATATTAAATAATTTGTTGGCTCTTTTCTTACAACTCTTTCTGAAACTCTTCATCTTAGAGTTATCTTTTTTGTTCTTGCATGGGCAAATCATAGCCATATGTATCTATAATTTTACATCTGTATTAATTGCACGGCCTTTTGTTATTGCTTCCAATAGCTTAATTAGTTATGAGCTAATTTGATATTCCAAAGATTTCTGCTTCTGTTCATCAATTTCTTTAGTCAAATACGTTTTTGATTTGTTCCCATTTTCGTAGCCACATTAAATGAATATGGAAAGCAAGGAAAAGAATGAGATATAGATATATTCAGCTTTATTACTAAATTCTTTTAAGTAATTAAAATATACACAGTGCCGAAAAAGAAACAAAGGTCGTCAAAACAAAATCCAAAAGCTAAAGCGAAACAGAAACAAAAAGTAAAATGTATCGAACGTCAAAGAGTTGACCACGCGTGCATTATAATGTCGCTCCCTTTAGAAGATCACTCGATCAAACAGAGCGCCGGCAGTTGCCACTATAAGGCCGGTGCAACATCAAAGAGACTCGGGCCGCACGAAAAATTGTCAACATGCTGCAGCAACTTCGGCCAGGAGATGAAACCCATGCAAATGCATATGGTCAAGTAGGTAAAGAAGGATCACGGCGAGCACACACACATGGGCATAATCAGAAATGGAGTAAGACGACTTGGAAGTGGCTGAAAAGGCGCTTTGGCGCTTATAAAACGTCGAAAAATAAAACCAAAAAGCATAGAGAGCAACAACCAACGCCTCTGGTTATACGAGTAGTCCAGCATTGGAAGAAGAGAAATAAAAAATCAATTCCATTAAATTGACCCACAAAACGGCAACGGATCGACATCAACAGATACGATCAGTTGTAGCCGTTGTTGATGAAGACGACGAGTGGGAAGTTCCATAATTTGTCATCTCAAAGAAAGGAATGAAAACAAAGAACGAAAATCGCTTAAGCTCTGAGCGACGAAGAATTAAAATATGAAGGACGTAGTGAAAAAGGAAAGAGGACGCACTTCACATGACTTTACGCATTAGGCCTATTTACAAGTGCAGTTACAGATCTAACATTATTGCACTATTTCTTAAGTAATAACTGAAAGTAATTATAAGACGCTAATACTCATTTAAAGGTTGTAAAAACAGCGTAAGTGTAATCTGAGTTTTTACTGTTTTTGATGTAAATATGATCTCAAAAAAAATGTTATTTGTAATTCCTTAATCTTTATTTAAGATCTGTCCTATAATGGATGAATGCTGCTGTCATGATGGTAGCAGCGTGGATCGAATCAAGTGTCTGCTGCGATTTATATTAAAAATAATAGGTTTTAACGTGAATTAAGCCCACGCCACACTAATATACACGTAATGCAAAAATATTTTAAGTTTAAACAAATTTCCGTACTTTTAGGAAAAACATTTCTAATTTGCGGAAAACATAATCTGATTTAATGAAAAGTATTCCTAAGTTCAAGGCTGTATTCTTTTTTAAATAATCTTTATCTGTATTTTAAGAGCGATTTTATTTAAAGTATTTATTTGGTACTTAACCTTTTATTGATTGATCATAGCTAGACCGAATTCAAGAATACTGTTAGGTGTACTTTTACCGCCGTTAATATCTTAATGATATAAAATATCATTCCTGAAAAACTTTTGTAAAAATCTCACTAATATGGAAGATATAAATATATCTATATCGAAGCGCTACGGTTAAGTTAAAAAAAAAATAGTTCTTCACAAAGAAATACTTATAAATTAAACTGCATTCACTATGGGGTTTTAAGATCCTATACTTTTTAACTTTTTATACCCTGTACCCAAAGGGTACAAGGGTATATTAGTTTTGTGCGAGTGCATATATAGCCATATAACCAGGCCCAATGCACACATACATACATATGTACAAGCACACAAACACGCATTAGGCACGATTCTAATGTAAATGTAAATGTATGTATGCATGCATGGAATATTTTATATTTAATTAGTTAATATTTAGTTAATTAATTAAATTAATTTAGTTAATTAATTTAATTAAATTAATTAATTAATTTAATTACTTTTTTGTGGGGTGGTACAGGGTATTTAAGAGTTGAGCCTGCTCGACTTTAGCATTCCTTTCTTGTTATAATTTTAAATTCTTTGATTTTTATCGTGTTATAATAAAGTCAGTGCCTGTGCGATTTCATTAGAATTATTTATCGTTTAAATAAGCAAGAAAATCGAATTTTATAAATTTGTTTAGTAAAAACTTACATCACCATCGCTTAGTAAAAGGCCCATTGTTTATAGCAAAATGTTTAGCTGCTTTTTGACAAATCGCTTTAATTACTTTGCACAGTTTCCCGTTTATGGCAAAAATTTATGTTTAGTGCATGAAAATGCCCAATTCGGAGTTTTATTAACCGCCTTAAATGCATTCAACTAATCGTTTATTATGTATGACTCCGGGTTGAATTGTTTTATTCATTATAGGCATTGGTGTAAAGCTTTTGATTAATGCGGTTGTAAAGCAATAAATTGTCTTATTATTCCATTTACGGGCACTTAAAAATACATTTATACTTTTGTTGTTTTTTTCGTTGTTTATTATTATTTTTTAAGACACACACGGCGAAGTGCTCAACGAACTGACTTCCTTGAGGCGTACAAACAAACTAAAAAACGCCTCAAAGTAAACAAAAACTTAATCCCAAAAATCCAGTCCGCCGCAGGCACAACATCAACAACTAATTTAACGTCGACAGCGACGGCGACGGTGACTTCGACTGAGACTGAGACTGCGCGCCACGCAAAATCAAAACGAAGTCAAGCCAACAACATAAAAAGTCAATTTCATCAATGGGCCAGTCGTCCGTGCGTCCGTCCATGTCGTCCACGCCGTCCATCGATCTGTCTCAGCCCGGTTCTCGGCTGCATTGAAGACAGAGAGTGTCACTTGCAGGCGTCGCCGTCACACACAAAATCTCAATATCCGTGAGCACAGCAGCCGCACTCAGAGTCGGAGGGTGAGGTGAGTTAGATAGAGATAGAGCTACTAGAGTGTTGGTATCGCGCTGACAACCCTGTCAGGTATAAATTTGTAGGTGCACATTTCATACACAGCGGCAGGCTTCGCCGCAGGCAGAGGTAGGGGCAGCGGCAGAGACGGCGCTTAATTTCACTGCGGCAGAATGGAAAATTAGTCAATTTCATGTAAGTCTTGAACAATTATATCCGTACTTGAAATCTGAAACCGGTTGTTGTCGCCAATGCCGTTGCCGATGCCGCAACACTCGGAGCACTACTTGAACTAGAACTGTAGGTAGCAGTTTTGATTTGGAAGTGTGCGCAGAGGCTAGAGAGAACGAGTACCTTTTGGCAGCCTAACAAATGCGATGTTTATATAATGGGCACGACCTTGAATTTTCTCAGTGTTTAATTAATTTAAGCGAAATATAATAATTCATTTTTTTAAATCGTTTGCCATTGATTTTTTCTGTATATTGTTTTACTGTTAAAGGATCTACTCATTACCTCGGCTGAGCCATATTTTGTCGTTAATAATTATACAATTATAGTAGTATATAGTTATGCTAGCATGCACAAGAACAATAAACTACGTACATACATACATACACATGCGCTATTATATTCAACGAGCTTATTGGGCATAACATCACAATTAAAGAATTCTCCTTTTTTATAAAGATCTACTCTGTCGTTATATTGACTAGTTGATTCTGGTGTGTAATGGTTTATTGTTTAGGGTATACAGTTTTTTATAAGTTATAATATTAATTATAAACATTTTAACCCGTGGTTTAACTCGATTAAAGGCTTAACAAATCTTGGTCGAGCTTGATTTAAGCTCACTCAAGTGTAGTTTGTATTTAAAACATAAAAAAAAAATTAACAGGTTCGGTCACAATTGTAGGCTGTAATTTTTCTCGCAGTGTACGCGGCCTTATGGGCCTTGGAGGAATAAAAGCACAATAAAGGGAACAATAGCTTCACTTCTTAGCTCGTAGAAAGTTATCTTTACACATTATACATAAGACAATGTAAAATACCGAACACGTTATTCAACTACATATGTATGCATATGCCGGAACGAATGGCATATTTGTAGGTACCCTACAAAATTGGCCAAAACAATTGTCCCACATCATTAATCAAGCAATGTGCGTTAATTCGTGCAATCTGAACAGAACACATAAATTATCCATCAAAATGTTATGGCAAGGCCTCAACCTGAACTCCCTCGCAGCTAAAAGCAATTTTTATTATCGTTGCTGTAGGAAGACAAAAACAAAGCTCAGGAATCAAAGAAAGGGGCAAGGAGGAGGGTACGAAAGATGTCAAAACAAAAACCGCACGGCAGACATGGGCATATTTCAATCGACGTTGACACATCCTGCTGCGCTAATGGACCTTAATTTGTGAACAGTTTCATATACCATCCGCTGAAGCGTTAATGCGATCGTCCACTCACACATACATACACACGCACATATATACAAGATCTTGTTAAGGAGGCTGAGAACGTTGATGAGTAGTCGGAGTCTCGAGCAACTTCGCGACGTTCCAAATAACTTTTATGAGGCTTATCCAGCAACTGTAAACACGATTGATAAAATTAAAACAATAATATAGTTTTATGAACTTGACACGTGCTTTTTTGGAAATCAAGCATACATATCATTGCTATCATTCCACACTGTACATGACGTCATAGCGTGGAAAAAGGGGTAATTATGAAGTCGAGCGAAGAAAGTCTGATGGAAATTTAAGGGTATTGTTATTGATAATAAGTAGACAAATGATAATTGTCTTGGCTCCACTTATCCTTCTAAGCCCATTTGAATGACTGCGGCGGAGCAGAGCCGGAAAAATGTCACCAAAATATTTTCAAAGTGGCGTCACCGCCACCGCCACCGCGACCGCTTAAGACTTTCTTTTTGCTATGTTCTTCTTACTTATATAGTGCATTTGATTTTAACAGCCATAGCTTCATTGTCGCTTTGATCGTAGACGATCTTTTGCTATCTCCCCCTATCCCTCTACCTCTTTGCCGCTCACCACCATGTCGCAAGGTCGGCAAAGATGAAAGCAATGTTTATTGGTTTTTGTAGTGATTATAAGTGGATTTGTGGTTCGATTCTTAATGGCGAAGTGCGCCAGTCGCCGCGCATCTCACTCCACCAGTCCGTCACTCCACTCTTCCCAGCTTCTTCGACTACGAGTATGTCTACGGCTATATCGATGAATGTATTCAAATGTATATTCTGATTTCTTTTTATGCGTAATTATGAGATTTTCCCGTCGTTTCTTAGAGTGTGACGTCTGTTCTCGCTGCCCCGAGTCTGCCCGATGCATTTAAGTGTTTTGGGCAGTTTGGGCTCGCGTTTTTCGTAGGCAAATCTATTTTTAAAGTTGGAGTTGTAGTTTTGGATATAAGACAATTGTTGAGCACGTAGTCTGGATAAACTATTTGTGGTGCAATGAAATGAACACTTTTTTATATACATAGATATCGGAGAAACCTACTTGTACTTATTCGACTAGATTTGACCACACAAAACTCAAATCTAATATACTTGTATATCTCTGAGAGATTGCAATTAGGTTTGTGCACTCTGTCGTTCAGTGTAGCTTTACTTGGTATAAATTTAGGGATTCTTCAAGTCTGCATTTTTTATACATTGAAGTTACACTTTTGCATTCCTAAAAGTTAGTTTTCACTAATTCAACGGAATGTACATCTCAGGACGAGCGTTCCATTTACTAGTTAATTTATGACTTTTATGAAGCGATTGAGTTTTTGGCGGGCCAAAATTATATTTTTATAGCCTGTACCCAAAGGGTGAAAGGCTATACTAGTTTTGTGCGCATGTATGTAACACACAGAAGGAGACGTGGCAGACCGCACAAAGAATATATATACTTGATCAGGGTGACAAGCCAAGTCGATATAGACATGTCCGTCCGTCCGTCTGTCCGTCCGTCCGTCTGTATGAGCGCAAGCATCTCAGAAGGTACAAGAGCTAGAATAACCAAACTCGGTATCAAGATTCCCCTAAGCCCTAGGCAGGTCAAGTTTGTTTTTTTATTTTGATACACCCCCACTCCCCCGCAATTCGTGTTTTTTTTATAACTTCCGTAATTCTTGGAATTTTAAAATTAATTTTGGTAGTTACATCCAGCTAGTGCTTATGTGTCCGTGTTTCATCATGATAAGCCAATTCTGAAAAGTTGTAGCCATAAATAAAATCGCTGCTCATGCGCTGCCTGCAGCTCTGCCGGCAGCGCCGCCCGCAGCTGTTGTTGTTGCTGCTGCTTTGGTTCAACTTTGTGCTACAAACTTACACGCATATAAACACGCATAGGCACGTCATATAAATGTATGCTGTTAAAACTGAACATAAACATGTCTTCTAATTTAATTTAATTAATAAATTCATTTTTTTTAGTAATTTTTTTTTTTAATTTTTCCTTTTTTATACCCTGTACCCGTAGGGTAAAAAGGGTATATTAGGTTTGTGCAAAGTATGTAACATACAGAAGGAAGCATCTCCGACCCCATAAAGTATATATATTCTTGATCAGCATGACGAGAGAAATCGATCTAGACATGTCCGTCCGTCTGTCCGTCCGTCTGCCCGTCCGTCTGTCCGTCTGGATGAACGCAAGGATCTCAGAAACTATAAAAGCTAGAATAACCAAAGTTGGCATCCAGATTATCCTAGGTCCGAGTAAGGACGAGTTAATTTTTTTTTTTTAATTCAAACTCAAACTTTATTATGGATAGAAATAGAACGGACAAAATATATAAATATGTTTTATTATTGTTTTATATTTTTTATAATTAAATGGCGAGTATTTTAGGTTTATGAAAATGAAAACATAAATGGTGGAAAATGAAAACATAAATGGTGGAAAATGAAAACTTGTTTGGGTCGATGGTATTCATTGTCGGGCCTTGTCGACTGTAGAGTTCTGTCTTGTATACACCCTTCTATCTAGCGTTTAGCAACAACTCTCCAAAAAGTAATACTAATTTGTACAGCTATAAATTGAAATAACTTGGAACTTCTTTTGCTTGAGCGAAATAAGTGGGTGGCACTAATTAGTTTCATTTCGGTTATTATTACTATGAATGATTATCAATTTTTGTCTTCGGTCTAAAGGTCTGAGCTCAAGTCTGTAGTGTCTACAACATTTAATTATATTTGTCCCTCAGTTTTCTTATATCTTTATATGTAATACCTAAAAAGTGGGTTATGTTTTCTTGAATTTGTAAAGCAATGTTAATGCAATACGGCTCTGCACTCAATTTATTAATACTTAAACGAGTAATTCTAGGTATGTTGTATATATCGGCTCCACCTGGTGTTGTGTTGCTTGAAACTATCATCTGCATCCCAATATCGTGTCATTAGAAGTGCGTTCCATGCTATTCCTAGTCATACCAGCACATCCACACCATCAGTGCATTGTTCCACAGACCCTCTGCGAGCCATATCGAGTACTCACCCACTTAACAGCACATGAAACGCAATTGAAATGCGGCTACTTACAAATTCAACATTTAGCATTCAACATTCAACAAAATTCAACTTGAATTGTATGTTCATACATAAATGCATGTCAGTATTGTATTGTAAGTATGTTTGGGCGATGCGATAAGAGGAGCGTTCCCCCAACCAAAACGTCAAACGACAAATATATGCTTAAGCATTTTACTGATTGTTCCGATTGCTGATTTTCTGAAAAGCAAGTGTCAGTCCATAACATCGCACACTTAAGCGCTCTTGGCACGACTTATCAGTTAGTTATATGATGGCGGAAATGGTAATTTGTATGCAAGTGTGTGTGTTGTTTGTATGTATTTCGGTAATTTACTGATAAATTTTTATTTCTTGTTTTGAATGCATATTGTTTTATAACTAATTGCTCTCTAGCCATGCATGCGGGTACAAACGAGCATGTGAGAGTCAAACCAACAACTTAAGCGACAAACCTCTTTCGAAAAGACCGAACGGTGAGTTTTGACTTTGAATTTTCTGGAGGCAAATGAAAAAAGGGTATACTAGACTGGTGCGGATGAATGTAACCCCAAGAAAAAGATATAATTATTTATTCCTGATTGCTCCCGTCAATCTGTACCTCTACCGAAATGCAAGGCTCTCAAAAAGCTACAGTCCCCAAACTTGATAAGCACATTCGTAGGGTTGTTAAAAGTATGTAAGTAACTGGCAGTTATAGGTGACTCCAATAAAGTACAGATTGTTGCGAATCCGTCCGTCTGTATGAACGCAAGGATATCATAAACTAAATTAGCTGAAGGCATCAAACACCTTAGTTATATCATGTTTGGATTTTTATACGTCCTCTGTGTGGATTGACCTTACATTTTTTATCAATTTTGTGTTGGTTATTAAAACAAATGCGTTATCATTCAACTTATACATTTTCAAAATGTTTCTTATGTTGTATTTTACAAGTAGGAGTACGGCATAAGCTGTACAAGTGTCGAACTAGAACGACTAAAAAATGTCCGGCCTTGTTTTAGTATTATTGTTATTCTTATATTTATAATTTAGACATAAGTCGGTTATATTCACATTATCGTCTCATTTCAAATGGCAGGCAGTGGGGAGTGTGGCATGTAAGTACTTATGAGGTCATAAGACAAAGCTCGCAAGCTGTTGCAAAACTTGGAATCTGTTTGGATTGCTCTTAGAGGCTATACCACAGACTTGGAGTGTTAAGTTTCAATAAGGTGCCAGCACCGATTTAAAAAGAAGAGCCTTATTGGTCAGGAATAATAGAATAAACACTAGTTTGAGATACTATGTATAGCTTAAAGATGGGGGGATATTGTTATATACTT
Organism: Scaptodrosophila lebanonensis; assembly: GCF_003285725.1. Classification (NCBI taxonomy): domain Eukaryota; kingdom Metazoa; phylum Arthropoda; class Insecta; order Diptera; family Drosophilidae; genus Scaptodrosophila; species Scaptodrosophila lebanonensis. Next base: position 4,277,139 of record NW_022060558.1, read on the forward strand.
GCTAACTGAGAGCTCTAACGTTAACGTAAAGATACATTGCTTCTTTCTTGGGATAAATAAATAAATCACAACTTTTAATTTCTGTTAAGAGTGATGGATCCGATCATTTCTATTGCAGCTATAAATTGTTAGTATACCCTTAGGATATGGGACATAAGAAGCTAGATTCTATTATTTAGTTTTTTTCTATTATTTAGTTTTTTTCATCTTGTACCCAAATGGTAAAAGGGGTATATAAAATGAGTGAGGGAGCCATTTACGCATATATTCTTGATTAAACCGAGATATACAAGTATGTATCTATTAAGTTTATTGCCTCCACTGGCCCACTACATTTTGTCACTGTCTGTAATTCCGAGCTTAAGTTAGCCAAGATTAGCACACGTTATCGGTATGTAATAGGAAGTTAGTAGCAAAGCAGTATGCTAGCGCCATACTCCACAACAGCAACATCGGCTTCGTTCTTCTTTCCAGCTTTCTTCAGTAATGAAGCCACACCAGCAGAGCAGGCCTATTCGTGTTGACAGCTTCTAAATATTCGGTATTGCACTGATAGTTTTACTGCACTGCACTGAGCAAAGTATTATCTTTTAATATCCTTTTTGATGTAGCAGAAATGAATGTAAGTCTTAAGCCCTGCCCAAAAACTCTCGTATTTCTCTCGTTCTGTTGGAGTTAAAATGAATTCAAGATTTCGTTTGAACTCCACCGCCTCACACTGCACCGCCAAAGACGTCACATATGTACATACATATGTATATCGACTGCATTAATTTATATACGTTTGTATGAGTGTACATATATCGGCTTCGGCCTCTACCTTTCGGACACTCTACTAAGCTAAATGACCGATGGCAGTGACAAGTTTTCGGCACGCGGGCATACAAATTTCAAACCGGGCGCACCGGTAAGTGTGTCTGTCTGCCTGTATGTGTGTGTGTGTGTGTGTCTACGTGTATGTAGGTATGTATTTCTGAAAAGGAATTCAAATTGCGTTGCGCTGTGACGCTTATGCCCGTTTCTCCGGGTCTGGCTCTGGGTCTGGCGCTGCCTCCGGTCCAAAGCTTTTAAGTGTATTGGCGTCAGCGCGACTTATGCTTATGGCCGTTACTCTATCTCGCTGTCTCCCTTTTTCTCGCTCCGTAGCGCTTTCTTGAAATTTACATTTGTGACCAGTCACAATTAATAGCTATGGACTAAGCTATAGCTAGGAAAAATCAAGATTTGTTGCATTTAATTGCTGGGCTGTGAAAATGTCTCGCCTAATTTTTGTGTGTCCTTAATTAATTAATGAGTGTTAAAACAATCAAAAAAACTAATAAAACATGTGAATGATACAAAATCATGCTGCAGGTGTACAAAGTTTATGCCAGCGTGTAAATAAAATTGTGTTCACTGCAATCAGTGGCTAATACATATCCAATGGAATGGATATTGGGTACAATCTTTTTTTTACGATGGGATTAATTCCGATTTCTCCACGTTTCGTGCTTATCATTATACGCCCTTAACTGTCCCGTTTCTTTGTAGTTTTGATAGCTAAGCTGTACTCGGACTCTGATTAATGCATACATACATATAATTGCTTGATAATTAATATAGTACATGAATATATACTCTTTGCCCAAAGCGTGCGATAATTCATCATGCAATTCACATACAATTATTGTTCTAGTTGTTCATCTGGAATGCTTGATTTGCAGAAAGTGATTAGCAAATTCTTTACAAGAGCGTTGATTTAACCAAGCCACCCATGAGAAAATGGAAATGGAACTTGCTCTTTCCCCACAGATCGAGCTTATAACCTCTAATATATACAGACTGGCAGACGTACAGGTGGACAGATAGATGAAAAGATTCAGATATAAACCTTCTTAACACGCTTTTTCGAGTACCCTTTGAATACAGTGTACAAATAACGCTCGCGGTACTCTTCACTAAAAACACTTTTATTTGGAATGTCTCCCGATAAAATCGGAAACCGTGTCATTGTGCCGTGCCCATTGCACAACACATTATTAACGCACGACATGACATTTTCTACTCTACTTAAATGGATTTTGAACTGCTCACTGCATTTTTCTGTATACACTTACGTTACGGGCGTGGTTGACCTGTATCCTTTGACCTGCTGAGCCTCAATGAAAATATTGCTTTTCACTTTTAATTGCGTGCGTAACTATTTTCTACCTGTGCCGACATGTACAAGGATTTATTGCAGGATGTTGACGACTAAGTGGACTAATATGGTTTGCTACAATTGTGCTTGCCGGTGAAAGAAAGAAATACGAAGCTCGAAATTACAGTTTGATTTGAAAAACGGGTTAATTTTCAATTCTGATCCTTTTTGTTGCTCTTTTCATATATTATTTATATTCTAGAACGAAAATATATTTGAATAGTATATTATTTCTTCGATTTGCCTATTCTCGTAAATTTCTTGAATCGATTTGTCCAAATATTTGCCCAACTCTCAGAACATTTGTGATTATGTTAAAATCTGTTGGAGTACCAAAGTACAAGAGGAAGTAAATTTCTATGTTTCTTTGTTATAAATTCGACAAATCATTCAAAATTGGTAAAAGTTGAATTCAAGATTTTTAATAAAAAATTCAAAAATTCAGTTTGTTCAATTCCACATCTTAATCTCAAATCTTTTACTAATTATTGTGTTCAGGAGGATTCATTTTTAATTTAACAACATTGTACCGAAATAAATTTCAGTTATTATATGGTGTGCCTCTTTTTTACTTTTAATTTCGTATCGTACCAAAACGAAATCGGTTGAAGTTACTGATTCATTTTCGCCATTGGATTATTCGGATTGATCGATTGAGATAGTCATCTACAAGTATTTACTATTGTATACCAGCATTCCATTATTATAGCTAACTAGAATAGTACGCTTCGGCCTATTGGATCGATCTCGGATTTCTACAAGCTGTCATATTATTTTCTATTCTATAAGGTAATACTTTATTGTAAATTAATATTAAAATACTGATGTGATATTTGAACTGTTGAAGTGTTCAATTGAAATCCTAGCAATAGCTGACCAAAGTTAGGTTTTCGCCATGATTTATGATGCAATTGCCCAACAAGGTTACTTTTACGGAAAATATGGAGGTACGGATGTTCGATTTCGCTTTGCCTGGGCACTCGAATTCATTTTTATGATTTTCGGTTCATAAAAGTGTCGTAAATTATGCGGCAGTTGGACGTGTACACACACGGACACAATCCGTGCCACTGGTCACACGCAGCGTCTGTGGACCCTATGTTTCGTCTTACGTATAGGCACTGACTCTGACTCTGACTCTGGCACTGGCACTGGCACTAGCACTGGTTGGGTTGCCCCGTTTTTATGACCGAAACACATTTAAGCCTAATGACTTTATTGCACTTGGCCATTTTCTTGAGCGCATTCTAGCCTAGCTGCTGGAATCTGGTCATGGACGAAACTGCTGTCAAGTTGTGTCATTGTTGGTTGGGAAATGCTTTGTTGTCTGGCAAGTGAGCCCATTGAGATTGCGACTGGCTTTTGTTCGTTTGTTTGGCCGGCGGCGCCAGCAGTTAATTACCCGATGAACTGAGTTAAGCGAGACAGTATTGGCTTTGACAGAACACTCGTAAAAGTCGAAACTGTAAAGTTCCAGTGATATACATAGTTAAGCGTTAATTTGAACACTAGTCGCTTTTTTTACATACGATATGTGCTTGTATGTACCTAAATGCCTCTTAATATTTATGCATATATACTTGAAAACCTGTTGTTCCGATCGCTCGCAATATGGTTTCGTGCTTAAGTCATTTGTTTGTTGCCGATTAGCGCATGGCTTGACATTTTAATGTAAAAGCCCACAATATTATTTGCACAATAATAAATGCTAATTATTTAAACTTCTCATTTTCTGCATAACAAATTGTTAATTTCAAAAATAATATTGAGAAATAACATTATTATAAATTTAAATATACTCAAATTTATGTTTGTTTTATTATTCGTGTGTATATTAAACATCAATATAGATGACTGGTAAGGGGTACATACTTTGAAGCCAAGACTTAAAGTTCGCATATTTCTCTTTGGAATACAAGTAGATGTTATAATTCAATGTGCTGTTTTAACTATGACCATTAAAGCGCATTCGTATTAAGATCTAGCATGATCTAGCACGATGAAAAGAAAAGCTTAATAACACTCCAAATATATAGCAATGTGTTTACATTTAAGTCTAATTCTTCTGGAAAAACCTGTTAGAATGCATATTCATTATTCTTAAATGATCAGAATCCCTTCATTTTACAAGTAAAATTAAAAGATTTATCGAAATACAAGTATCTATTCAAAACCACGTGTTCAAATTCTAAACATCAAAGACTAGAGTTTGTGCTGCACTTCATCCTGGTTATAATCATATAGATATGAGCGCTCCGGCTCAGTGGATCTCTTCATAATATTTGCCTGAGATTGGATGTTTATATCCTATTCTACCAAAATGCCGTTGAATTTTTAACCATTATGTATACCAAGAATCTAAAGAATTTAATCTCTTAAGATACTCATATTTCATTGTGATAGTATATTTTTAAAGCTCATAATTATTAAGCCACAGGCGAAACCCTGGTAAAACTTTCAATAAACTATACTAGATTTCAAATATTAAATTATACAAAATATTATATTAAGTTTTACCTTTTTTCAATGACTACTCGTATATTAATTAAAAATTAAGTAAAGCAGATGATGTCAACTTACCTAAAAGGGAAGTCGTAGAGTCGCAGTTGGTAAAGATGCACCTTATTTCGATCCAGTGTCCCTAAATATACTTTAGACTTATTTGGCTATGCTGTATATCACTCACACACACAAAACTGATGACCGTTTTGAGCGCAATAAGGGCTCAATACACAAATTAATTGCAGATTAATAATCGATATATTATATGACACTCATATAAATAAATGAAAAGCACAGTGTGGGGGATTTGTATCGATCTCTATTTAGGCCTGTTTGGCATTCTTCAATCAATTAATTATTAATTATTTATTAATTAGGTGTCGCATATGCTTTCTATAGTGCAATGCATTGCTTCTCTAGCGACGGCTTTTTGTGCACTTTTAACGCCACGGCACGCGAGTAACACGAAATTATCGTACAAACAAACAAAATCCAACTGAACGTGGTCGTAACCGAAGCGGGCCAGAAGTTTGGCCAAAACAACTCCCTTGCTAGGTGATTTTTATGGTCGTTTTCTGATTGGAATGGGGAAACAGAGCGCGAGCACGCGAGCGAGTGTTGCTTTTGGCTTCCGGCTGTGAGTACGACTGCTGCTGTTTACGCGCTGTGGGCAAACAAACGGGTTTCACAGATCGAGTCGCGAGTCGTCGTCGTGCATTTTGTATTCCGCACTCACACATGCTCACGTACACAGTCACGCGCACACACGCTCCGTTGGTGCCTATCGCATTCAAAGGGGGTGTTGCCCATTCGTCGTATGGAGTTTGGCGCTCGTCGCTCTGCCCATTTCATTAATCGTTGTCTCTCTCTTTGGCTTCATATTGCGGCCATATTAAAATCGCCCGATGTTTTGTTTAGATATGCCCGTGCCTGTGTCTGTGTGTGTGCGTATCTCGCTTGGGACTGCCCACTTTAGTTGTGTGCCCGCTGTGTGCCGATGTATTGGTGCACCGGTCGTATACTTAACGTGCTCCTTTTATTGTACATATGGCTGGCTCTCTTTGGCAATTATCACTTGGCCGATCTGTTGAAAAAGCCTATTTTAGGAATATTTATTTGTCGCACGCACATAAATTAATTTTGTGAATACAATTTATAACAATTTAAATATTACATATGTATACGTCTGATTTATTTACACTTCGCAACTCGCTGATTAGTTTATGAATACGATAAGAAGCCTCCTCTGTTTATATTCGTGAGCGCTTTTAATGATGAATTTTGTGCAGATTTCCTTAATTACTGAACAGTGTCAAAACCAAGGCGCTATCTTTAATTTAAACACCAGTTAGTGTTAATCATATATAATTAATTAAATTAGACAATATGCCTTATTGATTGTTAATTAAAATATATATTTTTATGTATGCTGTTATCTGATATGCATAATAACAATGTTTTAGGTCAACGTAAAAACAACCTGCTTCTAATTTGGCCAAAGTTTTAACAAACTGCATTCAAATACTGAACCAAATTTTCAAATTTAGCAAGGTGCTTAAGTAAATCTGATACTTTGGTATGTAGACAACATTTACTGTTAATAATACCTTTAAAATCTACGGAAGGTGGACCCTGATGAAGATCGGTAAAGTTTAAGTCTCTGCAACCACAGTTATACATACATACATATGTATGTATGTACCTATATTTAAAAACTAAAAGTATGTAATCTGGAAAATTTAAATAAATAGCTTTGGAAGCACCCTTAAATATAAGGTTAAAGAAGTTTTTTTACAATGGTAGATACATATATTGTAAAATTTGTCCACCCGTTGTTGATTCAATTCTTTGTGCGGCATTCTTGCCTTTGTTATCGTAGAACATTCTTTTTTGTAGTTTCTGTGGGTTATTTGAGAGTAATTCTCCAGCAATTTTACTAAAGAACATGATTTCTTTACACGAACAATAAGTAACTTAGCATTTTCATTCAAAAAACAAGAGAGGACGCTACAGTCGAGCAAGCCCGACAGTGAAATATCCTGTACCCAGATAAAATTCTGGCCCTGAATTATACTTGTATGCGCCCATAGCTGAAACAAAGCGAAGAAGAAGAGCAAACTAGATGCTGCAGTTATTGGGCGTAGTAGTGGTAACTTTTCGCTTATAACTTTTCCTAGAATTGACCTATATGGATGTAATTTGAAACAAAAGGCCGAAAACTATTGAACCATTGAAGATAGGGTCACCAAATTTGAACTTATCTTATCGCTTTTCGAAACTTAGATCTGGCTTAAAACAAGTCATATATATATAGTAAGTTCATTTATATAGATACTAAAGATCCGATTGTTGGAAAATCACACTTTAATAAACTTAGCAAAATCAGAAGTTTTATCAAAAATAGTGCAGGCTTTTATATACTTTTCACGGTCGTTACAAAAACACTCTTAGTACAAACAAGAGAGAACGCTACAGTCGAGCAAGCCCGCCAGTGAAATACCCTGTACCCAGATACACCTCCAACATTGAGTTATATGCGCCTCTAGCAGAAGCAAAAAGAAGAAGAAGAGCCTACTTGATGATGAAATTGTTTTCCTAATAACTTTTCATAGAATTCACCGATGTGGATGAAATTTGAATCAACAGTAGATAATTATCTATTAATTATGTGTGCAAAGTTTGGTTTATGTAGTTTTGTGGACAGTATTGGCGAAATCTATAGCGCGGAGAGGGGAGGGAAAATCAATGAAATAAAATTAGCTCGTATAGACTAGGGACAAGGGGCGTCTACATTCCAAGTTTCCGAAATGCAGGCGTTCATCCAGACGGACAGACGGACATGTATAGATCGATTCGTCTCGTCATGGTATGTATGTATGTATATATGGGATCGGAGATGCTTCCTTCTGCATGTTACATACTTTGCACAAACCTAATATGTATACCCTTTTTAATATATATAGGTTTCATTTTTTGAATTATGGATTCTAAAGATGTATTATCTGCTTTTAGAACCGAGCCGAATTAAAAGTACACATAAATTGAAAGTTATTTAATTATAGTTGACTCCTTAACCGATCCCACAAGTTCTCAGGCCAGCTCATAAAGAAAAATTCTCCGTGCTCCTCTTTCCAGTTGTCTAGTGATGTAAAATAGTACGTTTTCGTCTTCATTAGAAATCCGCCAATAAAAAGTAACACCACAGTGCCTACAAAAATGCAATTACCACAAATTAAATCTATTAAATTAAAAGAAGCCAAACACGATAAAAGTAAATTATTTATTGGAGCTGCCAAAATACGAGACGCGCCAAACGCAAGCGCACAGCACGATCAGGAAAACGGCGAGGGCAATAAAATCAAAAAAGACAAACGCCAGCAGCTACCAGCATTCATATGTGTATATGTGTATTAACGCTCATACCTACGTACATTTATAACTTGGCTTTGAATATGAAAAGTGGAAGGAAAGCCAAGCAACTAAAATGAAATGGACTCGCAAAGACCGGGAACGGGGACGGGGACGGGAGAATCGCATAAAAGGCTGGTAAGGCAATAAACATGCAACAAAATTTATGTGAAACTTTAATGAAACGAAACCGCAGTCTTCATCTATAGACACACACATACACACGCACACAGACACCCACACAACGAACCAAACACGCACACACCAATAGGAACTTGTCTGGCCAATCAACGAGTCGCGTTGCATGACTCCACCTCGAAATGGGGGAAAGGTGCCTTTGCCTTAACAGGCAAAACTCGTTTTGTGGCAAGTTCAATGAGCGGGCAGACATATCCAGACGGCCGCGTCCGTGGCGTCCTGCTGATTGCGAGGTGCGATAAAGGCAGCGCAACCACGATTCCAAGACCGCGCAGAGGCGACACGGGGTGTGGCACGGTAAAGCGAGGCCCGAAAAATGTACAGAATTTGTAATGGTGGCTTGACCAAGCCCCAACAAAATAGTAGTGTTGCATGCTACAACTTGCATGCTTGGAATGACAACAGTGGCTGAGTAAAGAAGGGATCAATAGTCCACTATTTGCAGCAACTTATGCTAAGGATCAAACAAGCATTTGCCTAGAAATATAAAACATTATTTTACGCACAGCGTTCTCATTGCTCTCGACTGAAATTAAATAAATTGGTCAAATATACATACTAGTATGTAGAATGGCGGGATTTGTGTACCAACTACGAGTATGAGCTTGTCCGGCCGAAATCAATGTGACAGTAATGTGGCTGTTTGTTGTTGGACTATTTGAGATAATTCCTGGGACTTATTGCGTTAGGCAAACACTTTTAGTTTTTTTTTGAGGACTACAGAGCGCATATCTTTATAACGTTCAAAGGAATCGAGGTACTGAAATTGATTTATACGATATTGAAGTGGATGGTAAGCTGTGTAGTTTAGCTCGTAAAATATTTCTGTGTTCAACATGGTTTATTCAGCTCCTTTTATAAAAACAAGTAAAAAAGCTAAAGTCGGGTGTCCCGACTTTGAAATACTCTGTACATATGTTTACAATAATTATAGAAAATAAAAAAAATTAAGAAAATAAAAAAAAATTTGATCGATTTTACCTTTCTCGGTATTCGAACTCACGTAAAGGGTGTATAATTGCACATTTACATAGCAATTGCGTCTGTGTGAGTGTATGTATGCCTATGCGCATCTATTCGTGTCTGTGTAAGCATTTTCGCAGTCAACCAAACAGCAACATCAACAACAGCCGCGGGCAGCGCTTGAGCAGCGCTGCAGCAGCAAATATATTTATGGCTATAACTTCTTGTTAAATCGGTCTATCATAGTGAAACTTGGCATACGGACACATTTTAACTAACTGGGGGTATTTGCAAAATTTTAGTTCGAAATTCCAAGAATTACGGGAGTTACGATTTGCGGGGTAGAGGGGGGAGGGAGGGAAATTCCAAAATATACATTTTCTGCGTATTCACATAAGGCATCTGGGACTAAAATTTGGTGTTCCTAGGTCTTATAATCTCAGAGATATAGGCGATTATACGAATGGAAAATCGGGAAAACCTCCATAGGGGGGAAGTGGGGGGAAAATCAAAAAAATAAAACAAACTCGTATAGAATACACACATAACGCATCTTTGTGCAAAATTTGGTGTCTCTATCTCTTATAGTCTCTGAGATCCAGGTGTTCATACGGACGGACAGACGGACAGACTGACAGACGGACAGACGGACAGACAGACAGACAGGGCTAGATCGACTCGTCTCGTCATGCTGATCAAGAATATATATACTTTGTGGGGTCTGCCACGCCTCCTTCTGCCTGTTACATTTTTCAGCTCCCGCAAACCTAATATACTTCTGTACATTTCATGTACAGAGTATAAAAAGTCTTACGTACTGACAATATTTGCTATACATATGTATATATTAAAGTAGCGTGGCTTAATTAGAAGTATGTAAGTGAAGTGAGAAGAAAATTCAATGCTTCAGCTACCTTTTTGGCAATATCAGAAAATATTATTTTATACAGCTACAGAAATACTGTACACGTAGAATGTAGAGAAACAATCAAAGTACGTGATAATGTACGCATATACCTTGATGTGGATATGCTAATGACTCGGCATTAGACACAACTTTTCAACTTATTAGCATATCCACATCAAGTTATAATAAACATTATCTCAAAACACAAATCATAGAAATTAATCAATTTTTTCGATATAGGAAAAGTAGTCCAGCGTAAAATATTGTTTACCAAATACACTTTTAAATTGATTTAAATACTTAGTATTTAGGGAAAGCAAGGCGATATACATAGTTGTGTCCGCCTGGTACAAGAAAGAAGAAAATACAAGTTTGTTTATTTAAAAAAAAAACTGTCCCGCCTTTTAGGAGTCACCAGAAATTCCAAATTTTTACTGAATTTTGGCAAACTGGTTCGTGCTTAGATCTGATTCTTCAGTCCTCATGTCAAGGGTAACTCTGGTGGAAGTTAGAGTCATAAATGCAAACTTTGCCAATACTCTTCCAGCAGGAGCTGAGTTATCTCAACTCTGTAGTGCACACACGATTTAAGCCAAAGCAACAATAATAAGAGATTAACTTTGTGGCTATAACTGCGTTTAGAAATGGCATATCCTTGAAAGAAAACCCCAAACTTTTCCATTCCCGGAGGTGAATCTGAATACAAAGTTCGGACGACTCCTCCCCCGTAGCACACAGAATGTTACATACAATCGCACTAAACTAGTTTACCCTTTTACCCTTTGAAGGCAGGTGGCACAAGTATTATAAACTCTATATTATTTTGAGGGAATAGTCATAAAAGTCATTAAAGTGTTGGGTCCGCTGGACTGTAGCATTGTAATAATTCCAACGTGGAGAAAAAATGTACTATGAACAAACTGGCAAGTAAACGTCGATTAGAAATCAAATTTGGAAGCGGAATTCTTTGTTTGAATAACGCCTACGATAATGAAGATGAAATATAGTATGTAATTGTGTTCCATAATTTATCTTACTTAAAATGAAACAATATTTTTAGCAAAGGAAATATTTTGCATATCGTAGGTATTTGCATTTGTATTTTGAATACATTATTCGGTACATTTGTGCAATTAAATATTGTAAAGCTCTGATAACTACCATTTTAATGTTAATCCTCATCTACCTCTTCAAAGCTTTGCAGGACTAAGTATTTTGTTGTGCGAATGCAAAATATATTCAGACACGGCATATATTTGTTGCCTTGGAATTAGGACCCCTTTCAACTTTTAAGCACCACACCTCTGGCTTAGTCAACCCACTGATATTGCAGGAAAGTCACTTTTATGGTGACCAAAAGGGGGCTGTCCCATCTGAGGAACAGCGCTAACTTGTGCAGCATATACTCGTAAATGTAAATACGAATATGTACGTATGTATGTATAAATACTCGTTCACACACAAACAGTTCCCAACATTGTCAACCTTCTACCATCTTTAACTTCCAAACAATGTCTGTATTCGGCAGGTTTACAGCCATTATCCGAGGCACTGTCATTGCAATTTTTTTAGGCTCCTTGACACATGCCATTTGTTTCCCGCTATCTCAAGTTTACACTCATAAAACATGGACGGACATACTTTTCCAAAAATATTCTCACGATTGCTAATTAAGTGTAAATATAATTTTTTTAGGCCAACCTACACGTATTAATCCGAATAATTATGATACCGTAGAGTATGAACACCTGTCAGATACCGATCGATCTAATCGATCGATTTAGAAAAATTTAAACAAAATTAAAACGTGTCGTACGAATTTATTGATTTTTTATAAGAACTTTATTTTATATACAAGTATGTGCCCTCTTTTTGTCTGAAGGTCAATCTGTGTTAAAATCCGTATTTCAAAACTAATAAGTCTTCTCAAAAGCTTGTCCGAAGATCTGTACACATTACTAGGCACGAATGACCTTCATTCTGTAGTTCAGAAATTACAAAATTAAATAGATTACTTTCATTACTATACATTATCCATATGAAATCTGAGCGTAATGGGTATTTTATAAATGCATACAATTAGATAGGAAATAATCGAAATATATGTATTAGTGATATCTTAGGTATGGAACTCCGGGCTCCCCTTTGCATTAAGATTCCCCAATTTTCGAAACAACGTCAACTACATTAACATTATTAGCCGTAGAATAAAATTGATTAATAATTAAATTAAAGTCATAAGATAAGGTTATAAAATTTTATTATTTACAATGTACAAGTCTGTTTGAAGGTTGACTCAGTTTTTCTAAAAAAGTTTCGTCAAGTTATTGGATGATGCCTCGAATTCAATTCCAGTAGAACATTCATGCATTCTGGCTGGATTTATTCGGTATACTTAATAATTAAGGTAAAGGACTGAAACGAATTTAATTGTGCTCATATACAGAGTAGTACTTAGGAGGTTCTTTTGAAATGCCACTGTTTTGGGGAGTGATTAACATGCCATTGCATCTGCTGGTGGAACAAATCTTGATTTGGTTTTAGTTTCCCTTTAAACATATTTGTCAAAAGTCGATAAAATGTTTTTCGATCTTTTCAAATATGCTTTTTAAATCAACATGGCTAACTTGGCTTTAAGCCATATCACTATCACACGCTCTCTCAGCGATTCGATAATGTCATCAGAGCTGTAATAACATAAAAAAGCTGCCAGTGCATTAGTGTGAAACAAGGATCCAGGCGCCATCTAAATTACAGTACCACTACACACTCACACTCACACACACATACGCATACGCATTCGGATACGCACCGGCACACTCATCGCGATCAAGATCAAATATAATTTGAACGCATCCTTTGGCGCCGCATTTCTGCGCTGCCATCGCCCGGCCCTTTCCATGCCCATATCCATATCCACATCCATGCCGTGCCATGAATATTTTGCCTTTTGCCCAAGTGTGTAAATGCAAGCGCCATCCGCCATCGGCCATCAGCCAACAGGCAGCGGGCAGAAGGCAGCTGTAGCGGGAGGACTGGGAAGGAAAAAGTCTGCCGCCCGAAGACGAATACAAAGATAAGCAAAGACACAGAAATATGTGCAGCAGAGTGGTGCTTGAGTCCGACTGCCGTCCTCAACTGAACTCGAGCCAGCTGAACTCTTTTTCGGTTTTGCTCTCAGTCTGTGTGTTGCTGTTGTTGTTGTTGTATTTCGATAAGCGCCGCATCTTCAATCTTCCTCTTTTTTCTGTGGCGGCGGCGGCGTCAGCCTCTGTCTTTCGTTGTCGACCGGCCAGAGCCATCCCATCATCATCAGTGATATGCTTTGCATCGGGGAGTATCCATTAGCAGCGTTGTCGCCGCCGTCGTCGCCGTCGTCGTCGTCGTCACCGTGCATTGGGCAGAACAGATAATGTGATTTTGGGTTCGAGCGAGCCCGTAGCCGGAGCCTCTAGAACGAACAAAGTGGGAAAGGGACGCGTGTGAGTTATTTCGAGCAGAGGCGAGGGAATACCTTGCGCACCTTTCGTTTGCCGCAATACTCGTACCATTTTGTCTTTGTGTGAATTCTTGGAATTTTGATATTTTTTCCTAGAACTCTTGAGCAGAGCCAGCACGAGGCGCTCCCATGTAGTAGGGGAACCACCTCAGTCCCTCACTGCTTGTAGTCACTGAGCCTGAATGCGGCCGTAAATTAGATCTCTTTCAGACTGAAAATTGAAAATGAATTTCCCTTTGTTTTACAGTTATGAGCTGTTATAAAGTTTTGATAGTTTCTCATTCATTGGATAGTAGTATATCAGATGGCAAACAGTTTAATATCATAAACATACTGGTCCAACTGAACTCCAATCTCGCTCGCCAGACTTTTTTCTCTGCAGCTCCATCTCTCCCTCTCTTGGTGGTGAGCTAGCTCTCTGGCCGCTCTCCCATGGTGGTAGCGCCGTCTTCCTATCGAGGCTTTTATCTATTTTAACTGCGCGTTGTTAAAGCGCATTTTCGTGTCGTTTGTCGATTTGTAATGCGACCGATGACGGCAACTCGAAAATGATGCGGTCAACTCGCTTCAGCAAACCACCACCAGCATGCCACAAAGCTTTCTCAGCCAATGACTGTTGGTGGCGGCTGTGGCTTCGGCCTTTTGAAGTTGCCGTAGTGGCGCCTCAAAACCTCTTGGGTTCAAAAGCCAAATGCTACCTACGCATAGCTTAAATGTCGCATCGAAGTGACTTCAGCGTAATTAAATGCACCACACATTGTGCTGTTTACGCATCATCATCTCATTATGTGAATACATATGGTATATATAATGCATATTATGTAATAAATCGGCCAGAATCTTGCCACGCCATTTAGAATTTATGGATGAGGATTAAATTTCATGTTATACTTCTTTTACTTATACTTAGTACTAGAATTATAAATGCTGTTTATCCCATTTACCAAGTGGTTGAATGGTTAAGCCACAAATTGATAACGGCTGGGATTTGCATTAAGTACCATTGATATAATTTGGTAGATTAGAGTACTCTGTCTAAATATAAATATACATCACCCGTAGAATATAGCACACATTTGTGTCTAGATATATTAGCTGTTGGCCTTGTCATTCCATATCTGTAGCAGAGATGCTTTTTAATAGCTTGCGATGCAAAAGCTCCTACAATTCTGATCTTAATAATATCAGAATAAAACTCACAGAGATGAATAGAGAAGTTAGAAATTGGAATTTCCTTCTATAATAATAAGTACTATTAATATAGTTTACTCTGTCTAAATATAAATAAACATCTCCTGTGGAATCCAACACATTCGTGTTTAGATATATTAGCTGTTGGCCCTGTCATTCTGTAAAAGCTCCCACAATTCTGATCTTAATATCAGAATAAAACTAACTAGGATATACATACTCGTATAGAAAAGCTAAAACTTGTCGTTTCCTTCTAGAATAATGTTACTCTCTAGCTCATATACTATTCATTGCCCGCATGCGAAAGGACAGATTGATAGATGGATGGAGAAAAATTGAATTAAATTGAAATATAAGTATACCGCACATGCATATCATGAGTAAATGACGGAGTCAAGTTATTTTTATTCGGTTATATGGTGTTCAAGTAACACTGCAATATGGGATCACGCGGCCTATAAATAATAATTAAGACACAACTATTTGTCTTGCTCTTTATTAATTATACTCAATGGTAATAGTCGAGTGGTCTAAGCGATTAAGTAGTTGTAAAAGATGATCAAATGTTTATACATACTCAAAGCAATTAAGTTAATGTACATTAAAATGCATGCACACACCAAACATTATCCACCGCCGCCTTTACACAATTTTTTAACAGTTGTATGATTGTCATAAGTTTGGTGATAATGTCATAAATGGCACAGGTGTGCGCAATCCACTGGCGCTCTGGTCTCGGAAATGTCTGTGTGGGGAAGTATGTGAGTAAAAAATTGTGCACAGCAGACTCACGACAGTGATATCTTGTTGCACGTCACATTGAATTATTTATTTTATGGTCTGGTTAGTCGTTTTGTGATCTAGAAATGGCTTAAGCAACGAAACAGGTTTGTTTGTTTAAATAGCGAGTAGCTGCCTATTCGTGACTATTGTTTGAACCACGGGGAAATAGGATATTTTTCAATTATTTTAAGAGATTGTGGAGTAGCAAAACATTTGAAAGCATAGTCAATAATGACACAAATACAATAACAATAATAAAATATAAAGTAGTACTTTAAAACTTTAAACCTATCAACTCCACGTTTTAGAGAAATTATTTATAGTTTGTAAAGTTGAGCCTCTTCAACCCCTTCTTGGAGCAGGCAGGGTTCAACAACCAATAGTGCCTCAAAATCTCGCATCCACAGCACAAGTTTATTATATAAAATAAGGATTCCATTTGTTAGCTTTGCATCCAACGCTTTTACGGAATGGGGCTGATCCTGCAAAACAGTATAAAGAAAGAGTTCGGTATCTTTAGTCGTTTTCCAGACGAGAAGTCACTAAAACTGGTTTAAATCCAAGTGTATCTTGTAACTAATGTGATTATGGAATATATTTGTTCGAGGCATTTTATAAACATAACTTTAGTTATTTGATCACAAGTTTTATTGTTTGTTAGATTTCTTTAAGCTTAAAGAATTTATCACTAGCTATTTAAGTTGGAGCTTCATGATCCCCAATAAAAATTAAACCAATTAATCAATATCAGGTGTAAATGCAATATGAGCCCCTAATAGACTAAAAAATAATAATCTCTTCCTATAATTTTTTTTAGAATCATTTTAAAGGTGCAGCACAGTAATAAAACCACAAACAGCTCCGAAAATTTATGCACAAAGTAAGCTTTTTAAATCAATTTCGCAAATTTTGATCATGTACTCATTAAATCGCTTTTCAGTTTGATTTCATATATGGCAATAAATGCAAACGGGCTTGATTTTATAGAAACTACTTTTAAGTTTCGCTTTCCATGTTGCTAATTTTGTTTTTGTCAATAATGATCTAAATTAATTAATTCGCATATTTACCTACATATACCATTTCATAAGTACCTCTCCATAGTCAAATACAATCCCCAGGCCGCATACTATATAGCATATTTATACCCTGTACCAAAAGGGTAAAAGGAGTATACCTTTTTTAGTTTAGTGTGTATGTATGTAACACATGTCCGTATGAACTCAAGGACCTCAGAAAGATTCAATTTCCAGTTTCTCCAAAGTTGGAGGTGCACCTCCCACTCCGCCGCCATTTGTGATTTTCCATGTATCCCGGAATTTTCTACTTAAGTGTGGCAATTACTTGCGATTTTATTGTAATTTGTCAATTGTAAAGAAAGTTATACCAATATAATTGTAGCCTCAATACCAAGGTACAAGGTACTCGCGGTATAATCTATTAAAACTAGTTATAGCCTGTACCCGAAGGGTGATACTAGTTTTGTGCGAATGTATGTAACACACAGAAGGAGGCGTGACAGACCCCAAAAAGTACATATATTCTTTGATCAGGGTGACAAGCCGAGTCGATTTAGCCTTGTCCGTCCGTCCGTCCGTCCGTCTGTATGAGCGCAAGGATCTCAGAAAGTACAAGAGCTAGAATTACCAAACTTGGTATCCAGGTTCCTCTAAGCCCTAGGCAGGTCAAGTTTATTTTTTTTATTCTGATACACCCCCCCTCCCACTCCCCCGCAATTCGTGTTTTTTTTATAACTCCCGTAATTCTTGGAATTTTGAAATCAGTTTAAGTAGTTACGTCCAGTTAGTGCTTATGTGTCCGTATGCCAAGTTTCATCATGATAGGTCAACTCCGAAGAAAGTTATAGCCATAAATAAAATCGCTGCCCATGCTCTGCTTGCAGCGCTGCCCGCTGCTGTTGTTGTTGTTGCTTATATATACACGTATATAAACAAGCATAGATAAGTGATGTAAATGTAAAACTGTACATAAAAATGTCATCTATGTATGTATTAAATAAATTTTCTTAATTAATTTAATAAATTAATTAAATTTTTTTTCAATAATGTAATTTTTTTTAAACATTTTTTTCAATTTTTATACTCTGTACATGAAATGTACAAGAGTATATTAGGTTTGCGGGAGCTGAAAAATGTAACAGGCAGAAGGAGGCGTGGCAGACCCCACAAAGTATATATATTCTTGATCAGCATGACGAGACGAGTCGATCTAGCCCTGTCTGTCTGTCTGTCCGTCTGTCCGTCCGTATGAACACCTGGATCTCAGAGACTATAAGAGATAGAGACACAAAATTTTGCACAAAGATGCGTTATGTGTGTATTCTATACGAGTTTGTTTTATTTTTTTGATTTTCCCCCCCACTTCCCCCCTATGGGGGTTTTCTCGATTTTCCATTCGTATAATCGCCTATATCTCGGAGACTATAAGACCTAGGAACACCAAATTTTAGTCCCAGATGCCTTATGTGAATACGCAGAAAATGTATATTTTGGAATTCCCCTCCCTCCCCCCTCTCCCATGAAAATTGCGATTTTTTCTAACTCCCGTAATTCTTGGAATTTCGGACTAAAAAATTGCAAATACCCCCAGTTAGTTATTATGTGGCCGTATGCCAAATTTCATTACGATAGACCGATTTAACAAGAAGTTATAGCCATAAATATATTTGCTGATGCAGCGCTGCTGCAGCGCTGCTCAAGCGCTGCCCGCGGCTGTTGTTGATGTTGCTGTTTGGTTGACTGCGAAAATGCTTACACAGACACGAATAGATGCCCATAGGCATACATACACTCACACAGACGCAATTGCTATGTAAATGTGCAATTATAAACCCTTTACGTGAGTTCGAATACCGAGACAGGTAAAATCGATCAAATTTTTTTTTATTTTCTTAATTTTTTTTATTTTCTATAATTATTGTAAACATATGTACAGAGTATTTCAAAGTCGGGACACCCGACTTTAGCTTTTTTACTTGTTCTTTTTTTTATTTTCTATAATTATTGTAAACATATGTACAGAGTATTTCAAAGTCGGGACACCCGACTTTAGCTTTTTTACTTGTTACTTGTTTTTTTTTATTTTCTTAATTTTTTTATTTTTTATAATTATTGTAAACATATGTACAGAGTATTTCAAAGTCGGGACACCCGACTTTAGCTTTTTTACTTGTTCTTTTTTGTGGAGAGCACAGGCTATTTTACTGCCGGGCTTGCTCGACTGTAGCGTACTCTCTTGTTTTTTATTCAATTATGTTTTTTTTTAATTTTTACAAGTATTTTGCATCTAATAGGCACCTAAGTAAAAGGAATTTCAAATGCGAGGCACCGGAATTTTACCTTTTTCACTTGTTTTTGTTCTATTTTTTTCATAAATCCAACTGGGTTCAAATTCGGGCCAAGATAAAACTACATTGCCCCAGAATTTTAGAAAGCCAATATTGTTGTATAATTTGAAATAAAAGTGTTTTTTTTTTCACTTATACAGAGTCCTGTCTTAGAGCCTAATACATAATTTAATATGGCCGGGAACCTGTTCAGCGCCAAGCCTCTGGTCTTGTTAAGACTTTTTGTTTACTTATTTACTAATTTGCAGATATTGTCTTTATATATAGAATTTTCCCCATATACCTGTATTAAAATATTAAGTTTAATCTCAATCTAACGCAATGAAAATTTCTACACAACTCTCGCTAAGCTTGAATTTTTTTCAACACATTCCGAAGCTTCTGGCGATTCTGCGACGGCCGACTCATCACTCATTCCTGCACTTGCACTCACACACACACACACACACATTCACCCATGAAGCGGGCGGGCGGGCTAGCGGACCGGCCGGTCCCTTGAAACAGCCGAACGACCCGCAAACACTTCGGACTGGAGCTCAACTTGGCGCAACTAATAAAAGCGGTCGTAAAACAAGTTTGCCTAATTGATCGAGCGTACGCCAAAAGAGAGCAAAAGAACAAACTTCAGTCGAGGGGAAAATAAGGCAAAGGGACATGCTCCGACTCCGACTCTGACTCTGGCTCTGACTATGGCTCTGACTATGGCTCTGGTTCGGGCTGGGGCTGGGGCTCGGACTCTGACTCTGACTTGTCGGGCCACTCAAGGCGTTAATATTACGTCTCCAGAGCAGCGCCGTTCTCGAGACATTTTTGCCATACCATTGACAACACATCAAAGGCAGCGGCACCAGGCGGTGGCGTTACTCTTCGCCGGCGTTGTGGCCATTGGACAGGCTTTTAAGCGATGACACCAAATCGCTATTTAGACTGGCCCGGTGCTGGGGCTTCTTTGGCGCTGGCTTTTGCCTTGTTAAGATTTCAGGGTACCGCACTGTGGGCACAGGGTCATTAAAATTAATTTGGATCAATTTGGTTTGCTGCCACTTTGTTGACAATGAAATATAACAGGCTGCGGCTTAAGGTGCGAGGCGACTGCGACGTCACTATTTAGTCGTCGTTGTCGTCGTCGATGCCGTAGATGATGTTGTTGTTGTTGTTATTGTTATTCGCTCCAGTGGTAAAGTCATCAAAGTCCCAAATCACTTGGAATTTGGCATTATAACTCATTTATTTACAAATAAATATAATGTGCGTATATAAATGAATTTTTTCAAAAGTAATCATTCAAAAAAATTGACTGCGCCCCGACATTATTGATTATCGCCGACTTATGAAATAGGTCTACGTTATACATATAACTAATTACTTTTCAGCGCGAAAATCGGCAAGGTCTCACTCTTTTCAACGTTTACCTATTACAGTCTCTAACTAACGGATTGTTGTAAGAAATCTTATTTTTCGCTTTAACTATGTTTTCAACTATTATTTGTGAAGGAAGATATAGTTATTGTATAGATTTAGCTATTGGGAGAGTGAACCACATTCAACGTGCCATCTGCTCTCAAAATTGAAAAAAAAAGAACGGATTTAAAGTATTATCTAATAAGTTGGCTTCGATCTTTATTAATCTGCATTCGTATAAGGAATGAAATGCCGGTCGAATAAGGTGCGCGAAATAATTAAATAGGACAATGAGTTCAGATCATTTCATTAAGATTAAATAATAATTTTTTTTTGAAAATATATTGAACGGGTCAACCCGACCCTTAATTGTATTACATGCAATCATAAAATATGCACCCTACTCTGGGAGGAAGAGGGAATTCAATGACAAACATGTTGCAAATATACACCAGGAAATAAATCGGACAAAAACTCTTGTTCAGTCTGAAGTTAGGAAGGGATATCAATTGCTTTTACTGTGAGTCACAAACTCAGTCCGATTAATGTCCATATGTGCAGTATATAGGCCTGACAAAAGTAACAGAGCACAACACACCCTATAGACCGTAGTTCCAGAACCTCCTGGCGATACACATTGGCAGCTTTTTTCTTTTGTAATATACACATAAAAAATGATCTGTTACAAATTGGAATGCCTTGTTTCATATTAAAGAACGCCGATCACTTCTCGATTATAATTTGACTTTACTGGGATACAGTTCTATATCTAAGCTTATAAATACATAATTTGGCAATTTTGGTGGTTTAGATTATTTTGGGCATAGCTTAGTTATTCGATGGACGCTCGACACGCGTTATAACGCTTGGAGGGAGCTCACCATTAGAGCTACGGCCGGTTTCAATTGGAGGTACTCTGTGTGTGAATACAAAATGTAATCTATTAGAGCAATCATGTCCATTGCTAGACTTTATTTCTACCTACGATTGCGACATCTGACGATTTAAGGTGCTCGAATTCGGCAAATGCGGTGATTGACTCTGCGCTGGTTGGCTGTAGGGCGAATGGCTTTCGTGTTGACGCGACATGTTTAGAGTGCCCGTCACCGTAGCTTCTGAAGTGGGCGGGACCGATGGATTCAGAGCAATGGCCACCACACGGGAACCGGCGGTGGCGACAGCAGAAGCAGCGGCACCAGTTGTGGACATGTCATGGAGCTCGGGACTACCGGTTTGCTGATTGTTACTCAATATCACCTGGGAGGGGTAGAGCGGGCTATTGTTAACCATCAAGTTTACGCCCTGGGACATGCCTGTAAAAATGAAATCTTATATTTATATATAGAGAATCTATGGATCTATGGTACTTACTGGGTAGGGTGGCTCGTGAATGCATAGGCACTCCATTATTGTTCTTTGGCTTGCGCTTCCTCTTCTGTATGCCTTCCTTTTTCATGGAGAGCGGACGGTTCATATTGTGCAACTTGAAGTACAGCCCACACGCATTGCACACCGGGTTGCCTTCGTTGTTTCGGCGCCAAAGGGTCGTCGCGTTGGTTTGGCAATTGGCACAGATAATCCCATTCCGCCTATTATTTGGCGCTGCGGTCGTCTTTGGCTTCGCCTGGCGTGGTGGCATTCGTGCGGCTCGACTATAGCCTGAACAATTGGGACAAAACCAGTCCGAGCCTTTACGTATGTACATCGAACTACAGGACTCGCACTTCACATCTGTCATTCCAGCATGTGAAGGTGGTATGGCTGTTGCCGTGGTCAGGGTGCCGTCGTAGTTGCTTATAGTTGCGGCCATGGGCCAATGCGCGGTAGTCATATTCCCGGATGCGTACTCATCGATCACCTGGGGGTGATAGCCGGACTGTACGGAGAAGAAACATTTAGAAGTTTTGCATAGGCTTTACGGTTGCCACTTTTCAGAAATATCCGGAAAAACTGTCATGTGTTCTTCAATGAGTGAAAATAATCGCACTCTCAATCGTCGACAAGATATGTGAAGATGATTGTGCTCGTAAATAAATGATCAAACAATTCTAATGAGCAGTAGACGAAGAGATCACAAAGGCTTCAAAGACATTACGAAACACAGGGATGAGCAGAAGATTTAAAAGTTGGATGCAATGAGTAGCAATGTAAATAGCCTTGCTGGTAATAAAAAAGTTACTAGTTCAAACTATAATGAGCTTGTTATGTAAAATTTGATGAGCTCCACTTTAAGTATAACAGGTATTCACAAATATAAGACAGTTTAAATATTTGGATATTGTTTGCATGTTTGATTAAAAGTTTGTGGAAGATTTTCGACAGGCAAAAGATATAGTATTGATAATATTTTAGTCTGGTTCATAATCTTCTCCTTTTTGTGGGTAAGAAAAGCAAACTTTAAGTGGCAACCGTGCACGGCCTACATTTTGGCTTTCGAATACTTACGAATGTGACATTCTGGTATTCGGGACCGGCTGCGGTCCACAGCGCAGGATCGCTGGGATTTCCGTTATCCTGAAAGGGTATGGCTTGGTAGGAGCCTGAACCAGCTTGCCGCAATGGATTCATGTTCGGGTCTGATTTTGTAATGAACGAAGCAGCAGCCGGCACGCTATAAAGCGTACCCTGCTGCAACGCCGTGGAATAGGAGTTGCTCGTGGGAAACGTCGAGCTGGGCGGGAAGGCGTAGGCGTTACCCAAGTCCGCATACGTTTTAGACTCGTTCGGATGGACACTAGCGTCCACCACAGGCCCCTCATAGTATAGGCTTGTGTTGGCCGAGTCGGGATCGGTGTTGGCGCTGGTGAATCGTCTATCCTCATAGCGAAGGCTCACATGAGCGTTGTGCGGCAGACTCTGGCCGGACGAGGCTATGTGAGCGGCAGCTGCTGCCGCAGCCGCTTGTTGCTGCTGATGATGATGGGGCTGCAGTGGTTCACTGGAAACCACAATGGTGTCCGTGTAGGGACCATTGGGTGTGGGACATTGCTGATGCTGTTGTTGTTGTTGTTGCTGATGATGGTGGTGCTGCAGTTGTTGTTGCTGTGCTTCAGAGGACACCTCGCTTTTGTCAATTGTCTCTATTTTAATGGCGGCCCCGTCTTCCGCCGTGTATATAATTTGTCCACTGGAATAGGAGAACAAGGCACCCGACGCTGTACTCGTCACCACCTGTTGCTGCTGCTGTTCCTCGCCACTGCGCGGAGCCATTTGGATGTAGTGGGCGGCAGGTGAAGAGTGATGTGTACGCTGATATTCCTGGTGAGCGTCTGCGGCTGTAGCCGAGCTGGAGCTCGTGCTGCTGGTGGTTGTGGAAAGCTCCACTTCACGTGGATCGTTCAGTTCGCTTTATTAACGGAATAAAATTGTTTAATCACAACCATTCACCATAAAAGTTGAATTAAAGAATCTTTTATATATATCGGTAATCTGTTATATTTTAGGTAAGAATATTTTTCTATATAATATTCTCTATATTTAACAATTAAATTTGTATACAATTTGTGTTTTTTTTGAAGGAAATATTATCGCGTTGAAGAAGAAAGCTCTTAAATTTTAAGGAAAAACTTTAAGGGATAGAAATTAAATTCCTGAAACAATTGCATTATTATTACTTTTTATTGCCAAACAACACTATATTTCATTCTACATTTGCACCAAATAAAGTTAACTAAGTAACTAACTAACTAAGCACTAATATATAATGTTGTTTAAAAATTCAAGGGATGTTTTAAATATATTATATATGAATACGATAATAGCTTTAGTCTTTATAGGCAAATGAACAGCTTGAACCTCATTTGAAATAAAACCAAACATAATTATACATAGGTTCAAGCTAGCCCGACCGTAAAATTCCCTATACCCAAAAAATCAATATTTTTAGAATATGCCTGATTTTTGAAAAAGTGCTAGATAAATTGCAAGAGAAATTTGTTCTTAATGATATTTCTTAATGCTATTATGCGCTTGTATCTGCACCGACTCGTCTCATTACACTAATCTAGAATACATAACATATACTCTCTAAAGTCGAATATTGTTTTTGCCATTCTTACCATGCTTTCTTTAAGCCTAATATGCCACTCTAAATATTAGTCCCTCAATAGTTCTTTCAGATTGGGGCAGTGTTAATGGATTTGAATTAGACACCTTTCGAAAATATAACTCAATATTAAAAAAAAAAAAAAACGACGTTACATATTTCTGTATTCAACATCTCCTCTGTTCCGCGTTTTTTGTTTACAAATCACATAAGTTGAATGAAGGACATTTTATCTTTCTCTAGCATTCATTCATTCTTGTATGCCTCATATAAATATTACTTAGGCAAGCTGTGGTAACCATTTAAAATCGGAATAAACTGAGTGTATATTAAATGACCAAAGGATAAATACGATAATGTAAAATGATATACTCGTGTTATTATAGTACTTACAGGGTGCCCGCTGTGGTAAGGATGCGGCGTTGGGGGCGTTGCACTATCATGTATGGGGCCAACTTATTATCCGCCTCCACAGCACTGGCTTGGCTTGTCTGGACTAGAACTCCGACGGGTGTGGTGGCCTGTTGTTGTTGCTGCTGTTGCTGCTGCTGTTGCTGATGGTCCTGCGCCAACTGCTGCGCCTCCAGTGTGCCTGCGTTGGATGTCTGCTGCGTCAATTTATCCGCGCCATTGCTGGTCTCACTTTTAATCTTGTCCAGCAATACTGGCTGTTTGCTCAATTGCAATTGCTGCTGCTGCTGCTGCTGTTGCTGCTGCGTGGTCTGCGCTTCCATCTGCAATGGACAAGGCGCAATTGATGAATGGGTTCAACAATTTGTGAGCGCGAGCTAATTGGTAACAGCTACGGACCAAGTTCCGGCCACATGGAGTGCGAACTTGACCGCACTTTGCAAGTGTGCCTCTATTTCCGCCACAAAAACCAACAAGAGAAAACCGCCAAAGCCAAAGTTAAAACCTGCGTCTGCGTCGGCAAAACTACAAAGCGCATTCAATTTGTCACCTACAATCATAAAATAAATGCCGTTCATGGGGACGCTCTTCTGGCTCACTATAGACCCATGCTCTGGCTGGATCTCTCGCCCGAGCTTTGTTTGATTTTCTCTGCATGTGTGTGCCTCTGCTGCGTTCTTGTGTCAACATTGCCGCACACATTTTTCACTTTTCATTTGAGCACTTTCGTGCGGGCGGCAGAGGAAACAGTCTGACTTCCCCAAAAAAATTATGCCCTGACAACAACTTCTCTTCCCGGCCTGTTGGCTCAAAGTCCCCGAACAAGTGTTGGCGGAAATAGAAGTAAAAAGTATTTTTCGCGTCTGTTAAATAAGAAATAAAATCGCAAAGCCATCAAATTTTGTTTTGTCAGTGACTGACTGACTGAATATAGTATAGGTATAGGTTTAGTATGTACGTATTGTTCGGGCCTTGACGTCAGTCAGCGTCAGTCATGAATTGTTGGGGGTGGCACGACACCGTTAAAGTTGTGTCAATACCCAGATGATTCATGCCGGGGCCTCGGCTGGGCTTTACTTCGCATTTAACGAGTTCAACAATATTGTAAAAATTGTTCACTTACACATTCACATTCATTCAGAAAAATACCTCAAGATTGCTGTTGCTTTTAAATAAATAGCCCGTATCCACCTCCAGCTCTACGCAGCTACAATATTATCCAAGAATTTCTTTCAGATTAATTCCCTATATCTTGAAACCGGCCGACCGATATGAATGAAACTATTTCTTAAATTTAATAAAATTCAATATGTAAATATTGAATCCTATCTGGTTTTAAAAAAAAAGGGAAATCCTGTATATTTATGGCTCAACAGCTACAACTTGGAAAGTACAGAAGTAAACATAATGAATGTTATTAGTGAGTCAATGTCTTCAATTCCAAAAGCTTCCATACATGTTATATGTTTCTGTTTCCCTTGGTATATTAGTTTTGTGCGAGTGTACATGTAACACACAGAAGGAGGCGTGGCGGACCCCATAAAGTACATATATTCTTGATCAGCATGACAAGCCGAGTCGATATAGCCATGTCCGTCTGTTCGTCTGTCTGTCTGTAGGAACGCAAGGATCTCAGAAAGTATAAGAGCTAGAATAACTAAACTTGGTATCTAGATTCTCCTGAGCCCGAGAAAGGACGAGTTTGTTCATTTTTCCCGATGCACCCCCCTACTTCCCCCAATTCGCGATTTTCTATAACTCCCGTAATTCTTCGAATTTTAAACTAATTTGGTAGACACATCCAGTTAGTGATTATAGATCCGTATACAAAGTTTCATTATGATAGGTTGATCAGAAAGAAAGTTATAGCCATATAACCAGGCCCAATGCACACATACATACATATGTACAAGTACACGCATAGACACGATTCTGATGTAAATGTATGTATGTAATATTTTATATTTAATTTAGTTAATTAATTAAATATATTAATTAATTAAATTAAATTTATTTATTTTTTGTGGCGTGGTACAGGGTATTTAGGAGTTGAGCCTGCTCGGCTTTAGCATTCCTTTCTTGTTTCTTTCTACATACTTGATGTCACATTGATATATAGCTACCAGGAATCACATAATATGAGCTCGTTCCAGAGCAGGTTCTCAGGGTCATCAATCATCTTCTGCGATGATAATCGAAGTCACGAGTTTTCATAAAATTTAATAATTCTCCAACCCAAGACAGATATTAACCCTTCGTATGTCTAAGATGCATATCTACAACATCATATCCGCTTAAACTCAATTGATTTGATTACACTGAAAAAAGCTAGCGAATTGAAATTATGATCTCTTTGTGATTTGTGGGATACAAGCAAATTATACGATTTCTGTATTAAATTTTCCAATATAAAAAGTACAACTAAAAATGGGATAAATGTGGAGTAATGCTTTAATAAAAAGAATTTTTTATTTTAATCAATCATTTTCATTTACAAACATTTTTTCACCCCCCAGAAACAACTTTAATGTAGAAAATATACATTTTTTTTTTTCTTTTTTTTTTGATAAAGATAAATTTCTCAGTTTGGTATTTCATTTAGAGTGTAGTTGTAGTATCCGACTAGTCCCGCATTGAAATCAGAAAAAATGACATACGAAGGGTTAAATAAAGAATAACACATAAACATAAAAAATACAATCGAAATTGTTATTTCCCTTCTACACAAGCGGAAGTCACAGGCCGAAATTTTCGCTATCCAGGAGCGACCTCACCATTACGCCAGTACTAGCTACGGATATATGAATAATAAACATCTGCAAATATTCGGACTCTGTGTCATTTATGTGAAGGCTCAACATGCAAAACTGTTCTCATTTCTTCCAGAGATGGCAGTACAGTTCTCTGTCTCTCTCAATTGGTCATAGGCACAGATTAGAAGGTAATTGCAAAGCCGACGGGCTGGAACGACACGGTAACACTGTCACTCTCCATCTGGATGAGGAAAGCATCTATATACCAATGATCCGCGGCAAAAAAACACTGAACGCAGATCTCCAAACTAAGCACAAACTACTGCACTTGGTGGTGATCGGGGCTTTCAGCGGACAGACTTCGGCTTACTTACAATGACTTCTGTCATGGAGAAGGGGAGAAAATAGTGACCATCCTTATCTGCGATTGCCCGGCCCTACCTAAAACAGGAAAGAACCGAAGGAAATATCCAAATTCATCCAGGTTTCTGGTTGGGTCTAAAATATGCATTCAAACGCAAAACACCATGGGCAGACGGAACAACACTTTATATGTCCAGTGGGCCTAAGTGAGTCAGTCTTCCCTGACTAACACACCTACTTGTACAAGTATGTACCTATCCACCTACACTTGGCATAATAAGCCGATGTTTGAAATAAACATCAATAATTTGTGTAATTATGTAAAGCTAGTGTATAGTATTGATAATTGAGTCAGAGACCTATCCGTGACTACCGCGCCTAGTAATGATTATATTATTCTAAATAATGATTACTTACCTCAAGAAATCAAAAATATAGATTTACAAATACTAAGAATCTCGTATGTTTAGAAGCAATCCGAAAACGTCCGTTCACCGTTTACTCTCTTAAAATCAGACCTTCGAGATGGTCTTTACTTTTACTTAAAAGGAGATCGATAAAGCACAACAAAACTTCAAAAAATAGCGATTATCTTATTTCAAGAAGAAATTGTTCTTCAATTTAACTCAATGGCTTAAGAACATTAAGAATTCAAGAAATCTCAGCTCTTAGAATTCAATAACATCAATGAATACCTTCGTGAATGTCAAGGTACATAAATACATAATATAATTTATGTTTATGGATGTGACAATTCAAAGCATAATATTAATGTGCGATAGAACATAACAAAATTATATGCATTTCAGAATAAAACAAAATCTAGTCATGTGTGTCCAACCAACCTGATATTAAAAAAGTCAATATAAATTGGAAAACATACTTAAAACAATATATTTGGTCTTAGTATACGAATTTCCAAGCTTGTTTGGTATCGAAATAGAACTATTGTTAATTGTGAAAAGACTCTCTTTGTATTTTTTCTAGGACTCTGCAATGTCCAGATCCATTTAGACACAACCCCACTCTATTGTTGGCTGGGGTAGAGCTTTCATTATAATAACGAAGGCCATCAAAACAATGCATATTTAATTTGAGTATTAATGCATTTTTCACATCTAACAGAACGAAACGGCTTTAGAAGCAAAAATCTAGCTTGCTCCTGACGCCGTTTCTAACACGGCTTTTATGATACTCTAAACGAACTTGTGTTTCCCAACACTTAAATAATTTTGGTATTTTTGTGGCTGGAAAGCATTGTTTTTCTGCCATTAGCCAGCACAACAAATTGAAAGCTATAAATTCAAATGCATATAAATAAACTATATAATATAATATATAAGCAAAATTAAAAGCCATACAATTAAATACATATAAAAAAACTATATAATAATCTTAGTGAAATTACTCGTTATATTTTCTCCTGTTAGCTCTTGTTTTAATAATATATTATATATTTACAATATTGTCAAGCTATGGACAAAATAACATATTAATGTCTATTTGAATACTGATTTGACAAAACTACAATCATATTATATTACTCTTAGAAGTGTCCTATTAAAAGGTTTTATGTAAATGGCGAGAATGTGGCAATCCTTTTTAGAAATGTGCATATCCTTTTAGAATATGAGTTTGGGGGTTTTGATTGCTGAAACTGAAAATACTCAGACGCCTCAAAACCGTTGTGATGTTCAGATAATGAATCGCATACGTCACATCCAGTTATCAAGTTGGGGTAAGCTACACGAAAAGTTAAGATACTGCAGCACAATATCTTATCCAGAGCAGCACAATCAATCAGCTGTGGCTCTTGCTTCCACTTAGTTGGGAGGTCATGGTTACTTTAACAACGGAACAACAGAAACGTCATCAATGTTCAGATAGATACGTTATTTATGTTCCGTCTATCTGTAACTATAAACAATAGATACTGGCCGCGGCAAGAGAGAATTAGAAACTCATAACATTTCGCTAGATTTGATTGCGAATATTGGTAAATAAATACTAGATAGAAAAACTTTATGGTGCCATATTAGAGCCTCAGAATGCATTTCACATTTGTCTACCTGTTTAGTTACAACAACAACAAAAACAAAAACCCATCCTATTGTAGGGTAAGTAAAAAGTGGCGCATGTGTCGATAAGATGCCCCAGACAGCTGCATTTACAACTCAATTACTCTATCTAGTCGATGTTGCCCCTTTTTTATCATCCGTCAAGTTGCGGCGCGTGTCTAATACTTAAAACTATCTGCAACTATCGCTCTCCATATAATTCATTATCAATAGCAGCCGCAGTCGCAGCCGTTGCCGTCGGCGCCGCCATTGACCAAATGTTAAATAGCTGTAATGCGATTGGCCCAAGTTAAACTTTTGCTGCAGATTAGGGCCAAGAAACAACCCCTAACACGCGCAGGGGTTGGGAATGGTTTCATTCATAAAATAAAAGTGCAACGATAACCATTTCTCGAGCACTGTTAATGGTTTCCCCAGGATCGGGCAGGCGGCAGTAAAGGTGATAAGATTTACAAAAATTCTACATTGCAGACGCTCCAGGGTTCAGTTAAAATTTCACCTTTGGTTCATGAATGAAATACTCGTAGCTCGTGCGTCCAGTTCTCTCTTACGGCTCAGCTACCCCTAACATTGATGAGCATGTTTCCTATTTTTAAAGAATTTTGACGCCACCACTGCAATACACTTCTTGGCTCATAAAGATAACCCATCTCTCCACGCTTGACTCTTAAATGGGTTTCGGGCCTTAAAAAACTGTCGCAGTTCCTTCCCTGTGTGTGTGTGCGTGTGTGCTGACCCTATTGTTGCAACGAGGCTGCCGATGAGTCATTCCAGTTGTCTAATCTCGTTTCTTTATAGATCCCTGGCCCTGCCGCTGCTCACCCTTCTCAACTACTATAGTATTGTCAACTAGCGGCTGACATTGCAATGCCCTTGGACGGCACCATCCGAGTCAATATTTTTTAATGTCCGCGTACGAGTATGTAGGAAAAATATTCTTAATAGAATAGGTGACAGGTAATTAATCATTTGTTAAGCTTTCCTCAACTTTTATTTTAGTGAAATACTTTTTAACCAAATTGCCATATGTGTAGTTAATGTAAATAGTAATTTTGTATTCATATGTATGTGTAAGCAGCACATCTCATTAAAAGATGTCAGACTTGTGATATGTGTAAGCCGTCTAAGAAGGATTTGGTCGGCTAAACATATTTAATACAAAATCACAAAAACTATTTTTAAATAATATATTTTAAGAAACACATTTATTTGCTAATCGGTCTTATTATTCTCAATTATCTGCTGTGACTTTTTGAATTATAGACTACTTATATGTATAGAAAGTGCTTCGAATTGATTTTTATAGCCCATATCTTCTTTACTTAAAATTCAACAAGTATTTTGAGATATCATTTTCCCGCACAAATTTTTGAGAATAGATAAATTGTGTTAAAATATAACAGTTTGTACTGCAATTGAGAAAAAACTTAAATTTGATTTTCAAGCTTTTCACTGGGATATCACTCAACCATTTCCACCTGTTTTTCATGTAACTGCAGTTGAGGAATTTAATTCCCCTTCGGTTTCCAATACACTGAGAAACTGTTTACTTGCATTACTTCTGAAGTTTATTTGCAGGAATGGCACAATTACCTTATTTTCCCTTAGTTATCGCTTTTACGCACCTTTAACTGCATTTTTGCATCTAAAATGATGTATCCCAAGATTATAGTTTTGTTGTTTTTTTTACCACTGTTTTGTTCTCGCAATTATATCAAACGCAAGATTGCTGTGGTAATGGTTGAACCACCTGTTTATCAGAAAACGAGGGACGCGCGTAGATATCATATACGTGTATAGTTGCACTCAAAAAATTTAGTGAATTTTTAAACGATTTTGTCTCTGATCGAATTTGTTAGAATTTTGGCCCTGCGCGGAGTGGAAACTGTCGTTGCGAATTTGTTGAACTTTTCTAACAATAGTATGTGATTTCTTTTTTGGCATCCGTAACGCGTTTTTGCTGTTTCCCGCGCGGCATTTAATAATAAATGCTATATTTTCGAGACCAGGTTGGGCTGATGGAAACTCCGACACCGACACCGACACCAACGACGACGACGACAACGACGTCGACGCGACGCATTGCGCATTGGCCGTGTTGTTAGCACCTTGTGTTGTGTAGCGCGGCGAAGAGCGCCCAATTAAAACCCACACAGATGCACCCGCCAACCTCACAGATACAATTTCGGGTCGAGGTACATAGCACCTTTGTGGCTGGCCGAGAGTTGTGGCGGGAACAGCTACGCTGATTTTGCATATGTGTGCGTGAGAGTAAGTTATGATTTATTTCTATGCTCTTCCAACAAGCTATCTTGGTATGGGTTCGTTTTATCTTATCGCCTGCAATGAAAGGCGATAAGGCGATAAGCCTGCGCTTGTGTGCGTGAACGGCAAACAGCAAAAGCGAAAACAACAGCGCCAGCAACAACGTTGGCGGCGGCGGCGGCGGCGGCAGTATTGCTAGCTGGACTTGTTGGTAGTGGTAGGTAGGAGCGATAACTATCTGTGAGATACAAATTGTGCATGTGTGTTGAGCTACATACAGCCTTTGTGTGTGGGTATTTGTACCTTTATCTGCCGTTACATATATACACGCACAAATAAAAAAAACTAAACCAAACCCCACATAATAACCAGCCTCGACACCAGCCAACTATTTTATAATGAGCTCCCCCCCCCATCCCCCTCCCACTCCCCTTGCTTGGCGGGCTCCACTATACCACACGCACCACCACCACCACCACCACCCTTCCACAAGCAACAACCACATTTGTCATATGTAGTTATGTGTGTATATATGCAGATATGTATGTATAGTACTCTATATTTGTGCAATTCGGCTAGGCGCAATTTCTAATTGCAGCCATAAAACACTTTTCGTCTTTTGGTGTTTACAGCCCTGACAAACGCCATTATGGCCAGCTAATAAAAGCTTTCATGTTACTCAACTCTTTGGGCCCCTTCAGCTTTTTTTATTCTTGCAAACCTCCAGTTAGTGTGTGTGTGAGTGTGGGGAGGGGTTGAGGAAAAAGGGGCTATGACGCCTTACCTTCTATGACAAGTGTTGTAACCAATGGGTATACGTCCAAGTAAGGGCGTCTCAAACTCAAGTGGCCTACAGGCACTTGGAAGAAACGCACGTGGTCAGAATTGTGCAACCCACAGATTGCAGAATTGGATTTTATTTATGAATAAAAAAAATAACAAAATAAGGGATCAATTTTTGGTTTAAAGAGTAATATTTTTGGTATTTCATGTGCATTTCCTTCTCTGTGGCACTAAAAACAATACAAACATATAAAAAGATCCCTTTTCCTTGACTTGACAGGATTACTAATAATAATAATACACTACAATTACTATAATAGTACAATTTTGATTTAAAGACAAGCTGATTCTGAGTAGAAACTATTATAAAAAATCAACTAAAATTTTAAAAAAGTACATTAATAAATACGAAATTTGTATAGTTTATTAACTGGTAATAGGTGAAATATTTTTTTAATGAATTAATTTTATACGAAAGACAATATACTTGACACCGACTCCATAATATACCTATATTATATTATCGTAATAATTTGATTGTCATTTTTTTGTTAAGAGAACTCTAAAAAATATTATGATCATTGTTTGAGTTAGATTTTAAGTGTGATAAACACATAGATCATACCTCCATATCGATGGATTGAAAAAGTAAGTTGATTAAGTTGTAGAAAAATACGCAATTTTTTTTTTTACTTTTTAGTGCATATACTTGTAAATTGATTTTGGCATGGCTCTTTTTTGAAGGTGTTTATAAAGTATTTACTCATACATATACAAGTATTCTGAATCAGTATGACCAGTATTTCATGCTTTATATCTTCGTGTTTTGTCCTGTTTGCTCGTGCCTTCTGATTTAGCAGGACCATGCTCCAAATTGGAATGTGTAACATGAACACTCTAATTCTGATCTCAGCTAAAGCTCTAAAATGATGAGTAGAAAACTAGACTCAATTTCCTCTGCTTTTGCACAGGATTCTGGAACCTCTTTCTTTAAGAGCAATACATGAATTTAAGTCATGAATTGAAGCTGTGATTGCGTTTAGTTTCTTATTTTTTAGATGTAAGTTACTGACTTTAAAAGCACAGAACCCCGTCCTTTATCTTTAGCCAGCTACGTAGAACATATTTTCCGCGCTCATTTTCAAATAAAGTATAGATTCATTGATACATACAAGAATTGTACTATTTAAAGACTCGTTTTATTTTTTTCGCTATTTCTTTTTTTTAAATATATTTAAGCACTGAATCGGCGTGCAACTGTGGCCATAACTAAACATTTAACTATTACATGGTCGCCAAAGTGAACCATGAACCATATAGTAGTGTTCAAAAAAAACGAGTGCTAAAAATGAAAATCCTTTTCTAATAAGTTAGCTGGCTGACTTCTTTTAAGCCGTGTTATTGGGCGTTCATCAGGTAGGGGCCTGGCCACCCTGTTGCGGTGGTTCATCAACCGGTCGTTAGAGCGGCTAGTATGGCGGTTAATTTCCTCTTCAATTCTCACTAGATTAAGGTTCTTTTTCGATATTGAATAATTAATTGAAAATACTATCTTTGCATGTTTTAAGAACGGACCAGGAGGCTGCTCAGGACCCATCCTCTGGACCTCCCCAGGGACTAGCCGGATACTACAACTACACTCTAAATGAAATAATAAACTGAGAAGTTTATCTTTATCAAATTTAATGATTGTCCATGATGGACAGTTTTAAATAAAATACGAAGAAAAAAAAAAATGTTTTAAGATCGTTCCGTTTTATTTTAAGTCCTTTTTAAATATTAGCTTTTAGTCAAAGATCCTTTATAAATGGAAGGTATGTTCATTTTGTGCTTTGCGTATATTCTGTAATATTTTTGTATGTTGATGTATCTCTATGCGTTTAATCGCGAAGACCCATCATATAAATTTATTCAAATACTTCTTGCTTTTACATTTTTTACATTTACTGCAAACATAAATCAAAAGGCCACTAAAGAAAAATATCTAATTGTTTGGTTTGCCTCTTTAAAGTAGCTAACAAACTGAAGGCATATTTGAGATAGTTGCGAGATTTTGGGTTTGGCACACACACACACACTCACACATACACACAACAGTCCACTTTGAACATGTCGTAAAATATCATTCAGGTGATTAATAACAAATGCAAAATGAAACTCAAAACCTGACAGAAGCGCATGCGCAACGGCCTGCTGCGCATTTTCTGACATTTCTGACATTTTTACAAATGGCGCAACATGAATTCGACATTACAGTTTCGCAAGATTAACAAGCTTAGGCCTGAGGACTATGCATACCCAGTGGCGCCATAAAATATTGTACCTAAAACAAAAGCCCGCTTGGCCCTTCGGCCTGACTCACGCGACTAACTGGAGGCGCCGCGAGGGCCTTTGCATGCGACTGAGGATGCCAGTACTTTCCAGTAGAGAGCATACGAGTACTTTAAAACGCTTTTCTGATATGCCCACATGTTGATGGTGTCTTTTGTTTATGAATTCTACAATTAATTCCTTAATTAATGACTCAATCTCTGGCTTAGAAACAGTTGTTATGGCAACCGAGGTATATAAGTGGCTGCAAGAATATTGTAGTACGAGTACAACGGTTATTTGCCCATAGCCTGACTATATAGTATATTATTTTTGTCAAGTCGCTTTACCTCCAATCAGTCTACGTATTCTTAAGTAGCACGCCAAAAACTAAATTATCAGCACTTCATGCTGGTCATATCTAACATCAGTTAATGAAACGACATTTGATATTAAATTTATAAAATATATATTAAAAGAGGTACTTTTTGTACCTCTTGTGCCACTCATTTTTGGCGGTCGTGCCAGATAAGCGCTCAAGAGGTTCCACCTACGTCTATACAAGTAGTTCTAGGTACGAGTGCTGTTGGTATGTTACCAACAAAGGTGGGAATTAATTATACGCAATAAAATTTACACCCTTCCATGCTAAGCCAACGATCATTTAAACAATATAGTATCTATATACATTTGTATACTACAAGTATATAGAAAGTTTACCATGACTTTGTACATTTTGAAACGATCATCAACGATTCATACACTTGCACGCCTTTGTTTGCCAGTCTGAGCAGCCGTGACTCATTTTCATAACCGACGGACACTTTATAATAATTTAAGACTTTGTGTTCTTATAGTCATTATTGTTGTTGCTTTTGGTTCTGTGTTTGCGTTTCCAGTGTTCCCGGTAAGAAATCGCCATTGTTGTAAGTGGTGGAAAGCAACGCCATAAACCTGCCACTGCTCAAAGTCTCAGCTTTTCAAATATTGTCAAATGTTGGTGGTATTCTAATAAATGGTATTATAAATAATCTAAAGCTACATCGAAATGTGTGTAAATTAATTACGATTAAATAATTCTTTGAATAATATACATTACTTTATTCCATTCCAAAAAACCAACCATAGGGTAAAAAGGGTATATTAGGTTTGGGCAAAGTATGTAACATGCAGCAGGAAGCTTCTCCGACCGCATAAAGTATATATATTCTGAATCTGCATGACGAGAGAAATCGATCTAGGCATGTCCGTCCGAGAAAGGACGAGTTTATTTTATTTTTTTAATTTTCCCCCTCTTCCCCGCTATAGAATAGCGTGCTACCAAACCAATCTTTGCACACATAATTTATATATAATGATCTAATGTTGTTTAAAATAATATCCAATTCGGGCAATTCTAAGAAAAGTTATTAGCGAAACAAATTCTCTCCAGTACAACCCCCTCTAACTGCAGCAACAAGTTCGCTCTTCTTCTTCCTCTAATTGCTTCTGCTATGGGCACATATAACTCAGTAACGGAAGTTTCGCCGGGTACAGGGTATTTCACTGTCGGGATTGCTAGATAAGTTATTCTGTTGTTTACTCAAAAAACAATTTACCACCAATTTAAATACATTATTATTATTAAAGGATTGTACTCAAATCTCATTTATTTCGTTATAATTCCGACTTAATGCAGCGTTGGGCGTCGGGAAAAAGCTTCACGGCTCATTGATGGATGGGAGTGGTAGTTTTGTAATGGTAATGCATCACGAACTAAATCTGGACACTGAACGATCGTCTAAATACGCACCGCAGCAGACTGACCAGGGCTCTCCCAAAAGATTTTCCAATCACCAGGCTCAAAAGAAGAATACTCTCATGAACTTGTAAACTAAACTTTGTTAACTGTTATGTTATGGCCGAAATCTGCAACAAATGCCAATCAATGGACAGTAAATAAAATTTTCAAAACTCTTTCAAAAAATACAAACAAAGTAAAAGAAGCAAACACTACTCAGAGATATACTCGTACAGCATTTTCTAAGGTCATCAAAATAAAGCACTACATATCAGGCATAAATGGTGCTAATATTCTAATCAGATCAATCTAATATTATAGGATTTCTGTAATTCGAATTTTTAATAATAGTGACTATTTAAATATTAATAATTATTATTTATAAACGCTAATATTAATGTTTAACATAAAAAACCAAAACTACTAACATCCAAAAAAATCCTTTTGAAAAAAAAGTTAGGTTCCGACTTGAATAAAACCAACTACTTTACTTTACTTTAATTTAATTCAAAACAAACTATTTTTTATCTAAATTACATCGAATATCTTTTGATCAGATCGTACTGTGCTACATTAAGAATGAGAGATGATAACTAATTCTGTGCAATAAACGAATGAATGAAACTACAAGTTCATTAAAAGTTAATTATTTTCTAGATTTTTGAAATCAATTTATTCTCTGTTGGTTATACGAATACTTTGAACAATAGTTCAGAGAAAATTTCCGCAAATCGTCAGAAATTGAAAATGTATGTGTATGAAATGAAAAAAATGTTGTGGCATACCAATCACAAACTATTAGATTTTTTAATCAATGAAAAAGTAAGTACAACCTCGTCAGTCCTTCTTAGTCGCTTAGAAACCTGGCGCCTGGGTAAAGGGTTGGCGAAAAAAAATCATTTTCTCCGCTCCCCAACTACTGAGTGAGTTTCCGGTAACAACTCCTGCGAGAGAAGATTAGCAATAAAAGGCGCAGATTTGTTCCATCAAACCTTTGTTGTATAAAACTGTCCATTACTAATTATAAAAGGTGTCCAGGCATGTAATAAGCGACTGCATCTGCATCTTCAAATCGTTTACATTAAAGGGAACTTTTTGGATGTTAGTCTCCTATTTAGAGCTAACAATAATTTGTTGAATCGGATTCTCGTTTGCATTGGCTCGTTCGCTGTAAGAACAAGTTATTCGACTCGCAAACAATCATTTTAACACTTTCACTTTTTCCAGTCACTCGGGATCTTGAACACGGCCAGCAAACATGATTTTGGAAGCAGTGTGTGTTCGACTGAGCCTGCTCTGTCCAAATGTTTTTCGCTCCGATTGATATTGCTAGTGTAGGTAATGTTTGTGGTGGCAGTGACTATCAAGATAGTGATTTTTCCTATCGATGCGCCTTATGCGAGTGTATAGTCAATTGGCGTATGTACTATGTATGTATACTTGTATGTACTCATACGTATGCGTTTATTGGGCATCAAATATATATCGAATATTTGAGAATAGATAGTGATTGTAATAGATAAGTTAACGTATCTGAAAAGAGATTTCGAGTACCACACACGCGCACTAACGCCGGCTACATACAAGAACAAACAGTTTAACACTAGCACGCCCCCAAAATCGCTCCTGTACCATATCGCGGAACATTTCGCGCTATCTTGATGCTTACTTGTCCATATCTGCCGGCTAAGTAAACTTCTAGTAGCGCGTACTGGAACGAGTATGTAAGCTTGTTTGTACATAGGGCGGCGGCATCCCCCGGGCCAACAGGCCAACAGGCCGCCAAGCCAACAGGCCCCCAGGGAAGATAATAAATATTTTACCTCACCGATAATGCAACGAACGACAAAGTTTTCGGTCTGTGACGTCGCTAATTTCTTCGGTGGTGACCCAGCTAGATAAAAGTATCTAATCTTTCACTCTGCTGCGATACCGCAATATAAGATACTGAAGATTTGCTATCAATTTCCATGCAACTTCTATTGTTGTTGTGGTTGTTGGTGTTGCTGTTGCTGTTGCTGTTGCTGTTCCCATGCGTGTGTGTTGTGTGTTGTTGGACCCTGTTCCGTAGGATATCGGTATCACATTTGGGGTATCTGTTCTGTTGGCTCCCAATGCCTGCTCTGCCTGTGTTTGGCATACTTGGCCGCCTGGCTCTGAGTCTTTCGTGCTCACTGTATCAGTATATCAGTGTTTGAACTGATAATGTCCCAAGATAATAAGCGATAATAATTTGAATTTTTCAGTAATTCCTTAAGTTGGTGGGCACAACGGCATGGAATCTAATCACAGTATGTGAGTGTAACTGGGATTTTCAACATGAAAACATTAATATTTGAAAACGCTTGCAGCGCATAAGCCACCGAGGCTTTAGGATATCCATTTCAACTTTTTAAAAACCACAAAAATGTACAAAATTCCTAAAATGTGATAAGACAAAAATGTACTCTTCTTTTACCAAAAAAGAAGAACGTGTCCACCTTCCACAAAAGTCGCGTACATATTACCATAAAACATTGCTAAATTCATGATACAAGTGCTTTATAAATGTCCATTTATCGATCTTGAAATTCGTGGAAAAGAAGTTTTATTTACGCTGATTTATGTGCCTTGTCACATGTTCTTTTAGTTTCACAAATTTGGACGGACTTTGACATTCTTCAACAATGTACATATGAAATGCTTATCAAGTGATCGGTCTAAACATTAACAAAAATTTACGATCTATGAACTCACTGTGCAGAAGTTGTGGCAATATAAAAGTGTTGAGTAACGACCAACTGCTTAGTACCTGTACTGTGAAAGCTGCTCTTAAGAAAATACGCCTCTACACCCCACGCACCCAAAGTTTTCAAAATCAATTTATATTATATGTACGTAACTTGTTTATATATTTTTTTCATTATCAAAATGTACAATGTGCGGTGCGGCAGACTGAATGAAATTCTATAATCCGAAAATAGTACATCGGAAAATAAAAGGACCGAAGGTGAAAGCACATTGCGATTACAATTTCTAGATTTTTCGTAATATTACTGTGGATTGTAGAAACAAAGCTGTGGACTATGAAGGTAATTAAAATCCATCAAAAAGACTTACAACGGACGCATATACGTTAATAAATTCTATTCCTTAAATGAAATATTATGGTCGGGCTAAGCGCCAAGTTTGTTGTAGAGGTGCTATAAAAAAAGATTGTTTGTAGCTTTTATGCCTTTTATAAAACCCATACACTCATATACTAGAAAGGCAGACTCCTAAAGAGTAAGCGAGTCATCTATTCTATTAAACTATCTTATTACATTTTAAGAACTTTTCAGCACACATTTGTTACTATACCCAGTTGCTTTAAATAGTGATAAAGACCAGCCAGTGGCTACAACACATTTTAACTTAATGCTTTGACGGGCACCTATTAGAATCCTCAGGTATAGACTCATAAAATTCATTGCGCGCTAGCAATAGGTCTTGAAGGATATCCTGGTTATCCTGAAGAGATGGGCGCAGTACAACGCCCGCAAACGACGAAGAAAAACTGATTTTTTGCTTGTTATGATGAAAGCAAACGGACTATATCACCATGTAGTACTTTATAGCTATAATACGAACGGAATTTACTTTTTTCTTTCCCCACCACATTCTGTACATTGTATATACCCTTCTATATCTGTACTATGTTCTATTCTGTCACTATTCGCGATTCACGAATAATAAAAACCATTAGATACGACTACAACATTCTTAGTATGCAATTTGACAACCTTTATCTTAGGTTTAGAGAGATTTTGCTACAAAAACTATTTTTCAATTATATCGCTTGAAGTGAACTGCCATGAACTGAATAGTAACGTTTGGTTCACCATTCAGAATCTTACAAGCTCTTACTCCAAAAAATTTTAGGTTGAATGTAATATAGCATTAATTGTCTATCGCACGAAAAAGTCTTCCCTCCAAGAAGAAGAAAAGTAAAATATACAAGTGTTATTGTAGAAGCAGTCGTTTCGGTAGACAATTATAATATCACTTAGGTTTCAGAAGGGGCCTTAACATAAATTTCATATTGACGGGTAATTTTTAGAAAATTGTTTGGGTATTTTGAACGATTATAAAAGTGTTTCTTTTTATTTATATTTTTTTATATTGCGAAAATAAAATAATAGAATTAATTCAACTAGGGCTGTACTGTGTATATGCACTGGGTTTTGTCCTTTTCTATTTACCTACAAAAATGATAGGAAATACATTTTTATTATTGTTTTTCATTTAAATCAATTTGTTAATGTATATTTTCTATACATTCGATTCATGAAATTCATAGTTTGTACACAACGGCAGACAGTCTGCCTGCCACAGTCTGACCAACTGACTGCGAATCTGTGAAAACAATATGAGGTTGGCAGACTTAGAGCACAGAGTCAACAGAGTCGTTGGCTTGGAAGTAGGAATCTTCATTTCTGTACAACATATATGTATGTATATGATAAATTCGTATGCCGCACCCAAAAGGAATACTATGCAGCGTGTGTCAGACGCTTGATAGTCTGCTCTGGAAGCGTTGATTGAATGCGTTGTTACTGTTCTTTTTTATTATTATATTTTCATTTGCGCGTCAATGTATGTATGTATGTATGTATGTGCGTACCTATGTCGTCCCATGGCAGTGCCAGTGCCAGCACCAGGTCTGTCATTCCGTCTATGTTCTCTACTTCGTTATTTCATTATCTTAAGTACACATTTTGAGGTACAAACGTCAGTTGGCGATAAGAGCGTAAACGTAACGCAAAGAAGACTTCGGAAATTAAATACATACATACTTGTACATATAAAAAAACAGTAAGAACGAAGGAATACTGTTGCAACAAGAATCGGCAACAACAACAACGACAACAATAGCAGGAACATAGTAATATGTTGTTGTTCGGCCTTAAATGCAAACTGTTTGCACAACCAAGTACAACAACAGCAACAAGAGTGGTGACAGCGCCTACTACACACACACATTTATATATATACATACATACATATGTATGTATGGCATGTAGGTTCTACGGATACCTTCCCTACCAGGAATTCTGTGCAAACAAAGTAAATTTTCACGCAAATAAATCTAACAGCCGTCAACATTTAATTAGGCGTACCACAAGGCACATATTTTCCAGGTTTCCTGCCTCCGTCTTCTTGGATACATTCATGGCTGGCACCTACATACGTGCATACATACATATGTATGTATGTGCAAACATACGAGTACATACTTGTACATAAATACATACATATAAATACAGATGTATGTATGTAGAAATGTGTACAGTATGTATTGCCTTTCTTTTACTTTCTGCATATGGTAAATACCATTATCAAATCATATTATCTTATTTATAAGCATTATCGTACCACAGATTGCCTATCTATGGTATGGGCATGTAAAAAATATCTTACTGTATTTCGTATAGGAGGACGTTGTTGTCGCCGCACAGTAAGTTTTGCACTTTTCATTAAAACATGCGACAGTTGGCGTTGGCAGTGTGGCAGCCGCATGCCGCCGATATAGCGTGCGCGAAAAATAATAATTATTATAGAGCAGATTAAAATAGACAGAAAGTGGTGGAAAAACGCCAACCAGTGTCAGTTCAGTTTACAAGTATATACGGCTACGGCTATGGTTATGGCTATGGCTATGGCTACGGCCACGAATACGAATACAAGTACGAATATAAATGGGAAAGAAGCAGTTCTAAGTTCTAATCACGATAGTGTCATAAAATATTTACGTCAAGATCGTAAATTATGCATGTGTGTGTGCTATGTGTGTGTGTGCTATGTGTGTTTATATAACGCTTATAAACATATTCCACGTTACCCCGATGTGTGCTTTTCTGCGCTGAATTGTCAACTAAGTACACAAAAGCGCCAGGAAAAAACAGAATACGTTTTATAGTAAAGGCTTAACAAGTGACACAACAATCCGCAATTGTTGCTTACCAGTGCATAAGACCCGGACCCAGCTACACACAAAGGTATTACAAAAACCAGACCTTCCAGCGACCCCAGCATCAATACACCTTTCAGAATAATGACACTTGCCTTAAATTTAGAAGACTGTCTGGCTAGATTGTGTTAAGTTGGGAGTGAAACAGTCATTTAATTAAACTGAGTACTGTGTAACGACAAAAAGTAACTATTTCTATTCGTTTTTATACAAAAATTAAAAAAACCTATATAAATCCAGTTACGAAGTGAGCTGGATTGCGAGCTTCCTTAACCATTCTTAATAATCACTTTGAATATCTTTTAATAATGCAATTTCTCTAAAATGGCGTAGTGTTGATGTATTTAAAATCTCCAATAAAAGTCATAAATAGAATAAGCGTTATAAACAGAAAGTGTCCTGCACCGACCCCTACCTCTTCCAGCCCCATTTGTTTGGAGTCATAGGAGACTGATTAGTAATATTAAAATCAAAAACGAACTGAAACAGAGAAATGTTCTTTCACAATTTTGCTAAAATATAAGTTCAAATGCTTTATTACTTGATTATGCTGTTCAAAAATGTTACTTAGATGAGAGAAGAATGTTTCAAACAATTTTGCATTTAAAATAAATTCAATGATTTTAAAAGACATTTTACAGACACATTTGTTTTCAAGCATACAACAAGAAGAATCTTCAAATTGGAAAATTTTGACTCCTACAGCGTAGTTGTTGAGGAACTGGCGCATAAAAAAAGTAAATCATAGCCTTAGCAAGACACAGACTTGACTCTATCCAGGATATGTTTGTAGGGGACATATAAACAATAACAAAAT
Organism: Scaptodrosophila lebanonensis; assembly: GCF_003285725.1. NCBI lineage: Eukaryota > Metazoa > Arthropoda > Insecta > Diptera > Drosophilidae > Scaptodrosophila > Scaptodrosophila lebanonensis. The sequence continues at coordinate 4,321,131 of NW_022060558.1, forward strand.
AATTGAAATAAAATTGTATACATAGTTAGATTTCCCGAAAACTTCGAACATTGGCTAATTTGTGATCCCTATTGCTCTATCGCCAACACGAAATATATTGCTTTTTAAATGGGGCTCAATTTTATTTTCAACAATTTCTCGCTCATGGAAAAGAATTTCCAATGGCATACAATAAAGGGAAATCAACCACCAATTTTATTTATTTTCTATTTCATTTTTTTTACCACATCCAGCTAAATTGTGCGCCTGCCTTTGGGTGTATGTGTGTGCAAGTGTGTGTGAGGCGCGCGTGTGGAAACTTTTGCGCCATTTTTAAATCAAGATGGCGGCGATAAAGTATATATATTTATTGTTTAACTGTTGGCTCTGTGGTGGTTGCTTTCGACGCGCCTCGACGTTCCCTCATTGTTTTATGGCTCTCGAAGTGGTGCTTTGTCGTCAAAGTAGTTGTTGCTGTTGTTGTTGTTGTTGTTGTTGTAACTGGCAAGCACTAATTGAAATTGTTACAAATAAATACAAACTACAACCGAAGAAAATAAGCTGAAGTGAAAACAGCATAAGTGGGCCGTCAATCTTTTTTGAAAAATTGCCCTTGGCAAATTATATTATTTTTAGACCGCACCATCGCACTCTAAAAGAGAAATAGCAGAATGAAGAATGTGGACTATGTATTTAAAAGTAAAAGAAGCGCAGGAATTGCTTCTACCCTAAGCAATAAAACATTAATGAAATGAGAATTATTTGAAGGCCAGCAGCAGACTTTCGAACTTAATTGAAACTTGCAGTATAAAGAAGTGAGCGCATTATAAATTTTGCCTGTAGATATTCAAATATAAAACTGATGACTTGAAAACATGGCCACAAGGTTAGGGGAAGGCATTAAGGATCTAAAAAGCAACAGCCTTCCTAGCATTAGCAAAATTAACATTCCTATAGAAAATGGTATTTCCTATATATCCACTTGAAATTCAGAAACCTCCCAACCTTCCTTGTGCAGTAGGTAGAGCAGTCTTCGACGTGAATCTTTAAAAGTATACCCCCAGAAATGTTCATAGACGATTTCCAGATAAAGTAAATTATGGATTGCTGGTTTTAGGTATAAGCGGCTGATAGAATCATTTTAGAGTGCAGCCAAGATTATATTAGCCGGCTTGGTGCCTTCCCTCGATCCAACCTCCTTATTTACTACCACCTGTGAAATATATCAACAGTAAAATGTCACAAAAGCAAATATGTTACAAAAATACTTTTTACGTAAATATCTAAAAAATTTCTACTACAATGTGGAAAAGAGGCAAACAATAGTTTCCGATTGAATTGGAAATCGTTCAACTGTAGAATTGAAGTTTTTTCCGAACCCCCGCGATCCAAGTGTACATAACTGCGTTCTGTATGAATACAATCGCTTGGCGATATAGCCCCACTTCCCGACCAATTGACCGTTTGCACATTTTCGAAATATCCCAAACATCAGGTCGAATCGATTATACAGATATTGTTCTTATGCATATATGCTATGTAAGTACAATATATAGCGAACTGGGCCCAGGTGTGGTTGGCAGTGTTGCTGTCGCGCTCTCATTATTTTAATATTATTATTGTTGTTGTAGTTGTTGTTGTTATTGTTGTTGTTGCTGTTACTGTTGTTGTCGTCGTCGGCGCACTCGCTTATCAGGAGAAACTCAGCAGTGCGCTAGCTGGGTACCAGAGCCACTTGAACATTGCACGAGTAGCCGCCAAAAGCAATAATGTGCGCCACTTCCACTTTTGTACAGTCACGTAGTCAACGACGGTATATGGATACATACATACATACATACATACATGTATGTAGCAATATGTATGTATAAGCCTCTACATATGTGTATTTATGTTTGTGTGAGTGCGTACTACTTTATTCTTCCAAACGTCAAAGCGAATAACAAACAAAAAAGTCTGTTATGGCGGCTGAAAATGCTCATTACGAAATGCCCCGCTTTCGTGGAAAAAAAACAAACTTCGATCGCAATATAATATATGTATAGTAGGGAATATACTCGTACATAGAAGAAGGCCCCATTGGGTTTGTCGTTCCATGGCATTTAAAATGTTTCATAAAAGTAGCCCTAGAAGGCGAAGATGCGTCATTCGAAGTGCATTCGAATTCGATTGCACTTTAATTTTTCACTAGGTCACTAGGACTTAGGCCTTTCCCCATTTTCACAGACTAATTGGTAATGATTAATGCCTAAAATAGAAACTCACTAAATATTTGTACGTCTACGTATCTGCGGATGGACAATAAATAAATAGTCTGGGCTTGGGATTTACATAGCCCGCTGCGATCAAGCCCAAACAACCTCAGGATTAGTACCTTTTGAACCCCACGCATTTATCTCATACTCAGAAATAAATATACACCAACTCTTTACAATTGGCTTAATTACCCCATGATGAAGTTTTGACCAATTATTTAAGATACTGATTGTCTTTTATCAGCCAATTGCTAATATACGATGTGGTGAGCAGGACATTTTAAAACTAAGAACACATAATAGACACTTTGGCAAAATAATCATCTTTCAACTCAACACAACGTTTTGCAACGTCAAAAAAGTATTTAAACGAATGGTTAAAGCCGTCGGAATGTCCTACAGAATAGTGTTACAAGTAAGGGCTTCCAGTTCGGAAGCGTCGACTACGGTGAATGCGAACAATACCTACAAAACACTAACATTAAACACAGAAAAATTCCGATGAATAAATCCCTTCTAATGGTACAAATAAATCAATATTGTTTTGATTTTTGAACACTGCAAACGACTTCTTTTTGGTGTTTTCTTGTGGGTACTTCGATTCGAATTGTTGGTCTTTTATTACTCCTTCTTGATATTTTTCGAACGTTGGGTTCTAATCAGAATTTGTTATTATAGTTTATAATTTGTATGAGATATTTCGGCTCCTATTCATCCGATTGTCATGCAATTTTGACATTATGTAATTAAAAGATATACCTAACAAGCAGTGTTGCCATTTCAGACTTTTTCCAGATAGATCTGTCCTTTTAAAATTGCTTCAGCCTGAAAAAATATCAAACAGCCCCTATCAGGAAATCCATCCTTTTTTTGGGCTGACTTGGCATTATTCAGCATTTTTTTAAAGCTGGAGTTTGTGTAAATAATATTTAAAAACTTAAATCCAAAATTATTACGCCCGATGTCGAATTAGGCATTTTGCAGAGGATTTTGAAATGCATATAAAAAGGGATAAGATCGATGATATCAGTGAAAATAATATCCGATTGAATTGCACAGATTTTGTTACCGAATTAATTAACAACAAACAAAGTTATGGGAATTGCTGTTGTTTATACCTCAATATAAAAATTATGTATTCTTAAATTTAAGATTACCGGAAAACTTTGAAATTTTAAAACTATTGATAAGTTTTCCGTCGAAAATGTATTACGAACAATCAAAGAGCCTATTCTTTTTATTTTAGAGTTGTTTAAAATCAACAATGATAATAAAGAAAAAATCTTATTACAGTATCCTCTAACCAAGCTCGACGTCCTTTGACTTTGAATTGATGACTGGGGCATGAAATGCAAATGCATGAAAGCCCTTAGATATTTCAAGAAAAGAAATGTTTCATTATTCATTCTGAAATAAAATCTTCATTGACTGCTGAAGGTATTCTCAGCAAAGTTTCCACAGCTTAATTAATTGCTCTATATTTCATTTATTTATCGACAATACAATATTTTTAAAAATGACATTTAAAATAAAAATCTAAAATATTCTAATAAATGTACATAAGTGTCTATTAACGCCTTCGACTCAAAGATTATTATAGAGAGAGGTTTTTAATCAGTAGATGGTGAGGTATGTTAATAATAAGTGAGAGAGATCATTATATTCTGAACACATATCCCAAAAATTTTTGTGAAAAGTGTAGTCAGTTGCGATTCTACACCAGATAAATAATGAATAATTTCTAGCTGGTCTAGAGGAAAGAGATAATTTAATTTCATATTAATCCAAGTACACCCTTAGCCTTATTTGTTAAGCTTGTTGTTGAGATGCACAGAGCAATTGGTTTGCCAAGCAGCAAGATTTTGCATTTTTGGAAAATCAGCGATATATTTTATTCAAAAAGGCTAATCACAAAGAGTATGGGATTTTAAAAATATGTTTTAAATATGGTTTTGTTAGAAAAATACAATTTTTATATGTGTTCGTAGCCTTAGACACTTTCAAAAGCAATAGTCGTATTTTACAAACAGCGTGGTAATACTATAAAATATTAAAGCGGCTAAAAAGATAGATTATTTATTCGACTTTAATGTATATTAGACTTAATCTGTGCGTATCATCAATAAACCATTCCACACCGTCCCTCCGTATTTTTATCTGCTCCAATAATTTAAAAACGGCAACTTATGAACACTTTTATTTCTTTTTTTTTTTTTTTTTTGTAAAAAATGTATATATAATTTATTAAACTAGTTTTCTACTACCAATATGGCAGCTTAAGCTAGTTGAAAGTTTGGGAATACAAAAGTTGTCTATAGTAAGCATCTATAGGACGCACTTATATCTATGTACATATATACAATATTTACAATGTTTTACATTAGAAATGAAATTATATTTTATGATATATATTATATATTTTATACAAGGGATCTTGTGGGGAGATCCTTTGGATGGCACTTCTTCAATCTTCTCTTCTTAGGTTTGGACAGGAGCCGCCTCGCTAGTGCGTTGGGGTGACTGCCGAGTCGCTTCTCGTAATTGCTTGCGTGCATTTGAATGACATCGCCAACCTTGGGGACACATAAGTCTCTTTCGATGTCCCTAGTGCGCATATACCAGGGAGCGTTGCATATTTTTCTGAGTATTTTAGCTTGCGCAACTCTTATTTTGTTTAGGTTTGAAGCAGCGGCAATGCCATAAATTGGTAGCGCATACTTCCATATTGGACTTAATATGGATTTGTATACTGTCACCTTACTGTGCAGAGACAGCTTGTTGCATGGTGCAAGCAGCCATGCCATCTTTCCGGCTTTTGCCATGACCGATCGCTTGACCATTGTTGTATGCTTGCTGAAGTTGAGTCTTCTGTCCAGAATGACACCAAGATATTTGTGCGAATTTGTATGACTGAGCGTGGACCCCAACATTGTGATATCTCTGCATGACGACGGCCTTGTTGTAAATGTGACATTCGCACACTTGCTGGCGTTGATACCAATGTTCCAATTCAGAGCCCACTTCTCGAAACTACTTACATACTGCTGTAAGGCTTCCGAAGCTACATCGATATCTCTGCTTCTGGTAAGCACCGCAGTGTCGTCTGCGTAAGTAGCTATTTTATTTCTTAAGCCCGTGTTCTGAATATTGACTTTAAAATATTAAAAAAAAAACAATAATTAGCCATAAAATTATACAAATCGAATATTTCTTTATTGTAATTAAATACATGTGTATTTTTACATTAAACCCTGCTTGATTCATATGAAACGCTTAATCAAAGTACTCTCAAAATATCAATAAAAATAATACAAAATTTTGTGCAACTTTCCTTTTTTCTTTATCTTATGAAATATGTACATATGTAGGACAACTTGCAAGCTTAAAAGACATTTATACTCCTAATTAACAAATTCTGACATAATTACATTACATTTATTGGACTTTGGTTTCCTGTTTTTATATCCAGGCTAGATGGCTAGCTAATTCTGTACTTATAAGCCAGTGGGATTTTCTGGTTTATTATTTGCTTTTTTTCCTTTTTTTGTTTGATATTTCACTGTATCCCCAAAAATATGCTTCATTTTAGAGTTACTGCTCCTTGAGTCGCCCTGTGCCATGTATACTTACCCACCACTGTCAAGTGAATGGTAAGTTACTCTACCATAAGGAGAAAACAATCGAAATCATCCCTAAAAGTATGCTACAAAATAATTAAATTTGAAAATATCAATCACCAGTTCCTAATTCTATTTTTTAAACAAATGCCGAATAAATTTTAAATTAATGTATACTAGTGCCAACAATTGCAATCGAATTCAGCTATTCTAGCGTTTCCATCCTTGCATTTCTTCGGTCATTGTTGTCGGTCGTCGTAATGTAATGCCCATATTCTTGCCATGAACAGCTACTAGATAGACAGTGTCCAGTGAGTAGGCCTTTCTCTGGAGTTGCAGGAGAAATTGGGCGAGTTTTTGGCTCCACCCTTGCATATTGTGCGTGCGACTTTGCAGTTGGCAGTGTTTTCCCACCACTCAACAGTTTTCATCCGATCCTTTTCCCCCCCATCTGCTGAGAAGCCCTCAAAGTGATATAGATATATGTACATATGTTTCGTGTCCCTCTAGGCTAGCTCTGTTCCTTCCTGCCAGAGTGTCCGCCATCTCGTTGCACTCAAAGTCCCGGTGGCTGGAAATGGCCGAAATGTGACCACAACAATTACTTCTTGCATAAATTTGGACATATTCCTAAGTAAAACTTTCAATATTTCTTTCAATATACAAGTAGGTATTAATTTGGTATTCAAAGATATTCAAACTCATAGATACACGTACTGCTAGTTAATATTTTAAAACAACGCATTAGACTTAAGATAATTTTATAAATTTTTTCTGGAATAAACAACATTAATCCCTTAGTATCAACTGCTTTCGATCCAAATTTCAACTAAAAATTCCAGGCTGTATCGGCTCCTAAGATTTTGTTTACAGCTACTTATTATAACAATACTTTATCCGTCCCTTCCCTTCAACATGACAGTATTAGAACATGGTGTTGGTATGTGTGTTCGAGCTAGACTGATTTGGTCACTCTTACAGGCCTTTGTGCGGTAAGATGACACTCTGCCAGTTTTGGCATCCCGGCTAATGGTTTCTCAGAAGTTGTGAAGATGATGCCCAGCACTTAGGAGGCTCAGGCTTATTGTGAACTTAGCTGAATTCATTGAGCCCAATAAAAACCAAGGGGGTTCTAGCGGCCCCTCTTCGGGCCATCTGAACCTACCCTAAAACTCATGTACTTACTTGTACAAACCCCAAGTTCCACCTTGAAATATAAATGGGCATTGTGTGGTGCACACCCTGCCTTTGGGGCTGTACGAGTTTAGCTTCTGTTTGTGGCATATTATTTATTTGTTCAAAGTAATAGAATTATTATTGCAAGGTAATATGCAAGTGGCTCTAACTATAAAGTATAAACTAGTAACTAAATTGCATGAGATTGTTTGGTTGGTGGTTGATAACTTTTATGTATGTGTGTATGTGTATATGCATAGTTATGTGTAGGTATGTAGTATTAATACTTATTCTAAAACAAATTCATTTTTATAAAAAAATCTCAAAAGTTTCTACAAATAAGCCACACATACACTTTCCCGCATATGTATATGTTTGTGTGCATGTGTGTGTGTGTGTGTACATACCTCACGGTATGATTCCGAATTACAAGTATGAATTTACAATATAATGTAGACATTTTGCTAAAATTACACTAAATTTTTAATAACAATATTCGAGTAGTTGGCATTTTCGTGGTAGATGTATAATTTTTTTGTTGTTTTTGAGTTTTTTTTTTAAATGTAAGTTATTGGCCAATTTCGTTGTTTCTTGCTTTAATTTTTTAGTGAGGCTTATGGCTAAAACATAGTATGTGAAAGGCGCGTTGAGCAAGTTCTTAGAGAACGTTTAGTATACGCAATTATAACGGCATATTATTTATGTATGTACTCGTATATACTTGTAAAATTTCTTTGGAGCTGTGAGATTTCAATAGCAAAGTCTTTGGTGAGGAAATTCTTGAACTCTTACTTCTTACTCCACTCATATTCTGGCCCTATTCCATTTTTACAATTGTCTCGCGATCAACGGCACCATATTTGCGCTCGAACTCCTGCAAATGATGCTGCGCCATGGCATGCATCGCAATTGTGGCGACATTCGATTCATGATGGCCCAGGGCGGCCACATGCTGTTGCACGTTGTGCTGCTGCAGCAGTTGCAGCTGCTGATGCTGTTGCCGCTGCAATTGATATGCTGCCAACTCGTACGGATCATGCTCGTGATCATCCAAAGAGTCCAACTGTTCGTTTGATTGCTGTTGTTGTTGCTGGTGCTGCTGCTGCTGAGAATGGTGATGGGGATTGTGATGGTGGTGCTCCAATTGCTCCATTTTTATGATGGCCGGCGCTGTCGCCTCGTCCTCGGACATGTGCTGGCTTAAATAATAGGGTGGGGATGCTGAGGATCGAGCGTCCAGCGCTGACTTACACAAGGGCATCGTTTGGCCAAGAGCTTGCTGATACGGATTTTGCAGATTGATAATGCTGCTGCTGTTGTTGTTGTTGTTGTTGTTGCCGCTGCTCCTGATGCTGTTGCTGTTGCTGTTGCTGTTGATGCTCAGTGACGATGATGTGCTCGATGCCGTGGTCGGTGTTGATGTTGCTGTTGTTGTTTGCTTCGATGTTGCTGATGCCGTTGCTGTTGTTGCCACTACTTCCGATTTGATTGCCATATTGGAGGCCGAGACTGGCTGCATCAGGCTTATATGTTGCTGTTGTGCCAATGATGTTGGGCTCAGCTGTTGTTGTTGCTCCTGCTGCTGCTGCTGCTGCTGCTGCTGCTGCTGATGCGTCGGTGATGTCTCGCTCGTGTTGCTCAATTGTTGAGCTTGTAGATATTTCTGAATCAACTTGTTGTTATTGTCATTGTTGTTGTTGTTATTGTTGTTATTGTTGTTGTTAAAGAGTATGTTATTGTTGTGAATGTGGGTGGGCGGTGAAGCGGTGTACATAGATTGTGGAATGGTTGGTGTTGTTGTTGGAGTTGTTGGTGAATGTTGCATGCTGCAATGTTGCATGTTAATGGGCGAGATTTGCATTTGATAATTATGCTGGTGATGCTGTTGTTGTTGTTGTTGCTGTTGCAATGTAGATGTGGGCGACATGTTCTCTTGCTGCAATGTTGGTGACATGTTCAGTCCAACGTATTGTTGTTGTTGCTGCTGCTGTTGTTGTTGTTGTGATGTGCTTGATGGCGATAATGAGGATGTCATGCTGTGTGGTGTGGCTGGCGGACTGGCCACCGATATATGATCATTATTGCTTAGTGTGGATGCAGTTTGCTGTTGTTGTGGTTGCTGTTGTTGTTGTTGTTGTTGTTGTGCGTATGTCATATATGTGAGTGCTTTCAATTCTAAATGAGCGGCATTCCGACACACACATGATGATCGTGGGAGGGCGGAGGGGGGAAGAAAGCAGACAAAAACACAAAACGAATTAGGCATGCGTTTAATAATTGTAGATAAATCGATGAGAATACCAATGCGAGTGTTCTCTCGGAACTTACCATCAGTGGCATCGGCCAGGCTGTTGACCATATTGACATTATGGCAATTGTTGGCGGCAGCATTTGCCTGACTCTTCTTGGACTTTTCGCTCTTGGTGCCCTTCGGCTTCCGTTTGCGTTTCTATCGGAACCGAAAACCGTCAATCAATTCGACTTGACTTTGGATATACAAGTAGATGTGCGAGTAACACTCACCTGTATGGTATCCTTTTTCATGGTCAGTGGACGAGGCACATTGTGGAGCTTAAAGTACAGACCACAGGCATTGCAGACCGGCTCTCCGCCCGGATTGCGACGCCAGAGCGATGTATAACTCGTTCCGCAGTTCGAACACACCAATCCTGATCTTCGCGAGGCACTCTGCCGGAACAACAAATTGCAATTGTTAGTACTTAATTAGTCGGGCATCAGTGTGAGTGTGTGTGAGTATGTGTATGAGTATGTGTGTGTGTGTGAGTGTGAGTGAGAGAGAGAGAGAGGTGTGAGTGATTCGAAGTGGAACAAAATTTTTTAAGAGCTCTTCAAAAAGTTTCCAAATTTACTTCAGTTATCCAAAGCGCATTGAAGATTCATATATGTTAGATGGGAATTAAGACTAGAGTTATTATAGCACTATCGATTAATTGACTAAAAATATCAAATGGTTAGTTAGCAGGCTAGCTTATTGATTACTTCATTCAACTTTAATTTTAATTTGCGCTTCAATCATCGAATCATCTTACATTAATTACAAGTATAATTATCATTTACTAGGCGCTTGGCATTCTTTTGTAACATCTAACACAGCATTGGCGAAATGCAATGCTTTTTAGCAATATTAGTAAGGCGTTGTTGTTGTTGTTGTTGTGGTTGTTTTATTTTAATTAATGGACGACCTACCAAGCGTCTCGAATTGGCGCGACTAACGTGCTCCTCGAGCGTTGTGGCTGCCGCCGTTGCAGTCACGCCTGCGGTTGTTGTTGCCGCACCAACGGTACTTGACACATTTGCCGAGGCCTTACTACGGCTTCCGCCGGTGACATTATATGTGTAGTTCTTATAGAAATCCCCGCCTGATTCAGCGGCCACTGTAATTATGCAATTATTATTTGTTGTAATGAAGGAAAAAAAGTTTTCTTTTTCGTTTCGTTTCGATTCGATTCGATTAGTTGCGATTCGTTTCACTTTCAACTCTATGCCACGATCGGATAGATCATGGTTTAGGCATTTTAGGCATTTAACAGACTGAGCAGTTGCTTGGTAGAATGCTATAATACTCGATTTATAATAAATTCAATTAATTTTCTCTCTTTTTGTATTTGAGGGCTGTCTTTACTTTTACTTTCATACATATCTTTTCAATTCTTTCTTTATTGTTCAATTTATGAAGCGAGAACGTTGCACGCAATTGCAGGCTGGCTGGCGGATTTCTATAAGGGTTTTGGATTCGTTAGCTATTTAAGAGAATTTTGCAATTTACAAGAAAAAAATTTTGTTCCAACGTTCGTAAACAGAAAAGTTGTTGTTGTTTTTGTATTGATTTGTTTTGTTTTTGTTTTTTTTGTAATTGTTGTGGTTTTGATGTTAGTTAGTAATTAATTGATGCTGTTGTTGCTGTTGACATTTACCAATCTTCTAGGTTGTTTTATTAAGGGTCGATTCATGCCGTTCATTTTATGGTATAAGCCGCAGGCATTGCATAAATAGTGTCCGGTGTTATCACGTCGCCACAATGGGGTTGAAATCGCACCACAATTGACACATTCTCGCCCCTCAGTGAAAAAATTGGCATCGATATATGCTTCAAAATTTATAAAATCGTTTAAAGTTTGTATTTTGTATTTGTATTTGCATTTTTAAATGTTTTGTTTTAGTTTAAGTTGTGTTTAGCAAAACTTTAGTAAAGGCTTTCTATCATTTTTGTTTTGCAAAAGTTTTGTTTGATGTTGTTTTGTTTGGTTTTTGTTTGTGTATTTGTCTAATTTTGTTTATATATTTTTTGTATAGTTTTAGGAACTTGTAAAAATTAATTGAATTTATTATATGGTATGTTTAGGGTATAGGCATGTTGTACAATATTTCTTGGTCTTGACTAAATTCTGAATAGAACATTTACAAAACTCTGACCAAATGTGTTCAAGGCCACATTTGTTTATAAAAAAATATAACCTAGTAACCTACGCTGAAAGGCGTTTGTCCAATTTCGAAAGGAACCACGAGTATTTGTCGGCTTTGGTCTGAAAAAAAGTGCCACCAGTTGGCCACATTTGCATTTCAAAGTAAAAGTTTGCATAGGCTGTGCAAAGAATCTGGCAAATAGTCTGGCATCTGTTTGAGTGTGAAATCTTACCTACTTTTGAATACAGAATATTGTAATAGTGAGTCCGGGTTCAACCTGTGGCCACACGGCAGACAGAATTCACACTCTACAGAATGCGTGTGTGTGTCAGAGCCGTTGTGGTTTAAAGGATACTTTCTTTTAAGTGTTTATTTACAAAATGTCTGCGATTTGAAAGAAAATGTACCCCCAGAGTTGTGGTCTCTCAGTTCGAACCAGTTCGTTGCTCTGGCGTTAATTGTTTATAAAGTCTGTTACGATTCTAACGCCTATATACAATAATTAGAATAAGGAATTAGATAACAAAGCTCAGATTGTTCTTCCCAAGTGAACTGCTCATTTATTTGTGCATTAAATTTCATCTAACTTATTCTGATTCAACTACATTTTTCCAAACTCTTTCCACATTTTCAGAGCCCGTCTAGCTAACCCCCACAACTCCCTCAGTAAGTGGGAATCCTGTGAACTCTAGCCCTGAACTACTAGTATGTGAAAGGCCCAGCCTTAGAGCGTAAGTGTTGATGTCCAAAACTTACTTGCTGATAGCGAAGCCGAGGCCGAGAGATGGGCAGTCGAGGCGAGAAAACGCGCCGACTCGGCTGGACTGACCCCCGGACTCGTCTCCCCAATGCCAGCGGCGGTAGCTGCGGCCGCAACAGCAGCCATGACACGACCATTCCGTATAACATTTGTCGCTGCTCCACCACTCAGGCCGCCCAGCTGGCTCTGGCCGGTTGCATTTGTTGCGTAGCTAATTGGCTCGTAAGAAGACCAAGAGTCGTTCTGTAATTGCCAAAGAGGAGGAGACGGAGAGGACGGAGACGAGTGCGAAGAAGAAAGAAAAGAGAAGTTGGAATAAATGCTAGTCAAGCAGCTCGCAAAGTTAAAAGGTTCCCCTCCCGTGACTTACATGTGTGCGGTAATTTGTCAATGATGCATAGCCAGAGCGTTCGGCGCCACTGCCCGTCCCATTTGCAACGCCGGTGCCGCCGCCACTGCCATAACTAGCCGATGCAATGCGCTGGAAGGCGGGCAGAGTGCCGCCCCCGCTGCTGTGTCCACTCTTTGGTGAACCATAGTCATCGTCTAGCTCCAGATTCCCCAGTCCACTGTGCCCGCTGACCGCAGCCGTGGCTGCAGCAACCGCCGCTACTGTGGCAGCCGACGAGCTGGAGTGCAACAGTCCTACCGGTCCAGGACTACTCGACGTGGAGTTGTGATGCTGATGCTGTTGCTGCTGATGGTGGTGCTGGTGTTGGTGCTGGTGCTCCTGATGCAAATGGCCATGTGTGTTGGTGGGTGACGCCGCCGATTGCATGCCATACTGCATGCCATTGCTGGCCGATGTGAGCAAAGGTCCGGCATAGACTGAGCTGCAGGTGAAGAAGAACGAATGGTGAGGTGAGCTCTAAGAGAGTGAATTCCTAAACTATGGATACATCTGTATACAATTTACACATTCACACTCGAAAAGAAAGCAGTTAGCAGTAGAACTTTTTATACTAATATGATGGAAATTGTGTATTTGTTAACCCTAATTAAACCTTTTAACCAAACATGTTGGCTGTAAGTTTTATTTGATCGAAACTGATCTACAAATGCAGACATACGTGTATTTGATTTATTTTTTAGGGTTTTTTGAATGCAAAAACATTAAAAACCGATTTTTAATATCAACAGATAATTTAAAATTGCTTGCGATTTGAGATCACACGATCAACGTAACTTCTTTATACATTTAGCTACAGCTTTTGCCATAGCTACTTTCAGAACAAAGTTGAACTCTATGCTATGCTTTTGACATATAAACAGGCTTTCTAGGTTTTTTTTTGGGCAGGGTTCCTCTCTTCTCATGCAGTACAAAGTACCATATAGAGGTTTAAAGAAACAAAAAAGATAGCTTTTAATCTTGTCTCAAGAGAATATCAACGACGACTGGAGTAATGCTGAGTTTTCCGAATCTTTGTAGTTTTGGGACCATACAACGGTCCTAGACTAATCCAATAAAGCCCCCTTGCACATGTTCACTGACCAAATGAATGCCCCAAAGATGCTGGAAATTTATCAAAAAGCCAAAAGACAATTTCTAGTAAAAACAAGAGAATGAATCCGGATGCCAATCCGAAAGAAAACATTTGAGCATTTAAAAAGCTTACGCTTTAGGACACAATATTTATGTGATCGCATATGGCTCTAAAGCATAGTTTTAAGAATTATACTATATCTAAGTGCTTTCATTACCAATATCTAAATGCTTTTTATTAAAAAATTGAACATTACCCAAACTTAAACACTCAATGGGTACGTACCTATAGCAATAATTTTTCAAATACATATTATTATAATTTGAGAAAAACATATTGTCTATTGATTTGTACATATTCTCAAAAGGAATCTGCTTTTATTGGGTTTGTCGCGTTCCTTGTGGTTCTTATTATTATTTTGTTTGTTTAGTCACGTTCGGTCTTATTGGTACGTATTCCTTTTTAAGTCGTTATTGTAATTCAAAACTGATATTAACATTTCGCAGTATTGTTTATGTTAGGGCCTCGTGCTCTTAAGGGACTGTGCCAGCTTTTGCAGACCATCGTTTTATGTGAAGGCTCGTGCTTAGCGTGTTTATAACTGCCCTTGTAAAAGATATATAGTGTGAGTGTGTGTTTACTTATGTTACGAAAAATGCAAATTATTAGTTGGTTTTGCCTATGGAAAGTTACAATAAATATTTATTTATTTGAATAACAAATTTAAATAATCATTTACTAAATGGTTCCGTAGATCCTCATATTAAAAGTTCAGTTGCGAAAGAAAAGGGCATTTTCTGAAAGAGTAATGAACTTTAAAATAAAGATTGATTGCAACAAGTCCTTCAACAACAAATTCTGAATCACCCTTACTATAATTAAGGATTTCATGGGAGAATTTTGGGCATACTATATGCATTTTTAAAGCCTATTATAGGTTACAGAAACAAGCGCACTATTTTATTGTGTTCACTATTTTGTTAAACATTTCACTACTACACAGGATCTAATCATCTCGTATAGTTGTATTTAATTTTAATAAAGTTACACTACAACACTTGCATTAAGTAATCATTTTATTATGTTCTGTACTCGTATAGTCCTTCACAGAAGTTCGTTCACAAAAACAATCGAAACTCAATAAATACATATATTTTCTATTGTCATTTACAACCCTCTTTATGTGTTTTGTTCATTTAAATACAATTATTATTATTGGCTTTCTGATGCTGGTGTTTTAAAAACAAGGCACTCGCGCTCCAAATCGCACAAAAACTCAATTAACGGCCACACGCGGCAGGTGACTAAGGCGAGAAAATGCAACATTCGACGGCCCCCAGGGCTAAGCGAATAACGAAAAACGAATAATGCACAAAATTTTAAGCAAAACTTGACAGACGAAACAACAACCGAGACGAGGCACTCGCGTTTGCATAATGACTTCAGTCGAGTTTAGTTAAATTGTCAATACAGTCGCGGCGGCAGCGACACTTTCTGGCGCAGTTGCAGTTGCAGCGACAGCAGCAGCAGCAGCAGCAGCGACAGTATCGTAAGTAGTAGTGGACTGTGCAAAAAATCTTAACAAGATGTTCACAAAACTGCATATAAACACACATACAGAAGCACACACATACACGCACAGGTAAATGGGCTTACACTATAACACATAAGTACATGTATTATTGGAAAACGATGCGGATGTGTTCCAAATAAAGAAAATTGTTGGCGTCCGAAAATGGAAATACTATAATAATAAGACTGTTGAAAAATACACCACAATTGAAAACAAAAGCCTGGAGCCCTAGGGACCCTTAAGTGGGCGTTATCTGAAAGCACTCAACAGCCAGCGAACCCTATTTTAGGTCGGCCAGTGTACAACTCTTATTTACTAGTCAAATGGTAGAAGAATATGGAACTATTCTGAGTTTATAAAACTTTATAAAAGTTAGGTGATCTAGTATTACAAGAATTATCATAATTTTGCAGTACGTACAAAAAGCATACGGAAATATGCTCCAAAATCGAGCGGGTGTTTTGTTAGGGACAAATCTTTTGATCCTTAAATTAACAGCACATATGTGGGCTTGTGTTTTGTGAAAATCTAAAAGTGACTGCCGAATTTAAGAATTTGTAGAAAAAATAAATAAATATTAAAATAGCGATTAAATGCTGTGTAAAGAATCGAATTTTTAAAAATTTCGACTATGTCAAGAATCCCTGTGTATAAATGCCATAAACTGTTAAAAAAAACATCAAGAAGGCGATGAGGATGAACCACATCCAAAACAACCAACAATCAGTACCTGATGAACAGCAATTCAAAGAATTTGAGCTCGAAAATCGTGGATTGACTGACGCTGTTGGCATTTCGAATGGATCAACACCATTTTAAGATCATTTTTGTGCCTCATTCAAGTGAAATCACGTTTGCTTCCAAAA
The DNA here is from genome assembly GCF_003285725.1 of Scaptodrosophila lebanonensis. Lineage (NCBI taxonomy): Eukaryota > Metazoa > Arthropoda > Insecta > Diptera > Drosophilidae > Scaptodrosophila > Scaptodrosophila lebanonensis. The sequence goes on from NW_022060558.1 coordinate 4,337,266, forward strand.
ACAATTACACCACCGCACTCGATCTTTGTGACAAGAACAAAAACAAGACACATATCGTTCCGCAACCACTGTATTCGTCTGATTACGCTCCGTTCAACTTCTGGCTATTTGATAAATTAAGAAAGCCCGCTTGGACGATACCGTTTTTACAAGATTTTTGTTGCACACAAGTGAGATATAGCTCAAACATATCTTATTTCAAATACAGGTTATAGGTTATAATATCTTCTTGAAGATCTATGAGGAACATGGGAGGAAAAAACACTATGCAATTACATATAGTAATTGGATTAAAATTGTGGGTGCTAAATAAAATGTATTTTAATGAACCTTCACAATAAAGAATACTATTTTTCAGTTTAAATACAATTTGTTTATGGTAATTTGGATGGTAGTCTCTAATTAGATGTGCATACAAATATCGTAAATATGAAAATCTTCAAGCGGAAAAATATCAATCAAATTAATTATCTATAAAAAATATATTCAGGTTGAAATCAGCTTATATTAAAATGTAGTATTCGTTTTTTATATTTTTAGTGTTATCTGTAATTGCTACAAAAAAAAAACCCCGACAATCTATGCGAAACTAGCTTTTTATTTGTGACCATAATCACTTATAAATTTGAAAGATTCACACGCACGTTTCTGTATTGATAACAATACGAGTAGAATACAAAGTAAGTATGACAATAATTCTGGTGTCTCACGAATTACCAACATTTATGTGCCATTTTATATAGGAAGTGCAGTGTCGAGCTGAACGTTAAAAAAAGCACGATATAGTTTTATCTCAAGCTAGTTGTTGTTTGTTGCAGGTGAGTATTTTGCAAAGACTTCTTGTTTTTCACACACTTGAGCTTCGGTCTTTTGTCTGTATCTGCTTCTGGTTTCTGCAGCTAAGCTGTGCTTGAAATTTCTCAAAAGTCACATTCACGCGCGCGTCAGAGAACTCCATCCGCTTCTGAGACCAACAACCCATGGCGGGTGTATCAAGCAATGAGGCATCACAGCTATAAGTTCCGATAAATGCAAGAGCAATGAAAAAATCGACTTCTGGAGAAATCAGTTCTTAAGAAAAAAAATATAAAACTAGGCTTCTGCGAATGGTTTACAAATCGAACTTAACATTCGAATTTTCAAGTTTGTTCTCTCTCAGCATTTTATAGTTGTAGAACGAATCTCGAGTCAATCAATATTTTCTTATCAAATAATAGCGATCAGATTGTATGGGAAACCACTTGCGGAGTTTTCCTGCAATTAAAGCAAATCTAAGTTACGACTCACTTATGTGTAGATCGGAATGACCGACATAACTAGCTACTAGGAGTTATTAGAGTAACTATTTACCGACAGTCTTAAAACCTATTATTTATTTGAAACAGTACATTTTAGGAAACTAGTGAAGGATTTGAAAAAAAATGAAAAACCTAATAAAACCCATTGTTATTGCCTCTAACACTTTAAGCTTTTCGAATGTATTATTTCATTTTTTAATTTTTCAGAACTATTCCTACAATAAGTTAAGATTTGGACTTTGATTTCATATGTCAGCTGTTCGATACAGAAGTAGTTATAAATAATGTGCTGAAATTTATTTCAGATTTAGCTAAACTAAATTGAAATCACTTTCAGGAATACCACATTTATGATTTTGGCCCCTAGGTCCATAAGTGCCCAAAATATCAAGCTGATCGTCTTTTAGAAGATCGAATTAAAGGTGTTCAGGGTGCGCGTCGAAATACAAGCCTAATCCATAAATTATGCAAAGCACGACTTCTATTTTGAGCAAACGTACTCCCTTCTGTGGGTCCACCAGGTAACATTACCAGACATATATGTACGTATAGTATGAATATACAAACATACATATATGTATGTACGTCACTGTTTCGGTCTACATTAGGTTTCAACAACCCTGAAGTTGAGTTAAAAGTATTTCATTTGGCTATACCCGACGTTTTGTATGTCATTTAGGGGGCTTGAGTGGCGCGTCGACATACATAAATGTACCTATGTATGTGTAACATACATACATATATAATTTGTAGGTATGTGCCTATACATATGTATGTGCATACATAGGTATGTATGTAAAAGCTCGCATAGGAATATGAGAAACGGCTCACACATTTGAAACCGAATACACAAACAAGCTAGAAATATTCGCTTGAATTGCAGTTTGCAGTTTCTGGCTGTATTCTCTCTTTTCTATGCTAATTTTCGATGTTAGGCAATTCGGATGCGACAAGGCGGTTCCTGAAAATTGTCCCTAAATGCTGTAAATGCTGTAGATGCGGGCGCCACCGGCACCCCCTTATATGTGCTTGGAGTACGCTTCAGTTGTGGCACGTGTGAGGCCGAAAAAAGCAAGAAAAACTAACACGTGCTGCCAAGTTGGGCAGTGTAACCAGCATGACGTGGGCCACTATTTTGACCACATTTTATGGGACGTGACGCGTACACCTATTAGTCAACCAATTGCTTAAAGTCCAACATGTGTTCAGCTCAGCCAAGTCGAGTGCTAATATTCTCTTTAACATTGCAGCGAAAATGTGGAGCGTCATAGATTGAAGTTCCCAGTCCAGAATATGCCCCCAAGTTATGACTCAGCATTATGATGAGCGTAACTGAATGTTTAAAATAATCATCAAGAACTCTTGTTTATGAAATTGGATCACTTGTATATTTTGCTTTCTTTTACGGATCAGCTATACTGAAGTTGGTTACCGCGTCATCTTCATTGACAATTTTGTTTGTGTGCTTCAAAATAAAAACAAAATCATGATCGTACTAGCGAATAAAAAACAAACCCAGCAATTTCCAGCTCATTTATATACAAACGTAAGTATGTATGGGTGTGGGCCCAAACCTACCCCACATTTGGGCCAACAGATATTAAAAGCTCGTCCCCTACTTAGTTAGTTGCTAGCGTCTAGCCACAAAACAAATGTGTTTGTTTAAAACATTCCTTAGCTAGCCCCAGGTACAGGTCTCTCGCAAAAAAAAAAAAAAAAAAAAAAAAGATGAAACAGATTTATTTTTGCGCCGTATATTGGAATGCATATAGAAAAACCACCTGAGAATGTAGCAGGAAAATGCATAAGCAACACACAGTAGCGTTTTAGTATTCCATATAAGTGAGTTCCTTATTTACTTACAAAATAATATAGCAATATCTAATAAAGTATACAAGTATATATAGTATTTCATATGTTAGAACCGCAAAGTATACATACTCGTATATGAAAAGTGCCACATTATTTTCGCTTTGTTTTGCGGCGCCACTTTTTATTATTATGACAGAATCGAGCGAACAAAAAACAAGAAAACAAGAAAGTAACAAAAATCAAAGTCAATCATGAATCAGAAACTGAACGCCCTGCGATCAGCACCGATCATGACTTTTGTGAGTGCAGCGATCGTCTGTTGGCATAGACGTCGAGCGTCAAGCGGCAACACAGCGAAACGACTCTAAAGTTTTTCGTTGAAAGGCACGTGCATAAAACGCGTCAGGTGGTTCTTAAATTATTGTGTTTAACGTCGTGATTTTCACGGAACACTTCGACTTAATGTCCATAGTGTTCCCACTCTTCAAATTCCCGAATAGAGCCCTATAATGAGAGAGCCTTAGAGGGATTAAAATAATGCATGAAAGGGTATCTCAAATATGTGCCACAAAATCTGGTCTGTGAAAACACATTGATTTACAAGTAAATATCTTAGATATTTAATATTTATGCAACATTATATTTCAAAGCAAATAGAGACAAAACAAAAAAGATGAATTCTATAACCTTTAAAATTAACCAAAAATGAAAAATAAAAATGAATAAGTTAATAGCCGAAATTTGTAAAATACCCTACTCTATATAGTTGTAATAGAAGTATGTTTATTAAGGTGCAACAAAAAGAAATTTATTTCTTGCCAATTTTCGGAGCAGGTTACATGTTTTGAAATTGCACATTGCTTCTGGTCTAAGCTTAGATCAAATATGAGCCTCTTAGGACCCTCGACTCACCTGCTCTGTAAAACTGGACTCAGCGGGAAGTACGATGAATGCTCCGGTGTCAGACTGCCATAGCTGCTTCGATGCAATGAGGAGGTCGCTGCACTGGTCAGTTGGGTGAAGCTCTGTAAGGTGGCGACGTCACTGTTATGGGATAGAGCATGCGGTGTGGGGGAGTCACCACCCACGGAACTGGTCGAATTGTTGTGATGTTGCTGCTGTTGATGTTGCTGCAGCAAGTGCTCGTGGGGCATGTGATAAATAGTGGCATTGGCTTCTTTTACTGCGTGCAGGTCGGACACTGATGTCAACATATGGTAGCTCGATGTGTGATTGTCATCGAAGCATTCGCCCTTAAGGGTATCCTGTATAACCTCATCGATGTTCGGCGATGTGTGCGTTATGACCGAATTCGCTGTACTACTGACGGCCAGCACATGCTGCTGCAGATGCTGGTCGTGGGTAAGCGAGGTGGGCGCGGCCCCCGCAGCTCCATAGGCGTTATATAGAACAAAGTTGTTGCGCATTATGGGATCCGTAGTGCTGTCGTAATGATAGGGCAAGTGATGGCCCAGAAAATGTTGCGATGCTACCAAGGCCACGGCTTGCGAGTTAGCTACGGCTTGTTGCTGCACTGACAGATCGTACGCGCAGTCGTTATAAACAAGCCAATGCTGTTGCTGTTGTTGCTGCTGCTGCTGCTGCTGTTGTTGTTGTTGCAATTCTTGTTGCTGCTGCTGTTGTTGCTGTTGTAATAGCAATTGTTGCTGCCGCAAATAATTGTGTTGATCGAAAATTTCTAGCTGTTCTTGATGTCGTTGATTCTGCGCGTGCTCCTGCTGCTGCTGCTGCTCCTGCTGCTGATGGTTTTGATGCTGCTGATGTTGTTGATGGGCATAATTTGCTATAATAACAGAATTGTTTATGCCACGATAATGCAACGGCAGCTCATTGGCAGTGCGTGTTATTGTCGCTGCTTTAACTTCTTGTTCTTGTTCGACTTCTTCACATTTAATTTTGTCAACACAACACTCACTACTATTACTATTGTTATTGTTATTATTTGGCGCGTCGTTTTGCTGATTATTATTTATCACTGCAACCGGCAAATCTGTTGCTGTTACTGTTGTTATTGTTGTGGGTGTTTCTATGTTTTCATCACTTATCTCACTTTTGCACTTATCAACAATTTTGTAATATTTATCGCCAGCCAACGACGACGACGACGACAATAAAGGCGAAGGCGATGTTTCGTCTACCGCCTGTTTTCTAGCCACTGTTTTTGCCGTTGTTGTTGTTACTACGACCGCGCTTGCGGCTTGTGTGGTAACCGTTTGCTTTGCTGTTTCGCTGACAACTGATGTGAGAGCTGGTTGCTTGTGCGCGTCAACGAGGTTCTCGGTCTCCTGTGCGCCGCCGTCGAAGCGTTCAATGCTTGTTGTTGTCGTTGTTGTTGTGTCTGCGTCGGCCGCTGCAACCACCACTTCTGTAGCTACGACTGCGGCCTCTGCTATTATTGCCGTCTCTTTCGTTGCCTGTTGCGGTTGGCTGCACGCGTTTGATCCTGTTGCTTTTTCATTTGTTGTTATTGTGGCTGCAGCACTGTTGTTGTTATTGTTGCCGCTGCTGCTGGCACGCATTATACCGCAATTGATCTGTCCTGCCTTCGCTTGTTGTGTTTTGGCATTCGCCAAGGCTGTAGTGATTTTCATTTTGGCAGCGTTTGCTAATAAATTAGGTACCGGCAATCGTGACAAGCTCAAACTTTTATCCCTATCCTTATCCTTTGCTTTGTTCTTTTTGGTCATGCTTGAGAATTTACGCAATTCAATTTTATACTTTAATTGTGAATATACAAACAACTGTAGTTTTTGTGGCGTTGATTCACTGCGCGACTTCTGCTCCTCCGCTTGGAGCGTCGAACGTACCGTGTCGAGCGCGTTTTTTACACAAACTGTTACGGCTGCTGGGCTGGGCTGGGCTGATCGCTCAAAAACATTAAAAAAAGTGTTTTCCAAAAAAAAAACACAACTAGAAAAAAATCCAATAATAATGAGCACAAAACAAGACCCAGCAATTAACAAAAACTACAACAACAAATGCGACCACTAAGGCCAGCAGCATCCAGACGACTTACGGCTAAGCTGAGCTCTCTGTTCTCACCGCTTGTCCCTCTCTCCATTTCCTTCCATTCACACATTTACATTTTTGTGCTTTACGCTTTGCCTTTTGCTCCAAATGCCGTTATATTATAATCATAATTGCTATACATGTTGTTTGTACAGAGTCAGCAACAAAGGCGACGGCAACAACAATTACAAAACTACAGTTAACGCTCACTCTCTTACGTAGCCTCTACTAGGCTGACTCTCTTATTTATTCAATGTTATTGTTGTTGTGGTTCACGCTGCCTCCGGTTTTTGCCTTTTATTAGCCGACCTTATCGCACATACGCCACATATTGCTATCATTGCTCTTTCTCCCTCTGACAAACGCCACTCAATGCGTCATTTTTTAGCTACGCCTCTCAAACTCAAAGCAGCATGCTTGCCAGACACCAATATATTGATGATGCTTAACTGTTGCTATTGGTAGCAATTGTTGTTGGACATTACACATATGTATGTACATATATGCATACATATATAAGTATGCCTACTTACATTTGACTGTATATTCATACATACATATTATACTATATGTATGTATGTATGCTTGTATATAAGAATGCACCCATACTTTCTATACATACGTGTATGTACGCTTAGTTTGAAGTGATTTTGTTTGTGTAATTAACATTTGACATACGAACACGAATATTAAAAACATCGAAGTGACATTTTGAGAACTCTGAACATAAAATATGTTTAGTGTACAAATATTCAATCTTCGTGAACGAGCCCGACGATTTTTCTAACTTTTAGCTTGTCGGGAAAGTTGCATCCATATATGTATATATGTATGTACGTACGAATCCTTTACCAACAGCAACAAGTTTTTGCTTAATTTGTGATTGACATACTATATGGCATATTACATCTGTATGTAAGTCTCTACTTTATCCAGCTTCATCCAAATCCTAATGAATATTACGATAATGTTCGTCGGTACGCCCCCAAACCTGCAGCAAAATCTTCTGTTATACCTTTTTTTGCTACTGTTATACACGTTTGCGAATGCATACAGGGTAGTTACATACAATTTAAATCGTTGGCGCTTTTACATATAAATCAACCCGCAAGTATTAACGTACTTAAATGTAAAATGTTCATCGGCTAAATAGATTACCAAAAGCTCTCAGTAATGTGCATATATTTTAATACACACTTTTTCTGTAAATTAAATAATAAAACATAACAGCTAAATACTGACCATAGAAAATATTTTTTTAATCCGAAAATCTTTTGACTGTGAATTCACACAGTTTAAATTACCTTCGTCCATTTTCCCCAACGCCATCATGACAAAATCATTCCAATAAATTGCACGAAAGCGTATGTTTAACATTTAACAAATCTAAGATCTTTTTTATGGGTGAAAGGCTATAATAGTTTTGTGCGAATGTATGTAACACCCAGAAGGAGGCGTGACAGACCCCACAAAGTATTTATATTTTTATACCCTGTACCCGTAGGGTAAAAAGGGTATATTAGGTTTGTGCAAAGTATGTAACATACAGAAGGAACCATCTCCGACACCATAAAGTATATATATTCTTGATCAGCATGACGAGAGAAATCGATTTAGACATGTCCGTCCGTCTGTCCGTCCGTCTGTCCGCCCGTCTATAAAAACTGGAATAACCAAAGTTGGTATCCAGATTCTCCTAGGTCCGAGAAAGGACGAGTTTATTTTATTTTTGGTAATTTCCCCTCCCTTCCCCCTCTACAGAATTTCGTCAATACTGTCCACATTTCAAAAGCTACATAAGCCAAACTTTGCACACGCAATCTATATACTGATCTATATAATATAATTATCTACTTTTGGTTTAAATTTTATTTAATTCGGTCAATTCTAAGAAAAGTTATTAGCGAAACAAATTCTGGCCAGTACAACCCCCCCAAACTGCAGCAACAAGATCGCTCTTCTTCTTCCCCTTTTTGCTGCTGCTTTAAGCGCATATAACTCAGTGACGGAAGTTTACCTGGGTACAGGGTATTACACTGTCGGGCTTGCTCGACTGTAGCGTTCTCTCTTGTTGATCAGGGTGACAAGCCGGGTCGATTTAGCCATGTCCGTCTGTCCGTCCGTCTGTATGAGCGCAAGGATCTCAGAAGGTACAAGAGCTAGAATTACCAACCTTGGTATCCAGGTTCCCATAAGCCCTAGGCAGGCCAAGTTTATTTTTTACTCTGATACACCCCCCACTCACCCGCAATTCGTGTTTTTTTTAAAACTCCCGTAATTTTTGGAATTTTCCAGTTAGTGCTTATGTGTCCGTATGCCAAGTTTCACCATGCTCTGCTTGCAGCGCTGCCCGCAGCTGTTATTGTTGTTGCTTATATATACACGTATGTATATAAAGAAGCATAGACAAGTGATGTAAATGTAAAACTGTACATAAAGATGTCTTCTATGTATGTATTAAATCAATTTTCTTAATTAATTTAATAAATTAATTAAATTTTTTTTAAATAATTTAATTTTTTTATATATTTTTTTTTTAATGTTTCTTTTTTGTGGAGAGTAAAGGCTATTTTACTGTCGGGCTTGCTCGACTGTAGCTTTCTATCTTGTTTTTTTTTTTTGGTGGGTAATCGCCCGACCGATTGACATTAATTAGATATGACCACACTTACAGAATTTGTAAAACTGCAAGTAATTTTGAAATCATGGTAGCGCCGTCATTCGAACCGAGTCAAACTCAGGAACAAACAAATTTGAGTTCTCAACGAGCTTTCTTTTGTTATATGATAAATAAAATAATATAAAAAAAGAATGGAAGCATAAAGTTGAGCCGGCCCAACTCTTATATAACTTGTACCCACTTTTTTTAAAGAAAACAATTACATACAATTTTAAATTATTTTTAAAATTTAATCAATTTTTTTAAATATAAAACTATCAACACATAGAGCTATATGTTTAATATGTTATTTCCAGTTACAATAGCACACATTTACATTTCCATTGTGTCTATGCGTGTCTCTGTAAGTGTATGTGTGAAGTACAGTGAAAAAAGATAAACTTAGGCGAATTTTAGTGCTCTAACTCTTATACTTTCGGAGATCCTTGCGTGCTTACAGAGTGACGGACGTACAGACAGACATTTCTATATCGTCTGGTCTAGTCATGCTGATCGAGAATATATATACTTTATGGAGCCTGCTACACCTGACTGTTACATGTACACTGTACACTAAACTGGTATACCGTTTTACCCTTAGGGTACAGGGAATACAAATCATTTACTAAAGAGAAACGCGCGAAAGGCAAATATAATGCAGACCATTGAGTAAATAACCATCATAATATTTAATAAGAAGAGATGTGCTAAAAAAAATAGGGACTGTCTGACCTAAATTTTCACTGTACCAAGGATGCATAACTGGACTTCACTAAAAGCAACTCAATCTTCTGCTTTTTCAATAACCAACGTAATGGCCCGATTTTTCGATTAGGTTCTAAGTATGTTTGAATTATCTTCAGAGTTTGGATAAAAAGTGAAAATAAGCCAAAGTTATCAATAAAACTTATGATGGGCTTTGAACTCTGGACAATACGTATAAAAATAATAATAAATATGCTACGCATAAGCATAAAAAGAACGTGCAATTTGAAGTAAAATTGGAAACTCTCACTTCGAAATCTATCTTTTTGAAAATTCATTTGACAAGGATTATCTATGGATAATAAAATGTTTATCAAACATTAAATCGACTATGCTCTCTGGCTTAAATAATATTTATAGAGAAAACAATTTTATCCCATCCATAAGTTTAATATCAGTAATACAATCAATTCCAGCATTGAATCAACGATCACTTACGTTCCTGAATGCAAATGGAGAGCTGCGATACCTAGAAATACATTAGGAGCCGGCGTATGCGTACTTTAGTTCTAAAAAGTTCATGTGAATTTCAAATATACATTAATATGTATGTACATATATACATACTAATACTAATATAATACAATAGATAATAATGTGTATGTAAAAAAATGTCTGCTTTTGAGACGATTTTGTGTTTTGAAATGAAAGTTATATGAAGAGTGCTGGAATGAAAAATTAAAAAAAAATGTGAATCAGAAAAAAACTCTAACTCGTTCTTTCTCAGGCTTAAGTTCGTCTGGATTGGATACTCAGTTTTATCATTCAAGCTCTTAAACATGCAACTCTTATTTCGATTTTCGAAATAGAACCTTTTGAAAATGTATTTGATAAGGTTTATTTACAAAAACTAAGAGTTTGCTGACTCAAATGACTACCGATTAAAAATGGGCTTTTCAAAAATTAAATCTACTATGCTCTTGTATAGCAATACAAGTAAGCAGCATTTGTTCTTTTGGTTGAAATAATATGTGTAAAGGAAACAATTTTATAATATGCATACGTTTAATATCAGTAATATGGTTTTGGGCATCAATTCCAGTGTTGAATCTACGATCACTTACATTCCTGAGGTCAATGGATATGAAGAGACCACTTTGTGCATTCAATTAAAATGCAGTAGGACTTACTAAAAAAAATGCTGAAATGAAATGAATTTGAAAACGTAATCTTTGTAGTCACCCATTTAGAAAGGTTTGAATTTGAAGGGAAAAGAAAGGAAAATAAATAAATATGCCGATTTTTAAATCGTCAATAGAAAAATTGACTTGTACTTGCGACAGCCGTTTCGAAAGTAGCGTTAAATTGTTCTATAAATCAGGTCGCACTGAGCGGAACCGCTGTAGTCGCTGTAGATCAAATTTTGAAACTACTAACTACGTGCGTCCTCCACATAAGCAGCTTCATGCCTATTCAAAACGAAAAAATTTAATTTCAAACGAGTCGCGTGTAGAATTACAGAAAATGTTTCAGGGATATGCGCACAGGCGTAGGCGGCAAATGATCGCTGCAGTCGGCGCCGTGAGAAAAAAAATGCATATTGGGCATATTGTCGAGCCTCGGGGAAAGTTTTTCACTTGTGCCGTTGACTTCGTGTGCAATTTTCGGCGAGACGACGCGCCAAACTGTTGTCGGAAAGTCGTAAAAATATTGAATACCAGCGGCGACGGCAGAACTACTCGTACTTGAAGAGTCTCTAATGGCTGATTAAAAAATTGTTATATTTCAACCAAGACGACGATCGTAAAACTGTTGAAGATTTTTTGGGCATACCGGGAAATTTTATATTGATTTTTATGGCATTTTTATCGTTATTTGAATAAGCGGCAACTATGATTTGTTTAGACATTTCGACAAAATTTTTTTGAAGTCGAAACACTCGTATGTACATATCAAGTGAGTCTCGCTCAAGTGGGTCGATCCGAACCTGACGTGCTCTGGATTCTGTGTACGTACTTTTGTGCCGCATTTAACCTTTGCGGCCATTAAAAACATATATATGTCCACATAGTATATATGTTATAAAAAATTTTTAAATATGTATAACAAAAAACTGATAACGGCGCCAGCCTCTGAACGCATTGCAAAGTAGACAGTCCGCTCTAGTGCCTAGACATGCCTAAGGTCAGCGTACGGATCTTGTTTACGTCTTATATGCACACGCATACATACATATGTGTATATAAGCACTTCGTATTTACGAGTATGTACATGTATGTAATAGTATATATGTATTGATTTGTTGAGCTCCACAACTCTCCGCCTCATTAATAACTCTCTAATTTTTCTGTGCTGTAAGTGTAACTAAATTCTATGTGCGTTCTCGTTCAAAAAAATATTGAAAATTGAATTTTTAAATTCTGTTTTCTTTTGTGATTAATGTGACTAAAATGTTGACCTTGAATTATCGTCGAAAATATGAAACTTAGTATTGTCATGCCTAGTATGAACACTCAAGTTCCGGGAGAGCGGAATGCCTGAATGTCATTAAAACAACATACTTGTAAGTAATCTTAGACTGACGTCATATATAAAAGAGTTATTTCATTGACTTCTAAACTAACTAAAAATCTTCTATACATCATATATAGAGAATATTTGAAATAATATTTGTGTGAATATTTGTGACCTTTGTAGTCGGAGCTAGCATTTTTGCTGCCCCGTTTGATTCCGCGTCAAACCATAAAAATTTCAACCAGCTGTTCAAAAGTTATGAGCAATTATAACATTTTATATTGCACTTTTTTAAAAAAAAAGGGGTTGTTTTATTCTATTTTGTTTGTAAAACTTTTGTACATCGGAAGTAGACAAAATGTATTAAAATGTTTGTTTGGGGGTTTTACCGTTATACCTTTCACAAAGGGTAAAATATTTATTTGTGCAAAGTGAAAAGTGAACAGGCAAAGGGAAACATTTCTTGATCAGCATTAGCAGCCGCGTCCATTTAGCCATGTCTGATCGTCTGATTGTTAAGAAAGCTTTTACTGCTGTTTAGCCTCAACTCTACCCTTGCAAAGTCCATGGACTTAACATGAACGCTCTCGACAAATGATCTATTTCCATAAAAAGGAAGCCTCTGTCTTAGTTTCTTTACAAACTTACACACCATAGAAAACGTACCCTTGAACTTTAAAGTGTAAAATGTGAAGGGTATTTAATTAATTTGTTTGTTTCCTTGATTATTTACATACATACTCGTATCTTAAGTCGCAAAGTTATCAGAACCAAATTGTGATACTGTCGTGAGCATGTCGAATTGAACTACAAGTATTACTAAATTGGTTCAGAGAAATTAGAGCACTGGGTGGGGAGAAGTTGCGGTCAAAACCCTACACTCTTTTCAAATAGGTGGAAAATATATATAGCTATAGCTTTTGCTGAAAATTTGAGCAAATTTTGAGACAACAACTAATGGACGTATTATGAAAATAAGAAGTAAGTGTGAGGCACGATAAAGACCATGAATAAAAAAAAATATGCAATATAGAAATGTTGACAATTTGGGGTTCAGAGAGTGGGCGATCCAGGACTCCTTTACAAGAAATGATCGGACTATAAGATTTGCCCTCTAATTTAAAGGCCCGCTCTTCATGAATGGTCTATCCCTATCGGGAAAAAACTTAGCAATCCATTTACCATTGCCTTAGTAGACGATTAAAAAAATTTTTCGCAATTGATGTGAAGCTGCGGTCAAGGTTTCGAAACACTGTGTATTTTAGGACAGGTTTCAAACATTTATACAATATTAACTTGCAACTAGGGGTTTATAATGGATTTACACATATTTTTCATGAGGACACTAGATATCGGAATTAAACTAGAATACAGCATTTAAAGATCCATTTGCTAGTACACCTAATTCTATTTTTACACGGGAGATTGGTTCCAGAAAAAGACGTGTAAAAAAAACGTGTAAAATAGACATTGATCATATGTTATTTTGAATCATGTTAAAAGGAATAATGTCGTGCAACCATGTACCAAATTTTTAAGTTTCAAACCATGTTATTTCAAAACAGTGTAAAAAATACCGTGTAAAACAGAATTAGGTGTATTTTATAAAGCCATTTGTTCATATTTATTTAATAATTTTTATCATAACATAGGTATTCCATCAACCATCCGTAATCTAATTTTAAATTAATTGAAAGAACTACCACCAATTATATTTATTAGTGAAATTGCAATTCCCCCAGTGGCACGATTTGTGGCTTAATAATGTCAATTAACATTAAAAAAATTAGAATATCAACACAAAAGATGCTTACAATATTACTTCTAGTAAAAAATATGAAACTCATAGCCCTTAATATTAATTGGGTACTTGACATAGCATTTTAAGATTCTCATGTGAGAAAATCTCTTTCAACATCGTTTAATGTATTAATTATACTCTGTACATGAAATGTACAGAAGTATATTAGGTTTGCGGGAGCTGGAAAATGTAACAGGCAGAAGGAGGCGTGGCAGACCCCCCAAAGTATATATATTCTTGATCAGCATGACGAGAGGAGTCGATCTAGCCCTGTCTGTCTGTCTGTCCGTCCGTATGAACACCTGGATCTCAGAGACTATAAGAGATAGAGACACCAAATTTTCCACAAAGATGCCTTATATACGCTATACGAGTTTGTTTTATTTTTTTGATTTTCCACCCACTTCCCCCTATGGGGGTTTTCCCGATTTTCCATTCGTATAATCGCCTATATCTCGGAGACTATGAGACCTAAGAACACAAAATTTTAGTCCAAGATGCCTTGTGTGAATATGCAGAAAATGTATATTTTGGAATTTCCCTCCCTTCCCCCTCTCCCCCGCAAATCGTAACTCCCGTAATTCTTGGAATTTCGAACTAAAATTTTGCAAATGCCCCCAGTTAGTTATTATGTGTCCGTATGCCAAGTTTCATTATGATAGACCGAACACCGAGAGAGGTAAAATCGATCCAATTTTTTTTTTTCTTAATTTTTTTTATATTCTATAACTATTGTAAACATATGTACAGAGTATTTCAAAGTCGGGACACCCGACTTTAGCTTTTTTACTTGTTTTTTAATAGAGTTTAAAGTGTTTAAAAGGGCAGGCGTGACCACGAAACAAATTTTAAGTTAAAGAAGCTGTTCTGTTTTACTTATTAAATTGAAACTTTGTTTAGATCGGTTCTCAATTTCAAAACTTAATTAGACCTAAATCATGTTTCAATGATTTTTAGTTACTGTGTAATTTTTTCTTAGTCTACTTTAAGAATTGGTGGGGTGTGAATTTTTTTATAGGTACGTATTTGTAAAACTCTGAATCAAACAAAAGAATTGATTGACTTTGACACGTTTTGGAATCGTAAAACCTTTATAATGCTACATCGGGATCATACGAAGCATATGTCTTGTTCTAATTCAAATTCCCCTCTACACTCTACTTTAAGGCTTCAATTTAAAATCGCCCACATTGTGCATTACTGCCCCACCGTCTAAGAATATTCGTTGGGTTCCCACACTTGAATGCGGAGAACTTTCCAACCGCAACGTTATGCTTTGCTAGATCCGATAGCACCTAACCTCATTGTGGGCCCGTTTCTGCATGCACACATACTTATACAGATATAAAACTTATTCACGTAAGTCAGGTAACTACATGGAAGCCTATTAAACGACATGTATTGGGTTCAAATGCTAATAACGGTAGGTTACCAACGATGTAAAACTCAAGCAATTAAAATGTAAGTCATGGCTAGAGTGTGCGTCGTGTGGTAAGGAACCGCTTGGATCCTAAGTACTTTACAAACTGTGAACATAAATCATCAATGGACCATGGAAAACGTCAAACAGCAAGTGTATATATCTGCTGGTCTCCAAACAGCATAAAGTGTACGCTAATGATGTGATTTATGATATGTCTCCAGCATATACGACGAGTAAAGGATAATGCCTGTAAGTGCCGCATTTCACACTTGAATTGCAATTGTGAATGAGCTGTAACAGCGAGTCAAAATACACATGTACATACATACATACATCATACATATTTATGTACATAAGTACTACTTGTATATATCGTATGGTTTATGTTTATGGCGAAATAGGAATAACTTGGGAACACAAAATAAATTCATTTTATACGTTCATACGAGTATTTATGTACATTTGTGATGTGAGTATTGAAATGTGGTCTATATAAAACCAAGGCGACCTAGATCATGAAAACACTCTGTTTGCATATCCCATGAGACCCGACGCACGCACATAACATTTTTATGTAACGAGTACTCTGCGACTCCTCGTAACGTTAGGATTATCCGGCACGACAACAAGAAAACGTGGGTTAACATTATTTTGACATATTTATGACGCACAGAATAAGTTTCAGATGCACAAACAAGTGCCATCTACATACACAAGACCAAACGAGAATAAGGCGATCGGGCAAATAATACGACTACTATATACACTAGTAAGAGAACTATTTTATTCATCAGACTGGATACTCCACTACTATGGTCCCTAAAATACTTTACCTTTAACTATTCACCTACATAAATATATTACAAAATATCACTATTGTAGAATCAAAAGCCAGAAAAATACAAAATTAGCACTTAGAAAATTATTAGCTATCCTTAAAATAGCTTAAATGAAATTGATATTGCATTCAAATAGATTAACTATATATTGAGGGGAAGGATACAAATAATAATATTAACAAATACTTAACAGATGTTAAGCACAGCGGGTAGAGCCGAACCAATGTTTATGGATATAAAAACGTACAACTACTAATTCCTTGATTTTAGTTTGTCTTGTCAGGATAGATTAAAGTTCAAATAAAATCGGTAAAATTACATAATTTGTCTAAGCAGCAATGATACAAAATTTTATATATTGTCATACAATATTTTTAAGCCATAAGATGTACTTATATCACAATAATGATCCAGTGTATTGTACATTCTATGTGGAAGTGACAAACAGTATTTGAACAACAACATACCCTACTTAACCACTTTAAGTGCGAAGTGTATTATAGAAAAGAAATCTCACATATCAGCGCTGTTGAAATATTTATGGATTTTTAATATTTGGGCGGCAGAATTGACAATATACATATATTATAAATACTCTTAAGGATCTATTTCTATCATTTCGCACTTCAAATGGACTATTGAAATAAGCGCCGTTCCATCCCTTAATCACCAATTATCAACGACGTTATCTGGTAGGATTATGATGGCTATTATGCCACTATGAAGCCTTCTGCTTCTCTGATAATATCGGAGGAAGGGTTTTAAGTGTGCCGCTAACTTTCCTCAAGTGGTTTGATGTTTCTGGAAGTACCGATATTCTATGCGTCTTATCGGATGTATTAAAGCGATATCTTTAACACCCTGTTTAATGTTGCGTCTATATTTGACGATGATTTTCTCTAAATCCTAAAAAATACTCATATGCTTTTAAATTTCTATTAAATCTATCGTGTGCAGAATTTTAGTCCTTTATACAAATTTTGACAAAAATATGATTTTCCCACAGCCCAAAATAAACAAAACCACATGAGTTTTAAACTATTTAAATAGACGTCAAATTAGAAACTGTCAAGAAGCCACAATCAAACCAAGAGATTAGCAGTAATCCGCCATCCCAAGGACCTCATTGACATAATGTTAAGCAAAAGTCGCCGAGGCCCGCAGGTAGCGAGGCAGACCTCAGCCACGTACCTGAGATCCATTTATTGTTTTGAAGGTAAACAGAAAATGGAAACACGTGCCGACAGGATCACAATTGATCACAACATGAAAAGGATAACAGATATGTATCTATGAAAGTTGTTTGTTGTTCATGACCGAGCTCACAGGATGATGCACTTAGAGTCCTGACAATAGCAAATAAATAACAAATAAATAAACAAACATCAGCCGCAAAGAATATAAACAAATACATATTCTGTTGTTTACAATCTCACCACTTTTCATAGCTGGCGCTATCTAATTATGAATTCAATGTCACCTATATGGAAAGATTTGCATTTTTAAGGTAAAAATATAATGTTTTGATAGTATCTATTAAGCTCCAGATTTATAAAAACTATCAATTTTGGAGTAAAAATACCTGCGAAAATGCTGCGATTCTCAACCGTCCTTTTGGTTGTGTCTTGGAAACTAAGAAAACTGTTGACAGTTCGCAATTTGTCTCTTTTTTTTTTTTTAGAAAATATAGTAATAGGTAAAATGTTCATTTAATTAATTCGAACGATATTGGTGACTCTTCGAAATAGGATGAAAAATGATTTTCACAAAACACTGCCATTCTGTATCTCATGCAGGAGTACAAAATTCTACGATTTAATCGTAGTAATTACGCTCAGTGATATATTCATCACATGATCGACCAGAATATGGTGGTGCCATAACAAGTTATTAAATCAGAACATCGTTTGGAACAAGCGGGATAGTTATACTTCTCGAGACATACAAGCTTAACCCCGGATAAGAAAGTTATGCCCGTCGAGAGATCAGTGGAAGGAAAATAAATCCATAGGACACGTGGTTTTTAGAGGAGGCAAATAAAACTTTACTTTAATCGCTACCATCCGTAGTAGGTCCAGTCTCAAATTTCTAAACCTTATAGAGGTCGGTTTTGAAGTTTGGATGATTTTTCTATTTTTCAGCAAAGATATTTTTCATAGAGGATTGTTTAAGATATATTTATGATAATACCATTAGTATTGAGTATATCAATAAAGCAAGCTGAAGTAGTTCATTCATAAAATATTCGAACTCTTTGTTTACCAGTTAACCAGACAGGGAATACCCAACCAAAACTGATGAATGAAAATGAAAACTCACGGAGCTCATTACACCTTTCAGCAATGTACTATATGTACTGGTATGTATGTAAGTGAAAGTAGGGTAATTAAATCTGAGTTACTGCTTTGGAATAACCACAACAGGATGGTAATGAGCTCTCAAGGAATGGTCTCTTACATCAGGGCATATCCTGTCAAATACATTAGCTTGTGTCAGGTAAAATCAGCAACGACAGGTACGCCCCAGACAAACAATAAACTGGAACTGCAGGGTCTTTGTTTTATGTATATGTAGGTATGTATGTGTGTGTGTATGTATGTGAGGTCGGTTGCCTCGTCTGAGACAATGGTCGTAATAGTTCCCGTTCCCCAGGACAGACGACTTTGGCGTACGCTGACAATTAAGACAAATAGCAAATAGCAGAACACATACTCGTAAATGTATCTTTGCCGTCCATGTCCATGTCAGTCAGCGCTATCGTTTGGTTTGGTTTGTTATTTGTTTTACGGAATTTCACGAAATTCCTTTTTTAAATAAGCCATTATGCATACACGCACTACATTTTAATGTTCATTGTATGTTCGTGTCTGTTGTCATTGTTGTCTATTTTATTTGGTTTTCCAATGCTCATCACGTCATGCAAATGTTCAGATTTCAGATTTTTGGTTTTTGCGGTTCCATTTGTTCTCGCGGCGGGGCTTTTATTTTTCTTGGACAAACTGTTCTGGCAATGTTTGTAGTGCGGTTTACATCGGGAACTGTGATTCGGGAAGCGGAAAGCGAGAATCGGGTACGATGTTGATGGTACAGTCCACGTGTTGCTATTTACTTAAGGATCGGGAACGTTATCAGTTGTGAGATGTTTGCAAAAGTTGAAGCAATCGAATTGGCTAAGTGATCTATGGCCACAACTATAGCCATAGTCACAGAGTCGGGCAAGTTGCTAGGAAAATTACCATCGCAAACACAATGGGAAATGTGTAGCAGTTCCATATCTATAATGAGCGCAAGGCGTAAATATTTTAAATGATTTTTTTTTCCTTTTTTTATTTATTCATATTTAATTAAATGTGGTCTGAACTTTGACAGGAAGTCGCAGAACCCGCCGTTGTCCGCTCCATTAAAACTTACTATAAATATATATACACAAATATGTATATTTCTTTTGTTTTGAAATGTTTCAAAGCGACGCGGCAACAACGCTTATTTTTCTTCAATATACATACATACATACATACATACATATATAAAAATAAATACACATGTACATGCACATATAGTAAGTATATTATTCTTCATATACAT
This sequence comes from Scaptodrosophila lebanonensis, assembly GCF_003285725.1. Lineage (NCBI taxonomy): Eukaryota > Metazoa > Arthropoda > Insecta > Diptera > Drosophilidae > Scaptodrosophila > Scaptodrosophila lebanonensis. The sequence goes on from NW_022060558.1 coordinate 4,356,932, forward strand.
TTTACTGTTGTGGTTGTTGTACTCATTGGTTGATAAGAAATTGTACAGCGCCGTCGTCGTCGTCATCGTTACCAGAACGACCGCAGAGCTCTGCCTCGGTCGCTTTTTTTGTGCCGCGTTCAATTTGTAGTCGGCGGGCTCCGGGCTCCGGGCTTGGGGCTTGGAACAAGTAAGTGTTCATATAAGTATATACATACTATATGTATGTACATGATATATATGTGGGGTATTGGTCTCTGCCAGAGTCCGTGTACATAGTAGCGGCTTGCCCGCGCCATGGCAGTGTTCGTTGCTGTGCTTTTAGGTTCGTTGCTCGTCATGCTGGTTTCTTGCGATCCTCATAATTCTTTTTTAACATGCCTGCTATGTACACAAATATATACTACGAGTATATATGGCATTTATATACTTGTATTTATTCGACAGTTACATATACATACATACATCCATTTATAGTTCAGACTTATATACTCAATCTCAAAGTGCAAGGTTAATGGAAGCGTTCCAGTGTAGAACTTTTATTACAAAATCCTATCTAATGAACAAATGCAAAATGCATAAATAGAGAATATATTAATAGTAATTTGTAACGAATTTTACTCTAAATACCAGTTCAACTTCGTTAAAAATCGTCAAATTTTATTCAATCAATGCATTGAGAAATTGAAATGAATTAGAATAGAAGAGAATGCAGAAAAAAGACATTAAAAGACATTAAAATGCATAATCAAAAAAGCTACACATATAATTCACCAAAGAAGTGAATGTGTCGAACTTAATCCCAAATACAAATTACTAAACTGATATTGAATGTCGTTGAATTTTTGAAATCGATAATAATGCTCAAAAATATCAGGCTACTGTCATAATTCGACGTAAATCAATGGAGTGTATCCTTTTTTTTCAGGGATTACGTAAAATATTTTCTTTTGTTTATAAATCAAATCAGTTTTAGAGAAGATTGAAGGTAAGCGATTTTAGAAGTTATCTTCGTATGCTCCGAAGCGGTAGCTTATAGTGCTGCATTGTGATAGGCGAACTATAAATCGTGTTGCATCCGTACTATCTAATCTAATGCTCCATTCGTTTCCAATGGCTTTTCAAACAAAAAAGTCTAATTTTGAAAAAACCGGTCTATATTAAGTGTATGGTTCAGGATTTGGAGTCATCTTGTTATGATGATCAGCTAGGAACTATAAAATGTGTTGTATTATTTTCTCTTCTTAATGTTACAAACTAAGGACTTATATTATAAATAATATTATTCCCTTACAAAAATGTAACGAGTGCTCTCACTTCTTCGTTCGAAATTATAATCTGTGGTCCCTCAAGAAAGATTGAATTAAGCACCCTAATCATCATTTAGTTCCGTTACAACGGCTTGCAACGTCTTGTTGAGATACATATGTATGTGCTAGCTTAAATATCAGCAGAGATATTAGAGAACTACAGCTTCTTGCTATTTTAAAAATGCTTTATATTTCAAAATTAGGTACATATGTAATACATATAACTTTTTTCAAATTAACTTAAAATCAGCATTTTAATCAATAGGAACTGAATCTAAAAAAGTTATGAAATCTTGGGAGATTATTTTATTGTTTTGATTTGCGCATTCACCTTATAGATACCCAAGAATATATATATTAAAATTTTCTTTGACGCAATACACATTATAGTAAATTTAAAAATAATTGAATATAATATTTAATATCGAAGACGAAAAGTTCAAGCTTTTAAATGTTAAATTATTTTAATTTCTATCATGTCGAACAATATCACAATAATCACAAACAGCAACATTTCTTAAGTATAGTAAATTACGGCTTTTTCATTACCTGTAACTCATTTATCCATAGCTAAGGCCCTTTGGGTGCTGGTCATCGTCCATACATATTCCAGAGAAGATGCGCTTAAATCGATCGGATCGGTGTGCGGCTCGAGCCGTGAGCACGATCCATAATTTTTCAGCACGCTCATTATGAGGGGCGTTCGACATGTGGTCTGTGATGATGATGGGTTGCTTGGGCATCTGGCACCACTTGGAAACACGCACGCACACTCACACTCACACACACACACACAATTGCTAAGCAAGCGTTAAATGTTCTCGTTGTCTATGGTAAGTGGATTTTTCGTAGGCGTCAACATTGTTTATGCGGCCAAATAAAAATGTCACACAACTCTTTCGGGCAATTCCGAACGGTGGTCCCGGTCCCAGCGCTTCCTGGGCTGTTGGGTAAACTTAGTCCGTTTGTGATTAAATATTTTTGGCATAGCATCTTTAAAGGATTTTCCATGCATACGCTTGCCCCGACGCAATTCTGTTGATGTCACAAAAAAAATTTCTCCGTTGCACGCCCACTAGAAATTGTGGTGATTATCAAGCGGTACGGCCCACAATCTACCGAGCCACAACCACTATGTACATATTTACATACATACGAGTATGTGCTTGACGTACATATGTACATATGTTTGTATGTATTTTTCGCGACACAACGAAGGCAACAGGACCACCGCCCGCCCGCATTCCTGTTGCGAGTTGGCCAAACGATCCCGATCCACCGCGCTGACTTATTATACTACTGCAACTTTTCAAATTCTACGCGTACGACCCACCAAAGCAATACGAGTAAAATATTCTTGATTAAAACTTATCAGAGCACATTTCATATCACCTTTTCAAAAACGCAACACAACAAATATAAAATGAGTAACACTCGTCAGTCGGTAGCTGTAGCTATTTGTTATCGGAAAACGGCCGAACTCGTTGCTCGGAGCGATATAGTTTGGCAGGCACGCCGATTGTACCCAGACCTAGACCCATCCCAGTTGATGGCCAGACGCATCGGGTACCCGCCAATTAGAAGATATTGTTTGCTAGGAGTACCACTCATCTCAGCATATACTACATACATAGCTCCTTCACATGCGCAGTCAGAGTTTGGAGAGTTACTTATGACATATACTCGAGTGTACTGCAATGGAGGGTCCCCATAGTATTACCAATGCGAACATTTATATGAAGCGTGCGAGTAGTTTCAAATAAAATCAGTAAAATTTGACAGTTCCTTCTTCTATTTAGATTTATACTTATTTTATTTAACCGTAATCAGGTTTAGCATGGAAAGCGCCAAAGTGGTTTCCTATATCACAACATAATCATATTTAAAGCGTTATCTAATAAATGCAATGACTTTAATAGGCGGCCAATGCATACGACCTTGTCGCTATCAAGCCACTCTATTAGTGATAAAGAGTGTAAAAGTGTTATCATCATGAGAGAGCGCCAGCATGTCTGGCTAGCAGTAAAAATAATACCCACCTTATCGTATGTTTTTATAAAGAAAATGCGATAAAGATGTTTACAAACTGCTTACTACAACAATGCTTAAAGGAATTCCTTTCAAATACATACATACTTAAACATATTTGCGTGACGTCACCAGTGATAAATGCACACATCTACATATCGTAAACATTTATAAAAATAAACGGATACATACATACATACATAGCAAAACACAAAGTATAGAAAAAATATACAAACATGCACACAATGCAAAAAATACAGATAAGAAGGTAAGGCAACCTGCATAAAAACACAGACAAGAGTTAATGCAAGCGCCGTTTGCTCCAATACACACAAACATACGTACATACATACATGTATCTGATAAAATTCTGTGGGTGTGGCTGCATGCGCCAGACTCTGGCTTATCGGTAGGCCCAGCACCACTACGTAACGCCCCGGAAGACGCTTGCTACTGGACAGAAGATAAGCTCATAAGATATGTCCAGGCACAAAGACCAAATGCTGGCGTTTGCACAGCTCAGTGGTAGTGCCAGCAACAGTGCCGGTACCAGTACCGGTACTAGTATCAGCTTAGAGAGGGCACTACCCACTTTTCACAAGCAATAAAACGACCGACCAACAATTGAGCTATGAGTCACCATCAAAATAACTCATTGACAATAAATTGATTAAATAAATTCACTTATTTTAAATCAATTCCAATATACGCGTCCCTCAAATATAAATCATATTTAAGCAGGGTTAAAATTTATAATAATTATATTATTATATAATGTAAATATAATGCCCAAAATCCGTGCTTAAATAGCTAATGATATTGTATCTTTTTATAAAAAAGTGCATTTTGCTTATCCATCGACAAACAAAACTTTCGTTGTATAAAAATAATGTATTAAGTTATATTAAAAAGTAAAATTTTAACTAGAAATTAATGCTAGAGTGGAGTCTTAACACCCTGTATCCACTCTCACAAAATAATAGAAATAAATACAAAAATGTAAAAATAATTTTAATATTTTTCTGAAATAAATTGAAATACAAATTTGATCAATTAAATAAAATTATGTGTGCAGTACGGACTAAAGTCAACAACAAGAAGAGCTTCGGCAGAGATTATGGCTATAACTATCAAAAATTACGGAAATTCCGCAAAACTGTATAAGCAGTAAGTAAGCGAGAGAGTTGGGGGATCTTAGGAATAAAAACAAAATTGAACTAGTAAACACTAGTTATATGTATATACATAGGTACATCCCAAGTTTGGTTAGACGGCCATGGATATATCGGGCGACTCGTCTTGTCATACTGTTCAATTATATACTTATATACTTTGTGGGGTAGCACGTCCTGCCTATTACATAATGCAGTTAGTACAAACATAAAAGACGATTTTCATGAGCATATACCATACACTACTATTCAGCTTCAAACATTAGAAGTAATTAACTTTTTAATCTTGCATTTAATGCATAGTTGACCAATCTCGATGAAACTGGGCATGAGAACCCACAATCGCTAACATGACTTAATTGCTAGTCCTGTTACCAATATCGTGGGAGTAGAATATATTTCCAACGCTTAACACTTAACAACTCTTTTATTCTTTAGGTACAGGTTATAAGAAAATACGTTAATCTGGAGAGAATGACCTTCGAAAGAATTTTAAAATAATATACATACATAGCTGTGTAAAGTTTAAAATGAAAGTACGATCACAAATCGTATTTGAGAATTGTATACCCTCTAAGCTATACATACATACATACAAATTTGCCCTGACTGGCTGACTGATTGGTGATCAACTTAAAGGCCAAAAGGTATTTTTCATCCCATCGAATTAAAACGTGGCAAGTATTTCAGCAACAATTCCTATTCCCCTCAGGCGACCCACAATCTAGTGATGGGAAATCCAGCACAGCATCAAGTCAGACTGTCTGCATGCAACAGTTCAACAGTTCTTCCATACAAAATATAAATAAAGTACAAAAGTGCTAAAAATATATCAAATATTCATTAATTATATTTCATGTAAGTATGTCACGAAAACCGATACAATTCTTTAAAAAATATATTAAAACTGTATTTAAACTAAAAAAGATACTTCTATCTTGACAAGCTATTTTGCTTTTAAAAACCTAGCACCCTTTCCCAATTCCTAGTTATCAAATTCAAAACAACATAGAGAATGCACCGATTTTGATTCAACAGAATATAACCCTTTCAGACCCCACGCCAAACCAGTGAATATTTATTTATGATTTTTGAAACATATGTTCTTTATATTATGAATACATGGAAATTCTCTTAATGTCTAGGTTTCGCAATTTTAATATCCTTCTGGGATTTTAGGCACATGAATTTTCAGAACATCCGTTCAACATTTGAGCTAAAAAGCCATTTGTTTTGCTCAGTTCCGTATAGACTAAGAAACTCCTCAACCGATTTTGGTGGGTACTCAACTATAATCAAGGCTCTAATCAAAGCCATAAAAAGCGATGGAGGTATTGGGAAAGATGTGAAAGATCAGTGGCGCAGCAACGCAAGCCGGATAGTTTATTACATAAGATTTATTTATTAAGTTTGTAATAAACATGTCTGTGCACCAAATTTTGTGTCGGTTATGATGTATTGCTCTAAAAATTCTTCTTCGGTTTGGATATGTTATCTGTATCCGTCAAATAAAACGCTCTGATTTAGATTAAACACGTTAAAAAAAATAAAGTTAACTCGACACTAAGGAGCATGTGAAAATGGGAACAATTCTGGGCAAATAAATAACTATAAGCGAAATATTTAATATATGTATAATGGCCGGACTGATGCAGCATTATCACTGAGGCACCGAAAGAAAAACCTAAACTCTAACTTATATTTATAATTAATTGCGAACATAAAATATTGCATATTCGTAATTCAAATATTCCCATGTAAACATGAATAATATTAAGACAGCGTTCTATCTTTCGTTTCTTCATTGTTGGGTTTTACTGTATAAGTTCCGAATTTGTATCAGCAGACAATCACCGTTTAATCAAACTACCAAACAACTATTTTCTTGGATGTTAGGTATAAAACTGCTAAGACGATACATAATAATTGTATTTTGATTTTATTGTTTTGCAGTTTTTCTAAAATATTAAATACCATATAACTACAAATCTATTAATTATAAAGTACCCATACAAAAATTGCAACTTTACAAGTATCTTAGTAATACTTGACTAGGTTAAAACATTTCCTATTTATTGTTCAACATTAACGCTTGCTATAACATGTATCTGTACGCTCTTGGTCGAATTGTAGACTTGACCAGGTGGAAAAGGGTACACTTTGGAGTGAGCATCGTTTTTGTTTTTACCACCGGCTGTATACTTGGAGAGTCGTATGCTAGGCATTGGTAAAAAGCCAGTACTTAAAGGCATTACATCCAGTGATATTGAATGACTGTCTACATCCTGCATGGAGACAACGCCTAATGGGTATAAATAAAGCAATTAATGTAAAACAAACTGATTTATAGTTGCATGAGGTTAAGCTTACCAGCTGATCGTCCACAAACCGCCCATAAGTTCTGATCGTTAAGCACCTCGTACATTAGATCATTATAGGGATTCTCTTGCACTTTAGTGATCTTAAGATTCATATTGCACACCGAACGCACACGACATAGCTCGTTCGGTTCCAATTGAGCCTGCACTTTAAAAAGTGTCGTATAATCCACAAGATCGAAAGCGCAACCAAAATTGCGCCACACTTTTGGTTGCGCTTCGTGAGCATATTTGATGACAAAATGAACCTTAACAATGGGCAGTTCTTGCTCCGTTTTCAAGGGCTCCACTTGTATTTCATATAGATAGGTTACGGTGAGTGGTTTGTATATATTCTGTAATAAAGGATAAGTTAAGTATAAGTTATTCATTTATACTTGGTGGTAAACATTCTCAAATAGTAGTAAGAAAGCACTTTACCGATCAAATAAAATCGACGAGTACTGCTTGGCGTCAGAAGATAGTAAACATAGTATGATTAAAATATTAACTTACAATTGGCTCCGGTGAGGGTGGATTCATATCTATCAGTCGTACGCCTGGAACATCACACTTAACCTTCGCGTCTTGTAGGAAAAGATTTGCATCCAGACCCTTCATGATGACTTGCAAAAACTTTTGTGTGCCACATGTATGCAAGCGACACGAGGCCTCCATAGCCGGCTTAAATTCTATAGGTATTTGCAATTCAGTCCTCGACCAGGGACAACAGAGACTTATGTAATGCTCATGATGTTTGGTGCCTTTGCGACCAGGCATGTCAGTAAGCACTTGCAAAGGTATATTTCTCTCTTCGAAAGACTTGAATTCCAAGAGTGGCACCTGCAACAATGTCCCAAAAGTGGCGTCGTCGTCAAATTCTGGATTTTTCTTATCTAGTGCACTACGTATACGTAGATTTTTGGAACACTTTAGTGTTATTTTGGCATCGGGCGGAAATATAAAACTACCCCCCGCCACCTTAAGAGTAATAGGTTGAATTATGCCCGCAACAAGTGTTTTAAAATCGAGTACCGCAGTAGCTGGCTTTGTACAAATTTCAAACGATGGCGTATAGGGCAATTGCTCCGATAAGAACTCCAAAGAAGACATTATGATGCAAATCTAAAAAGCCAAACATTATAACAATGTACGAGTATGTATGTTTCAAATAGGGGTGACTTAAATCCACTTACCTGTTCGAACTGCCATCTTCCCACACGAGTGGCTTTCGCCTTTAGCTCAATAGTATTAGGTCCTGGTTGCAAAATTACATTCTCCGCTTGCACGAAGTTAGTAAAATCGGCTTGAACGCTTGGCAAAAGTTTGCGCTTGGTGCTATTTGTGCGACGAACTGGTTGACTTTTCTTAGGTGTTTCACATGCTACTGACGCAGAAGCCAGTGTGTTGTCCTGTTTGTAGCTCAGCTGCAAGGATGCATTTATATACGACAAGCTCGACTTTGCTAATAACGTCGTTTTGGAAAGGGGCACATCCTGCAGTGAAGCTTGTGCTGGCTCCGTTTGTATCTCATAGCACAATTTAATGCTTTCAGCCAGAATTTCACGCGGGTATAAGCTTTCAACCTTTAGCTGGAGCATCACAAAGTCATCTTGTATGATGGGCTTCTTATTTAACACCTCAATGTCCAATATCCGAAAATGATCCTCAAGCACGCAATAATTGGCATTCTCCATCGATGGCTGCGCCGAAAGAGTGGTTTTAAGAGTTTTCAAGGACTTAAGGAATTCGTCGAAATAAAATGTGCGAACCAGAATCTCCAGTTCGGCGCAGCAGGATATAGAACTGCATATCTTGGTATAGGCAAGCGAATCCCCCATTTTACGATAGCAATTAGCCAACTCTAAAAGCGTCTGTGAGCTTAGAGAGTGCCAGTTTTCAGCTTTAAGTTCACGCAGCAGATCCGTAAAGAAACCCACTGCCTTATGTGGCTCATTCAAAGCGCAATAAAAGTTTCCCAAATCTAAGCCAGCTAAACGGGCGAATCGCAATTGGGACACATGTTTGTAGGTGCTTATGGCCAGCTCCGCCAGTTCCAAGTACAGTTTTTTAAATGCCTCATTTGAGCCCAATGCCTCTTTAAGTTGTTCCGCAGCAGATTTCTTTGGCTTGCGATTCGGCGAACGTTCACGAAGCTGTGGCGTAGCATTTAAAAACTGTTGCTGTTGATCCGCTGGGACGTCTCCAATAGCCGATGATAGTTGTACGACTATGTGCAGTTGCTCCGATGTTGGCTTACAACCGGGCAAAAGACCGCATAGTTTGCCAAGGGCGTATAATTTGTCCTTTGCCAAGTTCCATATAGGCGCACAATGCTGAAAGCAGGTAACTTCATTGCGTGGATCCATGGCCAGTTCACACATCTGTAAGACTTCCAAGGCGCACACGAACTCCCAGCACCATAAAGCACCCTCCTGGCAGTCCAGCTTAATAAACTCCACTTCGCGCAGCGTTGAGAATAGAAAATTTAACAGACGTTTCGCTATCTCGGGTATATCATTGCATTGATAGAGCAAATGCGCCTGTCGCTCAAACAAATAATTGCGAAACTCCAATATGGAAATCCCTCCTTCTTCTCTTATTTTATTGCGGACCTCAAACTTGTCGGCTCGAGATAGGCAAATACCATGGAATGATCGAAGAGGCATCTGAAAGTATGTTAACCATTTCTGTTTATCGCTAAAACCAGTGTGTGTTATGAATTGTGAGAACATGGCATCCAATTCATCGTATTGTATGAGGGCTTCAGTGGGTAACTCAAGCTTTTCATAAACTAGCGCCAAATCCTCTTGCATGAAGAAATACTGACGAAAGTCCCAACCATCATGATTACGCTTTTCCCGTTTGCTACGTATGAGTTCCTGGTATTGGGCTATATTACGATTGTAGCTGGTAAGCATGAGAAATCTTTAAACGAATATGAGACCAATAAAGATAAGTTAATGTTGACATGTGCGTATGTATGTATCTGACACTGACCTGATGCGTTGCAATAAACAACGAAAAGACTCCGTGCTCTTTTGCTCAAATTTTGCGGGACTGAGGACAGAAATACAGCGATCATCGTTTTTACTACAAAAATCAAGCCGTATTTTGTCCAATACTGTTGTACGTGGCAGTATGTTTTTAGTCTTGCGCATATCCAGAGTTTCCACCAAAAGAATCATCCAATCCGAAACTCCGTAAGAGGTCAGGAGTTTCAACCAAGCATGGATTTCTTCCCTTATAGTAGCTTTATAGCTATCAAACTAACAAAAAACATAAATTAAGCAAAATTGACAATTCCAAAAAAACACTTGCATACATTGCATTCTGTTACGAAGATATAAAGTATAGGATGCTCCAGGATGCTCCATTCGCCTTGCTTATACTTCTCAAGTGCCTTGATGTCGAACTGCTGTGTTTGTGCATCCAAACGTACATGTTTAGTGGGACGGTGGAATGTTCGCCGCCACTCACAGGTGTCTAATGGAATGGCATTCAATATCTGCGCCTCGAGAGAACGAAAAAGTGGACAAGACCCAGAATCTGAAAAGCAAAAGATCCTTTTTGAATCCAATGTTCGACGTGTAACCCTTTTACTACTCACAAGAAATTATTGGCTTTATTTGCATTTTTGCGTTATTGTTTACATTTACTTCCCAAATTTCTCTAAATGCTAATGTAAATGTTGTTGTCGTTTGTGGGGCTGGTGGGCGTTGGAGATGAGAATTGTTGCGTGTATGTGACTTTCTCACGAATACAACAAGTCACGTCTAAGCTGCGATATGATATAAAAAGTAACAGGTGAGTAAACAGCGCTCTGTATGCAAAATATTTAAATAAAAATAATTGGCAATTAATAATGACTAAGTTTTTCTTTAATACGATCAACTAGATGATATTTAAATGCAATTCTTTCTAATACTGAAAAATGTTTAAAAAATATGAGTTATACTTTCAGGCGGTTGTTGGACAAACATGATACGTTGGTATTTAACACTGCTATTTAGCGGTCACAGCTGACACGGTTCATCTCTAGCAACCGCAGTTGATTAGAAAAGAACAACATTGGCTTAGGTTTAGTTAAACGCAGAGATTATGGAGAGTATATTTGGGCGCGATCATGAGGGATACGTGGGTCGAGAGGAGCATACTGTATGTTGTTAAAACGCCTACACCTGTCTATTTCATTAAATGGTGCTGTTAAAAATCTAATTACATATGTTCTTATTTTAAAACACCTGCCAACGCAGCGAAAGTTAGAGACACTAAACTCTGAGGATGATATCAGTGAGCTGCCACCCATGATGGAGGAACTGAGCGTGGTTGACGGGGTGCGACCGAATCCTGGAGGACCATTTTCAGCGCTTATCTCTTCCATGTGGCCACAAGATATATTGGCCAAGCTCGAACAGGAAGCGGAGGCGGCGACAGTAGCTGAAGAGAGCAATAAATTGACAGCATTCGATGAGTTTGGGTTTCGTATAGAAGTAGACGAAACCAAGCAAAGCCCAAGTAAACTAGTAAACGTTCCCTTCGTGGAGGATGAGCAGCATAGACTGGAATGGATCGCGCACTTGGAGTTCTCACACAATAAAAAGGCCACTGAATTGACGTGGGATCATGTGGACGTTGTACTGCCGCGCACGGAAAAATTACGCAATATGGTAAGAGATGGCATTCCACATTCGTTCCGTGCACAAATGTGGATGCGGCTCTCTGGAGCACTGGCTAAGAAAAAGAAGAGCGAGACGAGCTATGAGGATATAGTAAAGGGTATGTATGGTCAATACATATGTATATCATGAAAATTGTTGTATTTTTTGTTTAAAGCTTCCAGTAATGACCAGTTAATGACCTCAAAACAAATTGAAAAAGATCTCTTGCGCATACTGCCCACAAATGCCTGCTTTAGCAGTCCAAATGGTACGGGTATACCACGACTACGACGCATCCTGCGCGGTATTGCTTGGCTCTTTCCCGATATTGGCTATTGTCAAGGCACAGGAGTAATTGGCGCCTGCCTGTTGCTTTTCATGGAGGAGGAGAACGCTTTCTGGATGATGGCGACCATTGTAGAGGATTTATTACCCGCTTCATACTACAGCTCTACGCTAGTGGGCATTCAGGCAGATCAACGAGTAATGCAAACCCTAATAGCAAACTATTTGTCCAGCATAGATGGATTGCTGAAGAAACATGACATAGAATTGTCTCTAATAACTCTGCACTGGTTTCTCACACTTTTCGCCAACGTGGTGCACATGAAAATTCTGGTTCGTATCTGGGACTGGTTTTTCTATGAGGGTTCCATAGTGCTCTTTCAATTGACGATGGGCATGCTAAGGAGAAAAGAAGGGGACCTGAAACTTTTGGAAAATTCCGCGGAAATATTTAATTCCCTTTCCGATATACCCGGCGAAGTTGATGATGTTGAGTTGTTGTTCCAACAGTCCATAGAAGTTGGAGGCTCGCTTAGCCAAACTGTCATTGATACACATAGACGACGACATTTGGCCTATCTTATGGCCGAAGCGGATCAAGAACCACAAACGGGCAATCCCGAAAACGCGCTCAATTTACCAAAGCAAAAATTAGCACGACGCCAAGTACGCAAAAGCAAGTCCATACTAGAAGCTTTTCTTTTCCGAAGTGATGGCGAAGCAGATGATCTGAAGAATAAAAACATACGCCAGACGGAAATTCTGGTTGATTTAAGGGAGGCCATTCTTAAAGTAGCTCGTCATTTCATTACAATTGAGCCCAAATTGGCAGCACACATTCAACTGACAGCTAACTACAGCACAGAATCGCATGCCAAGGATCATGAGAACTTTATCAATGTGGCAAGGACACGCAAACGGCGGGCCAAGGCTTTGCATGACTTTGAGCGGCACGAGGATGACGAATTGGGCTTTCGACGCAACGATATCATCACAATAATAAGTCAAAAAGACGAACACTGTTGGGTCGGCGAGCTAAATGGTTTAAGAGGCTGGTTTCCTGCCAAGTTTGTGGAACTGTTAGATGAACGAAGCAAATTGTATACATCAGCTGGTGATGATGCCATATCTGAAACGGTTACGGATTTGGTGCGTGGCACACTGGCGCCTGCTATCAAAGCATTCCTGGAGCATGGCATGAAAAGGCCCTCATTTTTGGGGGGACCCATCCATCCGTGGCTGTTCATCGAAGAGGCTGCTACGCGCGAAGTGGAAAAGGATTTCGAGTCGGTCTACAGCCGTCTTGTGCTTTGCAAGACCTACCGGTTGGATGAAGACGGCAAGGTACTCACCCCTGAAGAGCTTCTCTATCGCTGCGTGCAGGCTATCAATCAAACGCATGACGATGCGCATGCACAAATGGATGTGAAGTTGCGATCACTTATTTGCCTGGGACTCAATGAACAGGTGTTGCATTTATGGTTGGAGGTTTTGTGCGCCTGTCAAGAAGTCGTACAAAAGTGGTACTACACTTGGAGTTTTATCGACTCGCCGGGCTGGGTGCAAATTAAATGTGAACTGCGCATTCTCTCACAGTTTGCCTTTAACTTAAATCCCGATTGGGAGTTGCCTCCAAGGCGAGGAAAAGAATCACAACCACTGAAGGATGGTGTGCGCGATATGTTGGTCAAGCATCATCTGTTCTCATGGGATTTGTGAGTCAACGAGCAACTGCGATAGCATCAATTTTTTTTAGTATTATGAGTAAAGCTGATCGTTTGCATAGTTTTTGTGTACATACAGTCACAATGTACCAATTCCTCATTCCATTTGTTTTTATCAAATTAAGCTTCAGACCTATTTATGTCATTGTCTTATATTTATATTTTAGCGTGTAAGTAAAATGTCCCCTTTTATTGTACCAATTTCCACTCACATATTTATGTATGTATCACGCTTTGATTTTCTTGTGCAATATTTTTTTGTTTGTTTTCTAACGCAAAACTTAAGTGCTTTCGGTCCTTTAAACTAACTTAATGGACCCTTGTTATTGCTAGCTACTTCTTAATGTCACTCTATATAGCTTCTAGTAGATCAAATTAAAAAGAAATCTTGTATACAAATATCGAATAGCTATTACGTGTACAGGTATACATATATAGATATTTAATTGTCTAAAATGCATTTCATTTAACATATAAAAAACATGTATTCATATTATGTAAAAAGTATTCGCTGTTTTTTAATTTGTTTCGAAAATAATTGTTCGACTTTGTTTTAGATATGGGTTTATATCAAATACAAATTTGAAAATCAGCTGAGTTTTACAATAGTTGAGACTTATGCTTACATACAAATCATTTATCTTACAATACAAATACCAAAATCCAACTAGTTGCAGACAAGTCCCAAGTAGTCATCCATTAATGTTCCTATGGCAAACTGGAGAAGGAATATAATATACATGTATGTATATTCGCGTCATTTATGTATATGTATACTTACGATGCCTGTTGCGTCCACACGGGTACCCACAATTTTAAGGCGAATCTTGTCTTCACCCGAGATGACAACATCCTCATCTTTAGATTTGTAGCAAGGAGGATTTCCATTCGGACAGAATTGCATGTCAGCCGGTATGGACTGTCCAATATAAAAATTAACCATTAGCATATACATATGTATGTATGGTCAAATAGCATCTACTTACATGATGTGATATAAAACATGATAGTGGGCCTATTTCTGCGAACATTCCCACTTTATTTATCTGCTTGACTACGGCGTCCAGCACCTCTCCCTTGAATGGCCGGAAGACAATAGCCTTATATTTAACTGGATATACAACAAACCCTTGCCCGGGTTGTATTACACCAGAACCGATTTGGTCTATTGTAGTGACAGCAATAACAAAACCATATTTCCCGGTACAGGTGCCTTCCACTTCCGAGTATAGCTTCTGCTTCACAGTTTCAAGAAGCTGCGGACCGAAATACCGCGGATGCAGCATTATGTCGTGCTCAAGTGAAATCTGTTAAAATGCCTTTATATCATACACTTTTACACAAATATCCAGCCAACTTACATGATAAAACATTATTGTCTACCGGTCTTTATCCTTCCGTAAATAAATAAGCTAGGGAACATCAAGAAATAGTCCTCGTCCGCATTGATGCTTTACAAATAAACGTCTGGCAACGTCTATCGTACAAATGTTAACCAACACTATCAGCAAATGAACCTTATAATTACTGTACTTACCAACACTGTCTCTAGCAGCAGACGCGCTTGCAAAAAATTGTACGTCTTTTACTTTTGCTAATACCGCGCTAAAAATAAGTTTTCCGAAAGTGTAAGAACTTGGTAAAACATTTAGGAATACCCTCTTGCTTAAAATTGAAAAGCACAATTTGAAATATAATCACTACTTAAACGTAGCCAATTGGCAAAAGTTTTTGCCGTTGCTGCACACGCGTTTGCCGCAGTCCCTGCCGCGCCGCTTTGTTATTTTGGCGCCCGAATTTTCGCCGCTTGTTCCACGACGCTCACAAGTGATTTGTGTGTAATTTTAATTTGCGACGGCAGCCAAAATGGTGGACCGTAGTGACAATGGTAACTACCAAGCATTTTTAAATTAGTTTTATGCCATTATACTAACCGAGAAAACACTATGCAAGCAGCGGAATCTTTTGACGATGCCGTCGAGGAACGCGTCATTAATGAGGAGTATAAGATTTGGAAGAAAAATACTCCATTTCTTTATGATCTAGTAATGACGCATGCATTGGAATGGCCATCGTTGACTGCACAGTGGCTGCCAGATGTGACCAAGCAAGATGGCAAAGATTATTCCGTGCACCGTCTTATATTGGGCACACATACCTCCGACGAGCAGAATCATCTGCTAATTGCCAGTGTACAGCTGCCTAGCGAAGATGCGCAATTTGATGGTTCGCACTATGACAATGAAAAGGGAGAATTTGGTGGTTTCGGCTCTGTGTGTGGCAAAATTGAAATTGAGATCAAAATTAATCACGAGGGCGAAGTAAATCGTGCTCGATACATGCCTCAGAATGCATGTGTTATAGCAACCAAGACGCCGTCGAGCGATGTTCTAGTTTTCGACTATACTAAGCATCCGAGCAAGCCGGAGCCCTCGGGTGAATGCCAACCCGACTTGCGATTACGTGGCCACCAAAAGGAGGGCTACGGTCTGTCTTGGAATCCCAACTTGAATGGTGAGTGCCGTCAAATGTTAGTATATAATCAAAATTGTCATTAAACCTTCTCACATATACAGGTTATTTGCTCTCTGCTTCTGACGATCATACCATCTGCTTGTGGGATATTAATGCCACTCCCAAGGAGCATCGCGTAATCGATGCGAAGAATATTTTTACTGGACACACTGCCGTTGTTGAGGATGTTGCCTGGCATTTGCTACATGAATCTCTCTTCGGTTCGGTGGCCGATGATCAGAAACTTATGATTTGGGATACGCGCAACAACAACACTTCTAAGCCATCGCATACTGTCGATGCACACACGGCTGAAGTCAATTGCTTGAGTTTCAATCCGTACTCTGAGTTTATTCTCGCAACTGGGTCAGCCGACAAGACAGTCGCTTTGTGGGATTTGCGCAATCTAAAGCTTAAACTGCATTCCTTTGAGTCCCACAAGGATGAGATTTTCCAAGTGCAATGGTCGCCCCATAACGAAACTATTTTGGCCTCTTCGGGTACCGATCGTCGTTTGCATGTATGGGACTTGTCCAAAATTGGCGAGGAACAGAGTTCTGAGGATGCGGAAGATGGCCCCCCGGAGTTGCTTTTTATACACGGCGGGCACACCGCTAAGATCAGTGATTTCTCGTGGAACCCTAATGAACCTTGGATCATTTGTTCTGTGTCAGAAGACAACATTATGCAAGTGTGGCAGATGGCAGAGAATGTTTACAATGATGAGGAGCCTGAAATACCCGCATCCGATTTGGAAACCAATGCCGCCTAAAATGTCAGTTCAAACGTTAAAGTAACTCCTCAATAGATAAAAGTGCTAACCGTGTAATTGTTTTGGAAAATGTAGAAGACGGGAAATTGGGCTAGCGCCTTCATTCTAATTTATATAATTTAAACATAATTAAGTTCATATCTGTCAGCTACATAATATATTCCATGAATCTTTTAATTAAAATCCTCGGGAAATGCCGAAACGGAAACTACTTTCAAAGTGCAGTGACGAGTATTTTATTTCAGTGGTTTACTCGTTACTTTTGCTTAATATCGAATACTTGTAACTAGTTTTTGGGTTTTTTTTAGTACTTATTTGCAAAACAGCTGACATACTTGCATAATTCAATAATGTTGCAGGTTTGTGTGCGATTCGTTTTGCTGGACATATTATTGGGACTAATCAACTAAAATTGTTTTATTTAGCTATGGAAAACGTTGCGCGGCTCACAACTTGCCCCAGCCGTTCGCGCATTTTCAGCCCTAAGCGCAACATCTGCGCCGGGTAAAGTTGATGTGGAACCCATTCCGGCATCAGAACTCGACAAACTATACAGCAAGTTGGAAATAGAGCTGCGGGGCGTTGATCCGGCCGTGCTGAAGAGCTACACGTGGTTCGCCAATACTGCTGCGGGGCATTTGGGTATTGAGACGGGCAAATGGTAAGCTCTCTGGTCGTTTGAAATTATTTCTGGAAAACTAAAGCAATGATTTCTATAGCTGGGCACCGCGTAAGGCACATCATGACCGCTTGACTCTGCTGAAGTCTGTGCACATCTATAAGAAACATCGCGCCCAGTATGAGGTGCGCACATATTTCTATTACTTAACCTACCACAAATTGACGGGCTCAACAATGGACACTTTTCTGGAATACATTGAGCGTAACCTGCCCGAAGGCGTAGCGTTGCAAGCCTCTAAAACGGAACTGCAGCAGATACCAGAACACTTGAGCAAGCCTCCAGAACAAGTGTAGCATTTTTTTAGATGGAGACATGTGTATGTCCACATATATGTATGATCGATCTATATTCGAGATTTTATTGTGGTTTAAATCTCGTTGTAGCTACCAATGATAAGCAACTGTCAATAGCATAGTAGCGA
The DNA here is from genome assembly GCF_003285725.1 of Scaptodrosophila lebanonensis. NCBI lineage: Eukaryota > Metazoa > Arthropoda > Insecta > Diptera > Drosophilidae > Scaptodrosophila > Scaptodrosophila lebanonensis. The sequence continues at coordinate 4,374,837 of NW_022060558.1, forward strand.
TTAGGTAAACAGTAATCAGCGGAATACGTAGCCATATTATTCGAAAATATAAGCATAAATGTGTACTTATTCTATTGATAACTAATACCAATTGCTGGGCTTGCGGACCCCATTAGCATTAAAAACAATCAAATAAAACTGAAACAATAGCTCCTATCTTTAGACCACCCACTTGAAGTGCACCCGAGAACCGGTGCACTTGTCCATTACAAAATACATCCACAAAAAAGTTAACGATTCAGTCGTGTGCCTCCGCTCAGCCGTAACGCAATTTTCTTAAAATGAATTTGAAATTTCTTATAGTTCTTTTGGTTTTTGCCATTACCTCGAGTCAGGCGAGTTTTGAAAGTCAAATAATTGACTTTTTAGAGGAGTTACGTATGCGTATGTGCCACCCCATTCCGAATTTGGGCATGCCTGCCTTGGATCCTTTCCAAATACCAGAACACCATGAAATTGCTGTGGATAATAAATATTTTGTGGAGTAGGTAGAAAATACATATTGGAAATACATATGTTATAAGCAACATTTTTAGTTTTATCGGCTCGATCGACGACTTCTTCCTCCATGGACTTTCCGATTTTAAAATTAATGATCTAAACATCTATACTGTTCCGCTTCGACGAAGCACCATTAACGTGACCTTCCCGTTGACTTGGTTCCAAACTTTATATTCCGCCAAAGGATCACTAGCCTATATTGTTAATCTTGCAGGAGACGGCAATGCAGAGTAAGCGTTATGAATCCGATGTACCTATGGGAAGATTAATAGATTTTTTTCTTATCACAGAGCTTCAATAACTGACTTTACTTTCTCCTTTTCTTGGATACTAAAATCTGGCATTCATTTAGGCATTAGAGGTCTACAAATTGAAATGTATTTAGGCGGATTGAATGTGGATTTTCAGAATTTGCTTGAAGAGGAAAGAATCAACGAATTTATTCATGCTCTAATTAATGAGCTGGGCGTAGAGTTGCTGGATGATATATGGACATACGAGCAAGATGTTGTAGTCGCATGGGTAGAAACGGTAAAAGATTCAACATTTATAATAGACTTAATACTTAATTACCTGGTTAAATCCACAGCGAATCAATAACTTTATCGGGCAGTACACCCTGGCGGACATTATTAAAATAATAGCTGGAGGAGGTGGTGAAGGTGGAGAAAGCAAACCTATATTTGATGGGGTGGAGCCAGATTGTAAGCTTTCTGAAGACTGAGTTTGAACTAGAAGCATTTCATCGAACCTAAAGCCTTAAATTAACAATTTCGATTATAGTATGTGTATGTACATAACCTTATTATATGTATGTCAATGATAATTACGACCACCTACATTTTATTACGCTCACACGGGGGGCTAATCTATCAGCATTGGCTGAGTCCCATAAAAATAGAATTTTTGATAAGCTAATCGGAAATAAGTGGTTTTGATATCATAGTTATTTTTTTATTTTAACGCCATACTTCGTCAATATGTACATCGATATGTATGTATGTACATGCATTATATGTGCTTATGTACATACCAAGTACGTGCTACTACTTATTCGGAACGAACAATGCACAAACAAGTTGACACCCTTTATGTTCTTGGGCTTAAAAACATCGGCTGTATCGCAAAAGGTAGATTTGCAGGCACCAAAAATTGATTCAGATTGGCTAACAGTCTTGGCGCGCAAATGGCAGCGTCATGGCAGCCTTGCCACTTGAAAAATGTTTCAGTTCCATTTATTTGTTCCGCTGCCATTTGTTTTAAAAACCGTCAACTGTGACCGCAAACATAAAATGATCGATATCGACTATCGATTCCAGAACATTCCGTGGCGAGCGGTGCTCACGTTTATAAAGTACTGGTTTCTTTTTTGTCTCATCATTCCTTTTACAAGTGCCCGTTTGACCGAACGTCTGAGTGTCGACACGGTGAAAAAGTGAATAGAATAGAAGGAAAAAGTGAAGTAGCGATTATACGGTTTATATTTTAGTACATTTAACTCCAAAACACAAAGGTGAGAATTTATATAAGCTGCATTTTTAATTTAACATATATGTATGTGCTTGCACACGTTTTAACTATACATATATGTATGTGAATACATACATATTCATATGAGCGTACGTACAATGTACATACGTGGTTGGGCGAAGTGGTGGAAAAAAAAAGAAGAGCACGTGCTTCGCAGCATGTTTAAAGGCAGAGTTTGTAAATTTTCTTATTGCTGCAGTTTCTATTTCAAAATCAATAATTGCAATACGTGTACATACATATGTATGTACTTAAACGTAATTGCATTGCTATATTAGAATGGGAAATGTACATTTTCTAAATGCATGGCGTAGCCCCAATGCGTAATGGCAGTCACGCACACATTCATGTACATATGTCCATGCATGTGTAAATATACATATGTATGTATAGTATATGTACATATAAATGGATTCTATTAAAATGTGTTATATACGCACATATGAATATATGTACTTTCTATTTATAGGTAACACTCCTACTTGGATAAAAGGCAGGCTTCCATTCTTATGTACATTATCAATTTGTTAATTTATCGGCGATAGCATATTCCAGAAAAAAAGGAACTAGTACCCACATACATCCATACATATGTATGTATGTATGCATATGTATGACTCATAATGGGTTTCCATGAACTCGTAGTATACAATACGTACATATGTATGTACATATATGCATATAAAAATACACACATCGTAGCCATGTTTAAAGGTACATAGAGGCAGTTGCTAATTGCTTGATGTAATTTTGATTTTAGAAAAATCTAGGTTACGTATGTACATATACACATATACATCTATGAACAAACAATGTAGAATGCACAAATGTGTATGTACATATGTACATATATATCTGTATGTATACAAGCGTGTGTTGGGGAAACGCGGGTTGCTAACCGGCATTTGCTTGTGTGTGTGCACGCGCCATTGGAATACAGACAAGCCGCATTCCGCGCGCTCATAGATGCTACATTTATCTCTTTCACACATACTGGAAACTAGGCTCACATATTTTTTCATATGTCGTATCGCTGAATGTATGTACATTTGTATGTATGTGTGCCTATATTCGACATTCCAGAATTTTCGCTTTTGTTCGGGCCATGTGGTTTTTGGACTGTTAAAAAAAAAATTGACAGCTGCTTAATAACTGTTTGTATTTTAGCGCATAATCTTTGTTTCGACTTTGAATCATATACACACATTCATATTATGGAATGCAACAACCCCGAAGTGTTTTTTATTGTCATGATTCATTCCACATTTCACCATTTTTGGAAGTGATGGCAACATAAACCAACTTTTGACAATGGTGGTTATAGTTTTATTTGTTTAAATTATATACATATGTGTGTACATATGTATATATGTATATGAAGTATATGTGTGGAAAGGCGATCTGCTTTTGTTTGATCAGGGTTGCCTGGCACAACACATCTTTAACACGCGATTTACAGTATTTTAATATATTGTTTTATTCACTCATTCCAGATGTCTAAAGCTCCTGCTGTTGGTATTGATTTGGGCACGACCTACTCTTGCGTGGGTGTGTTCCAACATGGCAAAGTTGAGATTATTGCCAACGATCAGGGTAATCGTACAACACCATCCTATGTTGCCTTCACGGAGACAGAGCGTTTGATTGGTGATGCTGCCAAAAACCAGGTGGCGATGAACCCAACCCAAACAATCTTCGATGCCAAGCGTCTCATTGGTCGCAAGTTTGACGATTCGGCTGTGCAGTCGGATATGAAGCACTGGCCTTTCGAGGTGGTCAGCGTTGATGGCAAGCCAAAGATTGAGGTTACATACAAAGATGAAAAGAAGACCTTCTTCCCCGAGGAGATCTCCTCCATGGTTCTTACCAAGATGAAGGAGACTGCCGAGGCTTACCTGGGCAAGACGGTGACCAATGCCGTCATCACTGTGCCTGCTTACTTCAACGATTCACAGCGTCAGGCGACCAAGGATGCTGGTACCATCGCCGGTTTAAATGTGTTGCGTATTATAAACGAGCCTACGGCCGCTGCCATTGCTTATGGTCTGGATAAGAAGGCTGTTGGCGAGCGTAATGTGCTCATTTTCGATTTGGGCGGTGGTACTTTTGATGTCTCCATTCTGTCTATTGATGACGGCATCTTCGAGGTCAAATCCACGGCGGGAGACACCCATTTGGGTGGCGAGGATTTCGATAACCGTCTGGTCACGCACTTTGTACAAGAGTTCAAGCGCAAACACAAGAAGGACTTGACCACCAACAAGCGTGCATTGCGTCGTCTGCGCACTGCCTGCGAACGCGCAAAGCGTACTCTCTCTTCGTCCACTCAGGCTAGCATTGAGATTGACTCTTTGTTCGAGGGTACCGATTTCTACACTTCGATCACTCGTGCACGCTTCGAGGAACTGAATGCTGATTTGTTCCGCAGCACTATGGACCCCGTGGAAAAGGCTCTTCGTGATGCCAAGCTGGACAAGTCTGCCATTCACGATATTGTGTTGGTCGGCGGCTCCACTCGTATCCCCAAGGTGCAACGTCTCCTGCAAGACCTGTTCAATGGCAAGGAATTGAACAAGTCTATTAATCCCGACGAGGCTGTGGCTTATGGTGCCGCTGTGCAGGCTGCCATTCTGCATGGTGACAAATCTCAGGAAGTGCAGGATCTTTTGCTGCTCGATGTTACGCCCCTCTCCCTGGGTATCGAAACGGCCGGTGGTGTGATGAGTGTGCTTATCAAGCGCAACACCACCATCCCAACCAAGCAGACGCAGACATTCACCACCTACTCCGACAATCAGCCTGGTGTGTTGATTCAGGTGTACGAGGGTGAGCGTGCGATGACAAAGGATAACAATCTCTTGGGCAAGTTCGAGCTGTCGGGCATTCCTCCAGCACCACGTGGTGTACCCCAAATTGAGGTAACTTTCGATATTGACGCCAACGGTATTTTGAATGTCACCGCATTGGAGCGTTCGACCAACAAGGAGAACAAAATCACAATTACCAACGACAAAGGTCGTCTTTCTAAGGAGGACATTGAGCGTATGGTTAATGAAGCCGAGAAATACCGCAACGAGGACGAGAAACAGAAGGAGACCATTGCTGCCAAGAACGGTCTGGAGTCTTATTGCTTCAACATGAAGGCTACCCTCGATGAGGATAATCTGAAGACCAAGATCTCGGATTCGGATCGCACAACGATTTTGGACAAGTGCAACGAGACCATCAAGTGGCTCGATGCAAACCAGCTGGCTGATAAGGAGGAATACGAGCACCGCCAGAAGGAACTGGAGGGCGTTTGCAACCCGATCATTACCAAGCTCTACCAGAGCGGTGGTGGTGCCCCAGGTGGTATGCCTGGTGGTATGCCCGGTGGTATGCCCGGTGGCATGCCAGGAGCCCCTGGCGCCAGTGCCGGCGGTGCTGGACCCACCATCGAAGAAGTCGACTAAAGAGAACACAGCACAGAACACATAAAAAACAATTCATAAATAGTCTTGCATTCTAAATCAGAAATTCAAATACAAAAGTACACTGTAATAAGAAACGACAATTGCTCTTAAAACGTTATACTATATTATGTATACTTATAATAACAGACACTGCTCTTCATAATATATTAATAAAAATATGTATTATCATCGATCGATCATCAAAAATAGAAAAACCCGTTTTGCTTGAATGAATTAATAAAGTATTTGAGATTGCAGAAATATTTGATTGTTTTTAAATCATTTCAAATGTTTGTGAATGAAATGGGGTTATATATATGGGATGACAAAGCAAAATTGAAATATTTTATGTTACAGCATTTTTTAAAGTGCCCGGGTCCAAAAACAATAGCTTATCAGAAGAGAGTGCATGCGTATCGGTTTTTCGTTTAATCGTAATCGACTGCTTTATCGGCCTTTGCTTGCTTCGAGGCCGTTAAGGTTACTCGCTACTTCCACTTTCGTTCGTCAATTCGAGAACAGAACGGCAGTGTCATCTCTACAGAAAGCTCTACAACAAGCATTTATAGCAGGAAACGGTTGAAAATATCCAATAATTCCTAGTTGAAATAATTTTGCAAATTTAAAAATAATCGGAGTGCATTTAAAATAATTGTGAACAATATGTATATTTTGGCCGTGCTCGCGTTTATTGCCAATACCCAAGGTAAAAATTGATTGTGAAGGATTTAAAAGCATGGATGAAAAATTATATATACACACACAGATGAGATATCCTTGCAGAGCAAAAGAGAGCACAGCAAATACATGTACCATTTTAATTTGGACAGAAACAGAAATGGCGTATTTGTAAAATAATAGATTAATACTGTTATCATATTCATTAGGAAATTTTAAAGAGCAAAAAGGCTTTGGGGTTTTGTCCAATTTTGTGCATAATTGTATTCGGGATAATGAAGCATAAAGCTTTGTCGACAACAATTGGAATATGGTCCATGGCCACACAACTGGCAGAGTTCACAATTAATAGGACACATATATACACATGCATATGCATGTACATATATACATACACATACATACATTCGTACATGCACAGTTACGCGGCACAGAACTTCGCTCTTTTTTCTCACCAACAGCAGCACTAGAAACTCCTCTTCTGAAAAGGAGGCGAGGTTTTGTGGGTGGAATGGGTGGGGTGGACAATGGGAAGGAAGTGGCGTGCAAATTTTGCTTTGCTGCTGTTGCTGCCAGTTTCGTCCGTATGTATGTACGAGTATGTACATACATATGTGTGTGGGTGGGTGTCCTTATACATTCGAGAAGTGTATGTATGTACCGTTAGTGGATGTTGCTCGGCCGCAGGACTGAGAAGGCACTTGTTTTGGGTGTGTGTTGTTTGTTTGTATGTACATATGTATGTACTTATGTGACAGGCACGCATTCGCAACTTGCTTGAAAATCAGCGGGGGCGTCAAATCAGGCCGCTTTGTCATTTCTGTGTCATTTTTTCTGTTCCAATAAAACGATGTTGCTTAATCAAGACGTTTTTTCTGATGTACATATGTGCATACATATGTATGTATTGTATTATGAACTAAAAAAGGAAAGGCGTATGTTCAAAACAATTTTGTTTAGTTATTTCAAAACAATTTTTTCTAGAAAAACAGAATAGCTATAATTGATTTTAAGGTTCTTATCATCCTTGAAGTAAATTATGCCTCGCTATAAACACTAAAGATTAGTTTAAAGGAAGTCTTGTAAATATCCAATTTGATAAATTGGTTTTTAATGGCTAGTCTAAAACAAATACAAGCAATATTAAAAATTTTATGCTGCATGAAATAAAAAAAAAAAAAAAACACGATACAAAGTATAACTTTTGAAAACGAAATTCGGGCTATTCATATGTAAATATATTTAATTAAAAATATTAACTGAAAAGGGACATTCAAAGAAAAAGTGAAATGGTGTTGTTTTTGGTATGAGGGTTTGTTATAAGAGAGAAAACATTGTTATAGTAGGCAGGAAAGACTATACATATATATAGTCTCGGGGGATCCAAGGGCTTATGAGAATATTTAATCTTTCCTTTTGCCTTGCAGATACCAACGCGGTTAGCTCCAGCCTCATACCTGGCGGCCATTGTCGCGACTTCAATGGCAAGCTTTACGAGACGGGCATGCACTATATGCCCGGTCCGGATTCATGTCGGCTCTGTATCTGTGACAGTGGGCTGCCCAAGGCCTGCAAAATGGTTCTCTGTGAGGCGTTCAGCAAGTGTAAATCATTTCAAACAGTGGGCAGCGGCAACAACTGCTGCGAGGTTATCTGCCTGGACGATCAGTTCAGCGATGGTAGCACCGATTTCGGAATTTGACTGGTGGCCAGTGGCATTACGGCCACTTTGTCGCTCTCCCTATTGTTCTTTCTGGTTAATCGATTGCGTCAGCGGAAGATACGCGCCCGAGAAAATCGCCAAAATGCCGAGGATCAGCGTAGTATAGTGGGGAGCATAGGGTGAGTTTCAACAAAGATTTGTTGGGTATGTGTACGAAGTCTGATTTGATTAATTCCAAAACAGTTACATTGCCGGAAACATGGGTTACATGGAGGGAAATCTTAGTGGCATGGATTACTCATACGGTGGAGGAGCGACCCATTATCCGCTGTGGAAGCCGCCCAATGGCTATTTTCCGCGCGGTGAAGCGCCTCCTCCCTACGAGGAGGCAGTGGCCGAAGCTCTAAATGCCCAATGCACCGTCAGCTTGCCTGCCACCAGTACGCAGCGCGCTGTGGCAAGCGTCAGTCAACAGCAACAACAACAACATCTGCAGCATCACACGTTGCAGCTGCACACACAACCACAGCAACACCACCAGCAGCAACACTTGGCGGCCAGTCCAGCGGTAACTCAACATCAGCTGATGCATGCCGCTGCTGCTGCAGCCTCTGGAGCCATACCGCTAGGCTCCCAACCACAGACTAACCAGTATACGCAGAGCACCACAAATCTCATCAACATTAACATAAATAGTGGCGGGGTCACCACCATAGCCACTGGTGAGAACCACCAGCCGCCCTATAGTTTGCAAAATGACCAGCAACATAATCTTGAGGCCCCTCCCGGTGCGAACGGTTCGATATGTGTGCAAACGCTAGGACTAACGGCTGCTGCTGCTGCCTCTCTACAAGCACCAAAGCCAACGGCATTGAATAGCTCGGCCGGCCCAGCAGCCACAACGACTGAATGCAGTTATAAGAACTGTCATCTGAACATAAGCGCCAGTGTAACCACGGCGGGCGTAGCGGGAAGCGCAGGCGCCTCCACTTTAGGCTTTGCCACCACACGACGCACACCAAGAGGCTCCCAGGAGCTTCTTCACCAGCCGCAGCAACAGACACAACAATATTTGACAGTAGCTGATGTAGAGATTAATGCTAGCGCCAGCGTCTCTGCCAGCACTAGTACTGGGAACTATCAGACTCCAATTCCGAATGGCAATGAGCTTTCAGCCGCGGCCACGCCCACACATATGCCACATGCCATGAACTCTACTCCCGGTGATATGATGCCCGCTCTGGAATTGCCCACCAATTCGAGCAACAACCACAGCAGCAGCACTGCCCTCACTGCCGATTCTGTCACCCAAACAGGACATCATACACTGCCCTTACATGCTGCTGGCAAGAGCCAGCAACTCAGTACAGGCAGCAGTGCCACAATTTCATCGCCTGCAGGCAGCAAGACACCGTCGTCCTCCCGTCGCTATCACCGCACCATACCACGCTATTTTGCAGTGGCCGATCCTCTTCAGGTGCAAACCGTGGCCACCACCACTTCCAGCTCCAGCATGAAACCCAAGTCCAGCACATCGGACGCAGTTGCCAAAGTAGCGAAGAAGCCGATGTGCCAATGTCCCATTCAACATGTGCCCATGTCCTACATGGGTAGCAATGCGAATGCAGCGGCTTTCTTTAGCGGAGCCGGAAAACTCTTCGCTAGCAGCTCCAGTGCTTGTGCCCTGAATTCCACAAACTCGCGACATGCCAGTGCCAACACGAACTCCGCCACTTTGGCCTACGGTATACGTGCCAAATCTTCGACAAGCCTGCAGCAGCATTCCCACAACAGCGGGGCAGGCGGCAACAGTAGCAATGGCGTTGCAGCCGCTGTGGTGGCTGCCTATTGCACCCATGAGCCCAAAATTGCTACCATTTCCAAGCAGGTTGGCGATCCGACTCCAGCTCATCATGGCGGCGTAAACGTGTCCTCAATAATACCGCCGCCATCCTTACAACAACACGACGAAGTCACCGGCTCGCCCATGCCCATTGTCCTGGGACGGGTGCAGAAGCGTTCTTCCGGCCAGTCTGGGTCCGAGCGTGCGCGCAGCACCAGTGGCGGCAGTGGACGCAACTCCTCCAGTAGCGCCGGTGCCGATGTGCTCTCCAGCGCCTATTTGAATCGAAAGGTGAGTTCGAAATGTAAGTAATCCTGGGCCATCAAAGCTTAGCGTTTATTATGTCAACGTTGTTCAGTACAAGGCCTGGAAATCGAAATAGATATTATCTGCCCATACAAAAGGCAAATAAATAAGCTATATTGCGATGTTTATTTGTGCCATAAATCGAAAACAAAAAGGGATGGTGAAAATTATATATCTTTCAGTTTTACTATGTAAATATTGAAATGTTCATGCAAAAAAACAATCTCTTGGAACTCCGAGAAAAAATACAACTGTTGTATGAGCGCAATTGAATTTCAAATTGTAGTCCTTTTTTCGATCTCCTTTCGGGCCTCGTGCGAACTCTCTTGAGTATTTCATTTGACAAAAGGATGTTTTTATGATTAATCAAATCATATTCTGTTTCAGGTTGATGCCTACTTGAGTCTAACGCAGAAACAGCAGCAACATTTTTATAACCAACAGAATCACCATCAACACGATCAAAGCAATCCATCTCTTCCACCGAAACTCTATAAAAGTCTAACGAATTTAAAAGCCTCAGTGCCAGTCGTAATTTCAACAACGCCAACAACAACAGCGAGCAGCAACAATAACACTGCCACTAGTAATCACTCAACATCCAATAATGCCGTGCAGACCATTTACACGCTCAGTAAACACTCAATTGGAGCTTCGCGGAAGGATACTCACGAGTATTCGAGAAATGCCACGCCAAGCTTAACACTGCCCCCCGCCAGTCCGACAACGACATCAACAAACAATTCCAATGGCAGCGGGGACAAATCATCGCTAGGCGGTGGAAAGATCAACACGAGCACTTTCTACCCGCTGGCCAATCATGTAACATACACACTGCCCAAGCACATAAGTGGCAAAGTGTCTCTGAACAGCACCATCAATAGTGTGGTGAGCAAGGTCCCCTCGGTGATCAGCATACCACAGACCACAGCTCCGGAGAAGGAGAACAACAATGCTACCGATGGTGTGCATTCGTCGTCATCGTCGCGAGGCACCACTTTGCCAAAAATACTGCGTGTTAAACGAGATGCGGAACGCAGCAGCGGCGCGACTGACAAATCATTGGCCATAGCGCATTGCCAAATGCCCAATTATCCTTTGGCAGAGTCAAAAAGTAGCAACAAGGCTGCAGCAACGCCCACAAAGCAGCTACCTGTTTGCACAACATCCAAGAACTGTTTAAATCCCAAAGAGCACTTTCTGCCCAATGACACCAGTCTGGACGATGACTACCTCAGCGAGTGTGAGAATTGCAAGATCGCACAGAGTGCCAAATATTACCTGGACGCGCCAGCCCCTCAAGAGACGATGACGCTGCAACGCAAATCTATGGAAGAGTCCCATGATTCGTATTACCGGAGCTCGCACACTTTGCCCAGCAACGCCAAAAAGCATGGGTGAGTTGGCTACTAATGCTGTTTGATAATCTCCAAAACTTTCATTTCATTGATATTGACGCAAAATAAGATTCCTTCTTATCCAGTCAGTTTACAATTACGCTTATACATATATGGACAAAATGAAAACTGTTGATCGCTTTCAAGACTCCACTGGCGTTTTAATGTCGTATGTGTTTTATAAGTATTTCGAAAACGAGCCATTCTTGGGATGTCAGATTAAATTTGACTCTGAATTATGCAGCTTGGTATTTAATGGCGTCAAATACTTACAACGAGGCATACGATTGCTTTTACTTTTATTATTGTCTTCAAAACTTTCAACTTCACTTCTTTTGAGAAGAGTGAAGCCAATGATGATATATTTAAAATCTAGTAATGTCCTTTCGTGGTACTACAGTTTCGGAGACCAGGAAAACTGGCCGCCAAAGAAAGATCATCCTTCATCACATCCAATTCCAACCTAACCTTGAAATCCAATTATTTCATTTTATTTCCATATAAAAAAAATTACGGGGTGAAATCGTTTCCGATTAAATATATTCTCAAAAGACAGTCTCGTATGCTCCTAATGGACTTCATATGCTTTTGTACGTAAGAGTATAGTTCCGATTCATTTCATTACAGTATTTTAATCTTTACATTTATTATATTGAAAATTAAAACGATGAAATAATCTTCAAAAGGCTTGTAGTGGATAAAGTGCTTTCTATATTGCGTAAAGGTAATGCAAAAGTTTCTTGATCATCCTAGAGAGTATTTTGAAAAACATTATAATTGTTTCCGATGAAATACTATATTCTCGAAAGACAGTCTCGTATGCTTCTAATGGACTTGATATGCTTTCGTAAGTAAGAGTTATACTGTCTCGATTTAAGCGTTTAAATGGGAAGTTAATTAATTTGGTCATTTTCATTGAATCGGTTTTATTGGAGAATTAATGCCAGGAGATTGTGAAAAAATTCAATTCATTACAGTATTTAGCTTTAATCTCTACATTTATAATATTGAAAACTAAATTTCAGGGTCACTAAAAACAACAATCGGGAGGCGTGGCAGTTCTCAACGATACCCGCTGCCAGTTCGTCAGATGAGGATATTAACGAATGAGACTTAAGCCATTTTCTTTAAGGGCGTATTGAGCGTCCTTAAGGAAAACGTAGGCTTTTAATTACTGCTACATACCCAAAATGGAGTAGTCCATGAGAACTCCAATATAGAAATATGTATATATATGTAACTATACTAAAATGAATAGCATGCGTTGTTATACTTATATCTAAGCATATACAAGTAATATGAATTATGTGTAAATTGTTCATCTACATTTAACTTCAAGAAATAGCAATTATAACCAAACCAAAAAGAGAAATACCAAATAGGTCGCATTTAAGATGCATGTACAATATTTCGAATGCACTTTGTACATTTTCGGGTTATATAAGCACAGTAATATTTATCATATACATACATACATACATAGTGTAACATGAAAACATATTTCGACAAACGATGCTATCGTGATTGAAAGGCTAGCTTAAACCAATTTAAATTTAAGCAAGGAGTTTTTGCTTTGGTATCGCCTGATTAGAACTGTTTCGAATCAGATAAATTGGAAAAAAAAGAAAAGAAAAATGTAAGCAAGAAATGGAACTCAAATGCCCTTTTGCAGATGTTTACTGTCAATAATTGTGCTAATTGTAATATACATACTATATTATATTCAGATTAAAATAAAAGCGAAAGTAGACACTTAACGAATTCTTTTGACCAAGTTAAACTGGAAGCATTGAAGAAATTATGAACAATGAACAAAACAAGTAAACATACTATAGTCGTAACTGCTCGATTAAAGAATTCCCCGTACCTAAAAAGAAAAACAAATGGAAAAAAACGAAAAAATGATAATAAACAGTTTTGTATTCATTGATCGAATACTCTTAATAATGTCAACGAGTCACCTGATCGCGATAAGATATTTTCTGTCGGGTGTTAAATACGATTATAAATAAGCACACAATTAACACACAGCATACATACATACATCCATTAAAACCATCTATCTGTTAACCAATTAATAATAAGAGTATTATTCAGTCTAATGTAGGAACAGTTAAAATGGTGTGTTACAATTCATGGATGAGAAGTTTCAAAATATTAAATACAAATTTAAGAGTACAGTGTGATCGAAATACGCTGGAAAGTGTTCATAACTAATTTATCGAAATAAAACCCTTCCGAGGTTCCCTTCGCGCCTAATCTTTAACAGTTTCTTTATCGCCCATCCAACCATTCTTCCACCCTACGACTGCTACTCTCTCCAAACTATTAAACGCCAGTTCTTTATTTACTGACCATGTGACTTCTTTATAGCATTTTGAGGGCAGTATCGCCTAATCTGAACATATAGTATGCATAGGTAAGATATCGAACCCTGCATCAACAACCTAACTATTTAAACCAGTAGCAGTCATAACGAGTTTCGATATACACACGATCACAGCACATCAAAATCCTTGTACAGTTTCATTTGAAATTGTAAAAAGGAATAGCCATAGTAATGAATTATCTATAGAAAAAGGACAGTTTTAATGACTGGTAAAGAGGTTTTCCATTCTTTTATTCTCAACTATTAATGTACTTTACGTTTTTTCCCATATAACAGTAATATGGATGCATGTATGAGATAACTGAACCATCATGCAAGATTATTTAAGAATCGAATAAGAGATGATTGTATTACTTAGTAAGTGTATATGTATCGCCTTTACTGTACGTTCTTAGGTAGCATATGTATGTATGTATAACTTGGCCAGGTCTGAGTTTGATAATAGACTGGTTAATACATACATACATACTTAAAGTAAGCATGATCATGTGCATATGCAATTTAACTTAAAACAAATTGTAATGACTTCAAAAAATCTCAAATACTTATATAGTAGAGCGTTGTCTAAGCACCAAATACGTTGCAAAGCAAAACTAAGCGAAAATGTAAGCCCTGTATACGCTTGGAGATTTGGAATTGGACAAGCTTAGAAGGGTTCTGCCAAAGAAGAAGACCAATAGTAAACAAATTTTGATTTAAATTGATTGTCATTGGGTTAAAATTGATATAAGTAGTTTCATATTGAAAGCGCACTTACAAATATATTATTGCTTAGGTATTTCCGAGTCTAATTTAGTAAAACTTTAGGATCCTTTCAGAAAAGATAAAATTTCTAAGCCTTGAATTATGTTTAATGCGCATTTTAATTGAATATGCAATATGGACAGATAACAATTAGTAGTTTACCAAAAATAAATCAAGTCCGTCATGTATAAACATGGCAGGGAAATTTGTAAGAATACAACTTAAGTATTACGATGTGTTAAAAATACAATTTGAATTAAATATTGAAAAACTATAAAAATAACCAACTGTGTTTTAATGTTCTTCTACCGGAGGACTTTCCGAGCATGAAACAGTTCGGATCTCGTATTGGGGGGTTGTGGAATTATTGACCCCCAAATGGGGGAAAATGTTACGTGATCCTTAAAAAATTAAATTTTTATGCTGTACAGCACAATTCATTAATACAAGCAACATAGAATTTTAATGACAAATGCTTGTCGTAGCTTTGATGCTAATTATTCAGCATCTTTGGTTTCATCCGATACACTTAATTATTCGTGTGTACTATATATACAACAAATTGGGAGCTAAAAAGCGAGTTCTTTCAATCGTTTGACATATAGTAATAACTATGCTATTATCTCCAGATATTTAATTTATGGCTCTAGTTTTAGAATTGACCCATAATGATCAATTCTGACATATAACTTTTTGCGATTCGAACTCATATTCGCATGGCTATATCGACTCATCTCGTTATATTGATCGTTATTGTGGGGTTTAGTACACCTCCTCCAGGACGTCACTTACATTCCTAATTTATGACTCACAAAATGAGAATGCGCATCAATCTATTATGAACCTGGTAGTTATATTCATATTCTTCGCGAAAAGAATTCATTTTTCACTTGATATTGCGTTTCTGATTCAAGTCCGCCTGAGTAGAGCAACTATTTTCGTACGCATATGATGTGTATTCCCGCCGAATTGCACTAGTTTTTATGAAGGTAATGCTTCATCAATTAAAGCTCTTATGGCTTCTGTACTTAATTCTTATATCGTTATCCATTTATTCAAGCCCTCGCCATAAAAACAAATGTTTTATAATGTAAAAAATGCACTCCATCTTTTACTTTTATATTTAAATCATAAAAACAATTTTACGATAGGTTTTTGTTTGTTATATGTGTGTGTAACCTATTAGTTTGTGTAATGCCTGAATTTTGCTATCAATACAAATACGTTTCGCAAGCAAAATTCTTGTAAATGTACATAAAAAAATTAAATAATTTGCCTTATTATTGCATTTATGCACGCACTTTTCTTTGTTTTTCGTTTGCTATCGCGGTCAATCGGTAAAAGATGTAAATCCTTAAGAGGTCTGATGACAAGCAGAACACAAATAAAAGCAAACTAGACCAAATTTGGAACTGAATGATCTCGGAGCGGGAACGGAGTGGTGGGGATACAAGGAAGCGTCTTTTACTTTTTCGGAGCAGGCGGCTGATTTTCAACAAGGGGTGTGATTGTTTTGCCACCAAAGATCTGACCCCAGCCGATCAAACTGCAAAGATGGATAAGCTTGAATGACTAATTCCAAAAATAATTAAAATGCTTATTTAACCTACCGCCAATGATTCTCCACACGTCGACTCAGAGCAATCTTTTCTCCCTTCTCCGTGCAGACAGGCGTTGTCAGTACTATTTTCGCCAAGTCGCCCTTGGTAGCTGAGATACGACCGCCAGTGCTCAGCGATCCAATGTTGACCAGCAATATCTCATTCTTTTGAAGCTTCTCAACACGCGCACCCTTCTTGTCGCCATCAGTGCGCACACCCAGAAGCCGACGCAGAAGATAGTACGAAATTTCCAACTCTATGTAAATGTCTGGTAAGTTGCCAACAGCACCGAGCACTTGACCCACCAATCGATCAGCACGACATAGCGTGGGATCGATTTTGGTGCCCACACCAATGAGACCTCCGGGCACTGCATATTGCAGCTCATTTTGTTCGGCAAACAGCGATACGATGCGCGAAAAAATGGGACGGCATGTAATGTTACCATCACTGTCCTTGGTCACAACGCCCGGACGCACTTCGATCTCTTGGCCAACCTTCAGTACACCACTCAGAATAGAACCACCAGCAACGCCGCCCTTTAAATCCTGCACCTCACAGCCGGGTTTGTTAACGTCGAAAGATCGGATAACAATAAGACGTGGCGGGGCTTTGAAGTCACGCTGGGGCACGGGTATCTTGTTTACAATATACTCGCAGAGCACATCAATGTTGTATTTAAGCTGTGCGGATATCGGGATAATCGGTGCGCCCTCGGCAACAGTGCCCTGGACGAACTTCGTAATTTCCTCGTACTGCTCCTTTGCCTGACTTTCCTTAACCAAGTCGATTTTGTTTTGCAAAATCAAGATCTGTTTCAGTTTCATAATCTCAATGGCAGCCAAGTGCTCAGAGGTTTGCGGTTGTGGGCAGGATTCATTACCTAAATAAAATGGAGGTAGATCGTTAGCAACTTTAAAAAGGATTGGGCGCCATATTTGGAGTTTACCGGCTATGAGCAGCAGAGCGGCGTCCATCACAGCTGCTCCGTTCAACATGGTGGCCATCAAAATGTCGTGACCAGGGCAATCCACGAAGCTCACATGTCGTACCAATCTGAACCTGCCGGAACAGGCAGGACGTGCACAGGGAAAACTGTCGTCCTTGCTGGAACCATCTGATACAAAGCTGGCCGGGCGCGGGCACTTAGGATTGTCACACTTGTAGATTTTGGCGTTGGCATAACCTGAAATCAATTCACAAAAAATTCCAATACGTGGATTTAGTTTAAAGAAAAGCAAAAATTGTTCTGATTATTCCTTTATTTTTGAATAACTATAATTAAAAAAATGTAATACATAATAAATGAGCTTATTACTTACAATCAATAATAATAGTTTATAATAAAATTCAAAAAACAAACATGTGATGGGTTTAGATACAAACATTTGGCAGTTTTGTCCAGTTATAGAATATTTGAGCCACGTTCTATTAACAATTAGGATTAAATTTTACTTAAATTTAGGGAATTGCCTGAATTGCATGCATATGTGCTACATATTGCTTAACATAATTATTGCCAAAGTGGTTAACGGCTAAAACTTCAATAAATTATAGAAATTAGTTTGGTTTTGCTAAAAACACAATAAGAGTCCATTTAACAGTTGAGGTCTTTCATTAAAGTGAATTACACATACATAGATCTTTGCAAAAGCTTTAACAAGAGCTTGCTTGTTCATATCGTTTTTAAGTATAAGTAGAAATTTATTAACCTTCGCATCTGCGATTTCATAAGTATTTAGGCACAACTTTCGCCCTTCTACAGCCCAATTTTTATGAGTTCTGTGTTTCAAATACCTATTGCGGTTATGATTTGCCGCCAATTACTTGTGTAAGGCAGAAAACAAGTTACTATATATACAAAAAATTAATTAAAAAAAAAAAAAGTCAGCCCATGCAGTTTAAAATAACACCTTCCGACAGTTGGCTGCCTCACAACGACATTCGACTCGAGCCTCTGTGTTCAGATTCTCATACGGCGCGGCTTCACTATCGGCACGTATATAGTCAAAACACAACTCCTCGCCTGCTTTAATGGGGCGCAGCGTGAAAAAGACGAGATGTGGAAGCGAAACATTCAAATGTTCAATCCAGCAAGGAAAAACGGCTAGGTTAGGATCACATGAATGGTTGATGAAATGCGATACATTGCCATAGGCTGCTGCATCAATGGTATACTCGCTCTCTGCCGCCGTGTTATAGTCCAAATCAAAGAGATATGTGCGGCCTTTGTCGTCATAGGCTTTGCCACGCTCGTTTGCCTCTTCAGTGGTGATAATCTCGCCTACATACTCGCACACGAACTCTCCCTTTCGTAAGGCTTGTGGCGTACGGACACCCCAGCCACGCCCATTTGATGTCTTGAAGAGTACTAATTCTATTTTGCGTCCGTTCTGCACAAGACGATTGGCGCAACTGGCATCGCAGGAGCAGCGACTATTGCATTCGTAGATGGCACTACCAGGTTGCAGGCGCAATCGTCGCGTGGACTTCTCATAAGCGAAAAGTTCTCCGGCCAGGCGTGCGCAACACCGTGTCATCGGTGCGCATTGGGCGCCATCCTCCCCAGTCTCACATTTACAGCCTAGCAAACCAATAGAGGGCGTTGGAACATCTTTGCCAATGATGCTCTCGTGAATGTAAATGAAGTTGCTATCAATAGTGTCCAGATCGACATTGTTCTCCACACGAATGGGCGGTGCCGACCCTTCGACGTCATTCATGCGATTCTCAAATTGTCGCAGTGCCAGGATCTGCTTTTTTCGATCGTAGGAACCACGCTGCAGGCGCATGCGATAACTGGCACGATCTCTTATCTTTTGAACTTCTACCTGGCTGCGGCTACTTGCGGCTCGAAATTGGGCCAACAATACAATATCTAATTGCAACTCTAAGGGATCATAGGCATCCAATTTGGATGGTTCACAAATAGGAGCTTCGTCATTCAGTTGGGATTCCAATTCGGTGGTGACTTGTGCAACATGTTTTTCATAATAATGAAGTTTATCTTCAACAAACTGCTCCATTTGTTGGCAATCAACTAGATTCTGATACGATTCCCAAGTGTTGGCATCAGTGCTATAGCCTAGCCATTTGACAAAGAAAACAGGCTGGGCATTAACGGATTCTACACATTCTATTGATTCGACAATGTATTCGCCTTTCGGTGGTTTCTTAATTTCACCGTTATTGTTCTTACTGCGCTTAGAGTAGGGCACTTGCAGATTTAAAGTGCTACGCCGCCGTTTGTTCGAGGTGCTATCACCAATACTTTTGAATGCTGGTAAAGCATCGTTTTCATCACATCCAAGGACGCTGCCGTACCCACTGCTGTGACTGGGACTCAATGACGTTTGACTAGTGCTGCGTCTTGCTCTCAGTTCTCGCTCCATGGTTTTAGTGTGATTTGAAGAAAATTCCATGATTGGTTCCCTTAATACGAGCTTTAGGTTATTTGCTTTTGCACGAAGCAGTCGGTTCTCTCTCAATCGCTTGATATGCTGTAGTTGCTGCGTTTCGTATTTTCTCCGCAGGCGCTTCGATTGTAACAGCTTTTCTATTTTCTTTTGGCTTAAGCGTTCTGCAAATAACAATTTTGGTTTTTGTTCGTTTAACACGTTTGTTCGTTTTTGGATATACCGCGCGCGCAACGTTGGAAAAACGAAAACGGAAAAAGAAGAAAAAGATTTGCAATTAATTAAATTGCTGGATTATAAATGAAATAAATAAGCACAAAAGCTAGAAAATGACGAATTGTTTTCTACATATCTTCTCTCCAACTACATACATACGTACATACTAATTAAAGAAAGGACACACGGCGACGACACAGTGCAAGTGTGTGCGTTGGTCACGCGCGAAATTTAAAAGAATAAAACGATCCAGCAATTCAAATGACAAAAACAAAAATCTATTATTTACAGAACGCTTTGAAGATATGGTTAGGAAAAATTGAAATTATTCTCTCATTTTGCGAAATAACGGCTGCGACACTTACAACTATGGTTTGTGATTGTTTCATCAGCGACGAGTTCATAATGTTTATAAGAAGTTGTATATTCAACAAAAAAATGTGTATGATTAAAGCAATAGATTTTGTTTATGAAGGCGTCGTGTACACTGTGTGCCGTTGTCAATTGACTTAATAGTATAATATAAAAAACGTTATGATAATTATACACTTATAGCTTGTTTAAAAACATTCCCATTTCTTAATGTTCTATTTTAATTTAATGCAATCGTTTTTATTTTAAAATTGAAAACATTTTCCCTGCACCAATGAGCTTAGTAAACAAAATCTTAGATTGTATTCATTTAAAATATAATAACAAAATTTGCGATTTCCTGGTTGAATAATGCAATGTTTTATCCTTTAAAGACACAATTATAAACTTAAAGAACATATTTATTGTAGCTATCGATAGCGCAGAACTCACAAGTTTCAGACAACATATTAATTTAAAGTATCTATGCAGGATGAATTTATATTTGTTATTGTACGTATCCTAAGCTATTTGTGTATTAAACAAATTATTCCTTATATGGATATATTGTGTTAGTTATATATCACGAATAAAAATCCCACTTACCGAGTTTAATCGTAATATTGCGCTCCAATTCATTTTTAAAACGGACCGTCTGCACCCCAGATATGGCTTTAACAACAGTTGATTTGCCGTGCGCTACATGGCCAATGGTTCCAATGTTGATTGTGGCCTGGCGCGAGATGACTTCCGGCGAGAGGGGTGTTAAGTTACTGATTTCCTGTAATTATAGGAAAATATGTAAACAACCCATGAAAAGTTTGTAAAAAATAACGGTTTAATGCGAAAAGTGATCAGTTCTAATTGGGGACAAATGCGACAAACGCACTCCTATTGAAGATCTTACACCCACCCACCCACTTCCATAACTCCCCCTTACACTGTTTACCATCCTAAGCCGTTGAGAGTGAGGTTAGAACTGAACGTTGTATTGCATCAGATATTGAGGCAACTGTTGCACTTCATATTGCAACACCAATATTGCTTGTTTACCTATTTCAAAAATCATTTAAAACATGCATAAGCCACATTTAATACACATGGCAAAATTCCCCCAGGATTTCTACCCTGTCGTAGCAACAATCGCCACGTGCTGATTTTCTCTGTTGGTTCCATAGACCTGCGGAGACACAGAGTTGGCCAACGGGCCCGATTATGTTTCTACATACTGACCCTTGAGTTATATCACTTTTTAAAACAATATCAGTTAAAAAACAAATACTTTTTCACTTTATATGTACCCGCCCGCCTAATAGAAGCGGCATAATGACGACGCGTTGTACACACACAAATATACATACATACATAAAGAGAAGACTTTCATGAAAGTATGCCGCAGACCTCAACAGCAATATGTATCCGTAGTTGCTGATTTTGGCACCTTAGAGTCGCTTACTTACCAAATTACTAAGGTCCTGCTTCTGCAAATTTGTATTTACACTAATTTGAGTTTCTGCCGTGGCCATGTTTTATTTAATTCAAAACACGATTAATATAAAAATGCTAAGGTAATGTAGCCAACCCGTCATCAAAATCGTCCGTACGTGTTGTAAATGGTCGAAAATGCCGTCCTAGTGACACAGTGTTAAGAAACAACAGTATCACCGAGGGTTGGAATAAAGACTACGTCGATGAGTAGATGGAAGAGGAACAAGTAAATGGTCCTGGGATTTTCAGCAACTGTGTTCATTTAACGTTACATACTCATGCGTATATACTGGATATGGATTGCAAAAAAATTTAAGACTTTCACTAGGGTTCTCATCTTAGTATTAATAATTTATTTATTATAATTACTTTTATATTGATGAGCATCATAATCGTGATACTCATAATAAATATATTAAATAAATTATCTACAGTTCTAATAAACATGTTTCGCTTCTCTTTCGATGTCGGCGCTATCTTAGCTCACATGAGTGGATAGCAATCGCAAACGAAATTGCAAACGTGAGTTAGCAGTGGCCGCATGTACATACATACATTCATATATATGCATACATATGTGTACATCGTCTGCAAATCGGCCTCAGCTTCAGCTCAACTGTACCATCAGCAAAGTTTAATTTAATTTCAATTCGTAAAGTTATTGTAAAATAAAATCATCTGCAATAATGTCGACCGTGCCGAAGCGACCGAAGCTCGATGGAGAGGCAAATGCTGCAGAAGAGGAGCCGGAAAATGCCGAAACTCTTGAACAAATTGACGCCTGCCAAAATGAAATAGATGCATTGAATGAAAAGGCAAGCG
The DNA here is from genome assembly GCF_003285725.1 of Scaptodrosophila lebanonensis. NCBI lineage: Eukaryota > Metazoa > Arthropoda > Insecta > Diptera > Drosophilidae > Scaptodrosophila > Scaptodrosophila lebanonensis. The sequence continues at coordinate 4,397,234 of NW_022060558.1, forward strand.
AAGAGATCTTAAAGGTTGAGCAAAAATACAATAAACTGCGGAAACCTTGCTATGAAAAGAGGAGTGAGCTGGTCAAACGGATTCCTAATTTCTGGGTGACAGCGGTGAGTAGACGGTTTCGTTGCCATTATGTATATGCATAATTATACATACATATATAGATGCATATGTATACATACATGCTATGTATGTAAGTACACTTGCAATTGTCTATATGTATGCACAGATAAATGCTTTAAGCATAAATCATCACGGCAATGTTAATATTGGCGGCAAACGTTAAAAGTTGTAAAAAAAAAATTGATTTTGTCGCCGTACATCTGGAAGAAAATGTTCTTTATTCGAGGTATTTTTTTCGCCGCCACTGCCGCCGGGCGTTTGCATATGTATGTACATATGTGTGTGTGTTGAGTATGAGTCGATAAGTGTCGTTGTGTTATCGCGGTGTGGTTCAGGGTGGACCATTTGTAGCGCCGGTTGCCCATTACAATCTTTACCAAGTACCTAAAACAAACGGTAATTTGATTTTATATTGCAGTTTATAAACCATCCACAAGTTTCGGGCATACTGGACGAAGAAGAAGAAGAATGTCTGCACGCCTTAAACAAACTGGAAGTGGAAGAATTCGAAGACATAAAGTCGGGGTATCGCATTAATTTCCACTTCGACGAGAATCCTTACTTTGAAAACAAGGTCCTCACCAAAGAGTTCCATTTGAATTCAGCGGGTAAGCAAGTTAGACTCTTAACTATCTCAACTGTATCTTACCTTCCTTACTTTTATGCATATGTACATTTATGCAGCTGCCTCTGAAAATAGCGATTGGCCAGCGTCAACCAGTACGCCAATACAGTGGAAGGAGGGAAAAAATCTACTCAAACAATTGCTGACAAAACCCTATGGCAACAAGAAGAAACGTAATTCGGAGTACAAAACTTTCTTTGATTGGTTCTCTGACAACACAGATCCAGTGAACGACGAGATTGCTGAACTGATAAAAGACGATTTATGGCCCAATCCCCTCCAGTATTATCTGGTACCCGATATTGAAGTTGAGCCGGAGGAAGAAGATGAGAACGAAGAGGAAGCATTCGATGACGATGATGGTACTTATACTTAACTATTTTTTATTATTATTGTTTACGTAAATAGTTACCTTCTGCAAATTTCAGATGGTGAAGATGGTGAAGAAGATGAGGAGGACGACGGTTAGTGTGTATATTTTGTATGATTTCTGGGAACTATCCACACCATTTTTCTTTATCTTACAGACGATAAGTAGTTGCTAAAAACATAATTATCCGTAATTCTACTTCAACTGTAAACCCAAAATGGTGTACAACGAACATACTTATAATCATAATTTTCTATGTGGATAAACACTAAAGATCCATGCAAAATAGGCAACACTTGAATAGCATCGTCTTAGATTGTTTTAAGTTTCGTTTTAAGTAAAATCGTAAAAAAAAACCTTAAAAGTCAAAAGTTTTTAAGCTATCAATAAAAACCAATGAACACAAGCTGCGTTTTTCACTTAATATTTGAGCATGCCATGCTAACTGCCACTTCTTTTCACTTTTTTTTGCTATGGTAACACTTTTTCATCAGAAAAAGGGTAACACTGTACGCCCCAGCTGCGGTATTAGGTGAAAAATTCTGCGCACGGGAATAACGATGGCCTCCGTTAACAAATTGGCAATTTTGGTATGCATATACGATAATAATATTTAATTTAAAGCATAATTCACAACTGTGAAATGACCTGGTAACCTGAAGAAATCAAAATGAATCAAAATATCGTTCAAAATTATAAATTACCTAATGCCGATGTTTTTGGTTATGTAATTTTGCAATTTTGACATTAGTAAAATCTTACTGGGTTATAATTCCGAGTGCACAAACTCGACCTAAGTTATTATAAAACTAACAAATGTTATTCATTTAGAGCCGCTCGCTCAGCTCCGCTGCCCAGAAGACGGTCAAGCCACCCGTGCAGGTGTTCGGTCTCGAGGGTCGTTACGCCTGTGCCCTGTATTCGGCTGCATCTAGAACGAGCCAATTGGATCAAGTGGAGAAGGACTTGACCGCACTACAGGCTACCATAAAGGCTGATAAGAAGTTGCGCGAATATGTGACCAGTCCTATTATTAATAGGAGTGTAATGGGGAACGCTTTGCAAGAGGCTGCTGCTAAATTGCGGTTTGCGTCAAGTACTGCTAACTTGTTGGGTCTATTGGCCGATAATGGCCGCTTGAAGAAGCTGGACACTGTCATCAACGCTTTCAAGACCATCATGGCTGCTCATCGCGGCGAGGTGGTGTGTGAAGTGGTGTCAGCAAAGCCACTGGACTCGTCCCAGCAAAAGCAATTGGAGGGTGCTTTGAAGGTATGTAATACAGAGTGTAAATATAATATTGGAGTGTATATTATCTATTATCTTTGCAGTCCTTCCTAAAGGGAAATGAGTCACTGAAGATCACCTCTCGTGTGGACCCCAGCATCATTGGCGGATTAATTGTTTCCATTGGCGACAAGTATGTAGATATGAGCATTGCCAGTAAAGTGAAGCTGTATACAGAAGTTATTCAGTCGGCTGCCTAAGTCCTATTTCACATTACAAATTACGGATAAGATGTGAAAGAAACTTTTGTGGAGATCTGATATATATGCAGCCATTAGCGAATAAAAACATTGTATCCAACTTAAAACTGTCCAATATTTTCGGTTAAACCATAAGATGTTTTATTCCCATATTTTACAGTACCAAAAAGTATGTGAATGCCAAAGATATTAAAAATATGACCTAAAAAACTTGAAACGTTGGCAATGGAGCCTCATTGTTGATCTTCGCTATTTGATCATCTTTAGTTTCGAGCCAGTTGCAGCTCTTGGTGCTATCAGTATCGCGAGCCTTCGGATTTTTGCCTAAATAGTATTGCACCCTGCGAAACAGCGGTGTGGTTGGAAATGGCTCAACGGTGGGGAATATGTCTTCATCGCTGTCGCGCATGATGCGATGCTCCTTGGGCGGCGTAAGGCTTTTCTTATGTTTTTTCCGCTTGCCCTTCTTAATGTGCTCCTCTTCCCGGGGCAGCGATTCTTCGGGCGCAGGTTCATGCTTCTCGGGAGCGTGGAGTGTAGTATCCGGACTCATTCGGTTAAACTCACTGTACAGATCGTCAATTTTGCATTGTAGTGTCTGATGCATGGTAGTTTGGCGATTGAGTATGTCCTCCAACTGCCGTATACGAGCTTGTTGGTCCTCAATAATCTGATTCAGCTCATACCGAACTTGCTGTTCGCATTCGCAGCCGCATGGCGGGTGATCTTGACGTGGCGGTGGTTGGGGCAGAGGCGGACAACAGACTGACTTGCAGCAGTTCTCAGCTTCTTCCTGCTGCGGTTTAAGACAATGATCACAATTACACGGGCACTCATCCGTCGGGTGGCGTCCCCGACCCAGCAACAGGACATCCGTGCAATCGCGCAGGCACTCGTCTTTCGCTGCCTCCTCCTCCTGTTTCTTGGCCACATCGTCTTGGGTAGGTGTGCGAAGTACTGTAAATTCTGTTGTATCGATATCAGGAAATTTAGCACCGCCATCGCTGAAATTCGACTCTAGTACACAGATATCAGTTTCCGAGCCAGCAATAGCAACTTTGGATTTCTTCTTTTCATCCGAATGGCACGATTTGCCACAGTAAGAGGGCAATGAAGCACCCGTCATCAGCAACACATTGACGGCTGGCTTGCTAAATCCCTCCGGTAGTTCAGCTGATGGACCGCGCTCACAACAGCACTCCAAGTCTCCATTTTTATTTTGCGTTTGTCCCGTGCAGCACTTAAATTTGGCAGCCTGGTTTTGGGTTTCCTGCACAAACTGTGGTATGTGTTCGATGCACACGCAGCAATATTTCTGAATTGCATCCACCGGTATGTTGTGGGCATTCAGGCTGCGCTGCCAGATACGCGCTTCCTTTTTCGTCTTCGGATAGTGAAAGGTGCGCTTTCCGCATGCATCGCTTGGGGGTTCAATACCGCAGATGACACAGCGACGTCTCATAACAGGCACAACGGAGATGGGAACATTTAAATTTGTCCTTTTTAAATATTTTTGGTTTTTTTTTTATAAAATATAAAACTTGAGCTTTTGAATTGATCTGTGATTTTAAAATCGAGGTCTAATAGTATGGTCCATTTGTGCCCCCACAAGCTGAATAAATGAGAAGGCTCTTGAATAGATAGGACTTATTCATTTTTCTCTTCTCCGAGCGGATTTCTGTATTAACCACCTTTTTTAAAGGTTGCCTGTGTATCTGGGTTCTTCGATGACTTCATAATATACAATTTTAATATGCCAAAGTGGATTGGTTGGGGACTGATTTTGTAGGTGCGGATGATGAGTGCTTCTTTTTGAATTTATGTAGATTCTGCAAGTTACTATCTACCTTGGCAAGGATGCCTTCATAGTCGGCCTGTTGTATCATTTCTTTCTGCTTCCTCTCTCTCTCCCTTGCCAACCTTTTCTCCCTCTCTTCCCTTCTCAATTGCTGGTGTCGTTTCTCGACGGCACTACCTGATGTCCGCCTCTTCCTAGAGGTAGCTGGTATTCCCGCTTCTTCAGTCTGACCATCAGATTTGCACTGGAGTGCATTGACTTTGCTCTGAATGGTCTTTTGCAATTTGTTCTGCTGCGCTATGAGGAGTTCCAGCTCTTGTATGCGATTTTTCTGTTCCGTTATGAACTCATTATATTTGACGATGTCGGTAGAGGGTTGGTCGAGATCCGAAAAGTAACTGTCTGTGACATAGCATTCGGGAAATCGAGTCAATAGACTGTCTGTATCAATGTCTGGCCAGCTGGAAGAAGCACAAAGTTCGCAGTTACATGGTATCTCATCGGTAGTATGTTCGATCTTGCCAAGGAGCAGGACATCCGCACAATTGTCGCCAGTGCAATCTGTATTCTTTTCGTCCTTCTTGCTCTCTTTGTTGGTCGATTTTTTTTGGGCCTCTGGTTCAGACGTCGGTGCACGCATTATTGTCATCTGGGTCTCATCTATATCCGGAAAAGTAGCAGCCTCATTTGTGAAGTTCGATTCCATCACACATATTTTTGTATTTGTGGCGGATCCTTTCTTATCAACATTAGTGGTACGTTCGCAATACGACGGCACAGTTGCTCCGGACATGACCAGAACATTGACTTGAGCGTTCGCCGGCAGCAGATTATTGAATACCTCGTTCAACTCAATACTAGATGAGTATGCCTTCGACTCAGCCTGCAGATCTCTGTTCGTCAAAGTCTCACTGCTAATGCAACTGGTGACGTCGAGTAAGCACCAGTCGCACTGCCGATCCTGTATCTTGCATGGCGTCGTCGGAATGCTGCGAATAGCCGAATTTCGCTGCTGTTGCGGCTGTCGTTTCTGCTGCTGAGGCTGCGGTTGTTGCTGCTGTTGCGCTCGCTCATATTTGCTCTGACTATCGACACCATAACGTACAACTGGATTATTGCATGGCTGACAGCTTGGCAGTGGCTGTGGCTTTCTGAGGCTCATTTGCGAATAGTTCTGATTCGGGACTTGGCAGCTCTGCTGACCCATAGACCTGCAGCAGCAACAACAGCAACACGAACAATTCTGCTTGCCATACAAATCGCAGGAGTTTTGAGAATTTGAAGTGCACTGATACCGTCGAGATGGCAAATTGAAGTACCACCCCTCCGGCTGCGGCTGGGGTTTCTGCTGAAGCTCTGTTTTTTCGCTCCAACTAACCCGTATGGGATCGGGTTCTTGTGTTGCCACATTTCCGCCTCTGTCAACTTGGCGTCGTGCTCCTCCTCCTCTGGGGTGAGGGCCTGCCCAACCATCGGACTGCGATTCAGTTCTTCCTCTGTTCTCCTGAAGGGCGGGATTCTGCTGTCCTCGCGACTGATTGTAGTACCAATGACCCGTATTTTGCTGTTGCTGTTGTCGTTCCAACCCCATTGCGAATTCGGGACGATTGCCTTGAAAGTTTTTACGCCATGACTGCTTACCCTGTCCATACATATTGCCGGAATTATTATTGCCCGGCTGTTGCTGCTGCTGGCTCTGCTGTCGGCTGATTTCCTCTGCGATGTGAGCATTACAAACGCAACAGGACTTCCGCAACGTCTCGACTGGCACATTGTGGGCATTGAGGAAGCATTGCCACTTGCGGGCTTCCTTTTGATTGTTCGGATACATGAAGTCGGTTTCGTTTGTTCGGGGCTTACGGCCACAGATTACACAGGAACGTTGCATTATTATACAAAAAGGGGACAGAGACAAATTTGTGAGGGGCACAAATAGTTGAATTTTGTTTAAAGTTTTTGAGATGACTGCGATTTACAAACTAGACATAAAACATTTTCGGCTGTTCTCTGTATACTCAACCACTATAAACAGTGTCATAAAAGGCATCGAAGTATTGGTCGATCTAAGGACAGGTTCTGTACTTTCAAATTTATGTTTTTTAATGGGTGAACGATATGAAAATGTTTGCCCACTAATTTGATTTGAAATTTTTATAACCACCAAAATGCTTATCTACGTTTATGTATACATACATATATTTTTTTCAAAGTACTTATTACTTGCTGTTGTAATTAAGTCTAAGAACTAATGCTAATCAAAAAATCATTGTTTTTTGTTGTTCATATTACTAAATAATTCAATAGATATTATGTATATGGGTATATCTATAAAATTGCATACACATGTACATTTTTATGTTTCAAATTTAAAACAGCATCTTTACACCTACACATTTTTGTATAAGTAATTTTGTATATTAATGTATAAACGAGCTTAATTAAACATTAGTTATGGTAATGAAAGAAAAAAGTTAAATTGCCAATGAATTTGTATGTTGCTGTACGTGTTGCTAGCATGAAAAAAACAACAATTGGGGTAGGGGCCTCCACGTAAATTGTAGATTTTATCTGGTATTTTACACAACATCTGGTGCATCTATAGATTCATATATACGTGCATCTATAGACTCATATGTACGAACAATACATATTGCGTTTATAATTGTGTTTGTATGTATATAATATGTGATATTTAAACAATTTAATATACAATAGAAACCGAAATATTTTTGGTTTACATCAATGCCATATTATGGGGACCGGTGTGTTTAGAGATATTCCAAACTAAATGTCCGGTTAGCCAGTTTGACAGTTTGGGGGTCGGCTTTCGGGCTGCCCGTAAGGAGTTTAGCATTTTACAATTGAAATCGCTTTCGCATTAGAAAACGAACTTAAAACATAAATAAATCTAGTAATTATAGCTCTTCCTTCGCTGCAGCGCTCACCCCATTCTCGTCCTCATCGTCTACCCATTCGCTAATTAGACTCTTTACCTTATCAGCGCTGTCGACGGCCTCTTGCTCTCTGCTGTTGGCGGCTTCACTTGTGTTGGCCTGCTCCTCAGCTAATGTTGTCGTGGCGGTTTCTGCAGCTGTTGTTGTTGTTGGCGTTGCCTGCTGCTCGACTGATGATGCTACTGATTTCGCTTCGGGTGTTAACGATGCTTCTGCTGCCTTTTGTTGCTCCGCCTTCTCTATTTTTATTTTATCGGATGGCAATAATTGCGTGGGCGGCACATCATCATCATCAGGAACCGCTTTCTCGGCCTGAGCAATCAGTTCATCGAGCAACTCCTTTCTGATATTCTCAGCCTCCAAATGCACATCATCCTCGGTTGCAGCAGCAGCTTTAACCGAGGATGTTTCCACTGACGCTGTGGTATCTGCTTTGACTTTAGGTTCTGCAATGAATTCCTCCTCAGTTTCGTTTTCCTTCTTAATGCACAGTAATTTTTTCACATCTTCATCATCATCCACGGCTTCTTCTGCCCTTTCACTGCCTGTCGCTGCAGCTGTTGTTGTATTTATCAAACTGTCAACATCCATCTTTTCCTGGCCAGCCTCCGTTTCTTTATTTGTACTTTCGATGGAGATTGCAGCTTCGACTGCTGCTTGAACTTCGGCACTGATCTGTTCTGTTTCTTCAATATCAGCAGCATCAGCTTCGGCAGCATTCTTTTGTTGAGGGTCTTCGGCGATTGTTTCTTCTTCTACTTCTACTAATTCTTCTTTCTCTACTGGCTTTTCATCTTGTTTTGTTGTTGTTGTAGCAGCGGCAGACTTGTCATTGTTTAGACTCGTCTCTTCCATTGGATCATCTTCATTTTCGTCCTCGGTCCAATCACCAGTGAGTTCCTTTAACTTTTCACTTATGTCGTCACGCCAGTTTTCTGGTTTACGCTATAAAGAAGATTTTGATGATAAAGTTTAATTGAAAACTCGTTAATACTAATTTTAAAAATCTTTTCATTGAACGTTTTCTAAGAATTGAATTTAAGTGGAGATATTCGCAAACACTTTTGTCTGAAATAGTTTTTCCTCGTAAAATACATGCATATGGATTTTTTCGATTACATGAAAAAGAGCTTCACAACAATATGCGAACTTACTTCTTTGCTGCTCTGCTCCGCCTCCATTTCCTGCTCGGATATAAGATTTTCTGCCCACTCCAAATTGTCGATGGTATCCTTGCTCTCATCAGGCGCACTATCATTTAATTCGCTCTTTTTGCTGTCGTCTGCCGATGCTGCGCCGCCAAGCTCACTGTAAATTTGAGTGTCATCATATTCCTCTTCTGTGGCGGACTTATCGTCACCGTCCTGTTTGGTGTCGCCGTCGGGTTCGCTAAGAACCATTACAACTCCACCGGCTCCAGCTCCTGCCTGCTGTTGGCTCAACTGCGACAATATCTCTTTGCGCTGTTCTTCGGTTAACTCGACCTCATTGCCATCTGCGCCAACAAACTTTACCTCCTGCTCTTGGGTGGCTTGCTGTAATAATTGCTCCTCTTGCGATTGTGCTATGGCACTGTTTGCTGGCAAGCTTATATCGGATAATATACGAACTTTTTCGTCACCATGTGTCTGTTGATCCTCGTTGCCCACATCATCTTCTTCGTCCTGCGAAACAAGATACTCCTCATCTGTCTCATCGATAATGCCATCCTCTAGAGCCTGGGTCTTGTGGGAACTCTTCATGTGCCGATACAATTGTATCTCCTGATCGAACACCTTGTTGCAATAAATGCACTGCTGTTTATTATCGTCTGTATGTGCTTCATTAATGTGACTGTCCAGCTCAGCTTTTGTCATATAAGACTGATTGCACAGCGCGCACTCATTAAAATTGTAGAGCATTGATTTGATCTGGTGCTCCGAGTACATGTGGAAATGCAGCTCTCGATTGTTGCTTGAACGCCAGCCGCAGTGCTCACAAAGTGCTGTATCGATGGTTTCTTTATGTGTGTTCATCAAATGTCGGCGGAATCCACGATATGATGGAATGCTGATCGGGCGCCCATTGACGCCGCAACGCAAGCAGAGCCAAGGTCCTAAAAGAAATAAAGTGAGATATGAGTATTAGCTTTATATCGCAAATTATTAGTTGAGAGTTTATGATTTTCCATTTCAGACCATTCAATTAGTAAATGCCGTATATTTGCTATCAGAACGTCCAGTAATCTGTATATTTGCTATCAGAACGTCCACTTAACTTATTTCAAATAATATAAATATTAAAATCCCATGAATATTGTGAAAACTAGCAATATATTTAAAAATAATAAATACAATTGGACCCTTGCGCGAATTAAGAAACCACTTGCTAGACCTTTGATGCAAACGAAAATTGTTAAATAACAAGAATGGAAATCTAGAATTGAGCAGGTCTGAAAAATAAGCCCTCAAAATGAATCGGCCTAGGCCTTAGGGGAACAATGATACTTAGTGGTTATTCTAGCTCTTGTAGCTCCTTGCGTTCATCCAAACGGACGGACGGACGGACATGACATGACATATCGAATCGTTTTGTCATACTGAGCAAGAATATTAAACTTTGTGGGGTCTAGCCTCACGCCTCTACATACATTCGCACAAAACTAGTATACCCCTTTTGCGGCAGGGTATAACAATCACACTGACCTGTGGTGTTTTCAGCACCCAAGGCAATCAGCGCATGCATCGTTTTACTATCGATTCGTCGTTTTTGGGGCGTCGATTCGGCTGCAGAGGCCGAGGAGCTTGTAGATGCCGTCGCCGCCGCTGCCGTTTGCTGTGAATTTTGAGTGGGCAGTTTCTGTATGGTTGTTTCACGTAAGATCGTCTTTTGCGTCGGTGTTATCATTGGCGTCGTTTTGTCCGACTTAAAAGACACGTGAAGCTTCTTATGCGGTGACGTTGACTGTTGAGCGACTGCCGGTGCCGGCGAGTTACGTGGTGCAGGCGTTTGTTTTTCAGGGCTCGCCGGCGTATTCGGCATGATCTTTAGTTTAATGTTTTTATGGCCCTTAACAATGTGTGGATATTGGCGCAGTACCTCCGCTATAATTTTTGTATGATTTAATTTCGTGTTTGATGAATCCTTGACAATGATTGTGGGTGTTTGGCTGGGTGATTCTTGTTTGAGTATAATTGTGGTAGTGCCGTGCTCCATTTGTGTGGTTTGTGTTCCAGATTGTGCAGTGACCTGCGTTTGATGTTGCTGTTGCGGTTGTTGCTTCGACGTGGATGGCTGCGGGGGCAAATCATCATCGTCATCATCGCCGGCATGTACATCATCATACAACATCATGCCATCGTACTCCTGATCATTGTCACCATATTCTGCGGCAATTTGCTTTCGCATTCGTTGCTGCTCGGCAAACTCTTTGACATCCTCCAGACTTGGCTTTTTAGATGGGGGCGATAGTAGGCTGGTTTGCGCGGGTCTCTTGTTATTGTTGTAACCTTTGCGTAGCTGCTCAAACGGCGATGTCGGCTGCGCTTCCTGTTTCATAGTAGCTGGCGACGTTTCCGTGCTCGTGGTTATGTACTGAGTCCGATTATTAACGCCACCCGTGCGCATTAAAGGTGTTACGGACTTGGGTACCGGACGTTGTGTACTCGGCTCGGTGCGACGAATTGTGGTCGAAACCACAGTACCAGTGGTGTAAAGTGGTGTGCGGCTCTGAGGTGAGGTGACGCGTTGCTGTGGTACATTGGTGACTGGCCCAACTGGACGACGACGTACACCCTTAGGACTGGGGGGCTGTGGATACGTTAAAATTAATTAAATCAATGCTAGGGTCAAAACACCACTTACTCTTTGCTGCCGATTCACATTTTCCATTGTGCGGCGATGTGCCTCTAGTAGTTTTAATAACACTGTCATGTTCATCTCCTTGGCTGTGCGCAACAGTTTGCCATACATTTTCAACTCGAACTCCAGGGTGCCCGTGTACATAAAATTGACAATGGGCACCACCACATCCGCCTGGAATTCGTTTGGCATTATAAGTGCATCGTCGACCATTTCACAGGTTTGCTCCAGCACATTAAAGTAGTCCGTGCAAGCACTCAACACCAGGCGATGCACTTTTAATTGTGAATTGTCACGAAACTGGAGCGTTAAGTCACAATAGTCAGTTTTGTTGAAGAAATTCTGCAGCTTCTGCAGAAAGAAGACTCCCCAGTTATCCACCTTAACGGATTTAACCTCTCCCATTTTGGCCACGATGCAGTAGGTTTCAATCTATCCTTTAAATTGTATTTATCTTATTACGCACGGCGATTGCTCTGCTCGTTGCTCTCTATGTGCTGGTGGCGCAACTGTACTCCCCGGAAAGGAAAGTTGAATTGAGGACATCCATATACCAGTATGTGAAGCCATATAGAAATAAAACAATTGCATTAAAAATCAATATCAATATAATTAAAATGTTTATGTGTAGTTTAAGATGTACAAAGGCCCAGAGGGCAGCAATTGATTTTCAGCAGTAAGTTAATAAACTGCCGCCACGGCGCGCAATGCAACTTTGCATTTGTGTCTGTGTGTATATGTAGCATGTACATGTGGGTTTGTATGTGTGTAGGTCTGAGCAGCATTTCTAAAGCGCGTCGCCCTTTTTAATCATGTATGTACATACATATTTACACGTTCATGTTCAATTCAAATCACTAATAATAGCTGTAGTCAAGTAAACTACATTTCATTACGACTTCCTCCTTTTAGACTTGTACATTCGTTCAAATATTTTAATTTCACACAACAAAATGATTTGGCTTTAGTAAGGCTCGTTTATCGTTATTGCGTTTTCGATGTCGATTTACGAACAAATGCCCTATAAACGTCATACACAAAATTGCACGTTGCATTGCAATTATCTAAATTGTTGCTATTATTGTGTTAAATATTATTACATACATTTAATCTGTTTTGCACACTGTGTTTTTGCCGCAGTTCTACTTTTCTTTTCGCAGTTCGATAACAATAATTTGTGAAAATAAAATGGCGTTCGAAGCAGGAATGCAATAGGTATATCGATACATCGATTACATTACCCATACATACATCATTGGCATTTGCCGTTTAGTTTAAATACTTTTAATAAAAATAACGGGATTTTCATAAGCTAGAAGGGTTTTATTTGATAGAAGAGAATCATAACAGGGATTTAAGCTACATTCTTTATTTGGTCCTTGAGCCTTGAGGTTGACTCGTGGTTCTGTGTGGTAGACAGTTGGGCAGAATCAGATATGCCTTTCAGTCACTGCGCATTGCGCACATATTCGGGATCGACGTTAATAAAATTGCCCATGCTAAAATATAACGCGCTATTTTTGCCGAGAAACTTGAGGAAATCATGTAGATGAGCCAGTAATGCTTGCATTGCTTGTTGATCCAGCGAAGAGTATGTTAACATCGAACCCAACCTGACAAAAAGGCGCAATAGATGAAACGCACCATATAGTTCCGACAATGGAGTCTCGGGGTGTTTTTGCATTATATCCATATACTGTGTGCGCTCAAATTTATAGAGCAGCTGAGAGCCAAGCATTACATTAAAGTACTCAATTACACCGTCAAGCACATCATTAATGGCCACTTCCTTGCTTGCATTTGTTGTCTTGGCTGATTTAGATTTTTTATGGGCTAAATACTGATCAACTATTTGCTGTACAGTAACTTTAGCGGGCAGCTCTAGCAGTTTCTTCTCTTTGGAAATCGCGTACCAGTCGTCAGTTAAGCAATGCTTCAGTTCATCGGGAATTTTGATTTTCACCTCCAGCTTCATTGTATAAGTTTCCTCGCTCTCAACGCAAGGCGCATCGCTAATAGATCCAGATGTCGTCGTGCCTGTCGTGCTTGGAGTTTGTTGTGGCGTTGGGGCAACCGTGTCGGTACCATTACCTGCTACTGATGAACGCTGTTCACTCATGCGTTTCTTTTTTTGTGGTGGAGCCGTTCCCGTGCCCGCCTCATCTTCTGGCATTTCTGGTGGACCCGAATCTTCTTTGATACTGGCGTGCGGTGTACTCGGACGTGGCGTACTGGTGGTTGTATTGGCAGCTTGTGTGCTTTTTCGATTACTACGACTGGTTGTTACGCTGTTTGATATAGTGCTGCTGCTAATTCCGCTTTCATGCTTTACGGTAGCACCAGTTCCAGCTGTTGTGCTAATACCGGCATTTAATGAAATATTACCCTCTTTAGAAGGCGTTGGGGCACGAGAATCGTTACCAACTTGCTCTGTTTTCTTCGCCTTGGCATTGCCTGCTGTTAAAAATAAGTTTTTACGGTGTTTTCTGAATATCACATTATTACCAGCTCACCTTTTTTGTTGTCTTTTTTTGAACGTTCACGTTCGCCATATAAGCGGGACAATTCCTTTTGCTTCTTCACGTTGCCCTCATTGAATTTGAGAACACGGCCTTCGGGCACCCACTCGTCCCAGCTGCAAACAGGAACACGGTAAAGACAATGATGAAATAAACAAACGAATAGCTATCTTTACTTCTTGCTCCAGCCAGCATAGTGAATGTAATATTCGATTGGAGAAGTTTCTGGTTTCGTTTTTAACACTTTGGCTTCGTAAATGAGCGGTCCATGAAAACAGAGTACACGCTCGCCTGCAAATATTTGAGGAAATTAGCTAAGCTTTCATCAATTTGAAACTGCCATTACCATCGGCAAAGAGTGTTCCTGCATCGGTAGATAATAAGTTCTCTGTCTTTGCTGATTTAACGTCGCTCATTTTATTTATATGAATAAAAATAGCGTTTGAAGGAGCGTCAGTAAGCAGCTGGTATCAGTGATGGGCGAAAAACAACGATTGCAGAGTTATCGATTATGTGGGAGGATACAACTTTGAATAACAGCTGGCGCCATAGTTCACCACAGATTGTGAGTTTATATAGTTTTCTACGATTTATATAAATATACATATGTGTTTATTTATCTTACACCCTTTACTTTTAGTTTATGATCCGACTAGGTTTGTACAAATTAAACAGTCAAAAACTATCTTAATAAAGCACTACATATCTATGTTGCAACAAGTTGGTCAGCTTTATTTTACCGCCGTCACCGTAAGTTCCTCCTCCTCCCATGGACGAGGACCACGTTTATTTTCCCAGTGGTCAATATCAATGACTTTAACTTTATCATATTCTGTTTCTAGCGTCACTTCCCCTCGTTTTTTCATCGTTATTCCATATTTCTTCATATCTTCGGGTGATACCGGCTGCTTTTTAGCGTACTGGTATCTGTAGTTTAAGTATTATGTTATGATTTTATGTAATTTGGAACGTATTTGAAATTACCTCAAATTAGAAAACTGCTGCAGGCCGAAGGAGCCGGCTACCATCATAAGAAGAAATGGCACCCCATATTTAAATGATTTTTTTTTGTAAATAACATTTAATTTTTCCGTAAACGACATTCCAACTTTTGTTATGAAAATAATGATAACACCAACGGGCAACACTGCCAGATTTTTTCTGTACGAATGCTTTGACTTAAATCGATAAATACTACTTTGGATGCACATTCATATAACATGCATATACATACGTACATATGTATGTATGTGTCGAATCATTTTGCCAAATTTATTGTAAAATATATGAAAATTTAGTTTTAGATTGTTGTATGCTATAAGTTGAAGGCCCATGGGCCATGGTTCTTTCTCTGTTGTCCAAATGGATTAGTGTTAGAACATAAAGAAATTTTAGTAACGGCTGACATTTAATTTGACGCCTGTTGTTCACCTTGACCATTATTTTTGCAACCCCAAGGCAAGTCAATTATGGCAAAGATTTCCTTTTATTATAAAAATTAACAGAAATATCCCATGTCATAACCAGTTTAAACTGGATCGGGTGCAGATTTGGAGTTGGCTTGAAATAAACTTAGTAGATATGTATTTAAGTCCGTTTTAGGTCCTGTTGGTAACGCGTTTACACCATTTTGCAATAAACATGCTGCAATCGGGTAACTAATGTATCAACATTAATTTATTAAGCTGACAGCTGCGCCATGGAACACAGTGATCGCCTTCGCCTACATTGAAGTCGTCAATGCCTAATATGATGCTTTTACAACAATTTTAACCGATTATGGTTTCAGTTTTTAACAAGATTTTTCATTGAACAACGCGACGGCGACGTAAAACCTTACATGTATTTTGATGTTTGTATGTATTCTATGTGTGTAAATACTCATGGATGTACATACACACATATGTATGTATATATAATAAGAAATTATTAGTTTTCTTAACATGTGGTTTTACGTTTAAAAATGACTTAAATTTAATTCAAAAATGCTTTTCAAATTTAATGTGTTAAATCTAATTGAACACATTGAAACATATTATATGTATATTATTTTATAAAAAATTTAATTTCGTTTTTGCAGAGAGCTTTTAGTTTAGTTTAAACTTTGTTTAGTGTGGTGTGATTTTAATCAGTTAACCAAAATCTGTAGGCCGATTCGTAATGAAATATAAATTTAAGAAAAAACCTTCTTTTGCGATAATTCGTGTAGCACCCGGGATGCAGGTCTGCTCAAATCATCACAAAATCGTGTGATTTTATCGCATTTTTCGGCGACAAGTCTAAATATTTATTTCACAACCGACATTTGTTGAGGGGAATCGAAAATTTCCAATAAGCCCAAGCATGAATCTTTCTATATTAAAACACATTAAAATTGAGCAACTAAAAATATATGCTGGAAATATTTGCAGCATTCTGGTCAGGATTATTTGGGAAGTTCATTTAGGTAATAAAATTAATGGAAAGAGATTTATTGGAAATCCAATTGTGGAAGCCAAATGAATTGTCTTATGTATCGAAATTTCAAAAATTAATTATTTGAAATATTTATTTATTTAACCAGAAACATTGTTAATTGTCAGGCTATTATGACAGATCAATTTGGAGACCTTATGTTAAAGCTTTCACTGAAAAGAGTAGGGGTATTGTGTTTTTGGTGTACCTCAACCACCCAGAAGTAAAGTTTTCTTTTAAGATTCAGTATTTAGGATTATGAAGATAACTGTTTAGGAAGAACTTAACAAGTTATAAATAACTATTTTTTAATAATGAATAGCCCAGGTGGGGAAATAGTTCAAATAGTAAATGCATAAGGATTTCTTTCTTATAAAATAACAGCTCCAACTACAACCAATAAAATAATATATATTGCCAGAGAATATACGAGGGCGTGACGTAGAATTCCTATAAAATGCACACAATTCTAGCCATGCATATACTTATCGCCGTGTGTATTTGTGCATATGTATGTGAAATTAGATTTTTTTTTGGCATATCAATATCGAGAAATAAAAATAGAATCCAAAAATGAAGCAACAAAACAAATAGATACACACATGAATACATTTTCTACACATGCCCAAGATGTCTGAAGCATCAAGAAATTCAAAAATTTTGCAATGAAAAAAGAATGTGAAAGCTCGAAAATATGGGGAAATATCCAAAAATAAAGAAGCGAAAATATAGGCAATACAGATGCCCATAATACACGCACTTGTGTACTACAATACAGGTAAGAACTTGCTGAGAGAACTTGCGATGGTTTTGTTTTGTTGTTTCTTTTTTCTGTGAACTGGCCGTATCGGCTAAATGCAGTTCCAAAATACGAAATTGAGCAGCAAAGCCTTATGTTGAGCATTCAAAACGCATAGGAGCTAAAGAGCACTTAACAAAAAGTATCTGACATATTCGTGCGCTCTTTCTCACAGATACAGTAGCGAGCTGCACACGCACACTAATGTAAATTGCTTAAATTCAAAAAAAGCGAGCATCGAACGTCAACACAGTGAATAAATATTTTCAGTTGAACATCACAATCCGTTCAAGTCGCGGATAACTCCGAATAAAAGTTTTGTAAGTAAAAGAATGAAACTAACATACAATTTTAACTAAAAAATTATAAAAATCTTCGAAAAAATAAAAAAGTTAATCAAAGACAGAAAACAAATAGTGTGCGGTTGATTGTAAAAAATGTTAGCAAAAGTGGAAAGGATTGAAAGGACTTTCACTTGGAAAGATATTATATAATGCGAATTAAAACAACAAGAGAGTCAAAAAGTGTGAAACTAAAATACAAAATGTGTGCGCTACAAAAAACTAAATAAATTTTACAAACAAATTTAATTTAAAAATTTAAATAATAAATTAATTTCATAAAGAAATATACATGTAGTCACAATCCAAATCAGACTGAGGCCAAGTACTAAGGGTTTGATCTTTAACGAAAAATGCCAAATCAATACAAAAAACTCAAGGCAATGTCTTTGACCATATTTGCACTTTGATTCTTAACCACAAGCTGACTTCTAGAATTTCAATTCTGTACATATGGGCATTGTTTTTGTAACTAGGAAAAAGCTACTTAATACTTACATATTAGGCATGTATGTATAGATCTGTGTTTTTAAATATATGAAATTTTTAAGTGGCGTCTCGAAAAAATCATCATGTCCGATAATGCTGTTGATTTTTTAACCAATTAGATTCGAATCGAAATTAGAAAATATGAAATGAAATTGTGTTAGTATATTGAAATTTCAATGAAATACATACAAATCCCTAGATACATAAATGTATGTATGTATACATACATTTAAAGAAAAGCTCTTCTAGCTTAATTGGGTAACATTCGTACGTATTAAAAAATATCAAATCGATGCTAGAACATCTATTTTTAGCCTTTCAGCATTGCTGTATTGTGAAAGAACTGTGGAGCTTTTTCAATAGTTGTTCTTAGCCAGACCAGTGTGGAATCAGTTTTCCCAATAGCCATGTATGTATATAATTTTAGAACGATATGTTCGATCCACTTAGTCCTTATAGTCCGACCATATTTTTCCGTGTTTATCCTTACCTTATGTTGATTTTAATATATTAAAATGCAACTATGTATATAAACATACATACAACTATGTATGTGAGAGTTTTATGTACAAATGTATGTACATATCATGGCCGTAATTCATGTCACCAAAACCACCATGAGATTTTTGCTGAAAAAACAAAACATTATTCATTGTGTCACCTCGTTCGAAATTTGTGTGTACGAGTATGTTCATACAGACACACACATATACACACATATTTACATTTCCATGCCCAACTGCCAGCCATTCTGTCCGATCTGTCTTTTTACAAGCGCACCCTATAAAAATGTGCCTCGATTGCAATTTTTGTTAATTCAATTTTTTGTTTGCCGCGATTCCGATTTGCTTAAAACCATGGCTCCATGCCTGATAACTTTTTACCAAGAAACGCGCCGAAACGAAAAGTGTAAACAAAGATCTTAAGTAGTACTCCAAAGTGGGGAATTTCAGCAAACATTTCTCGAAGCGTACATACTCTTTACGCTGTAAAATACTCATCCAGTTTTCTTAATTTCACGTAGATTTCAGAATAATCTTTCAAATGGCATGTATTTAGGAAGATTGTTAAAACACAAATTCTACATATTTAACAACTTTTCCCAGAAAGTCGCATATCAGATTTTTAATTCTTGTTTAAAGTTTAAGGCCAACATTATAAGCTGCAATATAGTTTTGTATTAATACCAGATTCAGAAAGGATATCACATATACATACATATTTGCCATTTGGGTTTATTTTCGCGAAGAACAGCTTAGAGAGCTCATTATATCAGCGCGAAAAGACGAATCGATTACTTTGTATGATTCAGCTTTTACTCCTTTTATCCACAACAGCTTTTAGAAGGGTATACATGTATGAATGTATGTACTTATATATATATATATATATATATATATATATATATATATATATATATATATATATATATATATATATATATATATATATATATATATATATATATATATATGGTACGCATATGTATTTGTATAAACAATAAAAAACCTGCACTGCACTGCAACCTGCAAACTATTACATGTGTTTAATTTAATTCATTATATCACATATTTTCCCCATTTTATTAACAAAACTTTAATGCAGCAGCAGAGAAAAGCCGGAAGATCAAATAACAATTCAATATTCATTCATTCAATAACAATTCATTTGAATGATTCATATTTAGTGAAGCCTTAATCATGAAATGTGATTAACGAAGCATTTTGTTTGTTTTCCATTCTCCTGATCTGTCGGTCCCATTATGGACATTGCATTCCAAAATCCATATGTGTGTGTTGAGACAAAATCTGAGTTACTTATTCACCTCACATCAAGCAGAACTGGCTTACCAATGAGTGAGTAAGCCCGAAAAAAGCTGTGAGAAATTTCAATTAGGCCATTAACACAAAGAAATGTGTCAAGCAGTTCGGGTTTAAACTCTAAAGTGACCAGCATATATGCATATATACAGACAGACATACCTACATACTTGTATGTATGTAAATGTATGTGAGACAATATTATTTGGACAAGATAAATTGGTTACAAACTATATATCAAAACTGAAGCACATTCCTTCAAAACAATGCATCCAGATTTGCAAACAACAATTTCTCTTTCAAAAACTTACAACATGCGTGGAGACGTTACAAAGAGCGCATTATCATAACAATTGTAACTTTAATTGCTTTATCGAATGCGAATCCACAAGTATATGCCACTATTTAAATTTTCCACTTCAGTTTCTTTCGAGCGTAGCAGTACAAACAAAAACCAGCCACCATGGATGCCATCAAGAAGAAGATGCAAGCGATGAAAGTCGACAAGGATGGAGCATTGGAACGTGCTCTCGTCTGCGAACAAGAGGCACGCGATGCCAACACTCGCGCTGAGAAGGTAAGTCAACCATTATACGTAAAGTATATCTATCCTACCAGTATATACATCCACCACCGATCACAAGCCGTAAAAAAACACGCAGTTGCGTAGATGCGATATAAATATTGAAATACAAAACACATGCAAAACTAAGCTTTATCTTTATTTCTAGGCCGAGGAGGAGGCTCGCCAATTGCAAAAGAAAATCCAGACAGTTGAGAACGAATTGGATCAGACCCAGGAAGCTCTCACCCTTGTCACTGGCAAGCTCGAGGAAAAGAACAAGGCCTTGCAGAACGTAAGTACAGAAATGGTTTCAAATTAATTTCCTAGTTAGTGTTTAGCATTTGATTTCTAATAGAAAAGCAATAGCTTAGTTTTAAGAATGGATGTCACTTTAAGGAACAGAAACAGCATACAAATTAATTCATTGAAACAGCAATCAAATATTGGAAATATTGATTGATAGATCGTAGCTCATGTTTACTGATTGAAGATATTGTATTACCTTGCGAAAAAAATACCATCAAATAGGCAAAAAAATTAATTTATTTTAAACTAGCATATAAAATGTAGAATAAACATATAAATAAGGCCATCAAGGTCACCATTCCCCAATTTACAATAGGAAAAAACGTTTCTTCAAGCACAAATTCGGTCGGTCTTGACATATTTTCTGGGTACGTAAAAAAGGATCCTCGGTGGACAGTTTTAATGGAATAGGATTTGTCTAGTCATCTTGACTATATACATATGTACAAATGTTTGTAAGCATTCAATACATTGGACTATCATTCTTTCTTTAAGTGTTAAAAACATACATATACACGAGAAACAATATCATCTTAAAGGTAAAAACAAACAATTTATTTTGGTTCAAGATTTTAAGATATTCTGGATATTCCTAGATTTGTAGCTCGTTCTATTTTCACGTGGCATTTATTCCATAAAACAAAAGATATACATTTACATACATATGTATAATGCGACATACATATATGAGTGTATAAATTTGCAATATGTTTCTATTTGACAGTATATTAAAAATGTTAAAATGTCGCAATTTTTCTCTTTTTACCATGTCGTGAAATTTCGTTATTATTCGTCATTCGTACATCTAAAATTTGTCGAAACAATAGATCATACATATTCGTAACATACTTTTTGATTCGAAAGTTTTGCAACATTCAACAACAAATTCGCTCGCTGACAATGTTGGAAAGAAGAATGAAGTCCATTTGGTGCTGGCAATGCCGTTGCCAACTGAACGGCGGCTATTTTTAAATGTTTTCTATATACGCAATGTGAAAATAGCTTTTTGGGTGATGCAAAAGATACGCTTGTTTGCGTGTATGTGTGTGTGCGGTTATATCAAATAACGCTGAGAAGAGGAAAAAAAAACATTTTTAGTTTGCCAAAGTATTTGATTTAAGAACAATATATTTCTTCCAGTTCGAAAACCTTGGGCCTTTGTTCCGCAGTCCAAGCTTTTAGGTTAAACGTAATAATTTGTTGCTAAGTTTTCCATACTTTCGTATGTATCTGTACATTTAATTATATAACTATTATCAGTTGTCCCTGCTGATAAAACATTGTTACGTTATCTTATTTGAATAAAGCTCTTTACAACAACATCTTATCAGATGGAATATGACAAATTATATCTTCGAACCTTTTCTATTGTCACATGTGCGTTTTGGCCAAACCCCCTACCCGCTGATCCAAAATAAATATGACGCCGCCCAGTTCATGAGTAATTTACGCAAATATGAAAAATGAGTACATTAATTAAATAAAACATAAAAAGAGAATGGAAAATCGGAGAGCTAACGAAAAAGCTTGCCGGCCCATGTGTGGGAGTTAAATGGGCAAATGCTTATGCGTTGATCTCACTGCATATGCAGGCCACATACAGACATATCTACAAATACACACACCCAGATACAAATACACACACACAAATTTACATAGGTATTGCTGACTCAGTCGCACATGTGTGGTCGCATTGTGGGGGGCGGACAAGCGAGACCGTCGGTATCCGTAGATTTGTATCTCTTTGTGCGAGAGAGAAGCAATCGTTGGCCCACATTATCGCAGCGCCGCCACACACACCATTTCAAGTACAACGCCAAAGCAAGAAAGGCGGACGTCGCCACAATAGAAAATTGAAATTAGTTTAAAAAAGATACATTAACTAAAATTATAAATAAAAAACACTATTTTCATTTAATAGAAAGTTAAATAAAATTTTAGTGTTTTTTGTACTGTTATGTATTATATAAAACTATAAAGCTGTTTCAAAACTTACAAGTTGCAACAACACGCTAATAACAACAACAACAATGCTACAAAATTGACGTCTTTGCCAAAAACTAAAAAAGAAAAACGGTGCAGCAAAAAAAATGGATAGAGGCGAACATTTCTCTAAAAACTTTTGAAAATAGAGAAAAATTCTGCCGCATTAAAATTAAATCATCAGTAAAAATAGATCTCAACCAACTAACGGTGCTTTTTGTGCACAGCTACAGCTGTTTGTGTTGAAGTCACACACCATAGCACATACACACACAAAAACAACAACAATAGCGGCCGCTTGTAATTAATATGTACGAAAAAACTTTGATAATAGGAACTTCAAAAGTTAATAATGCATATGAATGGCAAAAAGTGAGTTGTAAAAAACGAGCAGCACCTGCAACAGCACCAACAACAATCGCGGCAATAGCTAAAACACGGCAACAGAAGCAGAAAACAAGCAAAAATCCACAGACAAATGCCCAACAAAATGTAAAGCCGCCTATGCCAACGTCGTCGCAATCGAAATACGTTAGCAGCGGTTTACGACGTCAATCACTTGCGCATCAATTAAAACGCGCAAATCGTCACCTTCTAACGAGCGGTGGCAACGACAAACAGTTGCAGAAGCAACAACAGCGAAGTATAAACCAAACAAGTATATTAAAAAAAGAGGGTCAATGCAATTTAAAGCACACTTTTGTTTTGTGCCTTGAATTACATTGCTTATGTTTACTTTCATCGGTTTGCATTTCCGGTTTTTAATACATTTTAAAATCTGTCTTTACGCGCGCCATTAATCTTAGCTGGGTTGCATTTTGTCTTTTTGTAGTTACATAGCAGCCAGCTTTTATGGGAATGGTGCGCATATAGGCAGATTATCTACTTGGTCACACTTAAATTAAACAGCTGTTTTCATTCCAATACCATAGCAGTAAAAAATGCCCGTAGCAGCCGCAGAGCAGCTGCCACAGGAGTACATTCAAAAACAACAGAGCAGCGTGGCAAACGCATACAAAATAAACAATTGATTAGCAATAAAAGTGATAAAAATAAGCACAGAATCAAAACACATAAGCAGCAACCGCACAACAGCAGACAACCGACGCGAAAGCGTGGCTGCGCTGACGGCGGTGGCAGTGACGGTGCACAATCTGCGCTTTCTTCGCGTTGGTGCTCCATAGAGGCACAGCTAAACGTTCTGGACGAGCTTCTATACTATTGCGATGAGGAGGCTGAATTGTATATAGCAAAACTATACGAAACTTATCATCAGCAATTGGACTACGATAGCTGCACAGCTGAAAGCGACAGCGAGGAATTTTGGGGCGAAGAAGACACCATGTCACAGAATAGCACCAACGATGATGACGCGCTGTCCACCACAAGCGGTGCAGGCAGCAATAGCACCAACACATCTTTACCACTAGTGCCCTCCTCATTGAAACGGCGTGGTCATCAGCACCACCCGAGGTTTTCTGGAACACGCAGACCCAATGTTCCTAATGTGCAAGAAATCCTGGCTGCACTCTATCGCGGCGATTCCAAAGGCGTGTTGTCTAACTTGCGTGGGGAAGTGGAGGATCAGGAGCCCACTGCAGCTTCTAAATCTACGCTTACTTTGCCACTTAGTGAGTCTGTGACAAATTCTCTTGGCAGCAATAGTCCTACACCCACTGATGAGAGCAGCATTCTTGACGAGAGTGCCGCTACAACCACAACAACAGCAACAGAGGGGGTAAAAACATCAGCATCTCCACAAGTGGAGGGCAAATCGTCTGTCGGTGGCAAGAAAAAGAAACGTGAGCGCAGTGGCAAGTCAGAAAAGTCGGAACGTAAAAAGAAATCTTCGTCGGGAACGAAACGAGAGCGCAGCAAACGTCACAGTGGTGAAGCCTACAACAATACAATGGAGGCCAGCAGCGATAGCATTGCCACAGACCTAAGCGCGGGCGCTATTGACGAAGGCATAGCAATGATGATTGGCGATGATGAAGATACTCAGGCAGCCGAATGGGCCAAGCTGCGTTGCACCAGCGAGGCGGCCGAGATTGTGGCAGAACGCGAGGCTCGTCGTAATAAGGGACGCTGTGCCGACTATCCGGGTCTAGCTTTTGGGCGTTCAATCTTCAGTTCGGATACCATGATGAAGTTCAACATTATACGCAATGAGCTTCATAACATAATGAACACGCAATTGAAAAGGGTAATTAGCTGGGGAAAGCGAGGGGTTACGTATTTGGGCTATTTTGGCACTATTTACTAATCGCAACTTTATTTTTATTTTCAAGCTCTAGCGTCCCAGTCGTCATCAACGATGATATGTATATATGTACGTATGTACATATGTATTAGATATCCAGGTGCCGAAAAAAAAGTTTGGTTAGGTTTGACATAGGGTCGTGGTCTCAGAACGTTTTTCTTCGTCCAAACGATTTGCTCCAATTTTTGCACGTCTTGGCACACATACATATATGTACGCACACGTACATATTTACACAT
The DNA here is from genome assembly GCF_003285725.1 of Scaptodrosophila lebanonensis. Taxonomy (NCBI): domain Eukaryota; kingdom Metazoa; phylum Arthropoda; class Insecta; order Diptera; family Drosophilidae; genus Scaptodrosophila; species Scaptodrosophila lebanonensis. The sequence goes on from NW_022060558.1 coordinate 4,422,206, forward strand.
ACATACATACACAACAATACATATGTATGAATGTATGTATGTCATTCTATACATTTAGTGTGCACATTTCTAAGCGATTACGTCGTCTTTGCCGCAACGTTTGCTTCGCACATTCTTCATTAACCCTTGACTGGCTGCTCAGCTCATTCTGGTTGTTTAATTCTTTCTACCCACAATCTATAAAACTTTCTAATCAATACCCACTTGCCAAGCACCTTTGTCCTTTTTTCTTCCATAATTCCGAAATTTGTAATTATATGTTTAGTTTGAAAATTGATTTTACCGCATAAGTTCAATTAGCTGTATGGAAAATTGTGTTTTTCTGCAACTCGCTTTTTACAATGACTCAATTTAACGGTAAAAAACACCTGTTACACTTCGGATATGTGACGTACGCATGCGTCAAGAAAGGCAGTGTATAATGTATTTATGTATACACACACACATGCATATGTATGTATGGGTATATACTGATCTCATATAGCAACAGCTGACTTAAAAAGATAAAAACGATCCATTTATGGTCAAATCTTTCAACGGCAGCAAAAACTAAAGTTTAATTTCAGTTATTGTTTTAAAAATTGCTTGTGTGCACTGCACACGTACCAGATGTACACTTGTACAAGTATGAATGTGTGGTTGTACGTGCTCTTCTAGCGAGCCAACGACCTTGCCAATTTGTACATGAATGTATATATATGTACATGTATATGTATGTACATATGTACATATGAATGTATGCGCATTTATACATACATAGGCTAATATATGGAAATATGTATGTAAATACATATCTGTACATATGTGTGTCTTTCTATAAATCGAATATTTGTGTGTGGTTTCAACAGCCATGAAGACAGTCATATTATTACTCTTAATTTCTTTTCAATGCTGTTTGGTTAAATAGCGTGTATCTATGTATGTATGTACATACTAATTGAAATGGCGTACGCATTTCTGTGTTTTGTAGTTGTTGCACACGCACACATGCTTATGCACTATGAATACATTACGTCACTATCCAAATATACATATGTATATATTGAACACTTGTCAATCGCAAGGCACCCGACCCGGTACTTTCGCCAATTTGGCACCCATTATCTGTAGGCCGCTCTCAAAAATATACATACATACATATGTACGTTAACACACACAAATTCGTAGGTGTTTGCATGTATTATGTATGTATATTCCAGCAATATTAGTCATTACGTTTTTTTCTCAACCGCCGACTTTCCTGTTCTCACTCGCTTGTTGATAAGCCTGATAAAGCACCGGCATGGTACATACATACATATGTATGTTTGTATGTATGCATTTATTATACAATTAGATTGACTTGTGGGGTGTGCCGCCCACCCACCTGTACGTCGCCCAGTTCTCTACTCATTTCCATTGTCAAAAGACCAATCCAATTGGCCGATACTACAAGCATTTCTACATACAGTTTGCATATTCAAATTTAGCATTGAAACAGAAAAAATGTAAAAAATTTCTTTGCTAATTAATGCAAAAGACCAGCAACAACAACAAACAGACACACACATATAAAAAGTCTCACAAAACCTTAGCGGCTTTTAACAGGTTTTCCAGCCACAGTGACCGCACACAGCATGCTAACGCTGTCACACTTACACACTCACACACAGCAAACATGTGACATACACGCTTGCGCACACTTTCGCACACTTTTAGGCGAGGCGCACTAAACTGCGGCTTCCAGTCGCACGCACACAGCAATAACAGTGGTTGTCTCTTTCGCACGTCACTTCCATTAAACCACCACCGCCGCTTCGTGGGCCTGCCAAGTGTTTCGACGTTTTCATTACTAAATGTGTTGAGCTCACTGTCGCAGTCACAGTCGCCGCTGCCGTTGTTGTGTTACCGTATTTATCTCGTCCGTGTGCGTGTGCGTGTGTGTGTGCGTTTTTCTGTGTTGCTTCCATTTGTTAATGTGCGCCCAAAAATCAAAACCAAATCGATTGTAATTGAAGATTTTAAAAATTAAAGTGCATAATTCGTGTTAAGAGTTCATTCTTTTACACGCAAAGAAAAACAGGATTCTGCAAAATTAACACACCAGCTTTCCGTACGAAAAAGGAGCAGAAGAGAAGAAGAAAAAACCGGTGGTTAGCGCATATTCTTGCCTGTTGTCTCTCTTTCGGTGGTGTCGTCGTCTACGTGCGTGCGCTCTTCATATAACAAATTTTTATTTGAAAAATTCCAAAAAGTATTTTTGGTGCTGCCATAGGCATAAGAGCAAATTATTTCAATCACTTAAAAAAGCAAAGACAATAAGTGTGCTTGTCTTTTCATCGAGTGCAAACTTTAAAAACACACCCACACACTTAAAAATCCCACAATAATCAAAAATGACGACCAACATTCCACAAGGTACACTTTTGGATGTACTCAAGAAGAAAATGCGTCAGACCAAAGAAGAAATGGAAAAGTTTAAAGATGAATGCGAGGAATATCACAAGCGTTTGCAGCTTGAAGTTGTGCGACGCGAAGAAGTAAGAGCGATTTTGAAATTTTAAAGACAAATTTGCTACTTTTTGGTAATTAAATGAAATGTGGCTTACTATCCACTACTTTTCATACAGAAAATTTTGCATAGAGCCAAAGGAAGGGGATACATACATACATACATGTGTATATATGTACATACATACATAATGCTTGCTGTCAGTGCCAACGTTTCCGATTTTGAATTGGTTGTGTATGTGTGTGTGCGCAAGCGAGACAACCGTTGCACTCGACTCACTGTCTGTCTGACTAATTGTCTGCTACCTCGTAAGCGTTGCTCTCTCAACGCTCTCACACTCCTTCAGTTTTTGTTGTTTAGGTCTGTTGTTTTTTTATTTTTTATTATTCTGTTGGCCAGTTTCGTTTATCTGTTCGTCAGCTTTTTGTTATTAACATTCAACGGTCTGTGCCTTACATATGGAGATTTAATTTTATGTTCTATGTACGTTTGTTGCTGCCCTTCAAACGGTAGCTTGAAAACTTTGTTGCTGTTCGTTGTGACAGTTTTCTTCTTGGCTAACTGTTCTAATCTCGGAATAAATTCATTCATCTTAAGAATTGTTGCTACATGGTACATAATTAGCATATTTTGTTTTTAGACTGCTAAAAGAGAAAAATGTACGAAAAATGTTTGACAATTGTCTGATCTTGAACGCTTTCACGACATCAAAACGGGCTTATAAAAGAATTTAGATACCGGTGCTCTGGTTTCCATGAATTATCTGCTTAACTGTCAACATTTTAATATAGGGACTTCGTGGTCTTTAAAATATTGATGTGGTTCGTAATTAGACAGCTGAAACTTCATGAGACAATTTTTAGTCTGTGTATGAAATCAGTGTTATCATAGTGACATCACCTTTTTCATTTTGAGGAAGTATGAGCACGAATAATAGGAAACCTAAAATTCTATTAAAAATCTAAAAGGTCCTTCAATTCGATTTTGCTTTGGTTCCTAACATACATATGTATGTACATATAAATACATATGTATCTAAAGGTATTTATTCCTATTGTTGCTAAGGTAATTTTGGGCGTATATTTGCGTTGTCATGCATTTCGGTCAACAAATACAACAAACAATAAAGCAGTGGCATTCTTTTCAATTTGCTTTTTGAACTTGTGTGACTTCTGTAGGCATGTTTATGCTTTTGGGAGCAACTTTTGCTGACTTGGCTAATATAATAAAGCGCGCCCCTATCTTCAATGCGTTTTGTTAATGAGTTCACGCAGCACATACACACATACGTACTAAGTTTTTTGTTGTGCTGTCGCGCTCTCTTTCTGTCACCCATTTACGGGCGTTTACACACTACTTTGGCCACGATCGACTATCAACTCCCGCTATTTTCATATCGAAGACCAGAGACGTTTACGCTCTACTTTGGCCCTCGCCCGCTCGCTTTGGTCATTCTTCTGCTGCTGTTGCTGCTTCTTCACAAACGAGCGGCGTTATGTGTGTACGTGTGTGTGTGTGTGACGACTTTCGTGTTTGGAAAGCTCAGTCGAATGGCTCCGGCTCCCCCATTCGAAATGCTTTTTATCGCTAAATATATGTGAGCATACATACGTGTGTTTGTTTTGTGTATTTGTATGTTGCTGCTTGGCATAGGCCGATGACGTAAGCCTTGTCACAGTCTACACACGGGGTCCAATTCATAATCCACGGTACTTTAACAAGCCCGGTCGTATATTTATTTGTTCTAGCTATCCATCAGTCAAGTAACTCCTCTCATTCAGTCAGTCAGTTAGTCAGTCACTTAAGGCAAAATTGGCAAGGTTGCCGCCACTTCATATCCAAACATACATACATATCAATTGAAATGCTGCCGCCAGGCAGGCACTAGACTGCCTTGTCCAATTGCTGACCGTTTTGGTTAAAAGCATTTTAACCATTTTTGGGCATGCACATTTAATTTTCGCTTTTCATCGATGATTCGCATCTTTAAATGGCAACACCGCCGCCGCCACCGCCACCACCGCCTGTGGTGTCAATGTCAAATGTTTATATCTTGTACGTTTTTAATAGGCACATGCATTCTTTTTTAAATCGTAAGATGTTTTAGCGTTTGATCTAGTCAGCTATAAGATTGCGTGGAGGAAAACTTAATTAAACTTGTTAAGCGTTTTGTCGCTAAAATTTGGTAACGTTATGTTGTGGCCTTTGTCAAGGTGGTGTCAATAACCTTACATTGATGCATGACGTCACTTGTTTTCGTAGCTTGTTCGGAGCTATGTGGAGCTCAACCATAATAGAGGACTGCTAAAATTGAAATGTTACATTAATTTTGACTATCAAAAATCCATATTGATGGCTGTTTTTATGGTTTTATTTCTCCACTGAAGGTTCGATATATGAAAGTGGTATTTCCTGAAATATTACTCGATTTTTGACTTCGTAATCGTAGTTCAAGGAATAGACAAATATTGGCTGGTTCGAAATGGTGGCGACTACCGGACGTAGGAATTGTCTATTTTCAGATGGAGCCGGAACTGCGGTCGACTTTTTAGCTAGCTTTTTAGAATTCAAATTAATATAGGAAATTATTTTGGCAAACAATTGGATTATATGTAGAGTAGACTGGTATTGATTGCAAGCCTTATGAGAAAATTAGTCATTACCAATAGTAGCAAATATTAAGGTAGATCTAAGACTGTAAGCTATGATTATAAGTTTTACTTTAGCTGTAAGTTTTTTACGAAATCGGAACGACTGCTATATTGTTGTCGAACACACAAAAATTTGTTTTATAGGCCGAATCTGAGGTTGCTGCTTTGAACCGTCGCATTCAATTGCTCGAAGAAGATTTGGAGCGTTCTGAGGAGCGTTTGGGCTCAGCCACAGCCAAGCTGTCGGAAGCTTCTCAAGCTGCTGATGAGAGCGAACGGTTAGTACATTTTTTCCATTCTCTAACCTAACTTTATATAATTTTGTTTAATCAATGCCTAAGTAACTTTTTAGCTTAAAATGAAAATTTATTATCAATGTATCAAGTTATAGTTTTATATGTATAAAAATGGTCTTCAAATTTACAAAAATTTAGGATACGAAAAGCGCTTGAAAATCGCACAAATATGGAAGATGACAAAGTAGCTCTATTGGAAAATCAATTAGCACAAGCAAAATTAATTGCCGAAGAAGCTGATAAGAAATACGAAGAGGTATAGTTATTTATTCTCTTTTCGATGGTATATCGGTTCAGGGTATTAGGGTTATTAGGCAATTTTCAACAATTCTATTTTATTTTGAGGTTTGGTTAACAAGGTGGCTCCTTTAAAAAGCCCAACGGTGCACAATTTGTAAGTCATGTTCAATATTTTGTAAACAGCTTTCGATCTTAAGTCTAACAACATGTCGACCGCAGCAACAAAAAGGTGAAAACGTCATCAACGCTTCAAAAGGGTCTAATATAAGTCCATATGTATATTTAATGTGTATTCAAATAAATTGATAAATTAGTTTATAGAAATGCAATTGGGCATGTTAAAATTATGGTAGATGTTTAGTAACTTTCTGTTTAAATACTGAATGTATCTTAAAAAAATATTTATGCCTGTCAAGAGCTGAAGCAGCGCTTTGTGATTTAAATTGTGATATAAATTGAATTTTTAAAAATAATTATTTAGTTCAGATAAGGCCGACCAAATAATACAAAGCTCTGTTTCGGCTCCCTATTTGCAATAATTGTTCTGTTGTTTTCTTTACTCTACAAACTGGACACTCAAACATCAACAACTTTTCTTGATTTCTTTTGCATCAACCTTCTAAATTTATATATGGATCGCACTAAATACCCAAAATATATCACAAAACTTGTGTCTCTGTGTGCACTATTGCAAAATTTGAATGATATTATCATTGTGTATGAATGTCATAACAACCAACAACTACTACAACTCCAACAACAACAACTCTACACTCAACAACTACTTTTACAACCGATGTGGATGATGACGTCGAATGATTCACAAAAAACACCGAAACATTTTCTTTTCGGCTGTACCAAAATACCAAATGACAACTCATCGCTTACAACTTGGTCACTGTCTTCTATGGGCATGACGCAACGTTACCGCCACTTATATGCTATTATTATATAGTGCTCGTAAGATTCTTGAGAATCGCGCCCTTGCCGATGAAGAACGCATGGACGCTCTTGAGAATCAGTTGAAGGAGGCACGTTTCCTTGCTGAGGAGGCTGACAAGAAATACGATGAGGTGCAGCTAAAAACCAACTTTACTTCTTTAAGCAATAATAATAACAACAACAATAGTAACAGTAAAGCAAATAATTCTAACACCAATAATAACAATGCCATTACTGCTGCTCTTGCTGAAATTTCTACTTTATCCTCCACTTCATCAAATGCAATTGCAACTACAACAACAACAACAACAACAAATGAACATAACAATAACGCCGAAAACACTGCTACTAATAAAACTTGATTTTGATCTCTTTGCCAAACTTGAAGATACGAAAGATTGAATAATTGTTGGTTGAAATACGAAAATCGACCAATCAAGTCAATCAAAATTGGCACAGGAATCAATTCGAGTGATTCTTACTCACATATTGTAAAACTTGTGCTCGATATGAGGTTGAAAATGGCGTTCTTAATGATGTAGAAAAGCCTTAAAACTTATTAAGTCCACCGAAATGTTGAGAAGTCTGTCGTGGCTGATCGCATGGACACAAAAATTAAACTAAATATGTAAATGTAAATGAAGTGCGCTGTATTAGAAAGATCTATATATGTATGTACTGAAAAGCAAGTTTGAAATTTCGTCAGAAACATGTGAACAAAGTCGAGAGGACGTGCGCCTTAGTTTTTGTAATATATGTAGCATATGTAAATGTAAAAGCTATGTAAGAGATGATGAAACTGTTATGGTACTCAAACTGCAAGGGAGCAAGGATATAGTCGCTATAAGATCATATTCAATATTTTATAAAAAGCATGAATTGTCCAAATTGTTTATTGAAAATGTTGTGAAACCGTCTGTCAAATGTAAGCTTTCTTATATTTATATAAATATTTAGAGCTGAAATAATTGTAATTGGATGAGTTGCGATACAATCACTATTAATTTGAAATAATTTCTTTGGAAAACATATCTGTAAACAAAACAATAATAAACCTATAAAGATACTTACATTTTTGCAATAAAGTTTATAAAATCATGCATAACGTGCAGTAATTATCTTTCTTTAGGCGAATATCGTATAGGTTGCTGTCGTCTAGGATTGTTATTAGTTGAATTTGTCTGTGCTTTTTAACAGAGAAGATATTTCTTAATACAATATAACTGAACTGAACTATGGTTCTGCGGAGCGTATGCTAGGATGCTTTGGAATTGGATTTAAAAGATTAATCTGTATAATAACTAAGGGGTATATACGTATCTTAATGTATATTTTCTATTTTCAAGCATTTAATACCCAAAAGGACCACAATTCGAATTCCGAACAGAATTTTCGTTGCCACCCAAAGTGTCAGTCTTTTGAAATTTAAGTTTTTACGTCAATAAAACCAAACGAACTACAATTTGTTGATGAACTGCGATAAGTAGCGCTCTTATCTAATAGAAGAAAACGACAAATAAAACTAATCAATGATTGCTTTTGCCTAAAAGCGCGTCTAGCGATTTCCAGAGGCGTTGATTAGATTTCTTCATGGCATATACATCAAGTCGAAGCAACTTAAAGCTTTCAACATCGATGAGTCGGACGACATATTTGCAAACCGTTTCGCAAGCCGTGGATGTCTCACCACAGTTTTTTGGAATTCTTTAATCATAACATTGGAGTCATTCAAAAAAAAATGTGCAATATATAGTTTTTTTTAGGTTAACATTACTTTCAAAATTACCCTCGACTCGGGGTGTTTTTAATAGTTGGTTCCTTTAATTGAAAAAAAAAAAAACAACGAAATTATGAGTCTTCCTTTTTTAACGTTCAACATACGATTTTTCAATGGCCTATGACTCAAATTGTTTTAATTTGAAAATACTTCCAATTTAGATTGGCTACAGGAAATTATTTGTCTGGTATTTGCTTTACCATTATGGAACTGAAAATTTATCTCTGTTTTAGCCCCAAATAAAGCTAAGCCGACTTCCTGGGCGATCCCAACTAATTGAAAGTATGACGCATTTTGCCAAATGTAGTTCATACTTCCTATGCGTCTAGTTATTTAAATATTTTAGAGCATTGTTTGCACTTTTCAATATAAGTCAATGAGCTGTTGGAACCATTGTGGAATGCTAAAAATATTTAAAGCATTGTTAATTCCTTTACCATTTCATACTTTCATAGCAGGAAAGAATTGCATAGTTCGTTAAAGCAAATTATTTCACCCATCCATTAAGAATGGGTTCTGGATTGGTTTCTGGTTCCTTAAGAACAAAGAGAAGTGAATAACGTTATTTTTATGCCACGATTAAAAATCATATCAAGTGAACTGCCTAATTGCTCTTAATTTAAATACATACGTTTTACGTTCTTTATTCATTGGTATATAGTAGATTTGTAGATTGTATTGGGAATCACGACAAGCAAACTTTATACAAGTAGGCTATTTATAGTTTAATGTTGCTCCCATGTAGTTTTAAGTACATTTGCTTTAAGCAAAGAAGCTCAAAATTTAGACCACGATAAGCACAAGTTTTATACCACAAACAATGATACGAACATACATACTCGTACATACTTATTGCATATAATCATATTTGTTACTTTTTAATGATAGACAATTTTAACAAATTCACGCGCTAGAGAAATGAATGCTGATTCTAAAGGCACATAATGTTAAACGTTTCAATTAACTAACGCTTTTGTACATCAACAACATCTGCCTCTATTAAAGTCACATTCTCACACCTCGTTCTCCGTACCTATTTATGTATAAACAATTTGAAATTAAACGCCACATTCTATGTTCTCTATGACATCACGATGTACTTACTTCATATAAAAATCAACAACACAACACGATATATCTGAAACAAAGGTTGCCCGTAAATTGGCCATGGTTGAAGCTGATTTGGAGCGTGCCGAAGAACGTGCCGAACAGGGTGAAAAGTACGTTTGAAGAGTTTTTTGTTTAGATTTTGCAAACCTTTTGAGAATTGCTGTTTGTTTTTATGTCTAATATGCAAATACAAAACCGCTGCATTAGTTTTAAGATTGTTGCTGTTTATAAAAACGAGTTTGATGTTTAAACGTTCCAGCCCCGTCGACTAACAAACCGTTGTGAACAATTGTAAAAAAAAAGCATCCTGACATGAATATCTTTTACATACACATTTCACAAAATTGTTTATAGCTAGCTAGCTTCCACGAATTGCAAATTTGGCCAAAAATGTGAATATATCTCCAATTACCATATCGTTCCTTGATGATTTGGGTTGCGGCAATGCATGATTTTAGATTGAATGGATGCACTTCAAAGATATTCACATTTTTCGTCAAGGCTGTGCATAATTAAAACACTACCATTTATTAAAAATATAATGCATTTATTTTTTTGTTTGTTTACTGACGTTCTTGTGGCTGTTATCGCTGTGTGTTTTAATCCCTCCTGTATCCCTGAAAATTGCGCTAACCTCTGAACCGCGTCTGCTTGCCTTGCTGCATTTGCCTTTTGTCTGAAAGGTTGCCAGGAAATTAGTACTCATGGAACAGGACCTGGAACGTTCCGAGGAAAAAGTTGAATTAAGCGAAAGGTTTGTTTGCTCTGCGCTTCGTTTTACATGATGTTGTCTGTATTGTTCTCTACTAATCGCACCTTGTTAAATAGTATGTTTTTCGCATATTTCAGTCGAACTCTAAGGCTTCTGTAGTATTAAAGCCTTTTTATTAGAGTTCTTGCGCTCTAAAAATGAATGTTTTACACGAGTATTTTCAATGCAAAAAGTCGATACAATTTCTGTTTTTGTCCAAACTTTTCTCAATGCTAAATACTCGTGGAAACTAAAGATAGAGTAGTCTTTAAACAAACTTGCAAAAAAAAAATATGCGAAAAAATATTTAACAATTTTTAAAACTTTCAAATAAACTTTAATTTATATGGGATTTTGTCTAATCTGGCTTATTTTCCATTACACAGCAAAATTGTGGAGCTTGAGGAGGAACTCCGCGTCGTTGGTAACAACTTGAAGTCCCTTGAAGTCTCAGAAGAGAAGGTCAGTACGAATATGCAATTGTAATTTTGTTCAACTTAAAGATTTCTATTTGAAATTATTGTTGGATAAAGAGGCAACATTTACAAATCACTAACATGATTTGTTGATATTTAGAACAATTTTGATTATAGAATATTTAGCTAAGATTGGTTTGTATCAGTGATTACACACATGTGAAAAACTGAATCGAAACCTTTTGGCTATTTATGTATATTAGATTGTTCGCTTTATCCAACAATTTATACAGAAATGAGAAGGCTGTAGAAAAGATCTTTGCCTGAATATGTTTTCTTGCACAACTGCAATTCATTAATATTTGTATACATTTTATTTTTAAATAATATTAATTACTATGAATTGGCTCTACCACATACAACAACAACACCATTATTGATCCCATAAACTTGCCAACTAATGAAAACAACAACAATAAATAGGCCAACCAACGTGAGGAAGAATACAAGAACCAAATCAAGACCCTGAACACCCGTCTAAAGGAGGTAGCTAAATAATATGTAATACAGATTGAGAGAGAGTGGCTCTCAAATGAGAAAAAGTTTCCCATCTTATAAGCAATGGAAGCCTACCAGTGATTTATATGATTTACAATTATATATGTAAACTGTTGTTGTTTTTGTTTTAAATTTATGTTCAACTTTATGTGTAACATTTGAACCTCTTCACTTTACGCGCAAATGACCGCGAACTAGGTAGAAGAAGAAACTGGACAATTTTTCCAGGAAATATTGTTTTTACTAATATTTACACATTTTTTAAAAAGTGTCACAAACTTGTATTATTATTTGTATAGAGGTCCCGTTCAAGCTAGCTAAAGTCGGCTAGTTGAAATCGAATACGGTGACTCAGTTAATACAAAAAAATTGTTTTTGTACATCTTACTAATTAATATTTTTTCTATTTTATTTTCATATGCTTTAAAAATTCGCTTTATATGCCCGCCCGCACCACGTTGCTGTTTGTGATACCCAAACAAAAATTGTTTTTATTATTTTATGGATCTTTAACAACACGGAACGCCTTGCCTCGCCCTATGCCAAAAACTGTTTGCATGCACATTTTTGTTTTTATTTCAATTTTAATTTTTTTTTTTTTGTAAACCACAAATGCCCAACAATGCATGGATATTACGTACCAATATAACCAATGACCACAATATCTGTATAGGCAACACAAAAAGAAGAAACTTTTGAAACGCAAATCAAAGTTTTGGATCATTCGTTGAAAGAGGTATACACCAAAGTCATTCAATCTATTCATATGTATGTACACTATATAATATCTGACGTTTTAATTTGTGGTCTCTGGTGTTGGTAAATGAAAAAACAAAAGTAACTGTGTGGACATGTACTAAAAAAGTGTTGCTTACAAAAAGAAAATATTGAATTGCACAAATCGTTATTCTCAATTTTAAATTAATGTTACATTGAGTCGAGAAGTTTCTCATCTACATTGTATATGTTTGATATTTTCTTATACAACAAAGCGCTTTAGCCCAGACGTGTGCGAAATACAATTACAATACAATAATATATCACAAGAATAAAACAAAAAATCCGAAATTTCAAAAAAATGTATATCAAATGCATAGCGTACATCATGGCAAGTATAGTATTTCTCAAAAAAAAAAGAAAAAAAAATTGAAAGAAATGGGTGTGTGTACATTTGTTGAAAATTGAAAACAACTTTTTGTGCATTGACTGCAAAAACAGAAAACAAAATTTGTTTATCAGACAAATGTCTCCCAGCTGACAATTCTGAGAGCTTCCAAAGTTGATCAACACTGGAGTATTCAGAGTTGTCACTGCTGCTTGGTAACTGCTAGTAACTGTGTCCAATTAATTATCGTTTATGTAGCATTAAGCAATGCAACTTCGTGCTAAAATATGTTGGCCAGTAAATAATATAACAGTTACTCAGGCACACACACACAGATACACACCACTCACATAATGTACGTTATTTACCTTTATTTTGATATACAGTTGTTCTCTGATTGATAAATTGACAATTGTGTTGTTGTGTATTTCCCGACGTCTAGGCACGCGAAAATCATAAATATTTTGAGCAGGAGCTCATTCAATTCAAATTAAATGTAGAAACTGTAAGTCGCTGCACACAACTGATCGAGCATAAAGTAATTTTTTGAATTAAATTTCTGCTGTGCACGCGTGAAATCATTTTAACAGCATTTACGAATTGGTTGAACTATGTATCTACATTATTCTCCTTCGTTGTTTTTTTACATATATCTTTCTTTAATGCAGTGTCTGCGTAGCGTCGTACAGCGATTTTGTAGTTTAATATCTACACTCCCGTAACAAAAACTTAAATTGTCATCTCTGTAGGTTTTGTTTAAACCAAACCAAATCAAACCAAAAACCCAACAAAAATATATGAACATTATGATATGTTACATGTTATATTGAATATGCTCAGAAGTGGGCATGGTAGCGCACTTGGTAACTTTTTTCGCTGTTACTTTGATGTTAATGTGTCATTGTTTTATGCGTATCACTGTCAATAATGCCTTATTTTGTTGTAACATGTTTTTATTTTTTTAAGCTCTAACCATTTTTCTGGCTAATTATAAACATATAAAATAGTGATTAAAACATTTATTGCTGGTTTTGGTAGCAACATTTGGGAAGCTTTTTTATAATTAAATGTACAAACTAAAGACCTTTTCATACGCCGATGTAGATTGAGTAGAATTTTTTTTGAAATAATCCAAATTTGAATAAATTAATTTCTCGGCGTATAAAAAGGTTCTAGAAGCAGGCATAGGCAACGACAACAAAAATGATAATAAATTAATTAATAGTATATCAATTAAATATAGCGAAAATCGGTATTGAATTCTTAGTATGTTGCCTATGCTTGCTGTTTGTTTCCACTTATTTTGTAACTTCGCCAACTGACCAGTAATATTAATATCCTTTCATTTACTATTTCTCCACATAACAGGCTGAGGCACGCGCTGAATTCGCTGAGCGTTCCGTTCAGAAATTGCAGAAGGAAGTCGACAGGCTCGAAGGTATGTCTGTTAAAGATTTTTTCCAAATTTTAATCAGACTTTAAAAAAGACAAAAAAAAAGTACAAAAAATAATACATTTTATTGTAGCCGTATTAAAAAGAAAAAAAGCAAAAGAGAGCAATGAAATAAACATTGCTACTTTGCAATTAATTTCCATAGCATTTACCCAATATGTGTACTTTATTTCAATGTACTCTTGTTGGAATATAGCTTTATAGTTAGTTTAGTCATTTTTCCTATGTAATTTAAAGAAAACATTCATTTTACCTATTTATTTAATTTATTAAAATGTTCAATTTTGTTTTGTTATTTTTTATTTTTTCATATAAAATTTTTTTGTTGTGCTTAACAAAAACGAATTTGTGCCGCTTCTGCGCCTGCCTGCCAACGCCCCCAATATGTTTGTTAATTCGTAAACTGCTGCCTGCATGCCATGTCCCGCGTATTTGCTGTTGCTGTTGTGTTTAAAAACTTTTGCCACACGAACACACAATACACACCATACGCCCTATAGATGACTTGTTAAACGAGCGCGCCAAGAACAAACTGCTGCAGGAGGAAATGGAAGCCACTTTACATGACATACAAAATATGTAAACGAAAGAAATGATTGGCTTTTTTGTAAATTAACTAAACTGCCTGCTTTGACGTCAATACACAAAACTGGCGCTTTCCATATTATAATGATAAATACACACACACACGATCACACACACACACACATACATGCAAACACATAAATCAAGGAGTAGAGACAGACAAACATGCTATGTATACATAAACCATATTAAAGTTGTCGGCAATGCCAACTGAAGAGAGCAAAGTTAAATTAACTTGAAAGTAGTGGATAAAACCGAAACGAGACCGCAATAACCGGACAGCAGTATTAAAGCTCCTCCAGTACCCACTAATTGCCAATCGAAAGTTACTACCTAGTTACTGTCTCCGGTCCTTTCCATTACTGTGTTGATGAGGTTTCAATACAGTTCTGGTGTTATTTCAGTTACGATTCGGTTTGTTTCGCTGCTTAAAATGCAGACACGACAAAGAGGAAGGAGAATTAACTTAAATAAAAAGAAAAACTTACATTCTTATCAGCGCATTCCACCTATGTCAGTCAGTTTAGCATTTTTGCGCTTTATTTAAATAACAAAAGAAAAAACTGTTGCAATATTTTGTTCTTTTTCTCTTACAAGAAGCCTTTCTTTCTTCTGCTAGTTTTTTGTTTGAATTTATTTATTACTTGAACAAACGCAACGCAACAAGGAAGAAAACATACTGTTATTTATAATAAATTTAAAGAGACCTTTTATTGCCCACAGCTTAATTGTATTAATATTCTAATTCTTAAATTGTTTATTAATTTTACTCTTGTTTGCAAAACGTTGTGTAATAATTGCTTATTTTTAAGTTTCCACGTCTACTTCCTTTTGGAGAGAATCCAAATTTATAGTAAGCCATGAGAATACATGATAAAGAATGATATCACTAGCTAGTGACGAATACACACCTCAGAGTTGCAAACTAAAGCAAAAGACAAAAGACACAAAAGACACAGCGCACATCATTCCAAGCACATAGAGACAGCTTTCAATGCCCCCCACCATTTTAATTTGCATACATATTATACTATAGTAATATTTAAAGCAATAAATTCCAACAAAACAGTCACTTCATTTCATCTTTGCCTTTAAAAACATATTGCCAGAGTGACAAACTTGTAAGATCCTAGTACGAAGGCATTAAACTTTGTTAAGAGAGAAATAATAATTAAATTTTGATTTAAACACAATTTACATAAATTAATTATTTATATTTTTAATATATACAAAATATATATATTATACAATATCATGCTGCAGAAATTGCACAAATAAAGTATTTTTCCAAAAGTAAATCCCCTTTTCAAATCAAAGCTCACACACATAAACAAAATAGATTCAAAATACGATATTGATTTGATGTACAAATGAGGACCTCGAATCACAACTGAAACCCCGAAAATGTTTACAGGTTTCCAAACAAATTGTTTAGCAGCAATTCAAATCAAATACTCGCACACTCTATAAACAAAAAGTGCTTGACTAACAACAAATTTGTTTAATGTTTGTACGAATAAAGAATCTTTAATGTGTTAATTGTTCATGCAGCGATCAATTCAGCAAACGTTCCTCAAATTGGCCTCTGGACTTAGCTTTTTAAATAGTTATCTAACAGCCAAGATCTTGCTCTAATACAAACTTTCACTTTAAACTAAAAACAAAAATTAAAACCAAATACCCCAGATGAGCTTATCTGCGAGAAAGAACATTACGCGATTATTGGCGATAGTTTGGACTTTACGTTTGTCGAGCTAATGGGCATGCCACCCTTCTATAACGATCGCTATCCCAAACCGCCGACACCTGAGCTTACTGAGGAGGAGATAGCAGCAATAGCAGCTGCTCGGGCTGCGGCTGATGCTGCTGCTGCTGCTGCCGCCGCTGCCGCTGAAGCTGGGGAAGCAATAGGCGAAGCTGTGGATGGTTTAGCTGAAGGTGTAGCTCGTCCAGAGGGAGTCGCTGAAGCTGCAGTGGGCGAGGAAGCTGCCGTAGTTCCCAGCGAGCCGGTGAAAGAACCCACGCCGCCCCCACCACCTCCATTCGAATACAAAATCGACTTGCCGCCCGAGGGCGCTGAAGTGCCATATGTTAAGAATTGTGATCCAAATGACTTGTTGCCACCGGCTCCTGTCGAAGAAGGGGCACCAGCACCACCACCAGCAGAGGGTGCTGCAGAAATTGCAGCAGAGATTGCCGTTGAGACTGCGCCAATTGTTGCAGAAACAGCCCCGGGCTCGGAAGCTCCTGCAGAGGCAGCTCCAGCTACTGCTGCAGCTGAGCCTGTGAGCGCCCCAGCTGAAGCTGCGCCACCGGAGCCACAAGCCACTGAGGCGGCTTCCACTGCCTGAGCTGTAGAGATCGCCTTGTCGGTGAATCTAAATTAAGAAAAGTGCTGAAGCTGAAATGTAATCAAATCATTGAAATTGAAAACTATCGGAGCCGGGGAGTCAAACCGAAACAGAATACGAATTTAATTCATCGAACAACTTTTAAAACCAAAATACTAAATACACACTGAATATGACATCTATTCGGTTTGAATCCCTAATCAAAATATTCTATTGGCAAACAAATTGAACTATTAATTGTTGTGGATCTTAATATTATCGTTATTCTCAATGTCATTGTTGCTCCAACCTGCCGAAAATAGAGCAAAGGATCTCCTATGTAGAGCCAAATAGAGAGTGAATGTGTTTTCCTAAATTCTTCGCCCATCCCTTGACCATCAACACGATTGTCCTTCACTAACATTTCTTGATTATTTACTTTTTCTTTGCTTTCTTATCATGCTTTATTTTCATATTTTATTTTCACGCGTTTTCTCTGCACACCTCTCTCTCTCTCTTTTCTATCTTTGTCGCTGTGCTTGTACCGCTTTCTTCTCACTACCATCGCAATCCACCATTGCATCCGCCATCGCAATGTCTGCTCCAACAGACGATCTAATCACTGAAAAAGAACGCTTCTGCCTTATTGGCGATAGTCTCGATGAAGCGTTCATGGATTTAATTGTGGGCCTCGAGCCTTTCTACACGCCTCGAAATCCAAAACCACCAACACCAAAGCTGCCAACGCCAACACCCGAAGAGCTTGCCGCTATGGAGGCGGCTAGAGCCGAAGCAGAGGCGGCAGCCGAAGCCGCAGCTGCTGCGGCGGCGGCTGCAGCTGCTGCTGGCGAAGGCGGGGAACCGGTTGAAGGTGCCGCTCCTGGCGAACCAGGTGCGGTAGCGCCCGCTAAGGAGCCAACACCACCACCCAAGGAGCCGACACCACCTCCACCGCCACCACCACCATTCGAGTACTCCATTGACTTACCACCAGAGGGTGCTGAAGTGCCATACGTCAAGAACTACGAGCCACCACCACCCGGCTCAGAGCCACCACCACCAGCAGAGGGGGAAGCTGCGGCTGTCCCCGCGGCTGATGGAGCGGCACCACCCGCGCCGGCGGCTGAAGGCGAGGCCGCCGCTGCTGCTGCTGCTGCTCCACCGGCTGAGGGTGCTCCTGCAGCAGCTCCAGCTGAAGGTGCTACGGAGGCGGCTCCACCAGCTGAAGGTGCTGCACCTGCGGCGGAAGCTCCACCTGCTGACGCGGCACCAGCACCAGCCCCAGAAGCTGCTCCAGCTGCAGAGGCTGCTCCAGCCGAGGCGCCGCCTGCCGAAGCCGCGCCAGCAGAGGCTGCGCCTGCAGAAGCCGCTCCCGCTTAGGGAGTTGCCGAGCAACGCCAATTCTGCCCCTCCATCAACTTTGCTGCGCCACAGACTCCGCCACACACAACTGCTACAAATGCTGCCCTGCTTTTATTTATATATTTTACATAATTTTCAATTGCAATTCTTATGAGCATGTTTTAACCATTTTTAAGTTCAATTTTTTTAATTAAACTAAAGCATTGCAAAATCAAAAAAAAAAAAACGGCTTCTTTGTGCTTGCCTTTTGCTTTTGATTTTGGAATTAATCGACGGCTTCTACCAAACGCCGCAACTAAAGAATTGCTGCACCTGCTACTGAGAGTGTTGCCTAAAAGCCAAGCTTTCTATTTTGAGGTAATTTTACTTTCTTTTTATTATTTACATTCATTTCCCCGCGATGAAAAGATTTTGTTTTCAGTTTAAAAAAAAATAAAAAAAATTGAATATTTTCACTTTGAATAGTTTTTTATGTTAATAAGTTATTTTTCTCAACAGGGTCTATTATTTTATTTTATTTTGACCTTTTTTATTAATTACTATTCTTTACTCTTGCGTTCTTTTTGATTTTCACACCTTCACCAACAATAGACGACCTTGTCCTGGAGAAGGAGAGATACAAGGATATCGGCGACGATCTCGACACCGCCTTCGTCGAGCTCATTCTCAAGGAATAAGCTCCAGTGGCCGTTTCTCAGCAAAATCTATCAACCCTATACACACTCTTTCAAGAACAGCAACAACAGCAACTACAAACACAAAGCTTTTATGTTGTAGAATTCTGGATAGCATTATGTAGAATATTTGATCCTGTGTATTTGTATTTGAACTTGATTTTGATTTCTGTGCCGTAGAATGTTGATTTAGATTTTGTTGATCCATTAAAGTGTCGCACTATCTATCGCATTGTGTAATCGTTTAACTCGAAATATTATTTATTATATGTAAATTAAATCAGCAATAAAGTGAAAAGAGAAAATTAAAAACCTTGCTATCTATTTCCCATCTCTTCAATGTATTCACAGACGAGGTCAACAAAGGTAAGGAGAAGTACAAACATATAGCCCAGGAGCTGGAGTATGCCGAACTAAACAACTACTAAACCGGGGCTAATACACATACACAACTCACTAATTTTAAATGCCGCCTGCGATTTACAAATGGAGTCTGAATGCCTTTCGACGTTCAAATTACAAATTTTTAACACAAACATTCCAAAAGAGAAAGTGAAAATGATTATGCTTAAGCAAATATTTCAAAGAAGTTTTCAATAATATTTATGTATGTAATTAATAAGCACATAGTAGCATTGATTAATTAATTAATAATTAATTGAACAAAAACTGCCTTTTTTGATATTAAAAGCCCACTCATTTCCAACTGTAATGCGATCATTTATTTTTATTATTAACGCTGGATATTCTTGTAGTATATCGACATAATAAACTTCATATGCTTAGTAATGTAATATATGTGCTAACAAACGATTTCTAGCATTAATAAAATTAACGAAATGTTTTGCTTATGTGCTCATGAGTTTTGACTGAAAGCGGATAAAATAATTGACATTAAAAAAATATTCGGCGAATACTAATAGCAAATCATTTCGAAGATTGATAAGAGGTAATCAAGAAGGGTTAATAGAGTTCACTTAAGGCTCATCGATCTGCCTCGACGATCAATCAAATACTCTTTAATCTACTGCTACTGAGACAGCTCCATGGTAATGGATTTAATGCGACAAGAATATGAAATTTTGATTAATGAAATGCAATTCGTGACCAATTGTTCATGTTCTATGCTCATCAGTTAAAGAAGTTTTGTTAAAACTATTATTTATAAAATGTGAAATCAAGGTGCGTCTTCCAATACAAAAATTATTAAAGATTCAAGAAGAAGGGTCGATTTCAAAAGACAAGGGTGCAAGACTCAGCTTTTCGTCAAATGCTCTCACTTGCTACTAATAATTACAGATTTATTAAGAATCAACTAATTTATAACTGAGCCCTATTATACCCTAAGTAAAAAGATAGTTTCTACTTGGGAGAAAATTTATTTTAAAACAATAAATAAACTCTATTGTCCGGTGAAGAGCATTAAGCGAATCACGATGGAAACTATTATGATATATCACACAAAAGCACTACTTGTATTTATTTCTCACATCGAAAAAAGGGCTGTCGATGCAAAAAGAAAAAAATCAATATAATAGAGAACTTAAACTAAATAAAACAAGATTAAAAAAGCCTATAGAAATTACAAAAATATCTAATAACGAATCCGACTCGGTGGCGGAACTTTATTTGCTAAACGGTCAGCTACACCCCGATTCACAGCAGATAGTAGTCAAAGACGTTATTAGATTGTCCAATTTGGGTAACCATCTCCAGGAATTACGGTAGTTATGGAAAAATCATACATCAGAAATCAAACACAAACCTTCTTCCTTAGTTCTTAGCGGAATAAAAATACTACGATTTATTTCTCTAGCTCTTATGGTACTAATACTAGTACCTTCCCAGCTCCAGATGGATGAACAGACGCATGATCTTCTGATCAAGAATATACATATATGTATATACCTTGTGCGCCCTACCTCGCCTCCTTATTCGTGTTACATACATCCGCACAGAACTATTATATCCTTAGGTGTAGGGTATAAACAAGTATCTGTTTTAATTTGTCGACATATGTATTCATTTGTGCGGTTTCTGATTGGTGAGTGTATTTTTTTGCAGTGAACATAAAGTAATGATTGCCTTTTATATTTTGATATATCAATTAGATATCTGCATCGTGGGGTTTTGAATTTTAAAAGCCTGTACTAAAAAGGTATAATCCCGAAACAAAACAACACCCGACCGACTCTACCTAAACTAGTTATGTCGCCAATACACGTCTGGGTTAAGGAATTCTTAATTGTACATAACCATCTCCTCCTTCCAAGTGTTTAGAGAATTGGGAAAAATATATAGTATGTACTGTATATGTATATCCATATATACTTACATATATACATATGTATATAGTACATATCTAAATATACACATTTAATGTGGCCGCATTGCATTATAACATAATGCAAATATATATACACATCAGACTTTTATAAATTTTTAAAATCAGCGCTTTGTCAATTGAATCAACCAATTCAGTTTACACGTACTACTTATTTAAAAGCCATAAACTTCAGAAATGGAAACCACATCACATTACTTGTATTAGTGTGATTGAAAACGTGCTTGAAAATATTAGCCTCTGCAGCTCCTCAAACGAACCCTACCAAGGCCTTGGTTAAAATGTACCTGAAACAATAATACCACCAAATAATGTATGGAACAAGAAAAATAAATTAATCATTTAATTTTGTTGTATATTTTTATTTCAATTTAAAGTTGTATACCTCTAATAAATTTTTTATTATTTGAATGAGACACATTTAAAATGGGCACAGACCAGATTGCTATAATAAAACTACGAGTGTTTTTTAAAACCGATATAAAGAATGTATTGATTGCATTTTTTCTTGGATCCTTACCACAGTTTTGGTATACTATAGAGAAGAGTAATAAAAAATGTTGGAAACAAACTGTTTATTAGAAGCCAGAGGTCGTTATTTATATTTGCTCGGATTGGACGGAACGCATATCATATAGCAGAGTCTGCATTACCAGTTTGGTCGTTGTGGGTTACCAAATCCAGACGTTCATTTAAACGAACATGGCTCGATCGACTGCTGCTATTTGCTATACTTTCCTTTAGACTTCCCCATGCCTCCAGCACCAATTGGTGGTTACATAATCACAGGAAAACCTAATACTGTTTAAGAAGTATATCAGGCCCTATGTTAGAAAATGTTTTCGCCGTTCTCCCATATGTGGCCTTAAGCTCTTCCGCCGAATAGATTTTTAAGATAACATCAACTGGAGATCCTTATATAAAATATAAACCAATTGAATATATCCGACTTACCATTTCCTGTACAAATACAAAAGCATCTTGGCAAATATAAAGACAATGTATTTATTTATATATACACAGATAAAAGACTGAAAAAGTTGGTAGGTATAGCTATATTTGATTAAGTAATATTATGATTTATCGTGGACCAATAATTTGGAACACAATGCTATTAATCAATAAACGACAAGGCCATATTTTTAAGGGGGTCTGGTATCCACTGAAAGCAACGCACAATTCTTGCAACAAATAGCAATGGAATAAGAGCTTTTTCGAAAGATACAGATAAACGGCTGAGATTCAAGAATAGTGCGATGAGCAAATTTCTTGAGGTATTTATTTTTGTATATATAGGTATGTATGTATAGGCAAATGCGTGAAGCAATAGATATATGAGGGGATATTTTGAGGGAAATTCGACGGCTCTCTTCGGCATGGCTTTTCAGTGAAAGCGCTTTTCCGTATTCAAATATTAATGGGAAATTTCTTAGCTGCAAAATTGTTGAATACGGCGATGGTTGTATGAGTGCGGTGTGTCTGTGAATTGTTGTTCGTGTGTGCGCCGTGCGTTATTTTTTGGGGTCGCTTTCTGGGCAAATCGACTTCTTATAGATCAGTGTTCTCGGGGTTTCGACAGCGTGTAGTGTGTTTGAAACGCTAAGGTTAGTTACGGCTTCCGTCAGGATAATATAAAAAAATAACCATGAAATAATGTATAATATATGCTTTATATTATTGAACTAATGGAAATTTTAAAATATGCATATTTTTTAATTAAAAAATACAATACAAAAGTGAAAGTGCAGCCAACAAATATGAATGGGACATTTTGGAAACTCTTAATACGCTGAAGATGCGCATCGTTTTTGAATCGAACAACAAATGTGCATTTATAATTTTCTGGAAAATATCTAAAAAGAATTTAAACAAAGATCAACAAAAACATTAACATTTTCTAATGGAATATATGAAACTTCTTTGTGAAAAAAGTATAAATTATGAAATTTGTACGTCCGTGCAAAAATTTGCTTATAAGGAATTTTGTAACTAAATCTGACGGCACCACTACCAAGAAAAAGCTCGGTGTGCTTGTGTGTGTGTTTGTGTGGGAATAATTCAAAGATACACACAGATATAAACATGGTACATCCATCCTACGCACAATTTCCACATACATATAGACATTTATACGTATATGTAAATATGTATGTATAGAAAAGTATTTGAGTGGGTTTGTTCTCCTTTCTTTTGAATTAACTGTAGACAGCCACCTGCCTGCATACCTACACTCTCACATTTGCAGACACACATACATACACACACATATATATATATATATATATATATATATATATATATATATATATACAGTACTGAATATTTGGCATTTTATTTTTAACTCTGCCAAAACCATTAGACAGAGCTTTTTCGTAGCTTTTATGATCGCACGAATGACGACCATTTGGTTTTAGTATTCATCCTTGGGTTTGTTTTTGGATCAAACTAAAAAAAATTGTGCATACATATTCATATATTTGGGTATATGTATGTATATAGTACATACAAATGTAGCTATCATTCACGGGCAGTCATTTAAAAAATCATGTCGGGCGATTTTAGAAATGTCGCTAAACATAATGTACATACATACATATGTGTGTAAATACTTATAATTGTATTTGAAGAAAAATTTAGATATATACATATTTATGAATATGTATCGATATATGTATTTATATCCCACATTGATGAAATATCCAATTTTTGGAATGCATTTATTTGAGATTCATTCTGCAACTCTAGAATTACACTTTTCCCCACGTCTGGCAGATATTTCCATAAAGTGTCCGACCTCTGTGTGTGTGTGGGCTGGACATATCGGGCTCACACAGCTTTAAAGCGTATAAAAGTTATTTTTAATTCTTTTTCTTTTGATAATTTGTGAAAAACAAATGGGTGCGAGGGAGAGAGAGACAGGGAGGGAGGGAGGTAGAAAGAGAAGGATGGCAATGCACAGTGGGCGTTTGTAGAACGGAAAAATGCGTTTTTATAAATTTACACAAAATGAAATGTTGAAAGATATATGTATATTCAACTGAGCACACATGGCTCTAGCTATATGTACATACATTTCTTTCGGCTATTTATAAATCTAATACGCGAGTATGTTCCAATATATTTCTGTACATACAGGTATTGCTGCGATATTGGGATTTATGATAAAGTAAACAATCATCAGATGCATATTGGTCGGACGGGCTTCTTAGTTTTAGATAAGATTCCAAGAAGATGGAACTTGGTTTATTTTCATCACGTTCAATTATGAAATAGCCACAACAGATTTAAAATTACTTTCAAATTTATTCCTTTTAGGTATTTTGCCTACCAGACTAATTACCAAATACTAGAATTAGTCCAAAATTAATTGGTGCTATTGTCATAGTTATATTAAAAGTTTTACCACTTTCTTACTTTCAGTGATTTCTTCAATTTTTCTCCCTCGATAAGGTAAAACAAAAACACAAACACCATGGACGCCATCAAGAAGAAGATGCAAGCGATGAAGCTTGAGAAAGATAATGCCATTGATAAGGCAGATACTTGCGAGAATCAAGCTAAGGATGCCAACTCCCGCGCTGACAAACTGAATGAGGAAGTGCGCGATTTGGAGAAGAAATTTGTGCAGGTTGAGGTCGATTTGGTCTCATCCAAGGAGGCTCTAGAGAAAGCCAACCAGGAATTGGAAGAGAAGGAGAAATTGTTGACCTCAACGGAGTCTGAGGTTGCCACCTTGAACCGTAAGGTCCAACAGATTGAAGAAGATTTGGAGAAATCTGAGGAGCGCTCAACTACCGCACAACAAAAATTGTTGGAGGCCACACAATCGGCCGATGAGAACAATCGTATGTGCAAAGTATTGGAGAACCGTTCGCAGCAGGATGAGGAACGTATGGATCAATTGACCAACCAATTGAAGGAAGCCCGTATGTTGGCTGAGGACGCCGATACCAAATCCGATGAAGTTTCTCGCAAGCTGGCCTTCGTTGAAGATGAGTTGGAAGTCGCTGAGGATCGTGTGCGTTCCGGTGAATCCAAGATCATGGAGCTGGAGGAAGAATTGAAGGTGAGGTTGCAAAACGGGAAAATAATCTACTTATTAATGTCTGATAATATCGTTTACTATGATCGGTAGGTTGTCGGTAACTCCTTGAAATCTTTGGAAGTCTCTGAGGAGAAGGCTAACCAGCGTGTTGAGGAATTCAAGCGTGAAATGAAGACTTTGTCCGTCAAATTGAAGGAAGCCGAACAGCGCGCTGAACACGCTGAGAAGCAAGTGAAGCGCCTGCAGAAGGAAGTCGACAGGCTAGAAGGTAAGCGCTTGACCCCTACGGTCTTTTCAATTCAACACTACGCTAGCACAATTGCGTATGTATATAGTACATATGTATGATATAAATATATAAATATATATATTAATATTTTTATATTGTTTAAAGAGCTTAAACTAATGCGTGCCTTGTAAATATACATACATAACTAAATTATCAAATTTTAATCAATTTGCACAACAATTTTTAAGTTGAAATTTTATAAAAATCGAGCGCTTTAATTAATTAATGTAATATAATTAAATAAATAACAAATGCTATTTGCAGACCGTCTCTTCCATGAGAAAGAAAAATACAAAGCAATCTGCGACGATTTGGACTCGACATTTGCCGAACTCACAGGATATTAAAAAAAGCAAAAGACAAAAACAAAACATAAAAAGACACACAAATGTCCCATCTTCCCACCCCATCAAAAAAAAAAGACAGAAACATTAAAAGTTTTCCATTTCACACAGTGTATCTTGCACAATTTATTGCCAAAATTACTTTCACAATTTACACTGTAAATAATTTGTCTAGTCTAGATTATTGTGGCACACGATTTTTGACCACATCGACTCAAGCTTACACTGTTAAACAAATATGCCCAAATATGAAAATCCAACTGTATTTATTTTTGCTTCAAACCAGGTGATTTGAATTCTTTGTTTACCAAAATACTATTTTCCTCTTAGAAGTACATTTTGTACCATCTTATCTTTGTTTTATGTGGCATGACAGTTTGCCTTGCAACCCAGACATAAGCACACTTTTATTATCGAATACTATGGAAAATTTATGGCACTATAAACCTAAATACCTGCAGGCACTCAATGATAAGCCATTGAAACACTTTCATTTGAAGAGAATACCGCTTTGATCCCATGGGATCCTGTATTCAATTTTAATTTTTTAGATGTAACATAATATTTCCTAATTTCTTCAACTTCACACAGATACCTTAAATGTTATTTTCAACTGAACTATTTCTGTATAGATTCTTGAATGAAATAATCCCCTAAATATTTTAAATAACAAAAATTACTAATATATAAAAAGAATCATGAAATGCTTTCTAAAACAGCGAATAATCACAATACTAAAAAACTAGGTACTTCTTTTCTTACAGTGTACTGTCACCTTCTGGTACCGTGACACAATATTGTCTATGTTACATGTTAATATGATAAAATTGCATTGTGTGTTCTTAACCAAACGAGAACATTTGATTAATACTCGCTTTCCTTATTTCACAGACGAATTGGGCGTCAACAAGGACAGATACAAGTCTCTGGCCGACGAGATGGACTCCACATTCGCCGAATTGGCTGGTTATTAATCGGGGCGCTCGGCAGAGGCAGAGTGGCAACAACAACTATCAATATCAGAACAGGAGGAACTCAATTAAATGTTACGAATATATCAAAATCTTTTTTGAACCAAGTACCAAAACAAGAACTATTGTGTATATCTTTATAACAAATATTTCTAAATAAATAAATAATAATTACATAAAGAGCTGCAATTCAAGAACAAAATCCAAAGCATGAATTTCAACAAAACAAAAGGTGCGGAAGAAACTAAATATATAGATTATCGTTATTGCTTATGTAAAACAATCAATATAACAGTTCTTCAACAGCTTTGAAATACATTTTTATATTTTGAAACTAATAAACAAAAATAAATAACTTATAAATTAGTGGTTGCCGCAGTATAAAACCTTCTTTGATCAATGTATTAAAAAGTCGCACAAATTCAGCATTTTGATCATTTGATGCGGTATATAGAATTAAAATTTACATACATGTAAATAATAGCTCCAGAACGGCCTTGGGCTCATATGAGATAATCATGCTGAACGTTAAGTCCATGAAATCGATGATGGCCTTTAAATTTAGAACATTTGTCGGGGGTTCCCCAATGGGCAAAAATGTATACTATTCTAATGAGAATGTATGTATGTAAGGAAGTGTGTCAGATTTTCCCTACAAAGTAAATATGTACATAAATACATACATATATACATGACAACTTTAATATAAACCATCTAAATTATGAATTAATTTTTGTATCAATTATAATTAGGGTTAATAAACGAATGCATTTTATCTTGATAGAACGCGAGGCTTGTGGAACGAACGATAATTGTATTGAGTGGCATCACTGTTTTATTTCCCATGGACTGGCATCACTGACGCGTTATCAGCTGGGCCTGTATTTTTTGTATCAAAACCATAACAAAGCAGAAACTACTATACTCCATATTATACAGGTTACTGAACTTGAAATATTCTATTAAAATAAGCAATGGATCCACCGTATGCACCGTTAAGTGAGTCCTGTGCAAAGGCTCTTGGGGACAAAGTATACGAGAAGAGGAAAGTTGCTTCGCAGGAAATAGAAAAGTATGTACGCCCTCTTCTGCAATGGTAAATGAATAGAACTCATTGTGTGCTGCTGCTTTCCTAGAATGGTAACGGACTTTAACAATAAGAACAACACAACCCAAATACGCAAGCTTATAGAAGTTTTGTCAAATGATTTTGCCGCATCACGTGATGCCAATCGTCGAAAGGGTGGCTTAATCGGCTTAGCCGCTACAAGTTTGGGGCTGGGCAAGGTAAGTTAGTCATCGCATAGCACTGTACATGTACATTTGATTAACTCATTTTTAAAATGATATGCCTAGGACTGTCATAAATATGTGAACGAACTGGTGCAGCCTATAATAAATTGTCTGTCGGATCAAGACCTAAGAGTGCGTTACTTTGCTAGCGAATCTCTATATAATGTGGTTAAGGTTTGTTACGATTTGTTTAAATTCAATTAAATTATTAGAACTGACACAGTTATTCTTTCGTGAAGGTGGCACGAGCAGCCATTATTCCTTTCTTTCCTGAGCTCTTTGCAGCACTTTCACGCCTGGTTACTGACTCTGATCAAACAGTGAAAGGTGGTAGCGAACTTCTGGATCGTTTGCTTAAGGTTTGACCAACAATAAAAATATAAGTACAAATTATGACATTTAAAATTAAAATTATATTGTAGGATATAGTAACGGAATCATCGCAAACATTTAACTTGGAGGCTTTTATACCTTTACTCAGGGAGCGTATTTATGTGAAGAATGCAAATTCGAGACAATATGTTATCTCATGGATATCAATTTTAAATGCGGTGCCCGACATAAATATGGTCTACTACCTGACCGACATTCTTGACGGGCTCCTGGGCATGCTCGAGGACAATTCGCCCGAAGTGCAGCGAATGTGCGAGACGACACTTAATCAGTTTCTAAAGTCGATACGCAACGATGCCTCCTCAGTGCATATGGAAGACACTATTAACACGCTGATCTACCATGCACAATCGCCCAATGAGCTGATTAAGTCCATAGCTATCAGCTGGGTACGTGAGTTTGTACAAATCTTCGGTCCAAACGTATTACCCTATGCGAGCGGCATTTTTACTGCCATATTGCCGTGTTTGGAGTACAATGTGGAGTCAAAGTTGAGTAAGTTGTTTGCAGATTTGAAGTGAGCACATCCTTATGTTTTATTATCTTTCTCAGGTATTAAAGAATGTGCTGTGTCTGTAAACAAATCAATGATGCAGCTTGTCTCATCAAAGGAACACAAAACGGAGAATACCGAGAAGATTGATTTGCGTTCTATTATGGAAGTACTATCACGTTACCTTACACACAACTCTATGCATACAAAGGTTGCAGTGCTTAAGTGGATACATCATTTGTTTTTAAATTTCCCCAATGAAATGTCTGCGCATGCCAACAATTTAAATGACAATCTGCTTAGTATTCTGTCAGATAACTCTGACGAGGTTGTACTCCAAAGTTTGTCTGTTTTGGCTGTAATAGCCGATTCGCAGGATAGTAAAGGTAAAAAGACTGTATCAGTATTTTTAACTTTTAATCAATTTTTTTATCCATCAGATCATTATCGCAAGTTTCTGTTAAGCCTACTTAATTTGTTTAGCGAGGAAAGGCTTATTTTGGAAAGTAGAGCTAGTCTGATTATAAGGTAAATCAAATATCAAATTGATTGCAAATATTAATTAGTATCTTTTATTTAGAAAACTATGTGAGCTCTTGAATGCCGATTACATTTATCGAACTTTTGCCGAAATCATAGCCGAGCAAATGCCAAACTTAAAGCTTGCTGCCACAATTGTGCGTATGCTCAACAGCATATTGTTGACATCTACAGAGTTATTTGAATTGCGCAACAGCCTTCGTCATATATCCAATGAAAAATCCGCCGATTTATTCCAATGCCTTTACAAAAGTTGGGCGCACTGTCCCGTATCTACTCTATCCCTTTGCTTATTAGCGCAGTGTTATCAACATGTCTCCGATCTCGTGATCTTGTTGTAAGTTTATAAATTTAAATAATTATTAACATTAAGGTAATTTTTTTTTGAAAATCCGTGTGGGTTTCAGCGGCGATGTGGAGATCACTCTAGAACTACTCAGTGAGCTAGATAAATTAGTGCAACTCATAGAATCTCCAATTTTTGCCCCACTGCGACTCACTCTTGTATCAAAATCAAATAATTGTGCAGATGCACAGTATTTGGCACACGCGTTATTTGGTATATTAATGTTGCTGCCACAAACGGAGGCCTTTAATACGCTGCGTAATCGCTTGCAGTGCGTACCTAATTATTGGGGCCAAGAACCAGTGTAAGCAACCAAACCATTTTTTAAACTGTAGATATATCTTTATTTATGAATTTGAATATTTGTTTTTGTTTATAGTGAAGCGCGCAACTCTTTGCAGCACAAAAGTGGCATTGATTTTGAAGAACTGCGAAATCATTTCATAAAGTTGCAGAAAGCGCATCGAGAACAGCGCATAATACAGCGCAAGCGCAGCGTGATAATATCGGAGACTCATTAGATTGTCAAACTTATATGTATGTATGTACCTATGTATGTGTTTTATTTATAAATGCATATTATTATTTTTGTGACTAATGTGCTTAGAAATAAATTTGTAATTTTTATCACGCCCAAATGGTTAGTTTTTATGTAGGATTCGTTTATTACAAATCATAGCAAATTCTGAGCATTTCTTTTTTTGAGTTAGCTTAGAGGAGATTGCGTTTCAAACAAAATGTATACCAAACAAATACCGAGGAAACCATTGACGTCTCAGTTATAAATCGAATCTTAAAACCAAGTATTACCTGAAATTAATCTGTTTGTTATTATGAATAAAAAATGCATGTTCGCAAGTCTAAGATGAATTTGAAACCAGTCGCGTTTTACAGCACTGGTTCAATCTAATCTAGCCAGGGTGGCAACTAAGTAGCAAGCAATTTCGACTGCACCTCCAGCTGCATCGTCAGCCGTTTATTTGTTGTTATTTATTTGTCAAAAGATGTAGAGAGTGGTGAACATCAAAGCAGCGCGCTCTAAACTATTTAAAGAGCCAGTAGTCTAAATTATATAGTGACGTTAAAATTTTTAGGTAAAACAATCAAACATACAAGAAAAAGCTTCAAGAAGCAAAGAATCGTACTCACAAAGAAGCACTTTTTATTTGTCTCGAGCAATTGCTTGAAATATTACTCAATTAATTGCATCATAATTATTGAGTTCATAAAACTGGTTTAGTTAAGCTTGAGAAAATTGTTAAAAGTAAGTGCAAGTGCGTGAATATGTCTTTTGTGAAATACAACCCAATTGTAAACAAATCGACAGCCAACTGACCCAGTTACTTTGTTTAAACACTTGGAAAGCCTCATAAAAGCCTAACGCGTTGACGTTGCGCCAATTACCTTGTAATCAAAAACTTGCGTCTATTTATAAGCACATATTTGGCAATAATCTAAAAGCCTTAAATGCATACATACATATGTATATATATGTATAGCTACACATATGCATACACATGTGCATATAAACAAAAATTCCATTTATAAGTACATACATACATACTTGTTCTAGCTCTACTATCTGCTTCCTGCTATTTCATTTTTGGCGCAACCCTTGTTCAGCTGTTCAGATCAAAACAAATAACTTGTGATTTGTATAGAAAGACAAGAGGCAGCAGATAATACGCAAAGTACCGCTAAGTCGACACTCTTGTGCGCTCCAAATGTAAGACGACAATCTGCGTCTCTCTCTATTAAGAAGCATTGCTATTACGGCAGAGGTACAATAATATTTTGGCCAAAAAGCTTTTGACCTTGTGCACATATACATACATACATACATATAAATGTAGGTATATACGTGTATTAAACTTTTCAAAGAACAACAAAACTTACAAAAGCAGAACCTGTAAACAAAATCGAAAAGTAACCAAAAACAAAGAGCACAAGTTTACCACACATGTATGTATGTATTTACGTACATATATAGCAAGCACTGAGTACATATATGTATGTATGTTGTATGTATGTACATATATACAATGTACGTATAGGATGCGAAACAGCTGCAGAAGCAAAGCCAAATAATAACAGAAAACCGCCAGCGTTGTCAAATCGATTTTTCGAGTGTGCAGGCAAAGAAGCGCGGCCCATCAGCTCCAATAAATAAGATATTTGTAAATTTGTTTTTGCTGGTCCAGGGTGAAGCTTGGAAAATTGCAATATATTTAGTTAAGTTATTATAGGATTTACGGGCAGTAAATGTGCTATTCTTAAAAAGTGTGAGTACACAAAACGTAAATACATGCATGCATGTATGCTATGTACATACATACATATGTATGTATCTGCACAATACAATTGCGCATACCAAACATAAACAAGAGTCTCAAGGTCATTTCAGGCGAGAAAGACAAAGCGAAAAAGAGTCTAACAATAAACGTTACCAAATTTAAAGAATTTCATTGTATTTGTTATTTATTTCAGTCACCATGGACTCCTTCCTTAGCCTTTTCGACCCCAATCAGCCGGATGACGGATTCGATGAGGAACAGGAGCTGAATGGTAACAGCAGTGGAGGCAGCAGCAGTGAATACGAAATTGACGCCAATGCTAACGATCTTACAAATGGTCCGAACAGCATGATAATTATTGACTTTGAGCAGGGCGCTCTGCCGCCGGAGCCGCAGTTGGGTAACGTGGAGTACAAGCTGAAGCTGGTTAATCCCTCCAAGCAACGATTTGAGCATCTAGTCACACAAATGAAGTGGCGTCTGCGAGAGGGTCACGGGGAGGCCATTTATGAAATTGGTGTGTCTGATGCTGGTCATTTGCAGGGTCTGAGCGACAAAGAAATGAACGCAACCCTGACATCGCTGAAGCAAATGGCCCACAGGTTGGGAGCTAGTACATCTGTTCTGCGACGCAAGACTATTGCAGCTCGTCGCTCCGTGGCAGAGGTGCTCGTGCGAAAGATTCCCGATGACCAGCACAACATTGAGGTACGAGTTGCGGTTTTGGGCGGCGCAGATGCAGGCAAATCGACGCTACTGGGTGTTCTCACCCAGGATGAACTGGACAATGGACATGGGCGGGCACGCTTGAATATGTTTCGACACATGCACGAAATTCAAAGCGGACGCACCTCCTGTATCTCACATGAAACACTGGGCTTCGATGCTTTAGGGAATATAGTGAATTACAAGTACAATGAGATGATGACAGCGGAGGAAATTAGCGACAGATCCTCCAAGCTGGTGACATTCATGGATCTGGCTGGACATCGGCGCTATATGCGCACCACAGTTCAGGCCTTGTCTGGATACTCACCACACTATGCGATGCTGGTTGTGTCGGCAGGAAGCGGCTGCAACGACACGACAGGGGAGCACTTGGCCATTGTGCGAGCCTTAGACATGCCCTTCTTTATACTGATCACCAAGACGGACATCAGTTCGCCGGATGCGACGGTTCAAGAGTTGCGTCAACTGCTAACCACAATTGGCTGCCGAAAAGTCCCCTTTGTAGTCTCCAACACGGACGAGGCCATTTCAGCTGGGTCGAATCAGGTCTATGAGAACATAGTGCCCATTTTCTGTGTTTCCAATGTAACGGGTACCGGCTTGAATCTAGTCACAAAGTTTCTATACGTGCTTTCACCGGGCATAAGCAATGCGGAGAAGGAGCGGCTTGAGCTTGAATCATGTGAGTTCCAAGTGGACGAAATTTTTCGGGTCACCGACGTGGGTCCCGTAGTTGGCGGTTTGTTGGTCCAGGGGGTGCTCACTGAGAACATGCCTATGAAGATTGGGCCCTTGTCTGATGGTAGCTTTCATGCTGTCACAGTACACTCCATACATCGCAATAAGGCACCCTGCCGGGTCGTGCGTGCTGGACAAAGTGCATCGCTTTCCTTTACACCAGACCAGGAGCTGCCTCCATTGCGCAGCGGCATGGTGTTGCTTGTCAACTCTAACAACCCCGATGATGAACCTTTTGGCACGTACTTTTTCCAAGTAAGTTACTTCCTTTCTTTTTCCTTCAAGCTCTCACCGCTTGATTTTTTGCAGGCCAAAGTCTCTGTGCTGTTCCATGCTACTGCCATATACGTGGGCTTCCAGACTACCGTGCACATTGGAAGCATTCGACAGACAGCTGTTATACGTGGCATCATGGGAGGGGAGCGATTGGGCACAAACGATTGTGCCTCGGTGATGTTTGAATTTGTCGGACATCCCGAATATGTGCGCCCTGGCATGCGGATACTCTTCCGTGAAGGCACAAGCAAAGGTATTGGCGTTGTTACGCAAGTGTTTCCTGTGAACAAGAGTCGAGCCAAATAGATAATAGCCAATGTGGCGGTTTTTACATCACAGAAGAGTACCTAGCATTTCTTCACAGAAACACACCCAAACATACAAATGGAAATACATACCGGTATATATATGATATATACTTGGATAAGGTAGTATGTAACTTTAATCTTAAATCACATGTGCCAAACGTTTTGCCAGAATATTGACAGATTCAACTGTTACCCATTTGAGCAGCGTTTATAAAAGCTCTGAAATTTATAGCATTCAGCTCTTAACGAACAAATTTGGGACTCTAAATACGAATCATTGAAAATCAGAAAAAATCGGATAATTAAATGGTTTAAGAACTGAATTCTTAACTATTCTAGTAATTGTGATGCAAGAATAAATTAATTAGTTTACAAAAATCTCTTTTGGCAGTGTTATAGTCCGAAAGTTTTTGGATAGAAATCAAACCAATACTACTGCTCAATCGTGTTGCATAATTTTCGTTTGAGTTGTGAACAAAACTTCCAACTTTAAATAATAGTTCTATTAAAAAGTTGAGCACAAGTAGTGGTGTAGTTTACGACTCTTTCTGAAGTCTACATTTGAAATTAAAAAGGCAAAATACTTTTCGGCAAAACGAAGAGGCATGTGTGAAGGTACCTTGATAATTAATACACCGATATATCTCAATCGTGTACATAATTTAATAATAGATTATGGAAATCCTCAACTTGGTTTTGAGTTCTGTGATTTTTGATTAAGCTCTCCAGATCACACGTCCTTATATTTTAAATTAAATTGAACTTAACGATTTTACTTTTCCTTCTGTTCCAATGAAATAAAGAAACATCAGAAATAAACAATCTTCAACAACTACAATATTTAATAGACTTTCAAAAACACTCACACGTTCTGCTTACTTCTACTATCACTGGGTACGGGAACTTCGCTGGCGCCCTCAATTTCCACTGCCTTTGCGGGCACTGTTGACGTAAATCTAAAGAGTACGGGAATTCCACCCAACGCCGCATTCCCATTGGCTTCCAGCAATCGTATCCAGGACAACAGCGAATCTTTTGTGGAAGTACCCGTGGCACATATTGCAAAGATAGTTCCGTCCTCCTGTTGGTGCACCGAGCGCACCTTCCCCAACTGATTATGTCGTCTTGGCGGTGGTCGACCGAAAAATGGCACTTCAATGTTAGTCACATCTGCAAATAATATATACATATATGTATCAGTTACAGCAGTCACTACAATGACATGCTTCTTTATCACATAAATATTTTACCGCCGAGCCTAGACCTTTAATAAGTTACGTATCATATATTTACAATTTTATACATAGGATCTCTATACTTAAAAAAAAGTCTTGGGTTATTAATATATAAAGTTCGTTCCAAACCACATTTACTTATTCAATGTTTTTTTGAGATTAAAGTATTTGATACCAATTACTCACCATCCTGATCAATTTGCCGTTCCTGCTCGTCTAAACTGGCAAGCAATTCGAGATCGGGATCTGCGCGCAGTGTAAAATAATTTATGCGTCGATTGCGTATCCATATGAGAAATGGTCCCTCTATGTACAGCGCCTTTTTTTGGGAATGCTCCCGCAGTAACTTGGATTGCTCGGCGCTCATGCCACTGACAATCCACGTGTCGTCCACCGCATCCTTCACGTTTTTAGTCTCGTACACGCTAACTTGAGAGCGCAAATCTACTGTGCACATACGCTTCACCGCCAACTTGGCAATCTCGAGTGTATCATCAGGCACATGATCGGGCAAGGGCCATGGCGATAGATTCTTAAACTTGGGCATCCAATACATCATGCGCCAGTACTTGCGTAGCGGATGACCCTTTTTACCAAAAACATTCAGCAGCATGGCCTCCATTTCATAATCCGGCATAACACCGTTATCTTCCATCTGCTCAAGCAGATCAATGATGCACTGCTGCTGTTTAGGATAATGCATGAATTCAGATTGAAACAAATTCGTGGGTATGAATTTTCCTTTTGGCATCACATTGATCAATGCCTTGTACACTTCCAGATCGTTCTCGACTCCAAACTCAGCCATGTGTTTAAGCGCAGCGTATATAAATTCTACATGATTGCGCCTGTGCACATCGCGACCGGCAAAGATTTCGACCATTGTAAGGTAACTACCCTTAGTCTTCTCTTGTGCTGCTGTAAAGGGATTACGCACGACGGGCAAGCTTTTAGAGCCACCACCTCCAGTCCGGTTTTTACTGTTTTGTTGATTGCCACCGGCAGCCCTTTCGTCATCCGGCGTTCCAGTTTGATTTGCGTAATTCCTGTTATTGGCAGGCGCGTGCCTTTGACAGAGCGCGTTTGGGTAGATTCCGTGCAGTCGCATTAGGCAATTCATCCTCCGAATCATTTTTAATTAATAATTCTTACTAAACTAAGCAAGGAATCAGCGCCTTTGGCGTTGGCTATTACAAAAGAGCGCACAGCTGATAGCCAGCTGGGTCCAGCACAATTTCAACAAGGTGGTAGCATTGCAGTAGTGATGGGTGTGTTCTGTATGCATGATCCCTCAGCACGCAGGGTACGATGGTTTTACACAATTTTCCTTCAAATTTTTTAAAAAAGTAATAGGCACAGAATGAAAAAACATGCTTTTTCGCTTAAAATATATAAAGTAGCCAAAGAAGCCCATGCTCGTGCTTGTGGTGTTTTGGGTCCGAATTAAAAGGTCGTGTTCCATCTCTAGGTCAGAGTCCTTTGTGTTTTTATGCTGTTTGTACATTTTTCAAGTTTAGTTTATGAATTCTTGTGCATAGTTGCTTTCTTAATCCTACTTGTTGCCGCATCGTACTCGTTGAAATGGAATTACATATACATGCAGTCAAAAACAAGTAGGAGTTGTGTATAAAAACGAAAGCTCAAAACCAGGCAATAGCAGTATCTCTAACAACAACAACAACATACATAACTGCCTGTGGAGCGTACGTTGAGCGCGCCATTAGCTCAAGGTCAATAGCAACAAAATGAATTGAGACTGGGCGTAGAAATAGCTTGAAAGCATGTTGTGCTTTGAGTCGGACAAAATGAACTGGTATTACCATGTTTTGGCTAGACGTCCGTATCTGGTGGTTACTGCCATCGCCGTTAACTGCGTCGCATGTATAATTGTGGCGCTTTGTTTTAACAAGCTGCCAGACTTCACGGACCCTACCTTGGTGAGTGCCAAGATCATACATAAATGTATATTTAGCTAAGAATAACATTCGGTTAATTTAAGGGATTCGAGACACGCGGAACGGAGATTGGCAAACGATTGACTGCCTGGCACAATCTACTGCAGGAATCTGATCGCAATGGCGCCTTGTTCTCCAATCCATCGGATTTGTATCAGAAACGGCAACAAGCCTGCGACCTGTTGTTGTATCCAACGCATCGTCGACGAAAGAATCGCAATCGAATGCATAAAAACAAACGACGGAAGCAGCAGATGGTGCGCAAACGATATGAGCACGAGCAGCGGAAGCTGGAAATGGTAGACTTTAGCCAACGTCTGAAAGGTGTAGGTGGGACTCAAAATGAAAAGTGGAGAGGTGATAGTGGTATCTTTCGGGACTACGAGATTACGAATGATACCGTTACTGGTTCCGTATTGGAACCTACTAAACGCAGTGAACACTTCGAGTATGGGCACAATACAACATCTGTGGATGAGGAAACGCACCGCGAGCGTGTGCAGACAAAGAAGAGTACTTGGTTATTACTTAAGCAGGCGGCTTCGCTTCCCACCAGCTCCTGGACTGGTGCAGATGTACGGCAACCAATTGACGGTTATTTTTGTGATGCTTCTTTGCGCAAGGAATATGCCCACTTTGTAGTGCAACGCATTGGCCGAAATTCGACGAACTCTCTGTTTGATCTTAATGGCTTACTGGCGATGTGTCAACTGCAGGAGCAAATAGCTGCCGTTCCCAGCTATGATGCCTTCTGTGAACTTGAAAAGCTCACCTCTAACTGTTGTCGCCCGTGGTCGCTGCCTAATTATGCTGCTCTTCTTGCAAACCGGAGTTCCTGCTTTGATCTCACCGGTGAGGATGTAACAGCGCTGCAGTCGCTTCTGCTCAGTTGCTACGACTACTACCACGATTTGAAAATGGACGACAACTGCAATAAGTTTAATCGCTGCTATGCTCCTGTTGAGTGCATGCGCAACAATATCGTTTACAATATTTTGCATTTTCTAAGCGACCTAAACTTTATAAAACCAAATGTAAGATCTTATCCCCCTCCCCATTTTTGCCTTAACTTTATTGATCCTACATTTTTCATTTACAGGATACCAACGTTTATTTAAACTATGCCATGATTTTCGTGCCTGTAGTGAAATCAAACCATATGCTAAAATTATTTCACGAATGGGAGAAAGTGTGAGTATAAGACGGTTAATTTAATATATATGTATTTTCCTTTGATTTAGTGCTTGCGTAGAGTGTATTTATCGATGGGACCGCTGGGCATGATGCCATCCTTGGCCTTCATCAGCGCTGGCCCGCATATTTCATCAAAATAAGTCGTCAAATTATATTTTTTAAACAGTTTCCGCATCTCTGTGTTAAACTCTTCCAAAGAAATATCTTTGGGTTTTGGTTCACAGTACATAAGCCTTCTAAAGGCACCCACCTCTTGTATGCGGTTGTAATAATTGGCATAGGTGGTTTGATAATCAGTAATTTTTTGATCATACTTGCGGTTTTGAAAATAAAGCTTTTGGCTAACCAGCGACGTGAAGTCCTTTGGTGAATAGTCCATGCAGTAGACTGTCTTTTGTAGATCCCTTAGAAATTGTTCCGCAACATCGTAGCGGACTTTGGGACACTCAAAAAAGAGCTTGAATATCTCGTCATTGCACCAGCTCATTCTCCTCAGAAATTGGCGGTAGTCCTCGCGCCAGTCCATAGAACGAGGCCACGTTCGTGTCTTCATTTGCAGATCCTTAACGTTGAGATTGTTTAAATAGTGACCGGAGATGAGGGACTCATCCTTCTGTTTCGTTTTTAAACATGGTTGTCTACGTTTCAAGTTCTTATGTTCAATGTAGTGGGTCTGCATAGTTGTCTTAAACTTAGGACATGGCGGCAACATGTCCTCAAGACGCACATTGTCCAGATATGCGTTTCTCTGCTCCTCGCCCATGTCTGATGACTTTTTTTTTTAAGTTTTTCCCCTATAATATGTGATATGTTGTTTTTTAAAATAATTTTTTGATTTATTTTTCAGAGCTTTACGTAACGAACTAGTGGAAGTAGTTGCTATGGATTTAGGACTGGAAAATGAGCTTTTCAATGAACTTCTGGTCACGGATGTGTGGCTCGTAGCTTTAGGTGGCATTTTCGTCATGACCTGTGTCTGGCTGTATACCAGCTCCTTGTTTATCACAGTGATGTCTTGCCTGGCAATATTTTTCTCTTTGGGGCTGGCATACTTTCTATACACATTGGTCCTGGACTTATCCTTTTTCCCTTACATGAATTTGCTGGCTGTCGTGGTCATAATTGGGATTGGGGCCGATGATGTGTTCTTGTTTCTAAAGATTTGGCAGTGTGTATTAGCCGAACGTTTTACCAAAACGTCAACTTTAAACACTCAAGCGACCCTGCCCACAACTCTTGAGCACGAACACACTGAGACACTGCAGAATCTGATGTCCTTGACTATGCGACATGCGGCAGCCTCCATGTTCGTAACTTCCGTCACAACTGCAGGTGCTTTTTATGCCTCCTACATAAGCTCCATCACGGCTATTAAGTGCTTTGGGTAAGTGACGGCACTGTATGCTAAATACAAAATTAATCGTAATTAATTTTTTTTAATAAGTCGACAAGCATATCCTGTCGATATATGTATGTATGTAGATGAAAAAATATATTATAAAGCCTCATAAGGTAGATAACCCTGAATAGTTAGCCAACCAGCATAGACAAATAAAAATTTTAAGAAATTTAAAAAAATAAAGAAAGGAAACTAACTAGAGGCAAATTAAAAAGGAAATAAAAATTTAATACGATCAAGTATGTTTGTACATGTATACCTATATGCAGATTAGTCACTATTGACCGATTTTGTATAATTCCTTGTTGATCAGAGTAAATTACATACTTACAAAGGAGTCAATTTAGAAATAATGCCTTTATAATTGGAAACTTGTTACAACTAATGCCTTGATTGATTTGATCCAAAGAGAGTCCGAATAGGGCAGGCAATCTACAAAGTTATGTTGTGCTTATTAAATATAGTTGTTCGTTGATTCAATCCAATAAAAAAAGAATCAAATATAAAATTAATTTTTTTTTTAAATAGTGTTCATACATCACATACCTTGCCAACAACGGATACTAAGTATTTACAGTAGAAACTGTATATGTTATTATAATAGGTACATTAATGTGAGCTTACATATTAAAGCTTAACAGTTAACAAGTCGTAAATTTCCCAACAATTGCATTGCTTTATTTTTTCCTTTTAGTATTTTTTCCGGCACTGTTGTGGTCGCGAACTATCTTCTCATGCTCACCTGGTTGCCCGCTTCGGTTTCAATTATGGAGCGATTGTTCGCCAGTTCCATGACATGCCAGCAGCAGCTGGACCAAAAGCTTTTGAATGCCTGCAAGAAGTCAATTAATAAATTTTATGAGCTCTTTGAAGATGTCATCACACAGTTGGTCATGAACTACGCCTATTTCTGGCTGCTTATTTTTGGCGCTCTGGGCGCATTAAGCGGTGTAATAGTATTGTGGTATCCGGGTCTTCAACTTCCGGAAAAGTCTCAGTTGCAGCTTTTTG
The DNA here is from genome assembly GCF_003285725.1 of Scaptodrosophila lebanonensis. NCBI lineage: Eukaryota > Metazoa > Arthropoda > Insecta > Diptera > Drosophilidae > Scaptodrosophila > Scaptodrosophila lebanonensis. Next base: position 4,463,144 of record NW_022060558.1, read on the forward strand.
TCTCACAACATCCATTCGAGATATACAACACGCGCCTGAAGCAAGAGTTTTGGTTCGAAAAGCCGCTGCGGGCATATGAGAATTTCAAGATGCACATGCGCTTTGTTTGGGGTGTCCAACCTCTAGATGATGGCGATTATACAAACCCCACTTCTTATGGCAACCTCTATTACGACAATAATTTTGATATCTCAAGTAAGGCAGCGCAGACGTGGCTTTTGGAGTTTTGCCGGAGCATTCGTCGACAGCCGTTCTATCAGCACAGTTTTGGAATACTGCTGCCGAATTGTTTCATCGAGAACTTCATAGATTTTATGGAGCGCAGGTGAGTACATAGTAGTGTGTAAATTATATGAATAAGGTGCACCTTGCTATTGTTTTATGCGAGGATCAAAGTCCGATCAAGTAAAACATGCACGTTCTAATACGAACATTTTAATTTGCAGATGCATTGATGGCATGGATGACACACATACCGATCGTACGCCCTGCTGCGATGCCCAGTTTCCGTACGAGCCGCACATTTTTAAACTGTGCGTTCCGCAGAGCATATCAGATATTTACGATACGCCGCGTTTCTTTCAACCGGGAGTAGCAGGTCCAAAATTTGCAGCGCCCGTTACAACTAGCATCTGCGAAATGGACGTTAGAGACCAGGAGTTTCTGGAGCTCAATAGCAGCAGCAATGGCAACCTCTTAGCCTACAATGCTACAATGTCAGCGCCGCCACAGATCAAAGCGGTGGTTATTGAGTTTGAATCGAATGTCTCGTATAGCACTATCTATACGGATATCAAGCAGTTCTACGAAACTGTCGAGCAATGGTTCCACGAGAGTTTGAGCACAGCACCTAAAGAGCTGCAGAACGGATGGTTCATCAGCGATCTCAACTTTTTTAACGTTCAGGATACACTACCGCAAGATACCATTATTTCCATTGCATTGGCCATGGGGGCCGCGATGGTGGTGCTGCTGCTATTTACACTCAACCTGCTCATCGCGTTATATGCTGTACTCACGGTCTCGCTTACAATATTCAATACGGTCGCTGTTCTTATTCTACTGGGCTGGAAGCTCAACGTACTCGAGAGCATAGCGGTTAGTACCGCCATTGGGCTAGCCGTAGACTTTAGTTTGCATTATGGCATACACTATCGTCTGTCGCCGTCGAAAGAACGCCTGGCGGCCACACAATTCGCTCTCTCACGCATCGTTGGACCCACTGTTATGGCTGCCTGCACCACTGGATTCGCTGGGTGTATCATGTTATCGTCCAGCATACTTCCCTATATACAAATCGGCATCTTTCTGGTTGTGGTTATGATCATCAGCTGGCTATACGCGACATTTTTTTTGATGAGTTTGCTAAGGATCGCTGGACCCCAGTATGGTTTTATGCAGCTAAGCTGGCGTTGGCCTAAGTGTCGGAAACGACGTCACACTACCAACAGCACTAAATTCTACGAACGGTAAGTGTAGGCCCAAGTTAACCAAGAAGTTATCTTTGTATACATGCTCTCCACTGTGAGCTACAACACAAACTTGATTCCTCCTCCATAATATCGTCGTCACCTGTGTCCATTAAAGGGAAGCTTTTGTGCGAAGTTATCTCTGTTATCCCTGTGGGATTAGTTGTTATTTGAAGATACAGAGTAGGCAAATCCTCTCGTCATGTTGGTCACTTTCGTACCTTTCGTCTTTGTTTTTCTTAACACAGATGAAATATGTCGCCACCGATCCGATCAGATCAGTATAGTAGTATCTGTTATAGAAACAAGATGATTTAGGTAATGCTTTTGTATGAAAAACGATTTTTTTTATGGATTACGAACAGTGTCAACCGATAATCTAAAGCAAAATAATTTGAATATTAATTCTAAACCCAGATTCGATTGTGCGGACGCAGTTGTGGCCCATGATCGTGTAGCAATAAAGTATTTTTAAATAAATTATTTCTTTGCCTCCTTTGAAAAATGTAATATTTTATGCTCAAATTTAGTGATCTATTTAAACACCTTCACACTCTTGTACCTTATTTGCAGCAAACCGAGCCAAGTGATTGCCAGTGAACAGCTGTTAACTCCCACAAGCTCTGCTATTGTGGAGCTGGCCAATTCGGAAACCCACGAACTGGAGTCTCTGAACTCGAACAGCTTGATAAAAACAATTTCGGGTGCAGAGAGCGGACATGCGCTTGCGCCGCTGCCCTTGGACTTCGAGCACTCCTTTCAGGTGCCAACAGCAAATATCGGTGAACGCAAATATCAGTCTGCGCTGCTAAAACAGGAACACTATCCGTCAACTTCACATTAAGCACCTGGAGAGACTTTCGACTCAAGCAATTGAATTTTTTTAACAAGGGGTCGAAACTGCCTAATATATGTACTTGTACCATTTAACTGTTATCATATGTATATGTAGATACTAGTTATTTATATGCAAATGTGTAAGCCATGTGTGAGCTATTTACTGAAATATTTATTTGTGTGTGTGTACTTAAATGCTTGTATTTGTACGCATTTTTCAAAAGACTAACAAAGTGAAACATCCTTTTAATTATGGACGCTCCCTATCCGTGGCAACATGTGACGTCTGAACAATTAGTTAACTGAAGCAATTAGCTCCGCGTTGACTTGATATGTATACATACAAATGTATGTATGTATATACACACGTACCAGCGGCATTATTAGATTGTAAGTAGTTGTTAGATATACATATTTGGATAAGCCATATGTTTGTGTATGAACGCATTTTATTATAATCAAGTCTATTTATACCGTGCATGTTTTATTAGCAGATAGCCTGAGCGTTCGTTTGTTGATGACACTAGTATTAAATATCTTTGTATGTATATAGAAGTATTCATAATCCAGTTGTATACATATTTTAGACATCAATTGTTGCTATCCTAACTATCTAACGTTCAAAGCCAAAAACACATTCTCCCATTTGTAACAACCACATAACTGTGATACGAAGACGACAAATTTCAAAACTTGCCACGATTAAATGGCATGAATATGAAAACAAAACCTAGACGCATTGTATTAACTACAACTGAAACTATGTACTTCCTTCATTGAACTTAAATGTGTTAAAGTGATTAAATAAATGTTAATTTAAAATGCCAAAATTATTGTATGATTTATATCCATTGTTCATACCGCCGAGGGATGGCTGAGATGCAATGCACTGTTGGATTTTTAAAGAAAATGCATTAGCATTAAATTCCAGGGCAACTGTGTAATCCATGTGGGAAAACAAAAATATAATATAAACTCGTGTAGCCTAGGGACTAGAAGCGTCTACATACCGAGTTAGGTCAATATGCGCTCAGAAGTTTCCGAAATCCAGGCGTTGTCATGTGTATGTAGATCGATTTCTCTCGCCATGCTGATTATTTATGGAGTCGGTGATTTTTACATACTTTGCACAAACCATAATTCCCCTTTTTACCTTGCGGGTACAGGGTATAAAGAGGAAATTGGCATCGAAAATTTGACATTACCAACCACCTCATATTAGAGACACCATACATTTTTAGTTTCTAGGTAATTATATGAAGCATATGGACAATACTACTATATTGTTATGAATGCTGGAAGGGATGAGAAAACTTCAATTCGAGGAGCAATATTATCGCTAGAAAGGAATAAGCCGACAATATACTATGCATTTAAGAAGAAATACAAATGCTTCGGACAAAACTAAATCAAGTTATCTAAGCGTTATGAAAGCACTACGAATCACGAATATCGACAGCAAAAATGAATTGTGTTGATAAAATTGGTAATGCAAAAATGTTGGAGATCAATCGACAATTAAGGCTTATTGGTAAAAGCGAATTCTCCTAGACAACAACGAAACGAATATTAACACGAATGAATAAATTTTCAACTAACAAATCCAATACATACATATATCTTTAAATTGACATACACCTCGGCTAACACGACCCCTTTTAATTCGAACTCGGTCTAATACGATTAAAAATCCAAAGGGGGGGAAATTTAAACAGCATTTTTTGTGCATTTTTTGAAGTTTAGGAACGTAACCCCATATTTTGTATAGAGTCCATGTCTCGTTTAACAAGATTTCGCTTAACGCGAGTTTTTCTAGAAAGCCCCGTGTTAAGCGAGGGCTAGGTGTAATCTTTTCGAAGCTTATTGTTTCTAATGGCTCTAATATTTGAGAGCCTAGAATTTATACTTACAGGTATGACTGCAATCGTACAATGAATAGTTACCCTTGTCTGTTGATTGAATGGAAAAAGATCAAAATGGGTAGGTGATCTAGGACCAATCGGATTGCAATATTGCGTAAAAATAAAACTTAACATGCTCATATCGTTAATCAGTTTTATTTCTAACAATTCACTAAATGGTGTGTCCTGCTCTTTACATAGTATGTGATTTATTTAGACTACAATGGCATAGGCGCTAAAATCTAATGCACAGTGCAGTGTTGCCATCGATCTTTCTCTAATGTGGTCTTCTCCGGCCTACAAATACTCCACGATATCGCATTTGATCGAAATATTTGGACAACTCTGGCCTACAATGCTGCGGCCACGATAGTTGGGACTCTTTTCGGTCAGAAGCTTTCGGAATATGGGCAGTATGGCGGTCTCACCGTCAAGTAGTTCCGTTTCGGAGCTTGCCCCGAAAATGGAGGAATCGGTTTTGGTGCGTGGCTTGCGCTGTTTATCGGGGGCCACGTTTGGTGAGCTGTGATGATGCGCTGCCTGCTGTATGTTCGAAGTTCGATTCAGGTTGAGTTTTCGTTGTTGTATGCATTGGGTGCTGGGTGGCGTCGGCTCCCGTTCGCGCTCGCTGTCCGTTTCACTCTGGCAGACAGTGCCCTTCTGAGGCTTTGGCCGGTGCTTGTTGCGATTCTTCTCGGAGACCGAACGCTGTATGGGCGAGGTGGTGCTCTGCTCGTAAGCCAGTATGTGGCCATGGTGCTCTGAGCATCGCTGTGGGCTGGCGTAGCTCCGTGGGGACTGCCGCGAGTGCTGTTTGGCATGTGAAAGCGTATGCGTGTCCCACAGATCGCTCTGGGAGACGACAAAGTTGGATTTGAGAGCCGCACCCATGCTTGTGCGTCGATGGTCGGAGGCAGTGGGAGCTATTAAAAAATAAAACAGTTATTTAATTTGTTTATATAGCGGATTTCACAATGTAATAAAAATCATCATCAAGATCATAATCTAAGTACTATATTATTTGTAATACTTTTGACATACATGACTCGAATTTATAAAGCACGTACGTACGTACTATAGTATGGGAGCAGCATAAGGATAAGGAATCCCCGCGGCCTATCAACTGCCTCGGTTCATGGAAGCGAATGGTTAAACTCTCAAGCCCTGTGCAACCTGATTAAGGCAGTGGGCATCACCTTTTAGGTTGGTGTTTTTTTTCTTCTTTTTCATTCTTTCAAAACAGGTATGTATACACAACCACGCCGGGCCGAAATATAGTACAAGTTGTCAAGCAGACAAGCGGGCTCCCGATGTTAGCATCAATAATTCTCCAATCATATCGACCCTCATATCCTTCCTAATAATAATAGAATTGCCACGATTTTGAGCCTCATGAAATGACTTATGCGTAACCACGGATTGAGGGGACTCAGCAGCTTTGGGAAGGCACCAATACGTGGGTAAAGAAAAAACGGAGTTGGCCATGTATTGACAAAAAACAACCTCCAACACTGCTGCATCAAGAGAGGATTGAAATATCCGTATTAATAGGAATGATGTAGGCAAAAAAGGCAAGGATTTCTGGAGAAACTGCAGATAGCATAGGAGGTTTGTCACTGCACGGAAATAACCATAATTAACATCAAAAGAAGAAATGTAAGATTCTATAAAAACAAAGGGCGTTATTTGACATCTCAATGGGTCTCTGTCACTTCAGCCATTTGGACCTAATCTAACATAACCAAGAGTTACTATAAAATGTGTTCTAAATTCAAGAGAGGGAAAGCAGTTTGAGGACCTAAATGTGTAATGTTATATGGTATTGGTATACATATGTATGTATGGATGTATATCCACTCACTTTTGATTACGCCTGGAGCGCTGGGCTTGGTGTGCGGGCAGACATTGTTGAGGTCTGTGTGTGATGTGGATATATTTGTGGAGGAGTTGCGATGAGACGTGCTGTGCTTTGGCTTGGCCGTTGGTGTCTGACTTCCGCTGTCGTAATGGCGGGACGTTGTAGACTGACGGCGCTCGCGCAGCGTGGAGCATTCGCTGACGGTGGTGCGTTTCCCTACACTGCTTGTAATGCTGCCAATGTTGGCATCCGTCTGTGCCGACACAGAATTGCGTTTTTCCGCTACACGACGTGGTTCCTCTCGCAGTTGCGGCGGATGCTGATGCTGTTGCTGCTGTTGATGCAGTTGTTGCTGTTGCTGCAATTGTTGCTGCTGATGCAGATGTTGCTGCAATTGCTGCTGAATGGGCTGCATGGCCGTCTGCGTTGCCGGTACACTGTGTTGATGCTGTTGCTGCTGCTGCACATCTATCATTGGGGGCTTCTTTTTCTTACTGTAAAGGTCAAAGAAATAAGCATAAACTGGTGGCATGGGCATCTTTCTGGAAACTTACGGCGGCAGGGAAGGTGCAACAGCAGTCGACTGCACCGAAATAAATGAGTTGTCCATTTCGACGTGCGTGGAGGTTATGCTATCCACGGATGTCAGCTCGGTAACTTCTAAGTGAGAGTGGATCATGCAATAAACACATTTGTGCTTTCCGTTAGTCTTTCTACCCACCTGTTGTGCTGGGCATCTCGCGTCGCACGGGTGGTGCAGATAGGCGTGCTATATCATCCGTCAGTATGGGGTCCAGATCGCCACCAGCATTGCTAGTACCCGTACAGGTGACGCCGTCTATCCACTTGCGGGCCTCAGGTCCCAGTTTCCGTATCAGTGCTTGCAACTCGTTTTCCTTCTCCATTAGGGCCTTGCGGAAGCGACAATTGGTATTTTTAACATCCCGTAATCGTTGCTCCAGCTCACATACGGAGGAGTCCCGTCGGTTCTTGGACATGGGGCGCAAGGTCGCACGAACTCGCTTGTCCACAACGCCCTGTGGATTGCGTTTAAGCTCGACGAGCTGAAAAGTTTTTTTTTAAATTAATAAGTGAGGCTATATGGTAGTACCAAGAAAATGTGATCTATGGGTTAAAGTAAAGTAAAGTAAAGTAAAGTAAAGCACGTGTGTGTAACAGTGATGCCATCGAAGAACATTGAATGAATGAAGATCATTTAACTAAAATTTAATTGAAAAATATATATTTTTCAAATCTTTTTTGGTAAAAATACAAATTGTTTGTTAAGAGCATCTCTTTAAAATGGAGATCGGTCCCTCCTAAGACAATATTAGTATCAATGGTATGGATATTTTTAATTAAGCGCTTTTTCTGATTAGATCTATGGCATTACTGTTTGGCAGGACAGGAGAAGTTAAGATCAAAGTTTAATAGTATGTAGTGTTATGTAGCATTAAATGTTTAGAATTTAGAACAGTTTTTGTATTGTACTATGCTTTTCAAAGAGAAAATCATTTGAAATTCCTTCACAGGCATTTTAAGTGATTCAATTGAAATAGGCTTTTAGGCCTTTTTTAGCATAAGGGCATTTATGTATGTTTGTATGTAAATATAAATACGTATTATTCACGACTAGATTATATAACAGCTACAAAAACTACAAAACTTCCTTACTACCAGTCTTACTTTCGGTACGAACACCAAACACAAAGTGGCTGTTGTACAAAAAATGATAAAAAACGAGAGTAAGACAAAAACTAAATCCTTGCGATCCGATAGCACCAGGGATATAGCAGCGCCGGCAATGCATGTAATGAATACATTATAGACCGAGAAGCCAATATGTTTCGAGTCGTTAAGGGCTGGTATGGAAACGTGACGGGTCTCCCACGCCAAGAAGGCCCCAAATACCTGTTAAAAAAAGATCGAACCTAATAAGATTTCCACGAAATAGCTTCTTTTGAAAGTTCTTACCAGCAACAGGCCCTTATAGGCGTAGATAATACTGACGAATATAGTCATATGCTCTGATTGGCAATATTCGTTCTCGGGTATGACGAGTACATCGTCAATGTTTTCGTGATGCTGCAAAAATAAAACGAACACATAATTATGGTTAGGTTGTTACAAAAATGGGTAATATTTCGACAGAAGGCACATGTATTTGTAGAGCTTCCGAACGTATGGAAAGATAGGAATCCATTGGTCAAATAGAACCATACCATATCTTTACCCGCCATTCAAGTATTCAAGTATAAATATTGTATTTGTTCAGATATACTTACTTTTGGTTCCAGCTGCTTGGTCTCTCGATAGAAGGGATCAGCTATCTGCCAAGTGGTAATAATGGCTATATCTATGGCCAATAACACGCCAACGACCATAAACAGCTGATAGTCCTTTATAACCTTCTTGTTCAACTTCAGATCGGTAAATATAGAATGAACGCGCCAGGTCTTGGAAAACATGGCCCCAAATGCCAAACTGAATCCTGCCATCAAGATCCAAGCACGTGCTGTGCATATATATGGAAACGCTGCGACACTGCTCAGAGTGGTGTCAAGGCCCAAAAATATGATGCTTAAGTAGGTCAGCATGCAACCAATAATTATCAGATTGTTCAAATGTGGACTGGACATTTTAATGTAGCTGCAAAGAGGAACCAACTTGTAGGAAGAAAATCAGAGAAGCTATTACATACGTACCGTTGATTGCGATACTTTATGTTGAACGCCAGAAAGACCGTTGCTATGATTACGCCAATCACTGAAGCACTGGCCGACACAATATAAATGGTGGGATTCACCTGGCTGTGCTCTATATAAATGACAGTCCGATCCTTCGGGGGTGTTTTACCCACCCAACGCACTGGATTGCCCAGCGTCAGGTCCAAATGACTTAACTGAGAGTGGTATTCGCCAATTTTCTCCATTTGACCCAATTGGAACTGATTTATCAGTATATTGGCCTTTCGTTCGTTGTTGTAAAAACGCACCGGGCCCTGTAATAATAGAATACATGAATGATGGTTTTTCGCGCGCAACCACATCTACTGACTGTCACGCCCTCAAAGGAGGTGTTGCGCAAAGCCTCGAGGAACACGCTCTCCCAGTCCTTGACACGATAGTCGAAATGAGTCAGCAAGTCTTCGCGCTTCTGTGCTACATACTGTATAGCCAATGCGGCGGCCCAGATACCATCGTACGTATAGCCATGGAAACGGGAGTACTCCGTGCCTCGGAGCCTGTCGTATTCCGCCAGATACTCATCGGCCGTCTGCATAAAAATAAATCGGTTATTAGAGGCTTAACTTCAGATTTAAAGTAGGAACTTACTATGCCGGCTATAGTTATATCCCCGCTTGTGGAAAGTGGTAACAGGTCCACCAGTATGGTGCCCTCAAGGGCCAGAGCAATTTCCTCCACTGTGCATTCAGTATCTAGCGTTGCGTTCCACCATTCCGTTGAGTAGGTAGCCATAATTAACCACTGATAGGCACGTCCATACATGTCCGATCTGCAACAAATTTAAATTAAATGTAACTTTTACAAATTAAGTTTCTTTAAAAGCGTCATTTCAATTATGTATACCCTCAATAGTCTCTGAGATCAAAGTGTTCATACGGACAGGCTGGCAGGCACACAGACAAACAGACAAAAGAATATATGTATATACTTTGTGAGTTCTGGCACTTACGTTTTTAACTTTGGAAAAACTTACTCTTATACCTTTCAGATAAACAGTATAAAACAACTTAATTAACTAAATACAGCGCAAAAAGTTGTAATGTTACTCAGGAACATTAAGCAGATCTAAAGACTAAATAAATTCGAATCAGGTTTCCAAAAGCCGGAAACATAAAATAAAGGCATATTGCAATTTTTAATAAGAGCAATACTCGTAGGTAGTATGTATATGTCATTAGTCATTGATGTTGTATCATGATGTCCAATTGCCGGCTGCAGTTTTAAAACTTTACAAAAGGGGTCACCTGACTTCAATGGTTTTGGCCCAGTTTCAGTTTCAAATGCAAGTAAATATTTTGTTTCTATGGGCAAGTCTCTCAGATGCATCAACTTAAAATCATTATTTCTATACAAGTTAACTGTACTTTTTGTCAACATATCTGGCTATACAAGTAAGATATAGGTATTATCTCCTTCTAAAAATGCTCTTGAAAAATACGGTTGGTTTTATACTCACTTGTACGCCTCGCAAAACACCTTGCGTGCATAGTGCTCATTGAAGTTCCCCAGAATGATGCGTACGTCCTTGTCGCGTAGCTTCTTTAGCGATTCGCTCACATCGTTGACGAAACTTTGTGTCTCGACCACCTCCAATTCAATGGAGTCCAAGTCAGCCACCATATGATTGTGGGGTAGTGAATACCGTGGCTCATTCTGATACACAGTGCCGACCCGGGTCCAGTTGAACTCCTTGAGCAGCGCCAGGCGTGGGGCATTGAAGGCGTTCTCCGATGGCACAACCCGAAAAAAATTGGGAAAGGCATCCTTGGTGAACATGGGATGCGTGTCGGCATAGCTCAGCTGCGTGAGGTGCCAATGCTTGCTGGCCTTTGCTATGGGATCGGTGACATGGGTGCATGCAGCGCCGAAGAGCATCACCTTGTTAGGGCCCGAGTGCATCATGTCAAAGAAAGATTTAACCCCTACAGCTGCGTTGCACTGCAAACAGAGCACCATGACGGGTACAATAGTCAGCCATTTAAGTTTTAAAAGCTTCTTGATCCCTTACCTCCGTATCGTTCCACCACATATGCAGTCTGTAGTTGGTAAGGATGCGTGGATGCTCATTGACATGGGACAAGGCCAGTTTAACGCTAGGCATAACGCCACGGCCCGTGTCTGAGTTCTCGACGCCATCGCCATATGGAAAGAAACCGGCTATGTACACATCGGAGCGCTTGGCTGTGCGAGCCCTTGCTCCTTGTATGGCACTGCCCAGGAGGCACATTGCGACCAACAGCAGATAGGGGCGTGGCATGTTGAGGTCGTGGCTCGCTGCGTGGAAAGAAACCGTTTATGTATTTGAATAAATAATTGTAGGCCTTCGTGTCGCACATATTTCAAAGTCAGACACAATTAGTATAAATATTTAAATAGCCTGGCCCTCAAGGTGCTGGCCCCAACGGCCCCCAAAACTTCGAACCCACATACTATTAACTGGTATGTGGCAAGATGTTGAATTTTATAATATAATCTAAAATAAACTAACGACATAGCATTGTGTAACGAAAATCCGATCTACATATTTGTATGCGTTTTATTCAATTATTATATTTTTGGAAAAATATTCTGCAACTATCCATTTTAAATGCCACGCCACGGTACGCCACTTTTGTCTAATCAGTTGGTGTCAAGTTTTTTAGCAACAACATTTTATTTGGGTTCTGTTTTTTGCGTTAGGTAACCAGCTTTTACATACCAGCGCTTGAACGGTGCATTTAGTAATATTATTTGACAAGAAAAAGCATTTTCACTCTTTTTATTATTAACTTTTATAGCTGCGGCAGGACTTTGAGTTGCGAAGGTCCGAAAAATTATGTATCCTTACGAACTGACATTTGCTTGACAGCCACAAAGGACACTGGAGTTGCGCATGCCCCACACTTTGACAGCCACACTCTGGCCCAGGATTCGCGCGCGCCATAAACAAAATTGCAACAGGTGGCTTGGGAGGGGTTGTTTCCATCTGAAATACGCTTGACCAGGGCTTAAAGTTATGAGAGGGCTTCCACAATTGTTATGGATTTGGATTATGTGACAATTGCCATTGACTACGTATAGAAAATGGACAAAGGCCAAATAATTAGTAAAGTTTTATTTGAACCCAAGACTTTCACATGGAATTCTTAAATTTTAAACACTTAAAATTAACATTTTTTTTGTTGTGTGTACGTAGGCTTTATATGGCAAAATTGTTTGCCTGCCTACGCCCTTGTGCGATTTATTTGTCGATTTATCATGTCCGTATTTAGGATTTCGAAAAGTACAAGAGCTAGGAAGCACAAAACTTGGTATCAAGGTTCTCCGACAATGGGTAGTTCCCCTATCCCGCCGCATGTACTATGTATGTTTCCATAACTCCCGTAATTATTGAAAATTTTTCGGAAAATGTTATCCATGTAAAATTTCTTTGGAACAAGATTGATCCACAGAAAATTATAACCGAAAATGTTATCTCTGCCAGCAGATGTTGTTTGTATCCGTTGGGTTCGAGTCCGCACTATCCACATACATACATACATATGTACATAGATACATATGTATGTAATCACGGAGACACAAAATGTACGGAACAGAAAAGGTACATCAATAGATGTACATTTGTATTATATAGGATTTGGTTTGCTATTTCTTTTCAAATAATGTTAACAAAAAATTATATTATATAACAAATTTATTTGTTGTAAATGGGTACTAGTATTTAATACTGCATTAAATACTTGTTAGAAAATAAATATACCGATTACTGAGCAAAATAAGAATAAAAAAGCAAGAAAATCCAAAACATACAAATTAAACATATTATGTACATACATATATTTATATTTATATTATATATGTATATATGTATGTACATATGTATGTATCTGATTTCAAAAACTAAGCTTATAATTTACATTTCATATGTATAAGTAGCACAAAAATAATTTCTACATTTTACAGCACTGCCACTTTGTGAACAACGTACCAGAGAATATGCCGAAAAAGAAAACTGGTCAGCGCAAGAAGGCGGAGAAGCAAAAGCTACGCCTCAAGGAAATCAGGAGTCGCGAGATCTCCCTCGCTGAACTGCCCTGCAATGCTCCCATGGACTGCGAAAAGTGTGAGAAGAAGCAAAAGTCGCGTGCGTTCTGCTACTTCTGTCAAAGTCTGCAACGTTTGCCTATCTGCGCTCAATGTGGCAAAATAAAGTGCATGCTGAAGACGGGAGATTGTGTTGTTAAACATGCCGGTGTTTATACCACAGGTCTGGGCATGGTGGGTGCCATATGCGACTTTTGCGAGGCATGGGTTTGCCACGGACGTAAATGTTTGACCACCCACGCCTGCACCTGCCCGCTCCAAAATGCAGTGTGTCTGGAGTGCGAGCGTGGGGTATGGGAGCATGGTGGGCGCATCTTCAAGTGCTCCTTTTGCAATGGTTTCCTCTGCGAAGATGATCAGTTCGAGCATCAGGCCTCGTGTCAGGTACTGGAGTCCGAAACCTACAAATGCCAGTCCTGCAACCGACTAGGACAATATTCCTGTTTGCGCTGCAAGACTTGCTATTGTGAGGATCATGTGCGTCGCAAGGTAAAATAATAATTCTCGTTACATTGTGAAGTGCCTAGTAACTCACTTTATTCCGCAGGGCTTCAAGTATGAAAAGAACAAGGCCATTCCTTGTCCCAAATGCAATTATGATACTTCTGTGACGAAGGATTTAAGCATGTCGACGCGTTCGCACAAGTTTGGTCGTCAACAGCAAGGGGGTGCAGGGGGTAGCGACGACGAGGAAGGTTATGGCGGATACTACAGCTATGGAGGCGGCGCCAGCAGTAGTTACACCTACGCGGAAGATGATGAAATTGACTCTGACTACGACGACGATGATGATGACGACGATGAAGATGAGTCTGAAGATGATGATGATAAAGGGGAGGACGCGGCAGACGGCAGCATCGCGGAGAAGTCTGATGCAATTGATAAGAAAACAACGAAATGATCATACAGTGGATCAACAAATTTTAATACAAAAATAGAAATCCCAAACTTTTCACGCTTTTTTTTATAATTTTATATTGCTACGAATGCTCTTGTCTTCGTGCATCAAATCAAAAGCCTCGTTTATCTGCTCCAGTTTTAATTCGTGAGTGATGAAATCACCGACAAGCAAGTCATTCTCTGCAGATAAGAATCCACTCCCTTCGGCAACACCTTTGACATAGAACTCCAGCCATTGTGAGTTGTCTCGACGCGCATTATATTGACATTTCCAATACATATACATATGTAAATAGCCGAAGCCACCGCCCATCAAATCAATTATATAATTTTTTAGGGCACTCTTATTATTTTGGATTGACGAAGTGCCCAATATAAACGAAATAGAATAGAAACCTTAGCCAATGGACAAAGCTTCTCTAGTGGCGTCTTATCGTTGATTTTGGTCAGCGATATATGTACATATCTGCCACTACAGTGTAATTGGCGAACGTGAGGTGCCCATGAAATGAAACAATTTTGGACCCCTAAAACCTATGCGCAAAGTCCCCTCGGGCAAGTAGTTTATTCGCCTCCCAGGCAAGCGAACCAGATATCAATAAAAATTTAATTTTCCTCAACCCCACATCACGTGCTGGTGTCTATTAAGAATGTATGTACATCGTTATAAATATTTATACTATTATTTTCGCTTTATTAAATTTAATCTTAATAATAATAATTTACAGCCAGGATTGAGTATTTAAGAATTTTCCGACTCCTTGTATCTAAAAAAATATATACATATATATAAAAAATAAATTGATAAATAAATTGTTAATGGTTCAACGTACTTGCACTGTAGACATGTAAAAAAAACGGTTTGGCCTTCATCGGCAGAACGCAGCTGTAACGTTGCATAGGACATCTTGTCGTGACCGCACTTGGGGCATTTCCGCTCTACCACTGGACCATCTGAATCCGCTGTTCTGGATTCCCTTTTGGCTTTACTGAAGATCTTGGTGGGGTCGTATGTGTTAAATTGTATGGTAAATTCGGTCTTCTCTCCTATGTACACTGTTATAGAAGCACATATGTATGTATATGTGAATACTTAGGTATGTTACAGAAAGATAAGCAACCTACCGTCGGGCAAAAACTCCTGCTTGCAATTAAAGCAAACAACGTTACCTTTCATTTGCAACGGCGGCAGAATCGAGCCGCATGATGGACAAAATCCCGGTCGATTGTTAAACACTTCCATAACAACGACTCTATTATGCACGTGTATAATAACAGTGCTGTCGACCTATGTATATTTTATTTCAAATTCACAGCTGAAGTATGTTGCCAGACCGCGTGTTTTAGATTGCCAACACCGATTTTTTCGAAAATATGCATAGATCTATGTACGGTTTTAACGTCAGAAACGGCGAAATACTAAAATAAACTTTTCTAATAAAATTGCAGTATCAAAGAGTAGAAGTATCAAGTGGAAAAAAAAAAATGCAACAAATTGTACACTGGTTTCAAGTACAGTACTTAAAATGCAAATCTGCACCCCAGCTTCGCCTTTCTTTATATCACTCTCATAAACCATTTATTCATTCACAATTAGTGCTTGGTGTTAACTAGTCGTACGTGAGTTTTCCATTACCAAGATGTCTGCTACCGAGGGAAAAGTCCGTAATATCGGTTGGGGTTAATAAAATTTTTATTAACATTTGGTTCGCTTCGTTAGGTAATTACCTGCAAAGCTGCTGTTGCCTGGGAGGCGAAAAAACCACTTGTTATTGAGACAATTGAAGTGGCTGCGCCAAAGGCACATGAAGTACGAATTAAAATCACGGCGACTGGTGTCTGTCATACAGATTCCTTTACTTTGAGTGGCGCTGATCCTGAGGGTCTGTTTCCTGCTGTGTTAGGCCACGAGGGCGCTGGCATTGTGGAAAGCGTAGGCGAAGGCGTTACCAATTTTAAAGCCGGCGATCATGTTATTGCTCTCTATATACCGCAATGCAATGAGTGCAAGTTTTGTAAGAGTGGCAAGACGAATCTCTGCCAAAAGATACGTGTGACTCAGGGACAAGGCGTGATGCCCGAAGGGACTTCGCGTTTAAGCTGTAAGGGTCAAAAATTGTTTCACTTCATGGGCACCTCCACATTCGCCGAATACACCGTAGTGGCAGATATATCGCTGACCAAAATCAACGAGAAGGCGCCGCTAGAGAAGGTTTGTCTATTGGGTTGTGGCATATCCACCGGATATGGTGCTGCGCTCAATACGGCTAAGGTAATTTGCTATTTAGTTTATATTGCAAAATATACCATATTTATGTTCACATCCAGGTTGAGCCTGGCAGCACCTGCGCAGTATGGGGACTTGGCGCTGTCGGCCTCGCAGTTGGTTTGGGGTGCAAAAAAGCAGGCGCGGCAAAAATTTACGGCATTGATATCAATCCAGCTAAATTTGAATTGGCAAAGAAGTTCGGTTTTACAGATTTCGTCAATCCAAAGGAAGTAGCCGACAAGGGTGCCCTACAGAATTATCTAATTGATTTGACGGACGGTGGATTCGACTATACATTTGAATGTATTGGAAATGTCAATATAATGCGTGTTGCTCTCGAGGCAACTCACAAAGGCTGGGGTACTTCTGTGGTCATTGGTGTGGCCGGCGGGGGTCAAGAGATATCAACACGTCCATTCCAATTGGTAGTTGGTCGCGTATGGAAAGGTTCTGCGTTCGGTGGCTGGCGTTCTGTATCAGATGTACCGAAGCTAGTGGAATCTTATCTGCAGAATGACTTGCTTGTCGATGAGTTCATCACTCACGAACTAAAACTGGAGCAGATAAACGAAGCTTTTGATTTGATGCACGAGGGCAAGAGCATTCGCAGCATCATTAAATTCTAAGAAAAAGCACACACACACGAAACCAGTAAAAAGTTTGCGTTTACTATTTTTATATTAAAATTTGTTGTATACAGTGGATCATTTCGTTGTTTTCTTATCAATTGCGTCAGACTTCTCCGCGATGCTGCCGTCTGCCGCGTCCTCCCCTTTATCATCATCATCTTCAGACTCATCTTCATCGTCGTCATCATCATCGTCGTCGTAGTCAGAGTCAATTTCATCATCTTCCGCGTAGGTGTAACTACTGCTGGCGCCGCCTCCATAGCTGTAGTATCCGCCATAACCTTCCTCGTCGTCGCTACCCCCTGCACCCCCTTGCTGTTGACGACCAAACTTGTGCGAACGCGTCGACATGCTTAAATCCTTCGTCACAGAAGTATCATAATTGCATTTGGGACAAGGAATGGCCTTGTTCTTTTCATACTTGAAGCCCTGCGGAATAAAGTGAGTTACTAGGCACTTCACAATGTAACGAGAATTATTATTTTACCTTGCGACGCACATGATCCTCACAATAGCAAGTCTTGCAGCGCAAACAGGAATATTGTCCTAGTCGGTTGCATGACTGGCATTTGTAGGTCTCGGACTCCAGTACCTGACACGAGGCCTGATGCTCGAACTGATCATCTTCGCAGAGGAAACCATTGCAAAAGGAGCACTTGAAGATGCGCCCACCATGCTCCCATACCCCACGCTCGCACTCCAGACACACTGCATTTTGGAGCGGGCAGGTGCAGGCGTGGGTGGTCAAACATTTACGTCCGTGGCAAACCCATGCCTCGCAAAAGTCGCATATGGCACCCACCATGCCCAGACCTGTGGTATAAACACCGGCATGTTTAACAACACAATCTCCCGTCTTCAGCATGCACTTTATTTTGCCACATTGAGCACAGATAGGCAAACGTTGCAGACTTTGACAGAAGTAGCAGAACGCACGCGACTTTTGCTTCTTCTCACACTTTTCGCAGTCCATGGGAGCATTGCAGGGCAGTTCAGCGAGGGAGATCTCGCGACTCCTGATTTCCTTGAGGCGTAGCTTTTGCTTCTCCGCCTTCTTGCGCTGACCAGTTTTCTTTTTCGGCATATTCTCTGGTACGTTGTTCACAAAGTGGCAGTGCTGTAAAATGTAGAAATTATTTTTATTTTTTTTACAAATATAAAATTTAACTTTGTAATTTGAAATAAGACTCATATATGTACTGATATTAATATATGTGTGTATATTTTGGGGTTTCCCTATTTTCTTGAGTTGTTTTTCCTTTATTTAGCTATCTAACGTTTTTCCTCAGTAATCGGAATCTTTCCACAAAAGAATGAAATGCGGAAATGTGTACATATAGTACCCATTTCCAAAACATAAATTATAATTATTTTTATTATAACATTTTTAAGATTAACATTTATTGAATGCAAATAATAAAGATATTCGCAAATAATAAAGATATTCTTGTATCATACATATGTATGTACATATGTGCGTACCATATATGTATGTATGTGTGTATATTGATGAGCAACAAAATAATTACTTCTCCCATGTTAGAACCGATGCGGGATATGAAACCAACTTCATTCCTCGACCATACTTGACGACAGCCGCCACACATTTTTGATTGAGTTTAACCTCATTTTCCCATATATTTTCTACCATTAAGAACAAGTCGGACAATCTTCATTTCTCCAGTCCAGATTATTTATTGGGCTTTTAATCAACATGAGTTTTTAAGTCATCGTCTTTGCGTGTCACCATTTGCAGCATTAATTCGATAATTCCAGCTAGATGTCCACAAATCTCCCTCGGGGATCCAAATTAACCACGCGCACAATCTTGCGATCCATGTGTTTCGAACATTTTTTGCGGGTTTTGAAGTTATGTATTCTTGATCGATGACGAGTCGATATAGACATATAATACCTCTGAATGAATGGAAGGAACTCAGAAAGTATCAGACCTAGAATAATCTAACTTGGTTTCCAGGTTCTCCCAGGTCTGAGGAAGGATAAGTATTTTTTATTTATATTCGATACCCCCGTTTCCCCAACTGTAGCGTTCCCTCTTGTTATAGCCTGTACCCAAAGGGTAAAAGGCTATACTAGCAATTCGTGTTTTTCCCATAATTCCCGTATTTCTTGGAATTTTTTTTTCAAATTTGGTAAATACATCCATATGATAGGTTAATTATGAAGAAAGTTATAGCTATAAACATAATCTCTACCCAAGCTCTGCGGGAGGGGTTGCGGCTTTGACTTATTTTTTACTGCATATAAGCACGCATAGACACGATTCTGATGTAAATCTATGTTGTTGAAATTGTACATAAACACTTACATATGTCTGTATGCATGTGTTAAATATTTTATATTTAAGTAATTTTTTTTTTTTGAGGGGTGGTATTTAAGAGTTGAGCCCGCTCGACTTTAGCTTTCTATCTTGTTTTTTACTTACTTTTAAATGTCCACCACAAAAAAAAACATTATATACCTTTATACCACGGAGTTGCGAACACGACCTGATAGCCTGGTTTAAATATATTACTTTGGGGACTTCATACATATTTCTTCTAGCTAATAACCATTGAAACTATCGGACCATTTGATAAACTTCAAAATGTACAACTAGTTATGTTTTTACACGGTAGATTGTTTCCAGAAACAACCGTGTAAAAAGAAATTGATGATATGCAATAATAGGTGATTGGGTTCTTATCTCTAAAGAAATATATATGATATTTTTAATTTTCAAACCGTGTTATATCAAAATTGTGTAAAAAGACCGTATAAAAACAGAATTAGGTGTATTTAATGGTGCAGAAAACGTTTATCCCATCGCGAAACCAGTTAGAAAAACAGCTTGTTTTTTATGTGTGGAAGAAGTGTTTTATTCATTTCTTTTGTTTACCAATTTCATACATGACATGTAAATTAGTACAGAAGACACCATCCACTTACCTGGCGCCTGTCTTCCTCACAACCAAAGCCAAAGCCAAAGTGAGCTCCGATGCGCCGGTTCCTCGAACCAAATGAGTACAATTCCGCAATTTCGGGAATTTCCAGCCAGTCTTGCAAAGAAATACGTAGTGTATTAGTAGGTAGTTTCGCAAGATGGATATTATTTTGTAACTTGATGCGACTTGCGGCATTGCTAACTACAACACAATCGGCTCGCTTTTTGGTGCTGCTGCTCTTTTTCTACCTCGGTGGCACACACTCACTAAGTTTTTGGATGCTGTTGGGACTTCCTTTAGTTATTTCGGATGGGTAACGTAATTTGTTTTATTTCTTTTGGCTTTCTGTACCTCGTAGTGCACTATTACAGTAATTTTCGGTATCTTTAACCAATATTTGAATTTTATAGTAGCTGTTGTTACTTATACGCTAACAGGATTGGTATGTAAAGGTCTATATATTTTTAGTCGGCATGTTAGAAAAATTATGTGTGTAAAATCTTTATATAATCAAAATTGTCTATGCACAATTATATTTAGGCGCATTCGCTGTATCATCAGAATATAGGGTTGTAACATGATTATCGCTTAACCGCTGCCGTGTTTCATAAATTAAATTATATAAAAAATGCTTAAGAGTACAAAAAATATTACAAAATACATTTCTATATATAAAGATATTTTTTAAGGGTTGCATCATATCAGTGCAACAAAAAATAATGAGTGGAAAGAAAGTAAAACTGGCCCATTACGAAAATAAGCTAGTTTAAGATGCAAGGTACACTACCTTTTTGCCATTTGCAATTGGATTTCCCAATCCACACGCGATAACAAGCTCTTCGCACATAAACGGAAGATCTCTTGCGCTCTGCTTCGGTTTTCAATAGTCAGTTTTAAATTAAAATGTATAGTTTAGTATATTTCTTGTTTTACTGATCTTTTTTCGTTTGTTAATGCAGTTAAATCTAAGCGTTTCAGGGTTCTTAATATCCTAAACATGAAGTGATCATTGAATTAATGTAGATAGGACAAATAACATTTGTTGGTAGGTGGAGTTTTTTTTTCTTTATCTTTTTGTTTTTTTGTTTGTTGATCTTATGCAAAATTTCTTAAATTTTCTGGGAGTTTTTTAAAATTATTAATGTAATTTATCTTGATTGGGCTGGCCTTGAGTTCTCTGCCGACTGCCTGAACTTCATTTTCTGTATATGCTTGTTCTTAGATTTTTTTTTGTATTTTGTCTGCCTGATTTGCCCACTGTTTTTCACTCTCTCTGTCTCTGTATTTGCCTGCCTGCCTGTTCCTAGACTGTTTGTTTGTCTAGCATGAACTGATTCTGTATGTGTTTACCTATTTGCGAGAAAGGAGAAAATTTGAATTAGCTTCTTTATCGTTTGCAACTAAACTGCAACAGCAAGATGCTACATGTTAACTACTCCGAAATCGGGATAATTTTTTATATTTACCTCGGGTTAGGTTAGTAACGTCTATTGCCACCGCCCATATTGCCTCCTTGGCCTCCACCGCCGCTAGTGTTGTAGTTATTTCCACCACCGAAGCCTCCCTGGCCGCCGCCACCACCACCCTGGTTGCCACCTACAGGATATAAAAGTATCGTTAATTTAAAACCCCTATTAAGATCACATAAATAGAATACATTTTTTTTATTTTTTTTTTTGTATAATTTTATTATTTTCAATTTGTATATTCCTGTGGTTGTTTATTACTTACCCTTGTTAAAACCACCTTGATTATAGGGTGCCGGTCGGTTGTTGCCAAAGTTGTTGTTTCGCTGAGGGCCACCGCCGTAGCTTTGTTGGTAGTCATTGCCGAAGCTACCACCATTATTACCTCCCCAGTTTCCATTGGCATTGCCCCCATAGCCGCCGCCACCACCACCGCCGCCATTGTTCCAGCCGCTATTGCCCTGGTTGTTCCACGGTCCGCTTGGTTGGTTCCAGCTGCCTTGGTTGCCCCCGAAATTGCCGTTGTTGCCAAAACCGCCACCTCCGGAGCCACTCCAGTTACCACCACCGTTTTGACGGTTGTTGCCCCAGCCGCCACCTTGGTTGCCTCTATCCCCACGGCCACCTCCAACACGACCGCCGGGTCCACCGCGGCCACCTCCACCGCCGCCGCCACCACCGCCTTGCCGATCCATGTCCTGTTTGGCAATGGCTTTCTTCACATCCAATATTTTATTCTTAATGCTGTGGTTCTTTTGCAAGATAATCTTGTCAACTGGATCATAGTCATCAAATTCGATAAAAGCGAAACCACGTTTCTTGCCAGTGTCCTTGTCTGACACGATGTTGATGCCTACGATATTGCCAAAGTCCTTGAAGTACTCACGCAAGCATTCCTCGTCATGATCATCACGCAGACCTCCAACAAACAGCTTTTTGACTGTGGCGCCAGCATTAGGACTGTCAATCTCCTGGCGAGGTACCGCTCGTTTCGGCTCAACGGTGCGCCCATCGATTTTGTGAGGTCGAGCATTCTGCGCATTGTCGATCATGTACGACTGCGAATAGGTAATAAAGCCGAAACCACGAGAGCGCTTCGTTTTGGGATCCTTCATAACCACCACGTCAACAATATTGCCCCATTTCTCAAAATGTGCCTTGAGACCATCGTCTGTGGTACGGTAATCCAGGCCGCCAATGAACAGCTTGCGTAGCTGCTCTGGCTCCGTAATCTGTTTTAGCCAATGAAATAAAATTAATTATCAT
The DNA here is from genome assembly GCF_003285725.1 of Scaptodrosophila lebanonensis. Classification (NCBI taxonomy): domain Eukaryota; kingdom Metazoa; phylum Arthropoda; class Insecta; order Diptera; family Drosophilidae; genus Scaptodrosophila; species Scaptodrosophila lebanonensis. The sequence continues at coordinate 4,485,514 of NW_022060558.1, forward strand.
TTAAGTATATTCATACGTATGTACATATGTATACATAATACATTCATACTAAGTATAGAGATAGGTAGGTATGTATGTATGCATGTATGGATGTGCCTGTATGACGGTACAGTCACAAGTGAAATCAATAAAATGCCGCCGCCGCCCGCCATTTTCTTCTTTTTATTTGCGCTGTGAGCACACTTGAATTTTATATATGTACATATGTATGTACATACGTTTGTAGGTGAGGGAGCTGTTTTAGCAAGCTGACGTCAATTTTGGCCATGTCGGTGAACGGCCCCAGTAGCATGAAGCCTTACTTATGATCATTAGCACACATAAAAATTTGCAAAATGTCGGCGTCGGCACTTTGCACGTGAAAAAAAAGTACAATAGCAAATTTTTCACTTACCTCATCTTCGTTGTCATAGTTTCCATTAGAATCGTTAACATCGGCCATATTACTTTTTTTCTTTACAAATGTTAGAACTTTTCAGAAATGTTTAATATGTATATTAATAATTACAATTATTTCCACAGAACGCACCGCACTTACACACGGACAAATAATGAAAATGTATCTGTATAGTATTTGGCAACTTACGTTGCCACCTCGGTTTTAAATATTGTAATATATGTGGCTACATTTTTGTGTTGTGTGGCAGGCAACTTTTGTCTACCTTCATCTGACGGCGTCATTTGTTTGTGAAGTAGGCTTCGAAGTTCAGTCATTTCCGTACAAATTTGCGGCGAGGTTGAGTTTGCATTTTTTCGTGTGCGTGCTGTACGTAGGAAACGTGGAAACTATTGTGTAGAAAGCAAGTTAATTACAAATTAACTCAATAAACTTTAGTAAGGTACGTATGCATGAATGTTACGAAAATAGTTATGTAAATTTGTGCGTATTAATGTTTAAATGCGTTTTAATGAGTGGGCTGAAAAGTTCTCTACCCGGTAGACAGCGTTGCCGCCATCTTGGCAAATACATTTACACACCACCGCATGCACACATATGCATACAATACAGATGCAAATAAATTTTCACAGTGACAGCCGCAGATAAGGAATAAAAAAAATTATTTTTAATTCAAACGTTTTAACAGTACTTGCTAAAGGAATACCAAATACCATATAAATATGGTTGGATCGCGTGTTTATGTTGGAGGTCTGCCGTACGGCGTACGTGAGCGCGATTTGGAGCGTTTTTTCAAAGGCTACGGCCGGACTCGCGACATTCTCATCAAGAATGGTTATGGCTTTGTGGTATGTGTCAAATGAAAAATCAATAATGTATACTTGCATATATTAATTGCGCGAATAAATTAATTTGCAGGAATTTGAAGACTATCGTGACGCAGACGACGCAGTCTATGAGCTAAATGGGAAGGAATTATTGGGCGAACGGTGAGTTTGTAGTAATAATTTGTTCTTTCGGTGAATTTTCAATTAATTAAATTAATTTTGCAGTGTTGTTGTTGAGCCCGCTCGTGGTACAGCCCGTGGCAGCCATCGAGATCGGTACGATGATCGTTATGGTCGACGCGGCGGAGGCGGGCGTTACAATGATAAGTGAGTACGCAGCAGGGCAACTCAAACGTCGCGTTATCTTATACATTTTAATGCTTTGCTAACTATTTTCAAAGTAGAATTTAAAATTTATATTCGGCCAGCGTGAGTACGTTCTCCGGATTTTGACGCGCTGTGGACGTACTCACGTTTACAATTAAAAAAAAAAAAAATAATTCGACACTTTTTCTAAAGACACTGACATGCTGTATATGTTTATATGTATAACGCTCCGAAGCTTATTTTTACTATTTACTGACCTTATGCACGTTCCTCTGAAATTGTTGAATTTTCAACCGCGCGGTAATGCGGTACATTTTTGGCTACTGCAGATTATTTATGATTGTTTTCCAGGTGCATTTTAGCCCTTTCTTCGCCAGTTTGTTTAAAGGGCAAAATGCACATGGAATTTATGGCATTTCATCACCAGATGTACATATATATTAATCGAGCAGCAGCGCAGTGTCAATACTAATTTTAAATTCATTAAATTATTCACCAGAAACAAAAATTCCAGATCATCTTCTCGTTATGGGCCGCCCTTGCGCACTGAGTATCGTTTGATTGTCGAGAATTTGTCCAGTCGTGTTAGCTGGCAGGTAAGTTACATATTAACTCTTAAATTAGTAACTACTGTGGTTTTGTAGTTTATGATCTAATGTATGTTACTGCTTATGTTATGTATATTATATTCTAATCACATGAATGGAATTAATGCCATTTCACTGACCGAACGGACTAACCTACAGAGATCTAGGAAAAGCATCATATCCTAACAAAATTTACATTGAATACCCCGTTCAAGATTTGCATTCTTTCTCCTTTTTTATGATTTTCAACCCTTTCTAAGTTGTGGGTGCCTTTATATCCCATTCCTATTCGCCTTTGTTTAATTTGTTTATTATATTCACAAGAACGATTTGGATATTTAAGCTTAAGATCTATAACTCGACCTTTAGTTTAAGTATAAACACAATGCAAATATCAACAACAAAAACTATCCAATATTCAAAAAACTCTGGTACTGATCGGTGTTATCCCAACAATTATTTTTTCCACACCAACCGAAAAGAGTTTGATGGGTTACCGAAATCCCCTGAGCCTAGAAGAGAGTGACAAACTAGCAGTGTGTGTGTGACAGGCGAAAGACGCTCTGGTCATTTGATACAAACCGGTCTTAAAAAGCGCAAGTTGGTTGTAACTGGTAACAGAAAACTGAAACAAGCACTGAAATCTGATCTGAGCTCTGAGACATAGAGCGCCATAGAGTGGCGTGGGCAGGTCAATCGAACCAAATTAGTAACTATGACCGACCATAAAAAGGCGGTAAGATCATCGCAGTCGACATGATGACTAGCCAGACCCTGGAACAACAAAACAGTAGCAACAAAAGTGATCAAACTGCACTGCCATGCGAAAAGAGATGTTTATTGATACCAATCGAAAATCAAAACAATCCAAACTGAAAGTATGCGTCATGAAACCAAATTAAAGAGCTTCGTTATCATCGTCGCTGCCACTTTGCAACTCGTAGAACTCATCGCCTGGGGCTAAAAACACTTGGTGGTCCACTTACCTAGGGCTGTGCCGTCAACGACGTCAACGTCCATCCGAACCGAAGATGAATTGTGACGGTGACTCAGTTGCAGATTTTGGCGCTCCCAAAAAGCCAGCCTACGCACTTTGCTCTTTCGGCTTTTTGCGTAGGTTTGCTTCTTGTGCGTCAAAAAGTTTTAGGTATTTAAAACAGTTGAAACATTATCAATTAATTACAACATAATATAAAGAATTGTAAAATTCCTTATAGCAAGTGTGTGAGTTTGAGGGCGCATGAGGCATACTATTTGGGCTTCAGTACCAAAACCATTACCATTACCGAAAAATAATTAGAAGCGTTTCCATTGAGAATTGCCATTGGCGATGGTGATATTGACGATGATGAGATGTTCATATTGATGGCGATCCCTTGGCGACGATGATGCGACTAATCGATTGCTGGTTGTTGATGACGACTCATAACTCATTCACGCCTTTACTTGGTCTGCTACATACATCTGCTACATGCATCCAAAGTGGCGATCACTTTTATACTTTTCAATCCAATCCTGATTGATTGCTGGCTGATTGACCGACCGACTGATCGATCGTTTGAAATGGAGGCAGCACTGCACACCGTGTACTTCGCATACGTCGGCCATGTGCCTCAGAGGCACAAAACGTATTTCTTATTTTTCCAGTTACGTTAATGTGAGGCCGTGGGAGATACGCTGCCCCCCAAAAAATCACCGCTGCTGGTCCAAGCTCGCTGGTTTATGCTGTGTGCTACGAGCTGCGTACTGCTTGACTGCCACTACTACTACACGTTCTTACCTACATCACAAATCCCGGTCCTGGGCCCCGGAGAGTGTTTCTTTATGACGATGTCTGACAGAAACTAAATCTGTGTTGCCATAGTGGCTTGGCCTTACCAAAACACACAATACAAGCAGAAACAAAATAAAAAAAGAGTTATATACACTATTTTAAATTAACCTGGCTACTCAACCGCCGTCCGTGCGTTTTCTGGTTGCTGCCTGATGGCTACGGCTGCTCGCCAGAAGCTGCTCTAATCGATGCGATGCTCAATGATAGATGTTCGATGTTTGGAACTCTCTCTTTGGCCAACGACTTGCTTGCGATCTCGCCTAACCACTCTTTCGACGAGGTCGCTGAGGTCTCTGAGGTCGCTGAGGGTTGCCTACAATTGCTAGACAGACAATGTAAACTCGGTTATGCGATAAAATGCGATATGCGATGTGTGTGTCCTCTCTCTGAAAACGCATTAAGTAAGAACTGAATTTACAATATTCTTTTAATAATTTTGCAACCAAGATAATATAAATTACAAAACATTATCTCTGTGTATTTACCGCTTAAGTTTGTGCGGCGCGTGCAGCAATAAAAATCGAATATTTCATGTGGCAACTGAGGCGCTGTGCTCTGCGACAGGCTCTGGCAATGGCATCAGCGCTGGCCCGTGGCGTTGGTGTCCGACCTCCCCATGAGGGTTCCATTAGGCAGGCGAAGAAAGCAAACCAACTGGCTCGCAGGTTCGACAGCATATCTAACAGACAGTGAGAGAATTGGGGCGAGCGGGCTGCTTTGGTTAGGCGTAAATCCATCCACAATGCACATGCGGACCAGCGGAAGTCCAGCTCAGAAATATTCGATCCAATTGTTTGCATTGCCCGCTATCATTTGGCACATGCACATGCGTTCCCATAACCAAACCCACTAATTTTTCATTCTTCCCTCGCATTTGTGCGCTATCTGCAGGATCTGAAGGACTACATGCGCCAGGCCGGCGAAGTTACCTATGCAGATGCTCACAAGCAACGTCGAAATGAGGGGTAAGTGTAAAAATTAAACAAATATAAGCGATTTAGGTGGAGTTCAGACAGTATTATAAAATTAAATCGTTCTCATCCGCATTGTTTTAAATACAGTAAAGTTTTCCACACTTTTAAGTTTTCCTAAAGTTTGACTAAATATTTTAATGTTTTATCCGCCTAGATTGACAAAATATAGTACCGTGTAGAACTTGATTTATTTAATGAACTTTTATACTTTGCAGCGTTGTTGAGTTTGCTTCTTTGTCGGACATGAAGACGGCCATTGAGAAACTCGATGACACCGAGCTGAATGGTCGACGCATTCATCTGGTGGAAGATCGTCGCGGTGGACGCAGTGGTGGAGGTGGTGGTGGTGGCGGCGGGCGCGGACGTTCGCGTTCGTCTAGCTCCCGTTCTCGTTCCCGTTCACGCAGACGTTCCCGCAGCCGCCGCTCATCGCGGTCCCGCTCCAAGTCACGTAGCCGTTCAAAGTCGCGCGGTGGTCGTTCCAAGTCCAAGTCGCCAGTTAAATCGCGCTCTCGTTCACGCTCACGCTCCAAGTAAGTATTAATTACGTTCGCTGTCCAACATGACCATCACTTTTGATTTGAAATTCAACTAAATTATTATTATTTATCTGAATGCTCAGTTAAAAAGTAATAATATTAAGCATTCGAAAAATTTCAAGTAAAGAGTGTACATCTTTTTTAATGCTATTAGTGAGTTTAAATTAAAAACAAAATTGTGTTTTAAGGATCAAGTTAAACCATTCCTCCTACAAATCATATTTTTTTTGTTTTGCCCACAGCAAATCCCGTGACGTGTCCAAGTCCAAGTCAAAGTCCCGTTCTCGCTCCAGGTCCCGTTCAGTCAAGCGCGATCGTGATTCGCGCTCCCGCTCACGCTCCAACTCAAAGCAGCGTGAGTCGCGTTCGCGTTCACGGTCCAAGTCCAATCGCCGCGACTCGCGTTCACGGTAAGTGCCAAGAACTATGAGGTTCTTTATTGGGTGTTGTTTCACTTCTATTCTCTTTCCGTTGCACACCGCTTGCCACTTTACTTTGATTTTGTTTGGACACAAATATGTACAAATGGGTACACACAGCAGCACGTCTTTGATGTCCCAAACGTTAAATTTACAATATTAAATTGATATATTTATTTATCTCTTACAGCGATCGCTCAGCCTCCGTTGACAACAAATCGCGTTCGCGCTCTCGTTCTCGCTCGGCATCACCCAAAAACGGCAACGCCTCGCCCGACCGCAATGAGAGTATGGACGATTAGATTAGTTAGCTGTCCCACTAATTATAAAATATTTGGTCATAGATTTATACGTCTTACTTTATCAATCAACCCAGACAACTTATACACTACGTTACCAAAATTATTTGGAAATCAAAAAAAGAAAACACAAAACTAAACCTTGCGAAACCATTTGTATTTGTCGCCATCATTTTTTTAATATTTAAAAAATATGTTGGTGAAACTGACTCGGCCTACGTCATAATTTGATGTTAAGTGCGTTATTTGAAATATTTTCACATCACACCATCCTTGCTAAAACCGAACAGAGCACACATGCGAGTCTGTCAGCGTTGTTTGCCCATTGCCGCAAATTCACAATTTTACTATAATCGGCAACAATTGTCAGCCCTAGCAACGATATTTCATCAGATTTACAAGAAAACATGGCCATAAATCTGCATAAATTGTCTACAGTTTGTAAACACAGAACCTCAACTTTGAATAAAACTGAATAAATATAAATTTAGTTATTTCTGATGTGAAATTTATTGAATGAAATATATGTATTATTTGAAAACAATGGGGGGAAATTCAAAACAATACTAAACTTGTCTGATGTAATACAAACGTTACTTCTTTTGGATCTCACTATTAAGGTAAGGAACACTTTGCCGGTCGTTCAGGAGAGCCGATTAGAAATGAAAATGCACGGATGTTCTTCGAGAATGTTAAGTAAATGCTCGAATTAGAGACGCTAATTTTGATAGAATTACAGGTATGGTTTAAAACTCATATCCCGAAAACCCCTACAGTAACGCAGATATCAGAATCGTGATGCAGTGTTGGGAATGGTTGCTCATAAAATGGTTGCTTTTGTTGCTTGATTCTTTTTATTCTAATATGATATACTATCGAATCTCTATTCTTTAAGCCTTAAGGCACTTCGACCTCTGTAAAGCTTATAACGGGCTTTATAATTTCCATTCCGAAAATGTCCGATTATTTAATTTTGTGACACATACATACAGAGGTGGTCAAAGGTATTCGCACAACGGACATTTTTTAACATATTTCATTAAATGAACTTTTTGGTGTTGCAAAAGTTATCGAAAGTATTTACACATATTTTATTTGAGTTAAAATATTTGCAAAATTTGCTTTAGGTGTCGTGGTTTTAACAAATTTTAAGGTATTAATTGTTTCAGAAATTACTTAGTAAAATGGCGATGGCTACTAAATAGAAGGAGCACCTTGCCACTTCGAGCAAAAAGAGCTGTCTATGCCCACTGCATAGCTCCGATATGGCTGTACGGTATTCAAATTTGGGGGATCGCCCCTGGTACGTGCGCGGCTCGACCCTTCACCGAGACCTAAACCTGTTCACCGTGGAGGAGCAGATTGGAAGGCATACAAGTAGATACAGTGACAAGCTTCTGAGTCACCGCAGTTTGCTTGCAAGAGGACTCCTTCCTGCTAGACCTTTGCGAAGACTGAAACGATTAGGTTTTTTCATAACATTTAGATAATCATAAGCCACCACTAACTTATTAATCCTCGCGCGTAAAAATGTATTGTTAAGGTGCTAATCTGAATGCATTGAGCTTTGATTGAACAGAAAAAAAAAACTTAGTAAAATGGTGAAAACTAAGAAATTATCCGTTGAAGTTCGATCTGAGAATATAACCAAAAAGAGTGGTATTTCGGCATTAGACTTAGTAAAGGGTATAAGATTTCACGCAAAACGGTATGTAATTTAGTTTAAAGGCAGGACATTTTAAATTAAAAGATAACTCTGAGAAATATTGCCTTGAACCAAAGGGTATATAGAAAACGACCGCAAACATTCATAAAAAATCGTCCCAAAGTCGCAGAAACATCGAATAAATTAATTGAAAAAAAAACAACACAAGAAAGGAATGCTAAAGTCGAGCAGGCTCAACTCTTAAATACCCTGTACCACCCCACAAAAAAAGAAATTTAATTAATTAATTAATTTAATTAACTAAATTAAATATAAAATATTCCATCCATGCATACATACATTTACATCAGAATCGTGTCTATTCGTGTTGGTGTACTTGTACATATGTATGTACAGGGTGCGCCATCTTTTATGTCGGTATGTAAACATTGAATATCTTTGAAAATAAACAACCGATTTTCAAGTAGGAGATATTTTTATTTAATTTGGTTCTGTACAATTTCTTGAAGTGAGGTTTTCAACACTGGTCTACTCAAGTCAATCGGTTCACTAATGACAAAGTTATTCAATATTTACATACCGACATAAAAGATGGCGCGTATGTGTGCATTGGGCCTGGTTATATGGCTATAACTTTCTTTCTGATCAACCTATCATAATGAAACGTAGTATACGGATATATAATCACTAACTTAATGCGACTACCAAACTACAAGTTTTAAAGAATTACGGGAGTAATAGAAAATCTTGAATAGGGGAGAGTGGGGGGGGTGGATCAGAAAAAATGAACAAACTCGTCCTTTCTCGGGCTCAGGAGAATCTAGATACCAAGTTTGGTTATTCTAGCTTTTATACTTTCTGAGATCCTGGCGTTCATACAGACAGACGGACTCGGCTTGTCATGCTGATCAAGAAAATATATACTTTGTGGGGTCTGCCACGCCTCCTTCTGTGTGTTCCATGTACACTCGCACAAAACTAAATTTTTATTTATGGCTATTACTTTCTTCATAATCGACCTATCATGATGACACTTGGCATACGGACAAATAACCACGAACGGGATGTATATGCCAAATTTGAGTTCAAAATTAAAAGAATTACCGGAGTTAGGAAAAACACGAATTGCGGGGAATTGCGGAGTGGGGGGGTGTATCAGAAAAAAAAAACACAAATTCGATCTGCCTAGGTCTTCGGGGAACCTCAATGCCAAGTTTGGTTATCCTAGCTATTGTACTTGCTGAGACCGTTGCGCTCATACAGACAGACGGACAGACTAACGGACGGATAGACGGACATGGCTATATCGACTCGTCTTGTCATCCTGATCAATAATATATAGACTTTGTGGGGTCTGCCACGCCTCCTTCTGTGTTACATACATGCGCACAAAACTAGTATAGCCTTTCACCCTTTGGGTTGTGTAAATACTTTTGACCACCTCTGTATATTATAACTGGCAAAATTCATAACGATTATGACATTTTTGTAAAGTAGATTTCTTTGAGATTTTATTATATAAATTTGGTTTTATTTTAAGTTTTCGAATAGTTTATACTATATTACAAAGTCTTATTTTAATTGTTTCGCATTATTTGCCTGAATTAAAATCAAAATTTGTGTTACGCCATTAATAATAGGTTCAATTTCAATTTATTAGTTTTACATTTATATTGGATTTGTGGTTTACAATGAAGTATCTAATTTGTATTTCTTTGAGTTCATTTAAATATTGTACGTAGACTAAAAAATGGAAATGATTTCTTTAAAATGAAATTACGGCTTGTAATTTATCGTCATCTTGTTGAATATATCTTAGGAAATCAAATAAACAACTAGTATTTCTACTGGTTTTCAAACTGTGACAGTTTTTAACAAATGTCCATAAATATTTGTCCTTTTAAAGTAAGTTCAATATAAAGTTTAAAATATTTACAAAGCACGTAAATTTAGGGGTAGGGGGCATTTTAGGGTTAAAGCATTCGATTTTGACGGCTCGAGTGAGCAATGGTTGCAACGATTCGACTGACTATGGCAGCTTTCGATGGTTTTATACTAAATACAATAAAATTAATTCGAATATTTAAATAAATCCGTTACGGCAAGAATCATCTGATAAAATTCAAAAAATGGTGTTCGCGTTTTATCTAAAACTAAATGCATTCGTTTGGTTTTAAATGCGTTTTGGAGTTTTGGCATTGGGCGTAGGGCATAATGGAATGCATGCTCTGGTAAGCTCAGGTCCAGAGCTCGTCATCGCATCTGTGGATGTTTGTATATATGTATTTATAGTATTTGGCACATTCAGAGGCTACCGAGCATACAAACACCTACATATGTACATACGTGTATGTGGGTAGGTAGTTATGTATGCGGGTAGGATACATGAGAAATACGAGTAGTATTTGGCTATTTGGTTGCTATTTGGACAAAGTACTTTGGCAAAAATTGAGCAGAGCTGCTATATTAACTACATTATGCGTACATATTCGTAAACTAATATCGAGTTCGTATTTGAATCTTACACAATCATAATAAGTACGAATAAAAATTGGCTTCCTCTTCGTCTTGTCATTATGACTCGTATTATTAGCACTTATTAAATATATACAGCTTTAATTTGACACTTTTTGTGGCGTGTTGTGTATGCATTCTTATTTGGATTGGTTTGGCGGCGCTATGAGATTTTAGAAGAACAATTGCGAAAGTAGTAAGTACGAGCAGACCCATGCCCATGGCATGGTTTAGGGCTGAAGGGCAGTTCTAATGGTATTCAGTTGGATACATATATATGTAGTACATAGTACTTGGCGCTTTCTACCAGTTCTATATAATTTATGGCTATTTTAAGACAGAGACTAATGTAGTTTCTTTTTCTTTGTAGGTAATACATATATATATATATGTATGTATATAATTACGCATAGTATGTACGAGTAGTATGTATGTAAATGTGGAATTTGTTCGCTCGGAAATGGCAGTGGCTTTGTTATTGTTTTTTTTTTGTTTTTGAGTATGTCTGTAAAGTCAATTTTGTAGTGCCCTATTCATAAAAGAATTATTCATACAATTCTTACTACATAAGTATTATAATTATGCATGTACATATATCTGTTTATATATATATATATTTATGTACTAATTTACATTGTAAATGCACATAAATAACATTTTCAGAACGCACATAAAATGCACATTTTAAATTTCTTCACTATGCTCCTTCGAACTTCAGTAAGTACATTCTACATATTAGATAGACATTTTATCACTTGCATTTTGTAAGTCGGTTTTTTGAGGGAATTGGGATACATTAACTCCAATGCGGCCACTTTTCGTTGTCGTACAGCCATTCTTCTTCCAGTGGGGGATGATGGTGGTTGGTCCGACCTCATCCAAATATTCGTTTTTAAATACGAAACGATAAAAGTGAAACATTCCGTTTGAGCAACTTATGCTGTTTTAACGGCGATCCATTTCGCGTGGGATCCATAACGCCAACACTGACTCCAGGTCCGATGCCTGTGTGGCTGCCGCCCATTATCCCGGTGGCGCTGCCAGTGCCACTGCCCAGGCCATTCATGCACCCTACGACCATGTCGGCACCTATGGTATGCAGACTTTGCGTATCGTAGTTCAGATCTTGCATGGGCACCACCTCGGGAAGTAGGTGTCGTATGTGTGTCGGGGAGCGCCGCATTTTGTACTGGTGTCTGGGAATTGTGCGAGGAGATATATGTTAGTAGATATGGCAGAGTCAGTGGAACACATTAAACACGGAGAGAATTTAAAAAATCTAACGATAACACACATATGCATATAGGCGAGTACACGAGCTGACCAATTGACCTCGAGATTTCACTTTTATACATTTGAACCTTTGGGTAATGCTTCTGAAACAACATTAAAGTAAGCGTTGTGTTTTAGTTTCTCACTTAAGCACGGGAGATGTCCTATTTTAATCGAAGTTATGTAAGGTTCTCATCTAAAGCGCTAAAATCTTCCACATTTCAGTGAGCTGCTATCCAGAATATCATTTTAATTTATATGCTACCTAAGAAGGTGCTTTTCCTAGCTCGTTAATGTTTAATCTCATATTTTATATTCTGGACCGATCACGATTATATTATTCTAAGAAACTAGTATTACAAAAGATAAGTATCTTTTTGTACAATTTTATACAAAACATCCATTTGTTTAATCAATTGTTAATTGGTTTTTAATGACACCCAATCATCAAACTATAATATCGTGATATTCCCCTCACAGAATTGTTGTTCACTTGTCGCCCGAAATTTCTTGTTCTCACTCATAGAATGCTGATTGTCAAGAACTCCCATTTCAATGTGGAAAGTTATTTCTTGGAAGTTTGTTTGCAGAGCTAAAACCGACTTTCTTTTGGAATGTTGGAATGTTCGATTAATTTATAATTATAATTTCTATATCCCACTCTCAGTTGGTTAGCTCGTGTAGAAAAGAGCAAGGAATGGCGGCTTACTCTGTAACATCGGCACTGCTATAGTTGTTATTTCTGGGCAAAGTCAGAATATTTTCGGGTAGAAAACATTGGCACACGAGTAAGACAGCCATCAACGGAAAATGCAAAGCGTTGAAGAAAAAATATACAAAATAACAATCAATAATTGAAAGCACACGAACACTCAACTGCACAAATACACACATAATATAAGTAGATTAAAGGCAAAAGCATACACCATGTCTGACTTATGTACATATGTATGGAGTTCAAGGACCAAAGTTCGAATTGTTTAAATAGTTGTTTAGAATAGGATTGAAATTACAAATTAAGTTCGAGAGAATTGTGGTGCCCCGACTTTCATTCGTTTAAACAAAAGGAAAAACGATGTTCGTTCTCGAATTTCTTAAAAAGTTATGTATTGGTATACAACTTTTTAATTTAATGAATTGTTGATATTTTGAACATTTTAAGCTGGTGTAACAGGCAGAAGGAGGGGTGGCAGACCCCACAAAGTATATATATTCTTCATCAGCATGACAAGACAAGTCGATCCAGCCCTGTCTGTCTATCTGTCCGTCCGTATGAACCCCTGGATCTCAGAGACTATAAGAGGTAGAGACACAAAATTTTACACGAAGATGCCTTTTGTGTGTACGCTAGTTTGTTTTATTTTTTGACCCCCCCCCCCCCCCCCCCCCCCCCCCCCCGCTTTCCACCCTATGGGGGTTCCCCGATTCTCCATTCGTATAATAGCCTATATCTCAGAGGCTTTAGGAGCTAGGCACACCAGTCCCATATGCCTTATGTGAATACGCAGAAATGTGTACTCCCTCACCACCACAATCAGTGATTGTCCATAGCTCCTGCATTTCTTGGAATTTTTCATTGAAATTCGGAAAATACCTCCATTTAGTGATTATAAGTCCGTCTGCCGTTTCATAATGATATGCCGATTTAAGAGGAAGTTATAGCCATATACATACATATATGGCTAAGCAGTGCTCGCAGCTGTTGTTGTTGTTACTGTTTTGCACAGGCACACGAGAAATACACACATACAGGTACAGAGTATTTCAAAGTCGGGACTCCCGACTTTAGGTTCTCCACTTGTTTAAACTTGAAGTTGTTTCGGGGCTCACTGAGGTTGGTCAGAAGGTTGGTGAGGTTGTTCCTGTATCAACATACATACATACAAGTATGTAGTAGTTAGAAAGCAAGTGGGGGTCAGTAGTCTATGCAAAGTCTTTTCACACGGATATTTTAGGACGCGAAGTAGTACTACTAGTGGTAAAAAAAGCTGCATTACATACTTTTTGTGTCGGTTGGCACTAAAACATACACAATGACACGAACACATTGAGGAGGTGTTGGTACCGCTGAGCGACTGGGCGTCGTGTCCTTCGTAGCCGCTCAGAATGGATCCGTTAGATGTTATCACATCGCCTTCGAGCTTCACAGCCACTTGTAGTGCCTGTAAGGATATCGTTTTTGGTTAATATGTTAGCATTAGAATCGAGATACACAGTAAAATGAGTGTTTTGTGGTTGTTCTTGTAGTGTATGTATTGATGTTGAAGTTTAAAATAGGTTGAAGTTTTTGAGGTAAGTAGTTCGAGTTGTTTGACAGTGGTAGTAAGCAAGTGATTGGGAGTAGTTAGTTAAAGGTAGTCAAATGTTTAAAGCTCAAAAGCCGGAATCACCTCGTTGGTCCAAAAACTGGACTTGGTTATAAACTACGCGCGCGTATGCCCGATTGTCGATTTTGTCGTTTCATTTCGTTAATTCAAAAGCAACAAAAATATGCCAAAAAAGAAACAAATATATTGGTTTCACATTAAAACATTTTTCTCATTTTTAAGTTTTTTTCGTAGCTAAAAAACTAATTTAGGAGTAATATTAAAAAATATGGTGCGTTAGGGAGTTTCAAAAATGTGTGCTGAGCTTTGAGATATAAATAAAGTGGCAAGCAAGTAGTTGTACAAAAAATATTTGAATTATTGATATTACAAAAAACGATTGTTGTTGTTGGTTATTGCGAAAAATTAATTTACTAATTTACTTTAAAAAAGGTGGCAAATATATTTTATTGGCATATGTATTTATTGTTAAAAAAGTTTCTAAATAAGGAATTCTTATGGTAGACATCGGGGGGAGGTCTTGAAAAATTGACAATATTGGGGTACTTGTAAAAGTATATGTGAAAGAAGGACGTGGGGTCATGTGTAAAATCCGAAACTATAATGCTTCAGCTAACCTCTAAAAACGATTTTGGTAATAATGTTGTTTTTTTTTTTAAATAATAAAATGATATCTTTTTATAAATATAAGTGGTCACTATATATTTCAAGACTAAAATAAAAAAAAAAAACTTTTAAAATAAACTCCATGATGATGTACGAAGCAATCTAATGGGATATTTATATGTATAAGTTATATAATTGTTTTAATTTACTTTTTTTTTTGCCTTTGAACAAATGGTATGCATCTGCAAATGATTTTGCTTTTTTTTAACATCATACAAAAGAACCAACGTATTACTTGTGAAAAAACCAACTGGAATTTCTTATTTCGCATTTCTGTCTGTCGGTCTGTCAACCGACGAGCGATTCAATTGAAATATCTTATTTTTAGGAATATTTATAAAATGTTGTCGTGCATGTTTTATTTTAGCTAAATATGTTTATTATGTAGTTGGGATAACTACCAGAAAATTGTCTACTCATTGCAGTTAGGCCTTTTCTCTCAATGTCTGATTCAACTCTTTCGAACCACCCGAAAGAATTATCGGGTTTTAGTTGGTGTTTATGTTCTGTTTGACTGATAAGTATTCGTGTGGATATGATTTAGAATACCGTCACTTCGTTATACGTATGTATATAATAATAATGCGATGTTTCTGTATGTTAGGTTTCGTTTGGTTAATATTGTTGTAATGGGATAATTAGCTTCTCTTATCGTTTCGAAAAAAGTAAATTGGACATTGAGAAGTTGGGCTCAATTTGTTTTTATGATTTGTTTAAGTAATTAGCATGTTACTAAAGGAATATATATAATTTTGAAACAGTCCGCAAGTCTACAGTGAAAAAGGCTTGGCAAAATTATTGATTGTGGAATACACTTATTGGACTCACCTGCATGGCCTGTGCCTCGTCGCGTCGCTCGTCCTCAGTATTCATTGTAACAAACCTAAGTACTAACAAGTTCAGTGAGGCGGCAACAATTGCCAGGCCGAATAGTATAAATATCAGTGCAAACATAACATATTCGGGCTTTCTATTGAGTGCATTATCCTTCTGTAAAGCTACCATGTCGCCGAAGCCTGTAAGCAGAGAGTTACATTTGATCTTTTTATATGACAGCCATTTCGAGTGCCAATCCATACCTATCGTGGTTAAAGTAATAAAACAGTAATATACTGAATCAAAGTAGCTCCAACCCTCAAATCTTGAAAAGGCTGCAGCACCGCCAGCTATCGTCAGTGAGCTGAGCGTCGTAACAACGCATATGAGGTCCTGTATATGAACACAAATATAAGTCAGACTGTGTTTCATATAGTTCGAATTTAAATTTCAGTTCTTACCACCTCCGAGGCAACGGTTCGTTTGCAGCGCAGCGATGAGCGCACAGCCTTGATAACATAACTGTAATTAGTTAAGCAAGGACAAAAGATAAAATCAAATATTATTAAAAGCAAATAATCAAATTTAAGCTTATTTATCCATAATGAAAAATATTACAAATCAACGACTTTGTTTTTACAAATACCTATAACCCTTTAAGTACAGGGATTAAATATGAGATACATTTGTCTAACGGATAACAGAAATGTCTACCTAAAATCTATAGCCAAATATTTATGCAATTATTGATGATATATGCAACATATGATGAATATATATATTTAGGTTAGCTGCCCTGACTATTAAGTCTCATTTCTGAGCTATTTACATATAGGCTCGAATTAATAGAAATCTGGAATATGTTATATTGGTAAAATAAACGCAATCCGCTCTTTATTCTGTCACAATTTCTATTACCTCCACTGGAGATCATGGAACATCGAAAATAGCGTGTTACAAGAGAAATTTGATTCTGCAACAGTGCAGTCGGCCGGTTAGGTGATGGCCAGAATTTAAAGAATACACGCCGAATTATTAACATGAATATTTGGGAAAAAGGTTAATCCATAAACAAATGGTGTCTTGTAATATAATTAAGAGAGATGACACCTTTTTTTTGAAGACAATGCACGGTAGCATACAAAGCACCTGGAATGAGATAAATGCTTTCAATTGTTACTGCATTCCCCGTATTCACATTATTTAGCCTGCAGAGACATTTGACACATGGAAAAATGGTTCTTTTGGAAGATTCCATCGAGGGCGTTATTTTTTTAACAGATGCCTATTTCCAGGGCTTAAAAGGGCGAAGAAAGACATCGAAATTAAGTAAGTACACTTTACTGTGTCTTACAAAAAATGAATTCTTCCCTCTGCTATGTTCTACCTGGGGTGTACAAACAGTTAGGTGACTTTTCAATTTTCGGCAACGTACAATCGGTCTATAAATTTTTTCTTTTTTTTTAGTATGTTGGTACATATATGTTTATACTATGTTGGTATTATCAGCCAATTCTGATCAGTAGTTTGTTGTTGACACTGATTAGGTTAGTCGTTTTTGTGTGTTCTCCAACAAGTGGAGAATCTATTGTCGGGTATTCCGATTTTCAGATACTCTGTACATTTTGTAGAATTATAAGTAATTAAAAAAATTGAAAAAAAAATTAACGAAATTGTAATGTGCTTGTATTACAAAAACATTGTTGGTCGATTATACCTCCTTGGGTATTCGGACTCAATTAATTTCTTTATCTGTTATAGTCCCTGAGATGCAGAAGTTCATACGGTCGGACAGATAGATAGGACTAGATTGACTCGTCTTGTTATGCTGCTCAAGAAATTAAATGTAAATATATACTTTGTGGGGTCTGTCATGCCTCCATCTGCCTGTTACATTTTCACCTTCCGCAAACCTAATATACTCTTCTACACTTCATGTATAGGACAGAGTTCAAGAATACATTCTTACAGTATTCGGTGAACGGTATAAGAACATTGAATAGACGCACCTGCTCAGTCTATTCACTCTTTCTCCGATACTTTGAAACATAACGAGGCCCAGCGGTATGCCCACAATGGCATAGCACATGGTAAATAGTTTGCCGCCAATGGTGCTGGGAGTTGAGTGGCCATAGCCGATGGTGGTCAGCACTGTGGTGGCATAATAGAATGCGCCGGTGAACTTCCATTGCTGGCCGGCTTTGTGTGGCTCTGACTTGAGCACCACCGTCTCCATGACTTTGAAATCCTCCTGTGATATATTGTATTTGCGTATAATCATGTCCTCTACGGCTGTAAGCAGGAAAAGCGAATCGAATGGATTGTGAATGTTATTGATTGTGGGTGGAGGGTTGGTGACCCATGCAGACTCACCTTGCAGCGCCTCCCAACGACGCTTTTCCGTTTCCGATTCGAGAGCATCAAAGACAGCGGCTCCCACTAACAAATATGTAAATGTACACACGATCAAGGATATCGTGCGCACATTTTGTTTCTTCATTCTTCATTTAGGCGAGGTTATTGTTAATAAACATGCATTTGATTAGATTCGTTTCGTATACGTGCAACTTTTTTGCAAGCTGCTGCTTCCACTCCTGCTGCTGTTGTTGCTGCTGACGTCGACGTCGTCGGCGGTACAACTGCTGCTGCTTCTTGATGATACTGCTGTTGTTGGTGTTGTGTTGGCTATGTTGGCTGCAACAAATCTTGCTGCTTCCTTCCATATGTGCTGCACTCTGCGGCTCGTTGCTCGTGTTGTTGTTCGTTTAAAGGACAAACTTTTTAAATCAGGTTAAGCACAACAACAACAACAACTACTACTCATTCACTCACTCACTCACTCATTCACTTCTCAGACCAATACATACATGCTCGTACATGCATGTACGTGAGCGTCAGGCACTCGGACTGGCAGCAGCTTCGACGCACCTCTGCACACACGAGGTCTAATCAAAGTCTCTGGGTACAGATAGGTCTCTGCGTGTGTGTGTGTGCCTTTCCTAGTTCACTATTAGTTTTGTTGTTCAGTGTGATTTTTGGCACTAGCAATTATTTTTGCATTGCTCGAGAAAATTCACTTTTCACTTGGCTGTAGCTGGTGCAGCTGTCTCGTCCTTTTTCCATTTTTAGCACTTAATTTCATTAAAAATAATATCACTCAACTATTTTAATTTTAGTAGCACTTGTAATTTAGTTAGCTACGTAGCTTTTGCAGCGACTGAGTCGCATTTATTTTTATTACACAGTCCCGTTCTCATCTTGTGCTGTTGCTGACGTTGGTGGTGTTGTTGTTTCTGTTGCTGTTGCTGATGTTGCCTTTGTCGTTGGCGTCGTCGTCATCGTCGTTGTGGTGCTTGCGCCGCCCATGTCCTTGTGTTATTTATACCAAAGCAGCTGCTGAGGCTGCATTCCATGCTGCAATTGCAACTGCTTCAACATTGTCGACGGCTTGTTGTAGCTGCTGATGACGCTGATGTTGTTGGTGTCGTTCCTGCTGACGGCAATCGCTTCGTTGTTACGCACACACGGCAGCGGCGACGACGGCGGCGGCATTTCGACGTCGTCGTCGACGCTATGTCCTTCGGCTTCAGTTACGTTGCATTGTGGGGCGGCACTGGTGTGTTTGGTTCATTCGCATATCCTGCGGCTAAGCTGGTGGGTGATGGTTGGCGGGTGGTGGGTGGTTAATGGTGGTACAGTGATTTCAAATGTCATAAATTAGTTGTTGCTTTACAGACATATTTGTATGCATGTGCATGTGTAGGTTATTCTAAAAATAGCCTCTAACAATAGCTGGTGCAGATGGGAAGGTCTTAAAGGTAGAGCCCCATTTGTTGGTTAATATTGAGCATCATACAAATATGTACACACATACATACATACATACATACGTACAGTATGTACATACTGTATGTATTTTTTGTAATTCCTACTCAGTGACTATAAAAAAATAGTGCAGCAGTATAGTGTTATAAGAATACTAACCGAATCATTTTGATCTACTTGTATATTTATTGAAGCATTAATCTTCTTAGAGATTTAGAGCTACTCCCACAAAATTCGATTTCTATTCAAGATAAATGCCATCGTTGGACATTGAGCATTAAAGTTGCAAAAAGCGCATAGATTTGTTCTTAAACTGAGACCAGGACATTTGAGTTAAAAATAAATAAGTTATATATTATATTTGTTTGCTCTATAGTTGTCCTTAAAAAATGGATGCTCGCCTAACTTCATTTTGTAGCTTGATGCTAGTGTCCTTTATGTTTGATTAGGTAATGCACCACTAATCCGTCATCATCAATAACTAACGTCTGCTGAGCATACACGCACACACCAAGACACCAACGAGTTATTCGCAATCCAACAAACCATACAATGGCCCACTCCCCTAAACTTAACACACACGTGGCACACTTTACACCTGTTCGGACTCGCACATACACACATACACACACTGATTGGAGCGCATAAAACTAGCTTGTAATTTGTTGTATGTGTATATTAACTGACTACCAAATTAAAAATTCATTTTACGCGCTTGTCGCAAACCGAATGCAGGAGCGGAAATTTGAGATTTCGCGGCATTACGGTAGTTCTTGAATTATTAAAAAAGCTAAGCCAGGCAGGCAGGCACAAACAGCAAGATAACGAGGAAAAGTGAGAGCAGAGGAAGCTCGGGAAGTAGGGTGTACGTATTTCCTCAATGTGCTGGCTGTTCTGCGGAGGAGTGAGAGGGGCGACCGAGTGTGCGGACTGAATTGAACGGAGTGTGTTTGGTGCGAAAAATAGTACGCTTCCTCTTCACACTTTTTTCAATTTGTGCACAACAGCAGCATTGCAGAACCTCTGAATAATTCATATTTAAGTGTACACGAGAGTGTGTGTTGAGCTATGTCCTCTTTGTTTGTCAGTGTGTGATTGTGCGCTGCTCGCTTCAACGCGCATACACACAAATACTGACGCAAGCACGCACACACACACACACATACACACACGCACACGGACTGAGAAGCAACAAAGAGGCACACGCTTTTTTTTCTAATTTATTGAGCCAACGTAACCAAAATTTGGATTGTGCGTGTATGCGTATCTCTTCGTCTGTGTGTGTGTGTGCGTATGTTTTGGGGTGGTTCGCAAATGCCTAACAAGTTGTGTTTGTGCAGCCACAGTTACAGTTACATCCACAACCACAGGCACAGCCACACAACCACTGGAGGCTGCTTGCTTGCCCTTAGTTAACTTTTTTGCTAGTTTCCTTTTGCCATTTGCGCATTTTTCCACATGGCGTGTGTTCGTTTGTTGCGCTATTTTGCACCCACCCCTCCTACAATCCGAAACGGACAGCCTCCCTCGTTTCTCATCTCCTACTTACTCAGCTAATATATATTTTTTCCGAGTTTTTCTTTTCTTTTTTTTTTATTTGCTCTGCCTTTATCGTGCACTGGCAATGACAGTGACACTATCATAAATCCCTCCAACCCATACCCTTCCCGACTGTCTATCTGGCTGTCTGCTCAGCACGCCTCTTTGGCCTTCGCTTGTTCGTCGCTCAGTCCATGGGCCTATGACGTTGAGACACACAGACGCACAACCAACAGCACCAGAACCCCACAAAAATGTATATTCATTATGTAAAACGAAAGACACAAAAACCTGATGCCGTACACAAAAATCTCGCTGCAAACTGCGGTTCTCGGCCTTATTTTCGAATTTCACATAATTGGCTCGCGTACACTTTTCCACGTCAATATCTGTCGCGCATAATAAGACAATTTTTTGCTCGTCTAATTTTTCACCATACAATTTCTTGCTTTGAATTTCTTTTTCTTCTTTGGCACGTATTTTCGTCCGCAATGCACGCGCATTCAATTGTATTTCAGAACTGCTACGGCGCACAAAATGACAGTTGGCTGCTGGATCCTTATACAAGGATGTGGAGTAGGCAAAGACGATGTTGAGTACCAAAAGCGTTAACGCTCTTCGAAAGTTGCTCTTAACCATTCTCTTTGCCAGTCCTGCCAACTCAACAAAGCTTTAAGCTTGTTTCCGCTTTTGACAGATGGCGCGTATCTAAACAGGTTCCGGGGTCTCTTTCAAATATAAAGTATTTATTCGGACACGCCGCATAAACTTAATTTATATTAATGTTGCGCATACGCCATGTTGGTCCCCTTCCCCAAAATCTACTATAAGTTGTAATTCTCTATAACTAATTATGTCTATTTATTAGGTTACAATTACAAATACAGCATCAGCTTTAAGAGTGCGAACACTTCCGTCAATATTCAATTCCTTCAAAATGTAGCGCAAGGTGAACTGTAAGGTGAATGTTAAATATTACATAAGCGGTGGTGCAGTGTATCTTCACGCCACGGCTTTAGAATGTATTGTTTGATTAAATGACTGTTTACTACATACAACTCGTTTGAAGATATTGTCACCATTTACATAAAAGTACCTGTGCTTTAGTTTTCCCCTTTACTACTAAGTAGTTCAGTACTTTAGGAGGCGTGACAGCCCCCAAAAATATATACATATATTCTTGATCAATATAACAAGACGTGTCGATATAGTAAGAACTAGAATTAGCAATTGGTATTTATACGAGAGATGCTGTTAAAGTTTCTGGAAACGGGTAGTTTCAATTACTAATTAACAAACCAAATTTATAATCAACTGTGCTCAACATTTCTCGTTCAAGTTTTCGATGGATGATTTTGTACGATTTAAAATTTAGCTCGGCAACAATGAATGAAAAGCATCCTAAAATACCATCCAAGCAACATTTTATAATACGTATGCCAGGTTGATCAAAGATGTCAGGGACAGCATCGACTCTGTGCCTTGAAGCAGATCGACTTGTCTGTCACATATCGTGTGATTCATTCGTCTTACTTAGGGCTTGACATGAAACTAATCAATTTAATTTTAATCAACTTTTGGCTGTACAAAATAATGTTCACGTTAGATACCTCGCAATTTGACCAAATTCAAAAACTAGCTTGAGTCAAATGGTGCTGATGTCAGGAGCCTCAAATTTTTTATCGAAACTGAATGTATTTATATACATTTAAAGCCTTTTGCCGAGCATTGCCAAAATTTTGTGTTCCTAGGTCTTATAGTCTCCGAGATATAGGCGATTATACGAATGGAAAATGGGGAAAACCCCCATAGGGAGGAAGTGGAGGGGAATCAAAAAATAAAACAAACTTTCACAGCGTACACACATAAGCCATCTTTGTGCAAAATTTGGTGTTTCTGGATCTTATAGTCTCTGAGATCTAGGTGTTCATACAGTCGGACATACAGACAGGGCTAGATCGACTCGTCTTGTCACGCTGATCAAGAATATATGTATATACTTTCTGGGGTCTGTCACGCCTCTTTCTGCCACTTACATATTTCAGCTCGCGCAAACCTAGTATACTCTTGTACATTTCATGTTCAGAGTATACAAATTTGGAGGGACGGGTCATCCAATATAGTAGAAAACTTTGTCTATAGCGCAATAAAATAAATAATAAACTCGTCCGAAGTACTAGTAAAATAAATTGTTTTCACAGATACATATGTATGATGCAAACTATTCATAGTCGCCAAAAATCGCTTTAAAAAGAAAATAAGCTATAATAAGAGCTTAAGGGCATGGACTTGAATGTATGTACATATATAGTTGTCCGATTTCGGTAACACACGTTAGAATATTAATATTCAAGCGCGTAAATTGCACATTTTGTCAAGATATGTGTTTTTACGTCGATTGGTAATAAACATTCCCTGCGTATAGAAACGACAACTCTACATTCAAGTTTTTGGGTCCTAGCAGTTAGGTATACAAAGTTCTCTATGCTTGTACGGATGGACAGACAGATGGACGAACTATCTATTATCATACATCTAACTATTACATGGGATCTGCCACTCATCCTTCTGCCTTTTACGAGTATGTACATACATAGGTGCATTGGCGTTTAGACTTTTTAGTATGCCCTTCAATCCTACGGTTACAGGGCATACAAATTAAAAAATCATTTCATTGAAAACTCAAGCTTAACTTTTTTACCAAGCTTTTTTTTTAACCAAAACTTGAGTTATTTATAACTATTATTTCAATTGACCTGGAAAATCGATCAATTTATATTTTACCGCAAGGAAATTGTTCAAAACGGCTGTATAGCGATATAAATTTGAACAGTTTGTGCTCAGTGTATTAAACGCAGACTTTCAGTTATTAAACATTTAAAATATCGATTGTTTCATATATCGATATAATAGCAACAGCAATGTTGTGAAAAACTTTGCTTCGTCGCAGCAACCCAAATTACTTCACATTGATAACAAATAAACACTTTAATTTATACTTTGATAAGTAAAATGAATCCCGAACTTGCCGTTAATCCCGAACAGTCAGCAGCGGAGGTGAGGAGGAATTTGAGGCGAAAGAAAATATTGGAAAGTGCTAAGAATCGCCTCGAAAAATTGAATGGTAGAGCATGCGACGTTCAAGCAAGAATTGTTGACAACCCGACAGAGGTTCTGCAGTATTCGGATCCAGAGGTGGAACCTGATTCTCCAATCCATACACCATTTCAAGGAGGCCTTCCCAAAAACTTGTTTACTGAAACCGAGCCCGTAACAACTAATAAATTTATTAAAAGTAGAGGCCATATTTTTGTATCGGCTCTAATAGGGTACGCAGTATCCATATATACATCAAGTAGTATATTTCTCGTACCTGGATTGTTGACGATAATTGAGTTGATATATTTTCGAGCATACCAAAGTTTTAATTCAAATAGCTTGATTATGCCTTTAATTCTCTTGCTAACCAGTTCTAGGCTAAGCAGCAAAATTAATCAGATTAATGCTATTTTATCCATCACTCAATCTGTTTTAGTTGATCTTGCAATATGCATTTTTTGTTTCTGTTTCATTGGCTATATTCAAGGGACTTTAAATATTACTTATTTTAATATTGTTTATGTAAAATAAAAATAAACGAACCACTTAATTAAAAACAAATCTGATATCTTTATTATACCTATTGGTAGGTGTACATGCTGAGTAAAAAACACGGTGAAAGTTTCTGGATAATAGCGTGTATAATATGGAAGCCCATCTGTGTCACAAAAATTGAAGTGACGCAAATGCATGTCCATATGTATTATATATGACTTGTCCATCATTGACTGACCTACCCTAAGTATTGATGTAGGTTACCAAAGCTACGCACACACCGTGACGAAACTATCAGGTCAATGTTTTAGTTTTAATTTATTTCAAAGTCGAATTAGTTTGCGGAAAATTCGATGTCATCCATTTAGTACAAAACTATTATTTTTTCGACAGTTCGCCTTGAGCGAATTATTTAAAAGCAATTTTATTGCTAACTCCTTAGACCGAGGTATGTATATGGTACTCTTAACTAATGTTCCATTGGCTCGGGCGGTAGGACTATGTTACAACCAAGCAGACCGCGACCGCTCCAAGTTTTTGGCACGAGCAGCAAATCAAGGAGCTTGTCGCCACGCTTCACTTTCAGTTGCACATTTTGATTTTGCATATTGCGAACAACATCGCCAATTTGTGTCAAATTATTTTTAAAGTTACCGCCATTAACGGAGCCAAAGTGCAAAATTTGATCGCCAACTCGTATGCCCTGTAAGTGGAAACAGATTAAATATATATATGAGTGTATTTAAGGGCAGATACTAACCGCCTCCTCAGCCGGCGAGTTGGGACTGACAAGATTGACAACAACTATGGTACGCGAATCCTGCACTTCCAACTGATTGACAGCCCCACCTGTGGGTCGATCTAGCTCTAAGGCAGATGCGCGGTTAACAAGCTCTGGATCAGTAGAGGCTATTTCAGCATGATACTGATTAAGCAACTCTTGTATTTGATTCATAAGCTCCTTGTGATCGTTCTGCAGACAAATTATTGTTTGACGCGCCTGCCGCACCTGGTAAATGTCAATGTCATTACGTGGATAGCCCTCAGCATCTACTAATGACCCATTCATGCCCACGTTGTCGTTCTATGTGAAGGTGGAATAATAATTAATTAATGCACATTAAATCCTTTTTTTTATAGATATCTACTTGAGCTAGGATTTGTCCACTTTTGCTGATTTGTGCTTCCAGCTGTCCCTTTGCTGCCATTAGGCGTTCAAGTCGCTCTTTTGTGGTTGGTCCAGATGCCATGACGTTGGGTTTTTTGTACCTATTCCTTATAGTAATCAGTCGGTAATTTGTAATTTTCGTTTATTTTCTTGTTTTTGTTTTGTTTTGTAAAATGACCAAAAATAGTAAAGTTGTTTCGCTGCCCTGGCAGCGATAACAGAGGGCTGCAGTATATACATATAATCATCGATATTTCCTTTAATTGCCTTTTTACGACACTCACTCTACTCTCTTTTCAAATACTTTTAAGCCATATCACTCATAAGTAAATTGTGGTCCTTCCAGCATCGATACTTATAAAAAGGAGGGTGTTTATCAAAGGATTTGCTTTTGCGCGCTAGTAATGGCATCGGTTATTCAACAGCTGTCCCATCCCTAATGGCAACATTTCAGAGTCGTGACCGCATAGAAAACAGTCTTAGTAAAACATTAAATTAAATCAACAATTTCAAAAATGAAACAAATTTTTAGAGTGTAAAATTTCACATACTTTCAACAAGTTCCCTAGTCAGGCCTCCCCGAGTACAGAAAAACAGCGGCGCCTGAACCTATACATCAATATACTTATTGTGCAAATTGTTCGACTTGAAAAAGGCACAGGAAAGCATAGTAGTAGATCTAGTAGATTATACGACAGGGGCAGCGATTTAATTATTATAATAGTGTTGCCCAGATTAACGGCGCTAGCAGACGCTTGAGGTACCTGCATTGAATACAGCAACAACAATGTAAGCTGAGGGCCAGTGGGCAGTGCGGTTGTTTATGCAATGTTCTAGTGCGGCCCACGAGACCACGACCAGAGCAAGGAGAGCGAGAGCGGCGTGGTTGCTTACATTGATACAAGAGGAGAGTTGGGAGCATCGGGCACCACTCAAACCAAATGACGGTAAACAGTACACATGCAATGGAGGCAGAGGCACAATTCAAAATAGCACAGCGGGCGGGGGGTGGCGGTGGAGGCGGCCAACACCTTGGCTCAAACAAATCGCTCGAAGTGGCGGGCAAGGAAATCGCGGATGCAGCGGATGATGAGACGACAGTTTTATTAGCAAATAAGAACTTTCACTTTGACACCGCGTCGGAACTGGATGAAGCCTTCGTTGAGCTAAATGGAATAAGTGCAGAGGAGGCCATGGCGGCGTCAGCAGAAGAACCTGATAACCACACAGATCAACAACACAATCCAGTAACCTGGCTGAATGACTACGAGATCGATACCCTTGATTTGGCGACACTCGACATTGGCAACATGTTTAATCGTGTCGACAGCCAGGATATTATCTATCAACAAAAAAAGAAGAACCTTAAGATGGTAGGCAAATACGTAATGGGTGATGTCCTGGGTGAGGGCTCCTACGGTAAGGTGAAAGAGGCCATGGACTCGGAGAACCTTTGCCGACTGGCTGTGAAGATACTCACAAAGCGTAAACTGCGCCGCATCCCTAATGGTGAGCAAAACGTCACCCGTGAGATTCATTTGCTGAAACAGCTGAAGCATCAAAACGTTGTCTCGCTAATCGATGTGCTGTACAACAATGAGAAACAGAAGATGTACTTGGTTATGGAGTACTGCGTTGGAGGCTTGCAAGAGATGCTGGACTATGCGCCTAATAAGAAGATGCCACTCTTTCAGGCGCATGGCTACTTTAAGCAGCTAGTCGATGGATTGGAGTACTTGCATGGCTGTCGCGTCATCCACAAAGACATTAAACCCGGCAATCTACTATTAACGCTTGATCAGACGCTCAAGATATCGGATTTTGGTGTCGCTGAGCAGCTGGATCTGTTTGCGCCGGATGATACGTGCACGACTGGCCAGGGATCGCCTGCATTTCAGCCGCCAGAGATTGCCAATGGTCACGAGACGTTTTCGGGCTACAAAGTGGACATCTGGAGTACCGGTGTCACGCTGTAAGATGCCGGCATTCAAATTAATTTTCGTTTGCTCATCATTTTTCGATCCGTTCAGTTACAACCTGGTTACAGGTCTATATCCATTCGAGGGTGACAACATCTTTCGGTTGCTTGAGAACATTGGACGCAGCCAATGGGTGGCACCAGATTGGCTCTTCGAACTGGACGCCAATTTTGCCAACCTTGTACTGGGCATGCTGCAGGCAGATCCCAACAAGCGGCTCTCTTTGCAACAGATACGCAAAGATCAGTACGTATGGCGGCTATAGTGCGAGTTTTATCCGCTTAATTGTATCTACTCTTTCTCAGTTGGTTCATATCTGCACCAGAGGTGACCGGCCCACCGATACCTATTCCTCCACTCAAAGGCGATGAAATACGACGTTCCACAGTACTGCCTTACCTAGAAGCTTATCACTATGGCAACGAACAGGAGCAGGAAGATGTCTACTTTACCGAGCACGATGTAAATCGTAAGTCTGATTTTTATGGCCGACACCTATACTTGAAAACGATAACCCTATTCGGTCTTAAAATGTTGGATAAAGTAATTTACTGACCACATTTTAAACTGAATAATTCCTTAGTTATCATATAACTATGAGATAATTTACCAATTTGGATTCCACGGTAGCAAGTCTGATAGTAATTTTTGTAGTTGGTGTTTTGCACGATACTAACCACATGTTCGTTTTACAGAACAGTTGGCGCAGCGCGCTGCAGCCGCAGCTGCAGAAATTCGAGCACAACAAGCCGCTGCCGCCGCTTCTGCGCTTGAGCCCTCGACAAGTGCAGCGGCCGCTGCCTTGGCTAATGGTAACCGGGAGGAAACAGCCAGCAAAAAGAAGGGCAGTTCGCTTAAGCGACGCGCCAAAAAACTTACATCATGCATCTCCGTTCGCAAACTAAGCCATTGTCGGACGTCGTAGACGACGGTCGTTCGCCGTCTATTAGCGTCTAGTTACTAGTAAAAAGCAAAAAACTTTGTTAACAAATTGTGAGAAACTTTTTGGTTTTGTTTTTTTTTTTTCATTCTCGTTTTTTGTTGTCCTAAGTTCTCTTTGATTTTCGCCAAGTATATATTTATAAAGAGAGGTAAACTCATAAAGAGACTTTAAGTTAGCCAAACTCACGCGATGTGAATGTTGTTAGAGGGGCCGGGGGTGCATGCAGAACGCAGGCTATATCCAAGTGACAATACTGTGTATTATGTTAAACATATGAGAGTAAATTAGTTGTTTATGCTTATGTATCGTATGTTATGAATGAATTATTGAAAGGAGAACCATAATGTTGAAAATGCGGGGAAACTTATTGATGGTACTGGCTTTAATCATCACAATTTTCAGGCGCCAAAACATCATGGATCCATGAGAAGACTTGAACTGCTGGACAGTATCCACAACAGAAGAAATTAATATATATGAACAGAAAAAAAAAAATGCAAACGAAAATTAATTAGGACCAAATAAAAAATATTTAAAAATAAATACAACATTCATTTAGTTCGCTTATACATATTTACATTCTCAAAACGCCTATAAAACTTCTCAAATCATATTTTATCCTATCAAGATTACACAGACAAATAAGCTTCTCATCAATACTGAACATACGTTTAAGGTGTGTATATGTAAGTCGATGTATTTAAAATCTTTAACTACATTTGTACTATGAACTCAAGTTATCCTGCCTGGACTCTTGAAGCATAAAAGTAAACAGTTTCAATTGTATATAAATTTATATAACTGCTATAAATTCGACTAAGACAACTAAGACTGTGCCAGTATTTTGCAGCCAGAAAGTGAGAAGCTTCTCTATTCACGCTTTATCGGGGGATTTTTGTTTAAGCACTTTGGGAAGAACAGAAACCATTTTACTTTAAACTTATTTGTCCGTGTGAGCTTGACTCTACTTAACTAACAGTGCTATCAATTGTCTAATCTATTTCCATGACGACGATTGGAGATGTTGTTGTCTCCACCTTCGTCGTTGTGGCTGCTGCTGGCTCCTCCACAGCTGTGGTAGCAACTTCTGTTGATCCTACAGCTGCCACTGCTCCCGCTGCCCCTGCTGCTGTTTCTGCAGCTGTGGGTGATATCGCTGTTGTGGTTACAGAGCTGGCATGTAGTTCGCTCATTATGAACATTTGGTAGTAATGTTGGCCCAGCTTGGAGAGTTTCTTTTGCATTAAGTTACGTAGGGTGTCCACATACTGCGGCGGTGCTCTTGACTGGTTCAAATTGCGCCAATGCAAACCATTGCTGTCCACGTGGAAAAGGGCAGGCGAGGGGACATGATCTTTCAAATAGTTCCAAATGCATTCCCGCAACAGCAACGCAATCTGGAAAAGAAAGTTCGAATAATACGTTTTTTTTTTGTGATGATCTGCCTAATCTGGAATCAGGCCGTCTAATTTCAGCGAAAATCCTACAGATCCCTTTGCAAAGACTGCCAGCCTTAATTGATTTTTGCATATGTAGAAGATAGAAGTCAAGTCACGATTGCTGTAATCGCGCTATGCCTTAAAATTCTCAATTTGAAATTGTAAAAATTTTTATCGAAAAATGTACGAAAATGTATGAAGAATTTTTCATATCTAAGGATTTATACGGTCCATGAATATGTTTTTTTTTAGATAAGATTGAAAATTTACTTTTTAAAGATATATTATTCTCCTACATATACACGATCGTTTTTTAAAAATTAAGGAATGAAGAAACAATGCATCTACTTACTTCTTGTGATTCAAAATGCTCGATGATCATATGCAGACTTGTCAACGGCGGCGGGATCAGTTGACCCATGGCTAACAATTGCAACAGCTTTTTGGTGCATAACATAAGTTCGTCGTTGGGGTCAGTGGGTTGAAACTTATTTACTGTCGTACAAAGGAGAGCGATATAATAAGATTGTTGTTTTGTTGTAGTTTACTTACCGTTTTTGCCACGCCAATGATGCAAACATGTTGCACATAGCGCTCGCAACAGCACTGAGCAGTAACACAAGGTTGGCCGATGTGTGGAAATAAGACCTAGAACAGCCCACAGCACGGGTGATGTAATGAAGGCACGACGTATTTGCATGTCCCGTTCCATGGTGACCTTCGTGAAGTCTTCATCGGGAAACGGCAGCCCGTTGTACATTACATCCGTAGAGACCAGCTCGACCAACATTAACGAAACTGTTGTGTAGCCATCCACATTGTTTGGCTTTTCCTAATAATGATAAAAAATGTATTAAAAAGTTAATCGTATTCACCAAGAATTCGTCAATTCTCGTGTATTACCAAATCAGCGCAGCATGCATGCAAGGCTTTAAGATACAAACTCTGCTTTTCCGCATCGCAACTTTGAGGCCTGTTCAACAGTACTGGCCTTAGACCCCGTCCGATTACGCCTGAATGTAGTACTGAGCGGTTTGAGTTGGCCCCGGAACTAGTGTGTAAATTTTGTAGAATGAGCAACTCATGTTCCGGAATTTGCAGCTCATCGAGTTCGTATTCCTCCAGCTGTCCCAGCAGGTGACCATGATAGAACAGCGCACCTTCGAGTAGTTCCCGCAGGCAGGCAGTGCGAGCTATTTTCCGAGCCGAGCACTGACGCTGCAGCAACGTATTGGCACGATGTGCGGCTGCAGCTCTTTGTATGGCATCTGCATTACATAAAGGAAAAATAATAAAAGATAGTAAATGATAAACATTCACTGCTAACTTACTCTTTTCGTTGAGGCCAACAAAAAAATACTTCACACTAAGCACAGCTAACTTGAGTACCAAAGGCGTGTGCATAATATTTTTGCGGGCTCCTGCCTCAATAGTGTTGAGCACATCGACAATGAGATGGGCCAGATTCATGCGTGCTGCATCGCAATCCTCAGTGCTGCCGTTGCTGTTACTCTCGCTCATTGTTTCTTCGTCACTAGGCTCGACCTTGGGGCGCTTGCTGTCGCCATTACCATTGTACATATCGGGCATGGTCTCCAGATTGTTGTTGTTAGCCTGTTGCTCTTTAAATTTCGCAGCGGTGCGCATTGCTGCATCTCTGTCCATAAGCAGCACCAACTTGTTAACCGTGCAATCAAAGATTTGAATGATCTTTGGTAAGCATTCATTTAGAGCCTGTGATAGATGTTGCGGTTTTATGTGTGGGAAGTTATTCTTGTTTTGTATGCTAGTGGTGAGAGGAATTGTATATACATATTTAAAAAATTAATAAATAAACAATTTTTTGCGGTTTTTTCTACCTACCTTGCTAACATTTTTAAGTTATAGAATGTGTTGTAGGCGTCTGATGTAGCACCCGGTGGAATAGGCAAGCGATTTTCCACTTGCTCTTGTAGCGTTATATCCTCCAGCACCATTTTAAAGCCTTGCGTTATGCTTGGAAAGTTTACTACGCCACCTTGGCCACTCAGCATACGCATAAGGGCACCGATTCCATTAGGATTTTCAGCATACGATTTTCTGAGCAATTGTGATATCGTTTGATAATAAATATGCGGATGCTGGGAGGCTGTGGAATTGATGAGTTAGTATAGGCTTAAATACATCTGCAAAGGGTTCAGACTTTATCAATTGCATTTGACAATCGACTAAGCAACCCAATCAATTAACTCACAGACGAAGAGTAACAATCGTACAGCAGTCTGCTGTTCCATTATATTGGTGCTCAGGCAACTTTTCCACAACATGTACTTTGTTTGCTCATAAGCCAAATCAGCAAGCAGCGGAGTGTTCCGCGACTTGATCACCCACTGTTCCAGCTCCTGCATGGAGTTATCTAGAAAGTCCTGACACCACACATACTTCTCGGCTATCTTGGCTACTGTAATAAGCAGCGTTGCGCCATGTTGGTTGAGTCGGAGAACGGCGTTGTTTAGCGTGGGTTGCATGTCTGCAAACATTTTATTGTTAAGCCAAAGTGGCGATCTTTGTACAATAACATCGCACAGGTCGTCAGTGTCTATGCATTGTATGAGAGAGAAAATTGTTGATAACTTTCTTGGATATTTGACGCCATATACTCACATAATTCCACAAAAACATTGACTAAACTCTGCAAAATTGCATCTGAATAGTTTGTGGTGATCATCAAAAATGGCACGACTGCCGTATCCAACGGTTTTTTTGGTGATAAACCATCTTTCAGCATTTCACGAAATGCTGCACGCAACTGCTGTTCGTGGCACGAGGTCATGTAGTCTAATATACCCGCCTCTGAATCAAGATGACAGCGGAAATCATCAACAAAACGTTTGATACCACATTGCAAGATTTGCATGATGATTTTGTATGGAAAACAGCCACCCAAACGTGCTACTATCCAATCAAACGTCATGGGATAGCGGCGGAAGGCATTCAACATGGTTTCTACGCAAGTTTCCGCCTCCGTGTTGCTCAGCTTGCGAAAGCAGCTATTTATTAGAGTCAAAAGACCATGCATTGCACTGCATTCGAGCCAATAATTGCACGAAGCGGTGATGGTCATCCGTCTCTGCGTATACTTGTCAGATAATTTAGCCACCAACTCCAAGCTCCAGTTGGCTATCAATGGCGACCAGGCCGCCGGACCTTTCCAAATCAGGTTTTGGAGCGAAGTTTTAACCATATTGAAGGCTTCGTATTCCTGCGCCCGCAGCTGTTGCTGGCGGTTGCCGCCTTGCTTAACCTGTGATACCGGCAGGCCAGTCTTGCCATCCACCATCTCAGGCGACACGTAAAGTTGCACCCCAATCTCGGCCAGAATACCGAAATAGTCAAACACAATTTCACGCGTCGCCGGCAACTCATCGAGAAAGTTTAATCTGTGTGAGTGGATTGAGAATGTAATTCAATTAAAATTAAAGTATTGGCAATCGCAAACTTACGCCACTTTGATAAGCGATGGCTGTGTGAGAACCTGAGCATTGCTGGGTGTGGTGGTTACTGTGGTTATAAAATGATGAAGCTGATCTAAGAGATTTTGACGCAACATGGTTCAGTACATGCACAAATTTTCCATTAAACAAACTATACAAATGAGCTCTTCTTGATCTTCTTCTTTCTTTTCAGCTTTATTTACCATTCATTGAGGCAGTGCTGTAAAATACCAAAAGCAAATATATTGTACTTGGGAGTAGTGGTATTGATATCGATACCATGGGGCAACATCAAATGGCGAATTCAACGGTTCAGCTGCAACATTTTTTTATCGTGCTGCCTATCAGTATATAAATGGGAAAACTGATTTCCGTACTGTATACTAAAATTATTTAAACTTTGTACACAATTTATACGCACCCGGCACGTTAAGTGGATCTGCAAAACACATTTTGTAAAATCGTATGCTGTAGTGTAAACAAATTTATTATTATACATACATATGACCGTTTTTGGTCACTTTTATAAGCATATGTACATATATTAGAGTTAATTGATTTTTATCAAACACTTAAATATTATTGGAGGTTATTTAAATGATTTAAATACTATATATTCCTTTTGTTATCAAGCCTATTTTGGGCATAAAAAACAACGACTATTTTATGGTCATTATAATATCAAGTTTTTATAGCTTAGTTATATAGTTTTTTAATTTTGTTTAGAGCAAATTATTATTACAGAACATTTAAAGGAATGGACTGTGGTGTCATAGTTTTAATAAAATACAATACAATGCTTTCTTTTCCATGAATCTATGATATATTTTTTGACAGATTAAAGTGTATAAAATAATTTATGTAAGCAAAAAAAAAACCGGTATCATTCAGTTGTAGTGCATATATGTACATATGTACATATACTTGAGAAATGCAAGAGAAATTTTGAACTTTATTTGAATACTTATTTAATGATAAATTAATACATTTTAATTTATTAAAGCATTCGTAGTATAGGAAAATTCCTAAAAACGTTGCATGAAATCTGTGCATTGAATAAGTTTTTCTCAAGTCTAGCGCCATTTTATAGTGGCCTTAATATTAAACAAAATTGCATTAGCATATGAATGAAAAAAAAACGGAACTGAAATTAAATAACTTGCATGCATTTATTTGTGTTGTTAATTTTATTTCTTTGCATGGTGTTCGCATTCATATGCAGATATCCGCGCTTGTTTTCTGCACTGTACAGTACAACAGCAGGCGTTACAGATTCGATCGCAGTGCGTGCTAATTAATGGAATTGTGCACCTTGAAACCTTTAGGTACAATTACCAATTAATATTGGGTTGTTGATTCATTGATTTTATGTCAGCTCGTGACCTTGATATAATTTTCACCATTGGCACTTTGGCTGCGATGGTAACTTGCGTAATTTCTAATGCTTTTGGTGTTGATTTTACGTACTAAACCGACTATCGGACAGCAAACTTGATCACTATCATGATCATCGTGATTATAATGACCATCAGCATCTCCGTAAAATGCCGAGATGTGGCTGGTCGATGCTGTACAATTTGTTTTCAACTTGTTTGTGCGGTTGACAAATGTTTGAGATGGGCGCGTAGCACGTTTTTGGCACTTACATACATATGTATGCATGTATGTATGTATATGATGTACAAGTATTTTCTGCTTGGTGGAAAGTCCAGTTATTGTGCTAATCGACACCAACATTCATTCTCCGTTATTTAATGCATACATTTTTCAAATCTGCCCTGCTATTAACCCGTAATTGCAATGCGCCAAAAATTCCAAACACCGTTGTTGTTCCATGCATGTGCAAGAATGATTTGCAGAATCAGAAAATGGCGTTTGGCTTAACCGCTATTTAATAATCATAACAGTAATAGCAACTGCCGTGCATGCTGCGTTTGCTGCTGCAATTCGCCTCCGCCGGCGGCTTTGCTTTGTAGAGCCACGTTTTGAGAGCCATTGAGGCTTTGAAACCGTCAAACCGACGCATCAATCACTGAGAATTGCACAATATTGTAAGAAAAACAGCAAGCACAGTTACTGCATCTACACACATGTACATATGTATGTAAGTACATACATATGTATGTATATGAAATAATGTTTTTTCTTGGTCATTAGTTGCTTTGTAATTGTGTGTAGAATTTTTTGCTTCACCCGTGTCCGAGTTGTGCGCGTGTTGGGATATTTTTGGTCATTTTACAAACGCGCAAAATGAGGCAGGCCTTGAACTCGACATCGCTAGTTTACATTTGAATAGTTTAAATAAGGTCAAAAGTAATAACATGTTTACAATGGGCCCAAGTCGTAAAGCAAATGCCAAAGAAAAAAACCCAGTCAGCGACAAAATCACTTCAACTTGGCCTAATGTGGACACCCACAAAAACGTAACCAAACTTGGCTAGCAACCTCATCCGAAATGCGCATCTCGATCAATTCGAAGGTTGTACAATTAGGTATTTAAGTTTCAAATAAAAACATTAGTTGACCGAATGTGCAGCAGTTTCGCGTTTTTTTGTAGAATTTGCTCATCAGGTGTATCTACAGCCGTTTCTGGTTAATTATTTTCAAATTCCCTTCAGACGTTTTCAGAGATTGACAGCCTTCTAAGCTCTTAACTAAATATTGTTTTTAAGAAAAAAAAAAAAATGCGTCAGCTCCATTTTCTTATGGTGTAGATACCTACACCTATATTATTTTTTAGTGTTTTTAAGTTTGTCAGCGCCATAATACCACCTACCGTAGACATACATATAATCAGCATGACAAAACGAGACCAAATCGCAATGTACTATACGTTTGTTTTAAACGTTGCTTATCCCATAGTATTGGAGCTATAGCGTTGAAGCCTTGCATCGAGGCTTCTTCATTCAATAGGCAGCTGTCATAATAATGATATGAAATATGATAAATTTGATCGTGTTGCATTTTTGTTTGCAAAAGGTGGCAAAGGGTGACCAATGCAAAATAATTTCTAAAAAAAAAATTGGGCGGTATGGACTCAGAAGGGTATAAATTTTGTGCCCCACAACCATGGGGGAATAGCGTTTTGGACATCGGCACAGAAGAACATGTCTTCTAAGCTTTTTTTCAAATTTTCACGTTTCCCTTGTTGTCGGGCTTTCTAGTGGGTACTTTGTTTTTAGACGCAGCTCTCTCACTCTTTTCAATACCTTTTCACGTTCAAGTCATTGCATTGTGAATATGAATAATTGGGGAATTACGAGAATGCGCGGACTCGGCTGATAATTGACGCCCCCCTTAGGGGTCAGTAAGTTCCTTCAACTGAATTAACAATGCAGCGAAAATGCTTGGGTAAGTGGGGGTGATTTGACAAATGTAAAATGTTGCTAATAAGTCAATGAATCGATGACTACCAGAAATAAGTTGATGTAAGCAGATGCAGGACATTAGCTTTGTTTGGGCAGACAAGAGTAAGTAACGTATATCGCCACACAATAAGACTCAAATTAAATAAATGGAATGACAGTCCCATCGTCTTATAATATATGTATATTTATTATCGCGCATGAAAGTGTGTATGCTTGTACTTTGATCAGGTATTTTCCCCGCATCTACTTAAAAGTTCAGGAAATATAATTTCACAACCATTAGTTTGCAAGACGACTAGTGGAGTGGAAATGTAGAATTTTCATGTGTGAATTTTAACAAGTAAACTTGAAAATATTACCGTGGTTTCCCTCATACCCTAAACTCTTATCTAACGTCAGCGATTCGCTTGCTAGACACACGCAGTTATTTTGCTGACGATTAAGCTAAGCAAATAGTAGCATTAGAATCGTGGTCAAGCTTGTCCAATTGATCGGGCTGACGCGCCCTTTCATGCGCTGTAGCTCACGTCTCCAAAGCTCATTCAAGAGTTCATTGCATATATGCATTTCATTAACATCATCTCGAAATATGACTGTTCGACTACAACAATTTTTCATTAAATTGTATCCAAGTGTGTGTTTTTCAAGGAGGCATTCATAAACCGGCCATGCTAAATCTGTCATCTTCCAGACATCTCAAAGCTTGACACAAATCAAGGCACACCCCTACCATTACTGTGATAAGTTGATTACATTGGTAGTTCCGGATGTCTGGACATTGTGACTTTTATGCCGGTAGTTGCATTTTGCAGCTGGATAAGTGCATGAGGTTGGAAGAAGCTCATGAATTTCTAGACGCCCTGCATACAGTGTAAAAGTGTCATGGTATCCAATAGGTTTTGATGCAAGTACAGAGTATAAAAAGTATAGTATATTTATGACATTATTTTGGTTTTTAAAAATAATCTCCCAGATCTTAATTTAAGCAAGACTCTTTTTTGATCCACAAAACACACATTTCCGTACTCTTTTGGCCAAAATCGGGTGATGGCGATAGACACTTCTTGATTTGTTTAATAAATCAATTCTTAATGAAAGCTATCATTTTGTTGGGGATTGTACGTTTTTATTTATTTTTTAGATACCTGATAAAAAAGATTATAATAATTTATTTGTAGGAGTAGACATTCACAATTCTGAAATATTGCTTACAAGTAAATAGTTTGTCTATATGGTTGAAGGGTTTAAGTTAGTATATATTTGGAAAATCTGAAACACTAAAAAAATGGAAAAACATGAAAACTACATTTAATCTTTAGTACAACGTATAAAACGTGACAAAGTTTGTCAATTACTGCGTCTTTAGGTAAATCCGATGCTGATTATTTTGTGAAACAATTATAAAGAAACTTGTATTTGACGAGTCATTAATTTGCAGAATATTTAGTTGAGCCTCTCGAAATGCCACACACACACAATGCGAAAATTAATTTAATTATATTCACAATGCCAGCCAGCGACTAAGCCAACAAAATCTCTAAATCGCAAGCATTTAAATGAGTTTTAAATAAGATTTTGAATGATACGACTATTATAGATGCTTCGATGCTTTGGGTTTGGCCATTTTTATAATTGAGGAAGCAGGCGGCATGCGCCGGAGGTTGGCTGTGGCACTGATTCTGTCACATAAACTCATACAAACATGCATTATGTCGTGTATGTATGTGCGTATATGTATATATATGTATGTATGTCTGACAATAAGTGAGAACCATTGTTTTAACTATGCGCGAATTGTGTTTTCACAAGTTCAAGCTCTGGGTGCGTTTCCGTCTGCCAATTTTGGCCAAAAAACAAACAAAAGAAATGAGTGGCATAGCGACTCGGAGTTTTGGCTGCTGATGCTGCTGTTGCTCTTTATCATAAATATTATAAATAAAACAACCAAACTGGTTTCTGACCATATTTTTTTTCTTTTTCGAAATACTTGAACAAAATTTTGTATTGATGTCGTATAATATTGTTTAGTGTATGGGGCAACCTTTTCGATTTTGCACATATTTTCCGTGACGGTATTGCTTCGTACTATTGCACAAAAGTATTTTACATTTGAATGCAATTATTTCCTTTTGATTGCATTGCCATCACTAAAAATCAAATTAAACACGGACCTTAGCACGTGTCAACGGGTTAATTAACGTCTTCCTATACGCCCCCATTACCTGCAGAACTTTGCACAATGCACTTACAATTGTAATACAACATCTGCCCACCTACGACCATGTTACATACATGTAGTATGTATGCAAG
Organism: Scaptodrosophila lebanonensis; assembly: GCF_003285725.1. Lineage (NCBI taxonomy): Eukaryota > Metazoa > Arthropoda > Insecta > Diptera > Drosophilidae > Scaptodrosophila > Scaptodrosophila lebanonensis. Next base: position 4,524,616 of record NW_022060558.1, read on the forward strand.
CATGTGTGTGTGTATATTTTTTATTAGTTATTAGTAAGTATTTACTATGCCAAACGCCTTCATATAATTTGTAATTAATAGCTGGTCGATAATTGTCGTTGGTGCCCTTTGTGTGGGGTGCAAAGGCAAAGAGCCCACCAACTACACTGACTAACTGGCTCAGCATCCTTGCGCAAACGCAATGAGAGCAGAGCGTGCACATGTACACATCTTTTTATACACACACACACACACATGAGCTGACGACAACCTGTTGCTGCTGCTGCTCCGTCGCTCACTCAGAATATTATTGAAAGCTCTTGGCCGCGCTCTCCAAAGCCACAAACGGTCAGCAAGCCAAAGCCAGCCAATGTATGAAGCTGACGAGCATTCGCTGTCGCAGTTGGCGTCGCGGTCAGCGCAGTCGCCGACGCCAACGCCGCTGTCGCCGTTGCCGTGTGCGCCTCGTATAAAAGTAAAGCGACAGCGTGAAATCAAACTTATTTCAGTGTTTTTGATTTGAATGTAAAAACGTGCGCTCGGCTCAGTCCACAGGCAGTTGGTCAGCCAGTCAGTTAGTCAGTCAGTCAGCCATTCAGTCAGTCAGTTGCGCGGCCAGTGGGAGCTTATTGGTCCAGCCAACGTTTGCTTAATGTGGTGGCAGTGACTTTGTTGAAATTGAAATAAAATTACGATACGACATCTTCACATCCAAAGAGTTATACAAAATATATAAATAATTATGCATTATTCACGACTAGCGCGCGTGTTCAAAAGAATTAAATAATATTGAATTTCGTGAAAAGGATAATATTTTATTCGATAAGTGCGTCCAATACACAAATTGACGAAAAAATAATAATAAAAATAATAAAAAAAAAAACAACGAAAAGTGCTGAAAATTTATAAGTGGAAAATTGTAATTTAATACGCGTTGCGGGTATTAATTCCAAAATATACAAATCATTTCCCAAGTGCCTTAAGTTAATAATAATACAATTTACAAAAATGGTAAGTGCACAAAACAAATTTGCAAATGCATGCGAAGAAGCAAAAGACAAATACTATATAAATATGTGTATGTACCTATGCATATGTGTATGTATATTTGTATGCAAACAGAAACAACTTTAATGAAAAATTACAATATGGCCATTTCTGCAAGCTCGTAAACATATTACAATTTATATAAATGATTATGTATATAAAAGACGACGAGCGAATATCCAATATTTTGAAATGTGATAAATACAACAAAAATTTTAATGTAAATTCACCAAAACGTGATTCTTTATTTACGATAACATAGTAATCGCCTAAAACGGATTACGGATAACTTTTAACAGATCATATTTAAACGTATTAGTATACTAGTTCGAGAATTGATGTCACGATAAAAATCAACTCCTAAACATAATTCACATTTGTTTCTATATCCCATTGTTCTTGCAGTTCATGCAATGGTTGACAAAAACGGTTTCACTTGTGTAAGCCAAAAAATGTCTTTTCGTAAAAGTCTTTTGAGCTGCATCATAATTCTGGAAGAGTTCAATGTAGTATATCTACATTGGCTTAAAGTTCAAGTTCACGTCTACTCTGGTCGCAGTGGGGAAAAACTGTATATATATGTATGTTTTAATTGCACGTGGAGCCACTGCAGTGGACACTCTCTACGTAAAATGCAAAAGTTCCCACATAGTTAGCTTAAAACCCGCACGAGCACACTTTAAATTATTACATAGTTGCGTCCATTTCGATAGATCGTGCCCTGTAACTAGCAATTTGAATTCTGCAATATTATAATTCCGTTTGAAAAAATCACAAAAGTCGTATCTATGGACGGGCATTAAAGCAGCTAGTTGATACTTAGTGTTACATACGCGTATAAATAATAATACGAATTGAGAAAATTGGCAATATCTCGTGTTTGATTCTGCCATCAAGTGACGAATGGACAATTGAATGTGTTGCGAATCGTGTTTCGTCAGTGTCATAATTAGCGGGGCTTTGAAATCGCCAAATTCAATTTCTTGCTAAAGCGCATTTATAACGAAAAAATAAGAAAAAATAAGAAAAAATATAATAATCGTGCACTTGTTTCAAGTACAAATTTTCAAAATCTTCAATGCCTTTTGATATTTGCAGCGACGAATAATTCTCATTATGCTTTTCTACGTGACTTTAATAATGGCTTGGTCGCTAGTTAGCTTGTTCACCGCTCTGGCCCGCTGGCTGGCTCAAGAAAGTTTTCTGTTTTGCTAAAGGCATCCGCACTTGAATTTCACAAGAGTGCAATAAAATTTGCGAAAATGCAAGGCCCGCACATTTTGTTTGCCGACCGATTTGTTGCGTCTGCGAACAAAACTCGCTACACACATACATATGTATGTACGTGTGTATTTTATCCATTACGCCGTTGTATCGAAGTTATCGTTCTTCTGCTGTTGCTGTTGCTGTCGCTGTCGCCGTCGCAGTCGATGGCTTCACCTGCGCTGCCTCTGTTGCTGCTGTTGGTCAAGTGAACGCTGCCTAACCCAAGCCCAAGCGCAGGCTGTGTGCCTCACTTGACAACATTTCACACGGAAATGCACTGCACTCTTGACCTTGAATTTCAGCTGGATAACTTTGCTCTGGTGGCGGCGGCGCTGGTGGTAGCGTAGCCTTTGCCTCTTCCTTTAAGCAGAGCCGGTCCATCACACAACACATACACACACACACATACACACACACACACACACACTCGCACTCACATTTAGTTTGGCTTGCATTTTGTGTTCAGTTCAGGTGAAATGATTTGATTTCATGGTCACTCGAGCCTAGCGCTTACAGCGCTGCCGTCTGCAGCATCAGCCATACGATTGCAACAGCAACAGTAGCACAACAACTACAATAACAGCAACAGCAACTTGTTGCTGGCTCTTCGGTTTCTTGTTTTGTTTTGTTGTCCGCATTCGGTTTGTGATGTTGTCTTTTAATTTTACTCATCATCGCCTCCTCTACGTTGTGCTCTCTTGTTGCTGCCATTGCTGCCATTGCTGTTGTTGCTGTTGTTGTTGTGGTGTAGAAATCAAGTGATTTTCATATTCATTCAACGCCAAGTTAACTGCAAATTCGAACAAAACCATGAGGAGGTAAAAAAACCTATACATACACACATACATATGCTTTCGGTTAACCAATCATCAGAGATGGAGTCTCTGTTGGGGTTGCCGTAGCTGCCGCCGCTGGCTAATGATCCAAGCGCTCATTGCACCATTTTACAAAATTTATTCAAATCTTGGCGTTTTTTTTTGGATTTTTTTTTTGTTATTTATTTTTTGTCTCTGCGATTACACAATAATTATTACGCGTCATGTTAAACACCTAATTTTTTTTGTCTCTGACTTCTAATAGTACATCTTTTAAAGATTTCTTGTTTCGATTCCTTTTTCGCTGGTTGGACAATTCGCTATAATTTATGAATATATGCGTATAATACGATCATGTTAAACAATAACTACCACGTAGGTGGCAAAATAAGAATATTGGGATTACAATTTGTCTTCCTTTATCTGCATCTAAAATTTTCGGTCAGCTATTCATAGATATTCTATACAATGACAAAAAAGCTCTCTTGTTGTGGTTTCCCTAATTTGATGCTTTGATTAATTTAATATAATTTAACAACAACAGTCGATTCCAGCGTATTTAGCTTTAAAAATGTACGTTCATTTACATCCGTTACAGGAATACCCCTTTTGATTATACTTGTACTATAATTATTATAGAATAGTAACTTCCGTACTTACATATGTCTGTACATACATATATGTACATATGTACATATGTATCTAAATTGTCGCGTATGTTCGCGTTTTGAATGTGCGCACTGTATGTACAAAGCGCATTTAGTGGGGCAGTCCAGACCAGGCCAGTTGGCCACTTGGCCACCCGCTTCGGCCAAAAACTGCGCAGCCATCGTCTCAAAGGCGAGTAATCATAATAAAAATTGCTGTTAATCAGTCGATTTGATTGCAATTGTTGTAAGCACGCCGCCACATTAGAGCGCCAATACTCAGCAACTGTTGACGTCGACGTCAGCTGACAGCGGAGTCGTCGTCGTCGTCGCCGCCGCCGCCGCCGCCGTCGCTGTCAACGTCAATGTTTTCTTCGATGTTTTAGCTCTTGCTGCGTTCCACTCTCCCTACACTCCACACTCAGCTGTTGCGTATTGAGTGCAAGCAAGCAAAAAGGCGATAAGTTTCAGTTTCTTTTTCAGTTGTTGCTTTTGTTTTTATCGCAGACACAGTCGCATGTGACTTACATACCTTCTCTCGTTCACTCGTTTGTACTACGCGGCGTATGCGCATTAAATAGAATTCACGATAGTGACTAAGTTTTTGCCAAGACGCACACACCCATGCGGTGTTGTATTATTGTCATGTGCATGTTGTTATAATAATGCAGTTTAATCAAAGGTTTATTAGCTAACATTGAATTTGGATGCAGCGAGCTCGTGCGTGTGTAGCCAGCCAGCCACACACAGTATAGTATTATTTTTATAGGTATAATTCTTGTTGTTGTTGAGCGAAACCTGCGCGATAAAACGTTGTTTGAATACACACACATACACTCACGGATGAGAAAAAATTAGTGATAAGAGTTCGGCTATTGAAAACACAACAAACAGCAAAAAGCTCTTCACTGTTATGAAGGCGAAGCTCGATGTGGTTACAGTAAGTGACGTTTGAACTGCAATTGTTGATCATATCACAAAATATATGTACTAAAAAGAAAAGTAATACATTCATACTTATAGTATATACATATATCCCTGCATACACCTGTACATATGGTTCTAATGTCGTTTGCTATAGTATTTTTGCATAACCGGCAAGATTTGGCAGCAAGTTGTATAAATAATAGATTGGAAGCAAACCAGGAAGACAGGTGGCTTTTCTGCTTTAAATTAAACAATTATCATACATTGAGCTGGTTTTTAAAAATATTCTTTGATATGTTTAAATATTCTCTATTTAATTCATTTTGTTTTTACTGCAATTATATAAGCATAACGTTTTCAGACTATAAAATATTTTCTTCATGGCAGAAATTAAGTGCAAAATCAAATATATATATAGCAAATATGTATATCCTTTTTCTATGAGTCTACGAGTATTACAAGAAAATCGTTTGAATTACAGTGATGAATAGCTTTAGAATTGTATGCACTCATAACATATTAAATGATAATAATAATCGTAGCTCGCTCAAAATCAATCAATTCGTTTTTCATTCAATTTTGTTGTTGTTTGTAAATAATAAACGGAAAGAATTGTTTGATTACAAAATTACTGCAATCTGTGTAGTTGCCGACAGAATTAGTGTTTATATTGAACTTTGAAGCATTATTGTGGCAGAAAATTGAGTTTGCGTGCGAGATTTCACGCTGCGTATGAGTAATATTGTAGAGAACAAATGTGATTGACATTTTTGCTAATTGCCCAAATGTGTCACTGCACTACGACTGAGCATCGTATTCACGAAACAATAAAAGTGAGAGGGAAATATTAAAAATTGAAGTTTAAATTGACAAATTCGAATTGCAATGATTAGTTCCGAATATTTTTAATAAATATTTGATAGAAAGTAGGTTTCAAGTATGATACGTAAAAATGTGTTAGAGTTTTCCTCTTCATTAAAAAGTTAATTTCTATTATAAAGGGGTTATATATTATTTGGGACCTATTAATAAAAGTTAAACGAGTTATTTTAATGTTTAATTGAAATGTGTCTGCTTATTTCAATTAAGGCTTGGCTTATTTATAATTAAATACAATGCCCCTTTATTTGCGCAGGTCAGTGAGAAATGCCATGCCAATAATTATATTCAAGAAAATAAGGAATTATTGCTAAATATATACATTACATCTGTTTTGTGTTGAAATTTGTGTAAATGTTTGAACGGAATCAGTCAAAACAATAACAATGCGCTTTAGGGCGCGATAAAATTGCATATCAAGTATTTGTCAGTATTTGATGTCAGTATTCAAAATAAAAACCGCCACGTCACAATTTGTAAAAATAAAATGATGTCGAAAAATAAACATGAACACACAAACACACGGATACACAGACATGCACACACAGAGGAATTTTTATTTGTGAAACATTGCAAATGAATCAGCTAAAATGTCAGACTGGACGATGGGGCGGTTTTAAGCGCCTTTTTGCCTTTGTGTTGTCGCTGATCATACGCACATATCGCAGAAAAAGTGTTTGTAGTATGTGTGCAGTTTTGCAGCTGTGCACTTGACTATTAACTAAACTTTACCTTTCGACGACACAAACAACACCAGCAACTGCAATGACAGCAGCAACAACAAAAGCATTCAACATTTCAACAACTCGCAACTTGAAACTTCCAAGAGCAGTGAGCGGCAAAACGAGCGAGCAAATTGTTGAAACAGATAATATGTGGACGGACTTCCTTCAGCAGCTGAACAAACTACCAAACTGCAACAACAACAACAACAAAAGCACACAACTCCGTTGTGCACCAATTACTTGGCATTTTAGGCCAACGCCGACTACCGACACTTGATTGCCAAATTAACGCGACTTAGTTGCCTTTAAAGTCGCGCCAAACGCTTCTTAATGCTGCAAGCTTAAATGTAAACACATAAACACATATGTGTGTGTGTGTGCACATACCTGTATGATAAGTTTATTTCATGTTTGGTGCACATTTGGACTTGCATGTTGCAGCACAAGTGCAGCAAGCAGCCACCATTTTGAAATAGCAGCAGTCGGGGCGCGTTTATATTCGCGCACAAGACGCGCGCAATGTTTTCTCAGCATTAGGCCGCCATTGCCCATGCCCGACAAACTGTTGTAGTAGTAGTTGCTGTTGTTGTTGTTGTTGTTTCTTTTCATTTTTACCTGGTGATCAGTGTTTATGGGCGAGTGAATGAGTGAGTGAGCAAGTGAGTGAATGTTGAAAATGCCGTGTGCATTTCAACTTGACCCACAAACGATCTGCGGCATGCAAATGATTTTTTTATTTGGATTTCGAGCGCATTTCATGACCAATATTTGCCTGGCTTTGTCTTCATTTCATTGATGCGATCAATACATAGATGATTGAGTCCCAAAATTGATTATGGTTTTTTTTTTTTCGTATGGCCGACTTGCATACGCTCAAAGCCAACATAATGGGCGTTTAAAACCTCGCCACATACCCACAAATATGCACGAGTATCCATGTGTGTGAGTGTGCGCTTGTATGCGTGTGTCCAATCATTGTTGCATAAGTCTTATTAGACAAGATGCTGTGTGAATTGTGGCTTCGGCTGCGGCTCTGATCGAGTAAAAGTCTGTCAGCAACTGAACCTGAATTTGGCTTCAAAAGCAAGTTGTACACAAACACACAGGCACACACACACACACACACACGTACACTTTTTATGTAGATATACGTACATAAATGTGCGCTCAACTTGACCTATAAATTGATTTTTATGTTGCGCAGGTTCCACAATCTGTTTTGTTGCTTCGCTTTTGCTCTATTCGCCTATTCATGCCACTTTTAGTCACTTTATATTATTTTTTAATTTGTGTTTTTGAAAAATGTTCGAAATTCATTAAGTACAACACGTTTATGATTATTCGAAAACATGTATATGCGTTTTAAAAAATAGTTAAACCAGTTTGTTGCACCCTTTTTAAAAGTAAAAGTGTTGCCGACAAACAGTTCGAATCTGACATTGATTTAGGATTAGTTTCTTGTGAAGATTAGAATGAAGCCATAACACCTCATGTCAGCACACATTATTTCTATATCATACACAACCTGTTATGGCCTTCTAATTGTAGTATGTAGACGCATCTTATCTCTAGGCAACACACGTTTCTTTCATTCATTCTTCAGATTTTTCTTTTCACCCGCTGTAGAATTTGTTCAATAGCGCCCACAATTTTATAAGTATTGCATTTGCAAAATTGATTTCATATCAGCTATAACGTCGAAAGAAAAGATAGGCTTTGCCTCCCAGAACGTTCAGCTTCTCCAGCTTCAAAGTTATATGAGATATATAAGATATATGAGGTACGAGTATGTATTAGAATATGCCCGCTTGCGCTTTGATCGTATTAGATTTAGAGATAAATAGAATTTAACACAAATAGTATAGCATATTTTTGTAGCTGTTTCTTGTTCTTCTAACCAAATGAACTTTTCCTCTCTTAATCTATTTATAAGCTAGCGGGAATCACACAATGTGAGTTTGTTTGTCTGGGTTCAAGCCATGCCGCAGGAGCATGATATCGAAGTTATTCGAGTTATTCGAGTTAATTAAACGTTGCTGGGATCCCTTATCCAAAACCTTATAGCAGTTATTTCAGTTAAACTATTTTTCTTTGCCGATTTTCTTTGCTGTGAACTCCATAGTTTATTTTACATTGTGTGCTTACTGTTGTTGCAATAAAAAAATTTGCTGCCTCACGGCAGATGACACATGGGGGGACATTTGTGCTTATATAAGCAGCGGGCACCTCTGCGATTGCCAAGCACCACAAAAAATAAATCAAATTAAGCATAAAAAATAATAACGAAATAAAAAAGCAGAAAATAATCACACATGTATGGGTGTGTAATTTATAGATAGTTGGGGAAAAAAAAAGAGCTGGTCAGTTACGGTCCAGTTGGCTTCGCGGGGAAGCCAAGAGCATATGCGGTAAAAATTTTAAGTGTTACTTCATCGCTTATCAGAGGGCCGCCCATCCTCAGCGCCTGAGCTCGCGCTCTTTCTCTCTCTCCGCCTTCAAAATCAAACCTCGTCGCGTTTCTGCTATTTTGTTTTTCCTATTGCAGGGTCTCAGGCCCAGCAGCTCAGCCAGCTTGATTTAATTAATTGCCAACATGTATGAAGTGCTAATGAAATTTTGTTTGATTTTTTGAATTTCGGGCTTGCTACTTTTAAGATTATTGCTGATGCTGTCCAAGTTTTGGCATTTTGTTGATAATTTAATTGCTTTGTGACGAACTAACTGACAGATATATAATGTATGTATATACCAACACACATGTGTACATATTTTCAAACAAGTGTTTAGATATGTTAATAATACAGACGGGTTTGTTTTGTTTTTTTCTTCAGTTTTTGGGTTAAGTTGTGCAAAAATAAACCAAAAATGCAGCACCCAATGCTTTTTAGGCATTGCGGCAACTGTCAAATAAATTCCATTTGATTAATTGCCCATGGTTGGGGAGAGGGAGAGGGGAGGCGGGGAGGAGTGAAAATTAAAATTTTTAATTAAGGTGTGCAATTGTGCATAAGCTTCACAAATGAAAACAATATTTTGTTGTGAATAATTGGGGTGCTAATACGTATAGCAAAGGTAGTGTCTGTCTTTGTTCATCAACAATTAAACTGAATGGCTTTAAACCAAACAGCCATGTGTATTATCAATGTTTTTAAACATAGTGTGCCAACCATCGCAATTGCTAAAGGGGAAATATTCGCTATAATTGGCTCTGCGAGCTATTACAAGATGTTTACACCGTATTCGTACATGATACTTGAGGTTCTATTATTTTTTTAATGATATATTAATGAGGGATTCAGGATATGACTGCAGCATTAGATATATATTATTACTAGTACTAGCAAAATAAAAATTGATTGATAATTATTAAATTAATAGGCCCGTCGTTGATAATTAATAAATAAATAGGTCCGTCATATTTATTTCTGGTCGACGCAACAATCAACTCGAATTTGCTTAGCATTCACAATTCATTTTCAAGTATTCAGTAGAATACTGTTTGAAATCATAGGACATGTTCGAATTGAATAGTTTTTCAATTTTATTATTTTATCCGAAAAAGAAAGCAGAATTTCATTTACCTAAGTTGCATGCTCTACTGACTATTGTTATTATTATTGTTGCTTTTTATTCTGCTTATTGCCATCTTTTCGAGCAAGCTGTTAAGCTGTGGGAAAATAAATATTGGCATTTCCCGTATGAACCATATGAAATAATAATCCGATTAATCCACAATTCATATACGAATGTTATGCAGATACTTGTAATGGTTGTACTAAGCCAACTAATTGACAAATAATGCAAAAATTTCAACTACTTGTATGTTATGTTTTTCACTTGTAAATACGAAGTTCTTGGGATAGGTAAAAAAAAGCAGCAAATTGGACAGATCTGTTGATTTGAACAACAACAGTGTTCCCACTGCAACACATTAGCAGCACAATCTGTCGCAATCGAATCGTTTGTGTTGTCGACTTGAAAAAAAAGAAACAGCGACTAAGCATTGTCCATTTTCCGATGTCTTAGTCATTGCTTTAGGGCTACGACCCATTGGCCTATTCAGTATTCGGTATTTAGCATTCAGTATTCATTGGGTCAGCTGCTTGGGAGTCGAACATAAGTGGTTGTGTCGCCACCTGAATGCGGTTGAAGCAGTCAAACAATGATGATGATGAATGACAATCAGCGATGATTGACACAGTAAATTTTTACTCATTTGTTGGCGGCAGCGACTGTGACTGCGACTTCGCTGCGGCTGAGGCTGCGGTGGCTTCTGCAACTAAAGGCGTTTATGGCGCATAATGAAGCGCTAAAATGTAACGCGCAACAGCAACAATAACAACAACAACAACAGCACTAAAAATACTAGCAACACCAACAACAATTACAAATACCTTTTTATGCTGCCTGCTGCTGACGGAAGCACTTTTGTGGGTTTTTGGAAAGCATTGACCAGCACTCGGTTTGGTGGTCTGTGTCTGCGATCTGCCTCTCTATGTCTGCATCTGCGTTTGTGTCTGCGTTTGTGTCTGCGTTTGTGACTGCGTTTGTGTCTGCGCGTGTGAACCAGCGCCAAAGAAAGCGAAAAAAGGGTCAAGCGGTGCGGTTCGGAGGCTTTTGGCTTTTGGCTAAGATGCTGCCGCTTACGCAAACAAATGCCGCTTTGTGTTTGCATGTGTGTGAGTGCCTGTGTCTGGTTTATGTAACACCAACACATATAACACATTTTTAGACACACTCACACGTTTGGACCAATCCAATTTGCTGTATTTCAGGCCACATCTAAACAACTATTTGTCGGAAATGTGTGTTAATTGAATGTGGCTAAAAAGTTTGGCCTTTGATTTGTGTTAAAATTAAGATATAAATTAAATTTTTCAACAACAATTAAATGCTATAATCGTGTATTTAGGGTTTACAAATTGTTTTCTGTTTTTTCTTCTATAAAGAAATACGATTAAATTATTAAATAAAATATGTCAAGGTATTTTCTTTCCTATATGCCGTTCACTCAGTTTTTAAGAGCGTTATAGAGATAATCAAGAATTGAAAGTCATTATTCTCTTAGATTATATTCATTTCACATAATAGTGCAATTTTTAAAGAACAAGAATCAATAGGCCCTCAGAATGTTTTACTCATACTTTAAGGTTCTTACAATTGGACTCTTTCTCCACAGAAAGATAGATATAAGAAAGAACATCCAGCTCTACAGTTCTCGCCAGAAATGTAAATACAAAACTCTAGATACAGGTACTGCAGGCACCACTGCAGCTTGGGGGCAAATATAAAATAGATTCTCGTGCAACATATCTTAGGATGAACCGACGAGGATGAAGTTGACTTCTGTGTTGTAATAAAAAGTTGAATTATTTGGGTAGATTCAAATTAAATTTCTCACATTTTACAGACTATTCCAATAGAGTTTTGAGTTTTACGAAGACATTCAACATTGAATGACAGAAGTTGGAAGGCGTATTAAGACAGAAAACGAAGTCTAACATATACATATACATATACATATACATATACATATACATATACATATACATATACATATACATACATACAGAGTTCGGGCAAAACTGATCTGTCGATATTCAAGGGCGTTGGCAGCTTTTTCCAAAGGGGGGCCAAACAATTTAAATTTCGATTAAATAATGCACGAAGCGTTCAAATAGAACTTATGCATACGATCAATAGAAGAATTTAATGAAGTCCAACTCAGTTCCATTTTAAGGTGAAATAGTGCGCCATAATAATGAATGTTTGGTCGACTTCATGTTGCGAAATATTTTGCCTACGCCCTTGGCGATATTCTGAGGCAAGTGGCCGGCCGCTAACAAATTTGAAGGCATTAATAGCATCAGCATGAGTTGCTGGAATCAATGGCATATACATACGTTGCAAAATGGTGTGTATATGTTCTGCATGTGTGTGAGTGTATATCTTAACCAATGAACATTTGGTGGAATTTGTGTTTTGTTGGTGGATAAGCGCTACTCACTCCCCCCTATTCTCGTTCAGTTGGCCAAGTTGGCATTCAATCCTGGCCAAAGCAAAGCTTACAAGTGTCTTTAATATACTCGTATTGTATGTTTGTGCCAGTGGCTTAGTGTGTGTGTGTGTGTGCGTGTGCGTGTGTGTGTGTTGTATTATAATTTAATGTATGCATTAGTCGCTTATTTTAAATACCGGTTTATTTATTTGCGAGCCGCTTGAAATATTCAAACTGTTCGTTCATTTTCGAACGTTTGTCTAAAGTTCAACAAACTGCGCTCAGGCGCGAACAAATCTTTAATTGTGACTTTGGCTTACAGAATATACAGTATGGTCATTGTTATAGATGCTGCTGTTGTTGTTTTTGTTGTTGCTGCTGTAGCTGTAGCTGCCACCCAGGGTGTTGTCATTGGGGTGCTAGTCGCGTATTTATTGCAGATGTTCCTCAAATTTATTGCATTTAGTTCTAAAAATGCGCACTTTCGTTTACTGAGCTGCAAAATAAATAACAATTTTGTGTTTTCGGCTTGCCATTTAACGGGCGTGTATTGGAATTTGTCTAAGCAGTTTGTAAACAAACAGGCTTTTTGGCTTTAATTTTCTGAATATATATATATATATATTATGTGCAAATTCTTGTGTACAAAACAATTTCGAAGCGTTGCGAGCAAATGTGCCGAGCATATCAAAAATGCTCATTATCGAAATACTTATCATACGGATTTTATGCATAAACGTGTGGGGCGACTCATTATTCAGTGCTCCACAAACTGGCGAAAACAAAAAACAACAACAACAAAACTATAAACAACATTTGGCAAACATGACTCACAAACTGTGTGTGCGTGTGTGGGTAAAGCAAGCGGTGGTGGCTGTCAAACTGTAAGTCGTAATTACTGTGCGGATAACATGACTTGCGATTTGGTGGGCTAAGCCTTTAAACGCGTACATACGCGACTACCACGCGTCAACAACAATACGCACAAGTGGCCGTAATCCAGCGGACAAGTTCGTGTCTTAAGTCTTTTGTTTGTAGCTAAGCCGATCTGGATTTGTTGTTTAAATAGCAGTAGCTGGACTGTAGCTGGCATTTGCGCGACATTAAATATAAATTGAATTGTACAATATGCTTGTGATTGGCCTAAAAAAACGTGCACGGGTCACAGCCATTACTGTTTATGCTTTGAAATAACATTCTTCTCATGCTAAAATTTCTTAATTGGCGAAAACATTTTTTCGTTTCAAATCAAAAGACTATTCAAGACTAGACCTCCACGATTCTCATGGTACTTGATTTTTGCCAGTTTAAGCGCAGCATTGTTTATTACTTTGACGTATTAAGTTGTTTTTTGTCGTTATATTTATATAAACGCCCATCTCCGCGCTTTTAAGCCAAAAAAAAAAAAAAACACTTTATGAACGCTATTCTCGTTTTTAATTTTGTTTTCAGATTTTGTTAAGGCTTCGAATGCAAACAGGAATATTTTAAAAATGACTTTATTTAGATTCTATGTGAGCAAAAATTGTATTTGAAAGCTTGGGAGCAATATATCGCTTATTGAAATATATGAGTCTTCTCTTTGATGGGCACAGAAAATATGTCAAGGTACATAGAAACGATATGATTTAAGATGGGTTAAAAAAAAACAGTTTTTTTTATTTAAATATGAAAACCAAGCTCTATATTTGTATTTATGCTTAATAGTGTTGCATCTCTCGTGTAATCTACTGGAATCGCGATGTCGTATCGATGTTTCGTGTATTCACTATTAATTACTATCTGTTGTAATATGATATCGATAATATCGATGAATAAGTATCGATGTGCATTGAAGTTCAGTTTGAGAATTCAAAAAAACAATATTATACATACATATATACAATAGAGCAATAGCAAGATACAAGTATCTGTAAACTTAGTTATTTACTAACCTCACAGCTCCGCTTGCGTTTCTTATAGTAGTAGTACATACTTATAAAATGCCAGCTAAGATGTGGAATGGAAATTAAGTTTATTGTACCGCTTTGTTAGTTCTGGCCGAATTTATTCAACATTTATCATAATGGCTTTTCAAGGACCAATAATTGCACCTCTAATTATAATTTAATCGTTTTATCTTCCCATAGTCACCCTGGCCATTTCTGAAATTAATTCTGTAGAGTTACTTAGGAATTTGGTGTGTTATGTGCAATCAACACTTCCGCTCTAAGCCAAAATGCTCAATGAGTTTCCATAGTAAGCTGCGAAATTACTTCCGTGCGTTCGGTCTTGGGCTCGAGCAAAAAGAAATAGCGCAAAAATTTGCCGAATAATGACAAAACAAGTTTCTATTATAATTTGCTGAGTATGGTATTTCGTCTGTCCATTGATCTTGGCATGCTCGATTTGGCCCGATTTGTTGATGCCTGCCTGAGCGCTTACAATTCTAATATATAGTACTTATCTATTTGTTATTTTCTACTATTTACTATTTACTACTCACAACGTACTACTTACGACTATGGCATGCACATGTTTATGTTCGTTGTTGAAGTGCAGGCGAGAAAAACAAAGGCAGATAATTAAATTTAATTACGCGCTGCGTTACAATTTAGTAGCCGTTACTGCAATTTAATGCCTACAATGCCTGTATATTATTGTAGACTTAATGCGGTCGACCTGCCACGCACCTCCTCACCTCACCTCACCTAAACTCAACTCACCCCATTCTACTCAGGTGTCGGTCCGAGTTTGACAACCGGTTGTAGTAGTCGCTAGTAATTTTCCTTAATCAAATAGTTTAAAATATGTGAGATTAAAGCAGAAAAATGCAAAAGTGCAAATGGCTAGAAATGAAATGAATAAATAAAATATTAAATCAGTATTTTCCCCCTCCAACGTCACAGCTGGTTTCTAGAATTGCGCAACTCGCTTCCTCTGGGTCAACAATTTTGAGAGTGTGGCGTGTCGAGGGAAAAGCGAGTGTGAGCCACTAAATTGCAAGAAAAGGTCGCGCCGGAAATGCTTTTATCAAATTTTCTCGTTTTAATTTCAAATTCAATTAAGCGACATGAAGAAGGCCAGACATGCGTAGCAGACGTAATAACCGCCACCACAGTCGCGACCATACAGACTCGTTAAAGAGAAAATCTCTAGGAGAGCGAATCTTAATTAGATGCAATCATGCAACCAACATCAAATTGGCCGGCTTGGACTTACCTTGTCTCACCTGTGCCTCTGCCATGGTGACAAGCTCTTCTATTGCATCACCGGCACTTTTGGCTCAGCCCTAAGGTAAAATGGTGGGCACGTGTCTGGGGGTCGCGGTGCGTCAACAGTGCGTATGCGTCATATCCCAAACACTTGCTGCTAAATATGCAAAATATGGTTGTTAAAAAGGTCCACTCAACTTTGGATTTCCATTTTCGACTTTCTGCCAATTTGTTGGCCACCTTTGCACCGGCCGATGAAATATTAAATATTTCCATAGCGCAGCAATAACAACCACAACCACAATTGTTTACATCGAGTATGGGTGTAGTTTTCCGCCATCAAGTGCGTCACGAGAAATGCCAACAAACAACAACTAGTTGACGTTGTCGTTGTCGCAGTCGTTCTATAACCAGTAATTAAGTATATGCCGCACCCACCCCCGCTCCCAACCCTCACTAAGCTAAGACTTTGGTTAGTTAATAGCAGACACTGTTTATTAATGAAGCAAGTAAACGGCATGACTTGGCTCAAATGCTCGATCAGCTCTCGGCAACAGTCTGCCCGCATGAAGATTTCAATGGGAAGAAGAGAGGCAGGGTCCAATGCGCATTGTTTCTGTTGCTGAACGAACATTTCCTCTTGTGCTGTTGACACGATGCTTTGCGGTGCTGATGGATTTCCCCTGACAGACAGTGACGCCGCTATCTTTCCAAACATATGCCAAAGCATCGCGCCGATTCTGAGCCAGACATTAAACTATAAAGAAATGTAATGTAAAATTAATTTATGGATATGGGCCCCAAACGAATGATCGTTCTATTTGTTGCTGCTCCCTAAATTTATTAAGATTACAATATTGATATAGAACATGAAAGATAAGAAAGCATCAAACATAAATAAACAATAAAGTCAGATTAGATTTGTCACTTTTCGAGCTATGCCCTGACAAATAGTCAAAAGTGGTAAGAGAAGTCTAACAAAGTTAATAAATAGTAAGTAGAGGACATAACTGAAATCTAATTAAGAGTGAATCAGATTAGTTGAGGAGCAAAAAGAGAGAAAGGAAAATCTCCAACCCGATCGGGTAAAATTTGAGTGATAGGTTTGCGTAATTTTAAGAACAAAATCTGAACTCACAGTATTTATTACATGTTCATGCTAGTATTCGAATTCTTCAAATAACCATTCTTTCTCGATGAATAGATTTATTCAGGCATTTTTTTTCCTGCGAGCCATGTCATATCGCGGCACTCATCGGACTGACACTTTCCTCCCATCTCATCATCTAAAATATTGATTATCGCGGCACTCATCGGACCGACACTTTCCTCCCATCTCATCATCTAAAATGTTGATTGCCGTTCTAAATGAGACACCTTTGTCCTCAGCAGCTTGACATACTTTAATTCGGCGGTTATTGAGAATCATGTCCTCTTTCCTCGTTAAGCTCATTAAGTCTATTTCGCACAGTTGTCATAGAAAAAAACTTCTGCTCATGCTCATGCAAAAAAAAAAAAAAAATGGAATTACAGATCGACAATTCTAGAAGCATTCAATTTGCAATTTTAATAAACAAAACCGTACCAATGAGAAATAGAGTTAGGAAATGTTTTTCCTTTTTTCTTAAATTAGGACTGTCTCTTTGGATAACAAATTCCCCTTTTTATTTCATAAAAAAGGGCTTACATTCCCAAATAAATACAAAAATAATTTCATAACAGTTCGCAATAATGTAGAGCCAGGATGTGTGCAGATGATTTTTAGTCTGAAAACAATACAAGTAATCCATATTTTTCTGCTTTTACTTTCAAGGTATTCAATATTTAATTCATTTTTAATTTAATTTTACTTTTATTATCTCTTTTTAAAGTAAGCCTTTAGTAAAAGTCAAAGCGATAGTTTGAGAACTTTACTTTAGCTTCTATATATTTTTAAGATATACATATGTATTATTATAATGACAGCATTCTGATCTCTCAGCATCTTATACTCCCCTAATTTTTTCTGTTCATCGTTACTGTAATTGGCAGTGAAATGTTGCTGCATTAATTGCTGCGATCTTATTATTTATGATGCAATTAACACAGCTCGTTTATACTTATTTTGTGTTTGTGCAATAATATTCAATTATTTATTTTTCCACTATTCATTCATGGTGTTGATATTTCTAGAACCCGTCGGTTATGTTTGTGGCATCTGCGTCATCGACATGCTGATTGTTCAGTTTGTTCTACGTGTATATGTTCGGCAGCAATAACTTCAATGATAACTGCGACAACAGCATCAGTATCAACAACAACAACAGCAACAACAAGTATATACTACAGTTGAAAACTGAATCCATTGCAACAGCAGCACAGTTTTTGTTGTACAAGCGGCCAGTTGCGCCAGTTTGTTTATTTTTGCGATTTTTTCAATATTATTTTTGTGGTACAGCGAGCGATTAGCGCAGCATAGAAATCAACGAAAACTGGCGCACAAATATTAGACAAAATCAAGTGCCGGCTCAGTGGCTCTGAGCGGCTGTTTTGGCTCCATACGGAAATTCGCTTAGAATGTTGTTTAGCGCTTGGTTTTCTTTCCGCGCCAGCCTGAAGCCAGTTTGCTTTTCGTTTTTCCCGAGTATTGTTGTTGTTGTTTTTTATTTTTGGTGGAACGGCCTATTGCACAAATGGCGACGGAGCGAGCTGATGAGGACAGTGAGAGAGAGAGAGAGAGAGAGAGAGAGAGAGAGAGAGCGAGCGCGCATTTTAATTAAAAGCGCATTTAACGGCAACACTGCCGACCCAGGCTGGTCATTATATTGTCCGCATCCGCCCCACTGCTGCTGCTGCTGCTGCTTTGAACCTCTCTGGCAGTAAATTGATGAATTTGACTGATTGTTGTGCCGTGTTGTAATCTGTTTGGGGGCTTGATTTGTAAAAGTGTGTTTATATTGATTTGACATCTGAACTGTGAGTATTGGCAACAAGTATTAGGCCCGCTTGTCTAGTCAAGGTTGATTGAGCGCCGCAGCAAGCGGCTGCAATTTGGCATAAAAATGTGATTTTGCAATAAAACTCATATACACTTTTAGCATTGTGTTGTAATTTTGATTATCATTTAATGTTTTCTTGTGTACGCTTCATTTACTTGCAGGAGTACCTCACACTATTCTATGATGGCTGGCGGGATCTTATGGACAATAAATCAGATCCGCGCACACGCGACTACCCGCTCATGAGTTCACCATTCCCAACGATAGCCATCAGCTTGACATACGCGTACTTTGTAAAGGTGAGTGGGAAAGAGGGAAGAGGGGGACACCGCAACGCCAATTGCGTTTAATCGTTTGCTGCTGGAAGGGGAAATCCCACAATTTACGCTGCTGTTATGATTATTAAATGTCTGCCACTTGAGGCAGCCACAAGTTAGCAATTAAGATCCATTTACTTATTTCCGGTTCTAGCTATATAGTATGTGCATGCCGGATGCATTTCTCAACGCCTAAGTGGACAAGCTGCCGATCCTGGCATGCTCAAAACTAGTTTGCTCGCTTCCCAATTTTATGGAAGCAAAGAGTTCAGGGCCAATCACACACACACACACACACACACACACACACACACACACACACACACACACACACACAAATACAGGCACACAGGCAATTAGTTGGTATGTTGAAATGCTGGCCTGTTGTAAAAATTGATCAAGGCGAGTCAAGATTATGCAAAACCGAAATCAAAATCAAACCAAAACGATTTCTATTTAGGTCTCAGCTTTGCATTGGCCCTCATTTTATTTTCTGTCTTTTTTTTAATTTTTCAACATACACGTAGAGGCTGGCATTTAACTTACTTTCACATAACTGCCAAAACCACAAATACATAAATGTACGCGTTCAGCGGGCGACCAAACAAAAGACTTAGGCAACGAACTTGTCACAAAACCCACCTAGACAAACCGGGAAAATGGGCAAAGGCCCGGTGGATTTGACAAAATGCTGCAGCGCTCTTTTCTTTTGTTTGATTATGTTAAATGGTCAACGGTAAATGAAATTAGTGCGAAGCTGTAGCTGCAAGTACCGTCCGGCTGCGTCCAGTAGAAGCGGAAAAAAACAACAAACAGTTAACACACTTTGTACGTAAAGAAGCTAATAAATAAATACATTTGAGTAGCAGGCGAAGACAATGGCAGATTTTGGTTAATTCAATAAACCATGATCATTGCGGATCGACTGAGACCTAATTAGTAAAAGCTACTGATTTTCAGAAAATTTGTAATATAATATTTTTTATTTGTTAAACGTGAAAAGCTAACTCCGTTGCAAAAGAACTGTCAACAATTGCGAGATGAGGTAAGCAGCTAATGACTATTTTAGGAGACTGTACCAGGCCCTTTATGGTAGACGATTTCAACTAGAACTATTAAAGTATATTGTCTGCTTGATTATTGAAGGTCATTCAGGCAGAAAGTCCAGCAATAAATTACTCTTAAATGACAAAAAATTTAGAATTTCCAGCCACATGTGATTACATCATGAAAAGATGTTATTCTGGTTCAATAAACGACTTTGTCAAGTTACCTTAAAAAGTAACTCTTTTATTGGATCTAGAAATTGTATTTGATTGTCCGAAGCCAAATACCAATGCTGATGTGGTGACATTTAGCTGCATCTTTAGAATTAACAAATAACACCTCCACAAGGCGGCATTTTAGGGTAGACATCATATGAAAAGATCAGAAATAATGTGCCTTTGTATCTACAAGATACTCGTTTAGTTGATTTTTGTGTCCGTTCGGTACATGTATAATTATATTATATTGTTTTGCTGCTTGTTGTTTCACCAGCATCGACTTAGATGGAAATTGTATTTGATTGTCCGAAGCCAAATACCAATGCTGATGCGGTGACATTTAGCTGCATCTTTAGAATTAACAAATAACACCTCCACAAGCCGGCATTTTAGGGTAGACATCATATGAAAAGATCAGAAATAATGTGCCTTTGTATCTGCAAGATACTCGTTTAGTTGATTTTTGTGTCCGTTCGGTACATGTATAATTATATTATATTGTTTTGCTGATTGTTGTTTCAACAGCATCGACTTAGATGGACCGTAAATTATATTCAACATTGGATTAACAAATTCGTACGTTCCTTTCAAAATTCACAAGCGATTGCTACTTATTATTATTGTTGATATTTTAAACTTGTATTTGGTTCACTTAAAATGATTGTGATCATGACACAGCGGACTGCGTAGGAAGAGTTACCTGTGCTCTTAGCTTTGACGAATTTCTAAATACGGTTCTGTTTCTAAACAGTTTTTAATATTCCTCAGCTTATTTGTTAAATTGAACCAATTGTTATATGTTATTTATTAATAATACAAGTATATGTATTTGCGATTTACTTTTCATTCCACTGGCCATTAAGGTTAGCAGAATTTATAATTATTGCTTCATTGGTGTCTGAGCTTGAAAACTTGTCAAGCATGGTGACGGCTTCATTTCTAATGTCCGTCTTGAGTTGTGCAACAATTATTAATTACTTGGCTTAAAAAAGTGTTTATAATTGCAGCCTTTTGTTATGTTTTGACCCAGATGGTTATACTAATATGCGCAATACCTCAAGAACTTGTTGCGCGAAACACGAAACAAATTACACATAAGCCACTCAAATATATTTTTAATTGCGCACAATGTAAGGAATTAGCAATAAAATTAAAACAGCGTTAAATTGCAGGCCCACTCACAAAAAGAGATAAAAAGAAAAAACAAACGACCATAAAGATTTGCAAATTGCAATCCAGCTTAAATAAATTATATTCTATAAAATATTTCACGCTGCAAAAGCGAGTTTGGAGCGCCGAATAATTTGTTAACTTACTTTTTGAAATTGAAAATATGCTTTTGTTTTGTCTGCAGGTATTAGGCCCCAAGCTCATGGAAAACAGAAAGCCCTTCGAGCTCCGCAAAGTGCTGATCGTCTATAATGCGGCGCAGGTGGTTTTCAGTGCGTGGCTTTTCTATGAGGTAAGTGATTAAGGCGTCCAAGGCCAAGCTGCTGATCAATGCTCGATTAATGCTTCTCTTTCCTCTCCCCCTCACTCTCCCAGTCCTGCATAGGAGGCTGGCTGAATGGCTATAGTCTGAGATGCGAGCCCGTCGACTACTCCTATTCGCCAAAAGCGCTGCGAGTGAGTATATAGTATGCTATATACAACTACATACATATATACCCGTGTATTGTAAACAGAGGCATGGGGTTCAGGCATATAGCGTAGCAAGCAGATGCTGGCAAAAGGCAAATATTTTTGCGACTGTGCCAGATTTTATGTAAGCAACCAGTTCTGCACAAAGCTGCGACAGGTTCTTATGGTAATTAGCTAGCTAGCTCGCCGGCTAGCTAGCAGATCGCCAAATCGGCCGATTGGAGAACCTGAAGCTGTTCCCGAGCGTATGCGTCACGTGTTTTAAGGCGTAAACCTGGCTAGCCGAAGAATTAGGTGAATGACTAAAAGAAAGTGGCAGAGGGCTAGAAAGCCAGCAGACTTTAGATTTGTACTCGTGTATGCCATAGTGGACCTAGACCCAGAACTTTGGTAGCACAGCAAACAGTTTGACGACACAACAAAAACGAAGCAAAATTTGCCTTGCTGCGTCCGATGTGCGAATTTGCCGGCAAATATTTAAGCCACGTTACCGGATTCGCATGCAAATGACAAATTGTGAATAGTGAGAATATTTGAGTAGAGTTTAAATTAAAATTAATAATTGAGGCCATTGGGTACTGTGGAACTTTGGAAAAACAACATGAACTCTGTTTAAGCTTAGTTTTTCAATACAACCCTAATAGCTAAGAGATATCTTAAAACAATACAAAATCAGTAGAAAATATTTAGTAATACTTAATACTTATAGTATTGTCGAAAGACAACTTTGGTATTAAGTTTATAGAAAAACTGGTGAAGCCCAAAAAAAAAGAAAAAAATGGAGATGTTCAATCTATAACGATTTGTATAGCCCCGATTTAATTATAATTTATGTAGATATCTGAATTCTCTCTCCCCTATTTTGACAATTGGCTTTTTAGGATACTGATCCTTAAAGGGCTTTTGCTTAAATTACTTGCCTTTTCTTGTCTTTATTCCAATTATTTTGTAATAACATACGTACTTTTTATTATGAGTTTTTATTAATTATTTATTAACTTTTATGACACTCAATCTTAAAACTTGAACTTATACTGATTTCTTACATTTTACTTAAAATGAACTTAGCTAAGGCCTCGTAGCTGCGCTGCCAGAGACGCCGGCAGCGGAGCGGCCGCATTATGTATTTTACTTATGTATTTGTACTCAGCGCTGTTGGCAGCGAGAGCGCGAGGGAGAATGTTATGTGCACTTGAGGTGGCTGACACTAGTTGCACTGACGCTGCACTTATGTCGCCCAATGCATGTGCGATCATATTACATCGCGTCCGAATTATGCTTGGCTTTTTGAATTAATTTATTCACTGCAATAAAGTGTTACAGTGTATGTTCTTAAGAGTGCACTGCGTACAGTGTGTACTCCTTATGTATGCACACTACATCTCCCTCCTTTTGAAAAATAACGTAATATTATGAAGTTATTTTCTAAATTATTTATCTATTAATTTCATGTATATCTAGTTATGAAATATGTTTATATCTTTATGATTCGTTTCTTATTAATCTATTTGTTTTGTTTGTTTAATAATGTTTTTAAAGGGAAAATTGATATATGTATGTATATACTTATTTGTATGTATAAATTTTGTTTTTTTTTTTTTATCTTATTTTTATTTTATTTTATTATTTTTTTTTTATATGTATATGTATATATATATATTTTTTTTTCTATTATTATTTTTTTTTTCGATGGAATCATAGAAAATTGATGTATATTTTTTTTTGTATTTATTGATATTTATATATATGTATTTATGCTTGTGTATGGCCATACTTCAAGTTACGAATTAAAAATCTTTAACCTATCCTTATGTACTGTTTGTTTTTTGTCTTTATTATTTGATATTATTATGTTATTATTTTCTTCTACTTTTTCTACCTTATATGGTCCTGTATATTTAAAATCTAGCTTGTGACCTGTTTCATTTTTCAATAGAACCTGGTCTCCTATTTTTAACTTCAGATCTAAACTATTCTTGTCATAACTAATTTTCTGTTTATGTTTATTTGACTCTAGCATTAATCTTGCTCTTTTCAAAGCTTGTTCTATCCTAAACTTAGATTCCTTAGCATAATCTTCTATATTGTAAAGTGGTTCTATTCTATCTATGCTATTGAAATACTCTGGTAAATTTGAGGTTCTACCAAAAACTAGCTCATATGGACAGTAATCATGTGCCATTGAGGGTGTAGTATTAAAAGAATATACGAAGTACTGTAACCACACATCCCAATCTGATTTGTCGACTGAGATGTATGACCTGATGAACTCATTAAATGTTCTGTGGCTTCGCTCCACGGTTCCTACAGTCTGGTGATGATGTGCAGTAGATGTTATGTTTTTAATATTTAGATTTTTACATAAATCTTCAATTATTGAATTCTTATACTCTGTTCCCATGTCCGTAATGAACGTCTTCATTGGACCGTACTTCAGAATAAAATGTTCAAATATAGCCTTGGCTACTGTCTTTGCACTTTTGTTCTCTATTGGTATGGCTACAAGGTATTTTGTTAAATCGCAGATTAAAGTTACTGCGTATTCATTTCCTTTTTCTGACCTAGGTAGTGGACCGATCGTATCCACAATTACCCTATCGAAAGCCTTTATTGGCGTATCTGTTATTATCAATGGGGCTCTGGTATGTTTAGTCGATTTCGACTTTTGACATTTTCGACATTTTTTTATATAATTTGTAATGTCTCTTGTTATATTTTTCCAGTAATAATGCCTTTTTATTTTTGCCATTGTTCTTGCTATACCCGTATGGCCTCCTTGTATTGGATCGTCATGGAATGTAAACAGTATTGCTTCTTTTTCTTTTTCTTTATTTATTTGGGTCACCGGCTTGAGTAGCGCTACTCTTAATGATTTCAATATTTTATTGCCCATTTCTTTAAAAGATTCTATTGAAGTTGTTTCAAAAATCTTTTCGCTCGGTGCCACTTTGAGTCGGCTGATATTAAGCACACCGGCTTGCCTTTCAAGCCTTTGGAAGAACTGACCTAAGTCGAGAATTCCATTGGAGTACATATCGCTAACATCAATTCTTGCTATGACTTTTTTTCCATGCTTTAGTAAACATGTTGAATCTGTCGTACGCAAGGTCACTACTTTTCGTACCTCGTCATTTATAATGACTTCGTATACGTTGGGCTTTGAAGCTTTATTTTTAGTTTGCTTATGCAAATCTACTTTGTCTTTCTCTGCGCAGAGATTTTTCTGTTTACTTTGATTTCTTGTAGTGACTTTTAGTATTTTGTTTCCTTTATGTATATCTTTTAAGTCTGTTATAGTTATTCTCGACAACGCATCTGCTATATGGTTGTCTTTTCCCTTGAGGTATTCAACTGTGAAATCATACTCCTCTAAGTCAAGTCTCATGCGCGTCAGTTTTGAGCTCGGGTTCGTCATTGAAAACAAGTAAGTTAAGGGCCTATGATCGGTTTTGACTGTGAAGTGTCTGCCATAAATATATGGTCGAAAATGGTTTATTGCCCAATGGATGGCTGCCAGTTCTTGCTCCGTTGTATTTTTGTTACTTTCCCCTTTTGTAAACGATCTTGATGCATACGCTACTGGCAGTTGTGTCCCATTATGATTTTGGGTCAGTACAGCTCCACAAGCTTGTTTACTCGCATCCGTCGTTATGCAAAATTCTTTGCTAAAATCTGGGTACTGCAACAACGTAGGCTTCATCAACTGGACTTTTAAATATTCGAATGCTTTTTGACATTCACCGGTCCACTCAAACTTAACATTCTTTCTACATAATCTTGTTATGTGCCGCGAATAATCGGCGAAATTTTTTATAAAACGTCTATAATAATTGCAGAATGCAACGAATCTTCTAGCGCTATCAGCGTCCGTTGGGACTGGGTACCTTTCTATGACATCATATTTCTTGCTGTCTGGCAAAATACCCTTATCAGTACACTTATGGCCCAAAAAGGTTACCTCGTGCCTGAAGAATGAGCACTTTTCGGGGTGCAATTTAAGGTTGTGTTTTCTACACAAATCAAAAACGCTTGTAAGATTCTTAATCATATGTTTTTCTGAACACCCGATGACAATCAGGTCATCCATATATAAGAATGCCTGAGTAGGTTCTATACCCGAAAATGCGATTGTCATCATTCTTTGAAATGAATTTGGTGCTATTTTTAAACCATATGGTAATCGCGTGAAGCGATAAGAGCCATTGCTCGTGGAAAAAGACGTTATGTTTCTGGAGCTTTCCTCAAGCTCTATCTGATGAAATCCTGACATCAGATCCAAACATGAGAAGTACTTAGCTCTACCCAATTGATCGAGAATATCATCAATTCTGGGCAACGGAAACTTGTCGGATAAGATTTTTTTATTGATCTGGCGATAGTTAATCACCAAACGCCATCTTTTACTATCAGAACCCGGCAATGACTTTTTTGGAACTATCAATAATGGGCTATTATATTCTGAGACTGACGGTTCTACTATTTTGTCTTTTATTAGCTTCTCGACTTGCTTGTCTACCTCTTCTTTTTGGCTATGTGGAATTCTATAGTTCTTAATATAAACTGGTTCATCATCTTTCATTCTTATCTTTTGTTTGTAGAAATTATTGGTTGATATCGATTCGGTTTCTATTCCGAATACGTCAATGTACTTGGTGCATATCTCCGTAAGAGCGTGTTCGAACTGTGGTGGGAAATTTTTACTTAGTTTGTCCAAGACCTCAATGTGACTGCTGTTCATATTTGTTTCTATTATTTCATAATCACTCAATGGTTCAAAATTTACTTCGTTTAACTGAATGATTGCATTTTTATCTGTGGTATTCAAAATTCGGACAAAAATATTTTTAGAGTCTGCAATGGAGTTCCCAATGTATACTCCGTTTTGAATTTCTTGATTTGGTATGAATATATACTTGCTTGTAGTATTTATGGAAATTTTTCGGGCGACTTCGGATCTTGCTGGCAAAATTGTGTAACTATTTTGAAGTGTATGATGTATTGGGATTTTTATTGAGTGATCAATATTATTAGGTCTCAGTATGAGCCAATCACTCTCCTGATTTAAGTCTATTTGACAATTATATTTCTTCATAAAATCTATACCTATTATTCCATTACATGGAAGCGGAAAGTCTGAATCTACTATATGAAAGTCATGAGGGATGGCATAGCATGTTGATAGGAGTTCTATCATTGCCGATCCTTTGGAATTGGTTGTTCCCTCACCTATACCGGACAATTGAGTAATATTATTATAATTGACGTTATCAAACGAGTCCGTATCTTCCTTTATTAAAGACACATCTGCACCTGTATCAACCAGCAATGTGTACAACTTATGTGTTGCTTCATTTTTTAGTGTAACATAAAGATTGAAATTAAGGTTTATTGCGTGAACCGTTTGTTCCACAGTTTTCTTTATCCCAAGGGTTTTTACTGGTTTTCCGACGTGGTTTGCACCAGTCGGACTTGGTTATAATTGCTGTTATTTCGTTGGTAGCCATTCTGGTAGTTTCTACCACCACGATGGTTATCTCCACCGCGATAGTTATTTCCACCGCGATAGTTATTTCCACCGCGATAGTTATTTCCACCACGATAGCTATTTCCAACGCGATGGTTATTATTACCTCTGGCTCTATGATTATTACTGAAGCGTCTGTCTATTTGCTGGTTTTTATAATACAAAATTGTATCTGTTCGTCCAGTTGCATCGGTACAACTATTGACAAACTTGGAGACAGCCTCATTCATATTGTTGAATTGGCCGGCCTCCATTACCAGCTTTACCCTGTCAATGTTACAATTCTTCGTCATTGATTTTACAGCATGTTGCGTACTGTATTTAGCGGCTATCTCCAATGAAAGTCCATCGTTTATGTATGCACTCTCTAGAGACTTTGTCAGTTTTTCTACCTCTTGGGTATACTGATTAGCCGTCTTGCTCTTCTGTTGAAGGTTCATCAGTTTGGCTGTAATAACCTCAACTGAGTCACCTTTTACAGTGGCAGAAAGTTTGCAAACAATTTCAGCAATTGAGTTCTCAGTGCTAATTAAATTGCGTGCGTTGCCTTTGAGCTTTGTTTTTATTAATTGGACTGCCGTTGACTCGTGTGTCTCTTTAATTGAGTCCACCAACTGCAACGCGTCCAAGAAGCTTCTCAAATTTTCGGCTTTGCCATCAAACTCCGGTATCAGAGATGACGCCGTTTTTAAGAATTGTATCTGTGTCTGCGACATTTTTCGCAACTGCGGGCTGTTTACTATTGCGTTGAGGCTGTCAGCCGGTTCGCTTCTTGCGGGGCTGTTATTGGGAGTAAGTCCGCTTTTGGAATCTTCTTCCGAAATTATGCTGACATATGCCGTATTAGGCGATTTTGACCTGGGACTTATAGACATTACTTCATCTCCGTCCACAGCTATATATGTCGCCGCGCTACTTATGACATTTGGCAAGTGTATATCCAAGCCATGTCTTTCCCTAACAGCGAGCAGCTGTTCTCTTAGACGTTTGACAACGTCTGAAGCCTGAGTCCAATGGAGATCCGTGAGCCTAGGTTTGTTTTCTAGGAATATCTCTCGGATCTCGTTATAATAATGCACCAATTTGATGGTGTGCTTATTCAATGTACCAATCTGTATTGGCCTATTTTGAGTGAGGCTTTTGTATGATTTATCAAATTCAGCTCTCAGCTCTTGCACTCTCCCGCATATAGCATTCCAGTCCATGTATTATGGATAATTTTGATGCTCAGCAAGATTTTTTTTTCATTGGACTCCTAGGTAATTAAGTTGAACACCCTTTCTTTTTTTTTACTTTTAATTTTTATGTTTTATTTATTATTTATTAATTTTTATTTATTTATGTTTCTTCTATTCTATTCCTATATTTCATAATTATTATTTACTGTTTAAATCTATTGTCCTGGTCATCTACCCATTGTGCATAGTGGTTGGTTCTACCTAGGTGTGGATTTCTTTCCACTCTTGGGCATACCTGATATTATAATTTTACATTGGTGAAAAATGTCCTTTTTTTATTTATATTTATTTATTAATAATTTTTTTTTGCTGCTGGCAGTAATCGCTGTATATTTTTTTATATTTTATCTAAGTCATTTGCCTTACTCAGAATTCTTTTTTTTTAGGCATTTATTGTGTAGCTTATACAGCTTAAAAAACAAATTCGCACTCATTAACACAACGATTACTACCAACAGGATATTTATCATTTCTACATCTACTTTCTGTGATTCCACCTTATTGACAATTCCTGCAGTGGAATCTACTACCTTAGTGTCTATCAAACCCATTTTGGGTATATTACTTATTTTATCGGTAACTATGCCACTTTTATATGGCTTATATATTTCTATCTGATCTATCTTACTTATACTATTGCTCCTCATTCATACTATTAAAAGATTGACAATTTTCCTGCCTATTTGTTCGTACAGCTTTACGGGCTGTACTTCTAATCGGGCAGAAAAGGTTCCGCTCAATTTTACAATTTTCCTTATTAATTATTTTACAATTTTCTTATTGGCTATTTTTTTTACAATTTTTCTTACATATATATATTTTAACTTAAATATGCATTACAAATTTTGCATTATAAGTTTTTATCTTTGCTTAATCATTAAATTTTCCTCTGGTGTCCCTTTTTGGGATTGTCGTCTTGTGGCGTCCGCATCAGCTGGACGTCGCCGGTGTGGCACGCTGATGCTCCCTCGTTGTCGCTGGTGGTGGTTTGCCTCCCGCACTTGTCGCTATTTGATGTGGTGTATTCCCGCATCAGCTGGGCGTCGCCGGTGTGGCACGCTGATGCTCCCTCGTTGGTGCAAGGGGCGGCCTGCCTCCCGCACTTACAGTTGTCGTCGGCGTTTTTCCAGCGGTGGTGCAAAAGGCGGTCCTATGCCTTTCACACTTACTGCTCCTAATTGCGTATCGTGCAGTGGCGGCACGTGTACTCGCAGTGTGGGGTGTGCAATGGTCCCTCGCAGTCCGTTGGGCAGCTTTTTGCGTTCCTTGGCAGTTGCTTGGGTGAAGGCGGTAAAATTATTTCACGTTTATTTATATTTTCAATACGAGTGGAGCGAGTTGCGGAGTCGGGTTTCGCATTTTTGCTTATTGACTTTAAATAGTCAAGTTCTGCCTGCAATTTTTGGGCCGTTGTCCACGCGGGTGGTGTTGCAGTTGAGAATAAAAGCCACTTTAAATGTGCTATTCTCTTATTAATTTTATTGTGCACACCTCCGCGTTTACCCATCACTCGCGCACTCTACTCACTCAGTATTTTTATTGTGTTGATGTCCATGCCAAGCTCCGTCTTCCGAATTTTAAAGTTGTCCTCCTGCCGTTATTATGGTCGTTTTTATGGTATATCAGCTCCTCTGTCCTTGGTCCTCCAGGACCACTATCACGGTCCTATGTAGGACACTGTCACGGTCGCCATGTAATAACATACGTACTTTTTATTATGAGTTTTTATTAATTATTTATTAACTTTTATGACACTCAATCTTAAAACTTGAACTTATACTGATTTCTTACATTTTACTTAAAATGAACTTAGCTAAGGCCTCGTAGCTGCGCTGCCAGAGACGCCGGCAGCGGAGCGGCCGCATTATGTATTTTACTTATGTATTTGTACTCAGCGCTGTTGGCAGCGAGAGCGCGAGGGAGAATGTTATGTGCACTTGAGGTGGCTGACACTAGTTGCACTGACGCTGCACTTATGTCGCCCAATGCATGCGCGATCATATTACATCGCGTCCGAATTATGCTTGGCTTTTTGAATTAATTTATTCACTGCAATAAAGTGTTACAGTGTATGTTCTTAAGAGTGCACTGCGTACAGTGTGTACTCCTTATGTATGCACACTACAATTTCCTTAAGGGGACAATCATTAAATCTGATAGTTATGCCTTGGCAATTTCAATGTTTATATTTTAAAAATTTAGATTTAGAAAATGTTGTGTTAGATATTGTGCATATATATATTTATTTTATCTGGTGCTTAGTAATGGACAAAATGAAATATTCTGAAGGGCAGGGCAAGGCAATATTGAAATGAACACTAATAAATGTCCAAATAAATGCTCTTTTTAGAGATGAACGGATGAGCTTTGGATTGGATTGTGCTCGGTAATTTGTTTTGGCATCTCTGCTGGACTTTAACGTTAGATATAAAACCAGTGGTGGATGCCATTTGTCCCGACTGGCTTGGGGATACTCTTTTTTAGTGAAAGCTTGTTTCTTAGTCTCAGCTTCGATTTTCTGTACAACAGCTCTGCCCATTTTTCCAAGATTATCTTTGATTATTATTTGAACTTATCAAAAATGTGGGGCTTCCAGATGAGATCCATATATTTTATTACGTGCACCACAGAACGGGCGAGAGTTTCCTCTCTTTAGAGCAAATCTTGCTTGAGAGGACTCTTCTGTATTGTCCTCATATTCGATCTGAGCAGCCACTTGTTGAAAGTATAGCTGATCTTAAAGCACTTCTTAGCCTTTGTTGGGGCATATAGATATAGCCAGGAATACCGTATCATCCACATAAGCTGCAACCACGAGGGATTCTTGTGAAATCACCGGCATATCTGAAGAGTACAGTAAATATATATGCTTTGATTTAAGGGGTCACCACATAATTTACCTTCCCATTGCTTAAGCTGCGGTCTTTTTTTTAAATATGCAGTATGATTCCAATCTGGGAATGTCCTAAATTCTTGTAATCATTTGTAGCCTTTAGTATATTTCAGTATCCGAATATTTATGCATATCATTATTGTATATCTTAGATCAGACTTTAACAAACATTCTTAATGACATTTTCCTCTCCTTCAACAGACTGCAGCGGGTTGCTGGTGGTATTATTTCTCCAAGTTCACTGAGTTCTTCGACACGTTCTTCTTTGTGATGCGCAAGCGCTACGACCAGGTGTCCACTCTGCATGTCATCCATCACGGTATCATGCCAGTGTCTGTGTGGTGGGGCGTGAAGTTCACACCAGGCGGTCATTCGACATTCTTCGGCTTCCTGAACACGTTCGTGCACATCTTCATGTACGCGTATTACATGCTGGCCGCCATGGGACCGAAGGTGCAGCGCTATCTGTGGTGGAAGAAATACCTGACGGTGTTGCAGATGATCCAGTTTGTGCTGGTCATGGTGCATTCGTTCCAGCTATTCTTCAAGAACGATTGCAACTATCCCATTGGCTTTGCCTACTTCATTGGAGCCCATGCAGTCATGTTCTACTTCCTGTTCTCCAACTTCTACAAGCGCGCCTATGTGAAGCGTGATGGCAAGGTGAGTTTTGAGTCAATCAGCTATATGTGCGAGTCGAAACTAAGACGAGCCTCTGTCGTTGTTCGTATTTGCAGGACAAGTCCGCTGTAAAGGCCAACGGGCATGCCAATGGCGCCATCAAGGCGCACAAGGATGGCGACGTTGCCCCGCGAAATGGCGAGATCAACGGCAATATCAACAAGTTTCAGAACACCTTCTCCAAGTTCACCACTGAGATGTGCAATCCTGCGCTTAACTCGAACTCGAACTCCAACTCGAACTCGAACACGACGCGACAGCGGGTGCTCGTGAATGCGGGCAACAAATGAAGCCGCCGCCAATCAGCCAACCAAGAATAAAACATAAATTAATTACACTTACAAAGTAAATTACCATAAATTACGCGTTAATTAAACATAAGCATAGGGAGTCCAAGCATAGTCCTAAGTTACAACAAGATTCAGAGAAGGAGGAGAGTATAGTAGAACAAACATGCATATTGTCATAGAAATCCAATTCATAGCAATGGTACGATTATGTTACATACTCGTCATATGCCTGCGGGAACTCCGTGCTGGCAATTTTGTACAGAGCACGTGTCCGCTTGCAAATTAGGGAGATGCCTATGAAAGTGTATGTACAAGTATATCTCTATGTGTGTACAAGTATGTCGTGCAGGTTAAGTTATATTTTTAAACGCCGTCAGGGCCATTCTGAGGATTTTAGTTGTATGTACCTACCATATACGCTCTAATTAGTACATGTATGTACGTATATCTACATAGATATGTATGTATAAACATACATATGTACTCAAAATGATATAGCATATATATATATATCTTGGCATAGATACCCGCTTTTTGTATACATATTTCTCTCTATTATTGTGTTTTTGGTAATGCAAGCGAAACATTTTTATACGTGTATATTATTATGTCTTTGGATTTTTTTTGAACAAAAGAGATGTGTTTTTTATTTTATAAATAAATGCGAGATTTGTAATTAGCCGGCATTTCAATTACTATAAAATCTAGACGCTTGATTATTTACAAACAAACTGGCATTTTTTAAATCAAAAATGGTTAAAAAGATGATGGTCGGACAAAAAGAGTTTTTCCTTTTATACATAAATGACAAGCTTTGCAGCCCATTATCCCCCATTAGAGATCAAATTTTACAAAACCGCTTTTTGGTGCCCAGTCATACTTCGAAAGGAAAATTGCCAAAGTGTTGGCTTTTTGTTGATCAACCATTTATTAGTCAGGACAAACGATTGGTTTTGGATTTTTTTCCAGGCGTCTTAAAAGGGTAAAATTGCTTTGATTGAAGTCTTTAAATAATTCATTAAACAATACGAGCTAAGAAGTTCTCTCCGTTTTAATATATGAAGGCAGCAACTTTACTCCTCCATCTATTTTGCATAGAAAAGCTCTAAGTCGTATCGTTGTTATGATATTTATTATTTTGAATTTTATAAATAAATATGGTTTATTATATATTTGTACAATTTGAGTGTTTTTAGTAAAAAGCTCACTTATGTTAAAACTCCAGTTTTAAGTCAACAATAAAATTGTTGTTGCTGGAATTGTGTTGAAGATAGGAGGTTAGCGAGTTTTTTTAATAATTAAAATTAGTTTTGTTTAATAATAATAAGATGGTTAGGGGGAGTTTTTAGTTTTGTATGTTTACGTCAAACTGACTCAAAGGCTTTAATTGTTTTTTTTTATACCCTGTACCCAAAGGGTGAAAGGGTATACCAGTTTTGTGCGACATAAGCATTTGTATGTAACAGACAGAAGGAAGCGTGGCAGACCTCCAAAAGTATATATATTATTGATCAGGATGACAAGCCGAGTCGATAGAGCCATGTCCGTTTATCTGTCCGTCCGTCTGTTCGTCTGTATGAACGCATGGATATCAGAGCTAGAACAACCAACCTTGGTATACAGATTCTCCTAAGACCGAGAAAGTACGAGTTTGAGTTTTTTTTTCGATGCACCCCCCGCTTCCCCGCTATTTGTGTTTTTTCCATAACTTCCATAATTTTGGAATTTTGTACTCAACTTTGCCAATACCTCCAGTTAGTGATTATGGGTCCGTAGGCCAAGTTTCATCATGATAGGTCAAGTATGAAGAAAGTTATAGCCATAAATAAAATACATATGTATTGAATATTTTGTATTTCATTTAATTAATGATTTTTTTTTTGGAAATTTTTTTTATTTACTTTTTTTTGTTGAGAGTACAGGGTATATTACTATCGGACTTGCTCGACTGTAGCGTTCTCTCTATATACTTTATGGGGTCGGAGATGCTTCCTTCTGCCTGTTACATACTTTGCACAAATCTAATATACCCTTTTTACCCTACGGGTACAGGGTATAACAGTAAGTTATTGAATATTATGCAGTTCCAATGACAGCGAACACATGTTTCTGTTGTTAAGAAACAAAGCATACTTTTAGGATCCAAATTCTGTGCAATTGCTTTGCTGAACAGATATGTGAGAAATTTGTACGAAATATACAAAAATTCTCAAAACACCACAGGAGAACCAATCAATACATACAGTTTAAAACAAAAATAGCTTAACAAATTATTATTATAGCTTTTCCCATTTCGGTTTGCTTGAAATTAAAATTTCACCGTAAATGGTTCGTAAGGTAAGAGCAAATTGTATTAATTAAGTTACTTCGAATTTATAGACTAAAATAAGAGTTGGAGTCGGTACAAACATATATTTGAAGCTTGAGTTATTAATAGTATATGGTATTGTGACTGCAAAACGACAGTGGTTTTACTGCATTCCTGATTTAATATCGTATAAAATAAATTGCTTACGCGCGCTGTGGGACCGGGATTCCATTAACTTAAGTAGTAATTTACCTTCAAAAATTGATATCAATATGTACTATTTACAAAACACTCCCAACTAATGCTGAAAGGATCGATGCGTTTCCTAATGGCACAAGAAATTATTCACAAAATTACGTACACATCTCAATATGTGAATGAAAAATATATATTCATTAATAATATTAAGATTTCCAAAGATCGGCGTTCGGCCAATTTTCTCTTGTTTCATAATCATAAGACTGAGAGTCGGAAATGGAATCGAACTGAATACTGTTCAGTATATAAAAATGTAAGTACACTTTTTTTTTGGTATGCAAGTTTTAAATACCCGACTAGTAGTTTTCAAGGGGAAAAATATTTCGCAATATGAAATCGACACACATTCATTAATATGGCGCACTACTTACCCTTAAAATGGAACTAAGTTGGATTTGTCGAAGTTTTTCAGTTGATTATGTGCATAAATTATTATATTAACGCATCGTATATTATTTAGTCTAAATTTTAATATTTGTTTTGACAATATGAGCATATTATTTAGGCGTAGCAGTTTAAAAATTTAAATTTTGAGTCTTTAAGGCAACGACGTGGTAGCACTGTCAAACAGCTGTTATGGTTATTCACAATAGAAGTGGCAGTGGTGGAATTATCGCGATATCAACAAACTAATTGATGTTGCTATTCAAGCCGTTACGAAAATCTAAATAGTAGATAAATTAAGTTTAAAAATTTGCATATTTATTTACGATAGATGTCAGAAGCTTTAAGATTAATAAAGCATTAAAAATTATCTTATTAGATAATGAGTTTTAATCATCGTGGAATATTTAAATGCGAACTTTGGCGACATCGAGTGTGATAGTGCTTATGTCAACTATCGTATCCAGTTGTATCGTGTATCGTTGATATAAGTTTTATCGATACGACATCAACAACTCTAGTGAGTCTGTTTTTTAGTTATTGGCTAAAAAGGCGTGCGTGTGGTTGTGCTTGTGTGGCCGTCGCTGCGCTCCGCGTTTTCAATATAAGTTTCGGTTCGTGTGTGCGTGCTAATTTAGAGTGAAAATATAATTTTTGTTGTCATTTCAGCAAGGTAACCGTAAAAGCGGCGTACGTTTGTTTAATACCGAGCGCGCGCATCGGTCGATTTGGCAGTGCGACGTGTGCTTGAATGTGTGTGTGTGTGTGAGTGTTGAAGAGTGAGAAATAATTTAAATTAAAGCATAATTCTTTGACTGTTGCTGTTGCCAGATTGCCGGCCTTACGAACTCTGGAATTTAGCAGAAGCGTAAGTTTTTCTTTTATGTACAATTAGGCATCTACTGACTAAGGTGAAATACACGCACACAGCAACAAACAAAATTAGTCATCGTTTTACATAGCAATGGTTTTAATTAAAAAAGTGGCGCGGTCTTGGTCTCCTGTTTCCCGCCGCACCCAGGCGGTTGATTTTTTTCCTACTTACTTCGTCCAACGCCGTAAGAGAGAAAGAGAGCGTGCGGAAGCAACAGTAGGCAGTCGAGAGAGCAGCCGTGTCCACGTGCACATGTATTCGTGTGTGTGTGTGGTGTGTGAGAGAGAGTGTGTGTGAGAGCAGTTGCACAGGGACGTAGTGTGACCTTTGCTTAGGGGGATTGTACACTAACTGGCATTGCAAGTAGCATGAGCAAAGGTTGTTTACCTTTGCTAATAGACGTGTGTCATCGCAACGGTCATCGCCATTACCATCGCATGACTAGTTTGTTGCTTTGGTTTGTTAATCCCTTCCCTACAAGTATGATACGTCTAAGTTTTCCCTTTTTTCAATTCTATTTTCAACCAACATGCTAATGCGAGTTTATTGTGCCGTCAATTGCTTTGCACACAATTAGTTATGTCAATTCAAATTTGCTTGCATCATTGCCAGCGTTGCCTTTTCGCTCTCCAGCTCTTGCCCCCACACACAGGGAAAGGGAGGTGAGTGCGAGAGTTTGTGAGAGTGTGTGTGCGCGCCTGCGTGCTCTGCCCTGCTGCATATTTTAGCGTGCGCAGGTGTCGTTCAATTAAAACTAACAACAACAAAAAAGTAAAAAGAGAAACAATTTCACCCATAAGTGTAAACAATGCGGAAACGTCGTTCAAAAATTCAGCGCACAACACAGTTTTTCTTGTACTGTTTATATTATTCAAAGCAAAAGGTCAGCAAATTAATGTGCAAATAAAAACAAACATATTGTAAAATGTTGTTGAAATGTGGACAACTCTCTTGTTTGCTTTCCTCGACCATTGGTGGTCGTGACATCAATTAACAGCTTCTCGATTTTATTGCTGTGACCAAAGTCAACTCAGTACCCAGCTACAGTGCACTTGGTTATGCATCCAACAGGTTGCCACCCGCTTCCACAGAAATGCAAATATTGGAGGTGCACAAGTCGTTTATATAGGAATTTTTAAAACATTGCACCTTGAGCTTCTAGCTTTCGGCAGACCATTTGCAATGTAAATACCTAAATAGAAAAGTATTATTGGAGAAAAACAACACTTGTTAATGGCAAAATCAATAAATGCATTTTGTAAATTGCGCAAAACTTCACTAAGTTTTGTCAACAAGTCAGCCGCAGTAACTAAAATCAATACACTGCATTTCATTGGCACTAAAGTTCAAGTTCTTGGCTGGCATGTTTGTTTGTCAATTACTTTTGTTAAATTCAGCCTGCCACATGATTCGTAACAATGCTTCTGCTTTTTTTAAGGTACACAACAAACACATGCATATGTATGTATGCATGTAGATATGTTTGTACATATGTATACACACAAGTACAAGTATATATACAAAAGAGACTGCGAATTGCGAGAGCGTTCAAAATACCACTAAATAGAAATTTTTAACATTTCAAACGAGCAGCGGCTTCGTGTTCAAAGTCCAACAAATCTTGCAAGAGGAAGAAGTGGAATTCGCGCTGCTGCCTCCGTTGTTGTCGACGCCACCTCTTTGGCTAAAAGCAAGTGGGCCGGCGATTGTGTGTTTTGTATTGTGCTTTCGACGCTATTAAATATAGCTAGGCTGTTAATGCACGCACGCACACACACACACACACACGCACAAACAAACACACAACATGCTTTAGAAGCACTCTTAGCTAAAGATGCTATATGTTTGTTCTTAGAAATGTATGAAAGCGCATATATACATGTGTATGTATGCTGGGTATAATAATATTATTAAGTTTTATGATAAAGTTCTTTACAACCGGTTTACCTCATTTCAGTTACTGTCCCTGTGACTGCGACTGTGACACGTTTTTACGGTCATTGTACCACATTTTATGCTGGTGCGGCCCTCTCTGTTTGACCGCAAACATCTCGATAGAAAAATATTACATTCATAGACACAGGCATACATATTTAAATACAAATGCACGAGTCGAGCACAGCAGCCAGCATCCAATAATAACAGCCACAAATCGTGTCAACAACAGGTGGTTGTTGTTGTATTTGTTGATATGAAACCAAAGAAGCCGTTAGGTGACTGACGGACTGATTGTCTGACAACGGCAACAGTTGAAAGTCTTCTTCTCTCGCCAACAGCTTCCAGTTTCTTTGGCTAATCCGACTAGCTAAATGTTGCACACAAGCATTTGAGGGTGGGCGTGAACGAGTCTATATTTGTCCATCTTAAAAATTAAAATATAACTTGTTTCACGACTCTCACACCTTTAAAGATCTATACTTCTGAAAACATTCATCATTCGACACACAAATTAGTAAACCATGTCCTTACTAGTTTCTAAACATTCACCATGGCCTCAGGGGGAGTTTGTTGATTTACAGTATGCTTGTATTTATATACTACTATATGTATGTCTAACTGAATAATAATGTTTGCTAATAATCTTCAATACAATTCGTTTTATTCGGTTTGACACCCATGTAGGTATAAATAAGCTAAGCTGCGAAAGGTTTTTTACAAATCGTTTATAAATAAAGATACACTCCAGTAAGGTAGAAGGTGTCTCTTAGACGGGCATGTTGATGAACAAACGGCTGATTTATGTATATCTAAGGCTTTGCCCCAAACCCTGAAATTGTTTGCCTATTTGTTGAAAGAGGAAATACCCTTTTATAAGTATGTACAAATTTCTTCATTAATTAGTTTAATAAATATTTAGCTCAAAATTGGCAACTTCAGCGAACATGCTGGAAGTTTTTTATTGCATAATTTTTGTTTATTTTTTGTGTTGACCTTTGAGCTTTAGTCAATTCCACGGGTGACTTTGACTCAATTTCAATATTTTCGCACATTAATTTAGATGAAAAAAAAAATACAAAAATGATTTTGCCTTCTCCTTTTATGCTTTTATTTTTGAATTGTGCATTAATATTGCCCATAAATTATGTATTTATATTTTGCGCATTTTACTTTCTTTGTTTTTGAGCATAATCGGAGCGAGTATTTTTTTAATTGAAATTTTTTTTCGGTAACCAGTCGAAAACAAACCAGACAACAGGTTATGCAAGTCAAGTTGAAAGCTGTACGAAAAAATTTCACTACTTAGAATGCCAGCAAGAGCTGTTGCAGTAATGAACACAACAACAGCGCCGATGACGACCTAAAATTATTTCATTTAAATATATGCCGCATAATTTGTATGGCCTTATTTATTGTTATTAACAAGTTTGTATGTACTACCTCCATACGAACATACTCACATAAAGACTCATGTAGCTTGGCTTTATCATCGAGTGAATAAAAATTGAAGGGCCCGGTCTACTTGCGCTTTCGTTTCGACATCGAACGCAACGGGTCTTCGAAGATTTCGAACGATTTGATTGAGCAGGCGTCGTCGTCATCATCATTCGTGGCTGCCGCCTTTATTTGGTTTTTCGAAACGCTTCGCATTCCAAGCATTTCATTACGGTTTTCTGCTGACCATTGCACAGTGGGTTAGGAGACCTAATATGTGACCATGAGTCAAATGTGCTAAGCTTTACGTATACATATGTACATACCTACTATATATGTAAGTCGGAGCTGCAACTTCTAACATTAATAAGGGTCAAAAAGGTCCTAACTCTCGTAATTCTTGGAATTTCTAACTCAAATTACGTTTGGTTAGTGATTATGAATGTGTATGCCAAGTTTCAACATGATCGGTCACTTCTGAAGACAGTTATAGCCATTAATGTAATCTCTGCACTCAACTGTTGTTGTTGTTGTTATTGCTTTGACTTAGTTTGTTTGTTTTAATTATTTAACTAATTTAATTTTTTAAAATTTATTTTGAAAATAATTTTTGGTTTCTTTTTGTGGGAGTAGGTGCAGGGTATTTAAGAGTCTACTAAGAGTCCACTAGCATTCCTCTCTGGTTTCTGATATATCTTTAAAAAGGGTCTACTGTACCCGAAGGGCAAAAGGCTATACTAGTTTTGTACGAATGTATGTAACACACAGAAGGAGGCATGGCAGGCACAAAGTATATATATTCTTGATCAGGGTGACAAGCCGAGTCGATATAGCCATGTCCGTCTGTCCGTCCGTCTGTATGAGCGGAAGGATCTCAGAAGGTACAAGAGCTAGAATAACCAAAGTCGGTATACAGATTTCCATAAGCCCTAGGCAGGTCAAGTTTATTTTTTTTATTCTGATACGCCCCCCACTCCCCCGCAACTCGTGTTTTTTTCCATAACCCTCGTAGGTTTTGGAATTTTGAAATGGTAGCTACATCCCGTTAGTGATTATGTGTCTGTCTGCCAAGTTTCATCATGATAGGTCAATTCTGAAGAAAGTTATAGCCATAAATAAAATCGCTGCCCATGCTCTGCTTGTAGCACTGCCCGCAGCTGTTGTTGTTGTTGCTGCTTGGGTTCAACTTTGTGTTGCATACATACACGCATATAAACACGCCGAGACACGACTCTGATGTAAATGAATGCTGTTGAAACCGTACATGAACATGTATTTAATTTAATTAAATAAATTAATTAATATAATTTTTTAATTATTTAAATTTTGTTATTTTCAAATTTTTATTTAAGTAAAAGGGCAACGACTACCATTACCAGTATTCAAAAATTTTAAGAAAGTCTAACGTTGTTTTTTAATAAAAACAAATCTCTTTCTCACCCATTTATGCTCGATCATTTCTATGCCGTTTAGGTTATATTCAGTCCTGAGTATTTTGTGCTTGCAAATCGCTGTGCTTGTTAAATTAGGGTTTTAATTACGCCAGATTCTTTTACCAAATGTATATGAATACAAGTAGTCTCAATTCTTGGTCCAAGTTTGGTAAAAGATTTCATAAATTTCAAAGAAGGATCTGCCTGATTACAGAATTAATGCCTTGTTTGGATAGAATCTGTAGGAATTACAGAATTTGTCGACCAACACGTTCGATATTATAGTCCTGTCGAACGTTTTGAAAACTTACTTACCCCATCATAATTATCATAATTTAATTATATTTTATCTCTTATTATTTAAGTTTTTTTCTTTTTCTTTTATCTTCTATTGCTATTTTTTCATCTGCATTCCTTTTTTTTGTTAGGTCTAATAACTTTTCTGACTACCCTCTGCTCTGAATCGGGGCATAGCTGGCCGTTTGGCAAATAAAATTCCCCCACCGTGTCGGATTCGTTATTAGATATTTGTGTCATTTTTATAGGCTTTTTATTCCTATAGCGTTATTTTAGTTTAAGTTCTCTTTTGTATTGATTTTTTGTTTTCTTTTTCTTTTACATCGACTGCATTGTTTGATGCGATATAAATAATCATCACCAGCTCATAAATTTAACTATTTGGGAAAATATTTGAATCTTTGATTAAAGTTCATAGTCCGGCGGATAGCTAGGAATCTATTTCGAATATTCTGGTATTGTCGTACACAGTATAATTCAAAGAGTTCAATTTATTTCAAAACGTACAAAAACTGCAATATTCAAACATTTTTAATTAGGCTTGTTTCGATTATATTTCAGATTTTATTTGGTACAGCAATAATTTGTGTACAAACAACTAGGGCTTCCATTCCACTGTTCAGCGCACTTGAAGAGTGGTCGTTGAGCTACTTACTGAAATATTTGGCGCGACTGTGTCTGCACTTTTTGTTGGGCTGACCGGTTGGCCTCTTTTACTTATTATTATTATTATTATTTTTTTTGTTTGTTAGTATTTATTGGTGGGGTCTCTGGTGTTCGCTTCGGTCTGGTTAACTCATTGCTTGCACTAATTTCGGGCGCATCAAAAATTAATTGAAGTTTTTCGTAGCTGCTGTGCAGGTGTCTTCTCTTCTCTTCAAGTTTCGACCTCCATATCTGTTCGTTTGTACGAATCTGCCTGAGTGCGTGCGCGTGTGTGTGTGTGTGTGTGTTTGTGTGTATTTGTTTAGTTGTGTGCCCAACTCATTCATAAATAAAACGTCGGGCAGCTAGTTTCTTTATTGTGTCCAAAGTCGTGTATTTCAACAATGTAGGCAATGGGCATGTGAGCACGCCATTTTATTTGCATTTGAAATCAGCGCCAGAGTCTTGCGTTAATTAGAAGCGCACACAAAAGGAATTTTTGTTACATACACACTTCTTTATTTGCAGCAGTTCAGGGTCAAAAGTTTATTTCACTACCAGTTGCTTACCAAAAACAACAACAACAATAAGACACACATACTCACACACAGGTAGATTGGCTTGTCATATCCTCAACTTGTTTGAGATTTTTGATTTTTCTTCTCTTTTTCTGTAATTCGCTTTTTACCTGCTTTTTTGCTCCACGCCGATTTTGTTGCAATTTGACCATGAAATTTATTTGTACGTGTTATTGTTTCCGTTTTGTAAGAAAGCTAATTTGTTTACGTCGATACAGACACACATACTTATGTACATATGTTTTTTGTTTGTTTGTAGCATCGCATCTTGATCGCTCAAATCTCAAAAATAAAACACTAATTGAATATACATATTAAAAGTATGTACTTGTATATTTTTCGACTTTGACCCGCTTTGCGTGCAGTTTTTAAACTCATGCAATTCTCGTGTTGCACGTTAAAGGGCCAATTGCGGCGTTATGCCAAGGTCGGTTGTGCTGCCGTGAAGTACTCTCATATGGACATACAGGTTCTCAAATATATCAACACAAAGCATAAAAATGACATCATACCTGATTCCCAAATATCTCACTTACTAGGCAAACTTAACCAGAACTGCCAGATGGCGAATGGCGGTTCTTTGCTCAGATACTTGTCAAATTTGAAAGGAACTTGAAGAAACACTCATTAGTACATAGTTCTAACATAGACTAAACGTTGCCTAAATTATCTGGACACTCCTTTTCTATGAATGTGCTAAAAACACACCTTTTTGTTTTGCTATGCGCCTGCTTTTTAAGAATAAAAAGTTATTGGCTATTTAATTCCCTGTGCGAGAAGGCTACAGTCGAGCAATCCCGACAGTGATATACCCTGTACCCAAACCAATTACCATAAATAAAATGAAATAAACTCATCTTGCCTGGATAAAAGGTGACTCTACATACCAAGTTTGGTGAATGTAGACTCAGTGGTCTCCAAAATCCAGGCGTTCATCCAGACGGACATACATGTCATACACACATGTCTAGATCGATTTGTCTCGTCATGCTGATGGGGAATATACGCCTTTTACATACTTTGAACAAACTCTACGGGTAGAGAGTATAATAGCGAATTTATTTAAAACGTCGGAAACTGATATGTGAATATAAAATAATTGTGTTTATAGTTTAATTAGTTACTTTATTGTATGCATTTTGTATCTCCGTAAAAAATAAATTAAATAAATTAATTATTAATATATTACTTGCAAAGTAATAATTTTTTTGTAATTCTTTTCTAAAGTATAATAAATATTATTTTATATTATGATGTGCGACGACTGGCTTGCGCATTTAAGTAGCGCCATTACTCTTGGCAGTAGCTGCAATTTTGTTGCCGCTAATAAATGTGGTATGGGCAGATACAAATCGTGTTTATGGTAATAAAAGCCTAACGGATGTGTAAACAACAAATTGTAAGCATGAAAAAGTTCAAATCTAAGATTTCAGCCCCAACAGAAGGTATTAAAATAAACAAATTCAATATGAGTGAGCTACTACTTAAGTATCTAAGAAATTAATTCTACACGAAATAAATCTATTTTATAATAAACATATTTACGATTTGATTTATTACCGGCCTAAGCTAGGGTCGTCC
Organism: Scaptodrosophila lebanonensis; assembly: GCF_003285725.1. Classification (NCBI taxonomy): domain Eukaryota; kingdom Metazoa; phylum Arthropoda; class Insecta; order Diptera; family Drosophilidae; genus Scaptodrosophila; species Scaptodrosophila lebanonensis. The sequence continues at coordinate 4,568,650 of NW_022060558.1, forward strand.
ATCATACACGCGTTTTAGCCTCTTACAAAGTTGATTTTGCTTGAAATTAAAATGAAATACAATTTGCTGAAATTTCTAGAAAACATAGTTTTGTCACAAATTCTTCATAAAACATTTCTGCGTTTTTAATATTACTGGTACGGACTAAATTTAAAAATGAATGTTTCCCTCACACTCTGCGGATCTACTCCGAAAAGGATTGAGGTTTACACCCATTGATGTTTGCTAAAGTAGAGGAAAGCGAGATTTTGGTTTTGAAATAACCATTCGGGTTTCAATAATTTTGTACCATTGTATCATTGTAATTGTACCATTCCTTCAGGTTGTTTAGAAACGATATTAATGTTTTCGTTGAATATTTGAATACCTGAATACCATTTATTTGAAATTCACAAACCATTTTAGAATTAGTAGCTATGTAATTGCACGTAATTAAGCAACTAATCAAGTCTGTTATGTTTCAACAATAAGCGACAGTATTTACAAATCAGTAGGAAATTTTTCGCTACGCCGTATAACTGCACAAAGTTGCTGCCTTTTATGTATTTTTGTTCAACCTTCGTAATTCCCCTAAAAGCAACACAAGTTGGTCATACGGCTTAGCACGTCGCTGGCACACGTGCCAATTGTTGCCAATTGGCTATAAAGTGACAACCTTTGCTCACATTTCAAATCCACTCCCAACATTTCTAAATAAACCCACGAAAAAACATGTGTTTGACTATTTCTAGCAAACAATTCCGAATTTGGCGGGCTATTAAATTTAGGTTTGAGAATACGAACACGCACACGCCCATTGTCTCAGAAATTTACTCACAACATGGGGGATAGAGCCCAAAATATGTCGTCTTTAGTTCATTTGCATTCGTAATTTGATGGCGACCCTAAAGTCCCCCGAGAACAGAAAGCCGGAATGAAAAGAAAGCCGAAAGACTATGAAATCAAAATGCCGTTTCCAGTTAGACATCGGACTTGTGTTTTGTGGCTGCATGGCTGAATGTCTGGCAAGTAATTTCCACAAATTAAGCCTAAAGTATGCAAGTAACGGTTTCTTGAATTCAAACAAGTCGGCTCACGCACATACATTTACACACACATTAACGCATTTGAAGTTCGCCTGCAGCGTTGCCAGTTGCATTTCTTCCTACTCTTGTTCGTTCTCTTTCCACTGTCTCTCTCCTCTCCCTCTCTCTTTTTCTCTCTCCCTCTCTCAATCTTTCCGTGTGCTTTGGTGGCACACTTTCGGGTTGATATATTGGCCAAGCCAACGTGGACTGGTTTGTTTTTTTCACACACTTGTTGCATGTGCGGCACAGTGAGCAAATCCCCTGTGTTGGTTGCCGTCTGCAAAACGTCTGCCGCACGCGACTTTTTTCAGAGAGTTGGACCCGCGCACGGGAATTCGCAGTATAAACGAAAGCGAAAGTGGTTTCGGCAGAAATATTGGATAGACAAAGCCAAGCATTGCACAAAGCTGGTCAAAACTAAATGGCCGGCGGCGGTTACATCAGCAGCAACAGCAGCAGTAGCAGAAACATTATACCAGTGGTTGGTCCACCGTGCGGCAAGCGCGCACATAAGATCGGCCAGCAATAGGCGTAACGGACAAAATCTGTTGTTCCCTGTGATGGCACATTGCAACAGCAGAGACGGGTGCGTGACTGATTGTCCGTCTCCCATTTTTTTCTCCTTTTTTTTAATACGACGGATCAATTCAGTATGATCAAAGGTTCTTATTAATTAGTTGTATATACGTACATACGTATCTTGCCTGAATATCTTGTTTAAAAACAACCTCTGGCAGAAAAACAACCTATTTTCCCGGAGTCAATAAAATGTATTATATTTGAAGACTATTTTCTTAAATTAGTTTCATGTTTTTTAAAGCTGTAAAGAAACATAAATTTCAAGCTTTAAATAATTATAATAAAAACAAGTAAGATATGATAGAGTCGAGTGGGCTCAACTCCTAAATATCCTATACCCACACCCACAAAAACAAAAAAGTGCTTACAAATATTTTTCCAATTAAAATAATCAAATATAATTAATAAAAAATGAGGTGGACTATATCCATGTTGTGTCCATTCGTGACCAAAGCAGCAAAAACAAAAAACGGCTTTGGGCAGAGATTACACTTATGACCTAGCATGACAAAACTTGGCATACTGACACATGATCATTTTCTGGAGGGCACATAACCGGTGCATCAGAAAAAAAACACAAACTCGTCCTTTCTCGTACTTGGGAGAATCTGGATACTGAGTTCGGTTATTTTGGCTCTTGTACTTCATGAGATCCTTGCGTTCATTCAGACGGACGGACAGGCGGACAAGGCTATATCGACTTTGTGGGGTCTGCCACGCCTCCTTCTGTATGTTACATACATTCGCACAAAACTAGTATAACCTTTCACCCTTTGGGTACAGGTTATAAATATTTAATTGCTTTGGTACGAATGGTAATGCCTAAAATCATAGCTTCGAAGAGACAACCTTTCCGTATGGGATCAACAAGACTCGGTAAATTCAATAAAAATCACTTGCATAAATACCACTAATTTATTTCGATTAATTATGGAAATGAACTTTTTGTATTGTTTGTCTGTTTTAGGCTCATGATCACGCTATCTGCTGATACCACATCTCTATGCCAAGACTATGTCATGTTTGTCTTTTAGCTGACTTTGCTCTACACTGCTCTTTCTCTTATGTCTTGTTTGGCCTTTCGCTTTGATTTCTGTCTCCGTTGCTGCCGTTGCTGGCCTGCGTCTCCGTTTGCCGTTTGCGGTCTCGAAGTGCAACGTAAGCGTGACAGGTTGTCCGCCTCGCCTGGCTGCAGAGTCAGCTCTGATCGCGGCTGCTGCTGCCGCTTCAGTTAGATTTCTGGCACGCTGGCCATCGGTTCAAGTAGCGCAGCTGCGCCGTTGACTTTGTCGCGACTCACGCGCGTCTTTCGCTCTTTCGCTGACAAGCACACCCAATCGGCTCTACTTAGCACACAACAATGTAAGAATCATGCATTCGTATGTATGTATGTGTGTATGTGTGTATATACTGTAAATAAATATAAACACAAGTGGAACACAGGAACAGTTGCCGATAAAATTTGACGAGCGCATAATATAATATACAAATGTATACATAAATAAATAATCAAAGTTCCTTTTTATCGGGCATGCGGGTTCGTTCGCTTGCTCGCTCTTTCATTCTACCCCTTTCTAGCTCGCTCATTGACAGATTGCATGATTCACCGTTAGGCACTGTTGCAAAAATGCTGATCGGTTCGACGCCGCTGCCTGCTTTGCCGACGTCGCTGCTTGCCTGATAAGATTCAGACGCACATTCAACGAGTCGTCAGTTGGCTTAAAAGCGCGCAAGGCAAAGCATCGCATATAAGCAAAGCAGCGGCTAAGCGTGAGCGTAAGCGTTAACGTCTACCGTCTACCATCCACGACTCTGTTGTTGTTGTTGTTGTGGTTGTTGCTGGCGCGTTGTGTTTGTGTCTAATGTTGGTGTGATTATCTAATCGCTGTAAACGCAGAAAACTATAGAAATAAGGCTGCAGTCTGAATAAAAGTTAAATGTATATGTATATACATATACATACATACATACATACGGACATTATTATAAAGCCAAATCAAATTTATACAGTAAAACTTTCGAAAAGTGAGCCAAACGGGCAGGTGCGTGGCCAAACAAACGAACTGTGTGTGTGTGCACATATATCTGACTCGTTGTGTGTGTGTGTGTGTTTGTGTTTGAAATTCGCATTGTATAAGCGTCCAAAAGTACGCGCACCACCTTGGACACAAACGTGCCAACCAGTTGACAAGTCAACCAGACCAAGACTCAGCCATCAAAGATAAGACAGGTAGGCAGCAGGCAGGCCGAAGGTAGGCAGGGCTGTCAGACAAATTGGCCAAGGCATGCGTTTTAACCGAAGTGCCAAACGATGACTTCCAAATTCGAAGCTGTCCATAAGTGTTTTTGCCGTTTTCTTCCTCGTCGCTTGGGTTTATTAGGCCCTTTGGGTTTATCGTCTAAATTCAATTAGTTGTATTTTTAACGTTCAGGGAAATACCATAAATATGAGTCCAATGAGTAAGCCAATTGCTACTGATAATAAACACCAGCCTTTATCGTAATTGGGAAGCGGCGTTTGTCAGCAAAATTCCAAATATCCAGATGGTGTAAAGGTCTTCTGTGCCTAGGCACTACAGGAAACAGAAGTACAGAAACAGGAAATTAAATCGAGACCGTGATGTTTTATAATACACAGATATTTTCTATCATTTTTACAAAGTCTAAAAAGTGCGCCGTCAGAATTTAATTTAATCTTAAAACAATTAAATCGAAGATAAGTCTGTAAGCTTACAATTATTCTAATTTTGCTTTTAAATACAAAAATTTATTAATTTAAAAGATACAATCAATAAAACCAATTTTAATTAAACCGTAAACTGAGGTATTACTTGTATAAAAAAAACTTATAAATACCAGCTATATAAAATAATCAGGCAATATATGGATTCCAATAAACTTGCTCTGCGTATGGATAATTCAGGTCTACAGGGTGCGCCATCTTGAATAACTTTGTCATTAGTGAACCGATTGACTTGAGTAGACCAGTGTTGATAAATAAAAATATCTCATACTTGAAAATCGGTTGTTTTTTTTTCAAAGATATTCAATGTTTACATACCGACATAAAAGATGGCGCACCCTGTATATACCAAGCTTGGCGTCCCTTGCATATAACATGGGGTCCGCCACACCTCCATTTGCCTCTTACATACATTACATCTAGAAATAAGAATCACCTTTTAAATATACAAGTATTTTAGACTAATGTAAGTTCTAGTTGCGATCACAATTCTGGCAAAAAAAAATTTATTTAGACGCTCAGGCATATGTTTACAAGTAAAATAATTCTTAAATGATATTTGTTGCTTTGACACAATTTTAAAATTCTACGTTCTATTTCTAAAGTCTTATTTGAATTAAAGAAGAAGGAATAAAATTTTCCGAGAAATCTTGAAAATCTTGAAATATTTATTATGCTTTTGAATAATATTTTTATAAAAACATCGCATTGGAATGAAGTTAAAGTAAAATGAATACAACAAAGTAAAATCCGGCAAAGTCCTTTGCTCATTGAGTTTGAAGGTAAACAAGATGCCATGGTGCTAATTATGGCTAATGGAACTCTCATCCAAAATGTAATTGAAGGATTCATAATCAATGTCGGTGGAATCCCCGGATTTAACTTTATATCGAAACTGTTTTTGTTTTGATGACGAACTCTTTTGCAATGCCTTGATTGTAGTATGTGTCATCAAATGTCTCGAAAAAAAATAATTGCTATGGTTCGAACACTCACCCACCAGCGTAGGGTCTGAGCCTGTCTAAACTCAATCAGCTGGCTGGGCTGCTTGTTGCTACCTCTTTCCGATTTCACGCCTAATTAGGTTTTCTAAACTAACGATTAACACTGAATTTGCAATAAACAAGCATTAGACGGGCGAATTGTTATCTCCCAGCGCCCAACTACAAGTATTTCCCGAATCCATGTTGTTGTTGCTCTCTGGGGGGCGTATCTTTGCCGGGCCGCATGGATGCCCCTGTTGACTGGCTCTAATTGATTTGGAAAATGCAAGCGCTACTGAAAACTAGCGAAAAACTGACAATAAACAGATACATACTCGCATCCAAACATACATATACACGTATATAAACATTTGCGTGCGCTTAAGTGACATTTTGGCGCCGCCTCCGATTTCGTTGCCAATCCGTGAGGTAGTCGGATTCGGAAACAGCAGGCGGGTGGTTGGGCACTGTCAGTGTGTGTGCAGCATGGCTTATTGATTGTTTACTTAGACGACAATAAATATAGGTACATCTATGCATATATTCGTTCATATACATACATATGTATGTAATCCACACCCATAAGCCCATTCTGAGTTGTCTTGCCACCAACATCCTCCGATGTCTTGGCTTGTTTGCGAATTTGTTGATTTGTTGACTCGACTTTATCTTTTCTTGGTACTTTTGCCTCCAGTAGAGTATATTATGTAAGAGATGTTGTTGCTGCTGTTGTTGTTGCTGTTGTTGTACACATGTTGCTGCGATTTGTGCCGCTGTGTGTTTACCTCGACCATTTCAATTGTCAACAGTGAGAGCTGTGTTGCGGACGCGCCCATCTTTCGACAAGATCGATCCGGTCCTCAATATCGACCGTCAGATTTCATAATTCATGCAAAACAGCGCCAAATTTATTGGCGCTGCCCGTTGATGCTGTTGTCCGCGTCACCGACTTGAGATGTAAATACATTCATACCATATATGTATGTACATGTACCGAAACGGCTTTATGCTTGGCGTGCCACTGACCCACACAACAGCAAAGCAGCAGCAACAACATCATCATCATCATCAATTGCGACAACAGCTGAAGCAACACTCAACGTTAATAAAGCAACAACAACAACGCACATTTTTTGTCATCGCGATATTGACCAAGAGATAACGCTTATATAACAATTGCTCTGAGCTCATTGTTCATGACATTCAAAATAAGACTGAAGTGGTCAAGTGCGTCGTCTCCTTTGACTCGGAGAAGGCCGTTGCAAGACCTGTTACAGGTTTTTAATTCAACATTAATAGGCGGCAGTACTTAAAGCTTTCTACAATCTGTATTTTCGAAATGAAAACCAAATAGTATTGTTTGGGAAAACGCTTTTAATTAACCACTTTTCTTCCGTTTGTTTTTCAGAGTTTAAAAAACGTAGTTAGTACTTGTAACACATAGTCTTCGATTGTTTTTTTGGAATGGGCTTTTGAAATTGGAATTTCTTAGCCTCTCAATTTATTATGCGTACAACTGTTCTATCGAAATGCTTTAATTTGTTTTCAGGTTTTGGCAAAGGTTCAATTGATTTCCGTTACATTTGACCGTGTGAACATGTTTACTGGACAATATGCTGGTCCTGGAAAGCTTTCAAATTTAAAAGAATTCAATGTATTATAACACAGAGTACAGTTTTCAAGCATTGGCTTTTAGAAATTATGTAGGCCAGTCCGTCAAAAGTTGGGACTTAAAAGTACGATTGCTGCAGACCTCTTACGTGGATTGAGGGGATGTTAGACCAATGGAATGAGGTATTTCACAACAACGAAAGAAAGTTTTAAGACAGGCGATATGAAGATATTTAATTGATATTTTATAATTCTTGTTGGTTGGCTAGAATTGGGATGTTTGAACATCTGAATAGTTGGTTGCATTTAAAACTAAACATAACTAATTTAAATGATAAGTTTACTAAAATATTTGGGCGGCCCCATCTTAAAAGGACTAAAATGGGTTAATAATTAGCAACTAAAAAGAACTTAAATGGGCTAAGAAATGGGCAATAAAAATATTATTTATAAATATGCACTTGGGCTTTACTTACACAGCTACAGGTTTTTTTATTTTTGTACATTTTTGTTCCACAAATAAATTGACATTTATTAGTCAATTTACATATCGCGTGTAAAATGAAGAAAAATGATTCTTAAAACTCGAACCTGTTGAACGCACGCTTAGCTAAACGGTTGATGACCGACGGAGGATGACGGCAACGACTTCGGTGACAATGACCAGTTACTCGTATCTGAATGGGCCTAATCCAAGTGTCCGAAAAATTACTCAAGCACTCGTGCCTTCGATTTGAATTCGTTAAGCCAAACGGCATTGTACCGCCTTTGATTTATTCCCACTGTGGTGGCATTTTTGGAACGCCACCCCCATAATGTGGTCGGGGACAGACGCGGGCTCGTCCCACAGAGGGCCTGAAACAAAGCGCAATCTTTTTGTCTGGCAGCTGACCTTTACTGTCTGCCTCCGTCTGTCAAATATTCACTCAGTGAAGCAGTCGGGTAGTCAGTCAGTCAGGCAGTCAGTTCGGCATTCATTCATATGATTGACGTATTGAAAATACAAATAACCGTTTTTATTGATTAAAGTGGAAGTGCATTTATATCGACACTTGTGTATGAGGCTTACTATTAAATAGCCGCTAATGCATACCTTTCCAATTCCAACGGGCCGTTATGCATTTGTGTGCATCTATAATTTCCTGATCTATCGTGTTGATTAACGTTCAAGTGCTGTGTTTTTCAATTGCATGAATTGTGTTTTTAATGCAATGCATGGACGTGTTCCACGCTCAAAAATAAATCTGCCCACAAAAAATGCAAAACAAAAAGTATAAAAAAAAAAAAAAAAAAAAAAGAAAATGTTAATCGCCGTAACTTGTTCTCACTTTATTTCTCATTCTTTCGATCTACGATACCCCATTGTCAGGTTCAATGTCATTTAAAAGCGGATCGGCTTGTCTTTCGTGCAATCTGAACTTGTTCAGCATCTGTAAATTGCTTTGTTTAAGTCCTGTCCTTTGAAGAGCTTGGAATATTTTTTTTCCCGTAGTGGTTGTAAATTTTCCATAATCATTAAAAAATACACTGACTTCTAGAATAATTGCTTGTCGGCTTGCAGTTGGCTGTGGTTGTTAACTCACAACACTTACACAAAAGAAAAAAATGTTGTCAGTCTATAAATAATTTTCGGACAGGGTTTTTCCACTTGCCATACAATTTTACACCACCTTCAACAATTTTTGAGCTCAATTCTTTACAAAAATTGACAACTGTGTTTTATTGTCGTTGCAGTTAAGACCATAGACATCAATTTAGTAACATTCCTGCGTTTACAAACCCCAAAAAGTAACAACAAGCAATATGGATATACTTTTGCACGATGCCTACGCCTGGTACAGAGACCTCATGGACAATAAGAGTGGTAAGTGTCTGGGCGATATTGCACCCGAACTGTACATTTACACTGATGTTGCACTGATGATTCCATTATACAATCAGCACGTTCTGCTTCTTGTTATACCCATGGGTTCACGCATATGTATATCAAGATGTGTGATCTGACAAATCGATTCATTCATGCCCATCTGTCCATTCGTGCGAACATCGAAAAGATTATTACAAACCAAATAAATATTAGAGCAACAGATGCAGAAATTACTTTCGTTTTATTGTAACTAAGTTTGGTATTTCACTTGAAACTCATTTGAACTTTCAGACCCGCGTGTCAATGACTTCTTCTTGCTGTCATCGCCACTGCCCACGCTCGGAATGTGTGTGTTCTACGCCTACTTTAGTAAATTCCTGGGACCAAAACTGATGGCCAAGCGAAAGCCAATGGACTTGCGCAAGGTGCTAGTCTATTACAATGCGATACAGACAATCTTTAGCGCGTGGATTTTTTATGAGGTATGGTGGCAAGTCCGACTTTGACTTCGACTCCGATTCCGACTCAAACGTGTGAATATTCAATAAATTTTCCTTTTACAGTATTTGATGAGCGGTTGGTGGGGTCACTACAGCTTTAAATGCCAACCGGTAGACTTTAGCAACAGCCCCTTGGCCATGCGCGTAAGTTTGTTTGGAGTCCATCCTGAGCGCATGAAACTAATTGCCTCTCTCTTTCTATAGATGGTGAACATTTGCTGGTGGTATTACATATCGAAGTTTACAGAGTTCTTTGACACGCTCTTCTTCATTTTGCGTAAGAAGAATGAGCACGTATCAACGCTTCATGTCATCCACCATGGCTGTATGCCCTTCTCGGTGTGGATGGGCTTGAAGTTTGCGCCAGGTGCGTAGCCCTAGCCAGACTGCGATAAGATTACACTTTTGGCTTGGGGCGGCATATACTAATTAAAAATTCTGCTTATCTTTGCTTTATCCCTCATCAGGTGGTCACAGCACTTTCTTCGCACTGCTCAACTCATTTGTACATATTGTAATGTATTTCTACTATATGATTGCCGCCATGGGTCCAAAGTATCAGAAGTACATCTGGTGGAAGAAATACCTGACCACCTTCCAGATGGTTTGTAGAACGCACCATATTGATGGTGGAAATATTAATAACATCGATGACTGTTTCAGGTGCAATTTGTGGCCATCTTCACGCATCAGTTCCAGTTGCTGTTCCGCGACTGCGACTATCCAAAAGGTTTCATGGTCTGGATTGGTCTGCATGGCGTTATGTTCCTATTTTTGTTCTCCGATTTCTACAAAGCCAAATATCTGAATGCGCAGCGTCGCCGTCGGCAGGCAGTAAAGGCGAACGGGCATTCCAACGGACTCCAGTCCAATGGCACATCAAAGCACTTGGGTTCAGGCGACGCCCCGCTAGCCAATGGCGGCAACAAAGGCGCTTGTATGGTACGTGCACGTCCAAATGGGATCAAGAATAGCTAGTCCTTGAAACCTATTAGGCTGAACGCAAAAGCAATCTAATCGGCAGGCCCAACCACTCAACAAGCCATTGTTTGTCAACTTGAAAATTCTAACTAGCTAAGTTAAACAAACACATAACACAGCGCACTTGCAAACTTTCAACGTTCGGCGTCGGCGGGGGCCGTTTCAATTAACGCGCACATGTGAAACCGGATGCTAAGGCCCAATCATGTTGGTGGTGGTCATTAGAAAACCAAAACCATCCACATGCTAGCTGAGCTCTACTGTGTGTTGAGAGTGTTGAGTGTGTCGAGTGTGAATGCGAGTGCGAGTGCTCACAATGTCGCATTTGAACTTTGCCACCATTTTCATTGGGCTACAATGCCACTCGAGTTAGTTACTGAATTGGCGTTCACACAACTGAGACTAATAACTTAACTTAGTTACCAGAACGGAATTTGTCGGTATTTAACATTTTCCCAAGAGTGCTCAACTTCCCCAATACCTACACCCTACAGAAGGGAAGAAATAGGTTTTTAATGAGAAACTTAGAATATCCAAGAAATGAAATCTAAACATAGCCTATAAATTTGCAAATCATTTCAATTAATTTTAAATATTTTATCTACTAGAGAAAGAAGTTTGTATTTGGGTTTTTGAATAGATTGCATTAACTAATTTATTTATATAAAAAATCGGTGAATTGAACGTTTTCTCTTCTCTACAATTGCAGCCAGTTTTGGATGATGAATACGTCAACAGCAATGGCAATGGCAATGCCAATGCCAAAGTCTTCGAGGACGCCGCCTTCTTCAAGGAGGGTGGTTTCTCCACGAACGATGCCATCTTGAATCCGGATAGCAGTAGCTCTAGTCTGCATCAGCGCAAAGTCAAATAACTACTACTAAGACCTACTACGATGATATTCATAAAGATTAATTTAAGTGTTTAGCATGTAAAATGGAGAACAAGGCAAAGTGGAGCAGCAGCTACATATACAAGTATAGCTATGGCAGAAGCAGATACAGAAGCAAATGCAAAAGATGACCGTTTGCATCAAAATAGCAACAGCAACAACAAAAACAGCAACAGCAACAGATATTAAGATTTTTATGTTCTTTTTAATAATTTATATAAGATTGCAAAAGAACAAAATACACATAGCAGCTATGCACACCAGATGTTAATGGGATCACATGAAAACGCAACAGCATTTATAGCTTTTGTATATAATGGAAAAGTATATAACAGAAACAGCAAGAGAAGCAAAAACAATAACAACAAACGTAACACAACCCCACCCAGCCATTAAGTTAACTGAGCAAATGGACACTAGAGAAGAGAAAGAACAAACATAAAAAACAGAATATAGGCTACTTTTATATATACTATATATATATACATATATATATATATTTACTACGATACAAACCAACTCTATTTTATACAAGTGCAAATTATATAAATGTTTAAAACTCTCCCTTGACATGCGATATAACAGAAGCAACTAAAACCAACTAACTATAATTATGCGTGTACTCATTTGCCCGATATACATATACTTGTACTATAGTACATAAATACGTACGCATTTGCAGAAGATATTTGTAAAAGTATTTGTGTTTCTCTGCCCATTTGATATAGCCAAGCGTATGCTAAGCTAGCGACAAGGGCATTTTATAAGTACATGCTGAACATTCATATATAACTAACTAAACTACTTTACGTTACACAAACCTAAATCTAGTTGTAAACTTTTGTATGAGAATTTTTGATATCGAGAAATGAATTGTGAACGCATAAAACGTTGAAAACAACAAACTTGAAGCCTGCTTTAAATTTAAACGTTAAACTATTTGTAGCCTGTTTTGTACATTGAGGTGTGAGTAAGGTTTGTTGCAATACTTGTAAAAGTCTAATAGCTAAAGTTATATACATGATACATGATGGTTGATGTATGTACATGTAGAGTGATGTTGTAGTTAGCTAGCCAATTGAAAAGAAACCAATCAACAAATTAAGTAGCACAAAAGCTAATACTGAATCAAAACAACACCGAAATATACTTTTAGACTAAGTGCACAAAACTAAGGGAGCAACTTTAAGTTAAACACATTTCAGACAATCAGTTTCCGAACTGTTCTCACACGTAAGATTTGTCCAAAAACTATTGTATTCATTCATTTGGTGGCTAATGTGGTTAATGTACGCAGTTTGTTTTTGTTTAAATTTTGATATTATATCTATAAGCATTTACTTGTATGTGGGTGCTTTCATTTTTTGGTTTGTTGGCGTTTTCGTGTAGTTGTTAAATATTTTTTTATTTGCTGAACATATAAAAAGTTAAGAGAACATAGATGTTATTGTAAAACTGTCTGTTAATCTGTGTATTGGAATCTTTGTTAAGTTGTGGTTTAAGCTGACAAGTTCAAAAATAATTATGAAAAAGCTTATTAATTTATATTAAAGAAATACTGCAGAAATCAAATGAAAAACACTAATTTTAATTTCATGGTTAGTAGTTTGGCCTAAAAGTTTCGTGAGTAAAAGGAAGGGCTCTCCCTCTGCGCACACAAGCTCAACATTTTTGTATTACCAATTCTGGCGATAAACTGTAACTTTCGAGGTTTCAGAATTTCTTTCTAGGTCTGTAAACTTCAACTTAGTTTTGGTTTAAATATTTATATTTCTCAAAGTTGTGTATTACATTGGCACCAAAAATACTGTATTTTTCCACTTACAATAATATACGAATATATGTAGTTTTTTCTTTTCAGAAGCAGTTTCCAACATCCTATTAAATGAGGGCGTAGTACCACCCGCTTTTTCAAGATGATGAATGCGCTATCTCTGTTTCTTGGTCAATATGAACAAATTGTGCTACGATAAATAAATAAATGCATACAAGTATGTTCGATTTGTTATGTCAAGATAGGCGCCTTGATAATTCAAATAATCTGCTTTAATTGCTAAAGTAAGAACTTCAAACTCTTTAGAGATCTAATGAAGATTCCATAGGCTGTGATTAGAGCTGAAATTATTATGCATTTTTTCCGAGTCACAACGAATAAAATACAAGTATTTATAACTTCGTTGTCTATTGAATGACTGCCAAATAATTATTGGATTACAACAAATCTTTTTAAAACACCTTTTGGGGCATACTTTTAGGCGCTACATTTTAAGAGCACCGTTGCTTTAATTTTTTGATTACAATATTAATAACATGTAGATGGTACCTATACAATATGCACCAGAGCTATGTATATGACAACTATATTCATGAAAAAGTGCACCGATTTCGAATAAACTTCCGATGAACAAGCTAAGATAAAATCCCTATAGCCACCGAACTGCGATATACAGGTAATTACTAAAAAGGTTTCTGGGCTAAGAGATTTGTTAAGTGATATTAGGCAACTATATGATGCAGCGATACAGTGCAGCGAAATAGAAGATACTTTAGATAATAGGGTATACAAAAAATATTCGACCTATGTACACTAACAGAAAATGTGAGTATTCTTATTCAGTGAGTATCCTTGTCTCTTGCTTGGCAAACTAAGCATATTATAGGAACTGGCTATTCCCAAACAGGATTATTATCTTCAATCACATATAAGTATGAAATCTCAACATTAACTACGCCATAAGAACTGCATAAAAAGCATAGTAGAGCTACAATTTCCAGTTAGTAATTGTTTGATTAAATGTTCTCTCCTCCTGATTTATATTATTACGTTTTACAAATCGACTGTTTTTTTTTTTTTTCTGTTTTTTGAAAAATTGTCTTTAATTATCAGTCTATTTCGCGAAACAGCGGAAATGTTTTATGTGCAATAGCAATGGCGATTCTAAAAAATTGATAAATCTAACAAATAAAAAGGAAGAGGAATTAATTGATAAATGGAAATGTGGAGGATCGACTAAAGTTATATGCAATAAATTTAAGATTTTTCATAAATATATCGTTCTCATTAATCATATTTTCAGTTATCAATTTTTCTTCACTAAGTGGAACTATAAAATGTTAAAAATTAACTGATATACATACATCTATTTAAACATTACATTTATTAAGGCGTATTATAACAAACTTTCCAAGACAAACGGAAGAGTCGACTGACAACCGTTCATGGTCTACCATCCTTTTGGGCTAACAATGTTTCATTCATTAAATTCTATTACATTTAATTTAAGTGCATTTTTCGTAAAGAGAAATTGGTACAATATATTCAAAAAATATTTCACTACTTCATCTCGTTGCACTTCCGAAATTGAACCTTCTGTCTAGTATAGATATAAGTTAAACGGCTGTTCGACAGTTCATTTAGTGCCTATTCAGAAGTGCTAGAAGCTAGATACTTAGCGGGTTATTTATTAAACTGAAGCTAATAATTAAATGCTCTTGACCGTTGCATTTTGAATGCCCTATGCCAATAGTCTCAGGCAAAAGTAAACAAGGGTTAGCGCGTCAATAACATGTCAACAACACTTTAATATACAAATCGGAGGTTTTGCTTAGGTTTGATTGATGTGTGGGCTCTGGACATCGGGCAGTGGACCATGTGGTAAGACCCAAAACTTTACACGCCACACTTTGCACCACAATGCAGTTCAAAATGCATAAAAGTAACTCAAGGAGCCAATCCCATTCGCCCGCTCTATAGAGTAAGTGCCAAGGTCGTTTGCCGCTTGACTGAGCAAAAAGAACAATAGATACATAAATAAATAAATAAATAAACAAGTAAAAGTTAATAACAATAATTTGTTGGCTTAGCATAAAAATTAGCGATTACTTAATTCACTAATTATTGGCAAACAAAGCCACGGGCGCAGGTGAGCTTAGATAAGCCACAGGTGAACGCATACGCAACTATGGCTCGTAAATAGTATTTGACACCTACTTGACCTTGGAAAAGGGCAAGTGTGCATGTGTTGCATGCAAATACAGTAAAAACTCTCTTAAATGAACATTCACAATCGTTCGATCTCTGTGGTCTGCGATTCTGCTTCGCCATCATTCTAGGTACATAAGTAGGTTGCCTAATTTATTTTTCATGGTTTTAATGTAACTTATCAATTCAATTCCCGATATTGAATCCAATTAAGCACAAGAAGCCAATTAATATACATACATGGTATACTTGTATATGGTTAGAAATATTGCACTAAAGGTAAAGGAAATCAATCACTTGTTTTTTATTTTCAGTAATCGTTTGATTTATTAAGTTTGATTAAGGGTTTTCCAACACCAAATAAGTTTCAATGTAATATATTCCTAAAAGTTCCTATGTTTTTCGTTATTGGAAACCACGATCCATTACAACTAAAAACATTATTTTCTTTTTAAAAGTGCCGTTAACACACAAACAATTAGACGTTATAAGATAACTTAATCATTTTAATATTTGTATGTGGGTGTCGGGAACATTGCAAATGGCAGAAAAAGAGGGTAAGAGTTGTTTTCCAGACTATTCTGCAGGAATTTTTTTTATGTACAATAAGGCTTTTGTACTTGCCTCTACATCTATGCAAGTTGGGAAAAAACATGTATGCAGTTTTTGTATTATGGGGTATGCAAATTTTGAGTTAACTAGATGAAACTTGTAGATTCTTCGCACAAGCCTTGGAGCCCCTTTTCCCCCTTTGGAGTTCGATTTTTACAAAACCCTTCTTAGTGCTCACTAACATTGTGAATGGAAACTTGGGTCCAAATTACAGGTACCTAGGTCTTGCTATTTGGGCTCGGCTTTGATCGCCAATCAATCAGGACAAACGGTTTTATATATGTACATATATAGTATAGAGATAATGTGAAATGATTCCGAGCAGCAACACTTCAAAATAGTTTTCGCGTTAGTGGGTTCTCCACAGTACACATGTTAAATTGTTTGTCCAGTTTACAGAACTAAATGCATGGAGTGTGTAAAGAACATTGAGTCTCGAACTGGCACGGGCACGCACTTGACTGCTTGAATGGACGACTTCATTGCAACTTCGGTGGCGTGCGCACGCGTAATTGAATCAACAAATGCCGCACAAATGTTGACAACTTGAACTTCATTCCATCGCCTCTCCATTTCCATTTGATTCTCAACGGGAGCGCTCCTTGCTTTCCAGCCAGAGGGCAATTAGAATGTTTGCGCATGCACTTCACCTGTTGGACCGGCCTGACCGACAGAATCACCGACCGGGCGGGCTTCCGAACTGCATGGAAAGTTTTCGTACTGCCCATTGCACATACTATACATATACATACATACATGTGTATGTATGTGCATATGTAAGTATGTTTGTAAGTTTCCACTGTCAGAAGGTTGGGAAGTTGAGCTTCGGTTACAACTTCGTTCTACGCCTGCACCTTTACCTGCACGCCCCCACAAGTTTTGAGCTGCGCTTACAGCGATCGCTAGCTGATTTTGCTGCCAACGCCGCAGTCGCGTCGCAGTTGTCGTCGCTGCCGTCGCGTTGAGCATTTTACCGCCTGCACAGCACCGGTTGGCGCTCAGTTTCATTCAGAAGTCAAGCGCGTGCTAATCGCGTTGCCGTCCGCTTTTTAGAGTCTTTGGGGTTTTTATCGCTTTCAAATCGCGCACAATTGCAAAAATTGTATAGAATTTTTTCCAAGCATCGTTATTAAAAAACATAATAAACGTGCGAAATTTGTGATGAGTTCGTTGGTTCGCCAGTGATTTTCTAAAAAAGTCGCACAGACTTCTGGACAAGTGGAGAGAGGGAGTAGACAGCAGAAGCTTAGCGGCATCCCGAGCTTTATGCTAATTCAATAAGATCATCAAAACAATTGGTAAGTTTTGCATGAGCTATTATCGCTTGTTCCTATTGTTTTTGCTGCCTGTTCGCACAATAACAACAAATGTTTTCATTCCTGCCGTCGCGAAGTCTGGCAACACTGGCATACATTTTTTCAACATAATCATTTTGACAAGTTCTCCAGCAAAAATTGAAAATATAACAAAATTTCGTGAGTCCGCAGCCGATTGCCGAAAATCGCGCTTTTTCGTGCGATTAGAAACAAATTGTTAAAATTTTTTGTTGTATCGGTTCGTCATCTCGTATGGACGCGTGTGGCGCCAGCTTCCCAATTTCTCAAAAGGTGATGCCATTGCATATGGTTTATAAGTGTCAGGGAAGAACTCCTAATAGTCGGAGCCGTGCGCAGTGCAGAAAATTTAAGAATATCAAGATTTGCGGTATGTTAACGCAACTCTGTACATATCTAACGTATAAGTATAATATATGTTGAATCTACATACATACATATGTATGTACATATGTTTTGTATTTTCGTCAACTGACAGCTGATTTTTGTTTACATGATTAGGGCTGCATTAACAAACAGCCGTCCTTATTTTTTGCTGGCAGGAGAGAACTGTCAATTGTTCATTTCGATAAAGCGACAGTTCTGCATTTCAAATCCAATCTTTGTTTCTTATTTGACTCGAGCGAAATACTTAGCACCCAGTACAGCGCTCTTTTTACCAATGTCAATGGGGAAAATAGTTTTCCATCGGCTCTAGTGTGTATTTGTAGTAGGAAATAACTGACATACCTGGTTTGTCAGGCCGCTGATCTCACTTTAGGAGAAAATTTGTATTCCAATACAGGGTCTTGAAAAGTTGGCTTAGATCAGACAAATATAATAATTCGGTATATAACTAATTCCGAGAAGCATTTATTTGACGACTTTTTTAATTCAAGAACTTTTATTGGCGGCTATAACTTTATCAATAAATCGACACACCCCTTTCACATAAAGCACCTTAAATCCACGAATTACGATTTACCAAATGCGCAAAAGTCAAAGGTCCATGACCATTACGATATTTGTTGAATGCTCATTAAATCTATCACTTTAATTATACAATTTAAATAAAAAATATACCTAAGTACTATAGTATATGTGAGGTCCAGAGTTCGAACCGTTTACGAAACCGGCAAGTGCGCATTTCGGGTGGGTGGGTAATTTCGCGTTTTCTCGCTCTTTCACTTGCAAATATACAATATGTATGTGTGTATATATTTTTGCTGCATAACATTATGCACATATGTATGCAGTTGGGTCCAAGTGCTCCCTGTAATTAGCATACTTGTGTTAAGCTATAGCTTGTTTTTCTTTACAAGCCGTTAAAATTGAGCACGCGCATGTAAAGTTTACAAAAAGTTCCCCACAAAACTAGTCTTGGTCCAATCGTAGCCTTGGACTTGACTTGTGAGCGAGTGCGAGGGGAAAATGATGCCTGTCGGCCACCTGACGTCATTAGGTTTGTGATTGTGCTTATTAACTGCATTTTAACAACCAATCGTTGTAAACATGTAAACAACTTTTGGAACAACTTTCAAGCCAGCATTGCGGCTGCATCCTACATATAATGACTTCTTTACGCATTAATTGCTGGGCTTTTTTTCCATGCTGGCTTACTTCCGTGTTGCCTATTAAATGTCATCCCTTCGTTGACCTTCTGAGGCTAAATTTTCCATGCGTCAACATCTCTGTGACGGCTTGTCTGATCAACTTGGAATGCAGTTGAGTTTGCGCGTAGCTCTTGCCGAAAACTGTGACTAATTGTGTACATTTCATTATTGTTCTGGACATTTTTCGCTCGGTTCGGGTCAGATTTTTAAGGCATTAACTTATAGTACTAATGCTGATTTAAATACAAAACTCGCTTTCATTAAGGAAATTACATGAGCAAACATTAAGTGATTTTTGTTTTGTTCTTAGAATGCCACGCACGTACACAAATTCCACAATCAAACACAGATACTCACAATTCAGGCGAATTTACAGACCTGAGTCGCACTTGCTGTTCCCCACTTTGCAGCCATAAGATCGCGCTTTCAGATCTAAAGTACACCGATGAGTTACGGTCAATGTTCTGAGCCCAGGCCCAGCGCTTGTCTTTATTGTCCCAACCCATCGTCATCGACGTCGTCGTCGTCATCGTCATCATTAGCTTGGTATATACTACATAGCAGTGAAAATTCAGAACATCAAAGTGTTTAGCACTCTTTTGGCATAAATAATTCAAAGACATGTTTGTTTGGCTACAACAGGATCCTGGTTTCCTCAGTCGAGGGTGGGATAGAAACAGAGTTGGAGGGGGGTTAATTTTTGTTCTTCTTGTGCTAATTGATAAACATAACACGCTGCCAGCCAACTGTGATTTTCGGCTTGCTTTGGAAGAGAGAGCTTCATAAATAAATAGAATTCGGCACAGTCGGTGAAGTGAGATAAACGCAATTCATGCTCAAAGCTGCGTGTTTCTCAAACATTCTAGAATATTACTCATACGCCACGAGTACGTATCCAAAAATCAGTGGCCGTAACTGAACGTGAATTAGCCCTGCAGAGTTCAAATTGAAATTTCAACAACTAATACTATACTTAAATTTAACTCGATTGTTCTAATCGAGAACTTCTCTCTTCTGTAATGGGAAATAAATTAGTAATTAAAAATTACTTCGAAGTTAAAGAATCCCAATCGTTAAAGTTAACTGTTCATATTAATCCTTTCAAAATTGAAATATATAGTAATTGTTTTTAAAAGTATATTAAAAAGTATCATTTTGAATCTGAATTTTCTTCATATGTATTTGTACACAGTTCACTGATATTTCTTGACAATATCGCTTTGTCATACTTACTGATACATAATGGCTCTATAGCCTAATGGTTGAATACAAAGAAAAAATATGTGCTGGAGTTCTAAAGTCCATCTGCATACTCGACAATGTTTTTGGATGAATAACTTACAAAAGTACCGGGTGAAGTCCCAGTTAGTGTGATTCTGTAAAACTGTACAATATGTATGTAAAGATATAATTAACATAAATATATACGAACATGCAAATCAAATTGTCCCCATCATGATGTATGTTGTTTTTGCCGTTGCCCGACGACAATGGCAGCAAGTCGTCTGGTTCCTGGCATGACTAATAAAAATTATTAGTAAAGTTTTGTCTGAATACGTGTGTAGCATGGCTAAAACAAATTCAATCTTAGCAATCATCGTCATCAGCTTTGATAGATACGAGTTCGAGTACTGACAGCTGCTAGGGGGTGTGTGTTTTCGCGTCCACTCCCTTGCATACATATAAATGAGGAACATGGGCGAATAGTGTTCAGAAGGTCCCCCAATACTGGCGGAGTTTCAACTTTGCTGCTTCTGTGATCTGCCCAAGTATCTGCGAGTACGAGCATGTGGTTATGCCTACCCCATTAAATTTTACATTGACCTGCTCCTCTTCCATTCAGAGTTTTGTTTACAGCGTTTAAAACAAATGTGTAATATTCGTGCGGCACGCTGACGCACACACCACACAGCCATACAGCCACATAAATATGTATGTATGTACATATGTGTGTGCGTAGACACTGTATCAGATACATATGTACATATGTATGTATGCATAGATTGATACTTCACATGCAGGTGGAGTCGCGTACGGATTGTCTGTTAATTGCCCGCAATTAGCGCGTTAACAACAATAAATACATAAACAGACAAGCACATACATATACATACATTTACATCTATGTGTGTGTGCAAATGCGCGACAAAGCAACAATAACAACACAAAGCAACCACAAAAATGCGATAAATTGATCATTACAAAATCTTCCATAAATGATTTGTGTGTTTGCGAGTGTGTGTCTACATACATACATACATATGTACATATGTACATATGTAGTGCAACTTAACGGACTGCCAAACAGTCGGACAGTGTGTTAGTCAGTCGCGCGATCGCCGGGTTTGGCTAATTAGCTGAGTTGCTCTTTTAGCGATAACTCGTGTACAAATTATAATGTCAACTCAGCCTATGACACTATGACACTAGATTGCCTGTCACTTAATTAAGGAAGTTTTTTGCACACTTTTTTGCTTTGTTTACAAATGTTTTTGAATGTTCAATTAATTTCCGTTTCGTCGCAATGAATTCATAAACAAATGTCATTACACGGTCTAACAGAAAACAACAAATTCAGAAAATGGAAAAGTCAGTGTTTTTTAAATTTCATACAATTCTATGGAATGTACATAGAATCCTTGTTAAAATTAATTAGTATTGGGTTTACTATTGAATATAGAAACAAACCTTTGTTTAAATTATGACTAACTAGCGTCGCTACGCTTATGTAATATTTAATATATTAGGTAATAATAAGTAAATAATATTCATCGAATCCAATGAAAGTAGAAAAAACAGGGACTGTAATCATTATAAGTATTATTTGAAAAATTTCAAAACAATGATGAAATGTCTGTGAAAATTTTCAGCTCGATAGAAGTGTGTGTACAACTGAAATTGTATTTACCAGAATTTAAATGCTTTAATAACTATAATTCCCAGCAGTTAACGGAAAATTATTAAATTATTATTAAATAATTTGTATACATTGCAAATTGTCACAATGAAAAATTTTCATCTAATCGGAATTCCAAAATAGCTTATAACAAAAAAAATGGATTGCATTTCGAACTAAATGGAACATTCTTGAAGGCATTTCATAGCCAGGTCATTGCAACGAATATAGTGATGTTGAAAATACTTACTATAATTAAAATTAAATTGTCCATATGAATGAGACTTCCTACCTTTCAAATGCCTTCAGTAAGACGCTCGATTCGTGTCAGTATCTTGTCGGTGCTTGCTTCCGCACTGTCCGTTATAAATGACAAATAACTTAACAATGACACTTTTACAAACCTTGAGTACTATATTCACGAAAACATATTTTAAATGGCAAATAAAGTTGGTGGCGACTGTTGGCCAAGAAGAAAAAATTCCCATATACCTAAATCATTGTCTAATACAAAAGACAATTGGGCAAGCGTTAAATATATTTTCGCAGCTTTGGTTAGTGTTTTTTTTTTTTTAATTTTATGTTTTGTTACTTACTACTTTTAGTGAACATTTAGCTTATTTGCCTGTTCATTTAAATTGCTATAAATCTGTCAACGAGCTACAGAAAGAAACAATTGAGAAGATTCGGCATTGAAGTGCCGCAAAGATGAAGACCGCAACTCGAGTTGACGAAGTTGTCGAAAAACAACAATAAGAAAGAAAAAGGCAAAAGACATTTTTTACAGATGCTAGAATGACTATATATTAGTACGTATGTATATATAGTATGTGTATTTTGGTTTTTTTATACCCTGTACCTGAAGGGTACATTAGGTTTGAGCAAAGCAGAAGAGAGTCTTCGACCCCATAAAAAATGCTCTTCTGTCTGTCTGTCCGTCTGTCTGGATGAACGCCTGAATTTCTGAGCCCTCATTGACCAAATTCGGTGTGTAGGCTCACATGATCTTTTGTTTTATTTGAAAGCTAAATAAACTTTGCTCGTAATTAATATGTAATCGTCTCCTTTTCTAAAATTTTACTCAAATCGGCTCTTCTGGTGTAGCCCCATAGCTCCCGTGGAAGTTTGTTTAGGTACAAGGTATTTCACTGTCGGACTTGCTTAACTTTAGCATTCTCTCTCGTTTGGCATTGTCTTTGTCACAGTAACAGGCACAGTCGCAGTCACAATTACTTTTGTGGTTAATGTTTTTGTATCAAAAACTATGCCTGTTCGCTTTTTGCTCGTACATACTTGTACATACTCGTGCATATGTATGTATTTTTAATATGTGCACATAGTTATGTAGAAGTGAGCTTCGCAATTAGATAAGTATGTACATACAAGTACATAGGTACTGACACAATTAGCAGCTACCTTCAGATGAAAAATGTGCCTAGAGTGCCGACCTTTGCATCTCATGCAAAAAGCATTAAAAAATCCTCCAAAAATCGTTGGCTTCAACGTGCCACTAATGATCGGTTAAATATGCCGTGTGCCCAACTTTTTACTGAGTATGATGAATATATCGATTTTTTATAATTTCCTCTCATTAAAATGTACAATTACAAAACAATACGAATTGATGCTTGTAACGGAATTTTTATTTGATTCACGTCTACATCATAACGGCTAGTCTATGCATGGTTGGCAAATTGCACCTTTCCTTTTCCATGGGTTGTATAATCGATGGATCTTCTAGTTAGTATTGACTGATTCTACAAGTCGTAAGCATGTGGGGTTGTGGGCCTCCCTTCGACTTTTAATTGCCAGTTTGCCAATAATTAGTGTTGTTGGGCCAACTACATACTATTTTCCCTTAATACTCCGCCGCCCACTTGTCATTACGAGCTTTATTGGAATTGCTATTTTACTGGAACCTTGTCGTGCGCACAAACATACTATACATACATATGTATGTATGAGTAGTAAGTGCATATCCGTTTCCATCGGATTCCATCGGTATATGTATGTACTTGTATTTATGTGTACTTAAGGCGCTACGTAGGAGCTAAAAACATCACATTATCCAATATTTGACTTAAAGGTCCAATGCACAAAGTGCACAAAATATTTACTGTAGAAAGGTTGAGTGTTTTCTATTTTGCTACAAAAAACTGCACTGCTCTTTAGTTAGATCTATGTTTGCTTTACTAAATGCTTTGTCGAGAAGGTCAAAAGAGCACATAATATATACATTATCATTGAATACTTGTTCGCCATTTGCGCAGTCGCTTTACGTTTGCATTTTAAATTTAATTCACACATTAAAACAAGAACAACAAACTAATTTCATATAAATCGCTACTACATTTTGTATACCCCTCACAAAAGGCTAATGAGATTATTGTCAGCGCCTACAATACATTGCAAACCTTATGTGCTGCTCAGCAAGGCGAACTGCTATCTCAGCATTCCCAACTATCGACTCATACATATGCATACGGCTTTAAGATAAAAATTTCATTTTTAAGATATAGTTGGTGTTCCTCGGTTGTTTATTCAATGACAGTTTCTGGTTCCTGGATTAAATTCCACTTATATTGGTTCAATACCCAAGTATAAACTGGAATGGAGACCTACAAAATCTCTAAACACTTTTCTTTTCACATAATGTTTCATACTTTTCAGGCAAATAGGAAAACGAAACGTTATCATAAATCAAGAACTCAATTTGCAAATAAATACTTGTAGTAACGCTGAAAGGAAATGTATTGTATATTACAGTTTATAAAAATCCTGGGATACTATTGGCTATGAGGTGAGACTTGTATTCAATTTTAAAAATCTATCATTTCACCCAAACGAACGGAGTAATTTCTATTCTGCTTTAACTAAACGTGCCAATTTAATGATAGACTTAGTGAATTCTTTCCGCAGTAATTAAGGCGTCTTGAGCAGCATATCGATGATTTTTTTCAATATCATTTTTAATAACACTATTTAAATATTTTATTATTCCTGATCGATCAATTCAACACTAGTTTTGCTGTCATTAATACCAATTAAGGCTTATGGAAAGACTTTCAGTCAGATTAAATAATTTATTCTTATACTTGTAATTAAGAGCTTTAGGTAATATCGATGAGATAATTCAATATCCTCTTCACCAGTCCCTCCACTCTACTTAGGCACTACCTACTAATTAGGATGTTGAAATTAATTAATCCAGCTGTGGAATCTGAAGGGTATGTTAGTTTCGATAGGTTTAGAGAAAAGCATTTTTGATTTTATTACTAAGTATGCCTTTATTTGGGCAGAGATTGTGTTGAGCGGCGTTTGCTTTGCTGCTGGCATTGTAAAAGGTTAAGTAGCCAACCTGTTGACAGTCCAGTGGTCAGTGCGTTAGTTATGAAGGGGGAGGAGAGGGATTTAGGGGGCCCCTCGCCTCGCCCCTGCTGAGCTGAGAGTTTGTGCCTGCGTGTTGTTTGTTTGCCAATTGCGAAATTGCTACGCTTGAGTGGGTTTTATGTTCAGCCTAGTCGTAGTCGCATGTTGGGCTCAATGTTTGCCGTGGCTGAGACAGATCGAGCGATTGACAGGCGAACGAGTTAGACGAACAGTTAGACAGCTGGCGGGTTTCTGGGCGTGGCAATTATTTATAAACGTATAGTACTTGTACTTGTACATACTACTCATTAACATTTAGCGTAATTTTTAACCAAATTTCACACGTTTCTCAGTAGAGAACTTTGCGGTTTCGGAGGAATAGCAAAAGCCCGTTTGCATTCGGCTTGACAAATATTTGATAGCGTAAATAAAAGCTGATGGCAAGCTTTTTATTATGAAACGTGTTGCGATGGGTGTGACCCAATGTCCAATGATCGTTGAGAAAGTCAAGCGTCTGTTGAACCCACAGCTCTCGTCATGCCCTTAGCCATATTCCAGTTACCACTTTCAGTTAACAACATGCCACTACCAACGCCGGCGCAGGCGACAGTGCTAGTGCTAGTGCCAGTGCCAGTGCCATCGCCACTGACATGTGCGTGAGCGTGCACGTGCCAACCACCAACCTTAATCATTATCATTACCAAACATTGACTAACTAAGCCCTCAATTTGGAAAGGTGTCTCCGTGTCTGTCCGTCCATTGTGCAATTGCTCAAGTGCGTCCAATTTAAATAGCTAAATAGTTTTCGAATGTCGCTTTTTATTTGTCTGAGTTGTCTTTGTCATGGCTTTTAATTGTTGATAAAGTCTCAGCGTTAAGGTGTGTCAACATGGTGGCCATTTTAAATGGTTGGTGTTGCCTCAACAAATGCCAGAACTGCTGCACTTATCATTGTAGGTCGGTCTGATCATTTGAGAGTGAGAAAATACACAAGCTTGTTATGGACTCCCAAGTGGATTTCCAGCTTTAATGGCTGGGCGCGCTTTCTCAAAACATCCAAAGAGCTTATTAGATCGAATGTAAATCCGTCTACCTGATATTTTAAATAATATCAAGCCAAATAATATCTGCATTTATATTTATAATATAATATTTGTAATAATATCTGCATATTTATTTATAGCACTGTAAGAATTTGAATCCACCATCTTGAGTAGTTTTATTAGTTTGGAGGATTAGATAATTTTCTAATAATATTAGTAAGTATATTAGGTAGACGAGTCGATGTAGCCCCGTCTTCCTGCCTGTCGAGTTTATTTTATTTTTTGGATTTACCCGCACTCCTCTCTATTGGGGGGTTTCCGTAACGCTCGGAGATTAAAAGAGCTAGAAATGCCAAATAATAATACGCAGAAATGTGTTCCCTCCATTGTTGTTATTGTTGCTGATTTGGGACAATTCTGTTAACATAGACACAGTTCTTGTGGAAATGTGCAGTTATAGAGCCTTTACGTGAATTCGAATACCCATGGAGGTAGAATTGACACTTTAAAAAAGTACAGCATAATATTCCTATTATTGAAATGCTCAAAAAAAAAAAAAAATGGATCCCTTATACAGGCATATAATCAGTTTATGTTAGCTGAAGGTACTTTAAAATATATGCCATGAGGATGGTTCATGATAATATTAGAAAAGTATATACAAGGAGCATTCCAAAGTAGAGAGCACCCTTTAAAAATATGAAAAGTAAATAAGTTATTTTATTTGAAACAGTCCCATTTACGGTTTAAGAGCATATCGAATTCTACGTGGATTCTACGTGCACCAAGGTAAGAGTCGCACAGGGAATAGTTGATGGTTAAAATGTTATTTTTCTCAAAAAAAAAGTATCGACCGATGAGAAAAAAGCAATAACCAAACACTATTTATCGATTCAAATGCGATGAATTGTTAATTTGGAGATTTTAAAGTTCCATTTGAATCAATTTCACTGAATTTTTTTTGGCGATTTCTGCAAGTTGCATTCAATTTTTTGACTGCCTTTTCAATAGTCACGAATATTGGATGGTCAACATGTTCGTCTCGTGAATTTTGCGCTATTTCAAAAGTTTTGTTTTACTTTGGCAAACACCTTGCCAATTAAAGATATAAACAAGAAAGGAATGCTAAAGTCGAGCAGGCTCAACTCTTAAATACCCTGTACCACCCCACAAAAAAGTAATTAAATTAATTAATTAATTTAATTTAATTAATTAACTAAATTAATTTAATTAATTAACTAAATATTAACTAATTAAATATAAAATATTCCATGCATGCATACATACATTTACATTTACATCAGAATCGTGCCTTATGCGTGTTTGTGTACTTGTACATATGTATGTATGTGTGCATTGGGCCTGGTTATATGGCTATAACTTTCTTTCCGATCATTCTATCATAATGAAACTTGGTATACAGATATATAATTACTAACTGGATGTGTCTACCATCCAATTTTACATACATGTGTCTACATACCAATTTTAGTTCAAAATTCCAAGAATTACGGGAGTTATAGAAAATCGTTAATAGGGGGGAAGTGGGGGGGGGTGGATCAGAAAAAATTAACAAACTCGTCCTTTCTCGGTCTCAGGAGAATCTGTATACCAAGTTTGGTTATTCTAGCTCTTATACTTTCGGAGATCCTTGCGTTCATACAGACAGACAGACGGACAGACGGACATGGCTATATGGACTCAAGAATATATATACTTTGTGGGGTCTACCAAGCCTCCTTCTGTGTGTTCCATGTGCACTCGCACAAAACTAATATACCCTTGTACCCTTTGGGTACAGGGTATAAAAATGGGTACAAATCTAAATTCTTGACTAGATGCGTATGTACGTCAAGCCGAGATTTCTTTGTGGATGACTTGAAGACCCAATTTCCGATATCAGTAAGACAGACAACTGCAACTTCATCTAAAGTCTGATATGAGTTTCTTAGCTTTCTTTTAGGGGAAAAGCCTAATACCTTTCACCCTATCAACAGTTGCATGAGTAGCGATCTCTGCATTCCATCAAAGATCAGCGTTTGTTGCACCACTGAGGCAATTGTGTGGTTTTACTCTGGCTATTCGAAAGTTGTTTATGTGCTGGGAAATTCGGGGATTGTTGGAAAACAGTGCACCCAAATTAAATTACATTATATTACTTTGCTTAATGTTTATGATTTGAATGGCCACTAAAAACAACAAAACTAAAAAACAGATTAAATAACAAAAGCGAAAAGCAACCAAATGTTTTCTTGCACAACCCATCGAGTGGCTTAGAATGCCCGCATTGGAGTGCTGAGTAATTGCAGTCGCAACGGCAGCTTGAAATACGAAATAAAAGAAGCGGTAGCTGCATACTCGTACATACAACAACAACAACAACAACAGGTGCACAAATTACAACATTTGGCAAACAATTCAATTTGAAAATACATATTTTCCCCTGTAACGTACAGTGCGCATTTTCGGTTGTTGTTCGACTCTTAAGTTTTTTGATTTTGACATACTTATTGACTTTGAACAACAACAACAACAACAACAACCACAAGAGCACCAATATTAGCAACAACAACAACATTAGTAGCTCTACCTCCACACAAATGCGCACGCGAGTGCATCAAATACATTGGCCATTGAATATTGGGCATTGGGCATTGGGCATTGGCTATAGGCCCGAAACGCGTTTTGGTAATGCGCCAAAGACCGTAGCAACAAGTGCGCTCCCCGATTACCTACTGTTTGGCAGGGAGGGTGTGGGGCAGGGCCATTTGGGTGTTGTACGCGTCCAAAATTGCCAAGTGCACAGTAGCAGGCAGAAATCATCGCTCAACAGCACTCACAGAAACACAAACAGACAAACAGAGGGCATACTTGCCATCATGTACATAGATACGAGTAGTCAATACATACATACGCGTATACACATAGGTACATATTTAAGTGGGCAGGCAGGCATGTTTGGTATGTAGTAGTTATGTGTGTATGTACGTGGGTATGTACATAATTTTTATTGTCAACACCATGTTGACGACGTCGCTGCGCCCTTGACTTAATTTCTTAGTGTGGCCATTGCCGCGGCCCGCTAAAAGGCTGAAAAGCGAAAACGCGACGCATGCGCAGAATGTAAGCAGACAAAATGACAGCCAATGTGGCCAAAACGATGGTCAAAAGTGTACCGAGCCATCTTTTTTCTTAGGCTCTAAGGATTCTATTTCAGCGGAAAATTTGCATAAATTTGTCAGTTTATTTCTAAAATGTGTTCTATGTGTTCGAACTCAAGTACCTGCGAAAGTATAAATGGAATGGTAACCAAACGATAAAGATTCATTCTTGGTTCCATTAAAATTATAAATTAAAACAAAAGTTAAAATTTCGTTTGTATTCATACTTATGTATGTATGGTCCTGTTCCAGAAGTTCCATGCTGACAAAATTGTAATTGTATTTATTTTATTACACAAATTTTCAAGATAATCTTGTAAGAAAGGCAAAGCAAGACTTGGACGTACTGTGGAAAACAGTTAGTAAATAGCATTCGACTAGTTTTAAGACGCGATCGGTTGAATGTTGGTCCATAGGCACAAATCATTTCAACACTTACGACCCACAATTTCTTTTAGCACGTAAATCAGTACGAATTGAAATAATGTTAAAGGGCGGGCTATTAAGTTTCAGATAAATGTTTTGAAAGTTAATTCAAGCTCGTGGGTTTGATTAACAAATAGTGGTATGTAAATTCCCTCATCTGCAGGTTAAACTTGCGAAAGATGCGGACTTCCTACTCACTTAACCTAACAAAG
Source organism: Scaptodrosophila lebanonensis (assembly GCF_003285725.1). Lineage (NCBI taxonomy): Eukaryota > Metazoa > Arthropoda > Insecta > Diptera > Drosophilidae > Scaptodrosophila > Scaptodrosophila lebanonensis. Next base: position 4,598,500 of record NW_022060558.1, read on the forward strand.
CAAACTTGTTTACAAATTTCAGCGCTCCATCTTTAGTGATTAGGTCTGTGCGTTGATCAATAAATGAGTGGTTCGGTGAATCGCCATTGACGGTAGCTCACGTACATATGTATGTAGTGGCGAAGGAAGAAGTACAGGGTCTGATGCTGACTATCCCTTTACAGAGCACAGTTTTTAACATTTAATATCAGCCTGCTTGTTAAGGAAAATCAGAAAACAATAATTAGTTTTTAGACAGTGAAATTTAATTCTAGCTTTCGCCACTAGCTCTTTACGAGCGCTTGAATATTTTCCGAGATGGATGCACAAATGTGCGTATATTTTCATGAAGTTCCTCGTTTGGAAAGAATATATAACTTTTTTTAAAATTAAAAATCTGTTATCCTAATTTTTTTGTATAATATTTTATATTATTATTATATTATATTATATGTTGCGAATCGGGCTGCAGATTGGCATTTTATATGTACAAAGTTGTAGGACTGTAAGGAAGTTTTAAAATCATTCTTTATACGATGATGGTAGCGCCGTAATTCGAACTGATTCATATATTGAGGGGTGAACACACATAGTGGCATTCCTGTTAGCTCGTTGAGCTATGCCAGGCCTTTGTAATCATAGTGGCCATAATAAAAGCTTGCACATTTATATAGTATTTTGGCTCTCCCAAGTTATATCAATAGAGTATACACATATAGTGCTAATGATGCTCTTAGGGAAAGATGAGATTAAAGACACAATTGAAATGGAATCTGTGTAAAAGAGAATGCAGTCGTTAATTGAATTAAATAATAAACAATGAACGCAGCGTCTTGAATTAATTTTAATTACTATTTGTTAACTGTAAACGAGCAAGTGATCTGTTGCTGTTGTTGGTGCCGCTGCTACTCGGATTGTTCAGGTTGAGCCATCGAAGCGCGCCTCAAAGTGTGCCGATGATTGAGACAGCAGTGGCACCGATGACGATGAACGACGACGCCGCGCCGACGCAACCCACATCGATTGTTGCTCAGCTGACTGTGGCAACCTCTGCTGGCGTCCCTGCTGCAGTCGCAGTCGCTGCTGGCGCCTCTGCCGACGCTACTTCTTTTGTTGCTGTTGCTGCTGCTGCTGATAATGTGGCTTCATTTACGAAATTTATTAATCGATTTATATGCCAGGCCAAAGTGGTGAAAAAAAGAGACGGCCACTCGACGCACCTCTGTGGACATTTGGTTTTTTTTTTAAATATACAAATATATTTTTTTTTATATTTGGCGCGCTGGTCTTTGCAATGCATTCATTATACAAATACATGCATTCGTATGTATGTGTAGGCAAGCTTTCAAGGTGAGATGTAAATTTTTGTTTGTGAGTGTGATTAACCGTTAGCGTTTGAATGTGATGACATAAAGCATTTGGATAAACACAAAAACAAACATCGGTAAGCGTTGACCGCCGCACGCTCCACACGTTCCGTTTTGACATTGTCATGCCAAAGAATTTTGGCCAGTGGCCATACCTTTGCGTAAGCTACCCACAACAACCCCTCAGCCGCCCCTCGCTCCCTTGACTGTGAGTCAGCATGTGGGCGGGTGTGTGAGTGTTCGTTTGCGCAGCTTTTGAAACATCTGCGCATGCGTATCGATTTTTAATTGTCAACTAATGAAAATTTGTGCTCGAAGCTAGCTTTTTAGAGCTTACTTTTCTCAATTATTCGTTGGAGTTGTGTAATAATGCAATATTAATTGGTTATTTAAAATGTTTGCCAGATAACAGCGAATTGTTACGACTTATTTGTGCTCTTGTTGTTACTGTAGCTGTAGCTGGGGCTGAAGCTGAAGTCTGCATTGTGTGTGCTGCGGAATATCGCTATGCGTTTAAAGTTTGTTTTTTGTCTACTTCGGTTCACGACTTTTATGTGCGTTTGAAGAGCCAATTAATTTAACGGCCTTTTTACTCGTATTTTGTCGTTCAAATTCATATTCGCATGATTTATGCATTTTCTGAATTTGCCATACGATTATTAATCTTTTAGTTCATTTCCAAATTGGGTAATCATTCTTTGAAATACTTTCTCTGAGGTGGTTGTATAAAGGTGTTCGTAAACAAATGTTTAAGTTTTATAATTATATACTTTAAAATTATGACTGAAAGGGTCTTAGGAGCGACTAAAACTGGAACAGATTCAATATTTAAATCGGAATCGATAATTACAAATTTACTTACATATTGTATGTCGTTAATAAATTCCTTATATGTACTTTTAAATTTTCTATCTATCTTTACCATTATTGCCATTTGTTGCATTGATTAATTATTATCATTAATTAATTATGCTTTTATGTATTTTATCGTTGAGTTTCAATATTCCTGCTACAGAAATGGTCAATGGGTTATTCTTTTCAAAATATTTGAAAATATGTGCATTTTAAAACATATTTGCATTGATTAGTTGTCTCTGTTCACTTAATGGCTGTAAGTTCACCAGCGTTATTTGAAATTTATTCACGTCCAGCGTATCCAACCAAGTATTTAATAACTTTGCAATATTAGACGGCCATGTGGTTGTGTGTGTGTGTGTTTGCGTGCCCAAAAAGAAAGCTTTACTCTAAAGGGGGTAAAATTATTTCCGCTTCGTTTCCGCACACATTGAGCACAACCGTAGAAAAGGGCAAAGGCAATAACGACACCAGTCAGCGGCTGAACCAACTACAAATATGTATGTACATGCACTCACATGTACATATGTATGGATGTATGTATGCATGTACATTGGTAAACACACACCCAGTAAATAACTTAGTCGCGCTGTCGGGCAACTCAACTGACTAACCCGTGTCCCCTGTATCCTGTGTGCTGTTGTCTGTGTGTCATGTCCGTTTTGAAAAGGGGTGGCTCGCAACAACAAAATTGAGAGAAATAAATGGCTAAACAACAACATTTGACAAAAACAAAACAAGCTTGTTTGTTGACAAGTTGAAGGCGCGGAGGCGGACTGGGCGAGCGATCCAACGGATTCGATGACATAATGCCAGTATGAATTGTAATCGCACAGCCATACAACACATACACACATACACATAGGCAGCTGCGTACTCACAGGACTCGTCGGCATGTGCCTTACCCTTGGGACGCATACTGTTTGAGGCCATTGGTATGAAATAGGCGACAACCCTTAAACGAATCCAACAGATACGAAGACCAAGAGAGCGCGTTATCAGTGCAAACACAAGAAGAGCTCGTTGCCGGCCTTTTTGAAATATCCAGTGCGCAGAGACCGTTTGTACATACATATCTGTATCTGAAGAATTCATCGAAGAGAGTCCCGGCAGTAAACCGCTCTCGCTCCTGCCTTTCATGGTGTGTGTGTGTGTGTGCGTGGGCAAAGCACGCGTGACGCAACATTTAACGTGTATCGCTGCTTCTTCTTCTGACGCTGCCATTGCCGTCGTCGGCGTCGCGCCTCGCCGGCTGTCGCTACTGCTGTTACTGCTGCTGCTTCTTGCCACCTATTGAAGTCAGATACAAGATACAGATACACAACTCGTGCGCCATGCGCGCTTTTAGGCACTCCACTCTCTCCCATACAGTCTTTCTCTATCCCGCTCTTCGCATATTTCAGCGCTCTCTTGCGCTTGTGTGTTGGCAACTATTTCGAGTGTTTTGAGGGTTCGCCCGCTCTTTGGGCGACGTGTGCGCCTCAGTTTGAATTTCGCTTTTGGGTTGTGCCTATGTCTTGTCTGGCGCTTGGCCGGGCTGCAGAAAAAATCACAAAAATTCCTAGTTGCAAACACACATTATTACACACACTCAGGCAAGCCCACACCAATACGCACCGGGAGCAACTACAAAATAAAAAATAAATGTAATTTGCCATGCAATAACAACAACTACCATTTAGCAGCATTCAATTGCAAAAGTGTTAATCGAAAATTGTGCGTCGGCCGGTCCAAAAAAGTATCTGCCCGTTTTAATATACACGTAGTATATGTTTTTTATGTTTCGACTTCTTAGTGGTGCCAGTCGTCGCGTTCGTTGTCCTCGTGCCGCGTGTGGCAGTTGCCAAGCAGCCACAACCAGCGCCACAGCCAGCCAGACGTCGTTGCCGCGTTGAAAGTATCTAACAGATACACGTTATGCAAAAATGTAGTGGCAGCTCGCTCCAAACAACAGCCGTAGAAACCACGTCGACATTCAAGTGTCGGTTTCCGCATTCGATTGTACAGCACAATTCTATTATTACATCGTGGAAAAAACTAAGTGCGACTAACTAATAACTAACAGTCGAGACTGCAGACGCGCTTAACGAACTAAGCAACCGACAGACACATTCATAAATTGGCGAACTGACGAACTGACAAACAGTCGAAGCGCCTGACTGGGACGGGCCGCTCATTTAATTCATTTAATGTATTCGATAAATCAAGTTGAGCAGCAAAACACTGTTTATGCCATGCCCCCCCCCCCCCCCCCCCCCCCTTTCTGCCGCCCTCGGCAATCGGTGACGCCCTCAATTACTCGAACCGACTGCAGTTACTCGCAGCATGCAGCATTAATTGATCTGAGCTCGCACATGAAAGCAGCACAATTAATAACAAAAGACATCTACAAAATGTTCTGCAACTACTGCCTAAACATTCGCAAATACCGGAATTACAAATCGAATTCTAAACAGTAAAAAGCTGAACATATGTAGTATATACTGAGTATATAGTATGAGTCCCTATTGTCGTGAATATGTTTAATTTCCTTAATTCGATTTTCACTTCCACGTGAATGTATTGGGGTGTGAATTGCCGAGAATTGTTTACTGAAAGTTCATTAAACCAAATGTTGTATTTATAGCTCAACTTTGCTTTTATTTAAACTATTCAAAGTTGAATTTCTATTCGCTAAGTGCTTTTCATGTATGAATGTACATACTATATGTACATATGTATATTTACATTCTCGCACTCACATTCCATAAACAGCGTTTTATGAGGCTTTTATTTAAAAAATTGTACATATGTATGTATGTGCACATACATATATTTCGAAATTTTCTCAGATTCAATTTATGTTTTTTTCTGAAAATCCCATTCACCTATGTGTGTATTGTATTTTTGTTATACTACGAGAAACCTGTTCCGTCCAGTCTATATAGGAACAGGAAATTTTGTGTAAGTGTTGTGTCTACATCCCACTATCATTAATGGTCGCATTGTCACATTGTTGTTGTAGCACCTGAGCGCACTTTATAGCAGTTATCAACGATTTCGGGGCCAGCTAATTAATCAAAACTAGCGCCCGATAACGCTACTGCCCAAAGAGCTCACAATCTTCAACACATTATGGCACGTTGCTGTGGATTTTGTTGTTGCTGCTGCTGTTGTAAATGTGTGTGAAGATATGACATAATTCCACGACTGTCGGGCGGTCGCTTTCAGTCGCTTTTAGTCGCGCGTGCAGCACCCAAAAGACTGTCTGTCTTCTGTCTGTCTACCCGCTCTTTGGGGGCGCACAAAGAGAGCACAGAACTGTGTTTGTGTTCGTGTGTGTATGTGCGTGTGTGTTCGTGTGGGACCAAGAGAGTGTCTGAGATGCAGTAGAGAACGTGAGTCAGGTGGAGCAGTTGTTGGCGGCTGCATGTTGACCTGACCACGGAACCGACCACCCCCTGCCGCCGTACCACCCACCCGAAAACAACTACACGTGCCAGTTGTTGTTGCTACTCTTGCTCTGCTAGTTTCTGTCAACCCCCTGGACTCTGTTGCCGCTTTAATTCAATCAAATGACTCGACAAACTGTGAATGCGGCTAATCATGTGAGCTCAATTACCAGCGGAAATGTGCGGTCCCCGAAAAATAATACAACCGCTACCACCCTCGCACCGACCAAGCACCAATTCCTGAGGGTCCGCTGCAAAAAAACTCAATTAAAATGCGTGCTTGGATTGTCAATGAAGAGCACTGAGTCCGTCAAGTGCGGCAATGAAAATGATGGCGACTATAAAAATGACAACAAATGTATTTGAATATAGAAAATAATGTCTGCTTGAGACGACTTTCGAAATTACGAAATGGGATTCTTCGTAACTCTGAAACAGACGATGGCGATTACGACCTATAAACCAAATGACAAAAATTAGACTATTAAGCAATGTGGCCCCACGAAGTTAGCTACCAAGCGAGCCATTGGCCAGTTTCAATTTCCATTACCTGTTTTTGTTGGTGTTGTTGTGTTTTGGGTTTTCGTCTTCATTTAATTTTGTTTTATTTTTGCGACACACATTCAGTAAACAGTTTGACCATGAATTCGATTTTTAATGCAAAACTTGAAACGTGAAATGAAAAAGACTGGACGAGAAAACCCGAAAACAAAAGAGTGTACAAAAAATGAAAAAACCCAAGACACGGTGCGTGTGTGTGAAATGCCGTAATAATTAATTGATCGACAAGTGCAAAGCTTTGAAATTTGTATGCGGCAAGCGCGCTGCGTTGAAATCGATCACAAAATGACGGCTACGCTCACGATGGGAGCCGCAGCCGGAGCCCTTGCACCATCAAGCCAAGGCTTGCGCCATGACTCTGTGGGCAGCGCGGCAACTGCGCAGTCGCATGCACCTGTTGTCGGCAGCTCGGCTGATAATGAAAGGCGATTGCCCGCACAGCTGTGGCCACAAAGAATTTCTTCTGCCTTAGCATTACTGTCTAGTTATTTTTGCATTGTGGAGTCAGTACAAACAAATAAAATAAATAAATAAATAAATAAAATGAAATGAAATTACACAAATAAATTCCAGCATCAGCAAAAAGTTGTCGTCAACGGCAGCGGCTGTGGCTGTGGCTCCGGCTGCTGCCCCCACTTTGGTTAGCGCGCACACATAAACACACTCACACCACAACCGTAGAAATTTATATTAATTCGTAATCATCGACAGCGACGGCGGCGCCGTCGTCACATCGTAGACGTCGACGTCTGACGCTAACGCCAATACCGTCGTCGTTTTCGATGTCCACGGCGACGGCGACGTCGACGTCGTCGCTGCCAGCGTAAAGCTCGGCTCGGGCCTTAGTTAGTCAGTTGGTCGCCGCCGCTGGCAGTTAGTCGTGCTTTGTTAGTCGCCGCCTGCGGTTTTGTCGGTTGTGCTCTCTGCTCTGCTCTTCGCCCGCTCTATTGTTTTTAAATCGTCAACTCACATTCGTCAGTTCGTTAGTTTGTCGACACTTCGCCAGTTCGACCCACGTACGCGCGACTCTTCCAACGTGCGCGCACCTATTCACCTACATAGCGAAATTTGATGAAATAAAATTCAAACTATAGCGAAAATAATAATAATACTTAAACGCTGGGTATTGAGTGCGCGAAAGGATATTCAAAAGCACACTCATGCATTTTCTCGATTGGTGGAAATAATGAAAAATATAAACGCCAGTAACGTTGCCAAAGTGATCAGCAAGAGTATCAGGCATGTTGCCGATATCGCTTATGGCAAATAAGCAGGACAACATTGAATAAAAATCACTAAGTAATCGCACGTATCCCGCTCTCAGTTACAGCAAAAATATTTGTAACTACAAAAAACAATAAGTTATTCTAATAGCAACCGTAACCCGCTATTGTAGCGCACTTAAGCTACAAACAAAAAAACAACCTGCACCAATTTTCAAAGTTTTCACGAAATTCACAAAACTGTGAGTTACAAACAAACAAAAGCAACAGCAGTAACCAAGCAAGGTAAATTTTTGAAATGATTTACGAGTATTTTAATGTTCAACTAGAAAATAATATGTTGAATAGAAAAACTCTTTAAAAAACCTTTGTTGTTAGATATAGCTGGGGTCAGTATTAAATATATAACAGTATAACGTGATACTTATTAGATTTGTACGAGAGCACTGGTTCCTTCACATTTAGTACGAAACTATTATCGTAATAAACAAAAATGTTTTTTGTGCTAGGAGTGATTTTTTCACTGATCGTTTATATGAAAGCTAATAAAATAATAACACTTTATATACGCTTTTGTATATCCTTATTCGTAAAAAGATTTTTATATAAAAGACAAACACGTAGTATAGGGTCTACAAAATAAAGTCTTATGGTTATAAATGATTATTTTTCGTATCGTGATCACGGCAAGCGTTCATACTTATTGTATTTTGAGTGTTAATATGTAACCCACAAAAGAAAGAAAATGGTAGACCACACATAAGTATAGGAAAAGATATATACTACTTGTATCAATCAAGACTTCTTTTTAATGGTCACACTTATATAATTTGGTTGCCACACAAACGATGGGACACAGAGAAAGTTTCGGCTGAAGACAGTTGTTTGTGTAAAGATATTGGTACCAAATTAAATATTGAGAATGTTGTTGCCATTCAAAATGTACAATTCGTGGACTGCGAAACTTAGCTCCAAATGGAAAAATGTTTTTGAATTAAAAATTCATAAGTAGTACAGACACTTCACCGATTAACGTTTGAGTTGTAATTCACCACGAACGCTATATAGATACGGCCCAGACGACGATAACTTATTATTTAGCCTTTTTTAAGCTTCTCATTACTTGTCTAGGAATCTTCATTTATAGATTGAGACGCGCGAAGAAATAGTAATTCAGAATAGTTATATCACTTAGCTTTAGCAGAGTAAGTAAATGTTTCCTGCCACATTTTAAAAATATCACAGAATTCGATTTTCGATCATGGTGTTTTTTCTTGAGATAGTGATTGAAGGCACTTTAAGGCACTAAGTAAGATTTATTCCGATTAATTCGAAACCAAATATATAATTTACAATATACACTGCTCTGATTAGACAAATAGTTCCAGATACAATAGATTCGATTCAGATAAATCAGAGACCAATCGAACAGAACGAAAATGTCTAATCGGATTAGTCGATAATGTCGATCAGACGTATACCAGAGAGTCTGCCTTGCTTTCTTCTACAGGGAAAAACCAAAAAGTTTCTGAGAAATATATATTTACGATGAATATTCATGTAATGAGATTGCTTGTATTCAAATATAATGATAGTTGGTTTATTGATTGAACCCATCCATGCATACACATAATTAGTTAGTTGTGCTTGTGAGTCATCGTCTGCATTATATTCCTTTCTGTTCTTTAATAACTTGTTACCACTAACCATTTTTTCGGCCATTCAATGATATGCAAATTAAAGCGCTCGCACCCCGACCAAAAGGTGGGCAAAAAATAACGAAAACCCGTTAGTTTGACCCAATTCTGTGTTCTATCTTTATGCTACCTGTATAATGATTGGATATACTCGTATTCCTAACTAGTTTCAGTGGTGACCCACTGAAGGTGTCGCAAGCTTGGAGCTGCCCGAGGCCATATATTGGATTTCTCGTATGCAAAATTTATTAATTATGTGAGATCGTATTATCTGTGTGGCGGGTTTTTTTTTGTCTAAAGAAGCGCATTAAGCCCAAATAACCAGTTTGCGGATGTTTTGCATAAGAAGAACAAATTTTGGAAGTTGTTGAACTTTGACGCGCGTAAATTTTGTGCTCTTTCAAAAATAATTTCAATACCTAATTGACTGGTGAACATTAATCTGCTGACGTGCGCGTATAAATATCGAATCGGCGGGGTCCTCACCCTGCACAGGTGGGTCATTGTGGGTCATATGTTTCGTCGGGCTCATCAACCGCATAAAAATAAGTAAATCACTTGACTGGTTCTGATAAGAAAATGAGTTCGCACGTCAATTCGCCTCCAGACCTACTAATCCAGATTGCAACTTGCAGTTCAAATCAGCTTATAAAAATATTTACACCAGTAATTTAATTTTGATAATTAATTCAAACTGACAAGTTTAGTATTCTTATTTATAACATTTTTAAACGATTTATTTTTATTGATTTTAAATTTTGCATTTTACTTTTAATTCTGAAAACCAACAGTTTTATCAGCTTTTTAGTTTACGAGTATGTCTTTATTTTGGATGCAAAAATATTTGGTTAATTGTTTGTATTTGTTTATGTATTTCGTGTCGCGGTAATACATAGGATCTATTGAGCTTCAATACTGAGCTTAAGTACCTCCCAGCAAGGCTATCGGTTCCTATATTCAGACAGTTCTTACATCTTGTCTAACTTTCCCTACGTATTAAATACTTTAGAACAGGTTGTAGCAACTCAACTGCAATTTCTTTTCCTTAGGTATACACGTAAACATAGTATCAACATTTTACTATTCTATACTACTATTATTATAACTTAGCAGTCTGTCTTTAAATAACAGACACGTTCCCCCATTGGGAAGAATATTTCTAAATTGGGAGAATCCCTTTTTCTTGACGTGTCTTCTCGATTATTGTTAAATAGTACATTTGTTGCCCTTATAAACTCTCCTTGGAAGTCAAAAGAAACCCATCAATGTTCATATATCAGTTGCTCAGTCATCCAACTAAATGATAGCTCCATGTGTCCTGCTCGAGCAGCGTTCTAGTTGATGTGCCTTTTGACTTTTAGGCAAGCCCCACAGCCATTGGCCTGCTCGAGCATGTCAACATGTCACCATTTGGCAGGCCAACAAAAATATTTTGCCACAAACAATATCGCGCCATTGAGCAAAAATCGATAAGATATTGACAGCAGGGCAGCAGGAAATTCGCCGAGCGTCGCCTTCACGGTCTGTGCCGTGAAGGCACACGACTCCATCTGCCCATCTGCCCATTGCACGTGACACCTTTACCTTTGCCTAGACGGTGGTAACCAACACTGACATAATTACAGCAACTACAACAGCAACAAACACAATTTTTTGTACACGGCACGTGGAAAAACAAAGGGAAAGGAAGAAATCCAGCTAGCGCCCTTTCGGCGTCATTCATGTCGTGTTGGGAGCATATTAAACGCGTTTTCGGTTGTTTTGCTTATTTTATTTTGTTCTCTAGTCTAGGGTCGTGAGTTTTAGGGTGGCATCGTGTGAGTCACGCGAGCGACTACGGCTCGACTACGCTCTCGCTGCCCACTTTTTCATTCAAGAAAAATTCACTTCCTTGTCTCTTCGCGCAATCCTGAAAAAGAGAATATTTGGTAGCTTAGCTTTGGGGTGCTATTGGTACATACTCACACATATACTTGTACATACATATGTACATAATGTGTATGGGAGTGTGTTTATGTTTGTATATGTATGTGTATGTGTATGTGTGTGCGGGCTTATGTGGGTTGAACCAGGCCGGGGTCGTGCGCAAAAGAGTCGCCGTCGTCACGTGATTGTTTAAATGGCAACGTGGCGCCTTTGCTGTCGCCGGTTAACGGCTTGCCGCCGTCCAAGTGGTAAGTGGCATGTAAGCTTTGTTAGGCACAGTGGTGCAGCGGACACACTTGCATTGTCAAAATTAAATCACATTTTATAGTTTTTGGGATTATCAATAAATTTCCATGATTTCAAAATACAGTGAAAAGCCCTGTACCCAGACAATCTTCCGTCGCTGAGTTATATGCGCCCCTAGCAGAAGCAAAAATAAGAAGAAGAGGGAATTTAATGCTGGAGTTTGTGGGCGTAGTACTGGAGTGAAATTGTTTCGCTAATAACTTTTCTTATAATTGACCAGAGAGGGGGAGAGGGGAGGGAACATCAAACAAATAACATAAAATCGTGTAGCCTAGGGACTAGGATCGTTTACATACCAAGTTTGGTTTATATACGCTCAGCCGTTTCCTAATTCCAGACCTTCATCCAGACAGACGGAGATGCTTCCTTCTGCCTGTTACATACTTTGCACAAACCTAATAGACCCATTTTACCCTACGGGTACAAATTCCAATCAAATCGTTTCCCAAAACTCAGTTTGAAAAGATTCCCTACGCTGATATTGAATTTGCCAATCTGCACAGATTGTTGTACGGTCGAGATTAGAACAAATATTTAAAACCTCTAAAAATATGATAAAAATATGGAAGCTACGCCTTTTAAAATGTCCCGGCAAATGTTCCTTCGATCCGGTTATGTTGCACGCAAAAAAAAAAAAATGTGATGTGTGAGATTAAAGAGTGACGATTTAGGAATTACTATATGTACTATATATATAGTTAAGAGTTGCTAATTTGAAATTTTTTGTTCAGGAAATATAAACACATTGATGTGTATAGTTTTATTAGTTTCAATTCTTTTGCTGTTAGCAAATATTATTTCTATAAAGTAATTGTAATTTTGATATGTACTATATTACTCTTTTTATACCCTGTACCCGTAGGGTAAAAAAGGTATATTAGGCTTGTGCAAAGTATGTAACATACAGAAGGAAGCATCTCCGACCCCATAAAGTATATATATTCTGAATCAGCATGACGAGAGAAATCGATCTAGACATGTCCGTCCGTCTGGATGAACTCGAGGATCTCAGAAACTATAAAAGCTAGAATAACCAAAGTTGGCATCCAGATTCTCCTAGGTCCGAGTAAGGACGAGTTTATTTTATTTTTTGGAATTTTCCCCCCCTTCCCCCGCTACAGAATTTCGTCCACATTTCAAATGCTACCTAAACCAAACTTTGCACACATAATTTAAATATAATTGTCTACTGTTGTATAAAATTTTATACAATTCGGTCAATTCTAAGAAAAGTTATTAGCAAAACAAATTCTCGCCAGTACAACCCTCCCAAACTGCAGCAACAAGTTCGCTCTTCTTCTTCCTCTTTTTGGGCGCATGTAACTCAGTGACGGAAGTTTACCTGGGTACAGGGTATTACACTGTCGGGCTTGCTCTACTGTAGCGTTCTCTCTTGTTTTTATTGAATTATTTGGTAAACATTTACCCTTCAACCGTTTTGGACGATCGACTGACCCACTGTGCGATAATGGTAATTGGGGTTGGGGATTGAGGCTGGTACGAACTATGGGTCCGATGTCAATGATTGTTGTTGCCAAGTGGTTAGGGGTGGGGGCGAGGGTGTCGTCTTCGTTTGCTTGTGTGTGGGTTTCTTGTCGTGTGCATTGTTGCTCCATGTTTTGGCTTTTGCATGCGCTTACATGGGCTCGCAGTAGCCACAACAACAACAGCAACGACACGACAACAATAACAGCAACAGCAACAGCAACAACAATGAGCAATGCTTAAAATCAGGTCAATGAAATAGCAATATTTGGCACGGCTTTAAGTCGTTGGCGTCGCTTTTCATTGGCTCTTCTACTGCGAAGGTGAGCTCTGTTGCAATACCTTTTCCATATCGGTGTCTATATGCATGTGTGTGCGAGCATTTGCTTGTATGTGTGTGCGTGTGTGTGTGTGTGTATGTTGACAGTATGCTCAACTTAAAGGCGGACCACCCCACATGCTCACCCATGGTCATCGTCAGAGCACACCTGGCGTCCCACGGCTACTCTTCACTGTCTATTTTCGGCAATATACTTGTATTCCGACCATGTTGTTGACAGTTTTTAGTTTTCGTTTGCACACTTTTTAGTTTTGTGTCTCTTCTTCTTATTTGATTTTTTCTTTAAGTCTTTTGGCTTTTGTTTAATGTCTTTGTCTGTTGCGGTTGTGACTTTGAATTAGTTTACCTTTTCGCCTGTGACGCGCTTGCTGGCCAAATGTTTGTTGTTGCTGTTTGTTGTTGCAACTGCTCTTTTAGCAAGCTATTTGCGTGGCAGGCCCAAAAGGCGTGTGTGTAATGCTCACATTTATTGTCCCTTATTTTTAGCGACGGCTGTTGGTGGCCTGCTTTGTTATTGTTGTTATAGCCACGCGCTTTGTGGCCCGCTCTTCTGTATGCAATTTCAAACTTGATACCCCTTATTAATTAAACGCAAATGCTTTTTTATTCAAATGTGAGACCTTTCCAACGTTTCACACCTCGTGTATCAATTCGTTAAATATTACATTTTAAAATTTGTTGATATTAATATTCAAATTCGAGGCAGTCACAGCGTCGTGTGTATGCCATATAAATTATAATGCATCCACGTCTAGAAAAAGCCCAGAAAAAATCAATACGTGCTTGGGTCAATTCAATGAAATGCACTTAAAAAATAATTGTTTTGTTTACCTTTAATCCAATTATATATCTTTAAAAGCCACTTAGCTCAAACAATAACATTTAAAAAAAAATTAGACAATAAAAGAAACCCAGGCAATTTATTCAGGTACTTGATCAGAAACCTTTTAATACTTATTTTGAAAAACAAGTTGTAAGCATTCTTCAAAGCGTCTTTAGAAATTTGATTCTTGACCTTATGATGCGCAAAAAATAAACACATTAAGTGCGAAAAAGTTACAATTGAAATAAAACCTGCAGTCAAGACTATAAATTGTATGCATTATTCACTTCCGAAATTCGTTGACATTTCGAACGATAAATTGACCCAAAAATGTTCGATTTTGAAAACATTTGCATTTTATTTAATATATGAAACAATATATTACAGTGTAATAAAAAAAGTTAAAATTTTGCTGTCATCTCGAAAATGAACCTTTCATTTTATTCACAGCTTGGAAAGAACAAAGCTCCGCTTCTCACAATATATGACACAAAGTAATCTTATTTGTACTGTACATATTTAATAATTTATTAATATTAATAAATACATTTGTACCATCAAACGTCATAATTACGTTAAATTTCAAGTATTTTTGATACTTATTTTATAGAAGGTTATTTAAATGCGAATCATTTCCAACATCTCAAATCTTGACTCGAAGTTGAAATACTATGAAAAATATGAAAGTATGAAATACTAAGCCAACAAAATTTTTTTTTATCGATAATATACAAAAGAGATTATATTCAACGATGTTTATTTAAAGGCTTTTGTAAGTACATGGAATTGTAAAACAGTTGTCTAATGATTTCAAATAGCCTGCTATCATTAGTTGCTTTAAATTGAATTATTTAATTACTTGAACACTTGCCATGTACCTTAAAAAGAAAGAAACAAGAAATCTACCTATTTTAATATGAAGTTTTGATTAACCTAGTTGTTATTAACATTTCGTAAGTAAAAATAGACGAATATCTCTATCTTCCTTTTAATTTAAACATTGATTCGATTCAGTCTTCAGATGTTTACATTCTACAATCATTATCAAGTTTTCCTCAGAGAGAGATAGAGAGAGCGAGAGAGAGAGACAGAGACAGAGAGAGTGACAGAGATAGAGAGAGAGGAATAGGTTATGAGTATTTTCACTCCCATTGCATTTTATTTCAAATGTTTTTTTAAGCTCTTCGACGACTTAGTTCGTAATCGGTATCCTTTATAATACTTTCTATGTACACTGCATTCACTATTAATGCAAAGGGGTTGTGTGTAATTGGCCTCTCATAGCGTGTCCGCTTACACAATTGCTGGAGCTGGCGCGCCCTGCTTCAAGGCGTCACGACAAAGGCGCCCTGCTGTTCATTAACTTGGTCAGTGCCCAGTTGGCTGTATGTCTGCCTTCCTTACACATTGTGAGGCGTTCTCTGCACGCTTTTCTGCCTGCCATTGTTGAGGTCTTCGGCGGGTCGAGCATTATGTGTGGTCGTCCATTTGTGTGCGATTGCACTCCATGAGTCGCTTTGGATGGCTTTAATTTGCCATGGCTAGGCACAATTAGCGCACCTTAGCGCTGTCATTTGGTTGACATTTTCAGTCTATACACGCCCATCAACGGCACAGATTCTAAGAGCTTTGTCTGGCAAATATTTACAGTGGGTAATCGTACTACCTACTTTTTCTGTTTGCTGTTCCCAGGCGGCAGTGAAAAGATGTGACGTGCTCCGAGTCGTATGCGTAATGTGTAGCTGACTTGTCAGAACTGCCAAGCGCCCACTCCCTGCTCAGAGGGCCTTGCTCGAAGAGTGTGCGGGAGTGTGTGGCAGTGACGTCAACAATTGTTGCGGATATCACAGAGAAATGTTAAGATTTTTATTTATAAATGTTTGTATTATAGCCGCGGCCCAATAGTATGCGGGTCAACGTAGCGATGCGAGTTAGTGATGAGCGCGTGACAAATTATTGATGCTAACAATATGTAATCAATAGGTCTTAGGTCTAAACGCAAAGCAAGCGATGCAAAGTTCATGTTTATTTATAGGAAACCTGATATGTTGATATAGATCGTATCCTGTTAATTGCAATATTTAACAAAAGTATATACGGTTTTTAATAGATTTTTTTTATAGTTTTTTATTATATAGATTAGAACACTTACCGTCGATTAGTAGGGTCTTTTGATATGCTTTATTTCATTTCTCTGTTCAGCAAGGAATGATTTCAATTAAATTAATTCCTTTATTTAATTCTATATGTATTTGGCCCTTTAACTGTTTTTATACCCTGTACCCGTAGGGTAAAAAGGGTATATTAGGTTTGTGCAAAGTATGTAACATACAGAAGGAAGCATCTCCGACCCCATAAAGTATATATATTCTTGATCAGCATGACGAGAGAAATCGATCTAGACATGTCCGTCCGTCCGTCCGTCTGTCCGTCTGGATGAACGCGAGGATCTCAGAAACTATAAAAGCTAGAATAACCAAAGTTGGCATCCCGATTCTCCTAGGTCCGAGAAAGGACGATTTTTTTTATTTTTTGGAATTTGAGCACTCTTTTTAATAGGAAACGGTCCAGTAATTGGAGTCTGAGAATCTAATTTTTGGGGTCTCTGACGAAAAATAAGTGTTCAGGCTAAATATTAGGCCAGGCGATCGATGCTTGCAGCATTTTGTATACAAAAAGGATTTTCCTAGAATGCAGGAGTGTTATGTGGTTAAGACAATTCTTTGATGACTTGACTCAGATACTTTATATTTTCAAGCTCGTGTCCCTAATGTACATACGTATGTATGTACGTATGAACATATCTCATAACTCACACACGCACATGCATGTATACTCATCGGATTTGTCTGCTCGTGTAAAGTGCTGGGCTTTTTTGGCCAACAATTTAAAATTGCCGTGCCTTTACGGGGTTTGTGGGTTCCCCACTAAGTCTGATTGCTCAATAGGTTGACTACGTACACCCACGCCACACACAAGCCTACACCTCTGTACATATGTATGTCTGCATGTACATACATACATATATATATATATATATGCACGTACATATACATGTATTTAGATGTCGCACTTACTGCTTCGTCAGCGACTGTTGCGCTTTTGCATTTCGCATTTGCGCTTGGCCCAAAATTAGTTTGCTTTGGACGCTGGCCGTGCATTTGTGAGAGTTGTGAGAGTGTTCGCGTGTCGGTCTTTCTGTTTGGCTGTTTGTTAGTTTGGCAGTTGGTTTGAATTTGGCGCCCTTGAACCTTTGGCCGAATAGTTGCTGGTACGGCGCTTGGTACATTGCTGACGTGCTCGGTTGATTAGCAGCCAATTTATCGATTCGCCTCTGACCATATGCCACATGTGCTTATCTAGGTTTGATACACATAATTATGTAAATATACATACATATATGTACATACTATTTAGGTGCACATTTCTATGATATGGCGAGTGCAAAGTCTGCGCTTATCGTAGGGCACCAAAACAAAGTAAAAAATATTAGCTAGAGCCGTTAATCAAAAAGAACCCAAACTTTATATGTATGTGTAAACCAAAGTGTAAATATGCCGATCGAATGCCGACTCGACGCTTTTGCAATGCTTCCAATATACATACACACGTATTAATATTCATACTATGTATGTATCTGTATATTTAAGTGTGTGTGCGTGTGCAGTTTATCAACCTCATTTCTGGTGCGTTACCAAGCCGTTAATTCGTTTGCCGGCGTCGCTGATAAGCGGCCGTCTATAATTTAAATTTAATTGCAACGGACCAGGGCAAGCAGATCCATATTGCCAAATTCTTAGAATGTGTTTGTGGACGTAAAAATAAGTGCTGAGAAAAGCACGTGCCAGAGAGTTAAGAACCGTGGAGAGCATTCAAATTTATAAATAAACAATTTCAGCCCTAAATATGTTTAATAATTTATTTACACATCTTTTCTCTCTCCCTCTCTTTCTTACAGCTTACCAATTTGTGCATAGAATAATCGCCCAGAAGATCACGCTCAACAGAGAAGAAGAAGCTAGAAGCATAAATTAGTTAGCAGAGACACAAACCAACGACTTACAGGCAACCAACAGCACTTGCACACACAAACACACACAGAGCAACACAATGGCCTTAATTATGAAATGCATCGACAGCATTAACAGATATATGGACTCACATGGTGGTAAGTAATCCTCAGTTATTATCTACTGTATCGATGAGTCCAGAGCTCTGGAATATCATATTCTTTAACGATAGATCACAAAATCTTTTCGAGATAGCAATTCAAGCTGGCATAGCTTAACGAGCTGACTGGCTATAAATCTTCCCAAACCGGTTCAGAGATTTCCCGGTATTTTAATTTATTAAGTAGCACGACCATCCAGTGCAACAAATATAGTTAGCATATGACATTGCACTAATATCCTTCCGTTCACCCATGAGATCCCAATCACATCTATCTGTTTTGTATCGATGGATAACAATAGTTTTTGGTGTGTGATAGAAATATTTTCAAATTTGAAAAAAAAAGTCTGAAAATGTATAGTACAGTATGTTTGCGGAAGAGTAAAACCATTTTAATTCTTAACTGTATCCAGTGTTTTTGAAACAGTATGGTGTAATAAAAAATGATTAGATCACAGATAAAATTGTAGGTTTACATACTCTAAAAGCTAGCAAAGCTATTTAGTAAATAAAAAGAAACATTTCCCATGCTGTCTTGAAATTATAACATAGATTCATTGGGTACCAATATGCAATATTTCCCCAAGAATTTTTGATAAAATCGTGTTCAATAATTTTTTTAAAATTGATTGACAATATTTATAGATAAGCTGGATAATTAAAATAGAAAGTACAACTTATTGTGAAGTACTAATAGACTTCACTTTGAATTATTCGATCGTTCAAGTATCATTCGTTTATTATTTCATATTAAAATATTTTTCTGTTGTTGAAAAAAAATTTGAAAATATATACTTGTATAGTATGTGGAAGAGGAAAACCATTTTAATTCTTAGCTGTATCCAGTGTTTCAAAGAGTTTGCTGTATTAATTAATAATCTTGATTGATAAATTAGATAACACATGTAGATCACATATTATGAATACTCTACAAGCTACTGTATAGTATATTTAGTAAAAAGAAACATTTCCCATATTGTCTTGAAATTATAACACAGACTCATTGGCTACTAATATGCAATATTTTTCCAAGCCTTTTTGATAAAATCGTTTTGATTATTTTTTTAAACATATATCGACAATATTTGGTGTGAAGCTGGATAATTAAAATAGAAAAAGTACTAATGGACTTAACTTTTAAATATTCGATGGTTCGTTTATTATTTCTTATTAAAGTATTTTTATTTGTTATCTTAACTTGTGTGCTTTATGATCTCATTTTATTTTTATTTATCTTAAATTAAACTTATGTTTTCCTTAAATTGATTTATTTGTTCATTTTTGCAAAAGGAAAAAGTTGTGAAACCTATAAGCGATCCCTAAAAGCCAAATCGGTCCTAGTATATTTGTTTATTCCTTTAAAACAAATCAGACAGTACGAGATAGGCATAGGGTGTTCATTGCGCCCGTGGCACAGTCGCTGTAGTGCTGTGCTGGTGTTGGCTATGTCTACGTATACCTGCTAATTTGTCTAACCTTGAAACGCATTATTTTTATATTTTCGAGTGTTGGCGGTCGTTTCGTGTGTTTTTCTTGTTGCTGCCGCGCTCATCTTTCTCACATTTCTCTGCAAAACGGCAAACCTTTACAAAATTATTGAGTAATTTTTGACACCATCGCACTAATTGCTCACAATATCCAATACTTTTGGGGTGAATGCTAAGGCTAATGCTACAGCCAGGGCTACTTAAGATTTCGCGTGTAGCCAACAACCAACCAGCTATGAGCCCGCTCAAGCTTCTAGACAAAAATAGTCTCAGAAAAAATAAATAAATAAATAAAAACGAGGGCTATTTCCATGTTGTTCTGTTATTCTTCTATGGCATTATGTTGCTCTGTTATTTTTCCTCCATTCACGTGCTGTGCATTGCGCGCTTTTTGGAATATGTCCGAAAACATACATGCATAGGCACATAACACATTTATTTATTTAATTTATTATGGCGTGTATGTATTGGGAAGGAAGAAAATATGTTCCCCTTTGACAAATGTTAAGCAATTTTCAGCTGACTACATGGGACGTGTTAAAACTATGTTTCAACACGCTTCTGTGTGATAATCATAGGTATACGCATTTGTGTATTTACACATCTAACAAATACCTATATACTTATGTTTGTGAGTGTGTTTGTTGTGGGGGCACGCACATGTAAGACTCGTATATCGGAAGTCAAGCGTTGACCATAAATTGCCGGTGCTTTATTTTATAGGCACGACATCTGAGAACTACTTACATATAGTGTATGCATGTTTTCTCTTTGCTCTTTCATGTCTACTAAAATTATTGTAGACTTTCTGTCAAATAGTGACATCTCATAGATAATTAGAGGGCTGTTCCGCAGAAACTTACTTATTTTTAAGTATTTTTCAAGTCAGAATTTTTCTTTTTCTTCTTTAATTATTTTCTTTCTTTCTTGCCGCATGAATCCCGGAAACTAGTTTGGATTGTTTATACTGATCTGATGTTTCATTAAATGGGCGCACTAAAAAATAACTCTTTATTCTAAATCTTAGTACAATATTGGATTTATTCAGTTTTTATGGTTCCTCACTTTCATTACAAAAACATAGGAATGTTTGGTACAACAAAGTTGGGGTGCGTAAATGTGGCCTTGTGTAAACAATCCTCATTGAAATTAACAATAACATCAACAAGTTCTTATATTTAAATGCGATTCTATTGGAATCACCTTCAAAGACTGTCAGTCATTCGCTACATTGCTTAAGAGGTTGATCTTGGAATTGTAGTAATAGGTTCGTAGCCAAACTGCAGATAAGGCAGACTTTTGCAAATCGTTAGAGAGCTGAAATGGTTTTTGATTTAATTATTGCGACAGACTTAGAGAGTCTGAAGGGCCTTACCACTTAGCAGGATTGAGTCCCTTTTCATAAAGTTTTCTAGGGCGATGAATGTTATCAATCAGAACCCAAGCACTGATTGCATTCAATTTCAATTGTTTTTCGCCATTTCGTTAATCCATTTGTTGAAAGTCACTAACTGCTTCACGCTGCATATTGCTTATCTTTGAAATACATACTCGTATTTCGCGATTTCGTATGCCACTTAACAGAAACGTGGAGAAAAATTGGTTTATTTTGTATTATTATTAATACTATTATTAATAGTGTGCATGAGTGTGAGTGTTTGGGCAATTCCACTATAGTATTTGTATATGTATGCTGTTGCATAAGTTATGCATAAATAAATGTACGAAGAAATAACAAAAAGTTATGACATTTAGCACTGATTTGAATGCGAAATGAAGTCGAAATGTGCCATGCAGATGAAGATACAGACAAATGGGGTTTGACAGACAGTTGCTTATGGTTTTTTTTTTTAAATATACATATGTGTATGTACCTAGTATATGTACATATATGTATGTACAGGCTTACTTTTTAGTATTTGTGTAGGAATTTCAATCAATTAATAAAAATTAAGCGGCGTACACTGCACGTGCTGAAACTTAAAGCGGTCATTATCAATATCATCATCACCGCCAACACAAACGTTGTCATTAGCAACAACAACAACCTCATCATTGTGTTGGCGACATTGCCAGATGTCTGTATACACAGAGATGTCTAACACAAACATAAAAATGTGCCTCGAACGTGCGATGAGGCGACAAGCATTGCCAATGCTAATGATGAGAGAATGATAAGAGCTTTGCAAAGGCATGTGCGTGCGTATGCTTGTGTTTGTGTGTTTGTGTATTTGTTTTTTATCTACATACACATGAATGCATACATAGCTGTTAGACAGACACTTGTAACTGTTGTTATGTAAGTCAACAGCAGCAGCAACAGAAGAAGCGTCGACAGCAGCAATTGACATTGGCCAAACATTTGCTAAACTATTTACCTTTTGTGTCTCATTCACAGATTCAAGGACGAAGGATTGGCCCATGATGTCATCACCTTTTCCCACACTGGCCGCTTGCCTCACATATGTCTACCTTGTCAAGGTAAGTTAACTACCACCATTCGTTTCGTTTAATCTACAAAACGGCCATAATCAATCGTACGTGTACCGGTCGCCAGATGTTAAGCTAATCTTAAGCCGTCTGGCTTGAACATATGTAGACCTGTTGAAATACATATATACATATGTACAAATATGTATGTATATTGCATTGATTTGCCCCGCGCTATCAATCCCCAAGATCTCAAATGTGTTCAAGTCTTCTTGCTTAGCAAGCGTTGGGGGCGGCGCTTTCTCAATTGTTGCCGGACGGCTCTGATAAGCAAGAACCCGGAGCGCCCCGCTCCATCGCTCGTCTGCCCTGCGCCGGGTTGAGCAACTTTTATTTATGACACATGTATAGCATTTTTAATCATGTGGTGGATTTTGTTTTTCCACAATTCTATGATACGGTACTGTCTAATCAGTGCGATACGATAGATAATGCCCAGCCATGAGTAAAACAGAAAGAATGGCTATGCCAGAGGCATTTACAAAAGTACGTGAGGAATACTAATGTTGTTTCGACAATTCTACGACAATGAATCATAAAACTGTATTATCCTCAGTCATATTCATTTGGAAATACCAAAATATCGAATGATGAATATAAGTAGTATGGTTTACATTTCAAACAAATAGTGGAACAAATAGGATACAAATATATTTTAATACATTTTCGAAAATTTTTTATAGTTAAATATTTTAATATTTATGATATAACATTGAGGAAACTAGGAACTAAAAACAATAGAATGAACAATATATATTACTAGCTAATTATATTTCATGCCTGTGCATTATTTACTTTTGTTGTTTTGTCATTTGAATGAAGATGTTTCAAATAAAATAATAAGCTGTGTTAAAAGTTATATTCAGACTTTAAAAATAAATATAATTTAAACAAAACTGCCACTCGTTCTATAAAAAAAACTAAATTATTTCACCAACAATTTCGGTATTCGTAATATTAATATAATTAAAAATTATATATTAATACTTATTAAAATACTATGTACATATTTTTTAAATTCTGTAATTTACAATTAATCGTTTGCTAAATCTCTATGAACGGAGAAAATATTGACATTTAATGTAGGAGCAACAATTATGCATAAAGAAGCTTTTTTTATAAGTAACTTGACCATATTTTGCGTATCAGTCTTGCAGAAAAACGAAGCTCATTGACATAAATCGGTTGCTAATACATATGTATTTTACACTCTCTTTCTAGGTGCTGGGCCCGCGATTAATGGAGAATCGAAAGCCGCTGAATCTACAGAATACGCTTGTTGCCTATAATGCGATACAGGTGGTATTTAGCGCGTGGCTGTTTTATGAGGTAGGTTACAGACTACAACTACAACAAGAACAACAAAAACCGCACCACAAACCCCACATATATTCAACTCATCGCGTCTTCTTCGATGTCGTTCCTGTCGTCGCTTTGGCTGCTTGCAACAACAATAAAATCAACTGCAACATGGAAATTTTTTGTTACAGCACAGCATGGCGCGTTATGTTGTGTTTTGTTTTTCTTTTTTTACAATTATTCATTTGCTTTAAATATTTTCTTTGTTTTGTTCTTGCGATAATTTCATTTATTTTAGTGTTTAATGGGCGGCTGGTGGGGTTCATATAGTTTTCGCTGCCAACCAGTGGACTACACTGATAGTGCCACGTCCAGGAGAGTAAGTGTCGCCTAAAGGCTTTACCTACTTAGTAACTATAGCGTTAAATGTATTGAACAATTCTGAAAAGAGAGTTTCGTGGAATATTGAAAGACCCTCAAAGAAGAAACTCGCGAATCCTTTTCGCGATCCCTGCCTACGCTGTTAGTCAAGAAACTACGATGCATACGCCCATCTCTCCTAACTTCAAAGCTCGTCCAATAGGGACCACAACAAACCGACAGCAGTTACTAGCATACACTTTTGTTTGATTTATGAAGTCAAATATTAAGGGTATTCTCTTAAACGTTGAAACTGCTGAAGACAAGATAACCAAAAGAAGCGCAACAAATTCAAGACTTCTATATTATTTGAAAACAAACTGAGCGTAATTTTCGCAAATAGTTACCCAATCAACTTATCTGTGAATACATCAGGACCTACGATCCAAAAACATACAAATGTATTTGCATATATAGTACATATGTATATGCCTTATTCAAGTTCGAAATGGCTTTATTGAGAGTCCGACATCTTTATTTAAAACCTGAATAAACGTTAATCTGAGTCCACCACTTTAAAATGGATTCTTCAATTTAAAAAACAATCATTTTTATAATACGGACCTATTAATATAACTTGGTAGGTAACTTGTTTTACTTTACCCTTCATTTAAAGTATCTCCGATTTGGTTAATATTTGTAATCTTTGCTTAAATCTTCTTTTGAGTGCTACAAATTTTCTTAAAAGCAGATCATGATCAAGTAAAGCTTGTTGTCCAGGAGATTCGGGTGATCTTTGAGATTATCGAGAAGCCCATATAGTATTTGCATGGGCTTTATTCTACATTTGTAGTAATTTTAGTGTTTTACCTCAATATTGCAAAAAAGTAAACAAAGTTGTTTTGTGAAAATTTATAATAAGCTCAAGCGGAATGAACGTTTAAGAAAATACCCATAAAAATTTTGAATTTATAAAGATTCTTGTGCGCAGGTGAAGATTAACAAGCAAAGCTTTCTCACATATAAAATTATTATATAAATAACTTATTTTTATTTGTAATATACATATTTAAATTTATTTAACTACACGTCCAGAGAAAACGTGTTGCTGGTTTTAAGATTCGCTTAGCAAAGAAAAAAAAAAAAAAAACAACAACGACTAATACCAACAGCTAGTATTAAATAAATTTACACGCCGAACTCGCGGCATCAGTTGTGTCCAATAGCATCATTAAAAAACAATTGCCATTTACTCGCACTTGTATATAAATGCCAGAGAAATTGGTAATTAATTTTACCTAACATACATACTCGTACATTAGAGTCTAAGTCACAACAAAATTATCGCTTTGATTAATCTAAGTTACGCTTTATTAGTTGTATTTTATTAATTATTAATTCAACGCCCGCCAACGCTGTTTACTAACACTGAAAAATAAGCAACAACTTCAAAAACAAAAACAAAAACAACAACAAAAAAAAACTAAGTACTACTACAACATACAACATACACATACATATGTAAATAGCCAATGGCGTTATTTGTATGTGACTCTATGTGTGTGTGTCCGCTTGTGTATGTGAGTGTGTTAAGTAAGTACCATAATGTGTGTGTGCGTGTGTGTGTGTAAGTGTTTGTGAGTAAAACTCTTTACAGCAGCGCAAACCTTGGAAGCAGAGCAGCCGACAGCATCATCGAACGCACATCATCTCCTATTCTACAACTACAACTCACGCCTTTCCTCGCCTCGCCCCTCAACTCGCCCCTCAACTATAAATTCTTATACTCTACATTTACAGATAGGCGTTTCCGGTTGGCTAACAGGACATTATAGCTTTCGATGCCAGCCAGTTGACTATAGTAATAATCCTAGAACCTTAAGGGTATGTGTTAACCTCAGCGACCACTGCAACAACAACCCCAACAAACAGCAACAACATGAATGATAATTGACAACGAAACGCCAGCAAAAAGCATTCTCCTTTCCTCTCTCTTTCTTTCTCTATCTCCTCACACTCTTGTATTTTGTTCGATTAACTGGCTTTGGTTGTATGTGTGTATGTGTGTGTATGCAATTGGTTTTAAAGCTCTTAATGGCGTGGGGTATGGTTGAAAAATAATGAAAAAAAAAACACATTTCTTGTATAATTTTCAAATTGGCTACATAATTATTACTGTTATTTCTTTTTACGTAAGGGGTGTACGGGCTTTAACGCATATTATTTAATAAGTAAACCTCTAACTTACGAAAACTAACGCTAATAATCCCACTCGAAGAACTCAGCATGTGTATGCCGTCTACTATACTCGTAACTGTCATCGTTCAACTGTCACTAAATGCATAAGAGGCCCCGATATTAGTTACATACTCTGCGTATACTGTATACTCTGTATGTATTCCCCATATTATCCATTTAGCACAACTTAGTCACCCCTTAGGCACTCTAGCGCAACATTCTCTCTCCTTGTATTTTGCCCTCTCAAAACTGTCTGCAAATCTATATATATAGTATAAGTACAGTATACCAATAATTGAGGCAATGGCCACAGTTTGATTTTTGAACCTTTAATCAATTAATTGAATGTACCCCCAACACTCTCGTTCCTTTTGAACTGCATTACCCGATCTACTATATGACTGCTATGATAAACAATGACAAATTAATTTGATTGCGCCGATCTAATTCAAACCCAAAACACCCGAGCGTATGCATGAATAAACAAATCCAGTTTAATGATAATTTTATTTTAACCGATTAATTTAAAGAACTAAAGCATACTTGTGTGTGTGCGCGCGTGTGTGTTTGGAATGAAAACATACTTATCGACTTGGTCGATATTTTTTGATACCCTACCCAGTTCAAGATCATTGTAGAAGATACCTATTTTAGGTGCACAAAAGTTATAATACAAGTAGATAATATAATAGATTATAATACGGATCAGGCATAATAGCTTAAAATAAACGCCTAGATTTAGGCTTACAAAAAAAGTGCATTTACTGATCCGCCATATTTTTTTACTTGTAGAAAAGTTAAGCAGCTATAAATGACTCCCGAGAGTTCAATTGATTGGAAAGAAGACCCGACTGCGATTACATTATCTCAAAAAATCGTGGGATATTTAGAGGGAAAATGTTGATTTGCTTTTGCTTTTACTCCGTCAGACTTTATGCTAGAAATTTTAAACTGCACGATAATAATTAGACTAAGTTAAGCTAAGGAGTAATAGGAAATGCTTAGACCTACTTATCATTAGCGAAACTTTTCCGTTTTATCCCAGACATTTACTTATAAATGTCCATTAGTTACTGAATATTGATAAGAATTGCAACATTTGTTAGTTACCCATCTGGGGTAGGGTATTGAAAAGCACATTGAAGAGATTAATAGACAATGTAAGTGATATTTAAAAGCTAAACTAACACAAGCCTTTCTCTGTTGCCGCCCTACAAATAGATGGTCCATGCGTGCTGGTGGTATTACTTCTCCAAATTCACAGAGTTCATGGACACGGTAAGTCCCCCGCCACTGTACAACTACATACATATGAAGGCGACGTCGCCAACATGGCCGTCATTGACGACGTAACCAATGATTGCCAGCTTCGTTACCATAAATCATTTTCTTCTCGCTTCTGCAGATTTTCTTCGTCTTGCGCAAGAAGACCAGCCAGGTAACAACTCTGCACGTCATACACCACGGCTGCATGCCAATGTCGGTGTGGTTTGGTGTTAAATTCACGCCAGGTGTGTATGACAAGCAACTTTCTTGCCACTATAGATGATACGTATTGTAAAATTACGTTCCGTTACTTATTTGATGTCATTTACTGTGCGTATCTAGGTGGACACAGCACTTTCTTTGGCCTGCTCAATACATTCGTACACATTGTCATGTACACCTATTATATGTTCTCGGCCATGGGCCCACAGTACCAGAAATATCTGTGGTGGAAGAAGTACCTGACCACGCTCCAAATGGTGGGTAGTTGGCTCTTCGAGTGCTCGGAGTCGCTTCTAACGTATCCTTGCAGGTTCAATTCATTTTGATCATGGTGCATGCCTTCCAATTGCTCTTCATTGACTGCAATTACCCGAAGGCGTTCGTCTGGTGGATCGGCATGCATGCCGTCATGTTCTTTTTCCTCTTCAACGAGTTCTACAAAGCAGCCTACAAGAATCGCCGCAACGTAAGTGAAACCATACCAATTAGAATTCAAGCTACTAGATCTCTTAGATTCAAAATAGTGACCGATCTGTGCAGTATTATTAACTCAAGTGATCATATAACCGCACACCTACTACGACCATAAAAACTTTGAAAACGTATAGGAAATGACGAGTGCTTAGTAGGCCTCATTTCTCATGTGAATTGTGCAGAGGCAAGGGATTTTATTGCGCGAATTATTATGGCCATTAGGTTTATAGCATAAAGTCCGAGTAAAAAAGCTTCGGCGCTCCCTCCATTATTAGTGCGTTTGTAAGAAATGTGTGCCGCGCTCTTCGTCTCTTCCCACGTTGCGTTTTGGTTGTGCTGTGCGGCCTAATGTGGTTGCTGGCTGCGAAAAGACAAAAGCACCGTTAAATGACATTTTAAAGACACCAACACCACCAACAACAGCAACACGATAATTCGTCCCAGCCAGAGCGACGACTCGACATCAACCAAAATTCCGGTCTGTGTTAATGAAAACGAAAACTCAGTCAAAGTCGCGCGAGCCGCGCTTACATCATCACCATGCAGTGGGGAGAGCGGGGATGGCAGCGGGGAACGGGGAACGGGGAGCGGGCAGCAAGCAGCAAGCAGCGCTGCTGCACCTTGTGGCCAGCCGCCTATTGCATATTTGTGGACCAAATTCATTAACAAGATTTCGTCAAGTAGGTCTCTGGGAATTTAGGTCCCGCTTAGCCGCCTTGCGCACGAAAGACTGGCCAAAAGCAACGGTACAAAAGCGTTAAAGCCGAAACTGAAGCTGAAACCAAAGTCGACGTCGACGTTTATTTGGGCGACTGAGACCTGAGAGACTCGAGGCCCGCAGCATCCGTGGTCGCCGAAAACAAGTGAAAGTTTAACGAGAAAAAAATACGAGCACAGACAAAGCGGCGCAGACATTGCATAATATTTTTTATACTCTTTATTTTTTCTTGTTCATTGTGTTTGGTGCGCGCATGAAATTATGCGATAAATGTAAAATGTCGCTATAAAAGTCTCTATCTGCTCGGTAATATAGTTTACGAGTGTATTTAGCATGCATCACGCATACGCACCGGTGCCACTGTGACCTTACTTATCGGCTTGTAATTCTTCAAATATGTACAAACATGTGTGTACAGGTGTTTATTAGGTTATTACCCGATTAGACCACCCAGTAATACGTCCGACGCCAGAGCAAGCCACAATAAAAAAAAAGTTTTTTGTTCTTATACTTGTACTTGTAAAGTACGTAGTTCAACGCAATTTACACAAACAATTTAAATTTAGATTCGTATTGCTCCCGTTACCTGCAAAATTCCATGTAGAACTTTCTGTATCAGTACGCAGCATAAACGCAACTAAACTGCTGACAAAACACCATTTCGAAAACTGTAAATTTTCCCCTTCTGTTTCGTGTGGCCACATTTTAAGAGTACATATAAGTATGCCTTTACTCTTGCCATAAAGTACTATTTATTTTTATTTTGTAATTGTTTTATAATTGTGTTTTGTATAAAGTATAAAGAAATAAACAATATTCAGTTTTTGTACGCCCAAGGGGAGTGTCCGCTTAAGGGGATACTTAAATACTTTATACACCGATCGAAAAAGTGTCCGCCGAAGAGAGTGTCCGGATAGAAGAGGTGTCCATTAGGGGAGTTTTCACTGTATAACAAATTGCTTTTTATTGGAAACATAAAATGTTACCGCTATCGCGACAATAATCGACATTTTGATAACAATTGCTGTTCACAAACACGTCTCAAAATTAACCGAAAACTTGGCAAATACCGCTAGTAGTGTATTAATAAATATTTCCATATCATGAAATAAAAGCTCGTAGGATTAGCTCTTAACATACAATAATAATACATACATACTTGTTTTTGGTAATTTTCTGTTTGAAATTAATCAATGTTTTTACTCTAATTAAACAGAACAACTATTTTACTGTTCGCATTGCATATTTTAAATGACGATAGCAACTATTTTGTGCAAAATATATATCTTTTACTGATCATTTCATTTGTTAAACGAAAGTAATTTACAGTAAATGAGGAACAACTATTTACAAGTATTTGATGAATTGAATAAATCTAAATACTGAAAAAAGATTAGATTAATAAGTGTTGGTTCTTCGTTATTTTTATTTTTTTATAAATAATTATGTATAAACAAAAGTAAATGAATGATAATATATGAACATATAATATTAAATGGGCATACCATTAATAAAAATGATTGTAAAAGATATTGGATGTAAATTTAGCGTAAAAGCATTCAATTTAAATGAATTATAAATTGTACAACCAATATTGCATTACGTTAAGTAAACATGGCTGCCATAAATAATTCGTTTGTTTTCACCTTTCTTATCGTATATTAATCCTTAGCTGCCAAATAGGGATACAGTCTAGTTAGAGGCAATTAATAGTATCACCAGATACCTTTATTTTGTCCATTTAATGCACACATTTTTGACAGAAATCTAGGAAAAGTTTCGTAATGTAATAATTAACTCTTTTTGTGACAATTTCTTTATAGAAAGCCAAGGCGGCGCTCATCGCCAATGGTCTGGCCCTTTCCAATGGCTTTTGCAAGAGCATCACAGCGCACGATGATCTCGCCATGCCACAACCCGTGCCACAGGAGGCAGCAACAACGGCGGCAGCAAAAACGAAGTCTGCTACCAATGGTGCCGCCAATGGCCATGTGAATGGCCTGAAGAACGGCTATAAACAATTGGCCAACGGCAATGCCGCCGCTAATGGCAACGCGCACAAAACGAACGGCGTGCTGCTGACGAATGGATACGGGAATGGACATGCCACCAAGCTGCTGGACGATGTGGCACAGGAGCTGACGCAGCGGAAGATACAGAAATAATATCGGGGCAAAGCGGGGCGACGCCACATTCAGCTTAGGACATAGAAGTTGTAGCGATAAGTGGAGCGCCACAAGTTTAGTCGAGCTCTAAAGTCATGAACACACAATAAATCCACCACACCCCACACCACACCACACCACACCACCACATACGAGGGCACACTCTCGCACTCTCTTATACAGAGTGCAGAGTTGCATTCACATCCATACAAGCGAATACAAATTCACTCGCACACACATACACACACGTACATTTTGGAAATTGTATTGACATTCAAATAACTTTTAGTTAAAAAACAAAAGAAAACCAACAAACAAGAAAAACAAAAATTATTACTAAAGCGTAAAGTAATTGTATAATTTAAAAAAATTGATGATACAAATGTTAAGTAAAGAGCAAAGTAAGCGCCTAAGCGTCAACTAAACTAAGGGGCATATTGTTACTGATAAATATTTTTTGCAGCAAGCGGTCTATAAAGTTCGTACATACAAATATACATAAAGAGAACTAAAGCAATTGCTATATATACATACATACACACATTACGTATATATATATATATATATATATATATATATATATATACATACATACTACATATATAAATTGTCCGTTCATTTTCGTTGCTTTTTCTTTTTATCTACTTTAGTTGTACAAAGCGTAAAACTTTTAAGGCGAATTGTAAAAAAACACAACAAAAAAAGAAACAAAACAGAAACACAAACAAAAACAATAAGCAAGCGTAAGCAGTTTATAAACTAAAGTAATGATTATTATCTTTAATTGTGTGTGAACATGGAAATAAACTATTTAAGACTAGAATTTAATTTATATAACAAGAAATATAATAAATTACAAATATATACAAAAATTCGATGGCGCACTGAGGGGTCACAAAAGTTTTGTAAATGTATAAAGCAAAAAAAATTAAAACAAAAAAAAATAAATAAAAATCAAATAAAATAATGAATAATTTAAGGTGCAGTAATTGTTAAAAGTCAGCAAAATAGTCAGTCAACAGCAACTATTTAAGTTATTATTATTAAACGAGAAAAAGGAAAAAAATACAAATAACAAAGCATTCAGCGTTTGATGCCGCGTTTCAAACAATAAACCGAAAACCAAACAAAACGAAAATCACCCACAAAAATAGATCGTTAACCGATTTTGGGCATTAGCCAAAAACTGATAACATGTTTCATTAATTTATTCTAAATAAATTGTGCAACTCGCTAAACTACAAGGAACTACATATACATTCAAGAGCATCCGCTTAATATCCACTCTATATGCCAGTCATACACTTACACCTACAATATATATTATGTACTTTGTATGTACATATGTACAAAAGTTTAGACATACACACACACATACACACACACACACACATCCGAAATTGAAACGAGCGTTGGAAGGCGAACTTGTTGAGCAAAAACAAAGTAGACTGTAAGTCCCACTCTAGGTTCTACTGACTTGTACGAGTATGTAGGTATATATGCAATTGCAATACATTTTGTATGCGTAGAAGCCATTTTTATGGAGCAGTATAATTGTGTAACTGAGTGTAATTATTATTATTATATTATAAAAATATATATATTATTGTAAAACAAAATCGGAGCAAAACAAAACAAACAAAATATTGTGTAGAAAATTAGGCGAAAATGGAGTGGAGCATTTTTTCAATAAAAACATTAAACTTTAAAAAAATACCGCGATTTTTTATTGAAATATTTATTCGAAATACTTACTAAGAATAATACTAAATACTAAGAATAGAATGGAGTAGAATAGCTTTTCTTTTTTTGTTGCTGTTATACCCACCTTGTTGTAAATTTTCTTATCTAGCCAAATTGAGGAACATTTTGAAAGAGATTTACCACAAAACTTAAACTAAACTGTACACTCGTCTTAATTTATTTATCGACAATCAAAGCTGTCGATGAAAGCATAAAAACAATACAAAAGACAACTTAAGGAATACAATTAAAAGTCGGAAGGGAAAGCTTTTAAAGTTACAATAAGATTTAATAACGAAACCGGCGCGATGGGATAAATTTGTTTGCCCAGCGGCCAGCTATGCCCCGATTCCCAGCACAGAATGGTCAGACACGTTATTAGAAGTAACGAAACAAAAATAGGAAGAAGCAAGAAAAACCACTGCAAAAGTGAAAGTAAGAACTCGTAAAGTATGTTTAAATTTATTAATTCAATTCATCATTTAGTGTAAGACCCAAAGGGGGAAGTTTGTTTGCCAGTCCGGCCAGCAAAGCCCCAACATACAGTCATGGTAATAATGATTCTCGCGGAGGTAGATGAAAATATAAGATTTATGTGAGGGGTGGGAGAGCGCACTTGAGAGCAAAAAAATACAATGCATTAAAATTAGTGCATAATACTTAAAAAGAATTGTGCAGAAGAGACAAAATATAATAATCCTTGTTTGGTCTGCAAGGTACCGAAAAATTAATACGGCCTAAAATAACAGAGGAATCAACATCCCCGACATACAATTTGTAGAGAAACAGAACACCCTAATACAGGTTAATAATTAATTAAATCTGATATAATAGCGATCTCAAAATGAACAATGTGTATTATTTACAATTTTTAACGCAATCTACATTCGAAATGAATGGAATATCAAAATTAAGGACAGGACTTCGGATTTTTTTTTACCACTTTCGACGTTGTGAAATTGATTTTGGCGATGAAGCTGTACTCTTCGCCAGGACCAAGATTGTGGTCAGCCAGCAATCGACTATAATAAGCCAAAATCTACAAAAAGTGTTCCTAGGCGAAGCACTTTCAAGGAAAATATGCCGATGTCGTGATTGAACATTTGGAAAGGTAGTACGGTAGGTTCTGAATGGCTCACAACCATTTGGTTGCTAGAATTATCGGATAATTGAGGAAAACCTATCGCCAACACTCAGATCACTCTCCACATAGCCCTGACTTGGCACCCAATAATTTATCTGTATTCAATATACTTATTAAGAACCAATGCGATTCAACGTTTAAGTAAACGTCTTTACCGGGAAAAAGGGTGAGTACAGGGTATTTACAACTCAGGCAGAATGGGCTTTAAAATTATACTCGTTTGTATTTAAATATAGGGTTTTTAATATGGAAAAATGTGTATATTAATGGATCATTTAATATGCGCTTTAAGATGAAAGCAATCGTTGCGATTAAAGTTAAAGAAAATTATTTCACAGCTAATTTCCTTTATCGTTAGGTGAACGAAATAAAACAAAAAAGTACCTTTTGAACTTTATTGTATATTTAATAAAAGTATTGTTTAAGTCAAGAATTAAAACAGCTTAGTAATATCATCATTAGGGTTTTCAGTAACTCACTCATATTTTGTTTTATATTTACGCTTGATTAGAATAGTTTATAGGCTAGTATATTCTTCTGCCCCATAAAGCAGACTCGGCAAGCGCTTTATTACGAATTCGTAATTTGTTAACTAGTGCTAACTAGTACTTAGTAGTTATGTATAGTATATGTAATTAGAATAAAGGAGATATTTGTAAATGTATGTTGTGTTTGTCTAATGGAAAATATCGAATATCAAAAGTATCCTTATTAGAATAGAATCATTTGAGTCGGCATTTTGATGTTTGTATTTTGTATTTGTAATACAACTGCAGACGATGATTAACGATATTTAAACTATTTTACTTAAATGACTTCAGTCGAAATTAGGACGCATTTCAACTTATACCCGAAGCGTTTATCGTTGCACTTATGTAACCGTTAAAAACTAAATACAGCACATGTTGTTATGTTTAGAACTGAACTAGATGAACTTGCCGTTCGGCCGGCGATAGTTTGTACAAAAGCGTTTGGCGTACAAAGAATTGGAAAAGATAATTGAGTGCTTAGAAAGCTGTGTGTGGCGCACGTTTTAAGTGAAACTCCACCATGTTGTCCATATCGCAAATGAAAGACTTAGATTTCTTAATATCAGAGTTAAGCACGCGCAAATGACACGCATAATCTGGCAACTTGTTCAGGCTGGCTGATAGCTCCTGTGCCGTTTTCTTTGCGACTTCGGCGAACGTCAATCGAGACGTGCCAAGACGCCTAAGCGGTCCGAAAGGCTCCATAGCGAGTATTTCTTTCATATCGCCGTAGTCCAGCACCTGCCACACTCCCGATTCCATGTTCCAGTTGAAAAGGATGCGGCTCTCATACTGACGATTGTGAAATGCACAATCCATCCGCCCTGTGCAGTGCAGACACTTTGTGGGAGCGGTAGGCAGCTGATCCCGAGCAGAGAATTGGGCCATTAGCAGGCAGCTGATGGTCTGACTTAATGGACACATGTTGATGATCTCGTAGGCCCAGTCATAGAACACATTGTAGATCTTCTGATGCTTTTGGCACAGCATGCTTATGACGTAGTAGGTAAATGTTTCCAGATCGAAGGAGTGCTGTGTAATGATGACACTATTGCAGCGCAGTCTCTGATAGGAGGCCAGTGAGATCATCTGCATTTCCGAATAGCAAGATCCGTGCACCTCCATCGGCAGCGAGGTATGATAGCCCGGCGAAATGCAATCGTCTGAAAAAGTGAAATCTCTATTATAAGCAGATTCGTAAAGTACTTTGAATTCCCTTGGGAATATTGACGGACATGCAATAAATTGTCTATGGATCCAGCAATATTTCATTTAAATATTTAATAACATTAATCATTGAAGATGTAACCTGTTTAACAATCAATGATGGCCCTTTATCGAATTTTTTTTATTCAATTTGATCAATGCAATTTTTTTTAGTAACTTTGGGCACAAAACTATTCTCAAACAGTCAACAGGAATAAAATTTAAATGCTTAAAGGGCGAAGAGGTTTAAAATGATAAAATATAAAACATTGGCGTTCGCGTTGCATAGAACTAATTAACCAAATAAATAAAATAAATAAAACCATTAATGATGAATGAAAAAATCTAGCCCGGAATTTTATTAAGCCGAACTTTTTTTATTACCTTCCTCGCTGGTTATCACCGACGTGGCATCGTCCTCCTCTACAAACAAACGCCGCAGTTTCTTTGTGCAGACTGGTTTTTCAGGCATTGTGCCACCCTGGACGGGAACCTCCACAATACGCGGCTCTTCGCGACGCGGTGAAAGAAATGATAGACCAGCATTGGGAGACATAGAGCCGCCTATCTCGAAGCGCTTAGCCATAGACACCTGCAGTGGTGACAGGGCGCCAAGCGGCCCGACTGGCTTATAGCTGAGCATTTGCTGTGTGGCCTGCGAAAGTGGCGGAGATTTCTGGTTATAGATCTGGGAAACTGCAACTGCAGAAGTGTTGGCATGGCGACTAGGCGAGCGCATTAGATTCGAACCGGAGGGCGGAGAACGAAAGCCCAAGTGTGGTGGTGGCGGCGGAGTATGAGATGGCTGTGCAGGGTGTGGCGATGATGAAGGTGATGCGCATGGCGAGTTGTGAAAAAAGTGTGCCGTAGGTGAAAAGCGATGCAAGCTGCGTGCGCCAGAGCTCCCAGCCGATGGGCTAAAGTGTGGCGCCGATGTCCGACCGGCCGAGCGTATTTTTGTGAAAGGAATAATGTTCTCGGAGTTGTCCTCGGAGAACTCGTACTTTTTCTCGGCAAGGCGGCGCTTGCGAAACGTTGAGATCTTCTCGCATTTTTCATTGTCCTCGGAGAATTCATAGGCATTTGATTTATCCGACATAGAGCTCGAACTGGCCCCGCTCTATGGTAAATATACAGAAATGGCATTAATAATTATGATTTTTATGGCAGTTTTTCAATGAACTAACACACCATTCCTAACCAAACTATACTTATACTATATACTTAACTAGATATAATATTGAATAATTATATTGAACTCACTTGTAGTTCTATGGTAGTAATGCCGCTGCGATAGGACTTAGTGACAATGCGTTCGTTGCGTTTACGCGAGTGACTGACCATTAGGCCGTTGGCTTCGCCTGTAACAGATGTGTTCTGCTTAGAGGCCGGTATAGTTGTTTCCGGTAGAGCTATGCTATTTGTCGCAGATGTCCCAGTGCCTGTCGCATGATAGTAGTTGGGCGTGAATATGGACTTATCATAGGACTTTGGTGAGAAGCAGATATTTTGCTGAACTTCGTTGTTGTTGCTTCGTTGGCTATGATCCGATTCGATGTCACTGAAATCAGCTATTATGCGTGCAACGACACTCTGACTGCTGCCCGAGTCCGTCTCAGAGCCTGGTCCTCGTTCCTCATCGAGGGGCAGCGGCGTCCTGGGGAGCACCAGAGTCTGTGGTGTGCCGGGTATGCAAAAACTTTCTTGCGGCACCAATACACCGCTGACCATAGACACGGCCGGCGTGTCAACATCAATGCGCAGCATATGCATGAACCCATTCGAGATGATCAATATGCGTTCCGGGCAGAGCAGGTTTATGTGCGGCTCAAAAGTTGGATCTGTCTCCGTTGAGGAATATTTTGTGTGCACCGTCAGATTACAATTCAGGCAGTGTGCATTGTAAAAGGAATCTAAAAGAGCAAAAAGTGAGAAGGGAAGAAAAGAAGAGCAAACAGTGGTTTCGAGTTACTGCACTTACAAGGACCGTCATCTCTTAGTTTCTTGCATTCTAAACAACCTAGTTTAGGAACTTTTACGTATGTTATGTAGCTTTCTTCACTTTCCTCTATCGCAGCGCCATGTACCAACAATATTTGCTTGTCAGCATTTTTCCATTGTGCCATGGTCACTGTTTTTATATTGTCCACGACATGATCATCGAAGAGACGTCGCGAAAAGCTGTGCCTTAGTTTTTTGTGCGGTTGAAAGATCCAGAAGTAGAGGCTATGGGGGAATAAACAGTAGATTTAAGGCTACGAGCGAAGTTCGCCGGTTAGAGCACACTCACATGTACTTGTAGCCCACATTGAAGGAATAATGATTAAGCATAGTGTTGTCATTGCAGACCACCCGATAGCTAAGCATATACTGGCCACAAGCGGTCAAACCCATAAACACGTGCCTGCAATGATTTAATGAAAGCGAGCCTACGACACACATTGCAACCAACCTACCCTTCTAGTGCATTGTTGGGTAGTAAGTCCTTGAGATATAACTTTAGTCTATTTGGCACCTTATCGTATGGAATTTGAGGCTTCTGGCCCAAACATGATCGACCAGAGAAAAAGCCCGTACGCTGTAATAAATCAAACCGTCATTGCATTTACATTCATACATTTCGCAATAGTTGTCCATAATACTTACTTCTCTGTCGTGAAGCATTTGCACAAAATTTCGCGATTGCAGCGCGTGTGTATTGGGTGTTGGAGTCAAAGCGGGCTCCTCTGCCTCATCCGAACTGTCCACCGTTGAAAAATCGTCGTCGTCAGAGGACGCGCTCGACAAGGACTCCACGTAATTCTGGTATTCAGTCTCCATGGCCTCCCAGACTCAAATAATCAGACTTATGATTTTCCCCTTCCCATTGCCATTCAAAAACACACAAACTACTAACTACTTTACCACCCCGCAACAACAACAAAAGCAGACGTAGCAGCGGTTGTCGTTGTGCCGTGCCCTTCGTTTTAAATCTTTTGGCAAGCCACGGCGACGGTGGCACACATCCACATCGACTTGCCAATGATTTTTTCAGTTAATAATCTAATAAGTTGCACTTTAATATGTTAAACACTCTCTGCCTCTGCAATGACTGTGATGAACTTCGCCGTCTTGTGCAGTCTGGCAGCGCCGTAAGTTTGTTTACGATTTGTCTAAGCAATGTACGGTGTGGCAGCCCGCCAGCAAGTAAGTGTTACCCTATAATAAATATAATAAAACGCATTTCAGGATGAAAGGCAACTCTAAGCATTTCTTGACCGCCAAATTAAAATATCATGGTCAATTTCAAATAAGTATCAAATAGTATTGCTTATACCAACGAATTCTTAATATTCGCCTAATTCAAGTTTTAGCCAGTAGTTCAAATTAAATTATTATAGAATTACAGAGAAAGCCTTGTTGTTTTAGGTGCAAAGCATATTAAAACCGAACGTGACCGTTGTATTAAATTTGTGTATGTTTATTAAATACAAATTTTTACAATATATGTAGAAATAAATAATCAATAACTTAAGTTTATTTGGCATTTGTTGTGCTTTCAGTTGTTAGTCCATTGGGAGCTGTTACTGTTTGGGTTGTTTCACTGCTCTTCGCTATATTAGTTGTATAATGTGTTTTCGTTTCTGGCATAGCCTTAAAGTCCTTTTTGAGCCATAGGTTATGCAGGTTTTGAATGGGCATGGGCACCTCTGCGGTGGGCGGAGAGTCCATGCTTACCACCGGTGGTTGTGGTAGTGGGGGTTCCTCACTTGCCTTATTGTAAATCACCCAGTTATCTGGCCTGAAATTGAACGGTTTTAGGCGGAATACCATTTGGAATGAAGCTTCAACTCACCTGTCTGGTTTTGTTAGCAGAGTGATGGGTGCAAAAGCTATGCTCGTTGGTTGGCCTGGGCGTTTGGCTGAGGACTCCTTCATGTCAGTCGAATGTTCTTCATAGTCATCGGATAGTATGTCATTGTCCAGTTGTTTGCCTAAACTGTCCGGAAACACGGTAACTTTGCTATTGGTGGTGGTACGAGAGGTTTGCAGAGCAGTGGTAAGCATGGGTAATACATAATTGTCGTCCAACTGAGTTACGTTCGTCGTGTTATTCGGTACCTCAATAATGCTTGCCAACTTCAGTTCGGTTTCGTATTTCTTAGTCGATTGTAGCGTATCAGTTGACTGTTTGGTAAGGCCGTCAGAAATGATTTTTGTGTTCAAGCTGTCGTCTTCGTCGTACATGTAATCGTCGTTGGCTGTACCCTCGGCAGTAGTAAGATTAGCTAGCGTACGGCTCAGGTAGTCATAGTCACGAATGTCGAGCTTATGGTCCGGCACACTGGACATCTCATTAGGGCTAGAGGCTTCCTTTAACTCAGGTGCTCGTGCATAGTACGGCACAGTGTGCTGTGGCTTAGACCCTGAGTTGGAGAAGGGGCTTAGATTATTTGCTTGGCCTAGCTCACGATCGTAGTAAAGATCACTGTGTGGATAATCTGGCCTATGCTGCGAGGCTAGTCCATATTGGCCGCCATTCTGGGGACGCACATAGGAGCTTACGGAACTAATAACGGGAGATGTGTCCGGACGCGGCCGTATGTTAAAGCTAAATATGCTGTCCGCTCCATTGGCGCTGGCTACCCCAGAAATGCTACCAAAGTTGCCGGCGCTAACTGCGCTGCTGGAGGCATGGACGAACCCAGACTCAGGATGTACGCCGACCTGTGAGCTGGTCGACACAGGAAAAGGTGATTGACCTTGGGTATGCAACGATGATGGTCTTGAACCGTAAGAAGTGGCTGACAGAATATGCGAGGTAGAGGTGCCGCTGTTAGGACTGTTCACCACAAAGGATTCAAAATGTGGTCTTTCTTGATGTGGCGCTGCCGCCGAAGGAGGTGGTGGCGGTGAGGTGGGCCGTCGATTGCCATTAAAACTATTTGTAGCAAATGTTAAAAAATTCTGGAAAATGTTTGGCTGTCGCGTCGTAGTTCGTCGATCGTCCTGTTCGTTTAGATAAATAATCGTCGGTGGTTTAGTCTTGTATGGTTGCACTGGGCTTGGCAACATCGTCGGCGGTGACTGATAGTAGGCATAAGCAGGAGTAGTGGTAGCATATTCGAGGTAGTGAGGCTCATAGCTACTGCCATATGTACTGAAGGGCTTGTAAACGGTCGTATAGTCATTGTATTCGGAGGTCAAGGGATGCGGTGAGGGATTTTTGTTCGTCTGGCGTATATTTATTTCGATTTCGTACTGATCCGCGTTCGGTCCGTTCACAATCACCTTTTGTGGTCGTGTATAAATGGGTCGGCTTTGGAACTGACTTCGTAGCTCTACTCCCCGTTTAGTTGTTTTGGAAACTTTAGGTGCCTTGGTGGTGCGTGTGGGGCGCGTTTGCTTTGTGGTAGCGGATGGGGGCGGGAAGCTTGCAGGGAGACTCGTACGGTTGCGATTAGAGTGCAGAAGCTTGACATCGGGCTTCTTGTTTGTAGCAAAGGGTGTTGCGTCCTTGTCGTTTATCAATTGCCCAGAATTGCGTGCCGTGCGTTGGACACGAGGCGGATGGTCGTCCGGTGTCGGTTCTTTGAGAGGATCTATAATGTCCTGATCAGTGTCGTCAGTGCTGTTCCCTATTGTGGGCTGTAATTTTGTCCTGAGTATTTTTATGTTGGTCTGAGTAGTAACAAAATTGTTTGTTTCTTGTCTTTTTTCTTCTAATTCCGTTACTTCAGTTTGAATCGTATTCGGGTCATTTGTCTGTGGGCTTTCTGCTTTAGAGTCATTCGTATTTGGTTCATTTTCTTTTGGGTCATTCGTGTTCAAGTTGTAATCTTTAGGGTCATTCTTTTTTGGAGGGTTTTCTTTAAGGTCATGGTTGCTCGGGTCATTTGTTTTGTGGTCAATTCCTTCAGGGTCATTGTTGTTTGGTTTGTTTGCTTTAGGGTCATCGTTATTGGGGTCATTTGGTCGTAGTTCAGTTGTGTTAAATTCATGGTTCCTTAATTCATCGGCCGTGGACTTAAAAATATCGCTTATCGTTGAATTCGCGGCACTTGATCCCTCACTGCTCAATGTCGTCAAATCACTATGTAACTCTACTTCCTCATTTCGAAAGTGCGGGCTCAGTCTTAGCTCTACGTCTTCATTAGGTAACTCTGATGCGTCGTTCCGAAGTTCTGGTTCGTCAGTGCTGTCAGACTTTCGAGTCAACCCAACTGTTTGTCCAAAATCTGTCAAGTTCTCTTTGGTATTACTGCTTATAGCACTACGAAGCTGAATGGCCACATTGTTAATCACTACCGTTCTTCTCGTTGTCGTACCAGGAGGTTGTCTTATGTTCGTCGGTTTCTTAGGAGACTTGTCCAGTTTGTTGTTAACCCCAGTCTTGCGAGTCGGAGTGGTGTGTCGGTTTTTCGTTCCGGTTGTCGTTTGAGTTTTTCGCTTGAGGTCGAGTTTGTCGTTGATTTTCGTCGTACTATTGGGTCGTTGGAAGCCTATCGCTGAGTTAGGCGTAAATGCTATGTGTGGATTGTGCGCGGAATTTGTGGGCTTGATGCGATTGCTAAAACCCGCCTTATCCTCCTTAATAACATGTACCACTCCTAAGCCATTGCTTGCGATTTCCGGGGTAACGAATGGTGTTTGTGGCGCAAAGGGATCCTGCTCTAACCAGGGGCTGAGATCAATCGGCATCAACACCCCAGCGCCACAGGTGACACGCTCGTTGTCATCAAATTCGGGCGGAATGAAGATGTGTGGTTGGAAAGTTCCACCGCCCACAGCACGACAGAGAACTTGAGCTAACGAGACGCGTCGCAGAGAATGTAGCTGTGCAGGAGTAAAGGAGCTCTCAAAGCCACCGTTTTCGTACCAGAAGCGATCTCCGCGTCGCGAGTTACTGAATTGTTGGGCAATAATGCAGGCAAAGGTGGGACCCACCAGACCACCTACTACTGGACGCTCCGCAATGCCGCCAACAAACAGATCGATGTCGTGCACACTGCGATAGGCGTGACTGATGCGCTTAGCTGATTCTGGACCCACCACATTGGCCAGATCTTCGAAGCTGTGGATGGGCGACAGACCACAGGGAACACGCCATGCGGTGTATGGCGCGATTCCATGATCTCGACCGCGTTGTACATTGATGGCAGCTAGATCCAAGCCAAATGGAAACCCGGGTGTTTGGAACAAGTGATTGGTCAGCTCGGGTGTAATGAACTCATCCCGCTTTAATGCTCGTTGTGACGCTAGGCCTCGTAAAAGTCGGTGCAGAGAGCCTGCGGAACCAATGTCACCGCGTTGGAACTCCTCGTGCAAACTTACATCTAAAGAAAAATTATTATGTCTGCATTTTGAAATTAGAAAGACAACTCACTATTGTTGATTATATTATGATGACGGTCGCAGCGCAAGTAAGAGTTTTGAACTAATGAATGCCCGAAACGAAAAGCAGCAGCTGCAAAAGAGTTGGCGACCGTCGGATTCACTTTGGCATCGTAACCCTCGTAGTAGCCATTAGGGAGCAGATCTAGGTCAAACAGTTTGCAAACCTCGCGACCCAGAATGATAGGTAAAAACTCCCGATACGTTATATGCTGAAACATAGCGCCAACAATGCGCCGCGCTTCCTGGTAGATTTTTTCGTCACTCCAGTGCGGGTTAAGCTCACTCAGTTCCATTGCAATTCGATTGTGTTCTCCGACCCAGACATGGTGCATAGCCAGCAAGCCGGGCTGCTCTCCACTCCGACCGTCTCCAGCTCGAATGCACTGTGTTGCGATTGCACCACGTTGGCAAACATCTTCCTCCGGCTTCCCTCGCCCGTAGATTAGCAGTCCGTTACGAAAAACGCGTGCATTGTCTGCTGACTTGGCGCTATTGGAATAAATGGGCGAAGCATCGATGTAGGAAGTGACCTGATTAGTTTGCTCTCGCCAGGACAATACGCAATCGCGCCGCTGCGCCGGGGCCGAACGCAGAAACTCCAAGCAACGGACCTTAAGGGGTGCAAGCCAGGGATCGTCCAGCGGCACTTTAATTGGAAAACAGGAAGGATGAAAGTCCTTCCCTCCACAGCAGCTGGGTATGGAGCCATTGATAGAGCTGTAAGAAAAGAATCCTTTAAAAAGTGCATTACAAAGCCTAAGTGTTAGTTTTATTGTCCTGATCATTTGTAAGACTCGAGCCTTGATTACCAATTAAGCGCTTCCTATAACAATATAAAATGATGTTGATTCTTGATAGACTTACCGGGGCTGGGCCGTGGAAGTCAGATCGTGGTCCAGCATTTGGCCCCACATTGCAATCATCAGGGTAAGCGGAGCCTCTCCTTCTCGAGCTCCATGCACTAAAAGACTAACGAAGCGCGACGAGGAGAGTGGACTACCGTCCGTGGAGCTGCGCACGCTGTCTACTCCATCGCCATATTCGGGTGGCAGAAAGCGATTAAATGGCATCTGGGCACTGCCCCAGCGGGGTCGCCGCTTGTTGTTGCAGGTGCCGTCATGGGTGCGATATCGCTCGGATGCAGGCATGCACGAAGGCGGATCACGAGGGGGGCACAGGCTCTCCAGGGCCGTGCGGCGTAACGAGATTTTCTGTGCATGCGACTGACGGGCCAGTTCATCGATATGCTGAAAGCTGCAAAAGGTTTGGGTGTTAGTGTGGACACGTTAATCCTGGCCAGCTTGGCAGCAATGGCGACTCCGTCGACATGGCTGCAATGAAACTTCGGTTTTAAGTGCTGGCAGTCAGTGGCGCCGGCTTCTATTTATAAAACGATTTTGGAGTTGGAAGCCATGGAAAACGAGTTCGCAGCGGAGATGGCTTCCAACAACGACACCATCAGCACCAACAAAAAATTAAAGCAAGTTGCGTTGGCATTATCAGCTTTGTTTGTGGGTTTGATGGGAAAACGTATAAAAAAAAGCATAGTGCCAACGTTGACTTCAATTTTGTAGTCGCTTTTGCTTTCCATTTGCAGCATTTATTAGCGCATTTTATTTTTTCGTTTGCGGTGAAAGTGGAAAATGTTTTTCCTCTCCACTTTTGTGGCCGCTCAG
The DNA here is from genome assembly GCF_003285725.1 of Scaptodrosophila lebanonensis. Taxonomy (NCBI): domain Eukaryota; kingdom Metazoa; phylum Arthropoda; class Insecta; order Diptera; family Drosophilidae; genus Scaptodrosophila; species Scaptodrosophila lebanonensis. The sequence continues at coordinate 4,643,058 of NW_022060558.1, forward strand.
CTTGTTTTCAAAGTAAGCCATAAGTTGATTTTAATGAAGTTATAAGACCTTTGCTGACCTTTATTGAATCGAAACTGTCGCCAGCTTTGAATGCAAGTAACTGCAAATAAAAGCTCAGAGGGCTTACCTCGCGTATACGCAACATTAACATCAACATCATACTCACACACACACACACACACACACGCACGCACAAACGAGCACATACGTGTATGTATGTATAAAGCGCATTAGCGTCGCTGTCAATGAACTCTGAGCCAGCAGTCGAACTTTCGTACGGGAAGCTTCAAGCTTGAGGCCGAATTCGTGGCTTCGTGGCGTCGTGGCGCTTGTAGAAAACGAAAGTCGCGTCTTGTTTTTGTTTTTTCTTCTGTTTTTAGCAGTGATCTCCGACATTACTTTGTGTGTGTGTCTGTGTCTGTGTGTGTGTGTGTATTTGTTTGTTTGCTGCTCGTGTGTAAGTATGTATGTATGTGTTGCTTGTTCATTTGATGTTTTTGTCGTTTGATGTAATCGAGTTGCGAACGCTGATTATGCCCATCGGGTGTGAAAGGGAACGCGCGCTTTGGCGGACTGCGACACGCTTGTTTTTCTAACACACTACTTGTATATAATTTTCGAGTGTGAGTTTTGTTGTCCATATAATTACAGCGTTCACTCGCTTTCTTCTAATTTGGCCAATTGCTTTTTTTTTTTGGCATTATTAACGAGCAGCAGTCACATCATCAGCGAGGGTGCTGACTCGTCGAGCTGAAGATTGTACGAGTATGTGCCATATATGCACTCCTAGTGTATACATAAACTTCTCTCAATATACCCACACTTCTATAACTATAATAATATGTTTAGATTTTGAAATGCAAAAAAAAAAAAAATTACCAGCTAGATAGTAGCAGAAGTAGTTAAAATATATGTACATAAATCGACAAAACTTAACTAGACCTCTCTACTTTACTTTCCCTATAACACCTTACAAAATTATTCAATTGCTTAAAAGCATATTCAAATTCTACTTGCGATCTTATCGAATCACTTTAGAAACGTTTTTAAAGAAAACAATGTGCTTGGCTCAGCAATTGACACAAAAGTGGAAGTTCGATTGAGTTCCTAAAACATTGCTTGAGTTTCGATGTGTGCTTTCAAAATCTCATCTATTCAAGTTATTCAATGAATAAAATATGTTAATAAAATCTGCAGATTAAAGAAGAAAACAGATTATTCCATATTTTGGAGATGTACAAATGCTGGTACAGCTGTCCAACATATCCATTATGTTCTATAGTTTGAATCAAATTGCCAATTTGGATAAGCCCAAGTTCCCAGAATGTAAAGCGCAATAAAAATTGAATTTGATAATTTGTAGTTTAATCAGATACATTTTTTAGTATCAATATCACGATCCAACACAGTGCAAATACAGGTATCTGGGAATCACGCCATACCAGTCGGGCACACATTTCTACAACAGGGACCAGCTTAGCAGGCAGCAGCAACATCTTTACTCACTGTCGGGTCATCGCTCTAAATTATTGTTATGCCAGGCCATTTTGAAGCCCGACTGGGCATGCAATACTGGGGGATGCCCATTCATTTCAAAATAGAGCGATCAATGTAAGAGCTTCACAATATGACTCGTACATCCTTCCTAATTTCTGTGCATGCCAGGGTTCAAGGTACACGAAACGATACAATGGTTTGCAGAGTTACACCCTAAAAGGTCAGTCAAAACGATTTAGCTTGTTTTAATCTTTCCTTTCTCTATGTCTGTACGATCATCTAAGCTTTTCATCATTAAGCGTTAGGCTACCCTGATTTCAAACGAAGCCAACAACAAAATGTATTCAGACAATTAAAAATGCTTGTACCCCTGGTTTTTACAATAGAAGATAATAAATGGTCTCACACAAACAGAGAGACCCGCTTGGAATTACAATGATTTAAATGCAAAATTGTATACGAATTTATTGCATGTAATCCATAATTATTTGGGGCTAACTTAGATTTGTGTATAGATTGTACAATTATAAATCTAAATACACAAAATAGCTTCGCAAAAATGAGCAATTGAGGTAAAATAACCGACTCATTAAACCGGGTAATTGATGAGGTATATTTTCGTTTTTAAATAGCTTTTTCGAAACTCTCAAAAGAGTATTCCTGTTCATCACAGTTAAATGCCTTCTGAGTTCCCCCAATAGTTTGAAAACTGTCAGCCATTGATTGCAGTTTTTATTAATATTTCCTTATTTTGCCTCGGAGGCCATACCAGCCGCAACTTAGCTTTTCATCGCAAAGCAATTTAGATGACATTATATACTAAGAACTGTTCGGTCAGGAAAGTCCTGCATTCGATCCAATACAAACCACTCCAAAGTTTATTGATAGCTTTCAATACTTGTATTTGCAAAGTATTTAACATAATCAAAAATTACTCGAGTGTGCTGCCGTGTTGGCCTTTATCTGTTTTATTTGGCGCCAAAGACGTCTCCGAATGAATTGACACGAATGGGGAGTAGCCTTTGTGTCCACAGTTGTTGGTATGCGGCTCATTGATTTGCCAACGCTGCGCACTTCAAATGCAATTACATAAAAGTCTTATTGGCATTGTGGTGGCATTTGGCTTGGTCGAAGCTCATTGCACCTGATGCTCGGGCATTTCGACGATGCCGCTCGAATTTCGGGTGAAAGTTCTTTGTTCAGCTTAATGCGTATATGTGTGGAAAATTGCACGAAATTTTCACAATGCTCTCAACTCGTTTGTGAAAAGTGAAAACTTGCAAACTGGATAAGCAACAAGAGGCAACGCAAGGTGCTGTTGTTGCTACTGCCAGTACTACTGCTGCTGCTACGGCTACGGCTACTGGAGCCCGGTGGCATTTCCGATGGTGGTGTCCAGGCAACCAACGAGGTCATTTAACTTTGAGCCCAGGCAGCCAGCCAGAGTGTCAGCTTCAATTTACCTTCACTTATCGTGCAATTTGGCTTAGCCTGCGTAAAACTTGCCCGCTCGAAGGTGGGTGGGGTGGTGGAGGGCAACGCAATTATGTGGCATTTCAATGTCAAAGTGAAAGTTTACTCTTAGTCATGAGCAGCAGCAAGAGCTCCAACAGACAGTCGGGGCAATCGCATTGTTGGCCACATTTAGGAGCACTTTGATGGGGCACTTCAACTCATTAGCCAGAGCCGTAGAACTCGTTAATCAAGCGAGAAAGTTGGCGCATGTCATCGGGGCTCTAGCAGTAGCGAGAGCAGCAAAATCAGTAGCTGGCTAAGCGGGAGTAGCGGTTTGGGGCAGCACACTCATATGACCATGTTATTGGTTTTTGCATGCGCCGGAGATCGCTTGCGGCCCCAAACTTTTGCCTTGTTACACGCACATACTTGTAGTATACATATGCATACTTGTATATGTATATACATATATACACTTTGATTTTTAATTATGTGCTTCGCTTTGGCAATAGCTTTTGCCATTTGCCATTTCTATTTGTGGCCATTTTTATTGCAAACACGCTGAACTGAAGCCGCCGCCACAGCCACCGTCACCGCCACCCACACTACAAATATATGGCATATTGAAATACATATATGTATACATTTACATTTGCGAATAAGTAGTATTGTCTGGTATGGGCCTTATGACTCACTTTTTGCGAAATGCCTTCGTTGCTGCAATGGTCGCATAGGCGGCCATCTCTCGCCTCTCCGTATCGAAGTGCGGCTCATTGAAACGGGAGAGCAGGGCGGCCGGATGGTTGTCCTCAAGCAATTGACCTGCAACATCAAAGTAGAGGAACTTAGCTGAGTCTGATCAAATAATACAGTTTTATTTCAGAAAGCCTTCAAAAACTTAACTGCAACCTAATATTCTTCTATTACATCTAAAGATTTAGGAAATTGTATTGCTGCCAATTGTTCAGTATGTGCCCGTTCTCGTTAAAAGCTCAGCAACAAAAGAATTTCAATAGTATTTCTGAGATATAGACGAAAAGCTACAATATTTACTTCAAAATATATTTCGACTTAGCAACAACATAAAACAAGTGAGAACGCTACAGTCGAGCAAGCCAGACAGTGAAATACCCTGCACCCATGTTAACTTCCGTCACTGAGTTATATGCGCCCATAGCAGCAGCAAAAAGAGGAAGAAGAAGAGCGAACTTGTTGCTGCAGTTTGGGGGGGGGTTGTACTGGCGAGAACTTGTTTCGGTAATAACTTTTCTTAGCATTAACCGATTTAGATTAAAGTAGATTATTATGTATACATTTTGTGTGCAAAGTTTGGTTTAGGTAGCATTTGAAATGTGGACGGTATTGACGAAATTCTGTAGCGGGGGAAGGGGGAGAAAATTCCAAAAAATAAAATAAACTCGTCTTTTCTCGGACCTAGGAGGATCTGGATGCCAACTTTGGTTATTCTAGCTTTAATAGTTTCTGAGATCCTTGCGTTCGTCCAGACGGACGGAAGGACGGAGATCGATTTATCTCGTCATGCTGATTCAGAATATATATACTTTATGGGGTCGGAGATGCTTCCTTCTGCCTGTTACATACTTTGCACAAACCTAATATACCCTTTTTACCCTACGGGTACAGGGTATAAAAAGGAGTGTAAACAAGCCTGTCTCGGGAGGCACAATTAATAATACAAAGTATTTGATAAAAAAAACATAAACATTATTAAAACATCTAGTTCTATTAGTCAAAAGTAAAAGGAATGCTTAAATATTGTAATGCTCCATATATTTTTATCATTATATATCGTTTACAAAAGTATTACTCAAATATCCAGTCGTAAATACATTTCTAGCCGATTAAAATGCAAAATATAAACATGTCTTTCTTTATGGAAACATAGTATAGTACATATAGTATATATTGCAGTTTAAATGATATTTCTTTCACGGTCAAGTTAAGTATAATTTCCTTTTCCATGATAAATTTCAGTAGACTTCTAGATGCGGGTGGTATAAAAATAGTAAAAACCTTTCTATGGTCTTTAATATATTTATATTCAAATTTGTTTAAAATGTATATCGCCGAATTGAGTAACAGGAAAAATTATATACGAGGCTTTAAAAAATTGATAGTTCAGTGGTATTTTGAATGTTTTGTTCTCCAGGTTCTAATCGATGCCTAACAATTGAACAAATCTCCACAAATACGGCAGTGGAAAAAAAAGAAAAGAAATTCGGGAAAAATAACATATTTTGCTTTTATTAGTTTTGTATGAAGAGAGAGAGAGAGAGAGAGAGAAAGACAGAGACCACCTACCATTGCGCACCATGTCGGGCTGTATTTTTCCGTACACCTCGGCCATGGCATCGAGTCCTTGCCGCACGCTCACCTGCAGGGCCACATCCATGAGAGTGGGTCGATGGGAACGACCATTGCGCCCACTGATTGCCACACTATCCTCAAGCCAATCCCAGTCGCTCAGTTCCTCGGTTGCCAGGGGCTGCGGCAATTCCAGTGTGGGCGGCTTGCTGGAGGCATAGCTGGCATCTGTCACAGCCGATGACGACAACATTATCTGCAGCCACAGTTGCAACAACATTCCACAGCGTTGTCGTCTCATTTGTGGGCCAGTGCAGTGTCCGGCTGCTCGTTCTGTGAATGTATTGTGCGGGCAACGTGTGAAATATTTTAATCGTCAGGCATTCAATTCTATGAAATCATATTAGCTTCTGTTGTTGTTGCTGCCCATTGCGTTTTCCCCGCTGTGCAAACAAATATGGAATTTCTACATGTGATTGGCACGCTGGGTTAATGAAACACGACAACTACCATTCCCCAATGACTGATTGACTAACAGAGGCCAGGCCGCACTAATATGACGTACTTATATAGACGCATAAATTAATGCAAATACGTCTAATTAATTGGCGCCTTTCATTCGCCAGAAAAGCAGTAGCCTTAACCCATTAAAGCAACAACCTATTCCGATTAAGTAGTTTTTCTATTTATTTCAATTTTATTGGGAAAAAATTGTTACGTTACAAGTATTATGGGTTAACCAACGTGCACATTATTTTTTACAGTACACAAATTTTGTAATTCTACAAAAATTCTACTAATTCATGTTATGAAGTTATAGATTAGTAAACTGAGTATTTCATGAAATATCTTAAACACTATTGATAAATACTTAAAATTGTATTAATACAAGTATAGTATAAGCACATTGCAATTCAAAATTCAATTCAATTGACAAAACAAACGCAGTCATGTTCCCTTTACAGTGTCTAACAACAAATACTTTACTGCATCCGTCCTATATAATCTTTTGCTAGAAATAGATTTTGAATTACTTTGAATTTGGTTGTCGATGGACTCCATTCCGACTCCCAAACCTTCACCTATAAAAAGAAACTTTCTCAATTCAGTATGAATCATATCGTTTTAGTTAAATGGCCTATGTTAAGCTAGGTTTTGACATATTATCTGTAAAAAGACCCCTTCGTGCTAAGCTGTTAGTAAAAAAGTACAACTAGTCCTCGCCTCAAACGGGCGAAATCGTGTTAAACGAGACATGGACTCCATACAAGATATGGGGTTACGTTTCTAGACTTCGACAAATGTACAAAAATAGTTTTGCTTTTTAAGTTTCCACTGTTTTTAAGGTAAAACAAGATAGAACGCTACAGTCGAGCAAGCCCGACAGTAAAATAGCCTGTACTCTCCACAAAAAAGAAAAATTAAAAAAAAAAAATTTTTTTAAAATTAAATTATTAAAAAAAATGAATGAATGAATTAATTAAAATAATTAATTAAATTAAATTAGAATATATGTTTATGTTTAGTTTTAACAGCATACATTTACATCACGTACCTATGCGTGTTTATATGCGTGTATGTATGCAGCACAAAGTTGAACAAAAGCAGCAACAACAACAACAGCTGCGGGCAGCGCTGCCGACAGAGCTGCAGGCAGCGCATGAGCAGCGATTTTACTTATGGCTATAACTTTCTTCAGAATTGACCTATCATGATGAAATTTGGCACACGGACACATTAGTACTAACTGGATGTACCAAAATTGATTTTAAAATTCCGAGAATTACGGAAGTTATAAGAAAAATTACGAATTGCGGGGGAGTGGGGGGGTGTATCAGAAAAAATAAACAAACTCGTTCTGCATAGGGCTTATAGGAACCTTGATACCAATTTTGGTTATCCTAGCTCTTGTACTTACTGAGATCCTTGCGCTCATACAGACAGACGGACAGACGGACATGGCTATATCGACTCGTCTTCTCATCCTGATCAAGAATATATATACTTTGTGGGGTCTGCCACGCCTCCTTCTGTGTGTTACATACATGCGCACAAAACTAGTATAGCCTTTCACCCTTTGGGTACAGGCTATAAACATGTTCGAAATTAACAAAAAGTTACTCCGTGTTGATTATCATTGACAGATTAATCTTAATAGAAATAAAAATATTTTTAAGCGTAAACAAGAAAGGAATGCTAAAGTCGAGCAGGCTCAACTCTTAAATACCCTGTACCACCCCACAAAAAATAAATTAAATTAATTTAATTAATTAATTAAATTAAATTACTTAACTAAATTAATTTCATTAATTAACTCATCTGCAAAATATGGCTAACTGAAAGCATGCCTGATGATTGGAATCTCGGTGTCCTATGTCCCGTCCTAAAAAAAGGTGATCCCACGGTCTGCACCAACTATCGTGGAATCAGCCTTCTTTCCGTCGCATATAAGGTCATATCAAGCGTAGTGTGTGATAAGCTAAAGCCATTTGCGATAGCACTGATTGGGCCTTATCAGTGCGGCTTTATGCCTGGTAAATCCACCACTGACCAGATATTCACGCTACGCCAAATCCTGGAGAAAACCCATGAGTTTCAAATCGATACCCACCATCTTTTCGTCGATTATAAAGCAGCATTCGATAGCCCGAGGAGGGAACGTGTATATGCCGCACTGTCTGAGTTCGGTATCCCTGCAAAGCTAGTGCGACTTTGCAGAATGACGTTGAGCAACACTCGTAGCTCCGTCAAGGTAAGAAAGGACCTCTCCGACCCCTTTGATACCGTTCGAGGTTTCAGGCAAGGCGATGCCCTCTCGTGCTACCTCTTCAACTTCCTGCTGGAGAGTGTGGTGCGCAAAGCTGGTGTACACCGAGGCGGAACGATCTTTTTTAAAAGCGTTCAGCTTCTTGCGTACGCTGATGATATAGACATTATCAGCCGTACCAGGAGAGGCGTCACCGGAGCATTTGCGGCTATTGAGAAGGAAGCTGCAAAAGTGGGTTTGGTGATAAATGAGAGCAAAACTAAGTATATGTTTTCCTCTAGCAGGGACACGCGGCAACCAGACTCCCAGATCGCGGTGGAAAACTATACTTTCGAAATGGTGAAAGATTTTATGTATCTTGGCACCACCGTCACAGCAACCAACGATGTCAGCCTAGAAATCAAATGGAGATTAACTCTAGCCAATCGATGCTACTTCAGCCTCAGTAGGCAATTGAGTAGCAGAGACCTTTCCCGAAAAACCAAGCTAACGCTCTACAAGACGCTCATCCTCCCCGTGCTGCTTTATGGTGCAGAAGCATGGGTGATATCGCAGACTGATGCAGCAGCTCTTGCAGTGTTTGAGAGAAAGATGCTTCGGAAGATCTTCGGTCCCATACGCGTTGGCGACGACTACCGCATACGATGGAACAGCGAACTGTACGAGCTCTACGCTGACATTGACATAGTCAAGCGAATAAACATCCAGCGGCTAAGCTGGCTAGGTCATGTCGTGCGTATGGAAGAAGACGCCCCAGCGAAAAAAGTTCTCGATGCGGATGTTGGGGGGAGACGACGACGGGGGAGGCCTTGCCTACGTTGGAAGGACCAGGTAGAGAACGCACTTACTACCTGCGGAGTGACCAACTGGAAGCGACGCGCGCGAAGCAGAGGCGCGTGGAGAGCTGTGTTACGTCAGGTCATAGCCCGATAACGGGTTTGAAGACCAGTCAAGAAGAAGAAGAATTAACTAAATACATACATTTAAATCTGAATCGTGCCTTAGGCGTGTTTGGGTACTTGTACATATGTATGTATGTGTGCATTGGGCCTGGTTATATGGCTATAACTTTCTTTCCGATCATTCTATCATAATGAAACTTGGTATACGGATATAATACTAATCGATATAGCCATGTCCGTCTGTCCGTCTGTCCGTCTGTCTGTCTGTATGAACGCAAGGATCTCCGAAAGTATAAGAGCTAGAATAACCAAACTTGGTATACAGATTCTCCTGAGCCCGAGAAACGACGAGTTTGTTCATTTTTTCTGATCCTCCCCCCCACTCCCCCCCTATTAACGATTTTCTATAACTCCCGTAATTCTTGGAATTTTGAATTTTTGGTAGACACATCCAGTTAGTAATTATATATACGTACACCAAGTTTCATTATGATAGCTTGATCAGAAAGAAAGTTATAGCCATATAACCAGGCCCAATGCACACATACATACATATGTACAAGTACACAAACACGCATAAGGCACGATTCTGATGCAAATGTAAATGTATGTATGCATGCATGGAATATTTTATATTTAATTTAGTTAATTAATTAAATTAATTTAGTTAATTAATTAAATTAATTTAGGTAATTAATTTAATTAATTTAATTTAATTTAATTCTGTATAATTAATTTAATTAATTTAATTTAATTTAATTAATTAATTAATTTAATTTCTTTTTTGTGGGGTGGTACAGGGTATTTGAGAGTTGAGCCTGCTCGACTTTAGCATTCCTTTCTTGTTGCTTCTGCATATACCTCAGTGTCGGGAGTTTACCTGGGTACAGGGTATTTCACTGTCGGGCTTGCTCGACTGTAGCGTTCTCTCTTGTTATTTCTTATATTTTAGTCGTTTAAGAAGTTCAAGTATGTAATTATTTCTTTGTCCAATTTCAATACGTTATTAATATTGGTACTGTTATTATAGCCTGTACCCAAAGGGTGAAAGGCTATACTAGTTTTGTGCGCATGTATGTAACACACAGAAGGAGGCGTGGCAGACCCCACAAAGTATATATATTCTTGATCAGGATGAGAAGCCGAGTCGATATAGCCTTGTCCGTCCGTCCGTCTGTCCGCCTGTCTGTCCGTCTGTCCGTATGAACGCAAGGATCTCAGAAAGTATAAGAGCTAGAATAACCAAACTTGGTTTCCATATTCTCCTAAGACCGAGAAAGTACGAGTTTGAGTTTTTTTTCGATGCACCCCCCCACTCCCCCGCAATTCGTGTTTTTTCTTATAACTTCCGTAATTCTCGGAATTTTGAAATCAATTTTGGTAGGTACATCCAGTTAGTACTAATGTGTCCGTGTGCCAAATTTCATCATGATAGGTCAATTCTGAAGAAAGTTATAGCCATAAGTAAAATCGCTGCTCATGCGCTGCCTCTGTCGGCAGCGCTGCCCGCAGCTGTTGTTGTTGTTGCTGCTTTGGTTCAACTTTGTGCTGCATACATACACGCATATAAACACGCATAGGTACGTGATGTAAATGTATGCTGTTAAAACTAAACATAAATATATATTCTAATTTAATTTAATTAATTAATTCATTAATTTTTTTTAATAATTTAATTTTTTTTTTTAATTTTTTTTTTTTTTAATTTTTCTTTTTTTGTGGAGAGTACAGGCTATTTTACTGTCGGGCTTGCTCGACTGTAGCGTTCTATCTTGTTTTATTTAAATTTAAGGTCCTGTCCTGCGTACTCATATAAGGCATCTTCGGTTAAAATGTTATGTCTTTAGGTCTTATAGTGTCTGAGATCCAGGTGTTTATACGGATAACCTATGAGTCAATTTTTGTGAGTAATTGAAATCAAATATATTTTCTGCTAATGCTGTAAATAATTGCAAGACAATACCATTTCAGAAGGTCTGATATTCTGCTCTTTCGCTCACTCGCTATTAATTTTATGGCATCATAAAAAATATTGAGGGGCCGTGTATGCATTTTATTGTTCGATTGCGAACATTAAAAAAAAGCCGAGATTTCGAATAAAAAAATGTACGCTATCACAGAATTGGTACATATACGGATCAGTTTTAGGTACGGATAAGAAAAAGTGGTTAAATTAAAGCTCAAATTTGATTATACCTGCAAGTCATAGCCAATTATTGCTTAGCCAATCAGCTGGGAAAATTGTGGGTACGATGTTAAATCAATAAACGAAGAAATTAACTTTAATTATTGGCAAAGTTACGTTGAGTTGTGCCGAGGGCCCATTAGCGATGATATTGCCGTTAATGTTGCTGTCATTGCTCGTATTGGCACTGTTGCTGCTGCTACTGATGTTGTGGTCATTTTTTATTGACAACATTCGATTACATCAGCAGCAGCAGCATCAACATCAACATCGGCCGCAAAAAATGTGCCACCAGTTTTTATTATAAACTATTTTTGTATCAACCTAAGCAGCATTATTTAATTTGCTAAATCAACTTATGATTGTGCTGCGGACTGGCCACCAGCCACAACAAATATACTTTATTCGAAATGTGATTATTCAGTTTGCAACTATTTCTGAATTCTTTTCATATTTTTCTTTATGCTCTCCCCCTAAGCATTAACTTGTCGGCTCTGCCCGAGTGATTTTTGTGGTGTTACTGGCATTTTTTCAAAGCTAAATGTTTGTTTCGATGTAATACAGCCACTCTTTATAGTATGCTTCAATGGCCGCATGACAGACGTCCGATTGTAATAAATGTACATACATCTACTACGGGTATTTACATATATGGACTATAACTATGCGAGTGTAGGAATGGTTCAGTCTGCAATGGATAGGTGGGTGGCCGGTAAATGATAATGGAAAAGGACTCGAAATTATATGGATCTTGGCTTACATATTGATGGAATGTTGTAGAAGACACAGTTTTGCATTTCAAAACATAAAGATTGCGTGGCTGAAGTACACAAATCTTTGCAATTAAATTTAGAATAGCTCGATTTCAAATTGACTTATGTATACCTGACTCGTACATATTATGGATTTGGCAATTGGTTATACTATGTGGACGAATATATATTTTCAACCTGAAGAAACGAGCGAAATTATGTGACAAGGCCACTTGTACCTAGTACTTTATTAGTCATGGGACATTAAAGATTCAAATACCCTCCATTATTTAAATTATTTGTTGCTAACATTTTATTGTGACCACTCGACATTTTCAACGCAGCTTAGTACAGGAATGATCGTTCAATTTTTAATTCTATCTCATACCGAAGCGAATATTCAAAGAGCTTTCAGCCGCAGTAACATTTATAAATAGGTTTTAAGTCGCACAAGAATCTAGATAAGCCCATATCTCGGCGAAAATGTGAATTAGTCTCCTACATTAATAATCGGGCAAGTTATATTGTATGTACATATGTATAAACTTTTACAAGTAATAGAGATAGTATTAAAGTTATTTAGTTACTAATTTGAGCGATATTTTGATTTTCTCTTCTTAACTTTTTCATTTGCTCTCTTGTTTAAAAGAAATTAAAAAATTACGCATACGTAGACTTTGTGTTATTAATCTAAATACGGTTATTCATAGTTATAGAATATTCCATACTTAAAAAACAGTTAAAAAAAAAAAAAAATTAAATTATACTGTTTCTTATGTAGGAAATGTAGAGGTACTATACATGCATTTGATTCTTAATCAGATTTATTGCCCAAGCGCTATGGCACTGCCACACAGAAACATTGTTTTCTTTTTTGAAAGCTTACTAGTGGCAATAATTCTTGGAGCTCACATTTAAACTTATGTGCAGGAGATGATTAAACTTTATTACATCGTGCCGGGCCCGGGCCAATATATTTAAACTAATACTACCGCAGACCCAAATGATCTAAAATTCGATATTCCAAGTCATTGTATAGGAATTCATTTCATTCGTTTTCTACTTATTTTCACGCTCAGATTTGAAATAAAATTAAAGAATTACTGTATGTTCTCTCATAAGCAATACTTGTTTTTTAAGTGAGGTCAGATTTAGTTTATTTTCTGATTTCAGTTTTTTATTCAACAGTCGTTCAGAATATTCATAGCTTCGGTTAAGTGCTAACTTTTTCACAATCTTAACATATATACATATGCAGATTTTTGTGTATGTGTATCCATTAAATTTGAACTTGAACCATACGGAAATGTTATGTCACTGTCCCGGCCCCCTCATGCTACCAATGCGAACTTAAGAGCGCGTGAAAACGCGCAAATATTGTTTTTTTGATTTGCTTCTGTTTCATTTAAAGAATTATGCAATTCGTGCTGCCAATCAGTGCGAAATTTCGAGCAACGGCTAGTGCATCGTATTAGGGGCCTAAGCGGTTTGAGACGCATTCCCAGCCAGGAAGTGATTCCGGCGGAGAAAATGTTTAAGCCAGCGACGCTCTCTGTTCGAAAAGCACTAAGACACGCTCACCTGCCCAACCGCCTATGGACATTAAAAGTAATACATAGTTTAATTTTTGCAAGCGGAAATTAATTTACCGAATGGATATTGGTGTGAGTAAGCAAATTGCAGGCAAATGAATTAATTATAGCCAGCTGCAATTTGGCGTCGGCATCCACATCAATCGGTCCAATAAAACACTCACTATCACAGACCTAAATGGATGGCGTGGGTCAGTGTGTGTTTTTCCAGATGTACTTGTAGTTGCAATCTGTGGCTTGTTGTGTTGCCACTTCGAGTCTGAGTCTGAGTCCGAGCCCGAATCCGAATTGTCCCTCAAACTCGAACTTTTTCACTTTTCTACGCAGGTCGCGCACTCACCAAATAGAAACTTTTTCGCGTTTGTATCTCTGATCGCCGTAAACCGAACTAAATCGATTCTCACCTTACAGCTGCCATTAGAAGCTAAAAGAAACACCAGCGCAGACGCAGACGCCGAGACTTGAGGCTCTGAGCCATGCCACAGCTTCCACGATCGCTCGTCGTAGCGGTCTCGGAAGAGTTGCTCACCAAATAAAAAAAAAACAAAATTACAACGAATACTTCCAGGCTAGCGACCAGTTCTCGGTGCGGCTGCTGGCTTTCATTCAATGTCTGGTAGTCTCCGTTTTTTTTTTTTTTTTCATATAAACTTTTAAATATTTATTACTTATTTGTGGTCTCCTCTTATCTCTGCAAACAAGCTGTGACTTTTTTGTTGGTGATTTCGTATTTGAATTGAACCGTGGCTATGTAGTCGCGATAAAATGCCCCGGAGCTGAATAACATTCCCGTCATCGTTCCTCATTCATTCATTCTTCATTCTTCCACTCACTATTCACAACCACTCGATGATCGAGGTTGGAGGTTCGAGCAACTATGGCGGGACTGGATACTTACTTAGCTGGCGATGCCGCTGCCACTGCCACTGCCGCCGGCTCTGCCCACTGTTCGCTTATCGCCCGCCCCATCGAACTGCTTTCAATTAGAAGAGAAAGTTCTTGCATGCAAGAAAAAGTGAAAAAATCAACAGCACAAAATACACTCACACACGCACATACACCAACAATATAAAAGATCCAACAAAAATGTTGTCCAGCGCGCAAGACGCTTTTACTCTTAGCCAGCTATCGACAATGGTGGCCGGAGTCGGGGTTCGGCGATCGGCGGGTGGTGGAAGTGGCCGTAAAAATTGCACCTCATAAATTAAGTTGTTTATGTATGCTCGTTACGTTTGTGCTTGGCAACCGACCGGTGGGCTTATGGCGAGCAATCTGGCAGAGCTAGATTCTAGAGAGTCGCGGCACTTAGCATTGATATGCTATATAGGCAGATGGACCGGAACTTCAATCGCATGCCTTACTTATCCGAAAGTCCGGCTTTGAGTCCGTAATCTTTACATATGCGAGGATATATACCATGAGCCTGGCCAGAATCTCTTGTAGGGGAGGATAATACATTCTCAAAGATTTTGGGTACGATGAACTAACAGAATAACTAATAGACTCACGATTTCTTACCATTCTTCTATTAGTAGCTCCAGTAGCTTTTATTCACCATTTCAGTCCCTTTATACAACATCAACTATTTTAACGGCCGCGGTTTTTCATTTAAAACGGTTTGGTTGAAGGGGGAATTCCCGTCTATTCTGGCCAAAAAATGTTTTGAATTGTTTTATTAAAGTGTCTTATTAAAATAAATGAAATGCAATTAAAATATATACCGCCGATGTATAAAGTACATACATCCATTGATGAACGTTTTCATAAAATTTGCATACATTTGTATAATTTCCGTAGGAGTTGACCCATTGTTATTACTATAACCTAACATAAGGACACATAAAGACTGCATAGAGAAAAACACAAACATATCCGACCTAGGACTTATGAGAGTGTGAATACCAAGTCTGGGGAGTCTGGGGAATCTTATACTTTCCCAGATCCTGATCAAAAACAGTAACTGTGTGAAAGCCACTTACCTGGCGCGCATCCGACTCGTTTATTTTAAATTCTTTAAAGTGTTTATTAATCAATCTTGTATACCCTGTATCTACCTCCTTTCTCCAGTATTTTAATGGGAACAAACTGTGTTGTACAAATCGTTCCTATGACAGCTATATTATATAATACAACGATGTCAACGAAATTTTTTTCTACTTATAATAAGGTATTCTAAAAAACAAAATACTACCACAACCAATACGCTCCTGCAACAACATAGCTGTTGCCGCAGAGAATGCACCGAGACTGCAATCATGGCTACAAATTCTATAAAAATGATGCTTGTCAGATATAACTTGATATACGGACAAGTTGGCATCAAAGGAATGTGATTGTAGTTTGCGATCGATAAACGTTTAAGTGCGGGGTGCATTGAAAAGAAATATAAACCTGGGCTTAGGAAAGATTGGAGATCTTAATATAGAATGTATGTATATACTTTGTGTGGCTTACCACGGCTCCCTCTGGATGTTATGGTATGATATTATAAAAAATATATACTATTTGTGTTATAATAAATAGAGGTTACCATTTTATAAGTATCTGCTTACTATTCACCCGCGCCTGTAGATGTTTCCAAGTGAGTTAACGAACATGATAGCGTTCATTCGGTTTGTTCTGTTCAACGGCAACGGGTCGGCATATCACGGTCACGCTACAAGTGCAACTGCAACTGCACCGTTATCTTGGTAGGCGTTGCATTACGTATTCGGTTCTTTAATTAAGTATACGTAAGCAAATAAATTTGCTTGACAAGAGGCACGCACTGGGCAATTGAATTCAATTGAACTGTGAGCGCCCTCCAAAAATAGAAGAACAACACCAACAACAGCGTATGTGACTTTGATCCGAAAGCGCCCGAAAGCAAACAAAGAGAGAGAGAGAGAGAGAGCAGAACATGAGCTAAGCTGATGTTAAACGAAATTGAACGTTTCTTCCACTACTGTTAAGTCTGCCTCTCTGCTCCCCTAATGACGACAGCAACAGCGTACACAGAGACTGGGTCACTGTTACAAACGTAAGAACAATCATACTCTCACAGATACACTCTCACTCTACCTATCTGGCACTGAGGCAGACCCAAACCGCAAGCGGTGTTGCTCATTTAACTATTTTTCCGACAGTTCTAGAGTTTTACAAAAAGCCGATTTCAGGCATAATCGTTAACTGATGCTGGCGAGATTTATAAATAAAATATCCAAAAATATATTACTTGTCATTGTGCTAAGAAGAATTTATAATGCAGAGATCACACTCATTTATCAGTCATTAAAATAAAGTGTCTTAAAATAAGTCTTATCTAAAATATTTTTACCTGTGAAGATATCGGCTTAAAATATCAAATACATAATAATATATAAATGTGTTGTAATAGTTTTCATAAATTTTAATGTATTTGGTTATCTCTAACTTCTTTTAATGACTGATCTAGCTTTTTTATGGCTTAAAAAGTGCAACACTGACAGCAAGCTGCTGTGACAATTAGAAACGGTGAGCGCGGGAGATGTGTGTTTTTTTTAAAGCAAACGAAACAACAAAAGTAATAAGAACAGCAAAAAAAAAGAATTTTTTAAAATTATACAGCAGACCCAGACCCAGACTTTGCTTTCGTTTCGCATCTTTTCTTTTTAAAGCGGTTTTTAATTTATTTTCATTTCAATTCGGTGCTCGCTGACTTTCACACAATTGAAAGGGTTTCCCCAACTCCGCCCACTCTATTCCGATTTCAGGTCGAACCTTTGCCTTTGAGAAGTTTGACTTCAATTGTTTGTGGCTAATTGAAATCCATATAAATTAAGTTACGCAGTTATTGAGTAAAAATTGATTTTATTTGCATTTTAATTGTAGGTATGTATGTATGTTAGGCTTACGCTATGTATGTATATATGCATTAAAGAAGGTTTTTCAGTTTTCAGTTTGTAGTTACGTTTTTGTTTGAGTTTTAAAGTTTAAGCTAAGATCTAAAGCTTGGCAATAAGTTTAACGAGAAAGTGCGTGTGTGTGTTTGTGTATGTGAGTGTGGAGAAGTTCATTGTCATTAGTTGAAACAATTGATTCGCCTTTTGCAGCTTCAGTTTGAGCTTCTCGTATCGTTTTGTTGCGATTGTTTCCATTTTAGTACAAAAATAATCACTTGTGTAAACATGAAACCGTTTCGCGTTGCAGTTTTTGTCACAGGAACAATAGCCTACAAGCATACAATATGGTTATCAAAACTTTTTACACTTATGTTTGTATGTATGTATGTATGTATAAGTGTTAATGTATGTATGTACATATGTACGTCTGTGTGTGCGTATTCACGCTACGTGCTTTGCATTTTGAGCTGCAGCCACTGGAAATCTCCAGAAGCAGAAACAGACCCGAAAAAACAAAGGCAAAGCTCAAAAGCATGTAAAAAACTGTAAAATGTTTGAGTCGCGCTTAAAAATAAAACAAACTTAAAGCTATGCAACTGCATGTGTGTGTGTGTCTGCGTGTGTACAGCTAAAGTATTGCACTATATATATATATATGTATATAAATATGATTAACAATTTACATGGGTATACAAAATTCATAAAAATAAACATTTTCCACATAGGAGTTGCTTACATTTTAACAACCAAAAGCCCTTGTGATTACATCTTGAGATAGGAGTTGAAGGAGGGTAATTGAAAAAGTGTTATACAGAGTTAAAGATTGAAATGGATACCCAAAAATATAAGTAGCTATGTGTGCGTGTGTGTATTTGCATTTCAAATTGAATTTAAGGAAAAGACAAAAAAGTTTTGCGCTCGCTAACTTCTAATTGGCAGCTGGCAACTGTTAACTTTTTGCACGCTATGAAAAATTGTGCGGAAAATGGGAAAGCGCAGCAGACATGCACACCTATGGTCTAAAGTCTAGTCTACAGCATTAAGAATGAAGCAAGAGAATGGTGGAAGTGTTGATGAAGTGGGGGAAGAAGTGAAGAGGCGACAGCGCAAATGTCTGAATGCGTGAGTGTTTGTGCCCCTCTGTATACGTTATGTGTGTGTGTGTGTGTGTTCAACAATTTCACGTGACATATTCTTGTAAGTTTTTTCTTCAATGGTTCTTTTAACGGAATGTGGTTTTTGTTGTTGATGTTGTCGCACAAACACATAACACATGCAAAACATTAAACGCCTATTTAACGCCCACCCTAAACACTTTTGAAGCCTCTAACATGAGTCGTACAGCCTGCAGTCCAGCCCGCCTCTGCGTCTGCACCTGCTGCTCTGTCCAGGCTGCTGGAGCACAAGAGAAAATCCTGCACGGCAGAGAGAGAGAGACGACACAGGTTGCTGTTGTTGTTGTTGTTGCTGCTGCTGCTGCCACGCCCTTGCGCAGGAAGGAGCTGTTGCGTCTCAATTGCGTCGTTCGCCCGCACGTGTCGCCGCATGCCGGGTCTGCTCCTTCTCGCGCAGTTCCTTGATGGCACCCACTGTGCCGAACATCACTTTGGCCGTCAGCTGTGTGGTGCTGGACTTTCCGCTGGAGAGCGTGGCGTTGGCGTCCCGATCCAGGCCCGCATTGGCGTTGTTGGCGTATGCGCTTGTGTACGACACATAATTGTTGTTCAGATCCCGACCACAGCTGCACTGATGTGACATATTCTTGTTGTTGTTGATCGATTTGATACACGTAAGTAGTTTAAAACTTTCCAGCCTCCCCGTTTCGGTTGATTAGTTTATTTGTGTTTCAGTATCTTGGGATTCGTTTAAAATGGTTGCACGCTTAGATTAGCTGAACAGATGATTCAATGATTAGGATGATCAGCGGGAGCAGCGAAACTTTTCTGTCTGGCACCACACAAAACTCAACGTCGCTTGCAAGCCCGATAGTCACAGTCGCTCACACTTTCACAGACTCACTAGAACTAATTTCGAAAAACTTTGGTGTTGTTTTTGTGGCTGGCAAGCAACGACGACGGCAGCGACGACGTCAACGATGGCGTCGCCGATCGCAGAAGACTGCCGACGATGAGCAGCCCCCAGTTACAGTACATGGAGCATATGCATGGAGAGTTGAGAGCACAAGAGAGCGGCGTACGTAAGACGTGAGCGCCGCTGGAGCGAGTGCTGCTCGTGGGAGCTCCAAAGAGAGACATAAAACTTGCTGCCGACGCAGTGGAGCTTGCCATGAGTGCTGTTATAGTGGTAGTTATTGTTGTTTCTGTTGTTGTTGCTGCCACAGTGAAATGATAAATTTCTCTACACTCTGCAGCTGCTGATGTTGTCGATCGTGGGCATGGATGCTGTTGTTGTTGCTGTTGCGGCTCTGACGTCGTCGGTTACTGAGCAAGCTTCGGCCGTGAGCTTTCTTGATTGCACTGCTGTTGACGTTGTTGTTGTTGGCGCTTCTAATGTCAGCGTCCCGCCCTCCTCTCTTTCTGTAATATTGTGTTGCTCGTCGTTAACGATGCCGACGCAGGCGCTGACGCTACGCTTGTGTAATCTTTTGCAGTCAGCAACCTCGCCTTATTCTGCTACTTCTTCTTCTTCGTTGCTCGAGCTGCTCTGCCTTTTGTGAAGCGGTAATTTGTATTGCTTTTTCTTTTGAATGCTTTTTGCTTTTGTTTTTGTTTACAACAATTTGCAAATTCCAAGCGCACGCTCCACAATATTTCAATGCACTAGCCAATGCTATGTTATTGTTGTTGCCGCTGGGTGAAAATCACTAACTTGTTGTCGTCGCCGCTCCCACCACTGCAGTGCTCACCTGTTGCTGCTTTTGCTGTTATTGCTGGCATTCGTCAGGTTTCATTCACCTCTGGGCAGAGCAGCAAAAGTTTAAAAACAAAAAAAAAACACTTATTTGAGAAAAAAAAAAAACAGTGTTGTCTGTCTGTTGCTTTTTAGTCTGTCTGTTGCGACGTCGGCTGCCTTTCATTTACATAATTAAAATGCAAATAAGCTAAAAAGCAAACAAGTGCGCGACTTTAATCACGCAGCGCAACGTTTACCGCTCTGGCTATTGTTGTTGTTGCTTGTGTCGCTGCTTTTGTGCCAACTGCGCCATGCACTTCGCATATTACACATACGCTCTGTAGCCGTCCGTAGAGGTTGTCACGCAACTTGTACTTACATACATATTTGCACAGCTCTATGTGCTAGAAGATGAAACGGCAGGAAAACCCGAAAACTGAAAGGCCAATAGGCGAAATGGATCGTAAAGATTGATTTGGGTTCCGTCCCGTAAAAACAATCCACAGCTGAACCTGACCTCAATTTTAGGCGGCGTTTCTATAACAACGAAAACCCAGTTTAGAATGCATGACATAAACAGAAACAGCGCGCAGTCAAAGCGCTGCCAACAGCGACGGGCACGACGACGCTGGCATAGCATTCGCTTTCGATCAAGTGGGCAAATCACTTTCGACCATTTTGCTTGCCAACTAGCCAACGAGTTGTACTACCAGTTTTCTCCAAGAACTTCAATCTGACCCATATACACATACGCAAACAGACTCACACACTCTCATATCAACGTACAGTATGAAGTGGGTGGCAGCAGCGTCAGCCGAGAACGAAGCGCGCTCTTATCGTTGCCAGCAGAAGAGAGACGGAGAGCAGTGAGCAGTGAGCATACAGAGAGTGTAAGTGTTGAGCTTTGGAGAGTTCGAAAAGAAAGCGAAAAAGAAATTTTAATGCAGCGAGGCGTAGAATGGAGAACGCGCTGCGCTTCTCACAAATACTCGACTTCTTGGCCATAATCAGTGCTGTCTTTAGTGTCCAAGCTGCCAAAAAGTGTGTCACTGAGTTACTCAGTCACTTGGGGTCTTGGAGAACCAAACAAGAAGCCGAACCGGCAATGCCGGAGCGCTAGCGTCGCGACGAACAACATTCTTTGCCGACTTTCTGCCTCACACACATCTACACGTGCATATAAGCACGAGTAGGTATGTATGTACTATACGTGCTTACTATAGATTCACATAACCGTACGTACAGAGACACTAATCGTCATTTGTATTTTGACAAACCTAATATAAATGTACGAATATATGGCTATGATACTTGTATAAACATGTGTCTACATAAGTAGTAAGATTATGTATATATTTTAAGGTTTGTGAATGACGAATTGAAATACACATTTAAAAGCTGCAGTACAGGGAATGACGTCACTAACGATTGTGCCTCCACATTTGTGCAGAAAAGAAAAGCTGTAAGGTTTTACAAATTTCCTGCTAAGAGCTACATTACGAAAAGTCTGCTTATGGAAGATATTGTCATATGCAGTGTAAAAGATTAAGTACAGATGCGTTCCTTGACCTGTATAATTGATGCCAGGTTGCATATTAAAGACTGTTTATGAGTTAATTCAAAATTGAGGAGACTTTTGTGGTATGCTACAAAATTCTTCTCGCTTACCATTTGGACTGTGCGTTGATTGCAAATACATTCAAATATTAGTTTTCTTATTCCAATTTTTCAAGAACAATTTATGCCCTAATGCAATATGAAATAGCACCGTTCTGATTGTTAAAAATGTGTTTCTGCTTTTGTAGATTGCAATAATACATTCAAAGACTGAAATTAACGCTAAATCACATCCAGAATTCTTAAGAATGCACTGATTTATCAGGAAGTATTATATATAGTATAGATAGATATAGATTATATAGATAGATATACAGTGAAAGGGGATACTTAAATACTTTATACACCAATCGAATGTTTTAGAAGAGAGCGTCCGGATAAAAGAGGGGCCCATTAAGGGAATTTTCATTTTAGTTGTATATTTGATTTAATTAAACTTATTTATTTAATCTAATTTAGCAATTAACTCAAAAAATAAACAATTTTTTTCTGTTCTTAAGGTAGGTACAGAAAATTTGATAGTTTAGCCCCCTTTTTTGTTTGATATGAAACAAATTCCGATGAGCTTGAAGTTATTTTTACACGTCGTGTGCCAATTGTTAGATTAAGTTCATAAATTCTTGAAATAACTACTAAATTTATTTTTCCCCGCACATCTTGTTTTTCTACCAAGGAGGATTTTTGTATTTTTCAAAACCCAGATATAAATCTAATTAAAAACCTTTAGGGGTTCTCTCAAATAAGGGAATGGAATGCAGTTTAAGATTTTAAATCTCTCAAATAAGCTATAGTAGCCTGAAATGAGCTAAAATTATGCGAATAATCATTCAAAAAATAATTATGCTAATGGAATCCCGTATAATCAGGGTTATACATAATAATAGGAGCTCGATTAAATAAAATGTATAACCGGTTTTTATACTCTGTACATGAAATGTACAAGAGTATATTAGGTTTGCGGGAGCTGAAAAATGTAACAGGCAGAAGGAGGCGTGGCAGACCCCACAAAGTATATATATTCTTGATCAGCATGACGAGACGAGTCGATCTAGCCCTGTCTGTCTGTCTGTCCGTCTGTCCGTCCGTATGAACACCTGGATCTCAGAGACTATAAGAGATAGAGACACCAAATTTTGCACAAAGATGCTTTATGTGTGTATTCTATACGAGTTTGTTTTATTTTTTTGATTTTCCCCCCCACTTCCCCCCTATGGGGGTTTCCCGATTTTCCATTCGTATAATCGCCTATATCTCGGAGACTATAAGACCTAAGAACACCAAATTTTAGTCCCAGATGCCTTATGTGAATACGCAGAAAATGTATATTTTGGAATTCCCCTCCCTCCCCCCTCTACCCCGCAAATCGTAACTCCCGTAATTCTTGGAATTTCGTACTAAAATTTTGGAAATACCCCCAATTGGTTATTTAACAAGAAGTTATAGCCATAAATATATTTGCTGATGCAGCGCTGCTCAAGCGCTGCCCGCGGCTGTTGTTGATGTTGCTGTTTGGTTGACTGCGAAAATGCTTACACATACACGAATTGATGCGCATAGGCATACATACACTCACACAGACGCAATTGCTATGTTCGAATACCGAGAGAGGTAAAATCGATCAAATTTTTTTTTTTATTTTCTTAATTTTTTTATTTTCTATAATTATTGTAAACATATGTACAGAGTATTTCAAAGTCGGGACACCCGACTTTAGCTTTTTTACTTGTTTATTTAAGAATTTTAAAAACAAGAAAGGAATTTTAAAGTCTTAAATACCCTGTACCTCCCACCAAAAAGAAAAAAAGGAAAAATTAAATTTTATAAAATTAATTTTAAAAAAATTATATTTATTAAATTATTTAATTAAATTAAGGACATGTTCATGTGCAGTTTTAACAGCATACATTTACATCAGTATCGTGACACTGCGTGCTTATATGCGTGTATGTACATATGTATGTATGTAGCACAAAGCTGAACCAAAGCAGCAATAACAACAACAGCTGCGGACAGCGGCACCGATTCTATTTATTTCTATAACTTTCTTCAGAATTGACCTATCATGATCATTTGGCATACATACACATAATCACTAACGATATGTAGTTACCACATTTTAGTTCGATATTCCAAGAATTACGAGAGTTATGGAAAAAAACACGAATTGCCTGAGAGTGGGGGGTGCATCAGAATAAAAAAAAAATTTACCTGCCTAGGGCTTAGGGGAACCTGGATACCAAGTTTGGTAATTCTAGCTCTTGTACCTTTTTAGATCCTTGCGCTCATACAGACGGACAGACGGACGGACGGACGGACATGGCTATATCGACTCGGCTTGTCACCCTGATCAGTAATATATACATACACTTTGTGGAGTCTGCCACACCTCCTTCTGCCTGTTACATACATTCGCACGAATGTACAGGCTATAATGATTTCCTTGTATCGCATTTTATATTTCTAAGCTTAACTCACTCTCTAATAACTTAGAGATACCAAGTTTGGTTATTCTTGCTCTTGCTCTTGATGAGATCGTTGCGCTCATACAGACAGACGGACGGACAGACGGACATAGCTATATCGACTTGTCTTGCCATCCTGATCAATAATATATATACTTTGTGGGTATCTGCCATGCCTCCTTCTGTGTGTTACATACATGCGCACAAAACTAGTATAGCCTTTCACCCTTTGGGTACAGGCTATAATGATTTCCTTGTATCACATTTTATTTTTCTAAGCTTAACTCAATCTCTAATACTTGTAACTTAGTAGTAATGTAATGCTTACACACCAATAAAGTACCTCCAATATAATTCTAGCATAACGATCCTAAAAGTTGTTTTTCATTATTAAATGCTTAATATGGTTTCTTATTACAAGTACATAAGGAACTTTTACAATATATTGAAACTGAAACTGATTAACCTCCAAATTACTTAAGTTTCTTTCATTGCGAAAACCAAAATCAAATTAGAATCCATTATTTATTACGTAATCTATCTACAGTGCTGCCATTTTCGAATGGTGCAAACATTTCAGGGAATATTGCAAAGGGTTTCTTTTTCACGTGTTAAGTAACATTTGCCGACTACTGTAATTTGTGCTTGTGAGTCGTGGGGCATATGTGTGTGTGGGTCTGCGGCGTCTATCGACGCTTGGTCAGCGGCCACCTTTGCCTTTGCTGTGCTCCATGCTTTATTCTAATTATAAATTTATTTATACTCGCTTACAATTGTTCACATGTTGGATTTGTGTTTCCCTTGTTGCTGCGGCTTGTTGCCAATATCTAATGCTACATAAGTTCATCTGGATTGTGGTTGCATCGACGACAGTGGCAGCCTCAAGTGCATTGCATGGCGCTGCTTTTTTCTCATGCGCAGAATCAATTAAAATCCACGGAAAACTTGTTGTGGGAAAAATCTCCGAAAACCTGCATAAAAATCGTGATTTTCATTTTTTGCTTTTGCTGGTGTATTTTTTCTTCTTCTACGTCTTCATTTTTGTTTCATTTTTTTCTTCTGCCACACCACTACAACAAAAATGTTTTCTTTGGTGATTTTTATGTTTCTGCTTATGCATTTTTGGTGGGAAGCTTTGCGGGCTGCATATACTATATACATATGTGTGTGTATGTGTGTGTGTGTGTGAGTGTGTGTGTGTGTGTTGGAGTAGGTGTGGGCTAAACTGGTTGGTTCGTTGGTTGGTTGGCTGACTAGCCGGCTGTGGAGGTTTCAGCCGTGCACTGCGCCGGTGCTGCGCTGATGATGATTTATAGCTGAACTTGTCTTCTGGAACACTAAATTGAAATAACTTGAGTGCCGCACACTCGTTTCTGCTGCCATTAGATAGCCACGTTTGATATCCTCCATTTGCTGACAGGCACAACAAAGTTGAACATATGCCACAGGCAGCCCAACAAGCGACAGCTGTGCTCACCGCGACATGAGCCATGCGGCTTGCAAGCGAATTGCAAATTTTTGGTCAACTTGGCCACGGCCTCGCCTTCGAAGTCATCGTCGTCACCTCCGCCTAATAAGTGTGGCTGCGGCTTAGACCACTGGGAAATTTATGAACCTGTTCCGGTGTGTGACGCTGCCATCACGTACAAACAATCCTACATACTATATGTATTATCCATACGTTCATATACTATGTATGTATATTTGGATATGGATATCTGGGTATGATAAGTTGCCTGTTTGTGCTTTTGTTATTGTTGTTGTTGTCACGCTTTACACACGTTGGCCATCAACAAATCATTATGGCCTGTCCGCATGTTGTGCATGCTCTGTTCGACGTCATGATGTTCCGTTCTTATTTGCCTTTTTTGGCGACTTTGTTATCAGCAAAGATTTATGATCGATTGCCAATGCAGGAACGCCATCGAAACATATGTGCTGTGCTGTGGGGAGAAACGCCCACGTGGACCTTCAGATTTCGATCCGATTGCGAGTGGGACAGCAAGGCTTCCTGCGCCTCAGCGCACAGCACGCGCAAATATGATTCACGCAATATGTATGTTTAAAAAAAATACAATGTGTGTTAGTAAATACCGGATTGCGAAAACAGGTGGATAATTGTCGTTTCCTGTATTCTTGCCTAATTGATCTGCCTGCCAGCAATTTCACAGGAATGCATGACTAATGCTTCGGACGATAGAAGACCAAGCGCCCGTTTCTCCTTGGCTATATCCAATACCAAATAACTTTAAAAAACATGCAGTGAAAACTCCCCTAATAGACACCTCTTTTAACCGGACACCCATCTTAGACGGACTCTTGTTCTAGAACGTTCGTTTTGGTGTACTTTTGAGAGCAAGTTCAACTCTCTTGTGCGCACAATATTTTTCATACTATTTTTCGACACATTCGAACTAAAGCCTCTTTTGGAAAAAAAAATTTCCTTTTAACCGGATACCCCCCTTCGCCGGACAAAAGTTGGTCGACGATGAATTTCCGGCCAAGAGAGGTTTCACTGTATTTAAAAGACCTAAGCTTGAATGAACTACTTAGTACCATTAATTCCCCTAATTCGCAGTCATAATTTAAAATATTTTCTATTTTCGGTAACTGCTTGTACTGATTGATTGAGACGCCTGCCACTCAAACAGTAACAGAAGAAACTCCTTTGTTCGGCCTAGATTGGAAAACCAGATCGGAATGCCAGTCAGGCGGACCAAACTCTTAATTAATTAATTTTTTAAATTTATTTAAATAATTTAATTAAATAATAATTATCCAATACCTAACTGGAGACATACTTATGCTTATGTTCTGTGTCAATAGAATTAATTTACATCGGCCTTGTGTCTATGAGTGTCCGTGTGTGATTATGTGTGCAGTGCAGAGTTTAGCCAAAGCAGCCACAAAAACAACACCTGCTGGCACAGATTGAGCAGAAATTACATTAATGGGTATAAATGTCTCTACAATCGACTTACCAAAATGAAGCACCAACCTGTTGTAATTGGCAAGTCCTACTTGTAGATTTACGTGCGTTATAGGAAATCAGACATTTTTTTGAGTGCATCATTGAAAGAGTGAGCAAAATTGTTTGATCAATTTCCACAAGGTCGCATGCATTTTCAACGCTCCTAGCTGCTGAAGCGTTTGAAAAGTCTACATTGAGTGTTAATATCTTGGAGTTTTCTTTAGGTGTAGCTACAAAAATAGTATATTTTCTTTATATACGAGAGGCATGACTACATAAAATATAAGAAAACAAAACGCACAAAAAAACTGATATCCTTAATGCGCTCTTTAATTTCTTTCAGACTATAAGAGCTCTGTGTGCATCATCCCGGAGCCGAATACGTCATTGCCGCTCCTTTCCAGATTCTAGGCCGGACTCTCGCAATGACATTAGACCTTATATTTATTCTCCCGATCATATTATATAGTAGAAGGTATGCTACAAAGCAAACAGGACTTTATAAAATTAAAATAAACTAAAATAAATAAATTTTACTTTTTAAATATAGTGCCTTTGGACTCCATACAGTGATTTGCATGTCAATCGAGTGTTTTAGCTCGTTGGCTGAGATGGCGTTCAGGATGGCTGAGATGGCTTCTACGTTTGCATAACGCTTTCCTTTCGTCGGCAAACCCATTTTTCCGAAAAGGTAAAAGAGTGCAAAGAATGCATTCTGGCTGTACTTATCAAGAATATGTATATACATAAAGACTCTCACACGTCTTCCTTGGTGTAACACACACTCGCACCTAACTATGTTGTATATCCTTTTACCTGTATAGATTTTAATTATTATTAATATACAAAATCGATTGAAATTATAAGTAGTTTTGTTTTCATAAATATGCAGAATTTCATGGAAATAAAGAACTTGCTGTAGCTGTATACTAAAAATGCATGAAGGTTTTTAATATTCTAGTACTAGAAATATAAGATAAGTGTTAAATAAGTATGACTGTATGACTGTATATTCTTGATCAGGAGTTGCTTAAGTGGATATACGAGTATGTAAACTTTTCCACCCACATACACACATGCACACCCGATTCCAATGTTACTAAGCAATGAAAAATAACAATAAACTTAAATATGCACTTATGTATGTAACTTTTATGCCCGTATTTCATGTTAGAGTCAAGCACTGTGACATTTGTAGCCCACATTCTAAGAATGCACTAATTGTTGGATCGGAATCAATTGGTCTTGCTTTTAAAGCTACGAGTATGTTCTAAACGTATACTCTAAAGTGGCTCTACTACTACGTATGCTATAGAAACGTCATTAAGCCGATATGAACAATGCTTGTTAGTTTGTGGTTTCTTTTATACTGAACTTCACTGACGTCATCCTTCGGCTGAATTGAGTTCCATAAACATATTTGTGTGTGCAAATAACAATTACACCACAAATCTCATTGCGACTTCGATTTTCGTAATGATTTTTCGCCACAGCATCTGAACTATTTTCCTGCTCCCAGCCGTTTCAAACAATATTGTGTATACGACCCGAGGGGCAAGCGAATGGCAATTAGCGTCACACACATAGCCCAATAAAGACGGCAATAGCTGTATTGGTAGCTTTGGCCGGGGACCGGAGCTGGCTTACACAAATATTTTCACAATAATTTTCAATTAGCAAACGATAATTTTGTTACGTAATTAAACTATTTACAGCTAGACTCGCAGTGGGGAAGCTGTTAGCTGTCGATAAGAGGAGGGGCGATTACACAGAATCGATGTGTAGAATTAGGTAAAGACGAAGCCAACGAAACGGCATAGGGAATGTACCGAAGCAAATGACTCTATAAGTTACCTTAACTATTAGATAAAAGCCAAGCGTTGGCGCCATATGCTTGGCTTACTTAATAACGAAAAGTTATGCCTTTTAACTTACGGGTACTTTGTAACGGTCTTTTCTATAACACCATACATATTTTTGCCACAAAATCAAGAATTCCACTGTCCTGCTTAAATCAGGGAGAAAACTAACCAAACCCTTAAAACGTTTGAGCATTTATAGCAGAATTTTCATCTCCTTGGTTCTCCTCTTTAGGGTCATAACTTTTCTTTACTTTTACTTTTCTTCCTGTCATGAAAGCTGATAAATGCAGATTATGTATTATGTTTTAATTACCTAGCTGGCATCAATTAATATCTTCAAATATAATATTTATTTACCCTGTACTCAAATTTTAAAAGGAATAGACGAATAGACATGTCCGCCCGTCTCAGGGCTCTACTCATATTTTCTTAATCAGTAATACAATATGAGTCGATATAGCCATGTCCGCCTGCAGATCTGTCCATCTGTCCACAAAAGTTCCTCTCCAACGTATATTTATTATACAACTATAAATAAACATTTTTATAAATTGTTTAAATATAATATTGTCAAAAAAATATCATGTTTGGTATCTGATAGAATAGGTGGAATGATGAGCAGAAAAAATCTACAATTATTAGCTCAGTTTAAAAAGTAAAAGTGCAATAATTCCATATAGAAGTATGAAGTCTTCCGCTGTACAATGGCGGTTGATATCCTCCGAGTTCCTTTTCTTTGATCGGATGTAGAGTACAAGTGATTCCGCTACAAGAACTATATATTTAAGCTAACTATATACTTATTATACCTTTTCAAATTTATTTATTACGTGTATTAATATTATTTCAATTAAATGGTTACCTAATAAAAATATTTAATCCATATTTAATCCAGAAAAGTCTGAAAACACTTATAAGATCTAAGTAGTGCAAATCTCTTCAAAACTGCTTTGAAATTACATTGAAATTAAAAGTTCCTGTGTACAAAGCCTAGAAAAATGTTTATGGCAATGTGTCTTATTTCCCTCAGCTGTTTCAAAATCCCGTCGATTTATGAAAAGCAAAAGCAGAATCAGGAGTCCCAACACTCACGGGTTCTCTTTCACCAAGAACAATTTGAAATGGTTTCTGACGTAAATTCTCAATATTTTCGGAATTGTCATGGTAAAACAACAAACCCAATTCGCCTGAATTTTATGTTTCCTGTCAAGAGGATTTATTATCAGTTAATAGTGGTTTTAAGTGGGTAATATTGGAACTATTGGTGATCATTGCTTTAATGAATCAACAAAGTCACGCTATATATTTAGATACTTGTACGTAATGTCAAAACAAGTTATCAGACGTGAAGCCTTGCTGTTGTGGTTGTTGCGTAGATGAAATTTGTATGAATTACTCGTGAATTTGATTTTATTGAACTTTGAACACAAAACTATGTGGATGGAAGCTATCTAGTGTTGCCATCAAATGCTGTGGAGGTAATATTTTGCCACTCGTGGCGATGACGTCTCTAACGAGGCGGACACGACATTTGTAAAGGAGCGCAACAAATGCGGCCGCAGGACAAACAAAACGAGTATGCCGACGACATTGTGAAATGAATGCTGGCATGCAGCATGAAATTCCAAGGCGTGTCGCGTTTGAAATGTTACAGTTAAAGGCTGCACACAGCACATACAAGTATATCGAGAAAGGACTCGACCACGCCAGCATGGGGAACGAATAAGAGGAGAAAAGCTAAACGCAAACGAACAAACAGCATGCATGTCATTTAAACTGTCAGTTGACTGCCTACCCCGATTGGAGGGCATGAGAATCGTGGACAGAGGACAAAGAAAGCTGAGCGCTTCCAGGCAAGCAGGCAGACGGACAGGACGAAGCTCCTTCTGAGCATTTGACTAATGCGTGCTTACCAAGCTGACAATTTTCGTTGCAACCTTCTTCTCGATTCCGCACGAAATGAGAAATTGTTGAGCACATATGCAGATATAGCGTGGGTGGGTGGGGCAGTGGCTCAGGCAGTGGCCCAGGGCCCCGCCTTTTGTCAAATTAAGCCCATCATACGCGTAGTGGTTTACCAGAGAATAGAATATTGTTTCCTTCTAATTCTAACTCGAGCATTATTTATATTTCATGTGCGGCTTTCGCACCTGCCTGCCTCAGAAGCAGTCTGAATTATAGTGCTCCGATTTCTGACGGACCAGCCGTTAAGTATTTTGTTACCTCGCATCTGCATTTGTGTGGCAATTACCACGCGTCGTTGCCGCACGCAAAGAAGCCGCAGTTACCGCCACTTGTTACATCCTCGGGGCGGCCAACAGGCAGCCAAGAATGTGTGAAGTAACAGTCGTGGTGAAATGGGAAACTCACCACGACAGCATTGTCGTCATCGTCCTCGTCGATGGCGCTGCGACTGTGGTTGTTGTTGCCGTAGCAGCCGCTCTTGTTGTGGGTGTTGCGCGCAACAAAAACAGCAACAAACCTTTCGGAGTTGGCGTTGGCGTTAGCCGAGACGCGCGTCGATATAAGAACGAACGCATCGGCGGATGCGGATTCAAAAGTTAACCGACATTTGGTCTGTCGACGTGCAGGCGACGGAACAAGCGCATTAGCATAGACTTACTATCTGTACTACAAATACTCTCTCCGCACCGTGAATTGTGCAAAACTGTGCTGTGAACCCAAATATTGAATACATACAAGTATAAGAAAATAAAGCCGGAATCGCTACTTAAAAGTTCTTTAGACACTGTTCAGTTGCTCGTAGCTGCAAATCAAATTCGCTGTCTGTGCTCGGATGTAAGTAGTTCCGACTGTGAAACTTAAGTTTTGTCACTTTCCAAAAGAACTCATTAACTTTTACCAAAATTGGTCAAAGGATTTTCATTTTTCTAGCCCTATTCACATGAATTCAACAAACTAAATATTACTTTGAATGTATGGCTTAAATTGTTTTAATTTCCCATTGTGATTTCGTTTCTCCAAGGGTTCACATTAACATTTTAAGGCCATGTTCTCGCAAACTAAATAAATGTTGGGAGACAAATTTGGGGTTCATGATATACTCTTTTTCATGTCAACAAAAGTGATTTGCCTTAAAAACTTAAAGCAGTCTTATGCACCTCGGGAATTAGCATAAAAATTGCAATGACTTTAGCATTGTGCATATTTTAAATAATCTTAAGTTGATAGTTGAAAACTAAAAGAACTGCCTTACCTTAATGTTAATTTATCGAATATCTCTAATAGAAGCTTGTAATTCTACCCCAGCTCCCTATTTTATTAAAAACTGTCTCTAGGATTATTCGAGTCCCGTGAAGTAAAATTTATAGCTGTTAATATCTATAAAAAACAGATTGCTTTTGAAATATTTTAGAAAACATTTTAGACAGTTTTCTTTATTAAAATTGTATTTAGCGAACAATAAATAAAATCCACGCACTACATTCAAAACTAACAAATAAATATAAAAAGAGTTCAAAAGTTATCTTCGTCTGCGACAAAACTATACGAGTACACCCTTTACTATATAGTATCTTAAGCCAAATACTTTTTTCTTCAGTGTTCAGGTATGTCTTATTAGAAAGCGTTTTTATTTATTTTGCATTTGGTATGCCATTCGCGGCAACATTCAAGTTTTTGATACAAAAACTATTTTTGAATCATATCGTTTCCATGAATTGA
The DNA here is from genome assembly GCF_003285725.1 of Scaptodrosophila lebanonensis. NCBI lineage: Eukaryota > Metazoa > Arthropoda > Insecta > Diptera > Drosophilidae > Scaptodrosophila > Scaptodrosophila lebanonensis. The sequence goes on from NW_022060558.1 coordinate 4,675,842, forward strand.
AATACACAGAAGGACAAACGAACAGATAAGATACGAGATTACACTTCTTCCTCTTGATTGTTACAAATTTACCCACAAGAAAATCTGTGATAAAAAACAAACACCTACTCTCTTATATGAACAACTTTAAGAAATCGGGCGAATTATATGAGTAGGATAGAAGTGATAATAAGCGCACTTTTAATGATCAATATCCTTTTTAAAGTACTCGCATTTAAATACCTTAAGATATGACAGATTTAGAACCCGAAATAACATTTTTTGCATATGTACTTATATTTGTCAATAAGAAAATGAATGACAGAGTTCAATCTAATTTATAAAGACTTCAAAAAATATCCAACACTTCCTATATCAATGCAAAAGATCTAACAAAAATTCGCAAATTGAATTTACTTTCTCTCACAAGTGTAGCAAAACAAACTTGATTATATAAATCGCCTGCAGCCCAGCCCCAAATAACAAAGGGAGAACGGCCTCCGAAGCCGCCAATTTACATCACACATACGCAATGTAGTACACAAATGTGAGGGGAGATAGCGGGAGTCGCTTGTCAAGTGAAAGCATTAGAAATCACAGAATTCGAAGACAAAATGAGGCAGAAGGGCACAGAGACATGCCTCAATCAAATAACAATTAAATAAATAACAACAGCGCCAGCAGTCGCAAAAACCGAAAGCCAAAATATTAAATAAACAAATCAAAGACAATTGCTGATTGATGGCAGGGTTTGTAGTTGGGGGTCACCAACTGCCCGGGGGCGTAGGAACGACAGTCGTAAATACACTGCCCGTTTCGTTCTCAAGCTAAATAGAAGCATAAAGCATGTATTTGGTTGGAAAATTAAAGAAAAACATGTGTCGCCAGTTATGTAGTAAAAAGATAAAAAGGTCCTGACCCCCAGGAAAAGCGTGTTCGCTAAAAAAGTCATGCCGCCCACCGAAAGGCAAAGAAATTGACCAGAGCTGGCAACGATGTGAACCGCAACTTTTTACGGTAACCAACGGTAAAGAAGTAAACCACTTCATTATCTCCAGGATAACTTTATTACCAACAACAGTGTTTCTATCTGTTCGGATGCAACTTGCTGCCTGTAGAACCTTTTGCGCGTCCAATTCAAGATATGTTCGCAAATTGCGTGCCTCGTTCCAAATGTTCTGCCTCATTTCCGCAGCTTTACCTGAGGCTACGCACCCCAATATAAATACATGCATATATATATGTACCTACTCGTATATGAACACATATATTTATAAATTGTGGCTTTCATATATTAGCGCATTAGCTGGAATTGGCTGCTGGTGGCCTTTTCAATTTTCAGTTTGCCTTCGCACTGGCAAGCGCAACAAAATGAGGATTAAAGGTGAGGCTACAAATTTGCTCATATCCTTTGGCCAGCAGCTCCTGCTTATGTTCTCAGCTTAGCCAATTTGCCAGACATCTAACGCAGAATTTTTCTTCGGCTCTTTTCTGGCTGCAAAGTTTTCAGTTTTCCCGCTTAATTAGAAAATAGCAACGCTGCGCTTTGATGCGCGCCCTTTGAATTTCCGCTGGCTAGTATAATGGGGGTCGGAGGAGAGTGCATCGTGTTGCTAGCCCGCGGGCAGGTGACAAACTAATCGCCGCTACGGATATGAGAAAGCCCAGGGCTAAAAGTTATGACAACAATTTGCAAACTTGGTCCAGTTGGCCAACAATGGACAACAACAGACACAAAGTGTGAGCGCGTAAATGCGTAAATTCATAAACAGATAATGTCGCTCTCCGTTAAAATCTCATTTGCGTCTATCCATGGGTCCGAGCGAAAGGTTTATTGTTTGCAATAATGCCCTGGCTGCGACAAATAAGTATTTATTTTTTGCACGTCAGCGTTAGCGCCAGCACCAGCACCAAAGGTGTTGGCCTTACAAAAGTTGTTTCCCGCTTTTTACTTTTTTTTTAGATTTATGATTGGGGCGGTGTTATCGTGGTGGCCTGTTGTTCGTATTGGTCGTGTTGCCGATGTTGTTTTTGTTGTTGTCTCTACCATCGGTTGATAAAGTCTAACAAATGTGACGATTTTCCGCCTATTATCGCGCTGGTCGGCACTTTTATTGTCCTGCGTGGAAGAGCGCAGCTGCTGCCTGCAACAAAAACAAACACATCCAGCCGCAGCTATGTACATATGTGAATGATTGTAAATCATGGCGTTGGCCTTCCTTGCAACGCTCGAGCTGCGACTGACACGCACACGCACGCACACACACCACTCAGACATGATGTTGATAGTGTAGCTTGGCGGTGCGCGTGTACTTGTAACCTGTTGCATGATTTGTTGATGTTGCTGTTGACACTGCTGGCTGCACTTTGAGGCGCCTTCTGCAATTTATGACACAGGCAGCGCCCGAAAGCACTGTGGGAGAGTTTTGGCCGTCCAGAATGATGTTGTATTGCCACAATCACGAAAAAGTCTATTTGCACCAAAAAATATTCTGAGAATAACAGCACACACACATTACCTTTCCCAAAAAGTATCAAGATTTCAGGTTCAATTTTTTAATCTTTCTATGACTACTAGCAATTAGTCTACGTGCTCTGTTACGGATCCTCAGCCTCCCACTTATAGTCGCTGTTATCTGTCAGTGACTTGATATATTTATTTTTTAATTCCACCCAACGTTCGCTTACTATATCTATCTAAAGCTCAGCTTTATCAGTTTCAAAGAGAAGAAATTTGTTTTTTGGTGTCGTACCTCCGTTTACTTGTGGATCGCATTTCCCCAAATCGCTTTTATATTAGTCCAAGCCGGTATGCGCACAGCCCCATATAAAAAGTGCGCTTTCCAGTTCATAAAAGAAGCTTCGCCGCAGACCTTTTCGTTTCCGGGTTCTCATTCTGATAATCCGACACGTTATGTAGTTTAATTTTAAAAATGTATTCTTCTGGGAAATAAATTGTGAAAACTTCCTTCTATAAGCTCTAACCTTTTTGATATAACAGAAACCTAAAATAGGAGCCAAGTTGAATTAATTTTTGTAATATCATAGCCTTAGCCATTGCAAGTGTGTAGCACTTATCAACTATGAAAATTTGATTTTATTTGTTGAATGCACAAACTTATTCAAATACTGTTATTGAGACACAGTGTTTTCACTGTGAAGTGCCAGCCTTGCGTATGCGCAATATTTGGAAAATGCTTAGCGCCTGAGCGTATGCTTGAAATAATTGCAGCAACTGTTGTCGTATCTTTATGTTGAGAAGCGAGCACGCCAGGGTGAATGGCTTATAACTTTATCAATAGTCATGGCCAGCTAAGAGCCACAAGCGGGCAAGACAAGGTCAGATTGCCAGCTTGCAGCATTTCGTTAAATTAAAATTGTTCGTCTGGTCATGTTTGAAGGCAGCACGCCCTCGTCCTCAAGCAACCAGCTCCAGCAAAGCATACCATTGGCATTGGCTCAAACAAGTGGCTGGTAACGAAACTAACAACTAAGTACACTCGTCGGCGGCACTTGGCGCGCACGTGCGCGGAATTCTAACGACCCTGACAACCAGAGTAACTTCCCAGACATAGTCTTCATTTTCTCGCTTAGTCAGCGCCAACGGAAACGGAAATGCATCCCAATGCAAATAGTGATGTGTGTATGCGTGGTTGTTTGAGTTTGTGTGCAAGTGTACTTTCAATTACGCGCACTCGCATTGACAATCATGACAATGCGTGCTCTTTTTATTGACAGCATCGCGCAAGTTAATGTTGATGGTTACATGGCAGGTCCTCACGCCGCCATTTAACGCTCGCTTATTGTCCATAAAGGAGCCATCATCGCAACATCTTATCAACTGAGTTCAAGTTTATTTTATTTTAAAGTAAAGTTGGCAAACCTAATTGAGACTTCGTGCCCGGCAACGAGCTGAGGATTAAGCTATGCAGAACACGCACTCAGCAAACTTCAATAGGTACACAAAGTCGTCAGGCAGGACGACAGTGACAAAAACTAATTTCGCAGCTCTTTACGAGTTGAATGCGCAAAAGGTTGCAAGGTCAGCAGAAAACTTGTTGAACTTGTTGCAATTGAAGTTCCACGGACTTCCCAAAATTATGGCTTTACCAGCAGTCACTGAACGGACAATCGTAATTAGAGATGGTTCCGGAGCGTGAATATGTCGCTGAGTAATGAGAATGTGACTTTGTAAGTAGGGATAATTAATTTCGAGGATAAAATGAATGATTTATAATTAATAGAAATATATTATGCAAATCAAACTGCCGTTCTGTATAGTCGATTATTTTACTGAAATGAGACGATAATTGAAATTGGAGTGATAATTGAAAGGAAGAGAAATAGTAACACGTAACTCTTCGACTGTTCTAAATTGGAATTAGAATTAATCACTAAGCCATCAAAAACGCATATAACAAAGTAGAGCAAAATAAGCTAAATGGAAATAATTTTCGAATCGTTCGTACACTTTTAAAAGCAAAAGTTGTAATTGTTTCAAACCGAAATCGTGTGTTTTTATTATTATTTAAAGAAGGTAAAAATTACAAAGTGGTCTTTAAAAGTTTTACCCAATTCGTTTGAAAAATGTCGGCTCGTGCTCTTTAAAATATCCGACTCAAAGCCCAAATACACATAAACTATAGCTAATTTATTTAATTGATTCGTTAAGTGTACAGGATAAGGGAGTAAAACAAAATAAACTAGTAAATACTTTGCATTTTGCAATTTGTATATGAACGTTTCTGTCAGTAGTATGCCAGTAAATTAAGCTTTTTAAAGTATTTTTTTATTCATTAGAAATCAGAAAGTGATAGGCTTTGTAGTGCTGATTTTTATGACCAAATTAAGGATGACTTCAATCCCAACAAGCACGGTACTCAGCTCTTCAAATGCGAACCTGAAATTTGCCAATGTACGATTCAGAAGACCCTTGGCGCTCTACCAAAAGTCTCCCAGAGGCCGTCAAGATGCGGTGCCCTCTGTTTAATATAATAAATGTTAACAAAGTCTGATGAGCAACAGAGTATTTGAAGCTCAGTATTTACGCCTTGCTTAACAAATCGGAGACTTCCTCAGCTGGCGATTGGGACCATAGTGAAGAGCTTTGATAAGGAGACAGGCTATAGGCAGGGCTCCAAAAAGCGCCCCCACAGTGTCTGTCCCACACTCTGTTGCTCAACACAACTTGATCGAAGCATTTGCTCACGCACCCATTCTTAGGGCGAACAAAACACACACACATACCTACATACACACACATATTCAACACACCACCTGACATGGTAGGCCACATTTTTGAGCGTGCGGCGGTTTTTCTTTTTCGCATGTCAGCGCTGCGAAAATTTGTAACTGTCCGCATATTTTGTGTGCGTGTGTGTGTGTGTGTATTTGTGGGTGAGAAATTCTTGTTGTCTGTTCTGAAAAAGGCCCGGCCAAATAAACTAGAACGCCAGTTGTCAGCCGTAAAGTATGCAATGCGCGTTTGCTGACAGACACGCGTGAGTCGAGACGATGACATCGACGATGATACTAGCCTTCACCCATACATAACTTTAACTTCTTGGTGTACAAAAAGTACAAAATGTGCTTACCAATTCTGTGTGTTCTTTACCTCCGCCATTTGCAGCAAAACAGCACGTGCTGCCCCCAACACCCAACACTCACCACCCCATCCAACACCCAAGCACACAAGCAATGAACGCGATGCAAGCAAAGCTTCTGCTGCTGGCGGTCTTCTACCTCAGCTACGTCTGCTGCACACCCGCCTACGGGGAAGGTGGCTCCGGCTTGCCAGCCACCGCTCAAGGCTCCAACAGCCATGGGAATGCCCTGTTGGTCAGCGAAGGAGACGCACTGGAGGACAGCAATGCTGGTGGAGGCGGCGGAAGCAGCAACTACGACAAACGCGCCGAACGCTACGCCTTCGGGCTGGGCAGGCGCGCCTACATGTACACGAATGGCGGAGCCGGCATGAAGCGTCTGCCCGTCTACAACTTTGGACTGGGAAAGCGTTCTCGTCCCTACTCCTTTGGCCTGGGAAAGCGCACCGAATACGACTATGACGAAGGCAGCGAGTACAACAATGCGGCTGCTTTCGATGCGCCAGCGTCTTATATGGCAGGTAAGAGGGCGGGAGCTCAAGTTGCTCGTTTAATTCAGTTCATGAATGAATTGGAAGTTCATTATTTGCTCGGTATTTAGTCAAATAAAAATACTTTTCAATTCTGGTAAATTAAAACAGATCTATCTTCACCTCAGACTCATTTTGCTGTACTTTTTCTATTATGAAAGCAGGAAATGATTTCTTAAAATGGCAGATTTTGAAAAGTAATTAGTATTGGACACAACTTCAACAGTTAATTATACCCTGTACTCCTATGGGTAGATGTAAAAAGGGTATATTAGGTTTGTTCAAAGTATGATACAGGCAGAAGTAAGGATCTCTGATTACATAAGATATATATATATATATATATTCTGGATCAGCATGACGAGAGAAATCGAATCGGCTGGATTTCCGAAATAGTTGAGCGCATAGTTCCTAAGCTACAAGAGTTTTTTTTTCAGTTTCTCTCTCCGCTACAGAATTTCGTCAAAAACAACAAACTTCGCACACGTAATCCATATACAAATATCTACTTTTGTTTCAAATTTCATTGAATAGGGTACATTTTAAGAAAAGTTATTAGCGAAACACTTGTTTTGGGCTTACGCATAAATGCATTTCTTCTACGTATTTGCAATACTTATCATTCCAGTCCGAACGTTGAAAAATGCCCGATACACTGTCATCGGAAAGCAAGGGGTTATCATTAGGGATTCTCAAATGTTGGCCTTGGTGGGAACCAACTCAACTGACATATTGTCAGCAATGCATTCTCTGAACATAACTGAGCTTCCAGCATGGCTCACTTTTTGACAGGTTGGGATCATTTTATGCACTGCTTCGAAAGGGTAATGTGGTATACTAGTTTTTATACTTTGTATATATATAGTTTTGAACAGTATGACAATACAAGTCGATATAGCCATGCCCGTCCGGAAACTCCTAATTTAGTACAGATGACCGCCTGGATAGGTGGATAGATGTTTAAGAAAAAAATACAAGTATATATATATTCCAATTAGGACAAACACTTAATCCTCAAGTTGAAAATAGTATTGTAGCTGTTTGAAAGTCTAGATCAATGTGAGTTGATCACAAATTTAGGAAACACTCCTCAAGGATAGTTCGTATGTATAAGAAGGAACATCCAACTATATTGAGCAGTAAATGCCATATCGATCTTCCCTCAATATTATTCATTCTTCACTCTTTCTTCCAGATGAGAAACGCAATCGACCCTACAGTTTTGGCCTAGGAAAGCGGGGTATTGATGAGGTGGATCGACGCACCGTGCCCAACCGGTACGGCTTTGGCCTGGGCCGGCGTTAAGCCCTTATCGGTATACTTAGTATGGATACAGTGGCGCGCACACAAATGGCACACACACACACGCACACCCCGTGCCAACGCGACACTCCAGCCGTGTGTCCTTTGTATGTGCGGTCCTTTTATGACGCAATTATTTAACTATTAAATCAAATTGTTGTTGCTCAGCGCAGTCTTTTCTAAATGCACGTTAATAAAGGAACATTTCAAAAGTACGATAACTAAGTAATCTAAACGTCTTCGAAAGAAACTGAAAACTATGCACATGTCCTTCGTCTTCAATGAAAACCAACAATTGATGGCTTTAGTTTATTTAATTTATTTTATTAATCACGTATTGAGTGTTGTTCTGCAGCAACTTTTAAGCTCTTCCTATATTACAACCAATTTTAAAATGCAATACCAATTTTAAAATTGAACATTTACATATGTATGTAATGGCAAATAAAAGTAGCTGGTGTGTGCAATTATATGTATTTACCAACATATTGTACGTATGCATATTCGATCCACTTAAATATACATAAATATACATAAATATACATATATATAGACATATACTTACTACTATTATACATACTATATGGTATATGATGTACATTTTAATGGGGCATAACTTATTATATGGGGCACTCTCGCAAGGAGCAAACAAGCAGCACAAGGAGCGGCATTCGTTAAAACCAACCAACAACAACCACCTAAATCAGAAAAATGATGTATGACAAATGTATCGATGTAACGATGTATGTGTTTTAACAAAGTGATTATTAATTTTACTACCTGTAATTTTGTTTTGTGAATATATTTAAATAAACATGAATTTTAGCACAGCAAAATTGTGCAAACTTAATTGAAGCCCAGCCGTTTTGCTATTCTCATTTTCAAGAGTTAGTCAATTTCTAAACCAATATATTACAACATAGTATGTAGATGAAATAATAAACAAGACTAGAATGCTGGAGTCAAGCAGGCCCAACTTTTGAATGCCTTGTACCGCCGAGTCCTACAAAGAATTGTAGAAACACACACGCGCATGATCCAAAAATGTTTCCAGACAAACTTCTGGTACTGAATTATATGCGCCCCTAGCAGAATATCGCTAATAACTTTTCTTATAATAATAGATACAATTTGAAACAAAAGTAGATAATTATATATAATTTACTAGCAGATCTTGACCGTCTTTGCTGGCTCAGTATTTGTGCTTCCAATTATACGTTTTTTTTACTAAATAGTATGATATTTCTCTTCCGACACTATCTAAAGTTTCTAAAGAGTTAATTTCCCAAATAGCGAATTACTTTGGTACGATTCGAGAGCTAGGCCATAAAGTACCATAAATACTATGTATGGTTATATGTGCATACATACATATGTACATACATATGTATTTAGTATGATAGGGATAAATCAAGGCAAGTAATTTCTAGAATTAAAAGCTGTACAATTTGGCAACGTTATTTGGTCAACTTCTGGAACTGCACAACATTTAAATGAGCATACACACATACTATATGTATGTACTTATATGCATACATATACATATATGTATATCATAATTATTTCTTCTACTCTTTAATGAAAGCTTACAAAAATACAACGCAGTTTATTCTGTATTCTTTCTCAGAGTAAATATAAGTAAATAAGCCAAGTTCAAAGCTAATCGGATTTCTACAAGTAATTCTCTAAAACCACTTCTTGGTGCTCATCTACACTTTGACAGCTTTTGAGCCTGTCCCGCGCGAAATATTTAATTTTGATTTAAAAATCGGGACGTCTAGAAACGGTGATATGTACATGCATATGTACATTTTATTTTTTGATGCAGGCGCTATCTTTCGTCAGATGCATGTACATACATAGTATTAGAGATGGGCATGGGCCGGCGATTTTCGGCCGGACACGACACGATCACGAAAAGAACATTCGGAAACTCGCACGCGCACGCACGATGAAAATATTTCTAAGCACGGCCCAACACGAACGGGTCATTAAATGTAAAAACTAAAAAAATATCCATATTAAGCACTTTAAATTTGTATTATATATTTGAGCTAAGAAGCCAAGCTCGTCGCCTATTTAAAATTTCTCCAGAAACGAAAAAAACTCGCTAACTTGTTTGAAAAGCAGTCAGGGATATTGACTATGTATGTATGTATATGTCTTGATATATGCCTTAGCAATTCCAAATTTTTTTTTAGCTTTTTTCCAGTTCTTGAACATACAAATTCCTGGATCAACAGCAGTACGTATGTATATAGTTATATATTTCAGAGTCTTGTTGACTATTTTTATACCCTATACCTGTAGGGTAAAAAGGGTATATTAGGTTTGTGCAAAGTATGTAACATGCAGAAGGAAGCATCTCCGACCCCAGAAAGTATATATATTCTGAATCAGCATGACGAGAGAAATCGATCTAGACATGTCCGTCCGTCCGTCTGTCTTTCCGTCTGTCCGTCCGTCTAGATGAACGCAAGGATCTCAGAAACTATAAAAGCTAGAATAACCAAAGTTGGTATACATATTCTCTTAGGTCCGAGAAAGGACGAGTTTATTTTATTTTTTGGAATTTTCCCCCGCTACAGAATTTCGTCAATACCGTCCACATTTCAAAAGCTACCCTAACAAATTTTGCACCTTGCACGTAATTTCTATATAATTATCTACTTTCTAAGAAAAGTTATTAGCGAAACAATTTTACTTCGCTACTACGCCCACAAGCTGCAGCATCAAGATCGCTCTTCTTCTTCCTTTTGCTTCTGCTAGAGGCGCATATACCTCAGTGCCGGAAGTTTACCTGGGTAATGGTTTTTCACTGTCAGGTTTGCTCGACTGTAGCGTTCACTCTTGTTTTATTACTTTAATTGTTAATTTATGTTCGTGTTATATTCGTGTTTTCTCGTGCTTGCTCCTGCGTGTTTTGTCGTGCCTTTTGCAACACGAACACACGGGCCCACGCGTGGCACGAAGTGCCACGACCGAAAACACGGCCCGTGCCCAACTCTAATACATATACAAGTACACACATATAAGTGTATATATTCAATTGTACAGTTCAACACTTATGCATATGTGTTTTTTGTATATGAATGTTGTGAGCGTAAATGGCGTGTTTCTGCTTTTGTAAATCCCAAGAATACATTCATGGAATAAACTTAACGCTTAATGTCTCCCAGGATTCTTCATAATACATTTGTAGCGTTGTAAGCTGACGCAACCTTTTAAGACAAACGGTAAATCGCTTGTAAATATGCGATCAACAGAGGTGCTAGAGATGGGCATCACGAAACCGTATGCACGGTGAATGAATACACAAATTTCTTTTTTGCAAAAAAATGGAATAAATATTTGAGTATTTCCTTACATTAAATTATATTTTGGTCGTGTTGTTATAGCCTGTACCCAAAGAGTGAAAGGCTATACTAGTTTTGTGCGAATGTATGTAACACACAGAAGGAGGCGAGGCAGACCCCACAAAGTACATATATTCTTGATCAGGGTGACAAGCCGAGCCGATATAGCTATGTCCGTCCGTCTGTCTGTATGAGCGCAACGATCTCAGAAGGTACAAGAGCTAGAATAAGCAAACTCGGTATCCAGATTCCCATAAGCCCTAGGCAGGTCAAGTTTATTTTTTTAACTACATCGCGGTAGTGATTATGTGTTTGTCTGCCAAGTTTCATCACGATAGGTCAATTCTGAAGAAAGTTATAGCCATAAATAAAATCGCTACCCATGCTCTGCTTGTAGCGCTGCCCGCAGCTGTTGTTGTTGTTGCTGCTTGGGTTCAACTTTGTGTTGCATACATACACGTATATAAACACGCCGAGACTCGATTCTGTAGATGTATGCTGTTGAAACTGTTCATGAACATGTATTTAATTTAATTAAAAAAATAATTGATATACATTTTTTAATTTTGTAAAGTATTTAAGAGTTTTTTAGGGTATTTAAGAGTTGAGCTTGCTCGACTTTAGCATTCTTTTCTTGTTTTTTTTTCCATCGCATTTTCACGTTCTTGTCTTTTTGTGCTATATTGAGTCAACACGAAAACGCACGAAATTGGAATATCAAACACGACACTCGTGTCCACGCAGTGCAGCGATGTACCACGAACAATAAGAAGCACCGATTTTGCCCATATTTCTATATTTCGAAAATCGTTGAATGCCAATTTGTACATATATGTTGATTACCAAATTTGAAATCGAGCAGACAACATTAATAACACAAACTTTTCATTTGAAAAAAGTGAAGAAATATAAAAACCCCAATAATTCAAACTTCAAACCCATTTAAAAAACCAAGTATGCCGTTTTATTTGTATTCTTTTCTCTTTTAGAAACCACGTTTTATGTCGATCGTTTCAAAAATGTGGATTTTTTAAACGAACTCGTTTCCCCCCTTTGGAGCTCGAATATTCCTAAATCTTCTAAATGCACAGCTACACTATAATAGGATACTTGAGCCCAAATTTCAGCTGCCTAGCTTTTACCGTTTGGGCTGTGCGTTGATCACCAATCAGTCAGTCAGATGTGTGCAAAGTTCGGTTAATGTAGGTTTTGAAATGTGGTATTGACGAAATTCTGTAGCGGGGAAATGGGGGGAAAATTCAAAAAAGTAAACTCGTATAGACTTGGGACTAGGAGCGTCTGCATACCAAGTTTGGCTTATGTACGCTCAGCCGTTTCTGAAATCCTGGCGTTCATCCAGTCAAACGGACGGACGGACATATCTAGATCGATTTCTCTCGTCATGCTGATACAGAATATATATACTTTATGGGGTCGGAGATGTTTCCTTCTGCCTGTTACAATATTTGCGTAAACTTAATATACCCTTTTTAAACTACGCGTACACTTTTTTCGCAGCTGACAGGGATGCTGCTAATAACGGATAAGGGGTGCAACAAACTTGCCGAAAAGAGTTGGGTCTCTAATATGAGGCCAAGGTGCATAAACCAAAGCTATTGCACCGTCATAAAACGCTCGTGTGAGAGAGCCCGCATCAAGAGTAAAGAGAGTATGGAAACGATTGGCCTGTAAAATTCCGAATACATGTGCACATGTGTGTGTAATTAGGTACACTTGGATGTTTGTATTCAACATTTTAGTTTTATAACAGGATTTGAACGTGTTTTCCAGCCGCTCGACTGAAGAGCCGAATGGAAGCTGTTACTTGTCGGCTGAGCCGACTAAGATCCGTCGCATTCGTACTGAGAGCGAATATTCTTTTGCTGCTTTGAGAGCATCAGTTTAAATATCGTTTTGAGATTTTACCTGATGTACTTGGGATACATATGTACTTATGTAAATGAAACATGATTTTGATTGAATATTTCTTAACGAATTTGTTTGGCTAAGTTTCATATCATTTAAAAATATTTTATTTAGTTTATGTTCTTGGTTAAAATAACAGTTAAGCAGTTAAAGCAAATTAGCCAATATTAAATATGATGTTATATATACATACATATATAAAAATGTTTATATTATTGGTATTGAAAAATGTTTTGGAATTTGTACGCCTCGGCTGTACAGCCGAACGGCTATGGGAGTTGTGCTGACAATTTCGATGAGACGTTTTCGTTGTGATGCATGTTGTCTCGTTAGTAAAAAACGTATTAAACCCTGTTATGAAACTGAAATGTTGAATACACACCACCAAAAGTGTGTACCTACATACACACACAGGTGCATACATATGTATTCGTAATTTCGCAGGCCAATGCTGTCCATTCGCTCTTTACTCTCGCGATCCGGCCTCTCACACACGACCGTTTTCAACTGTACTCGTGAGGGCAAGCAGCTCACGAGCTACTTTCGTGCTCTGTTTATATCTGGTCTTCAATCGATACGATACACTTGTGCGTGCTGTACCTTATTTTTCGAAAGAGAAAAACAATATCAAAAATGAAGAAAGCAAGAAAACCATCAGATCCTTCACATTGGAACGCATTTGTGGAGGCCTACAAAACCTTTCCGATACTCTGGGGCATACGTTTTAATGATTCTGGCGAGACCCGGTTACGAGAGCGTGCATTGAAGGCTCTATTGCCTTACTATCAGAAAATAGAGCCGGGTGCAAATGTAGTGCGTCTCCGTCAACGTTTACTGGGCATACGTTCCAGCCATAGACGCGAATGGAGGAGAGAGCAGGATGCGAAGCGTAAGGGAAAATCGTATACTTCAACGCTGTGGTACTATGAACAATTGCGCTTTCTATGGAGCGATCGAGCGAAGGCCTACAAATGGAATGAGAAACCCGCCTCACTTTCCGAAGAGGATACGCCAGAGATAGTCAACGAGGAAATAACGAGCCAAGATCAGGAAGTCCAATCATCAGACTCCGAATTAGAATTTCTGGCTAATGATGAGCTGGATATAATACCCGATGCACGGGAAGATATCGAACATGTGTTCGATTGTGAGTCACAATCTGATACTAGATCAGCTAGTGATTCCCCTAGGCAAACCACACAATCTAGTAATCTGGCGCCGAAAAAAACCTTTCCATCTCAAGTACCTCATCAACAACCAATTCTGCTCGTGAATCCTGCACCACGACCGACATTACCAGCTTTAATGCACCATCAGCCAATACAGTGCTCGCCTGTCGAGGAACTTTATCAGCACCTAAAAGGCAACAACATACGTATAAATCCAGTACCAAATGCACAACCAACTCCACCACCCTGTACTGCCGAGGAAGCAGAGATTTATGCGACCAGCTGGTCTACATCCTTCCGCCGCTTAGACCCCACTCAGCAAATATTAGCAAAACGCGCCATTGAGGAAGTGTTGTCCTTGGGGCAGCTGCGCTCTCTTAAATGGGACTCTGGCTGGCTTGCATATTCCAAATAAATATTAAGTAACATACATATTAAAAGTAATGTAAACAGGATTATCATCGTATTAACCCATAATTTATACTACTTACGCAGAACACTTAATACTAATACACAAGTCAACATACATATTTTTGAAGATGTACTATTAGGCGGCAGCTGCCATTTCGACATATGCGACCGATTCCAGTCGGCACAGCCGACAAGAAACAGCTCCCAACCGTCTCTATTTGTCCTTATACTAAGTGTCATCGAGATAGGTAAAATGCTAGGCAAGTTATAGCTATAAGTTTAATGTCTGCCCGCATCTGTTGTTATTGTTGCTGATTTGGCTCAACTCTGTACTGCACACGTACACGAAACTTTTCTTTTTGTGGAAGTGGCTACACGGTATTTAAGAGTTGATCCCTCGCGACTAGCCTTCCTTTCTTGTTTTAAATTACGAACCAAATATCTAAATGAATTCAAAAAGTTTGGTAGCCCTTTTATCTTATATTTTATTCATACATATATATTTTTTATTTCAGCATTTTTTCAAAAACAAGCTGTGCGTATCTGTGTTTCTTCCTTATCTTTACTACATTGTATACAAATAGGTTTTATTAAATATTACAATGTTTTACAATAGTTTTTATTTAAAGAGTCCACATGCGTAACAAATTTAGTCAAAATCAAAATCACAAAGTCAATATGCGTATGAACTAATTACATTAATACAAAACCAAAAGTCAACTTAACTGATATGCGTAAGAACTAATTACATTAATACAAAACAAAACCAAAAGTCAACTTAACTAATATTTAAACGCGATAATAAAGTTAATAAAGGTACGAATTCAACTGATGTTATGTCTATTAGCGGCAACTAGAATATATCAATGCCCAGTTTGCAGAGTATGGTGTCGAAGGCATAGACCGACGATATAAATGTATAGGGACGGTAGCGGATAATGCCAAAGTCCGGCTCCAAGCTGGGAAGTGCTCGTGACGAAAAGACTGGTTGCTGCTGCTGTTGTCCATATCGGCTATTGACCACCACTGGCTGCTTGCGGGCATTCTGCTTCATCTTCTCCTTCCGCAAGACCAGTTTCTTGGTCTCACGCACCATGTAAATGGCATCGGTGGTGGTCATGAAGTCGTGTATAATCTGCGGTAAAAGAATTGTTTTGTATTGTATTGTTGCGTTGCCAATGTATTTCGGGCAACCTACCTTTCGCTTCTTGGGACAATGCGCAAAGACCCAGATGAGTGTGCAGAGCGTGTTGAAGATCTCACTATCCTTGTCGCACCAGCGCAACAGCATCTGGGCTATGGTAACTAGCCCAGCTTCCTGGAATGTGTTTACTGTTGTGCTATTGTAACGGGCCAGATTTAGAATTATTCGACTACACCGCTCGATGACCTGTTTGTCCACCTCGGAACGTATAGCCTGGGCCATTATTCCATAGCAGAAGGTGGACATGAATTCTGAGCACCACATAAGCAAGTGCGGTACTGTGCGTGAAAGCCGATCTGGAAAAAGTATAGAGTTTATGATATAAGCGTGATCTGGCTTGAACGTTCTCATCAGAGGAAGCCTCGATGGAAAGTTTTATCGCGATAGATCTGAACCAATGGGAGGAATAGTGATTAAGATAGATACCCCACAGACGGACATTAAGATTTGGAAGGGTCTTGACATGCTGATTCCGTTGGGTTCATGTTATTTCTTGTGCGGACAGGAGTTTTAAGCAATTCGCACATACTGCTTCGTGTATTTGTATAAACAGCACTTACCTAATCGGCTGAGCACTGCCAGCGCCTCGGAGGCGACGAAGCGCCCGCGTAAGAAATGCACTGCCTCCTGAACTCGGGAACGCACAGAATTCATTGTTGTTGCCTCAGCCCTCAGTTGTAAAACTCGTTGGCGTATGGCTTGCAGCCCCAAGTGGCGATGCCGCTTGCGTGTTCGGTATCCTCGCCAATAGCGCTGAATAATTTTGACAGCTCGCTTCCGTCGCAAGCAATCGACCATTTCGGGCGTCATCAGGGCCTGGAACCGAGCCCGTGCCAAATACCCACGCACATGTGCTTGAAACTGCAGTGTGGAGCGTCTAAGCAACTGGAAGTGATCCCGCTGTTCCAGCATTATGCGATGACCACGATATTTTTGCTGCAGATGGATGGTTGTCCGACGCAGGAGCAGGAAATCAGAGCGTGTTTGCCGCATGAGACGGCGGGCCCGATATCTGCGCTGCAGCCCAACTACATTTTTAATGAGCAATTGATATTGGCTGCGAACAATTAACATTTGTTGATAAGCACGAAAACGTTGTTGGATAATTATGATCGCCCGGCGTTGACCTTGGAATTGCAACTGTTGCTTGCGCATGGCGAGAGTGGCACGTAGTCGACGCTGCAACAGACGCACCCGTGATAGAGTGTGTAGATAAGTTTGTCGCTTTCTACGCGCCTCGAGAGTGGCACGAAACTTGCGTTGCAAGAGAAGGACACTGGAGCGCATGCGTTGATAGCTCTTTTTGAGGCGCAGGGTTTCAAGAAGACCGCGATACCAGCGCTGTATGCGAATTGCAGCTTCTCTCTTTTCCTCATACGCAGTGCGTTCACTGCGCATGGTCAGCAGAGCGCGATAGCGGCGCTGAACCGAAATAATGAGCTCCCGTTGTTGCACGTACTGGGAACGGCAGCACCGCATTTGGAGGGTAGCCCGAAAGCGTTGCTGCACCTGCACAATGCTCGCGATAGTACGTCCATAAGTTCTCCGCACCTCACGTGCCTTCAGTTTGGCTCTCCAGCGGCGCTGAATCGAAATGATGAGCTGCCGTTCTTCCATATATTGCATTTGCTGCTTCCGCATGTACAACGTGGCACGCCATCGCCGTTGCAATTGGCTGATGCACGCGCGGATGTGTTGGTAACTGCTCTGCTGTTGCTTCATTTGTTGGCGCCCACGATAGGCTCGTTGTAGCACAATAGCGGATGAGCGTAGGCGCAGGTATTGGCTCCGCTCCCGCTTCATCCTCAAGTAATTGCGCCAGTGCATCTGCAGGCAGGTGACAGCGGCCCTGGTGCCGCGATATTTGGCGTGCAAAAACCGCATAGCCTTGTAGGCTCTGAAACGCTCCTGTATAGTAAGAGTTGCCTTACGCAGACGCAGGAACTCAGCACGTAATTGACGGCCTAAGCGCAGAGCACGAAAGCGTCTTTGGATTACTAATGCGGCCGACCGTAGTTCCAAATATTTGGCACGATCCGTTCGCATCCTGCAATTGGCGCGATATTTTCTCTGCAATGTAGTGGCAGCTGATCGGAGCTTAAGGTACCATTGGTGTTGCTGTCTCATGCAAAGTGTGGCACGCCAGCGTCGCTGCAGTTGAATGAGGGATTGTACTTGTGTCTGATAGTTATTGCGCTCCCTTCGCATAGCCAGGCGGGCACGGTAACGATTTTGCAACACGATAGCAGCTGTACGTTCACGCTGAAATTGTGCTCGTTTTTGTTTCATAAGGTTGCGGGCGCGCACGCGTCGTTGTAGATGGACAACACATGATCTGACCCTGAGGAAGTGGGTATGCTCCACCCGCATTTGCCGCAATCCACGCCACCGTCGCTGTATTTTTATGCTGACACTTCGTAGTAGGAGAAAATCAGCCCGTTGGCTTTGCATAAGACATCGGGCCCGGTAGGAACGTTGTAGAGTAAGCGCCGCCTCTCTGATCTCCCTATATCGGAATTGTTGTAGTCGCATGAGGCGCTTAGAGCGCCAGCGCTGTTGCACATTTATAATTACTTCTCGCTCCCGAAGATACTTTTGCCGCTGGGCCCGTCCAAATTGAAAGGCTCGCCAATGCATTTGAATGCAAGCCGCTGCCGCCAGATGTTTTTGGTCACGTTGGAGCCGAACTGTGGCGGCTGTTGCCAACAGCTTCCTAGCAAAAATACGACGTCGCCAGATTTGCTGCAGAAATATAACGCTGGCGCGCATGCGTAGGAATTGCTGGCGTTGGGCGTGGCCCTCCCGTTGCGCACGCCACCAGTGCTGGATAAGTACAAGGCTCCGATAACCAAGATAAAGTTGCTTCTGTGCGAGATAGCGGCGCATGTACTTCTGCAAAACAATGGCAGCCTCGACTCGCTCTTTTCTATAGAGCTTGACATACTTTCGCATCTGGTGGCCACGGAATAGCGCCTGAATGCGAGTAGCCGCCCGCTCCTTACGCTGCTGCTCCTTGTGACGAATGCGACGAGAAATGACAACATGAAGCCAACGTCGTCGCCACCACTGCTGCAAAGTGCGAGCAGCGGCATGGAATTTAGGCGATCGGAACTTATAGATGATTTGCCAGAGGAGGGACAAAGTCTTCTCCCGATGACCGTCGACAATATCGGCAGCGGAAATATCGCCACCCAACTGAAAGTCGGCTGCACCGAGAGCACCTAGGGCGAGCTTCACATTGAAAATTCGCTGCAGCCGGGAGATGGCAGGAACGCGCAGTTGCTTGGTGAGATCATCACGCAGCAGGATTATCTCCATGACGCGCGTTAGGCGTACGCCGTCTCGTAAATCGATGGCTAGATTGTTAAAAGCATAGTTGAACTCATCTAGAAAGCACTGCTTATGTTGCAGTACATATCCTAGGCGTCGTAATTCACGCGTAATGTCTCCAATGTTGGCCAAGAGCTCCGAAGAAAACCGCAACAGAATGTCCTTGGTTTCCTTGTGAGGAGACTGTTTGACAAAAAGGCATGGATTGTGCTTCACAATTCGCTGCTGCTTGGCACGATCTAGGAAGAGCAGCAGAAAGAGCATTTTCTGTAACGTGTGCCTCTTAATTGTCTCTGCATACTCATCAGTCAACATATAGGCCTTGCTGTACTTTTGTTCTTCATATTTGTTGCGAAAGAGCCGATTAAGGATGAAGGTGCTTAGACCCACAATGTCGCGATTGGAGTTCAAATGAATCTTCTCACCGAAGACGACTTCTAATCCCAGGCGCAGCCACAACGGGTTAAAGCAGAGCAGCAGCTCCAGAATAGTACGCTGCATGACCACATCCAGATGCAAATTGCGATCGCTACGAATGCGAAGAGCTTGCTTGTTTACATATACTGCGACCTTTGAGCAAGGCAGACGCATTTCCTCGCTGAAGAAGAGTTCCACAGCAGCACGGCGCAAAGACTCAAGGCGATATTTAGTCAAATAGTTCATTGACTGCTCGTCCTTTGTAGGCGCCATTACAAGTTCCTTGTTACGCACCTCATTAAACAGTTTGCCTACATCAATTTTATTATTGGTGTCTGCATCGAGATCAGCGGGTATGGATACCAGGGCATTGAGCCACTTCTTAAAGTCCACTTGATGACGTTCCACAGCTTGCTCATCCAAATACATGGTGCAGGCAAGAAAAGGATCTTGAGTTGTGGTGGCCGCAAAAGGATCCGGATTTATATATGACTGCATATAAAGTTCAGAGTCGTACAGCTTAACGGTGGGCTGCTCGCAAGTTTTTCGGGGCGTTGCCGGCTTTTTCATTAACGATAGTGTCTGCGCAAGCTTAATTTTCTTGGGCTGAGTACGCGTCCAGGCCTTAATCCGCGGAGCTGAGGCATTGGTGGGTGCTTTTCGCAGATGCGAAACGTCCAAGCCCCCGACGCGCTGACGCTTTGGAGGAGAAATCTCCAACGCATCTGTAGCTGTCATTTTCCTGTTTAACGACTCAGTGCTGGGAGCGTCCGAAAAAGACAACTCGTGAGAGCGCCGCTTTTTCGCATGGCTGATGGAACTGATATTCAACGTTTTCTCATCCTTTTGTGGGCTGCCTTTACGCGATTTACGACCCACCTCGTGAAGATTAAACCGACTAGACTGGGCAAGAATCTCGTGTTGATTGAATTGCAGATCCTGATGGGAAACTATACTCGTCTCGCTGCAACTGGAATTATCCAGTGATGTTGGCAGCTTTTTCGTCTGGAGCGGCAGCTTCTGTTGCTCCTCTTGCTGCTGTTGCTGCTGATAGTAACGATTTTGTTCAATGGAGCGTATTTGTGCCATCTCGTTGAGATTGGGCATGGAGCCCTGTATGGCAATCTTTGCCTGCGCCGAGAGCAGTGACAAATCTTTCATAGACTCTGAATATTTGCGCAGCGGTGAACCGACCATTTGAATATCCCTTTTCAGATCGTTCATGCGGTTTTGTTCCGGCGCTGTACGTATATTTATTCTGGGGGGACTGTTGCCATCCTCTTCGCGAATACATTCCAGAGGGCGTGTGCAAGTGCCGTGACTAATGGTAGTGGTTCTGTTCAACGTGGGTGTCTGCAGGACTAGATCTGTGCGCGCATAGTCCTGGACATCTAGGGAAGTTTCCATGCCCTCCTGGTTTATTTCAAAGGTTTTGTTTGTGACAAAATGTGTAGTAGTTAGGTTCAAGGGTTCATCATCGTTGGTAGCCAGCTCAGCAGTCGTTAGGCGGCGTGGTTTTATATCCCTAGTCAAGTAAGTGCTCGTCACTTCCACATTAAGGATGGGTGTCGGCCAGTTAGCTAGGTTATCTGGCATATTCTGGGCGTTGCGTGTATCGTTGAGCGGTGTGAATTTAAATTTATCGATCATGCTTAATACATTGGCTGGTGTTCCGGGACTAACATTTTCCTTATGCCCAGGAGTAGGAGGCGAAACAAACGATTGCAGTGGTGCACTAAAACAGTCTTGAGAGTATACATTGTGCTCGGTCAGGGGTGCCTGCGTAGCTGTTGCCTTCCGTACCGGTACATTTCTCCAAGGCGGTTTTTCAGAGGCCCCAGTTGTTGACTTGGCAGAGGTCGACGCAGCGGCAGACAAACGCTTTTTTTGCTGCACA
This sequence comes from Scaptodrosophila lebanonensis, assembly GCF_003285725.1. Classification (NCBI taxonomy): domain Eukaryota; kingdom Metazoa; phylum Arthropoda; class Insecta; order Diptera; family Drosophilidae; genus Scaptodrosophila; species Scaptodrosophila lebanonensis. Next base: position 4,696,966 of record NW_022060558.1, read on the forward strand.
GCAGCTGCACTAACCGTGCTCTTGTGTATCTTCAACCCACCCGTCGGTGATTTAAGTTGCAGCGTTTTGCCAACGGTAGGAAATTTACGCGAATTCTGGGGTTGCAACAGGTAAGAGGGATGAGTGACACTGAGAGTTTAACACATATTTGAATACACACAAACTTACCCTTGCTACCTGGTTGCCCTTCGATTTAAGTATAATCATGACATCCTTGCGGAAGTTGCGACTGTCAAGCAGCTGCAGAGTTTCTTTGCACGCAACCTCCAGTTGAGGACTCCACACTAGCTCCATGGACACCTCATCGCGTGCTGGAACAATATGCTCCGTCCACTCGAGACTCAAATTGTGTTCAACCTTAATGGGCCTGGTTACTTTTACCTAAGAACATTGATCAAATATAGAAATAAACTAACAAACTCGACGCCGTTGCCAGGTTTCAAGCGCAGACACGCAGCGATCCATATCTGCGGCCAACTAACCTCAATGTCCTCGTCGCTGGGGTTGAGTACGCGCACAGTACGCTTGGCGGTCTTTGTAATGGGAACGTCCTCAAACTGCACAATGGCCTTGGCGGAGAAAGGCGCCATGACCACGACCGCCGGCTCGCGACCCTCTACGCGCTTTTTTTGCTTCAGCCGCGATGGTGTTACAGAAATCTGTAAATGAATAATTTACCGCTACAGGCAGTTCTACATTCCTTGACATAGAAACTCACCTCAAAGGCGCTCATCTTGAATGCAGGAATTCACGCTTTGAAATTGTTGTTCTTTAAGCGAAAAATTCGCAAATTGAATTTGGCAACCAACAACACCTCTTCTATACACGGTTCACAAAACAGTTAATACACAAATACGAGAGGCGAAATTCCAGCAATTAACACAACTAACATCAGGCGCCTTTACAAATTAGCGCGCGCCTAATTAAAATACGAGCGACTAGAAGCCGACGCCGCCGTTTCCATTTTGAAATGGCTTGCTAGGGTTGCGTAAATGACCGACTTGCATCTTGGCGTTTTGGTCTTTTTTAGTGTTTCTGTTTACGCAAGTATGGCAACGCCTTATTCGGTAGTGCGCGCATTGTAAATAAACGGTTTCTTTAAAAAGTCAGGGATGGAAAGCAGGTCTTAATAAATTATACTAAAATGTTTAATTAAAACTAAATGCAGAATATATAAGTACCAGCCAATTTAATAATATTTGGAAATACATTTAAAAATCATTTAAAGTAAAACCGTTACAGTACAGAACAGATATACACTATAGTTGTTGTTTTAAAACCGTTCTTTTTTAAACTTATTTAAGATATAGCAAAAAATACTTAAACTGATGCATAATTCGATATGGCTTAAATTTAAAAGAAAGAAAAACATTGTGGTTATTTAATTTATTTATAAATGCAACAACAAAACATAAAGCATAATTTTACTGCTGATTAAAAGCTTATTTAAACCAATTTGCTTGGGGGTAGAAAATGTGCTCGCTGAGCCACAACTGTCCCCAAATCGGATACGTCACTGGCCGTCTCAGACGCGTACATATTCTTCAGATAGCCTGGAAACGGAGTAACCGTTTCAAAATCCTCACCACCGTCATCATCGGGCGGCTCAACGGCCATAAACGAAATGGCAAAACCTCGCAATGAGTTGCTCTCGTCCGTCTGGAAACGGAGCAGTAAGGTATCCGAGTAGGAGATAATTATTGGAGGCTTGCGCTTGCCACAGAAGCGCCCGTGAATAGTGTTCATAGCATATCCTTCCTCTGTAACCTCCAAGAAGTCATAGTCGCATCGCTCCGAGTACTCCACTTCAAAATGCAAAAACTTGATCTTGACGCTGCTTTCCGGATCAGACTGAATGCGCCAATCACAGTACATATTCCTTTTATAGGGGCGACTTCCATATCGCGGATGTGAGTAAAACACCTGGGTGTGGTTCGTAGCTCGAAGGTAGCCACCACACTCTGAAACAAAAGTAGCCTTGAAGCCCTTGCGCTGCAGGCCGGCGTCGGTTTTAAGTACCATAAACATCTCATTGCTGGAGGCCGTAACAGCATACGGTTCCCGGCCTCCACAATAAAGGCCCAGAGTGGAGCTGTTCTCTGAGCGCCCATCGTAGATGGCAACATAGTCGTAAATGCACTCCTGATGGTTCTCCACATCAAAGTCATGAAAAGTCAGTTGTATCCGGTGGCCCAGCACGGTTTGGAAATGCCAGTAACAGTAGATGTTTCGCGGATAATCGCCCGGGTAGTTGGGGCTGTGCAGCAAACCGTACGACGAAGTGATCTCGAACTTACATTTCGTTTCTGTACAGTTGTGGCTGTTCTCGCTTAGTGTGTAGCCGTTTCGGCAACTACATTTATAGCTCCCGAAGGTGTTACGGCACCGGTGCTGGCAGCCACCATTGTTCACCGCACACTCATCAGCATCTGCCCGAGAAAAGCAGAAAATCATTTCAATTGAGCCCCGAAACTTATTGAGTTAAATAGACACCGACATACCTATGACAAACTGGCCCACAAAACCGCTACGTTGCACGGTCCGATCGGAATAAAATTCCAGGCGCAAAACATTTTGCTCTGAGTTAACCATTGGGGGCAGCTCACGCCCACAATAGGTGCCAATCTTCTTGAGACGGTTGTCTCGCATCTTTGAATAGATGACCAGATAATCGTAATTGCACTTGCTGTACTGGAACTTCGTGCCCTCTACATCGAAATGCGTGAATCTGAGGAACACGGCATGATTTGGCGGAGCTACAACTTCCCACACACACTCCTTGGCGTTCGGATAGGGTTCAGGATAGGAGGGCGAGTACAGAGTGCCGTTCGATTTGGTGGCATCCACAATGCCACCACATGCATCTGCAATGACATGGCACAGATTAGAAACATAAACAATCCTAATCTATAGTTTGAAGTTACCTTCGCAACTCTTGCCATTGGCTTGCAGCTCGTACCCGGCGTGGCAGCCACATTGGTAGCTACCCAAAGTGTTAATGCATATATGTTGGCAGCCATGATCCTTGAATTTGCATTCATCCATGTCTAGCATGAGGGCGGCGGAAAATCCCAGCTTCTGCACAGAGTTGTCCGATACAAACTTGATGTACATCTGATTGGTTCGTGACCTACCGAGAATAGAAAGGGAGTGAGTAAAGGTTGATATTTACATACAGCGCCTATAAGATGACACCTACTTAATATTTGGGGGTATCTTTTCACCGCAGAACCGTCCTATTAGCCGGGAGTCATTACGACTTCCATCGCGAATTTCAACGAAGTCGTATATACAACTGTCGTGCTTCTCCAGCTCAAACGTTTGGAACTTAAGCGCCACTTGGTGGTGCTCTGGGGCCGTAACCCGCCAGATGCACTCTTTATCGGGCATGTACTCCAGGGGGTAGTTGGGCGAGTCAATGGATTGGTCTTTGTCCAGCAAAATGTCGCCTCCACAGACCACTGGAAACGTGAAAAAGGAATAGAAAATTGTGAGTGTTCGATTGCAATAGACTACGACAGTTCAGTATTAATTAAATTGATTAAAATTGCAGTAATCTACAAGTAATATACTTGTATTCTACACATAAGTAATACTATATCATAATCCTTAAATTTTATTGCATACTAATGAATTTAGTTAGTAATTTTTTGTCAGTATGAATGCACTATTTTCGGCTTACAAGTATTTCAGATGGGAATTTTGCACTATCCCCCAAATGAACCATAAATTCGTATCAACGTTGAAATTGTATATTTCGACTTACCCTCAAAGTTTGCCTTGAACCCACGATAGCCACGTGCCGCATTATGATTAACGTAGTTAATGAGCATGCGGCTCGTTTTAGTGGTAATTTTTTGGTCCGTAACGTTGCCACAAATGCGCCGCATCACTGGGGAGCGATGCCAGTAGCCATCTCGAATCTCGAGGTAGTCCTGCGTGCAGTTCGGAGATGCCAACAGATGTAGCTGTTGCAAGTACAGAATAATGCGTTCGCCATTGGTAGCCGTGATGCGCCACTCGCAACTTCCGACTGCAGCATCGAGCTGCCGCTTATCCTCATCCTCGTCGGAGTACCCACTGCCCTCGAAATCGTTAGGTACCCCTCCATTGCTACCCACAACGTCTGTTTGCAGAAAATGTGGGGAGATTATGCGACCCGAGTTCTGCTGAAAGGTGCGACCGCAGGGAGCGCATTTGTAGAGCAGATTGGCCTGAACAATGTCGCCCCGACTGAGACGCCGCCGCTGCCCCAGTTCGATGTGGACGCCCGACGGAATGCCAATTGGCGTGATTGTGTCCAGGTATGAGCTTTTAGAGAAAGAGTTCTTGGCATAGTGCATTATGGAGTTGTAGTCGTAGGGGAGCAGTGGTAGGTCCACCTCCTCCGGAGACAGCACATCGAAGTTATACTCCTGACCACGCATAATATTCGCCTTATTAATGATTATGTGCTTGTCCCTATCGTCGCGCGCGTGCTCGTGATGGAAGCCAATGGTGTGGCCAAGCTCGTGGATAATAATGCCAAATTTCTCGCAGTTGCGGCCTATAGAGATCGGCTGGCGGCCATTGCCATTTTTCCCCAAAAACGAGCAGCACCTAAAATATAAAAGCAATATACTTGTATATTAACCCTTCGTTTGGCGCAATTTCCGATTTAAATGATTTTTTTGTTATTCAATAGAAAAGTGAAAATGAATAATACACTCCTTTTTATTTTCATGATTTACTGTGATTTAGCATATATATTAAATATTTAATGTTGCAAATAAATAAACAAACAAATATGCTTGGGGAGATCATTCGATTGAAGTCTTTATATGCAAAGGTCTTTGTCGAAGAAATCGTAAGTAAGTAAGCAAGGAACAATGAAACCCGTCTTGCTTAAGAAGCCAAAGCTTTGAAGTGCCGGCCATTTGTCTAAAATAAGAAAATTTGTATGTACATTCATACATATTATATACATTCACTTGTATACATATGTATGTATGTACTTGTATGTATGATGCTGTTTATTTACATACTATGTATGTATGTATGTAGAGATGTGTTTTCTCAAGCAATCAAGCACAGTTTCTAGTCTGATGTTTAGTCTAGTGTCATGGAAAAATGAACGCGGCTTATGGAATAGATCCTATGTGGATTATACACAGAATTAGGATTTGTTAGGCCTTTGCACGCCATACCTTTTGAAAGCTACGCTTCAGAATATAGTACATATGAATAAATATTGATTACATTGCCACAACATATGTAGGTATTGGGCTAACTAAATCAATGGGTCTTTATATTAGATGGGAGAAGACTTACCCGCAATTTTTGACTGTAAAGTAAATGTAGTTGGCATGCAGCTTCGCATCGCGCTCCACGAACTTGATGCAAGTGAAGTTCTCCCAATGGCGCATCGCCTGCTTGAAGAGCGCTTTGTGCGCGCCACTGAAAATAGCATCGATTTCGTATGGTATCACGCCATAGTCCCAAGTGCGCTCCTTTCTAACGGTCACAGCTCGTCGCTGGCGGTGACGCCGTCGCTCAAAAAGGTCGGCAGCAGCATCAGTCCAGAGGAGAGGTACCGATGGTGATGTCACAGCGGTTCTGGCTCCAGTTGTCTGCTGTTTCCGGCGCCGTCTGCAAAGCCGTACAAAAAAGAATGAGTGACTGATTTATACGGCATTGGCTGCTGCTATTGTTTGAGCGTCGAGCCAATCCCACTTGACGAGGCACAAAGTGCGCAATAAGAGGAGCATCGAGTGGTCTCCGACGAGTGGCCGCTGACACAAATGAAATGCTTGGATAACTCACTGGCTGACTGGCCCACTGGCTGATTGTGTGCATTGTTGCGCGCTCTGAACGTGGACAATGTGGCAGGTTTTTCACTTACCTGGACACACGCCTGGCACTCGCCCTGTAGCTGTTCCGCATTATTTTGAGCCCATTCCTATCATTTCTGTGCTTCTTCGGTATAATTAGCTCGGTCTCTTTGATGCTTTTTGCTGGCCCGGTGGTATACTTTGTTTCACTTTCGAGCAACGATTTTTGATTCTATAAAATAATACATCTCATTATTGCATTAAAATGGATTATCTCATTAAAGTAGCTAGACTCACATCCACAGCATCCAGAATGCTGTAGAAATCCTCCGGCTGCTCGCGAAAATCAAATTCGCAGTCGTCTTGATCCAGAGCCACACTCCACGTCAATGCCGATATCGCCATTGACGCGAAAAGCACAATACATTTAATTTGCAACGACCTGAACATGGCGCCCGGCTTATTATCTGGATTTAGGTTTTGTTTGTTTCCGATCGTGCGCAGACAACCGCGCCACACAAAATCAACGATTTAACTGAATGCTCAAATGCCGGGTCTGTCGAATTATATCGCTCAATTGTCTGTTCAACAGAAATTCTTAAGGGTTTTGCTCCAGGGATTAAGCAGGTAAGAGGTAAGAGAGAGAAACCATGGACCACAGCGACGGTCGGCTGCAGGAACCGAGGCAGCAGCAGCAGCAGCAGCAGCAAGAAGCGTGTGCGTGCTTTCAATCTAACGCTGTCGTCATCGACAATAACAACAATCATATCTGCGACACCATCGAGTGGTCTTTTTGATACTGGCCACGACTAAGGACCAGAGGCCAGCGACCGGCAACCGGCGACCGGCGACCGGCCCTCCTCATTGGCAATTCACATTATTATTGTTGCTGTAGTTGTTGTTGGTGCTTCCCATTGTCTGTCTGTTTGTTTGCATTCAATGGATTTGATTTGGGTATCCCTCCACCTTGACATTGTCGCGACCGCTTGCTGCTCATCCGCATACACATCCACATCGACATCGCCATCGACATCTACGTCCACATCTGTCTGCCTACCTGTGGCGAGTGACACTCAAGATCGCCTTTGAGCCGAACTTTCGAGTCGCGTTGTTGTCGCGAGTGCATTTGCTGGATCAGGTGGCATTTTAGGGCAGGTCATTAATATTCGCTTATGAACGAAACTTTTCGCGGTAATTCCACTAATAAATCATATTCAAAATTGCTTTCAGGTAATGACCAAAGACTGTATTTTATAACGGCAAGGTGCTATTTCGAACCGAATGGTAATCATAAAATGTTTGCAACTTGAAAGGCCTTGCAGCTGAGGACGGGAAGAGGAACAAGTAAAGAAGAAATTTAAAAAATGTCTAACCAATTGTCACACAAGTGACGACATCATTTATGTATTTATCTGTCTATCTATATGTATGTATGTATATAAAACAAGAGAGAACGCTACAGTCGAGCAAGCTCGACACTAAAATACCCTGTACTCCAATCCCACAAAAAAAAAATTGTATACCCTGTAGGGTAAAAGGGTATATTAGGTTTGTCCAAAGTGTATATCATTCAGAGGGAAGCATCTCCGACCCCATAAAGTATATATATTCTGAATCAGCATGTCGAAAGAAATCGATCTAGACATGTCCGTCCGGCTGGATGATCGCAAGGATCTCAGAAACTATAAAACCTAGAGCAAAAAAAAATTATTTAAAAAAATTAAATTATTAATTGTTTTAATTTTTTAAAATTATTTTTAAAACATTTGTTTTTAATTTATATATGCATATATAACGTATCGTATATATATCAAATAAATAGACACAACATCCTACATTTGCAATAGAATCGTGTCTATAACTACTAACGGGATGTAATTACCAATCTTTAATTACGAGAGTTATGGAAAATCACTGGATACCAACTTTGGTTATTCTAGCCCTTGTACTTTCCGATATCCTTGTGCTCATACAGACGAACGGACAGACAGGCGGACGGACATGGCTATATCAACTCGGCTTGTCATCTTGATCAAGAATATATACACTTTGTGAGGTCTGCCACGTCTATTTCTGTTTGTTACTTCGTTTGTTACTCCGAAACTCAACCGATTTTAATAAAATTTATTGGCAATATTCAAAATAGTCACATGGGTGATCCTGTGAAGTTTCGTGACGATGATTCGAAGCGATCAACCATAGTTTTCTGGCTTACTTATTTCTGCTAATTGTCAATTCTTTGACAGTCGCTTTTTACTCTTTTTGTCAGTGTTTCATTCGTAAATAAATCAAATTGTAAAATCTAATTTTAAAAAAATGACATCAAAAAGCATATATTGGTAAAAAAAAAAAACACAAATTAAAAAAATATGAGCGAAAAAAGAGCTGCTGAAAATGCCGATGAACGCGAATCACGTTTGCAAGATCTTCGCGAAAGGGCATCCACATCGAGAGCCCTCGAAGCAAAACAAGAATGGGAGTCGCGGCTCAGGAACGCAAGCCGGATACGCTAGTTTGAAACAAAATAGAATGCTAAGTAAATACTTATTTAGTGAGAAGGTTGTGTTTCTATATTACATTTTGATTCTTCGCCGAATAATTTCTCTTGTCCCATGTCAAACAACAACAAACAACAGTTTTTATCGCTCAAAATATTAAACTCTGTTCGCATTCATTTTCAAGGCGAAGCAATTGGTTTGTAAAACTGGAGATGCTAATCATTTGTTCACTATTTTTCGAATTCGACATCTTACTTACGCTAATAAATTATAATTAGAAGATGTATGTGAAAATACTGGTAGCTAAAAGTATATTTCCGCTAACTAGGCTTCGATGCTTTCTCGGTATTTTTCATCGCAACTTAGGTCCTTTATTTATACATATGTACGTATTGAGCAACGAATTATACTATACTAATGTGACACCAGGGATATTATCTTTGGCGGAAAATTAGTTATAAAATACAGTTGTGTACAGATTAGGCACAGTTTTCTGAAATTGAATGTGGCCGAACACTTTAACTATTCTCATTTAAATAAAACGAAACTGGTTGAATTATTACATGCTTTTTGTGAAATGTAGTTTTTGTGTGGTTTATTGTACTGAGACCCCACGAGACCCCTAAAGCGCTTACAATGTAATGCATATGTATATCTCGTGGGCACAGAAATGATAAAGTCTATCGCTTTCGTTGCCGATAGAATTTGTAGTAACGAGCTGAGGCTATAGCCGATCGTAAGGGAGACGGCTTCGATATTGGTGAACACACACCCGTATTAGGTGAATTAAAAAACACCTTAATAATTGTACAATTAGTAAAAGGCAGCTGATATAATTGTTAAACATACTAATTATAAATTTATTTATGTAATTACGTATGATTAAAATGTTTAAGTTCAAGTCAAAATTTTAGAATTATACATAAGATTCAAGTGTAAAGTTAACCTTAATTTCTGCTTGACATACGAGTTTGTCACCTCCCGACTTAGTCTAAATATAATTTTGAAGTATAGAAATGCACTAGACCAGTAAATACACACAGACTTGTATGGCACATACATACATACATAAATAGCAACAGCACATTTTTAAAACATAAAGTAGGTATAGGTGTGTATATTAAATTGGCACACACAAACTAATTGCATCGGAAATGCTTGAAAACTGCGCAAAGCAATGTCAATATTATACTAACATATAGTATGTGGAAGCGGGCTTACTGTAAGACCGACCTACTCTACGGATAGTTGGGTATATGAGTACATTTAAATTCTAAATTGATTTCAACATTTTGTTGTTTTTTGTTTTGATTTCTTTGATGTAAAGACAGACTTTTCAAACGTGTGCGTTGTACCTTTATATATAGTAGTGATCCTATTTGAAATAAAACAGCTTAAAGTTTGCAAGAAATTCATTAAGCTGTGTACTATATGTAGGAATCTACATGCATGGACATAATATTTATGTTAATATGTATAGTAATTGTTTTGGTGTATTTTGTTTGTCTTTCGGTTTCTGTTTGGTTTTTGAACCCTTTCGCGATATGCCTGGCACGATAAAACCTAACGAGTGTTAAGAACTAACATTGGGTTTATTCTGGTACAATGATTATGTATGTTACTTGTTAATCTGTATGTTTATGTGTATGTGTATGTGAGAGAGAGGGGGGCAAATGTTCCTATATGTACGCGACGATATGCCTAATTTTCTTTTAATATAAATTCCATTTGTAATATATTGTCATGAATTTTGTGCGTGTTTCTGCTCGCTCTAGTTCGTCCAGGAGGAGTATCTGCTAGGGTAGCTAAAGCGCCCACGGTACTGGTTATTCAGGACCAAGTGATTCTCGCTAAAGTCGCTGTAGTCATCCGTCTCCTCAGTGTCCTCCTTATATATACTTTTTAGGGAGCCAGGAAACGGCGTGACCATCTCGGAGCTGTACGAGCTCTCCACATCCTCATCGCTGTTCTCAAAGGGATCAACTGCCACGTACGATGCCGAGAAACCCTTCATAGGAACCGAACTATCGGTCTTGAATCGAACCAGCAGCGAGTCCGTCAGCGATATAATGTCTTGTGGGAGCTGTTTTGAAAGTTCCAGAGATGAACTCGAGTTGACTTTGTATATCTTAAAACACCTACCACATTGCCACAGTATTGGCCATACATGGGTCCACTAGTGTCCTCCATGCCCGAGAAGACCTGCACATAGTCGTAGGTACAGTTCTCGCTGCTCTCAATGTCAAACGTGAGGAAGAGCAGTTGGACATTACTGCTTGGTGGGGCCTGTATGGTCCATTCACAATCCATATTATCATCGTAGTCCTGGTTTCCGAAGCGAGCATGCGAGTAAAATTGCTGGATCTGGTTGGTGGCACGCAGGTAGCCTCCACAAGCTACAACTTCCAGGTTTGAACATAGACCATTTAAAAATATAGTAGATAGTAGCTTCACTTACACGTTGAATGAATGGCCGTAAAGCCATTGAGTTGCTTGTTCTTGTCTGTCTTCAGCACCATATACAACTGATTGGTGGTCGAGGATATTGGATATGGTATTTTGTCCCCACAGAAACGGCCGAGAATGGAACTGGCCTCTGATTCTCCATCGTAGACGGCCACATTGTCATAGGTGCATTCCTGCAATGACCCTCATTATTTCCAATTCTTTAAACAAATCCTAAGCCTAGTTTTAAAGTATTTAAATCAGAATTCAGAATTCAGAATTCAGAATACAAATGTGGTCGCTAGCAATACTTAAAGTTGCATTTTTAATGTGCATTTCATACAAGAATAGATTTCCGCAATAAGGTTCGCTATTCAAAGAAAAGGGCTTTAGGCCTTCTGACGAAGGACTGGAATTGCAGTTCGAAATACATAATTTTAAAAAATTTTTTGGGCTGCCTCATTAGGCTAATATGAAAAGTTTTGTATAAAACAGATTATAGAGAGAGTCGAACTCTTGCCCACCTGATGAGATTCCACGTTAAACTCGTTGAAGATGAGCTTGATGCGATGACCCGGTGTTGTGGAAAAATGCCACACACAGTCTGCATTCGGGGGATACGAGTCCGGATAGTTCGGACTGTAGATGGTGCCAAAGGATGCGGATATTTCGTACTTGCACTCGCCCTCCTTGCAGTCATGTCCATTTTCGTGCAGCGAGTAGCCATTATGACAGAAGCATATGTAGGAGCCGATGGTATTGCGGCACTCGTGCTGACACCCGCCATTGTTTACGGCACATTCATCTATGTCCGTAAAGAAGACGGCCGCAAACCCGGAACGCTGTATGGACTTGTCCGAATGGAATTCAACGCGCAGTGCATTGCTCTCCGAGGTCGCCGTCGGAGGAATGGCGCTACCGCAAAATGTGCCAATGCGCTTGAGGCGGTTTTCCGTGAGCTTGGAGTAAATGGTGACCGAGTCGTACCCACAGTCCGATTGCTGATGCGACGTGCCCTCTAGATCGAAGTGGGTGAAATTCAACGAGATTTTGTGCTTGGGTGGCGCCACAATTTCCCATATACATTCCTTTAGCACGGGGTACATGTCCGGGAACGAGGGCGAGGTGATGGTTCCGTTCGGATACTCGATAACGCCGCCGCAGGCATCTAAACAAAAGAAGGGCGAGAGTTAAAGCGAAACACAGACATGGTCATTAAAACGACACTTGGCAGCAGGGCGGATGGGCGCTCGGTCACTGGCCTGTGAGTGACATACAGCGGCCACACAATGGCCAACCGGGCAAAGGACAAAAGCAATTGGGTAATGGTGAATGGTGAATGGTTAATGGCAATGGGAAGACGCACCTTCACAATGCTTCTTATCGCTGTGCAGCTCGTACCCAATGTGGCAACTGCACTCGTAGCCACCCAACGTGTTGATGCACTCGTGCTCACAGCCGTGGTTTTGTGTTTCGCACTCATCCACCTCCTTCATGAATATAGCCGAGAAACCGGCCTTCTGCACCGATGTGTCCGACACGAATTTGACGTACATCGAATTGCCACTTGACCTGAAAGTGCAGCGAACAATGCCGTGGGTGTTGGAGCCTGTTTGTGGGTATATCTGGCTGGGTCTGCACTTACTTCATGTTTGGTGGCGGCTTGTAGCCACAGAAAACGCCAATTAGCGCCGCATCCTGCTCCGGGCCGTCGCGCACCTCCACATAGTCATAGACACAACTGTCATGGTTCTCAACCTCAAACGACTGGAATTTCAACGCCACTTGGTAGCCCTTTGGCACGGTTATTTTCCACACGCACTCCTTGTTCGGCAAATAGTCGAGTGGATAGTTGGGCGACTCCAGGCGACCCTCTGTATCATCCACGGACAACTCACCGCCGCAAACGACTGCAAAAATCGAAAGGGAAGTATAATCAATTTATAGTTGCTGCTATTTATGTTGTTCTTGCTATTGTTATTGCACCCACCATCAAACTCTGCCTTAAAGCCGCGATAGCCCTCGCTGCGATGTGTGTTCACATAGGTGAGCAGCATGCGGCTGGATTGCGTTGTTATAACCTCGTTGGCCACCTTTCCACAGAAGCGTCCAATTAGCGGTGACTTGAAGTAGTAGCCATCACGTACCTCCAAGTAGTCCGCTTCGCAGTTGTTTGACTTGAATATGTTCTGCAAAAGCAACGAAGAGTCTTTGTCTTAAGGTGGTTCTTCTTATGTTAGGATTATGCCAGGATTTTTCTTCTTTACCCAACTACTTGTATATCAAAACGATCAATAAATTGTTAGTTGCTGCTATGAATTCATGGAAATTATTTTGTTTCGCCTTTCCTTTTTAATAGTTGTGATACAAATTTGGACCATTTTGACAGGTTGGATTACCTACCATGTTCTCCAGTCGCAGGACAACGCGTTCTCCATGGGTGGCGGTAATGCGCCACTCACACTGCTCTGTCTCGTTGCTCAAGGCGCCCGCTGTATAGTAAGCGGGGCTGGCAAAGATGCCCGTGCTCTCTTGGAAGGTGCGACCGCACTTGGGGCACTTGTATAGCAGATTCGCCTGAGCTATATCGCCCTGGCTGAGGCGCAGGCGTTGACCGATCTCTGGTCGCTTGCGACCCTTCATTTCAATGGGCAGAATGGTGTCCAGATAGGTGCCCTTGGAAAATGTGTTGCGCGCATAGTGCATTATAGAATCATAGTCATATGCCATGCCCAGAGAGTCCACCTCATCCCCCGAGAGCATATTAAAATTGTAATCCTGTCCCTTCATGATGTTATTGTGCTCTATGACCACGTGCTGCTCCCGATCGGGTCGCGTGTGCTCGTGCCAAAAGCCCACCACGTGTCCCAGCTCGTGCACCACAATTCCGAATTTGTCGCAGTTGCGTCCAATCGAGATAGCCTGCGGTCCATTGCCGCGCTTGCCGACAAACGAGCAGCACCTATTTTATATAGAATATACTTGTATGGCAGTTCGATCAATAAAATAAATGGATAGATTTTCGATCTTTTAATGTTATACAAAAATTTGCAGTTAGATTTAAGGTAGGCTCGATGGTCAGACTTACCCGCAGCTCCGGACCGTGAATACAATGTAGTTGGGATGTATTTCCGCATCGCGCTCCACAAACTTGATGCACGTAGAGTTCTCCCAATGGCGCATGGCCTGCTTGAAGAGTGCCTTGTGCAGGCCACTGAAGTTGCCGTCGATTTCGTAGGGTATGACGCCATAGTCCCAGATGCGTTCCTTCTTGGCCGTGACGGCACGTGCAACGCGATGATGTTGCTCCAATTGCTTGAGGTTGCTGCGAAGCACAATACAAGTAAAAGGGCGGTGGTGTCAGCTTACAGCGTGCTAGTGCAACAGTTGGTTTTTAAGGTTGCTTTTGTTGCAGGTATGAGGTGGGGTGTCGAGTGTCGAGTGTGCGGGGGCGCGCAAAGTTTCACGTGGCGTATGCGCATTTTAATTGCCAACAGTTTTTCAAACATTTTTCGTTGCTGTTACCAAAACTTTGGCACGCGAATTTCTATTAAAATTCATAACTTTTCAACTTTGCACGCACACACATCAACCGGGCGTGCTTTTGCATGGGTGTGTGGGAGTGTGTGCGGGCGGGAGAAAGGCACTAAATCGCATAAAGCCAGCCAAAAATGACTGCTGTTTGTTTAAAATTTATGCCGAGGAGCTGCAGTCACTGTGGCAGTGGCAGTGGCAGTGGCAGTTGCTGTGGCAGGCAAAGCCAAAGCCGCAGCACGAATTGAATGGCCAACCTCTGGCTACAATTTACAACAGGGCAGGAAATGGCAACGACGACGGAAACGGATGTGGCTGAGGTGGCAACACAGAGATATAGTAGTGTAGTGCGGGTGGTAGGTTGGTGGGTTGAGTGATGGCAAGGTTGGAAGGCTGAAATATACTTGTACATGTGTATGGCTTTGGTCTCGAAACTTACTCCGCATTTTGCAAATCCATTTCAAGCGTGGAGTGCTGCACTTCAGCATTGATGGCATCCATGGTGGCCTTTCGTTTGGTTAATACTTCCAGCTCATCGGCATGCGCGGACGAGTAATTAAAACTCTGTGGCGCGTAGGACGTGATGTCATCGATGCTATGAGTGGCATGGCCGATGCGACGGCGTCGATGCTTCGAGCGTTGCTTTTTCTGATTGTGATGCTTTGGCCGGTGCTGGTGGTTGTGCTGGCGTTCTGGTCGATTTAGCTCCTCCCGTAAACGCTGCACTTTCTGGGCATAGTCCGTGCTGCTGCTGGTACTATTGTTGTTGTTGCCGCTGCTACTGCGCCTGCCATGTTTATCATTAATTTGCATTAGCTGTGCATGTGGACGCTAGAGATGGACTCGTAACAAGGTACCATATGAAGGACCTCGTCACGATAAAAAGAACTCATGGCTTCACGATTCACCACAAATGGCAATAATTTAAAAAGCGCTGTACAGTATTTTTCTAAGAGAACTAACGACTATTGAACAAATGGGTTAGTCAAGAACGCGAAAACTCTATAAACCAGAACATTTTGTTAACAGCAGTAATGTACTTGTATTTTTACAATTTGTACCCAACTCTGACGACAATCAATTTCTACTACTAATTACTTTTTACTATTGCTCTGGCTTTTTATCAAGTGTAGTTTTTTGTTAGTTAAGTGTACTTGTAATGGTTAACATGACATTTTTCCTACCCCAATTATGCGTCAATCGGATGATCCTTTCTTATTCCACTATTCCAGTATCTGCCCGAATGCATTTTGAAATTATTTCAAGCGTACTATACTATACTTTTAAAGCGTATTGTAGTTGCTGGTGCAATCGTGTAGCAAGTTGTTCAAACTTGTGCGTCTGTCGGCTCTACTTACCGATTCTTGCGGCCTCGCCGATGCCTACGTCGGACCACTCCACGGGCATGCAGAAAGTCCACATCGTCGTCCAGATGCATGCCATTGCCGCCGGCATTACTGTACACATTTGGTAGCGTGGAGCGCTGCGTGGGCAGTGAGGTGGGGACTATGTGGGGCTGCCTGCGTGACAGCACAAAATTATTTCCCGAATCGTATTCGATGTCCTTGTTGTCCGACTGAATTTTGCGCTGGTCCACATTTCGGTGCAAGTTGAGGACAGTTTGCGATTTGTTTAGGTGCGGCATGTCGGGCGCCCGCTGCTCCTCCTCCTGCTCAAGTGGAGCAGGTTTGGCAGCCTTGTGACTACGTCGATGGGTGGTCGTTGTCAGCACTTCGTTCTTGTAACTCCCGGCCTGTGCATAGTCCGCAGCCGTTTCATGGGTAGGCTTCACGAGCTCATTCACATGCTATTTATAGGTGGAAATTGGTAAGTGGGCGACTAATCTCTTGTGTGCAAGATAATTCAATGTTAAGAGTTTTTAAATTGAGAATATAATGAGATGTCAGAACTAAATAGATTTAGAAATCCACCAGCTTCATTGAAGGAATAATAAAGGTAAGGACGAGCATTTTTGGCGCTCAAGCACAGAAACCATTCTCTTTAATAAAATATTGTTTGAATAAAACATGACTTTTGAAAATTCAAGATTGTATCTAAACGAACATAAAACTGCTTCTACACCATAAAGAAATACTTGTTCTGATTCGATAGTTGGTTCCAAAGCAAGAATAAGCATACAAAAACTGTATGCTTCTGGCTGTCCTCAAAGCATACTTTGCGGATACCAAATTAGGTCGACTGAAGGGATTAGGCTGGAAACTTACCAGAGTGGCCTCGTTGCTCGGATAGTGGGAATTAGTCTGTTGAAAGGACTGTCCACCGCCAGTTTGATTGGAAGATTGACTAAGAAACGTGGGTAGCTTTGTCTTCTTCCGAATGATGTCCGTCAGACCTTCTTCCTCCACTTGCAGTCCTTCGTGATAGACTTCCTGTTTGAGTTTTTCGAGATCCAGTTGAAAGCTGGCATTGTATTTGGCAGGCGCCGCCGCAGCCGGCGCATCCGATTGTAACAGGGCCGTGTCCTGTACTTGGTTCGACGCAGAGTCCGACTCAAACTCCAACTCAGACTCGACGGGATCAGTGATAGGGGTGCGCGCTACTATGGGTACCTCGTCGCCCTCTGGCAGCGCTATATCGCCCATGAAGCCGCCTGGACAGCAAAAATAAATAAATACATGAATAACAGAAAATTGAAGCGCATTTAAAAGCCAAGTTAGAAGTCATTGTCGCGCAGCCGTGGTCGTGGTCGTGGCACGCATATTATTTTAATTATAAGCGACAACGCGAACAAGCGCATACATTTTTATTTTAATTGAAATTTCATGTGGTGGCCGAAACCAGATTCCATGGAACATTCGCGAGGAGCAGCACACTTTCACTGTTGCCGCGCGCCGTTGGTAATTTATAATTTACACAGACCACGGACGGAGCCGTTTATGTACGGACGTGGATAGACAGTGCATATCAATTTAATCAGTGCAGTGGCCAGTTGGGGGATGAGCGTGCTGAGGGGGTTGCTGTTAGTTTAAGCCAGCACGAATGGTGCCGCGCGACGTATGCGCAACGTGGCCCGCATGTGGCAGGAAAAAAGTTAATACAAATATGAAAATGTTGGCGCACTGACTCTCAGGCATGTTAAATAAAATTAATTAAGTGCGTTTGCTATCTATTAAAAAAAAATGAAAATAAAGATTAAACAACAACAGAGTTAAAAACTCATTTGCGTTGGGAAACTGGGCGGTGGCGGCGTTTGCGTGGCTTATTTGCACACTCGTTTGAGCTTTGAATTGCACCGTTTTTAAACATAAATATAGTGCAACTTTATTTTATTCAGGCCACTGATACAGTGGGACCTGCTGAGGTGGATGGTTCATGCTTTTTGACTTCACTTGGCCCAGTTTCGTCTTTCGTTTGCATTGCCAGCAATTTGATTATTGCAAATGCGCCCCCACAAATGAAATCAGGCTCCGAGACGCTCCATGCAAGTAAAGTAGGTCAATACTTGGGGGAGTTGCAGATAAGCTCGACAAGGCTTACAATCTCTTAAAACACGCAAATTAAACTGCCAAAAGGCTGGCAGGTGCATGCAATGCGCCTCTCTGGTGTGACCGATCATAGCAAACTATTTGTACGGCAATCTATGCCACAGAGAACGGACATTGCTTTCCAACTGTCAGGGACCGGCGTGTACTTATGAATCCCAAATTGATGCCCAGGTGTGCCAAATGAGTGCGCTGCAGCAACTAAAATGCCAAATTCACATTAAATGCGAATATGAAACAGGCAGAAGCCAGTTGCCCTAAAACATCAAAAAAGTATCGACTTCATTTTTCTGAAACCCTATGAACTCCAATTTGTTGGTAAACTGAAGCCTTAAAATCACTTAACTTCTAGTGAAAAAAGTACTTGTACTTGTGCGAGTACATATATATTTACATATAAATCCATTTGATTTTTATTATATTTTATAAGAACTGTCTTTTTGATATTTTCACATTCTTAACTTGATGAAATGTATTAAATATATTTCCAATCTAAACCGCGATGTCTGGCTGTTAGTTTTAATCACTACTTATCCCACAGTATTACAGCTATAAAGCAATAACCAAGGCTTCTTTATGAACATAAAGAAATCAAGTTGTTGTTGTAAAATAGAGGGAAGGGTATTAGATTAGATTTTTTGATGTCATCATCATTATTTTTAAGGATATAGAGGATATAAATTAATGAAGCTCTTTCTTACTTAATACAGTAACATATCAAGTAACCCATGAAGTAATACATCATGGAATACACATATATAGAAACAACAATTGGCCAAGTCTAAGGTAAGCAGTACACCATTCTACAATGAATTGAAATACCTACTCTATTAAATTCGAAACCTCGTCGCCTACTATGACCGCAATTTAGGGAATTTTGGCAATAAAATAATTTAAAATTGATAGAAGAACTGAAGCGTTTTGCTGATTGGGCCCAAGATGAAACAAATTGAATCAAAATGTTAATGCTCATGGAGAATAACGACGCTTTGACTGTTAATGGCAAGATTATTTACAATTTTGGACTCAATTTGATGGACTTGCATATGGGTTGTGTAATTTTTGTTTGCTAAAACGTTGCCCAAGACACTGTAAAGATCGCGGCATTAAAAAATGCTTCGCTAAACAGATTCGCTAATATATTATGTCTAATTATGTAACCGGTTTCCTCTTCCTAACAAGAAGAAATCGGATTCAATCTACGTTGCAGACAAAAGATTCGCTAATATATTATGTCTTATAATTATATAACGGGTTTCCTTCCTTTTCATGAGAGTAATATGAAGTTGGAATACATGCTAAAATATACAAAAATGACTAAAATCTGAAATCAAAGGCAAATCACATTTTATTTCGATTAAAACAAATTTAATTCAGCTCTATTCTCACTGTAATGCACTTTTGTTGAACTGTGCGTATATTCTCGTATATGAGTGTTGTTTAGCAAATTGCAAATTACGTATTTATCAAGCTGGCAACGTTTCTGATTTGGTTTTTGAAAGTGCATGCAAGCATGGCAACGTTATGCACACACACTCACACACACACACACATACAGCAAACAGATGCGAGCGAGCGAACGCACAGAGTAAGCACAAGTTTGTTTTTGTTGCAATCAATGTCAATCATACGCACTGTGGTTGCCTTGCTGCAATCGCTCGCCTGGCATCGGCACTCTTCCACCAGAAGCACTGAAAACATCACAGCATGGCAGCCAGCTTCCGCCCTTTAGCTCCCACCCGCACCCAGCAGGAGATGCCCAGTGAAGCAGCAGTAAAATCGTTATAAGTTGCTACGACTAAGTCAAAGCCAGACCCTCGACAGAGCAGAGCAAGCAAAAACGCAAAGGAAATATGGCTTGCCATTGGATGGTGGGCGACAAACACAGAGAAACAGATTTGCATAGAGAGAAAGAGCTAGATAGAGAGAGAACGAGCAACGGTTTCAATCAAAAGTAAAAATTTCATGCACCGTTGGGAAATGAAAGATTAATGCATTAATTTCAGCTTGCACAAGAACTATTCTATGGCTTGCCATAATAGGGTATCAAGATGAAGAGAGAACAAGAGAAAGAGAGAGAGAGAGAGAGAGAGAGAGAGAGAGAGCTTAGGAATTAATCCGCTTGGCTGCTCGACTGACTGCCTGCCTGACTAACTGACTGTCTGACTGGCTAAATGACTGCCTGTCTGACTAACTGACTGACTGGCTGTTGGCAAGGGCAAATGGCTCGATATAATTGCGGCCAAATCAAAACACACGGCGCAGAGCGCAAACTTTTTTGTTGGCAGCCAATGAAACGTGTTGACTTTAAATATTTGCATTTGATTTTACAGCACAACAATTTCTAGCATAGTTCAAATATTTATGTATGCGCAAAAAAAATATTTGATGGACGCCAAAGGGGAGGCGGTACGACAGGTACGACACATGGGCTATGATTTTGATTTAAAACCAGAGAACACATACGAACATGTGGATACATATTGTAAACGAAATTTAAATTTATACACTCTCCCCATCTAGACCTTGTCCGGAGCAGTGCAGCACCACGTGGCGTATGATTGATTTAAATTTGTGATGTGCACATTAAACAACAATGTACTATGGCATAAAGAAGTGGCAGAGTGTGGAAGAGAGCCATCCAACAGAGGCCAGTAAAATGGCAGCCAAGCCCAAGCCACGTGTGCAGTTGGCATTTAATCCTGTTAACAGCGGCCCGAAGGAGCAGCCAGGCAACGAGAGAACAAAAATGGAAGTGGCAGGAAAAAGCGTTTATGCTGCTCCTGCTGCATTTCCAAGTGCACGGCAATCGTCTCAACTCGACAAATAAAGCATCACAAAGCCAGCGCAAACGACAGTACGACAAGCCAAAGTCCACAGCCGTACGCACTTCAACAGCTTTGCACTAGAGATGGGTGCATCCGAATCAAACTCAGAGGCAAAAAAGGTCCCAAAAAACAAAAATATCACACTTTATTGCAATATTAGTTCACTATATATTTACTGTCTTTTCCACGTCTAGAACAAGCTATTTTAAGATCAAATATACTTATAATCTAAAATGCCATATCCCTATCCTGATACGATAGCACTTTCCAACTCTCTCTCTCTCTCTTATGCAAGCTATGTGGAAAATTACATCGTCATCCCGCAATCAATCACATAAAAATCCTTCGGTTTTTAAAAGTCCCTTTGAGCTTACAATAATAACTGGTTGGCTTTTCAAAGAAGTGTGAAACGTCAGCGGTACAACGCTTCCTTGGCCCTCTGAGAACAATGTATGCATTCGTAAACTCCTTTTTGTTATAGCCTGTTTATCGCCATAGCTCTATAGACCCAACACATAACCAAACTTCTTTTTTTAATCGAAAAGATAACTTTTAGAGTTTTACAAGCCCACATACATATGCATGTAGGCAGTGACAAAAAATACTTGTAGATTTCTGACAACACTTTAACTGTACCATCTCTCATTATGGATCCGATCCTTGACCCTGATCTTGTGTCGAAGCAATTATTTATTAGCTCTCGTTGATAATTCTACATTTAAGCAAATCATCCTTCTCAAAATAAAATAAAAGAACTCAGAAGGTCACGTAAAAAAGATAGCACTCAATATTACAAACAAGCATTTATTCCTTAAATTGCAATAGTTTTCACAATCGGAATTCCAAGCTTATTAAGTAGCTAATATTTATAATTTTTATGATCTATGCAAACGTATTTATAGCAATCATTAACCACTGAAAAATTTTTTTAAAAAATGGAAAAAAATGGCAGTGGAAAAAATATATTAGCATCTTAAATTCTTTTCATAAATAAATGGAGTCTCTAGTTTGTTTGAAATTATGAGCATTGGCTCAGAGCTCCTAATGTCTCTCATTATATTGATCGCTATGTAGAATGCACATCTCTAGTGGCCACTGCAGCTCTCGTCGTTGTTAAAGTAAAGTGCTAACGCATCTTACCACACACAACCTCTTGTGGAACCCACTCAGCCAACCAGCCAACCAGCCAACCGTCAGCCAGCCATCCAGCCACCCACAGACATACTTTCGACACACACATATTGCTGGTTGCGTAGCTTAGATGTCGATTGTTCTTGTTGTGGTAGTAGTAGTTGTTGTTGTTGTCCTGACTGGCCGGCTACAATTAAGTTAAATGCCTTTAGCTGATGGTTTATCCGGCAGGCTGGCCGGTCGGCCGTCCTTTCTCGCAACGCCCGTTAGACAAACAGATCGCAAGTGAAAGTAATTAAATTTTTGAGCGTCTGCTATGCACCCCCACTCCGCACTCCGCACTCCGCACTCCCCACTCCGCACTTCCCACTCACAGTTCCTCATCCTCACACCACCATACCCTACTATTATTCACACCGACAAACTGCGTTGCGAGATGGTGCGGACGTGCCTTTAAATCGAGCGTTAGAAAGTGCGCCAACAACAGAAGGCAAGTCGAGCAGCCCTGCGTCCAGTGCTTTTAATAGCGACCACAAAAATGTTAACACATTTACACAAGTTGCAGCCGAGCCGGTGTCGGCCAGGCCGGGGCAGACCAGGCATGACTTGGTCTGACTTGGCCGGGTCCATGATGCGTATGCGTAACGTGCCGGCTGTTTATGGGTGGGAAAAAGGGCTGATTTAATTAAAAATAACGCACACCGCCCTTTTTGCACGCTCACTTCAACTGATTATATGCTTTAGGCGGCGAGTTATGTGCGTGATATGGCAACAGAAACAACAAACACAACAGCAATACCAGCGACAACAACAAATATCTGATGGTTGTTGGGCAACGTGTTTGCCACTTTTTACGCGTCATATGCTGGCCGAAGCGGTAGCATCGGCAGCGGGAGCAATACTGGCAACCATTTTGTGGGTCAAAAAACAAATAATTGAACAACATGTCGTTGGAGAGACGCCATGCCGGCTGCCACTGTAATGCTATGTACATGCAACATCTCTTTGCTGCTCCATCCTCTGCCTGTCCATTACTTCTGTTTTTTTTGGCAACATACAAGTATTTCCGACGAACGAGCACTTTATGTATGTATATGGTTGGTCAAGCCCTGGTTGATATCGCCCTGACAATAGTATAATTCACGCAAATAAAACACAAGCGATTACACACAAATACAAATACTAATGACCGGCCGACTAACTGACACACAGACACTAACTATCTGACTATCTGACTGCCCGACTGACTAACTGACTGAGCAGCAAGTTGTCTGTTTCTCTTCCCTTTTTATTGTCTTTTTTCGGATTTGTTTTAATTCAACAATGCACAGCTGGCGGTTTTGGCCGTAATTATGCAGAAACTGGCACGGATGCGTATGAGTTATGAAAGGCGGAAATGGCAGTGCATCTGCAGTACGAGTATGGGTGTGTGTCTGTAATTACAATGGCTGCCACAATGGCATTAAATTTGCAGCACACACACGCCCGCGGACATGCTAAATGAGCGGATATACAAATTTATCAGGCTTGAATTATGTTTTGATAAGCGACTGACAGATAGAGGAGCGGAAGGGAAGGCAGGCTGGTGGCAACAGCCTGAAATTAAAGATGAAATCAAAACAAATAGAAACCGACAAATAAAGATACGCACGCACGCAGGCACAAACAAACAAACAAACAAGCAAATAAACAGAGAGGCAAACAAACACAGAAACAGACACACAGCCCCCACTGACAGGCTAATCCGGTGGCACAAAATGCTTGCCCTTTTCTCCTTCATCCCGGTTCACCCTGCTGCCCGGATGAGGATGATGATGATGCCAATGCCAATGCCGCAACAGCATTTCCGGCACATCGGTCAAAATTTGAACGAGTGAGCGATAGACATAGACCGATTACTGATTCGAGTATGAACGTGGTGAGTGCACGTTTGAAGCTCTTGCGTAGGTTTTTGGGACTTTTCAACCGCTCCTATTCTGGTTCATACAATGAAAAACACTATCGGCCATGCCAATGCTCTGCCTGCGGCCTAATGGTCTAAAAAGATATATGCATGCATGCACGAACAGTGCTAGCCACCATATCAGACGTAGGCTCCCTTCTAACTCTTAAACGATAATATTTAGTACATACTCGCTCTTTACCTTATTTTTCTTAAAAAATGTTTAAAAAAATCCTCAATAATAGTAAAACTGCATTGTTTCAGTAGATTCTTTAATTAACTTAAACTAAAACCTTTGCAGCTGCGACCAACATTCATTTTCCGTTTTAAGCACCGAACAGTTTATTTCTTTATTTTCTTTCTCTATTTCTTAATTACAATATTCATACTATTATTACATGTATTGCTTTATATAATTATATTTGATTTGATCTATTCTCAAATAGAAGAGGCTATGACTGATCCTTGCCCACTCCGCGACGCTTATCAATCCCGATATACAAGCAATCTCCTAAATGATATTTAAGTTACATAACTTGTGTATATACTTGTACATATTACTATTGATTTGAGCATAAAGTCATAGTTTATAGGTATTCCCAATCGAACCATTTAAACAAATGTAAGCAGTAGACAGAATGAACTGCACTAGGAAAGGGACCACCGGTGATCTACCTAGATTATTATATGTACAGTGTTAATTCCTCTCATTTTATTTGACTTTATGAATAACTAATTAGTTCCATATACACCCAACTTGTATTACATTCCTTGCTTTGCAACCCACAGAAAGCACTAACACCCGTATGCGGAATAATTACTTTGTAAGTAACTGATTTTTGGGGGAACCGGTTAGTGCAAGAAGATTTTCTTGCTGAATCGTCATTTTTTTGTGTTATTATTTGTCAATATAATGGGCGTAAAGAAGGTAAGGCAACATTCAACTGGAGGAAGCAAGCCAAGCAACTGTGAAAATAGTATCTGTATTCCGAATTGCATCTATATCGATGAACACAGCTGTAAATTGAAGCCTGTCAATGACCGGGCTAGGCTTATAAAACCACTGCACATATGTGTTTGTGAGATAGTTCGTATATGTGTGTCCATGTGTCTGTATTTGGCCAAACGGAGATAGAACTTAAGTGCAAACACAAGCGGGCCGATGTTTGAGTTGCCACAACAGATTTATGATGGACAACTGCGTCAAAATATTTATGCAGCACTGCATGGGCGCCCATTTCAGTCTCCCTCTTCCCTCCCATAACGCCTACTACTGGTCAGTTTTAAAACAAGAACAAAAGCAGCCTCATAAAATATAGAAACTATATTCCATTGCAGCCACAAAAATATAGAATAAGCGCATGCTCATACATTTTTCACCGAGCATTTTTAGAAACAAGAAACAACTTTGCCATGTAGAACGCGAAAAAAATTTTAGCACATAGTTTTTGAAATTGAAATGGGGAAGTCGTATGTGATGCCACCGCAAGCACCAACACCACCACCACCACAGCCACCCCATGATGTCTGAGTGCCTTGTGTGTGTCCATATGTGTTGCACCTATTCAGACTGCCACAACTTTTGCTTCAGTTGTTGGGCTGTTGGTGCCACTTTATTACTGGCTGGCGGCAGCAGCCACTTGGGTTCAATAAACTCTCGATGCACAATACGCGTCTCCCCTCCCTCTCTGGCTGCCATTTGTGGTTCCCGCCCGACTAGCTCCCTCTTTCACCAACTTCCGTCTGTCGGTGTTGCATCTGATAATTGTGCCGTGACAAGAGCAGCAGCAAATGCCATGTTGAATTTATTTTTGAAATGCATTTTTGCGCATTGAAATGCAGGCATCTCGTCAGCACTCTGCGGCCTCCCAACACATTCGGGTTAGGCAAATGCGGGCGTGCGAAAATCCAAAACTAAATCCCGACCGAAAGCAAAAAGGACGAGCGCTTGTAAATTTAACAAGCTGAGCTGCCAAAGGCCGCAAAGGGCTAAACTGCAAATGAAGCCTGCCACACGCTCTGTTGCGTTTTGGTTTCTGTTTGTTTTTTCTACTCAGATATTCGTGTGTTGTTCTTTTTTCTTTCTCTGTCTTTTCACAATTCAATTTCGTATTCCACATAAATTCTGTTTCGAATTTTCGCAATTTGCACAGACCGAGGCACAGCAAGAGGCACAGCAAGAGGCAAAAATATGCCGAGCGTATTCAATTTGTCTTTGAACTACCACATGCTGTCGTTTGCAACCTGCCGTCTTTCCAAAACACCCACAACCACCCCATCTCCCCAATACCCCAATACCCCAACACCGAACACCAATCAGCTATCGACAGACTTTTAAACTAATCCCAGGCAGCAACAGATATCATAGCATAGCATGGAGTATGCCGGCAAATAATGCATGGGAGTACAGCCCATGCTCATAAATTGCAGCTTAGGGGGGCTGAAATGGGGTGCGAGGGTGCTCCATTGTGGGTGGCTGTAAGTGGGCGTGGTTGGGGCTCCCTAGACGTATGGCTTTTCGTCGTTTGCTTGCATTTTGCATATTTTGTGGCTGGGCAAAACAATTAAAATAACATTTGCAAGTTAAAATGCGATTTGCATAAATTACGCACACATGCGCTCAACAAACACACATTTTCGAGTATATACTTGTACAAGGATACGCTTACACACATATACTAATATACAAATGTAAATATATATAATACTGGCAAGAAACAGCAAGTCTAACAATTTGTTGCCTGTTGCCGTTTCAATGTTGTGGCAAAACATTTTCGACTTTATTGCTGTTATTGTTGCTATTGTTGTGGCTGTAGTGGCATTATCTTAGTTACAGCTGCTTCTCCTGCTGCTGCCGACCAGCTTTATTGTTGTTTACTTGACTTATTTATGCCACTTGCTGTGGCAATTTCAATAAACACTGATTGCTAACAAATAGCATAGCGCATCGTCAACAGCACCAACAACACCAACAACATCGACATTTTGAGTGTAGTGTGCATAACAAATAAATTGATACGATGAGTTCATGCTAGACAAGGTCAGTTGCCAGTTTCTGCACGTTTTCTAGGAGCTTATACTCACATACACAGTAAAGAAGTTACGGTACAGAAAAGGTTGCGAGCGCGCTGCAAAGTATGCAATGAACATTTGCACTAAGCTTGGAGCTTAGTTTCGGATAGGTAAAGAGTCTTGTAGAGTAAAGTCCCATGAAATTCAACGATTAATTATTATTAACATTTAATGAACTTTCTTATAATGTGAAAGCTATTAATTAACGAATAATCTAATTTATGCCCGTACCTGCCTGCCAGTTCTTCAACTACAATTAACTTTGTTGCACCAATCGCTTTTATGATATAGTAAGTCGATTCGTTGGTACTAAGATCGACCATTCCTTTACTTTGCAATATGTTATGACACCTTACAAAACTTACCAATAAGAACAATAGATATTCTGCAAGGAAATGTCATATGGCAGCTCTGCATGTGGACAAGCCTGTTTACCAATCTTCAATATTTTATGACTCAAGAGTTCTCTACGTTCATACAAACGTGGCTTACAGACGGACGGACAGGTATACATCTGTTCGCCGCGTTCATTTAACACAAAGTTCTGTCGCCAAAGGCAGACACACATTGGATTTTGAACATACATGTTTTGCGTAAACTTTTAACCAAGTAACATGTAAGCCACTAAGCATGTACAAATTTTTGTATGTAGCGCTAACGAATACATTTTAAAAGTATTTTAGAAATATTTTTATTAAAAGATAAAAACAAAACTTGATAAAAAACAAGTGGAGAAGCGGGAGTCGGATGTCCCAACTATAAAATACACTGAGCACTTGTTTAGAATAATTATGGAATTTAAATAAATTTAAAAAAATGTAATATTACATAAAAATATTTAAAAAAAATCCATTTTACCTCATTGGGTAATCAAACTCACGTAGAGAATGTATAACTGCATATTTACATAGAAATTGTGTCTATGTGAGTTTATGCGTGCGTGTGTGTGTTTGTGTGCAGGCATGTGTGCAGTACAGAGTTGAGCCGAAGCAGCGGCAACAGCAGAGGATGGGCAGAGGTTACATTTATGGCTATAAATTCTTTTCAAACCTTCTTTCATACGGACACACTAACCAAATTTGAGTTAAAAATTCCAAGAATTTCAAGAGTTTTGGAAAACACTAATTGCGGGAGAGGGGGATGATTGAAAAAAGTTCTGAAATGCACAATTTCTACGTTTTCATATAATGCATTTTGGACTACAATTTTGGGTCTCCAGCTTTTTGGTCACCGAGCAGTACTGTAGATTATACGATTATACGATTTGTTTCCTAATATTTAATACCTATGTGCCTCATATGTAGAAAGTGGTGGTGTAGTGTGGCACCAATTGGGCTATCAATCAGAACATCCATTATTATGGTATATATTTCTATACCCTGTACCCAAAGGGTGAAAGGGTATACTAGTTGATAAAATCCATTTCAATTAAAAAATTTGAATCATATCTTAAAGTCTGTGACGGCATTTCAATGTCATTTCTAGTACAACTAGAAACTAGAAAGGTGAAAACAGGAATCGGAAAGCTGGGCTCTCGTACAAAATATTGAGTACAAATAAAATAAACAAGATACTTGTACAGTACATTTCTTTAAATACACAATTTCGATAAAGTTTTTTATTCGTAACATATGCTATATCTCCACATTAGCTGATCTGGAAGAACCCAGGAAGCCGCTAAATATATACCAAATATACTGAATTACACTACATTATAGTATTTATGTATATTTAGGGCATGCGAATGAACTAGTTTTTAAACAAGAAAGGAATGCTAAAGTCGAGCAGGCTCAACTCTTAAATACCCTGTACCACCCCACAAAAAAGTAATTAAATTAATTAATTAATTTAATTAAATTAAATTAATTAACTAAATTAATTTAATTAATTAACTAAATATTAACTAATTAAATATAAAATATTCCATGCATGCATACATTTACAATTACATCAGAATCGTGTCTATGCGTGTTTGTGTACTTGTACATATGTATGTATGTGTGCATTGAGCCTGGTTATATGGCTATAACTTTCTTTCCGATCATTCTATCATAATGAGACTTTATATAATTACTAACCTAATGTGACTACCAAATTTTAGTTCAAAATTCCAAGAATTACGGGAGTTATAGAAAATCGTTAATAGGGGGGGAGTGGGGGGGTGGATCAGAAAAAATGAACAAACTCGTCCTTTCTCGGTCTCAGGAGAATCTGTATACCAAGTTTGGTTATTCTAGCTCTTATACTTTCGGAGATCCTTGCGTTAATACAGACAGACAGACGGACAGACGGACAGACAGACGGACAGACAGACGGACAGACGGACATGGCTATATCGACTCGGCTTGTCATGCTGATCAAGAATATATATACTTTGTGGGGTCTACCAAGCCTCCTTCTGTGTGTTCCATGTGCACTCGCACAAAACTAATATACCCTTGTACCCTTTGGGTACAGGGTATAAAAATTTGTGGGGTATAAGTTTTCGTTCGTCAGTTACAATTCCTATCTCCGTTGAAATTAGGAAACGTATACCGTATATACTATAATGCTAGTTGCAGAAGCAAACATAAATGATTCAATTTAATTTTTTACAATGAAGTTTTAATAGAGTCGCTGCCAGATTCCAGGCTCTAAATCAAGTTACAAACGGGTGCGCAGTAGTACTGCATATGTTTATCGAGTACTTAATGTGGCGAGCATGCAAAAGTGTGTGCAAATGGTGAAGGAATGCTCAATTTGGTAGTGGCATGTTGTGCAATTCTCAATGCAATAAAGCCCTCATGAGCATCCATACAAGTATATAGTATACTTAGTATGTAAGCGTATGTACATAAGTACAAACATATATAAATGGCAGTCGGAGCCTTTCAAGCTGGCTGCCCCCTCCACTGACTCACAGATGCAATTGTGCGTACAGCAGGCCGTCATCCAGGGAGGGGGCGACAGACAGACTGCACCACCCAACAAGACCACACACACACATACCTTTGTACTCACACTCACACACACGAACAATAATGCTTTGTGTGCATTGTGCTCTGTCGGCCCTTTGGCATTAATTAATTATGTAAACAGCTTAAATGCTAGTTTATTTTATTTACACATGTTACTGAAAATGTCACCACATGGGTCCTTGATAGAGCACCGCAACCACGCCCCCCCCCCCCCCTCCACCCCACCACGCTGCAATCACCTTCAATTGTATTTTAATAAAGGAAGCAAAAAATTCCTTAAATGAGAGCATGCAAGTGTGTGCTAATGTGTGTGTATGTTTTGGTTTAAATTGTAAATGGTTAAGTGTGTATTTTGAGTTTGTAATGGAGAACATTTTGTGGCCATGACCGCGTCCCAATAAGAGGGCCTTGGGAGTAAGTGAACAAACAAAAAATCGAAATAAGCACAGCTTGGTAGCTGTGGTAGGGAGAACTAAAAGGAAATCTTTTCAACAACATCAATTTTGAGCAAAAAGCACAACAAATTAAGTCAACGGCTGCCTGGTTGCCTTTGGGCAGAAGAGGCCAGAGATAGAGGGAGGAGTTAGGGCCATCATAAGGCCAGTTCTCTCTTCTTGTATTTGCGCTTCCGATTTTGCAACATTTCCGGTACTGCTATTTGCTCTTTCTTTTCCCCTCCCCCTCCTCCCCTTTTGGAAACTCAATGAGTTTCCCTTTAAAATGGACTTAGCAAAAGTACAAAAACTTTCTCATCAACTTTGGCAAGAGTCTCAGTCATTACTATATTTGCGCCCGACTTTCAAATATAAGTTCATGCTAGAAGGCCGACAATCATGTAACGGTCAGAAAGGCAAATAATTTTCTCTCTAACAACAATTAATCAACTTTTTCGAGATTTCCTCGATAAATATTTGTTTGAAACATTTATAATTCTTTCAAGGTATAGTAATTTTTTTTAATTTGAATAAAAGTTATGAATTTAAATTGTCAAAGGCTGAAATTGTCTCTATAGGTAATTTCTTTTAAAGCTTACAAGAGATGAATAAATAGTTAGGCATCGATCAATGTAAACAACTTCTAGCTATTAAACTATAATGTAGGATGAATTAACTCTGAGCTGCAAGTATATAAATAAATTAAGATAAATAAAATTGAATGCATGATAAGCAAGAGAGAACGCTACAGGCGAGCAAGCCCGACAGTGGAATACCCTTTCCTGTTTGGTTTATAGCTTTTGAAATGTGACCAGTATTGACGAAATTCTGTAGCCGGGAGAGGGGGGTAAAATCAAAAATCAAAAAAATAAAATAAATTCGTATTACCTAGGGACTAGGAGCGTCTACATGCCAAGTTTGGTTAATTTGTGATCAGCCGTTTCCGTTCATCCAGGCTGTCCGCCTGAATGTCCGATGGAAACATGCAAAAGGATTCATCTTCGAATCTTAAAAGTATATGCTATATATTCTGAATCAGCATGACGATTTTAGATTTAATTTAGAATATTTACATATTCAATCCTGGGCTATCAGAAATCTTTAAATCCAGGGTAATCATAAATGTTAGCTCAATAAAATACACTTTCTGGTTACAGACATGAGAGTTAATACGTAATGTGGAACGCATTGGTCAAGATGAAAAGGGTAAACAAGATTCGATGTGCTCCCGTCCATGATGTATGTACGTTACATTTTCCAGTGTCGTGGTTTTGTAAACTGAGCCTGCTGCTATTTTGTGGTGTGTCTGTCATTCAGAATGCCCACCACTCCAACCCTTTCGCACTTGTGTGTGTGAGTGCAACTATGAGTGTGTGAGTGAACACTCAGAAAGTGCCGCAGCCGCAGCCGGAGCCACAGCCAGAGCCAGAGCAAACTAACTCAATCCGTCTGCATACAATGCCGCCAAAAGTGCGAATTGTAAATAGTTTCAGACGCACATCCTCTGCTCCTCTCACTGCCCAAGGCAGCCAGACAGCCTCACTGGCTGGCAATGCAGGCAATGCCTTCTAAGTGGCTTTTTATTTCTCTTTACAAAAAAATCCAGAGCGCCGGAAATGGGAATGGGAAGGGGAACGGGGAACGGGGAGTGGGAACGTCGCGTTAGTTTGGAGCTTTTGAATGGCCGTCGGCCATGTTGTTGCATGTTCCGTGTTCTACTCGTCGCATGTTGCAAATTCTACTATGTGGGGAATTATTTGCAGTCACTTGGGCATGTTGTTTGTGTGGCTAACGGGCTGCCGACTGTCAGGCGGGCGGGCAGACATGCCACTTGAAGCCATCATAGTTGGTGTTGTAGATGTAGTTGATTGTTGTTGTTGCCATCATTACTGTCGCGTAATGTTGGTGGCGCTAACTTTGTCCCGTTGTCTCCAGGCTCGCGTCATTCTCGCCATTTTCACATTTGTAGTGCCATTTGCGGTTTGATTTCTTGTGGACCATCAACCCAACCATCAGCCCACCGCAACCGCCACGCCTATCCCTCCCCATTCACCCTCTCTTGTTAGTCGCTTGAAGATATCGTAGTCGGCTTAGAGACGTCTTTGTTGTAGTCCTCCCCATCACAGCTTTGATAAAACTTTTATGTATAGTATTTGGTGTATGCAAATTCATTAGCAAGGCTGCGGCTTCCTCGACTCTGAAGCAGAACTGGAAGTTGAAGTTGAAGCCGATTGTGAGACTGGAGCTGAGTCTGGCACTGACTGATGCTGGCAACTGAAAGCCAAAATGGCGTGCAGTTAAATTTCTAAGGCACTCACTCACTCACATACTAAGCGCATAGAGTACTTGTATATACATACAAGTATGTATATACATATGTATGTACATGCATATACCATAAATACAAACGAACACACACACGTACGCAGGTCGGCAGAGAAATATGCACTCATTGCTTTGCTAGCAGATTACATTTTCGAGTTTCGAATTGCGCCAACTTGAGTCAACTTGAATTGACAGTTGATTAGCTATTGTTGTTGTCATTGTCATTGTTATTGGAGTTGTTGTTCCTTTGGCTGCTGATGCCACACATTTGTTGGCATTTAGGTTTAGGCGTTGCTATGAATTTGAGCTCACTTCAAAATTCAATTAGTCGGCTTTGCATTGCAAAGTAGACAAAAAATAAAATGTTCACATAAAATAAAACATCCAAGAATGGATTGTTGTCGGTGTTTTGTTTTTTGTGATATTGTTTATTTTGAAGGTAGTGTGTGCGTGCAGTTGCATACATTAGCACGAATGAGTGTGCATTATAAATCAGTTGCCTGGTGACCCACATATGTTTTCGAAAATAAAAGAACAATGCAAAGAAAGAACCGCTCAGCCACTTATGTGAGTGACAAAAAACGGGCGCTGGAAAAGCAGCGCGCACGTCATGATTGATAGTGCAACGGTTATGCAAGTCGGGTGGGTCTTACCATACATATACTATATATCGCACAAATATGTGACTTATCTCAAAAGCCGAACAGGCCAGACACCACACGCTGACGACCTACGCCTGGCCTAGACACCAATAGCATCCCCGTTTCCATCCTCACACACAATGGCTGCTTATTCACATTCAATGGGTTATTGCAGGCATATATCAGTAACTATTGAATGAAGCCGGTGGCCCATGCCAGCTGATTATTTTCCCAATATTGGAGCAATGCAAACGCAATTGACAATGGAATGCAGACATGCTTTTAGTCTATTATCTATACAAGTGCGACAACATGATCCGATTTTAATTTATCCGTAATATTCAAGGAACACAGCTACTATTTAAAAAATATACAGGTATTGTAGCAGTTGAGAAAAACTAGCCTCTGACATGAGTTCTGATACACTTATACTATACTTGTAAGTTATTCTATTATATTTCATACACTCTGTCAAATTTAAAATATCCTTCCAAGCCAAGCATCGACAACATACATATATAATTAAATGCCAATTAGCAAATAAGTTCTAATACGTAGAGTAATTGTAGCAACGATCGATCCTAGGGCGACGATACTTATAAAATATTACTGATGTACGTATGTGGTTTCTGATAAACTTGCCTGTTTGGCTTCGCTAGCTGTTACAGTTCAAAAGTTCTCGGTTCTATATAAGTACATATAACAGTTTCTAGTATACCCTTGCATCCTTCGGATATATTATATTTGTAAGAAGAAAATTACCTTATTTCCGGGCTCGAAACCTATTTAAGGAAAACCGCAAATCTAAACAAAAATTGTGGAATACTTTTGATAGAAATTCATCTTCTTAGTTTGTAATGAAAAAATAAGTTTAAGAAATGTGCTTATTATTAGACCGATTATTTGGACTAGGAATTTCATGATTTATCATTGACACATAAATAAAAGCTTAACGAAGACTTTAAATACTTGTATAGTCACATACTTTACATCTTTTACATATTTTTATTGCTCTTCAGACCCATTGTACGGAATCGTCTTTCAATACTTGGCGCACAATGCCAATGACAGTCATGGCGGAAATCGGTTGCCGTTTGCCGTGAAGCCAACTTTTTGACAATTGATGTGCGCAAATACATATAGTACTCGTATATATCCACGTATAAGTACAAGTAAGTCAGACCCACTCACAATGCCTGGTGAGTCGCTCGACCGACTTGGCTCCAGACAAATTGCAGCCACCGCACAAAGTCGTGGCACACACAAACATAGATTGAGACGCAAGACCCTGCTGTTGTAGAGGTGATAGCACCTTTAGTCTAATGTTGGACAGATTTCTGGTATACCAATGGCTTACGCGATGGCTTAACCAAAATTGAATGCGTTTACAAATAATATTCAACTATATATTTATTTTGTTTCAGGGCTCTATGTCATATACAAGTATGATTTCTATCATACACAAGTATTGGATCTCTCGCCATTTCGAAAAGGTCCAACTCTTGCTTATCAAGATAGTCTGCTAAAATGTACGTAGAAAATGTGAATTTGTTTGAATTTTGAGATTTCTTTAAAGTATTTAGTTATTCATCAGTATCCATATTGCTTCTTCCAATCCTCGAAGCTCTTTTGAAATGCCCTTTTCGATATGGCCATCACCTTATTCTTCGATTTTGATTTTATCTCATCCATTGTGACAAAAAGCTTTCCCTTCATTGGTCTCTTTAGTTTTGGGAATAGGCAAAAATCGCAGGAACCATAAGTGCCATGGCATAAGTGCATTATATCTGAGGGGGATTGCCTTGAAGGGGACAAGATGGATATTGATTAATATAGAAATGCTTTTCAAAGGAATTCAAATTTCACCTTTTCATTTATTTATTTATCAATATCCATCTTGTGCACTTTTTATTTTTTAAATAAAAATTTATGAAGTGTTAAGTAAAAGTAGTTAGTTATATTCAAACAAAAATTGTTATTGAAAATGAGGCAAATAAATTGCGCTAGCATTTCCGCTTTTCTAAAAAAATTAACCTCCATAGATTACGAATACTTTTTAGAAAACGTGAAACTCATTGTATTAAGTATTGAAACGAGATTTGATCAGGCGGCCACTTTAAGTGGTTTAAGTCGGGCTATAGGTTGGTCGGCTGAACAACAGGGTCTCACCCATTGATACCCCCACAAAAGTGAATGCTTGTGTGCCGCATTGCTTAGTCAATTTTTTGCAAACTGAGGTAAATTCAATTGAATTGAACAGCAAGTCGGGCAGTGGCAGTGGCAGCGACATCGACAGAGACAGCGACAGCGACAGCAAGCGTTGGCAAGGGCCACAATGGCGCTTAATTTTGTACGCTGCAGTTGGAAGATGCGTGATGGTGTGGGTGCGAGGGACTGAGCGAGCGAGGGAGCGGGTTATGCTCGCAGCTATAAACAATATTGAGTCGGACTTGGCACGTGTGTGAGGCGGCATGAGTTGCTGACTTCGATACGAACTTAAGCTTTACAAGACTTTTCACTCACACTCGAACTTCCGGCATGAGCAGCTAACGCAATTTAGAATGCTTTTGTTTAGCGAATGTGTTTGTGAGCGTAGCTAGCTTTTCTCTCAATGTCATATATTGGCTTTACCTAAATCGGATTTGCGCTGCAGCCACGGAAATGTGAAACCGCTCTCATGACACAAGACCAAAACAGGCCGGAAGCAGGAGCTGTACTTCCAAAACCAAACCGCAATAGTTAAATGTGGACAAGAGAGAACGCTACAGTCGAGCAAGCCCGACAGTATAATACCCTGTACCCAGGTAAACTTCCGTCACTGAGTTATATGCGCCCATAGCAGCAGCAAAAAGAGGAAGAAGAAGAGCGAACTTGTTGCTGCAGTTTGGGGGGTTGTACTGGCGAGAATTGGTTTTGCTAATAACTTTTCTTAGAATTGACCGAATTGAATAAAATTGAACTACAGTAGACAATTATATATAAATTATGTGTGCAAAGTTTGATTTAGGTAGCATTTGAAATGTGGACGCTATTGACGAAATTCTGTAGCGGGGGAAGGGGGGGAAAATTAAAAAAAATAAACTAAACTCGTCCTTACTCGGACCCAGGAGAATCTGGATGCCAACTTTGGTTATTCTAGCTTTTATAGTTTCTGAGATCCTCGCGTTCATCCAGACGGACAGACGGACGGACATGTCTAGATCGATTTCTCTCGTCATGCTGATCAAGAATATATATACTTTATGGGGTCGGAGATGCTTCCTTCTCTATGTTACATACTTTGCACAAACCTAATATACCCTTTTTACCCTACGGGTACAGGGTATAAAAAGTTATGATCAAAGAACAACATGTGGGAATGCACACTTTTCACTGTTGAAATTTTAAAGCTCATCTGCAGCTTTCGCATATTTTAAGGTCTGACCCTTATGGTACTCTCATCACTCTTTAAAATAGCAAGAGAGAACGCTACAGTCGAGCAAGCCCAACTGTGAAATACCCTGTACCCAGACAAACTTCCAGCGGTGAGTTTTATGCGCCCATAGCAGAAGCCAGGCGGGTAAATAAGAAAATAAAATAAACTCATGTTGTCTGGATATAAGGAGAGTCTACATACCAAGTTTGGTGAATGTACGCTCAGTCCACTACTAAATCCAGGCGTTCATCCAGACAGACGGACATGACTACACCTAATTCTGTTTTTACACGGTAGATTGGTTCCAGTAAAAATCGTGTAAAAAACCGTGTGAAAAAAATACATTAATCAAACCGAGTAAAAACAGAATTAGGTGTATATCGATTCATCTCTTCATGCTGATTAAGAATTTAATATAATAATGAATTTATAACAAGAGAGAACGCTACAGTCGAGCAAGACCGACATAATAACTTTTCTTAGAATTGACCGATTTGGATGAAAGTAGACATACATAATTGTATAGGGATTGCTTGTGTTTATGAATCTTTGGAAATGATAAATAATATTAACAATAGTCTTAATTCTAGTTTTCGCAATAGCATCTATACTACATTCACGAATATTTAATATATTCCCAAAGCGCATGGTTGGTTGTTTCAAGTATTTGTAAAAGGTGGTAGACCCATAATGGACCATCTTTTCCAACATATAACTAAAGTCCTATCAAAACTCTTTGAGAAGTCAACAATCTACATACATACATATTATGTATTGAAATTTCCATTTATTGCATCATGAACTGATTGACGTATGGGTGCAATATTGCAAACGCAGTGCTACTCACCCGCCTTGCACGGATCCATGTCGATGTCATTGGAAACCTTGGGCGTCACTTTCATATGCAGGAGCTGCTCGATGCTGTATTTGCTGTGATAAGAGTGTCGCTTTTCCGAAGCAGGCAGCAGCAGGCGATGTTGATGTTGATGTTGTTGTTGCTGGTGGTGGGGGGGTTGCGGGTGCAACCTGTGGTTTGTGGCATGTGGTCGCCCGCCGTGCAACTCCTTCTTACGATGCGCTTTGGGTTCGCTCTGGAAAGCAACTTCTATGCTCGGCGGCGATTCAGGAGGGTTGGTGTTCTTGTTGTTTTTGCTGTTGTTGTTGCCATCATTATCATTGGTATTACTATGCCCGCCATAATTGTCAGCATTGACGTTGACGTAGTCATGGCCCGCTACAGCGTTTGGCTCGTGGAGCTTGGCGCTTTTGGCATGCGCCGAGATTAGAACCAGCAGCGCTGTGGCCACAAGCAGTGCATAGTTGGTGTAGCTCATGGGGCCTCCTCCCCCTCTCCCGTACGCGGCCCGCCGGAATTTGTGCAGCTTGTGAAGAGCTGCCATTTCTTGAATTTGTTTTGTCTCGCTTGTTTGTTTATTTGTTTATTTTTGCTCGCAGCGGCGTGTCTTAAATTTCGCGTGTGACTTTTGTTTTCTTCTCGGGGTTCGTGGCAGACCGATAAGTCTATAATCGTGGCATTTTCGTGTTTCACGTGGTCTGCAATTGGCACAACAAATGAAAAATTCATTAAAACACCGTACAGTATTTATGTAAATACTTTTACTCGTACTTATGTATTACATACCTATTTAGATACTACAAGTATAAGTGTACGAGTGTTGTGGATTCTGCGATTCTGGGCAGGTGGCCACAAACCACTCGACGCTGGCTTGAATTGGTTTTCGAATGATCAGCTCATGCTGATACTTAGGAATTGTGTTTACACAATCGTTCATGTTTGTACTGGAACGTATATAATAAATTCGTATGTATGTATATACATACATACAAGCATGTATGTACCTACATACATGCATTTATAAATAAGCTTGGCTGAGCTTGGCTGCTGATAAGCCTTTGTTTTTGAATGAATGTCTGAATATGAGATGAGTTTTTGTTAAGTCAACGACTCAAGGCTAATTCTCATTATACTCTGAACCTGAAAGGTACAAGAGTATATAAGGTTTGAGGAAAGCGAAAAGTGTATCAGACAGAAAGAGGCGAGGAAGACCCCCCAAAGTCAAAGACGAGTAATTCTTGGAATTATTCAAGGAAATTTGCCAAATACCTCCTGTTAGTTTCTTAATGAGAACTTCTGTGTAGGAATATTTATATATGGATATGTGTACTCCATATATGTATAACATTATTATTTTATATAACTTCAATTCGACCAATTCGAGGATTCTTGTGTACAAAATAATGATAGCTTAAAGCTTTAAATAACGCGGAAACATATATAATCTTGGATTTCCTGCAATCGGTACTATATCGTAAACATATCTGTCATTAAAGTGAACTTATGTATATTTTAGGTATATGAGTGTAGCGGGAACAGGGTATACAGAGCTCGGACTCACGCGATTTTGACATGAGTTATGGGAGCTTGAATATTTGTACGATTTGTTATCTGTTAATTTTTCGGACGATGACATAGTTTCGTACTTATTATGTTAAATTGATTTGTCAGTATGTTAAATAATATTTCTGATATACCGTTTTATTATTCGACTGAGAAGAATAAAAACGGTATAGGTATGTAGATTGGTGCAAAATATGTAAAAGGCAGAAGGAAACATCTTCGTGTGCATCTAAATGAATGCCTGGATTTTGGAAATCGGCTGAGCGCTCATTGACCAAACTAATATGTAAGCCCTTCTAGTCTAGGCAGCACGAGTTTAGATATTTATTAACGTGCTACAGAGTTTCGTCAATGCTGTCCATAACTTCTAAGCCACATAACATAAATTTAGCTCTTGGAACACTATGTATGACTGCATTTACTAAATGTGTATTTTTTAAATTTCAAATTTGCTCGACTGTAGTACAAGTATTTTATCCGGTTTTTGATATTAATTGTCGTAATTTAAAGAGAGTTAGAGATAAGAAGCATTCTATCGAGTACAAACAAAGTAATTGCTTTTACAAAAGTTCGCTTTATCACAAAACCTTTGCAATAAAGTGCATCCATCACATTGCAAAGCTCATAAACTACAAGATAGAAGGATTTAGGGATTACAAGTTACAAGTTTTGAGTGTATATAAAAATAAGGCTACCACCGTCTGATATTACTGTCTATTGACACCCAAACGTGCCAGCTGGGTTCCTTGCTTAAGTTTAGGGATGGGCATGGAAAAATTGTATATTTTGTGTCTATACCCTTCAAAAGGATATCCTCCTCTATATAATAGTTTAAAGGAGGGTTATTGTTCTTATAATATGCACTTAATAAAAAGGTAACAACTAAGTAATTTGCAGTCGCTGATTATATTCAATCAATCAAGTAATGTACAAACTCAATATTTTTGCATTCAACTGGAAAGGTTGCTTGTCTGCATATTTGTAAGTACTCGTATGTACGTATGATTGCCTTTAAAATCATATGAGCATGCCGAAAATAAATTATCCTGCTGTACAAATTATGCGCACAATGCTCAAGTAACCTCGCAAGCCCCTAAGTGCTCGTCGCAGAGATGAAAGAAAATACGCCAACTGCCGTACGCATTACATGCAATAATTTACACACATACATATATGCTTACCAACGTGCTCGTAAGACTCAGATTCACAGAGTATGTGTCTGTGTGTGCACAGCTGTATGTGCAACTTCATTAAGCCATGTGCATTTAGTTGAAACAATTCTCGGTAGCAGTAGCAGTAGCAGAGCTGCCATGAAACATTAAGAACAAAAGACGTGTAAGATTTCGACATGCAGCAAATGGTGGAAGGAAAGAAGCGAGGCACATGTGGCTGAAGACGCAGACAAGAGCAAACCCAAACAAGACGCTGGCGGCATGTGGCACGGACATAGATGGATAGGCAGATAAACAGCAAGAGAAAGAGCGCGGGGTAGACAGCGCTCGGCATTGCAGAATCAGGTAAAAGATTCATGACAACTTACCACTCAATTAACTCAAGCCTAAGATGTCGCAGCACGAGCGCACGCGCCCACCTAGATACAAACACACACACACAGACCCCTGTCCTTGCCTGAACACAAAGACAGGTAATTAAAAATCATTTAACGCATTTATATAGTAGTAAAGGCAAACGCTCCCGTCTTCGCCAGATGTGCGGATTGCTGTCCAGCTTTCCTGCCGCAGCCGCTTGAGCGTGCCGCGCCTTGCCATTGCCTTCGATTCAAAACTCCTTTTCAATTAACTAAACGACCAACCCTTCTCAAATTGTAGCCATTTCATTAAATCATTTAATTTCCTGCGCACCGAAAACAACAACAACAACAATAAATGCAACAAAGCAACCAGTGAATCAAACAACTGCCAAGTTCGCTATTCGGCAAGTGGAAATAGCAAACGAAGTTTCTTCATTCAGGCCTAACATTTGCTTAAAATTACATTTGAATTGCGACTGCAATACTACTTATAAGTTAGTTTTTAATCAAAAAGTAGTCCAACTGTCAATATACGTTGGAATGACACTTTGTTATTTTGCAAGTGGCTAATGGGGGCCTAAAGGGGCGTAAAGGGAAGTAAAGATGTTAAAATAATAGTTAATAAAAAGATGAAATAGTAAACTACCAAGTTGACTCGAAAACCACAGAGTCAAGGGATTTACTGAATGTTATAGATTAGAAGGTAAATGTATGCCAATCATTCGCAGTTG
This sequence comes from Scaptodrosophila lebanonensis, assembly GCF_003285725.1. NCBI lineage: Eukaryota > Metazoa > Arthropoda > Insecta > Diptera > Drosophilidae > Scaptodrosophila > Scaptodrosophila lebanonensis. The sequence goes on from NW_022060558.1 coordinate 4,738,182, forward strand.
AAGAACTTTCAATGAAACCATGTTTCCAAGGGAAGATTATTGATTTACGAATATGCTGCAAAGTGGAGATAACTACGAAAAATATAGGTAGGTATAGCAGAAGACTTTTAGCCCTGTAATTAGATCACCTTTATTATATAGACACATTATAAAAGATCTCTCCATAGAGCTGCAAAAACTGAAGTTCAGTGGCACATTGAAGACCTTAAGCAAAGGATTGTTCAAGGAACTTAGTAAAACACTTTATGGTTCAGACTTTAATACGAATAACCGAACTCCCACCACCAAGATCGAAAGAATCGTCATACTTATAAGATGTAGAGTTCACAAAATTGTTTTCCAAATTCCTTCCTTCGCACTTTACACTCTAACCTATTCACCTTGTTTCACAAATACACATTTCTCCAGTTTCAGGCATGATGTTTATATTCATTTCAATAAGATAAACAGAAATATTTTAAACGAGTTATAAGTCCTCTTTCCACCAATTAAGCTTCTGTTCGTTTCTCCCTACTCCAGTAGTTTTACTGTCAACTGTTTTTTGTTATTACTCATAGTTAGATTTCCAAAAGAGTGCGCTTTTCCAATTAAAGACACGCAACCAATTACGATTTAAAATCCTGACTGAAATTAGGGACAGGTTAAAGCAATTGCTATTAAACAAATTCCTTTTTTTTAATTGCAAAGTATTTGTTCGCCCAAGCACCAACCAAGCACGAAATCAAGCAAATACAAGTAGAGGCGCAGAAAAGTCGAGCCAAATAAAAAGCAGAAGCTTAAGCAAATGTAACCAGCCCTTGCCAAGGTTGGACTACGTGCGAACGCAAAACAATGAAAAGCTGTGGCCAAACAGCAAAGGAGAAGCCCGTAACATATTTTCTTAATTCCATTCTATTCCATTTCATTTTGTTTACGCACCGCAACCATTTTAATAATCCGCAAGCGCTTAATTACGTATACGCCACATGGGCCCAATGACCGAAGCCAATGCGAACCCGAACACCAAACACCAACGCTAATGCCAATGAGGATCCTACAACTGCGATGATGATTATGACGACGCAACTTTTCATTAAAAATGCAATTGATAAATTCCTAACTAGAGGAGGAAAAAGTAGGGAAACTTTGGAAATGAAAGAAACGTTGAAAAGTATGTTAATTGGCAGACGTTGCTTCACTCACTGTCGTCGCTCTTGATCTCACCCACTTCTGCCCACATTAAAGGCAAATGAACATAAAATTGGCTGTTGGATACCGTTGAATTGGACTCATTGTTTTAAATTCTTTGACTGCCTCTTGAGCTTTCATTTACAAAAAATTCAATGTCACAATTCTTATCATCATTCAACGAAATTTAGCAGCGGGCGTCTTCTCAGCCCCTACACGCCCACAGGCTGCTCACCTACGCTTATCGGTACATGTGTGTGTATGTTAGTATCTGTGTGTTGTGTGTGAAATTGCGCGAAAGGTCGTCCTCATATCTGTTGGCGCACTCTAAACGTAAACATATTAAAATTTCATTGCACAACCGCCTTAAGACAAATTCTACGTACCATTCAACACAACAGCAACGACAAAAAAAAAACAACTGCTGCTTCTGTTTAAAAAAAGCATTTTATAGACATACTTGTACTATACGTACTTACTTATACTACATACGTATAGACAGGAGTCGAAAGTCGAGAATGCGCAGCGGCAAGCAAGGCATGGCACATTGATGAGCAGACTAACAAATTGCACAGTGGTCCAAAACTAATGGCACCCACCTATAATATTTGTAAGATCTATTGAACAAATTACGAGAGAAGGTTGGTTGATTGATAATTGGTGTTTATATATATCAATATACTATATTTATATTCTCTTTTGGAAAATTTCGGTCATTATCAAAATTAACCTTTGCAGCCTTCCTATGACTATAAGGCATTTGACGACATTCGTAATTGAATCAAGCCCAACATTTTTGATTTGTAGCTGAAATGGCAATTACGAGAACTTATGGTTCAATGTTTTGCAAATCTTGTATGTTATCGGATTCAACAATAAATCCAGTCTCGTGGAACATGAGCTTTGTTTTTGTAGTCGCAAGATTTCATTCAATAACTTCATATACAGTACATGCTATACTCATATAGTACTTACGTATATACAAGTATATCGCATACGCATTATCATGACAATATTTAGGTTCTCGCAGAATTCCCCTAATGATGCTATTATTATAATTTGAATAGGCTCTTTTACTCTTTAATTATGTTTATTCTCTATTTTTTTTTTTTTTTTGATTTGTTTTTCACAACGAGAGTTTTGTTTGTTGATGAAATAAATAAATAATTATGCAACTGAAATTGGAAAGGGATTATCAAATCTTTTCACATTACATGCTCCCTTTTCATATGAACAAAAACCCATGCCTTTGCCGGATACTAGGTCGCCTAAAATTATCACATTTCTGCAGAGAGATTCGAGTCAATTCTTTAAAATATGACGGAGCCAGGCCAACTATTTTTTTATTTAGTAAATCAACAATCGTTCTGTCGATACATTCTATTATAATTATTAAAATATATTTTAACATTTTGTATATATTAAAATAAAAAAATTAAAATGAAGATATGAGTTAGTATAACATTATAATCTTAAAAGATATTGTATGCTCATTAATAAGTAGGTATCACAATAAGAAATCAGAAATTTTAATTTTCATTGTGATTTTTTAGTGACTATTAAAGGAATTTAAGGGTTTTATAATTTTTTTTTTTTTTTGACAATGTAATTGCTGACTTATCAACTTTCTTCTTTCTTTTTTGTCCTGGTAGCTGACCCGGTTCCACGAATAGCAGAATAAGTATTAAAACAAAAAAAATTTATAAATTAAAGAATCGTATATTAGGCGTTAACTAAGTATTAACAAGTTCCACGGCCAAACCTTCGAATTAGTAGAGATCGACCTACGAAAGGAATGTTTTACTCATGGCCATCTGTATGTTCACCTATCGAGGGTCGGAGCTCCTAAAAATCAATATATTTTGCTACCGTAAAATAAAACAACATGAAATATGGTTTACAGAAAAGCTCGGACTCAATAAAGAATAATAATAAAATCATCAAAATAATAATATCCAAACTTTGTTTATAATTTTACTTTTCTTAGTAACTCATAGCAAAAGGAAGGGTGTATATTTGTAAGTGTGGGTGTTATTAATTTATAATTTTTAAAATTTTGTATAATATCCGTGCGAAGCAGGGACGGAATTGAACATGTTTTTAATGAAATTGACGTTGTTAATATTTGATTTAATACAATATGTTATTATTACAATTGAATATGAAGATATTTAAAAGTATACGAGTATACTATGTAATTGGTTTTTGATGTGAATTTTAATATATATAACGTATTTGGCCCAGGGTGCATTGTTTACATAAATAAATGATATTAAATGCTTTTAAATGTCGCTGTTAAGGTGGAGGCAGTGTTCAAACAGAATTCAAGCACTGCTCTGAATGCTACGCGCTATTTATTTTTAGTTTAATTATATGAGATAAGTGTGCTAGATACGCAGCTTACAGTTACGGCGCTCAACTCGCACACAGCTCATAGCTAAGGGCTCCCAACTCACAGCCATCAATCAAGGACGTCAAGTACGCGCAAGTTTCAAACTACATGGCTGACAATGACAAGCACCAGCAAGTGTCTGCAATCCGGAGTGGGCTTGTTGGCCGGGATAAGCTCAGCGAGCTGGCATAGTGTCAGAGCTTGCGTTTCCTCGCTCTCGTTCTGCTGTCATTTTTAGTGTCGACGCGTCTCGGGAAGCAGGCTGCATTCCACTGCCCCTGCTTCCTGAGCCTCACATTCCCATTGTCTGGCGCATCTCTTTGTTTGCTTAATTTTGATTTGAGCTGTCGCCTGACAGTTGACATTTGCAGTTGTACTCGAAAGCTAGCATGGGGTGTCTTGGCGTGGCATTTGCAGTTACGATTCGTAAAATAAAAACAGTAGAAACGGCACAGGAAGTAACAAAAACAAGTAATAAAGCTAAAGTCGGGTGTCCCGACTTTGAAATACTCTGTACATATGTTTACAATAATTATAGAATACAAAAAAAAAATTAAGAAAATTAAAAAAAAAAAATTTGATCGATTTTCGGTATTCGAACTCACGTAAATGGTGTATAATTGCACATTTTCATAGCAATTGCGTCTGTGTGAGTGTATGTATGCCTATGCGCATATATTCGTGTCTGTGTAAACATGTTAGCAGTCAACCAAACAGCAACATCAACAACAGCCGCGGGCACATAATAACTAACTGGGGGTATTTGCAAAATTTGAGTTCGAAATTCCAAGAATTTCTGGAGTTAGAGAAAATCGCAATTTGCGGAGGAGAGGGAGGGAAATTCCAAAAATACATTTTCTGCGTATTCACATAAGGCATCTGGGACTAATTTGGTGTTCCTAGGTCTTATAGTCTCCGAGCTACAGGCGATTATACGAATGGAAAATCGGGAAAATCCCCATAGGAGGGAAGTGGGGGGAAAATCAAATAAATAAAACAAACTCGTATAGAATACACACATAAGGCATCTTTGTGCAAAATTTGGTGTCTCTATCTCTTATAGTCTCTGAGATCCAGGTGTTCATACGGACGGACAGACGGACAGACAGACAGACAGACAGGGCTAGATCGACTCGTCTCGTCACGCTGATCAAGGATACTTTGTGGGGTCTGCCACGCCTCCTTCTGCCTGTTACATTTTTCAGCTCCCGCAAACCTAATATACTTCTGTACTTTTCTTGTACAGGGTATAAAAACTGTAGTATAGCAGCAGGCGCACTTTATATCCACACCAAATCTAGTGCTACAAATTTGGCGGTTTTGCGATTTCGTCTCTTCCCTCTTATGGATAGAGAATGAAAAAAAGAGGTGGAAAACTCAGACTCGGACGATTGTATCAGCTTTCCTTATCAACGAGTCAAATCCTAGAGTGGGGCGCTCCCTTTTCTTTGTGTCCATCAATTGCTAGCCACGAGCGGTTGAGAAACATCAACTATTCCAAAATTATTTACTGTCTTGAACAACATAGTACCTTTGACGTTCTCTGATCAGGACGACGATCATTGAGCAAAAAAAGAACGCCAACAACTGCCATCAATTTCAAAAGCAACTTAATTTCAATTTCCTTCGGCACACTCAGTAAAGAATTGCATGGGGAAGTACTGTGAGGGGGTCCTGTTCAGTAGCCCTCCAACTGCCAGCTGAAATGATATAATGAAAACACCAAAGAGCCAGCGTGAACCAGCCCCGCATCCCAACAGCTGGGCAGCAACAAGAACGACACTGTCCAGCGTGCTTTATGCGATTTAAAATGCTTTACAAGCGCAAAATGCAATAGCAGCACCAACAACAAAAGCAACAACAACACCATTTGGTTGGCAAACAAACAGACGAACGGATACACAGACAGACAGAAAGACAGACAAGAAGACCATGTAGCTGGGAAAAGCCAGCAGCAAATAATTAAACTTGGCCAGCTAGCACCTGTGGCCCAACAACCAGGTGGGTGCAACTGTAGCAACACCATCGGTGGTCTCTGCTGCCACTGCCACTGCCGTTGCCGTTGACGTTGCCTTTGCAGTTGCTTATTTAGCAGGTTGGCCATGGCTGGTTGGTTGCCTTACCAGGACCCGGTGGGGCGCACGTGCATGTAAATAAAGTTCAGCCATAAAATACACCGCAGACAGATAGGCAGCGGGCAACCGGCAATGACCCCCCTCCCTCGACCAGGTCAGCACCATTGCCACATCCTGTGCCATAATCTGCAACTGAAACCCGTAGCTGCCAACAAACGCTGGCCAAGATAGACAGCATGACCGCTGGCAGACGCCGCCATCGCTCTGTTTATTGTATAAAGAATATTGTGCGATTTATTTATAAAGTTGCCGGTCCGAGTCGGGCACTGAAGTTAAGAAATAATTAATACTAACAACGAACATGAAGGCCGTCTGACCACAGTCATCGTGCTCACCTTTAAGCCCCAGTGGCAGCTTCCCCGTTGACTCCTCGGCTATTGTTTTGGGGCATGAATAACAATTGGCCTGCTGTGTACTACAGGCCAAGACAACAGCAACAACAACAACAACAACAGCAGAATATGGCGTCGAGATTCCATTTTATGGTGATTGCGTGGGAAAAATGCTGGGCTAGGGACGCGCGACTAGAAATCGCCTGCCGCAGGGACGATAAAAAAGATGCAAATATGAAAGGCAAATGAAATCCTTTTAATTTGCCAAATAAAAGTGACTGGGAGCGCGCACTGCCGACGACTGGGCGAGCACCCAAGTGAGCGAGTGAGTGAAGGGGAGTGGTCCTTTATGCGCGAAAGCCGACGTACAAATTAGCATGACCAAAAGGATGGGCAAGACAAGTAAAGAATGAAATGGCTGCCGAATGGCGGCTTAACTTCTGTCCTTGAATTGCAAACTGTGAACAGAGGCAGAACTGAAAGAAGTAATATCCTCGTACATGTATGCATTTAAGGCAGAACACGCCAGTATAGTAATGTTACTTTGCCTTGAATCCATATACAAGTATGTACGGATAGGTGATAGTTCCGAAATTTTCTCTGTGGTGCGTGGGCACAAACATGAAATTTGCACGATTGCTGTGCGATTTCGAGAAATAATTATACTCTGTACATAAAAAAAGAGTAATACTCTTAGAGTTTATTAGGTTTGCGGGAGCACAAAATGTAACTGGCAAAAGGAGGCGTGGCAGACCCCACAAAGTATATATTATTGATCAGCATGACGAGACGAGTCGATCTAGCCCTGTCTGTCTGTCCGTCTGTTAGTCTGTCCGTCTGTCCGTCCGTATGAACACCTGGATCTCAGAGACTACACATACACTCACATAGACGCAATTGCTTTATATATGTGCAATTATACACCCTTTACGTGAGTTCGATTACCGAGAGAGGTAAAATCGACCAAACATGTTTTTTAAATTTCTTAACTTTTTGTAATTTCTATAATTATTCTAAACATACATATGTACAGAGTATTTCAAAGTCGGGACCCCTGACTTTAGCTTTTTTACTTGTTTTGTTATATGCATATAGGCTTCGCCTTTACGATCATACAAAACCGCATTCAATCAATTCGATCAATAATTACAAATATACCCACATAAAATAATCCAGTAGCCTACAATTTTAGAAAAGAAAAATTATCCCTCTTTATAAAAACCTCTGGCATACACTGGCACAACCTACAACATCGACATAACATTCAGATGTTATTATGGGAAATGTATTCACTTAAAAGAAGAGGAGTGAATTGTTTTGCTTTCATGCATTTTGCTTTTAATGCGCTTTGAAGAGAAATTGTGGTTTTTAAAATAAAGAGTCTTGAAATGCAAATTTAAGATCATTACATTCTTTGTCGCAACATTGTAAAGCAAGTGGGATGGAATCGAAATGTTATAATTTAACAAATATATTTCAGTAAATTATAACATAAATTTGTCTTAAGCATGGCAAAGCGAGTGAGAGGAAAGAGAAAAAAATCTGCTCAGACTTCAATTAATTACACTTGCTGTTTGGTGCGCAAAAGTTCTGGCGGCGGAAGATTGGCCGCTTTGGTCGCTTTAGCAACCCGGACTTGGGGAGGAGGGACAGGGAATAGACACGAATAGGGACATAAGAGCGCGCCACTCGGCGCAACGGAAGCGCACTTGTAATGTCATCGCCAGTTCCAAGCACACACACTCACTGGCGACATATCATTAACTTGGCTTTATAATACAACAACAGCGTCAGCAGCAACAACAAAAACAGCACACCATAAGAGGGCAAGGAAAAATTCAAAGCAGCTGAAACAGCCAGTGTCGCAAAAGATGAAGTGAAATACGAAAAGAAATAACTCATCGCATGTGGTCTGGGTTGGGTTTTGGGGCTCGAATTCGGGGGGAGGAAGATGTACGTATTTGTGAGTGGAGAGCAGAAGTCCCTCCGTCTGAAGGAGCGCCAGCTGTGGGTTGACGCAACGCCTACACGACAACGACACCGACAGCCCCCAAATATTCATAACTCAAATCGCTTGCCAGACAAGCAGAAGCCTTCAAGTTTTCCAGATATGAATGTCTCCGTATCTCCAGTGAGTGTATATGTAAATATGGCTGTGTGTGTTCGCCTGTTACACACTCAAGAGAGGCCCGTAATTTACCGGGACCACAGTGGTGCCCACAGCTAAGTCCTAATTATATCTTAAAATAACTGACTTTTCGTGTTCCCCTAATAAATCTGACTTGACAAGAAATTACAAAACTCCAAACAAAATGTGAATCGAAATTGTCCTGCATTACCAAAATATTCAGTACAGTTAAATATATATTTTAGAAATTCACTCAAAGTCAAAAACGTCGCTGATATTTTTACAAGAGTTTTCCTCCATAAAACATTGCATGTTCTATCTAAAATATTTTAAATATTTCGAGATTCGAACCAAATGTATGTATCTCCGTTTGCTTCACACGTAATGAATACTTTATTTTGATAGCTATATATAGGAAAACAGAACAAAGAGGAACTTTCCTTTTATTAAACAAGTACATATGTACGTTAACTTCGGGACCCGAAAAACACCTTTTATTTTGTATACCCTTCTAACTGTAAATCATCGAGTGTAATATCTAAACGATTTGGTACACCTTTATAAATATACATAACATCGTATGTGGATCTAAAACCCTTATTTCAAGAACACTCTGTTTCAGTAGTATTTGTTCCATAGCCACAACCCGTAAAATCTTCACTAAAAAATTATTCTCCCCCGCCCAATTTATATAAAATTTCTTAAAAACAAAATATTTTTCAGATAAGGCATTTCAAATATCAAATGTTTCTATAACAGCTATAAGATATTGTCCGATTTATTAATTATTGTTATTTTCATGTATTTACCGATAATAAGGCCGTCCATATACAAGTAAGCAAAATAAGATGAAGACAACTGATAACCTAATACGATCGAAAAATGCTTCAAAATTAGGATAATATTTAATAACGAATCCAGCTCGAATCTGACTAATCCAATAATCTTTATTGATTAACCGATTTCAAATAGATATTAAAAATAGAATTTATGATTATTTTAAATTTCGAATAGTGTTGAAGCATTTGTGTATGTCGTAGGGGGTTTTCCCCTGAAACACAGTCGTGTTGTCTAAAGATAAGGAACTCTTCAAGTGTTATCAATCTGGTAGTGGTTAGGGATTAATAATTTCTTTGGACCAATATTTAATGAACCCAAGTAAAGCCACAGCGTTGTTTGCAAAAATTGAGATGTAAAGATTGAAGCTGCATGCAGTTCAGAATGGTCTGAATAACAGTTACGATCACATCATCGACAGACAGATATATGTACATAAGTACGCGAGAATATAATAAAGTGCCAATGAAACTAGAAGTTGCATGAGCAGCTATTCGCCCAAAAGCTGACTTCTATTCTTAAAATATGAGCAAATACAATCCAATCCTGAAATCAGTGAATATTCAAAACCATCAAGCTTAACGAAAAGCAGGTACTGATTCACAGAATCAAATGCTTTGATCAAGTATTTATAACCCCAGCCGTTGCATCATTTACCATTAAATTTCAGAGCTCTTTTCGGGGCAGTACCACGGTGCAGGTCTAAAACCTTACACTCCACATCCCCGAACCCGTCAACGCTGTCTTGGACTTGTCTCCACCACAACGCCAATGCACATAATTCGCTTTTAATTTTTGGTTTCACGCCATGTGGGGTGTGTGCGTGAGTGCTTGTGTGTGTGAAGTGCTGGAGATGCGTCTGGCAAAGAGCTGCGACAGCAGAAAAAAATCGTCGGAAAATCGAGAAAAACCGAATATACAGCAAAAATTTGTTAAACACGCGCTCGCTCGTGCTCAAGTGAAAAGTAAAGTGCGTGTGAAAGGCAAAGCAATGAATAAAACGAAATGAATTCTATTCAAAGCATAATTGGCAGAAATATGAAATGTCGTCCGTTGCCGTTGCCATTGCCTTTGCCTTTGCCCAATACCCATATCCATGCTCCCTGCTTGTATTTTCCAGCTGCGATGGCCCGTAGTTCCTTTGCTGTTGCCTTTTGTCAGTGTCCGCGTCAGCGTCAGCGACAGCGAAGGAACGCCAAAAGTATTGTTGAGAATTGCATACGCGCGCAATTTTTTAATAAGTATGCCATGGATTGGTAATGGGAGTGGGGATGGGGATGGAGATGGAGATGGAGATGAAGGTGGTGTGGGTGGGTTGGCAACAGGGTCACATTCAATGCTTAATGGCAGTGGCAATAAGCAGGATAGCAATGCTCGGCAGAGTGCCACAAAATGACGCTGGACTGGTAAGCGAAAAAAGTGAAATGCGTAGCATGCAGCTTTCTATTGGACTGTATATTTGTGTGAAGGTGTGTGTGTGTGTGTGTGTAGCTCTGTGTGTCTGCGTGTGTGCGTGCAGCCGAGCGTAAGCAACCTGGCAACAATATCAATGCTTCGCCTTTTGTGCTGCGTTTGCTACAAAAGCGACGCAGCCAACTTGACTGCCAGCAGCAGTCGCTTCTTCTCGAGGTTCCCCCTCCTTACTTCCTCACCTCCTTCACACCAACCACCCGCTGACAATTGTTTGCCAGCGGAAGTTGATTTTCTGGCAGGCGGAAGTGTTGAAGCGTCGAGTGAGGAGGCTGCAGGAGGCCCTTGGAAGGGCGATTGTGGTGGGGGAGGGCGGATTGTGGGTTGAGAATGCTTTGAATTTCATATTTTTCGTGTCCTTTTTTGTCTAGCGGATTCGCATAAATTTCCATCTAACTGACAAAAGCATCAGGCTACTTTGTCTGTATGTGGACAGTTGGCGAATGGAAACTGCAAAGGGTAACAAGTAGGGGGTAGCAGGTAGCGAACATGAGGTGTGAATGCGGAGTTTTTGGCTACAAATTGTTAGCATAAGTTTTGCCCATAAGATTTAATTTCCAAGACTCTGCAAGGCAACAGAAAGTCAGCAAGAAACTTGGCCCTAAATGGAAAGGCAAGCAGTCTGGCAAGCGGCAGGCAGGCAGGCAGGCAGGTCGGCAGCGTAAGCCAATTAACTCTAATACCTGGCTGGCTGGCTCTGCAGTCGGCGTTTAAGTTGAGTGCTTACCTTGAATTGCAGCCGCACTTGCCGCGGGCTACGAGACCGACGATCGTTGCGGCCCAAATTAAGCGAATGGCCGATATGTTATGGTTATGGCACAAAGGTAGGGAACAATGCCTCGCGATCGAGTTCGTTGCTACCAAAGTCAGAGCAACTGACACTGACACTGATACTGATGCTGATGCTGACACTGACGCAGTTGCGATGAAACGGGCATCGACGCTGTTTACACGCCTGCTTATGGCACCTTGACTTTTGACGTTGTTCCTTATTTGCTTTTCAGTAACTCGTAAGTATACTACAAGTACTTGTATAAATTCACATACGCATAACAATTTCTTCGATCCATTAGTACGAGCATGCACAAACAGAAATTCTATTTTAATTACGCAGACGGCCTTTAGATTGGCGGCGATTTGCGTTTCAATTCGAATCGTTTCGTTGCGTTTCGCTTTTGTTTGTGCGCTTTGGAATGAAAAGCGGAAAACACACACGCGGCAAAGTGCGCGCCACAGTAAATACTACCCGACAGATAATGCGTTGCGATGCTATGCGTCGCCGCCACCGCGGTCGTCGTTTGAGACACCCACTGCACTGTCACTAGCGCCGCCGCTACCGCTGAGGAGGGCTGCGAGATTCGAGGAGTTAAGTGTGATAGAGAGAGAAAGAGAGAGAGGGAGCGCACTGCAAGCGTGTCGTTTGTTATTTATAGCTATTGGATGCTGCTTCTATCAGTAAGTAGTAAGTAGCAACAACATGCTATGTTTGTTGATGACTTCGGAAATAACGCTAAGCAACGCGATTTTCACAGACCGACTGACTATCTGAGTGGCTAACTAGCTGATAAGGGAGTGCACTCAACGATCAAACGAACGCCTAGATCAGGCGCGCTATTTTTTTGCCGCCAGATTACTAGAAGATCATTTGATCATTCAAAATAAAGTCTACAAAAAGCACAAAGAAGTATTCCCATCTATTGGCATCCGCTTTGAAAATTCAATTTGAAATTCATAATTTGTTTGTTTATTACACCAATTTTAATGCGGCACATGGACCACACCATACGTTCGAATTTAGATTCCCGCGCGCGTCCGTGTTCTTTAACAGCTCGAACTCAACTGAACAGCTACGATGAGGCAACGACAGCGACAACGACAACGCAGCATCAGCAACGAAAGCGCATTAAAGCCAAAGCTCGAGCGTGCTTCGTTAGCCTTCGGCAGATCCGAGACAGTGATGGGCTATGACGATGGCCGTTGTTGTCCTGGCAATCGAACAGGTTGTCGTTGCACACACCGTATTTGGGGCACTTAGCTTTTACTTCTGTCAAGCAAATCCTTTGTACAGGGACTCCAACATTCATTCCCACAGTATATATCCTGTACTCTTTAATATTTAATTCACATTAGATACATGTATCGTATATGTACTTATGATATACTCAAAATCTCCTTCATCCTTCCTTCCATCAGATAAACCATTATTACATTTGTGTTTTTCAAGAAAATTAACGACTAAGTGTTGAAACAGATAATTAAGATCTTATTTTAGAATAATTCTAAATACGTTTGAGAGTAAATTATGGCAATTGTTCCGTAATTTAAATTATACCGCGCTAGTCGAGCTGCTAATCTATTTAAATATGACCAGACAGCAGCATCCAGTGCTGTAAAGCGTTGCCAGGCACATATATCGATGAAAGGGTGGCAACGCTGCAAGCAATTGAAAAGCAAGAACCAATTGGGCAGCACTCATAAATAAACCGCTGAAATTAAATTTGTAAATTTTTGACAATACAATTTCTTTCTGAAAATTAATCTTTTGACTTTGAAATAAGTACGAACTGAAAGTCATCGGAAAAGACTCTGCGACCTTTTGTGGTATTTTGTGCTCTAATTTGCGTGCTCCCTGCAGGGACAAAAGAAGCTCCACTTTCCCTATGAATGAAAGCTGTTCTCCTGTCGGAGAATGCATAATTTGTGCAGAAGAAAAGAATTATTGGCGAAAATGCTATGGCTTGAGAGTAGTTCAAGAGACCCGGCGCGATTTTAGCGACCGTATTACTTCGTCGGCGAAGGCGAATTTGGTACTTTACCTAATGATGACTTTTGAGATAGCCGAAGGTTCTTCTCCAGGCAGGAAGCTCTTTAGCTTGACGTTTTCCTGATCTTCCATTCAGACTGCTACCTACCCCATTCTAGATCAACCCAAATGGGCATGTAAATACATGCCAATAACTGGATCAGCCAAGGCCGCAAAAGTTGTGGGTCGATGAACAGTTGACAAGTATTTTGGCAATAGCTTGAATTAAGCGAGTTTAGCAGGATTTAATAAAAAAAAGACAAACCGGACCTAGAACTGCTGTGTTCAAAGTCCCAATACGTGGAGAGAAAGTTTATCATTAGGATGAGGCTATGAGCTTTATGCCAAACTATAATAACTACAATAAAAACCTAAAAATTAGTTACATAACAGCGAAGTATGCATACTTTGTTACAATCGGATAGGAACAATACACCCACAGAGCAATCACTCCCCGTCTTTCCAAATACACCGTTATATCATCAGATGCTACATTAGATATGCTGCATTTAAAACGCTATACAGAACAAATACTTTTGGGACCAAAGTATAAACCTGACATAGAGACCGTTTTCTTAATACACAATTATTTCATAACTTTACGGTGATCGTATCGAATTTGTTTAACACAAATTGTAGCTACAGGTATATATAATGGTGCAAGAGTGTTGTATTTCTAGTGTTACATTCGCCTCATAGTGAATATCACCATCAATTGCGGGTAAATATTTTTAGTACTAGCTATAATATCCAAAGTTTTAAGTTTCAGTTCAGATTTTTAGCCCAAGTTCCATTCTTAGTAAAATAACAAAAATATCTTAAAAATTTCATAGACCTACGTGACCGAGTCACTGATCACAAAGGTTGGGGAGATCACAGTTTCTGAATATAAAATTAAATTAATTGAGATATTGATTTTACATGAGATTCTATGTAAAAAATGATTGATTTGAACATTTTCGACTGCTGGTGCTCTTTAAAACTCACCACAGTAAGTCACAATTTTTTAAGGGTGGAACTCATTTCGCTACCTGTTTGGAATCCTTTATTTTGCTCACTAATGCCATCTGCTCTCTCGATTCTATTTATAGCCAAACGGACGAAATATCACCTTCTTCAATAAAAAATAAACGCTATGTTCGCCAAACTTTTATTGCTGGCGGTCTTCTGCCTGAGCAGCGTCTTCCACTCACTCGCGCAGTGGCCCCCGGGATATTATTATCGTAACCCATCCCCATACGGTGAGTTCGAAAAGTGAATATAACATTGAATTTTATAGGCTGTATGGAGAGCTAGAGATATCAGTTCTTAAAGCTATCCCTATATCTTCTAATTATAGTTATTTATTTTACATAATAAACATATCTGGTGAGCTTCTAGTTATCATCTCAGCGGAGTAAAAATATATTCCATATACGAAAAGTATGAAGCAGCGCAGACAGATTCATTTGACACTTCCAATTCCAAACATATTCGAATACTCAATCGATCAATACATTTATTATTCTAATACTGCACTAATTCGCGTCATTTTTATACCCTGTACCCGTAGGGTAAAAAGGGTATGTTAGGTTTGTGCAAAGTATGTAACATACAGAAGGAAGCATCTCCGACCCCATAAAGTATATATATTCTTGATCAGCATGACGAGAGAAATCGATCTAGACATGTCCGTCCGTCTGTCCGTCTGGATGAACGCGAGGATCTCAGAAACTATAAAAGCTAGAATAACCAAAGTTGGCATCCAGATTCTCCTAGGTCCGAGTAAGGACGAGTTTATTTTATTTTTTTTAATTTTCCCCCCCTTCCCCCGCTACAGAATTTCGTCAATAGCGTCCACATTTCAAATGCTACCTAAATCAAACTTTGCACACATAATTTATATATAATTGTCTACTGTTGTATAAAATTTTATTCAATTCGGTCAATTCTAAGAAAAGTTATTAGCGAAACAAATTCTCGCCAGTACAACCCCCACAAACTGCAGCAAGTTCGCTCTTCTTCTTCCTCTTTTTGCTGCTGCTTTGGGCGCATATAACTCAGTGACGGAAGTTTACCTGGGTACAGGGTATTACACTGTCGGGCTTGCTCGACTGTAGCGTTCTCTCTTGTTTAATAAATAGTAATAAAATACCATTAAAGAAGACTTCATTGAAGATATACAAAGTATACAATTTTCTTTCAGCTGATGGTCGTTCTGATTACTTCAAGGATATTCGTCCTATTGGGCGATAAGCTTGACCTCCCTCTATACCTTGGAGACAGCTAATTGAATTTTTAAATATTGTTTCAAAACACATTTCCGGTAAATAAATAAAAGAACATTCTAAAAAAAAACAAAACGGCTCTTAAACAATAGATATTGTTGTGATTTCAAATCGGTGTACTATAAAAAGAGATACGGCTTTAATGGAGGTTTTGTTCGCAGGAAGGATCCTTCTGTGTTCAACTTACTGCTGGCTAGAGCGTCGTTTCATTACTATAAAAGGAGATACGGCTTTAATGGAGGTTTTGTTCGCAGGACATAACAATTTATATTTTATCCGTGCCCACCGACAATTAGAACGACAAATAAAAATTTTATTGTTTTTTTAATTTAATTTATTTTGAAAGTAAAATTATCGACACCGTAACTTATCGTTGTTGCCAAGAGAAGGCCACAGCTGAAAATTGCTGAAATTTGAACAAATTTCCGTGACCATACCACTTAATGATATTTGTCGACATATACTGATAGAAATGTACTTTTGAAATTATGTAAGAATTAAACAAATAAATCGACTTTCCAAATTTCGAAAATTGGTTAGGGATTACAATATTTGCGGCTTTCTGTTTAGCAATTTATTTACTCCCAGTTTTTATTGGCCCCTGACAAATGTTTAATATATATATATTTACGTATATTTGACACCAAACTAAAATACATGTCTTAAAACTACATCTACAAATACCTGGCTGATATTATATAAGCCAAAACTTGAATTCTTAAGGAAGTTCTTACACTGAGGAATGCTGATATTTTTAAATACCATCTTGATTTGTGCTTTTTTGTCAGATAACAGAATAATTATTTAAATAAAAAGTACATCTTGACAAATATATCGTAATTATCCTCTAAAGTATATACATTACTAACTTCTTGTTATTCGTAAAGCATTGTTCTCACGTCCAATGATGTTGCATAAGTTGGTCCATGGTACAACTATTTACTTACTACCTCCCTTTGAAAGGATTCTTATCTCTTACATTGGCGTGCCAAAAATATGAGACCGTTCCCACCATTTACAATAATACGCTCACAAAAAAACGAATCTTGTAGAAATTTCCTATTTAAAAGTTTTACCCTCCCCTGGGAAATATGATGCGAACGTAAATATTACAAAGAAAAAGATCAGACTATCTTTAATTTGAAATAAATTATTTTATTTTAATCAATTATGTATAGGCAGACTGGAACATTTTATATTACAGCGTTTTTGATATTTGTTGGTGCAAACCAATTTCGTTTTTAGATACGTTTCCATTAAATTATAAATTTAATTTGGCGAAACAAACATCTTAATCAGTCTCAACGTAAAATACATAAATAAATTGTAATACTTAATTTTATGTGCTACGACTATACTTGAAAGCTAACCCCCCGCCCCTAGAACTGTATGACAGCTCGCTTAGTCCACCTCCTCCACAGTAGGACCATTGTAGCTGGCTCCCCCGAAACCTCCCGACTGTTGACCGCAGTTGGCAGCGTTCGGCTGACCACCCGCCTGATGCATTTTGGTCATTATGGGCGAGCAATGCTGTGTCAGCTCCTTGAGCCTGTACTCGAACTCGTCCTTCTCGGCGGTGGTGTTCGTATCCAACCATTTTATGGTCTCGTTGCACTTCTCCAGCAACGAGGATTTGTCGCTCTCGCTGAGTTTGTCTGCACTGGCTTGTTCCGCAGCCTGCTTCACGCCAAAGACATAGCTTTCCAGACTGTTGCGTGCCGCTATGCGCTGGCGGTGTTTCTCATCCTCCTCGGCGTAGCGCTCGGCTTCGTTCACCATGCGGTCGATCTCCGCCTGCGACAGACGACCCTTGTCGTTCTTGATCGTGATGTTCTTCGCCTTGCCTGTACTCATCTCCTTGGCCGTCACATTCAGGATGCCGTTGGCGTCCATATCAAAGGTGACCTCGATTTGGGGCACGCCACGAGGCGCTGGCGGAATTCCGGAGAGGTCGAATGTGCCCAGTGCGTTGTTGTCGCGCGTCATGGCACGCTCGCCCTCGTACACCTGAATGGAGACACCAGGCTGGTTGTCCGCATACGTGGAGAAGGTCTTGGTCTGCTTGCAAGGTATGCGGCAGTTTCGTTCAATCAACTTCGTCATTACGCCACCGGCGGTTTCAATGCCCAAAGATAGTGGCGCCACGTCCACAAGCAGCACGTCCTGGATCTTGCCACTCTGGTCGCCGCTAAGAATGGCAGCCTGCACTGCGGCTCCGTAAGCCACAGCCTCGTCGGGGTTGATAGACAGGTTCAGACTCTTTCCGCAGAAGAATTGCTGCAAAAGGCTCTGAACCTTAGGAATGCGTGTGGAGCCACCGACCAGCACAATATCGTGAATTTGCTGCTTGTCCATCTTGGCGTCGTTCAGCGCTTTCTCCACTGGTGCCAGTGTCTGGCGGAAGAGGTCGGCGCATAACTCCTCGAAGCGGGCGCGGCTCACCTTCGTGTAAAAGTCCTGGCCCTCGAACAATGCATCTATTTCAATGGTAGCCTCAGTGCTGGACGAAAGCGTCCGCTTCGCACGCTCAGCTGCTGTTCGCAGACGTCGCAGTGCACGTGGATTGGAGCGCAGATCCTTCTTGTACTTGCGCTTGAACTCGTCGGCCAAATGGGTCACCAGGCGGTTGTCAAAGTCTTCGCCACCCAGATGAGTGTCGCCGGCAGTAGCTCGCACCTCAAATAGCGAGCCCTCGTCGATGGTCAGTATGGAGACATCGAAGGTGCCACCGCCAAGATCAAATATCAACACATTTCGCTCTCCCTTGAGGTTCTTATCGAGGCCGTAGGCGAGAGCTGCAGCCGTCGGTTCATTGATAATTCGCAGGACATTCAGGCCGGCAATGTGGCCTGCATCTTTGGTGGCCTGGCGCTGGGAATCATTGAAGTAGGCGGGAACTGTGATAACGGCGTCTGTGATGGTCTGTCCCAGATACGCCTCTGCTGTCTCCTTCATCTTCGTGAGTACCATGGAGCTGATCTCTTCCGGTGCAAACCTTTTCTGTTCGCCCTTAAACTCGACACCAATCTTCGGCTTTCCACCTTCGCTGATTACCTTAAATGGCCAGTGCTTGATGTCCTCCACAATTTTGGGGTCGTCATATTTGCGGCCAATCAATCGCTTCGCATCGAAAACTGTGTTCTTTGGATTCATTGCCACCTGGTTCTTGGCCGCGTCGCCGATGAAGCGCTCAGAGTCTGTGAATGCCACATAGCTGGGCGTAGTGCGGTTGCCTTGGTCGTTGGCAATAATCTCCACCTTTCCGTGCTGGTAAACACCCACGCAGGAGTACGTGGTGCCCAAGTCAATACCAATAGCAGGCATTTTGGTTTTCCTTGCTTCTTTACTTTACTTTTCTTCAAACAGTTAAACGAAACTTTGTGTTGCTGAAGTTCAATTCTTTTTCAACGTTGTACTTTTTAGCTTTATTTTATTTAATTATTTCACTTGTGGATGTAAACGCTTTGGTTTAAATATTTTTTTCGCTTGGTTGCCTTCTTCTTGCTTAGCTTTCGCTTCACGATGTGTTTGCTTTGATTGCTTGATTTCAATTGTGCCGAAGAGAAATTCAGTGGCCCTATTTATACTCGGGCGGTCTATAGTGGAAATTTCGAGACCCGCTCTTCGAGAAGCTACTCGATTATCCGGAATATCTGTGCGCGTGCGAGCGGGATGACTATAGGTTCCTTTTGTGGTGGCGAGTGAGAAGGTAATTTTAAGAGAGGGAGAATGCTTGTTTTAACAAACTAGCACAGAAATCAAATAAGTGTAAAGAAATTTCTAGAATCATTCGCTACTTTGTTGTTGTTGCTTGAATATCAACAAAATCTTCGACCTACCATAACAAATACAGTGAGCTCAGCCTGTTGAAGATATTTAAACTCTTCTTAGTAAAAATATTTTTCGTTATGTTGGAGTTCAACATAAACAAGAAAGGAATGCTAAAGTCGAGCAGACTCAACTCTTAAATACACAGGGTATACCACCTCACAAAAAAAATATTATTAAAAAAATTTCATGAATTTAATTAATAATATAAAATAATTAATAATTAAATAATTAATAAATATAAAATATTCCATACATTTTTTTTTATTTATTTAGTAACAGTTCGGCTCAATGTAAAATGTACAGGCGAACAAATATTTAGCTATAGCTACGAGGCCTTAAGCTAGCATTAAATAGCAATTAAGGATATTTAAATTTGTTACATATAAATATATAGGACGGGGCTTAACTTATTTGTATGTACAAATTATGTTATAGGGTATTACTATTGTTCAGGTATCGGATTATCGTTTCTATATTAGGGGGATTGAGATCAAAAAGGGATTGGACGGGGCTTATTGTGGGGAATAGAGAATTTCTTATAGGTTGTAAGTGTGGGTATTCCGACAGGAGATGTTGAACCCAAAGGGTACAAGGGTATATTAGTTTTGTGCGAGTGCACATGGAACACACAGAAGGAGGCTTGGTAGACCCCACAAAGTATATATATTCTTGATCAGCATGACAAGACTAATCGATATAGCCATGTCCGTCTGTCTGTCTGTCTGTCTGTATGAACGCAAGGATCTCCGAAAGTATAAGAGCTAGAATAACCAAACTTGGTATACAGATTCTCCTGAGCCCGAGAAAGGACGAGTTTGTTCATTTTTTCTGATCCAACCCCCCACTCCACCCTATTAACGATTTTCTATAACTCCCGTAATTCTTGGAATTTTGAACTAAAATTTGATAGTCACATTAAGTTGGTATATATCCGTATACCAAGTTTCATTATGATAGAATGATTGGAAAAAAAGTTATAGCCATATAACCAGGCCCAATGCACACATGCATACATATGTACAAGTACACAAACACGCATAAGGCACGATTCTGATGTAAATGTAAATATATGTATGCATGCATGGAATATTTTATATTTAATTTAGTTAATTAATTAAATTAATTTAGTTAATTAATTAAATTAAATTAATTAAATTAAATTAATTAATTAATTAATTTAATTAATTTTAATAGTAATTGTAATTTTAATAGTAATTGTCTTATGGCAGATGTGTAATATGAAGTATTGGAGATTGCGATTATTGCTGAAGGAGTAAGTAAGTACAGATAGCTGTAGGGTGAGGAGAGAGTTGCGATAAAAGTGTTGCTTCGTGGATGGCAATAATTTCGGCTGTATAGATGGAACTGCAGTAAGGTAATAGATTTTGCTGGTGAGAATCGTTAGCTACTATGCTAAAAGAAGCTGCACCGTTCATTTTGGAGCCGTCGGTATAAATGGTTGAGTAAGATGAGTAGGTATTTTTCAGCTCTAGGAATTTTTGGTGGTAAACTTGCAACGGAGTAATGAGTTTGGGTAAGAAAGTAATGAGTTTGTAGAAAGATGTCTATTGCGGAAGATACATCATTCCAGGAATAGGGTGTCTTTCTTGGGTAAAAGGTTTGAATAGGGTGTCTTTCTTGGGTAAAAGGTTTGAAGGGTAGACCAAGATCTAAAACTGATTTCATGGCTCTGTGTAGCGCGGATGGAATATTAAGGTTTGGCTTTTCTGATTTAAGTATTTTTCTATTGTTGGTTTCAGTGGTGATCCGCTTGAAAGTAAAATTTGTTTAATAAGTTTGGCTGTGGAAAATTTGGTTCTGATATCTATTGGCATCATGTTGGCTTCGAAGAGGAGGTTGTATATGGGAGTGAAGCGGAAGGCACCAAGAGCAGATCTTATTGCGGAATGGTAAATTGTTTTAATTGGCTTTAAAGAGGAAACAGGGGAGTTTCCGGTGAGTAAAGGGTCTATGTCTATTTGAGAGCTATTGTTTAATTTTTTAAATATATGGTAGTCATCGGCGTATGCACAAAAAATAAATTGCTTATGTTTATTAATTACGGAGTTAAGTTTATTGAAGGCGATGGTAAATAGGATAACTGACAGGGGTGATCCCTGAGGGATGCCGTTGTGTTGGTGAAGGGTTGAGGAAAAGTGGTAGTTGGCATAAACTTTAGTTTTTCTGTTGGTCATAAAGTTAACGCAGTATTGGATTATTTTAGGAGGACGAAATCAAGTGGTCTAAAACTAGTAGACTGTCCGAAATCGACCTTCCTTTTCTGAAACCTGTTTGACGGCTATCAATTGATTTATTATGGGAAACAAACCACCATAGCCGGTTGGCGATAATTTTGTCCAGGGGTTTGGGATATGGATCGGTAAGAGTTAAGGGAAGTTTTATTGGAATGTGGCTTGTTTAGGGGAATTATTTTACTCAGCTTGTAGTGCTGAGGTATGTGGTTATTAAAGAGCTTTACTGAGGGATGGAGGTTTTTCAGCATGGCGTAAAATATACGATCTAGGCCTGGGGATTTTCCTTTTAATTTTGAAAGAACTATATTAAGCTCGAGAGTGGAAATAGGTGACTCTATTTTTAAGGCAGAGGTGGACGGCCGGTACTTGGGAGGGGCTAGTAGGGAGCTGTTTTTATACCCTGTACCCGTAGGGTGCAAAGTATGTAACATGCAGAAGGAAGCATCTCCGACCCCATAAAGTGTATATATTCTGAATCAGCATGACGAGAGAAATCGATCTAGACATGTCCGTCCGTCTGTCCGTCCGTCTGTCTGTCTGTCTGGATGAACGCAAGGATCTCAGAAACTATAAAAGCTAGAATAACCAAAGTTGGTATCCAGATTCTCCTATGTCCGAGAAAGGACGAGTTTATTTTATTTTTTGGAATTTTGCCTCCCTTCCCCTGCTACAGAATTTCGCCAATAACGTCCACATTTCAAAAGTTACAATAACCAAACTTTGCACATTCATTTATATATAATTATCTACTGTTGTTTAAAATTTTATCCAATTCGGTCAATTCTAAGTTATTCGCGAAACAAATTCTCTCCAGTGCACAGTGGTTGCGTCCATAGGCCAAAAATCCAAAAAGTGATTACAAGATAATTGGACAAAATGTAAACAAATTGTCTCTTAAATGTTCCGGTTTTTCCCGGAAATCTAGCCAGACTTTCTAAAAATAGCATTAAAAGCATGAACACGTGTTTATTTTTGCAGCACTTCTGCACTTAGTATTCTTTTTGTGAAAACAAAAGCGCATTTCAAAGTGGTCAAACTTTTGGCAGACTGTTCCAAAATTAACAATTTAAAATGAATTTTGAAGATGAAGGTATTTACTTTAATAAATTCTTATTGTTAAATTGATTTGATTGATTAAATCTTTTCTGCGTGTTTTTAATTAATTTAACCTTTTTTTTGTGTATTTTGTGAACGTCTTTTCTGTGTTTACTTAAAGTTTTAGTTGTGTTGCACCCCGATGCCCCCATTGTAAGTATTGTCACTGTATTTGTCAATGTTCTTAGGTAATAAAACTGTAAAGTTTAGCTGCTGAAAGTTGCTGATTTGTGTGCATTCATTAAATAACTAAGGCCGGCTTACTATTTTCCAGCGTACAATTTTCAACGCAATCAGCTGCTCTCCCTTTGTTTTTGTGATGTTGCTTTTGTTTTTGTTATTTGTTACTCAATTTTTGAAATTTATATTATATATTCTTTGGGCATTTTGCTTTTATTTTGTTTTTGCAGGCGCTTATTATACTTGTGTGTTTTCACGCATGCATATATTTGATCTTTGGTGCACTGAAAGGGGCACAAATGCAGAAAAAAAGCAGAATGTAATCAGTTTGGTAGGGCTGACCAAATAAGAGCTACGAAGTCGAGTTGAGTAAGCTTAAGAAATGTATTGGTTACATTTGCAAGAAAATAATTTCTTTTTGGGTTCAGTACAAACGGATTAAAAGTTCAGTTGTAGAATATCAATCCGAATGGCTAAACACTAAAGAAACTATTATATGAAACCTAATTGTTTTCCTCAACAAATGGATACGGATATAGAAAAATGTCTTTTAAAAGAAGTGTAAGAGAAGTACTTTGAATTCGGCTTATCACCACTTCATTCCTATATCCGTTTCTTTGAGTATTTTTTGCACATTTCCTATAAATTGGAAGTTAAGCTCTGGCAAGTAAGATCAGCAGAACAAAAGCTTAACGTATTGGAGAGAAAAGGACGAGTGCAAAATTGGGTTAATTGTCGATAAGCCAAGGGATGGAGGCAGGGGAACTTCCAACGATGGAAATACAGCCAGCAAATTTTTCAGTAACCCGAGTTTGGCATCTGAAATTACAGGTATTGATGAAGAATTAATAACCCGTTGCACAACGATATTGCAAGCCTTAGCATCAGGATACCCCATAAATCTCAAAAAATTCGAAACCTATGCATTGGATACGGCTAAACAACTAGTCAAAATATATCCCTGGTACTATCTTCCAGCAACAGTGCATAAAATTTTAATTCATGGACCGAAGGTGATAGAGCACGCGTTGGTGTCGATTGGAGAGCTCTCAGAGGAAGCTGCAGAGTCAAACAATAAGGAAATCAAAAAGTGTCGGCTGCAGCATACTCGGAAGATGTCTCGCATATGGACAAATACAGATTTGATTAGAACACTTCTTTTGAGATCAGACCCTTTTATAACAGGTAAACGAGAACTGTCAAACAGAGACAAATCGACATTTTTATCGTCTACGTATGATTTATTAGAAGATATTTGTTGAACCCATTCATATTAAAATTTGATCACTTTTATTTTTTATATTATTAAAAACTACATTTTTTTTGTAAAAACTAGAGCAACCCATTTTTTATATTTTTAATCACTGGTGGGTAGGGGGGAGAGGGTTTTCACCAATATTTACAGTATAGATTCCAGTATAGATATTCCAGATGCCCAGAACGAAATTTCAGCACTTTAACTCTACTGGAAGTATTTTTGGCTGCTGGTCGGTTATGTGGGAGCTATGTGATATATGGGTGCGATCTTGATGAAATTTGGTCAGGTGATGTAGAAAGTTCTTTAATGGATACAAACTTAATTTTGTTTAATTCGGATAAAAAACAAAAAAATTTGTGTACTAAGAGTTCATTCTGAATCTGTCAGTTATATGGGAGCTATGTGATATAGTCATCGGATCTTGACGATTTTGAGATATTGTCATCTTACTATATATAGAAACCTATGGCAAAAATTTCAGTACGATAGTTCCACTATAAGTATTTTTGGCCGCTGCTCCCATACAAGCCCGACCACTGTGCAGTGGTGTTATTAAGTTTTTGAATTTAAAAGTTTCGGGTCAAGTTTTTCTTAAGATTTTAGGGGCTTGGTAAGAGTATTCTGCTTAGCGTGAAAAATTCGAAGCTTGGGGTCGCCCTGGGGGTGTTGGTGATTAGGCTGGTCTTGCATCAGTGGTGTGGTGTCCATATCGATATCGGCGTAAGATGTAATGATTCTATTTAGATTTGATTGTAGGCGTGGTGCTGAGGTTATTAATGGCATTGTGTGCGAATTTCGATGTGCTAGATGACGTGTTCGGCTGCGCGGGAGATGACTGTTTCGGAGGATTGGCTATTTGTGGAGCTGAATATAGGACAGTTTTTATCCATGGGTGAGTGGTTGTTTTCAGCTTCGTTTTTGCAATTGGTGCAGAATTCGGTTCTGTTGCAAGTCTCGTCATCCTTAGTGTGTTCCTCTTGGCAGCAGTTGCGGCATGTTTTGAAAGTCTGATTGCAGGCGCTGATTGGATGTCCAAATCGTAGAAATTGTTGGCATCTTGCTCGCAGCCAATCATTATTTTTTCGGGGAGAGTAAGGAAAGCAAAGGTCAAAGTAATGAGTCCGGATTCCTTAAGAGAGTTCTTGACGTTTTGGAAAATTTTGTGTACACCGACCACATTTTGTGGCTTAACCTCTTCTTTAATTTCGGTTTCGCTGATGGTACGAAGCTCATTAGTTTGAGGAGTTGTAGGGATTGTAGGTAAGTTTTTGTTTGGATAAGTAGAGAGCCTGCTATTGTTTTTTTACATTGCAGGTGTGGTCGACTACTTTTTTAATTATAAATGGATTTACATTACCAAAGTTACTGTCGTCATCTCTAGTAATTAGTACGTATTTGCCGTTGTTATTATTTTTTTGTTTTTACACAGTAGTGTTGAATTAAATCGGGATGGCGATTCATTTTTTTTTTATATGTAGGGCGGGGCCCTTTAGAGATAAGGTATTAACTGCACTATTGTAGAGTTGTTTTTATCTTTGCGAATTTTACTTTGAGTAGTGGTTTGTTTTGAGTTATTGTTGTTTTTAATAGATAGATAAGCACTTGTGCACAGATCGCTAGTTTCACGTCTTAACTCTTCGAGGTTTAAGGTGATACTGTTATTCCATACATATGTACATTTACATTTACAACAGAATCGTGTCTATGCTTGTTTGTGTACTTGTACATGTGTGCATTAAACATTATATAATTTATATATATATATGTATATATAGATATATAACTGGATATGACTACCAAATTTTAGTTCAAAATTCAGACAGACGGACGGTCGGACGGACATGGCTAAATCGACTCGGCTTGTCATCCTGATCAATAATATACATACTTTGTGGGGTCTACCAAGCCTCCTTCTGTGTGTTCCATGTGCACTCGCACAAAACTAATATACCCTTGTACCCTTTGGGTACAGGGTATAAAAACATTTCGAATCCGAACAAATATCTCTTTTTCATCAAATGAACTCATACTACAATTCCTACAACACAAAAGCGAATACAATATACGACTACCGTCGAATTCAATCCAAGCTTTCAATTCCTCGCTCCACTTTCTCGAAAATTATTCGTTTAAGATTGGGCCACACCAACCTCACTTATAGTTACCTTTTTAATCGTCCTCACATAGCTCCCCTGTGCCGTATGTGCACCGCAGCGAATAACCATTCAACATATCCTGTCGGAATACCCACATTTACAACCTAAAGAAATTCTCTATTCCCCACAATAAGCCCCGTCCAATCCCTTTTTGATCTCAATCCCCCTAATATAGAAACGATAATCCGATACCTCAACAATAGTAATACCCTTAAGACCCTATAACATAATTTGTACATACAAATAAGTTAAGCCCCGTCCTATATATTTATATGTAACAAATTTAAATATCCTTAATTGCTATTTAATGCTAGCTTAAGGCCTCGTAGCTATAGCTAAATATTTGTTCGCCTGTACATTTTACATTGAGCCGAACTGTTACTAAATAAATAAAAAAAAATGTATGGAATATTTTATATTTATTAATTATTAATTATTTTATATTATTAATTAAATTCATGAAATTTTTTTAATAATATTTTTTTTGTGAGGTGGTATACCCTGTGCATTTAAGAGTTGAGTCTGCTCGACTTTAGCATTCCTTTCTTGTTTATGTTGAACTCCAACATAACGAAAAATATTGTATTAAGAAGAATTTAAATATCTTCAACAGGCTGAGCTCACTGTATTTGTTAAGGTAGGTCGAAGCTCTTTTTGATATTCAAGCAACAACAACAACGTAGCGAATGATTCCAGAAATTTCTTAGCACTTATTTGATTTCTTTGCCAGTTTGTTAAAACAAGCATTCTCCCTCTCTTAAAATTACCTTCTCACTCACCACCACAAAAGGAACCTATAGTCATCCCGCTCGCACGCGCACAGATATTCCGGATAATCGAGTAGCTTCTCGAAGAGCGGGTCTCGAAATTTCCACTATAGACCGCCCGAGTATAAATAGGGCCACTGAATTTCTCTTCGGCACAATTGAAATCAAGCAATCAAAGCAAACACATCGTGAAGCGAAAGCTAAGCAAGAAGAAGGCAACCAAGCGAAAAAAATATTTAAACCAAAGCGTTTACATCCACAAGTGAAATAATTAAATAAAATAAAGCTAAAAAGTACAACGTTGAAAAAGAATTGAACTTCAGCAACACAAAGTTTCGTTTAACAGTTTGAAGAAAAGTAAAGTAAAGAAGCAAGGAAAACCAAAATGCCTGCTATTGGTATTGACTTGGGCACCACGTACTCCTGCGTGGGTGTTTACCAGCACGGAAAGGTGGAGATTATTGCCAACGACCAAGGCAACCGCACTACGCCCAGCTATGTGGCATTCACAGACTCTGAGCGCCTCATCGGCGACGCGGCCAAGAACCAGGTGGCAATGAATCCAAAGAACACAGTTTTCGATGCGAAGCGATTGATTGGCCGCAAATATGACGACCCCAAAATTGTGGAGGACATCAAGCACTGGCCATTTAAGGTAATCAGCGAAGGTGGAAAGCCGAAGATTGGTGTCGAGTTTAAGGGCGAACAGAAAAGGTTTGCACCGGAAGAGATCAGCTCCATGGTACTCACGAAGATGAAGGAGACAGCAGAGGCGTATCTGGGACAGACCATCACAGACGCCGTTATCACAGTTCCCGCCTACTTCAATGATTCCCAGCGCCAGGCCACCAAAGATGCAGGCCACATTGCCGGCCTGAATGTCCTGCGAATTATCAATGAACCGACGGCTGCAGCTCTCGCCTACGGCCTCGATAAGAACCTCAAGGGAGAGCGAAATGTGTTGATATTTGATCTTGGCGGTGGCACCTTCGATGTCTCCATACTGACCATCGACGAGGGCTCGCTATTTGAGGTGCGAGCTACTGCCGGCGACACTCATCTGGGTGGCGAAGACTTTGACAACCGCCTGGTGACCCATTTGGCCGACGAGTTCAAGCGCAAGTACAAGAAGGATCTGCGCTCCAATCCACGTGCACTGCGACGTCTGCGAACAGCAGCTGAGCGTGCGAAGCGGACGCTTTCGTCCAGCACTGAGGCTACCATTGAAATAGATGCATTGTTCGAGGGCCAGGACTTTTACACGAAGGTGAGCCGCGCCCGCTTCGAGGAGTTATGCGCCGACCTCTTCCGCCAGACACTGGCACCAGTGGAGAAAGCGCTGAACGACGCCAAGATGGACAAGCAGCAAATTCACGATATTGTGCTGGTCGGTGGCTCCACACGCATTCCTAAGGTTCAGAGCCTTTTGCAGCAATTCTTCTGCGGAAAGAGTCTGAACCTGTCTATCAACCCCGACGAGGCTGTGGCTTACGGAGCCGCAGTGCAGGCTGCCATTCTTAGCGGCGACCAGAGTGGCAAGATCCAGGACGTGCTGCTTGTGGACGTGGCGCCACTATCTTTGGGCATTGAAACCGCCGGTGGCGTAATGACGAAGTTGATTGAACGAAACTGCCGCATACCTTGCAAGCAGACCAAGACCTTCTCCACGTATGCGGACAACCAGCCTGGTGTCTCCATTCAGGTGTACGAGGGCGAGCGTGCCATGACGCGCGACAACAACGCACTGGGCACATTCGACCTCTCCGGAATTCCGCCAGCGCCTCGTGGCGTGCCCCAAATCGAGGTCACCTTTGATATGGACGCCAACGGCATCCTGAATGTGACGGCCAAGGAGATGAGTACAGGCAAGGCGAAGAACATCACGATCAAGAACGACAAGGGTCGTCTGTCGCAGGCGGAGATCGACCGCATGGTGAACGAAGCCGAGCGCTACGCCGAGGAGGATGAGAAACACCGCCAGCGCATAGCGGCACGCAACAGTCTGGAAAGCTATGTCTTTGGCGTGAAGCAGGCTGCGGAACAAGCCAGTGCAGACAAACTCAGCGAGAGCGACAAATCCTCGTTGCTGGAGAAGTGCAACGAGACCATAAAATGGTTGGATACGAACACCACCGCCGAGAAGGACGAGTTCGAGTACAGGCTCAAGGAGCTGACACAGCATTGCTCGCCCATAATGACCAAAATGCATCAGGCGGGTGGTCAGCCGAACGCTGCCAACTGCGGTCAACAGTCGGGAGGTTTCGGGGGAGCCAGCTACAATGGTCCTACTGTGGAGGAGGTGGACTAAGCGAGCTGTCATACAGTTCTAGGGGCGGGGGGTTAGCTTTCAAGTATAGTCGTAGCACATAAAATTAAGTATTACAATTTATTTATGTATTTTACGTTGAGACTGATTAAGATGTTTGTTTCGCCAAATTAAATTTATAATTTAATGGAAACGTATCTAAAAACGAAATTGGTTTGCACCAACAAATATCAAAAACGCTGTAATATAAAATGTTCCAGTCTGCCTATACATAATTGATTAAAATAAAATAATTTATTTCAAATTAAAGATAGTCTGATCTTTTTCTTTGTAATATTTACGTTCGCATCATATTTCCCAGGGGAGGGTAAAACTTTTAAATAGGAAATTTCTACAAGATTCGTTTTTTTGTGAGCGTATTATTGTAAATGGTGGGAACGGTCTCATATTTTTGGCACGCCAATGTAAGAGATAAGAATCCTTTCAAAGGGAGGTAGTAAGTAAATAGTTGTACCATGGACCAACTTATGCAACATCATTGGACGTGAGAACAATGCTTTACGAATAACAAGAAGTTAGTAATGTATATACTTTAGAGGATAATTACGATATATTTGTCAAGATGTACTTTTTATTTAAATAATTATTCTGTTATCTGACAAAAAAGCACAAATCAAGATGGTATTTAAAAATATCAGCATTCCTCAGTGTAAGAACTTCCTTAAGAATTCAAGTTTTGGCTTATATAATATCAGCCAGGTATTTGTAGATGTAGTTTTAAGACATGTATTTTAGTTTGGTGTCAAATATACGTAAATATATATATATTAAACATTTGTCAGGGGCCAATAAAAACTGGGAGTAAATAAATTGCTAAACAGAAAGCCGCAAATATTGTAATCCCTAACCAATTTTCGAAATTTGGAAAGTCGATTTATTTGTTTAATTCTTACATAATTTCAAAAGTACATTTCTATCAGTATATGTCGACAAATATCATTAAGTGGTATGGTCACGGAAATTTGTTCAAATTTCAGCAATTTTCAGCTGTGGCCTTCTCTTGGCAACAACGATAAGTTACGGTGTCGATAATTTTACTTTCAAAATAAATTAAATTAAAAAAACAATAAAATTTTTATTTGTCGTTCTAATTGTCGGTGGGCACGGATAAAATATAAATTGTTATGTCCTGCGAACAAAACCTCCATTAAAGCCGTATCTCCTTTTATAGTAATGAAACGACGCTCTAGCCAGCAGTAAGTTGAACACAGAAGGATCCTTCCTGCGAACAAAACCTCCATTAAAGCCGTATCTCTTTTTATAGTACACCGATTTGAAATCACAACAATATCTATTGTTTAAGAGCCGTTTTGTTTTTTTTTAGAATGTTCTTTTATTTATTTACCGGAAATGTGTTTTGAAACAATATTTAAAAATTCAATTAGCTGTCTCCAAGGTATAGAGGGAGGTCAAGCTTATCGCCCAATAGGACGAATATCCTTGAAGTAATCAGAACGACCATCAGCTGAAAGAAAATTGTATACTTTGTATATCTTCAATGAAGTCTTCTTTAATGGTATTTTATTACTATTTATTAAACAAGAGAGAACGCTACAGTCGAGCAAGCCCGACAGTGTAATACCCTGTACCCAGGTAAACTTCCGTCACTGAGTTATATGCGCCCAAAGCAGCAGCAAAAAGAGGAAGAAGAAGAGCGAACTTGCTGCAGTTTGTGGGGGTTGTACTGGCGAGAATTTGTTTCGCTAATAACTTTTCTTAGAATTGACCGAATTGAATAAAATTTTATACAACAGTAGACAATTATATATAAATTATGTGTGCAAAGTTTGATTTAGGTAGCATTTGAAATGTGGACGCTATTGACGAAATTCTGTAGCGGGGGAAGGGGGGGCAAAATTCCAAAAAATAAAATAAACTCGTCCTTACTCGGACCTAGGAGAATCTGGATGCCAACTTTGGTTATTCTAGCTTTTATAGTTTCTGAGATCCTCGCGTTCATCCAGACGGACAGACGGACGGACATGTCTAGATCGATTTCTCTCGTCATGCTGATCAAGAATATATATACTTTATGGGGTCGGAGATGCTTCCTTCTGTATGTTACATACTTTGCACAAACCTAATATACCCTTTTTACCCTACGGGTACAGGGTATAAAAATGACGCGAATTAGTGCAGTATTAGAATAATAAATGTATTGATCGATTGAGTATTCGAATATGTTTAGAATTGGAAGTGTCAAATGAATCTGTCTGCTCTGCTTCATACTTTTCGTATATGGAATATATTTTACTCCGCTGAGATAACTATAACTAGAAGGTCATAAGATATGTTTATTATGTTAAATAAATAACTATAATTAGAAGATATTACCCAGAAAAGGGATAGCTTTAAGAACTGATTTCTCTAGCTCTCCACACAGCCTATAAAATTCAATGTTATATTCGCTTTTCGAACTCACCGTATGGGGATGGGTTACGATAATAATATCCCGGGGGCCACTGCGCGAGTGAGTGGAAGACGCTACTCAGGCAGAAAACCGCCAGCAATAAAAGTTTGGCGAACATAGTGTTTATTATTTATTGAAGAAGGTGATATTTCGTCCGTTTGGCTATAAATAGAATCGAGAGAGCAGATGGCATTAGTGAGCAAAATAAAGGATTCCAAACAGATAGAGAAATGAATTCCACCCTTAAGAAATTGTGACTAACTGTGGTGAGTTTTAAAGAGCACCAGCACCAGCAGTCGAAAATGTTCAGATCAATCATTATAGCCTGTACCCAAAGGGTAAAAGGCTATACTAGTTTTGTGCGAATGTATGTAACACACAGAAGGAGGCGTGGCAGACCCCACAAAGTACAAGTATATACATATATTCTTCATCAGGGTGACAAACCGAGTCGATATAGCCATGTCCGTCCGTCCGTCTGTATGAGCAAGGATCTCAGAAGGTACAAGAGCTGGAATAACCAAACTCGGTATCCAGATTCCCATGAGCCCTAGGCAGGTCAAGTTTATTTTCTTATAACTCTCGTAGTTCTTGGAATTTCGAACTAACTACATCCCGTTAGTGATTATGTGTCTGCATGCCAAGTTTTATCATGATAGGTCAATTCTGAAGAAAGTTATAGCCATACATAAAATCGCTGCCCATGCTCTGCTTGTAGCGCTGCCCGCAGCTGTTTTTTTTCCTTCTTGGTGGGAGGTACAGGATATTTAAGAGTTGAGCTTTCTGGACTTTAGCATTCTTTTCTTGTTATACCCTGTACCCGTAGGGTAAAAAGGGTATATTAGGTTTGTGCAAAGTATGTAACATACAGAAGGAAGCATCTCCGACCCCATAAAGTATATATATTCTTGATCAGCATGACGAGAGAAATCGATCTAGACATGTCCGTCCGTCTGTCCGTCTGGATGAACGCGAGGATCTCAGAAACTATAAAAGCTGGAATAACCAAATTTGGTATCCAGATTCTCCTAGGTCCGAGAAAGGACGAGTTTATTTTATTTTTTGGAATTTTGCCCCCCCTTCCCCCGCTACAGAATTTCGTCAATAGTATATATATTCTTGATCAGCATGACGAGACGAGTCGATCTAGCCCTGTCTGTCTGTCCGTCCGTCCGTATGAACACCTGGATCTCAGAGACTATAAGAGATAGAGACACCAAATTTTGCACAAAGATTCCTTATGTATGTATTCTATACGAGTTTGTTTTATTTTTTTGATTCCCCCCCCCCCCCCCCCACTTCCCACTATGGTGGTTTTCCTGATTTTCCATTCGTATAATCGCATATATCTCGGAGACTATAAGACCTAAGAACACCAAATTTTAATCCCAGATGCCTTATGTGAATACGCAGAAAATGTATATTTTGGAATTTCCCTCCCTCCCCCCTCTACCCCGCAAATCGTAACTCCCGTAATTCTTGGAATTTCGAAATACCCCCAGTTGGTTATTATGTGTCCGTATGCCAAGTTTCACTATGAGAGACCGATTTAACGAGAAGTTATAGCCATAAATAAATAAATAAATATATTTGCTGCTGCAGCGCTGCTCAAGCGCTGCCCGCGGCTGTTGTTGATGTTGCTGTTTGGTTGACTGCTAACATGTTTACACAGACACGAATAAATGCGCATAGGCATACATACACTCACACAGACGCAATTGCTATGTAAATGTGCAATTATAAACCGAGAATACCGAGGTAAAATCGATCAAATTTTTTTTTTTTTTCTTAATTTTTTTTATTTTCTATAATTGTTGTAAACATATGTACAAAGTATTTCAAAGTCGGGACACCCGACTTTAGCTTTTTTACTTGTTTTAAGACATGATTGTTGTTTTACTAAGAATGGAACTTGGGCTAGAAATATCAACCGAAACTTAAAACTCTGGATATTATGGCTAGTACCAAATATATTTACCCGAAATTTATGGTGATGTTCACTTCGATGCGAATGTAACACTAGAAACTGAACACTCTTGCACCATTATATATACCCGTAGCTAATTCGATACGATCACCGTAAAGTTATGAAATAATTGTCTATCGAGAAAACGGTCGCTATGTCAGGTTTATACTCCCTTGGTCATAAAGGTGTTTGTTCTGTATAGCGTTTTAAATGCAGCATCTCTAATATACATAGCTTCTGATGATATGACGGTGTATCTGGAAACTGTTCTGTATCTAATTGCTATTGAACTATCATAAAGGACGGTAGGTCAGGTAGTTACGAAAACATCCACATATGGGTATATATAATACCTAAAGGGTTTAAGGGTATACTATTTTAGTGCGAATATAACGCAAAAGTGGAGGCGTGGCAGACCCCACAAAGTATGTACATATATACTTGTATATATTTTTTAATCAGGCTAGACGAATCACCCGTCTGTTTGCCTTAGGCAGAAAAATTTTATGTTTTTATGCTCTGTACATAAAATGTACAAGAGTATATTAGGTTTGCGGGAGCTGAAAATGTAACAGGCAGAAGGAGGCGTGGCAGACCCCACATAGTATATATATTCTTGATTAGCATGACGAGACGAGTCGATCTAGCCCTGTCTGTCTGTCCGTCTGCCCGTATGAACACCTGGATCTCAGAGACTATAAGAGCTAGAGACACAAAGATGCGTTATGTGTGTACGCTGTGCAAGTTTGTTTTATTTTTTTGATTTTCCCCCCACTTCCCCCTATGGGGGTTTTCCCGATTTTCCATTCGTATAATCGCCTATATCTCGGAGAGTATAAGACCTAGGGACACCAAATTTTAGTCCCAGATGCCTTATGTGAATACGCAGAAAATGTGTATTTTGGAATTTCACTCCCACCCCCCCTCTCCCATGCAAATCGCGATAACTCCCGTAATTCTTGGAATTTCGATCTCAATTGGGAAATTTTTGTTTTAATTCTCTTACTTTTTTTAATTTCTATAATTATTGTACACATATGTACAGAGTATTTCAAAGTCGGGACACTCGACTTTAGCTTTTTTACTTGTTTTTATGTATAACTTTTTCTGTAATTTTTGGTCCAAATACCCTTAGCTTTAATTACCCTATTTTTGTGATTGGGCATACTATTAACTAGATTTAGTATGTGGTCGCTTGGAATCATGCACCACTCCGTCTGCACGCGGCTCCATAGCTCATCAATTATATTATATTTAGGTTCATCACTAAAAATAAAGTTTTCCCAAAACTAATCTGGTTCATTAATATACAGTTTGGCGAATTCCAGCCCTTACAAGCCGTTATTAAGGCCAAAGGAAGGCCTACAAAATATTAACAATTAAATTACATGGAAATTTAATGATAAATAATACGAAAATGGTAATGGTAAATGGTAGTAAATGGCCACCCCAGAGCTCAAATAAATAATTCAATTCCAATTCAATTCACTAAACTTCTGTGTTAAACTTACAACTACACTTATATCCTACGCCTCTGCTGCCGTCTCGCTCGTGACGACGCCCTGCATGTCGCAGCATCCTAGAGCGTCGTTACATTACTATAAAAGGAGATACGGCTTTAATGGAGGTTTTCTTCTTAGGAAGGATCCTGACATAAGAATACATATTTCATCCGTGTCCAACGGCAATTAGAACGACAAAATCATTCGTTCAGAAGTTATAAGCGTTATGTAAATTTTATTGTATTTAAAATTTAATTTATTTTGAAAGTAAACTTAGGAAGAAGACCCTTCTGTCCCGGAACATTTACCGTAACTTATCGTTGTTGCCAAGAGAAGGCCCCAAGCTGAAAATTGATTTAACTTAAATCAATTTCCGTGACCATACCACTTAATGTAAGTATATCTGTGGACATATACTGTTATGAAAGTACTTTCTCGTTTGAAATTATGTAAGAATTAAACAAATAAATCTACTTTCCATATATATACAGGGTGCGCCATCTTTTATGTCGGTATGTAAACATTGAATATCATTGAAAATAAACAACCGATTTTCAAGTATGAGATATTTTTATTTTTGGTTCTGTACAATTTCTTCAGACTAATTTTTGAAAACAACATCAATCAAGTGGCCGCCTTTATTGGACACAGCAAAATGTGCCCTTTTTGCTGCGTTTTCCATCACTTTTTCTAGCATCTCAGGTGGTATAGCGATGATTTCTGCACGAATATTTGCCTTGAGCTCGTCAATGGTTTGAGGCTTGCCGGCGTAAACTTTGCTTTTCAAATATCCCAACAAAAAGAAGTCCGGAGGCGTCAAATCTGGAGATCTGGATGGCCAATCAATATCGCCTTTTTTTGATACCAGACGTCCAGGGAATTTTCGTTGCAAAAACTGAATTGTTTTATTTGCAGTATGGCATGGCGCACCGTCTTGTTGAAACCAGTAACCGTTCAGACCTTTTTCACGCAATTGCGGGCAGACATAATGAGCCAACATCCACCGATATCGATTCCCATCAACTGTTTCGCCTTCTTTGAAGAAAAATGGCCCAATGATGGTTTTGGCGCAGACACCGGCCCAAACAGTCACTTTTTGATCATGCAATGGTGTTTCATGAATCTCGTGTGGATTTTCCGTTCCCCAAATGCGGTAATTTTGCTTGTTAACGCCGCCAGAGAGTGTGAAATGGGCCTCGTCAGTCATCAAAATTTGCTTCCAAAAATCAGGTTTAGTGTCAACCATTCGAGCAACTGTTTGGCCGTATTTCAAGCGACGTGGACAGTCTGTCGGCAAAATTCTTTAAGTTAATTGCACTTTATACGGAAACAAATGCAAATCGTCCTTTAAAATGCGCCGCAAAGTGGTTCCACTGACGTTAAAATGCTGAACACGGTGGGCAATACGACACATTTGGGTCCTGGGCAACACTCTCTCTTACCATTTCAATCAGTTCATTGGAACGTCTTGGTCGTTGATGAACAATCAACGTTGATGGACGATCTCCCACTGTCCCGTGCTCAACAAAATTTGAAAACAAACGCCGAATAGTGTTGTCAGATGGTGCCTGTTTGTCGCGATATTTTCGACGATATGCACGTTAAGTTAACACAACTGAACGACTATTTTCAATGTAAAGCATCACTATTTCAGCGCGTTCTTTCGGAGTGAAGCGATTCATGATTAAAATTGTGCTGAATTGAGGTTTTCAACACTGGTCTACTCAAGTCAATCGGTTCACTAATGACAAAGTTATTCAATATTTACATACCGACATAAAAGATGGCACACCCTGTATATATGTATGTATGTATAAATAATGTGACATTCAGAGCTAGTAATTTCTAGAATTAAATTATAAAATAGTTTGTCCTGACAGAAAAATATACAAACTTGGCCTGCCTACGGCTTAGGGAAACCTAGATATTGGTTCTCTATCCCAGCTTGTACCTACTGAGATCCTTGTGGTCATACTGACGGGCATGGCTATATCGACTCGCCTCGTCATCCCAATCAAGAATATATGCACGTTGTGGGGTCCGCCACGCCTCCTTACATGTATGTAACATTCGCACAAAATTAGCATACCCTTTTACCCCTTGGGTACAATGTATAAAAAACATACAATTTTTCTGCCTAAGGCATTGGGGAACCTGGACAACAAGTACTTCCTGAGAACCTTTTGTGCAAACAGACGGGTGATTCGTCTAGCCTGATTAAAAAAATATATACAAGTATATACATACTTTGTTGGGTCTGCTACCCCTCCACTTTTGCGTTATATTCGTTATATATATATAGGCATCACGCCATATGTGGGTGCATTCGCAACTACCTGTCCTGCTGTCCTTTGTGATAATTCGATAGCAATTCGATACATAGCAGTTACTCCCCGCCTTACCAGATACACCGTTATATAATCAGATGCTACATTAGAGATGCTGAATTTAAAACGCTATACAGAACAAATACCCTTGTGACCAAAGGGGTATGAACCTGACATAGAGACCGTTTTCTCGATACACAATTATTTCATAACTTTACGGTGATCGTTTCGAATTAACTACGGGTATATATAATGGTGCAAGAGTGTTCTGTTTCTATTGTTATATTCGCATCGAAGTGAACATCACCATAAATTTCGGGTAAATATTTTTGGTACTAGCTATAATATCCAAAGTTTTAAGTTTCGGTTGAGTTGTTCAGCCGAAGATATGGATCTTCTTTGGTAAGTGACCGAGTCACTGATCACTGAGGTTTGAGAGATCACAGCACCTGAATGTGAAATTAAATTAATTGAGAAATATTGGCTTTACATCTGATTCTACAAATGATTTATTTGAACATTTTCGACTGTTGGTGCTCTTTAAAACTAACCACAGAAGCCCTCATTTCTTAAGGGTGGAACTCATAGCTCTACCTGTTTGGAATCCTTAATTTTGCCATTAGCCCATCTTCTCTCTCGCTTCTATTTATAGCCAAACAGACGAAATATCATCTTCTTCCAAAAGACATAAACGCTATGTACGCCAAAATTTTATTGCTGGCGGTCTTCTGCCTGAGCAGCGTCTTCTACTCACTCGCGCAGGGGCCCCCGGGAATTTATTATCGTGGTGCGTACCCTTACAGTGAGTTCGCAAAGTGAATACAACATTGCAGTTTAATAAGCTGTATGTATGGATAGCTAGAGAAAGCGGGTAACGTCTTCCAATTCTAGTTACACACACACACTCACACCCTTCTTTTTGCTATGAGTTACTAACTGAGTTACTGGAGCCTTTTGAATAATATTGCCTTAATATTTAAAGTGATATAATGTTTAGAGGATGATTCTGAACTAACAGCACCCTGTTCAGGAGCTTTCTAAGTAAGCCATTTCATTGGTGTTCTAGTATGGATTCCTATCTTTTTTGTTAATATATTACCTATGTTAGCCGGGGATAGTGTAGCTTTCCTACAATGAATTCTTTCTAATAGCTTCGGAGCCTTTTCAATTCAAATAAACAAAAATCAAATGTTACCTCTTTATAATAGTATAGATAATAAAAATGTCTTGTGAGCTTTTAGCTGTCATCTGAGCGGAGTAAATATATATTCCATATACACATAGTATGAAGCAGCGCAGACAGATTCATTTGACTATTCCAATAATAAATCGCAGTCCCGTGGATTATATTTTTTTACCGGTCTTGAAAATTAAAAACATCTCAATCTCAATCGATCAATACATTTATTACCCTAATACTGCATTTTCTGACCGTTCAATAATTTTATAAAATCAAATTATTCATTGGAAAATTATTATTATTACCACAGACTTATACAAAAATTTGCACACCTATGTTCTTTCTGTTCATACTTGTATGTTCCATCGGAATTACATTTATTTAATAATTCAAGAACCCCATCAAACCCCAAGTAATTATTATTACATAAACTTTATTTGCTTTATTATAAGTTAAAGTCTCTTAAGACTTTTTTGAAGTCCGAGGGTATACAAAGTATAACATTTTCTTTCAGATGATTATCGTTTAAATTACGTCCGGGCTCTTCCTCCTTATAATTTTGGGATCGGACGACGATAAGCTATACCTTGGAGACAGCAATTCGAAATTCTAATTATTGTTTCAAAACACAATTTCTATAAACAAATAAAAGAACATTCTAAAAAAAACAAAATGATTCTAATAGGGGCTTTTATCGAGGCTCCAACGGTTGTAGATCGTAAATATTTATTGTTACACTTAGCGCCACCTAGCGGCCTTATTTAGTTGTTGACGGTTGGCATGGCGAAAATTTTATCCTATCTCCTATCATGGCGCCATGGCCGTAGCGAGGGGGGTGCAAAGCGGGCAGCTGAACCCCCACCCCCCCCCCCCCCCCCCCCTAGATTCTGAATGGATCAAAAATGTTGCAGACAAATTTGAATTTGTGCCGCATTGTACAAAAATCACGAAAAAATATCCATTTTATGGCTACGGTTAATTTATCAGCTAGATTGCTCTGAAGATATAATGTTGAGAATATATACCTATATATATATGCCCAACTTATAACTCTTTACTAGCCCTATATTTAGTGCTAAGGTTGATTTTGGGCAACGGGGCAAATAAGTTGTTTTACCGGCCAACAGTTCGCTGATTTTATCGAAACCTGAGGCAATATATATTAATGCGCCTAATTTTAAAACGTTGTGCATTATTGTCTCTTAAAAATAGTTTTGGTATAACAGTTCAGAAAATGCAGTTTCAGTTCTGAACTGTCGAAACAAAATGATTTTAGATTTCTTTATCTGCCATAACGTGCTTTTGATAACTGCCCCGACCCCAGATACGGCTCCCATTCCATTTTAGCTTGTAAACAAATTCTATTCTAACTAGAGTTGATACTATAAATTGATTTTCAAACTGAGAGCAGGACCCATTAGAAAAATTACATATTTTTCTCCCCGTTTGCACGCCACTTTATTTTTTTCGCAGCCGGTGTTATTCATCTAGATTTCAATCATTTTAAAGTATATAAAAATTTATCATTTATGTAAGAATACATAATTTCAAATTCTTAAATTTTACACTCTCGATGTCGCATGGGGCCAACTTTATATTAGTTCCACGATCACAAATCTTCTTATTTTCTAGGAAGTTTTTTACATTTTATTGCATTTGAAATTTCAAATTTTCAATATTTTGAATTTAATTTTTTCCTATTCTTCCATATTTTTCATGTGTTTTTTTAGAGTGCAAATAATTTGATAGTAAAAAATCGGCCAAAAAAATCTTGCGCCCCCTGGACTAAATCCTGGCTACGCCCATGGAAAGGGCTATATCAGACGATAGAAGCTAACCTTCGGCCTTTTCTATTTCCTACCGTCAGAGAGTGCAGACGAGTCCAGTCAGCACCGAGAACAAGTTTTTAAAAAGTGAATAGAAACGAAAGTATTTTAACTGCATTAATAGCTGTGTCCGGAATTTAAAGTTGTTAAA
Organism: Scaptodrosophila lebanonensis; assembly: GCF_003285725.1. NCBI lineage: Eukaryota > Metazoa > Arthropoda > Insecta > Diptera > Drosophilidae > Scaptodrosophila > Scaptodrosophila lebanonensis. Next base: position 4,778,943 of record NW_022060558.1, read on the forward strand.
AGAAAAGCGGCCAATGAGCAATCGCGAGTGTCGCCTATTTATTTTTATAGCCTGTACCCAAAGAGGGAAAGCCTATCCTAGTTTTGTGCGAATGTATGTAACACGCAAAAGGAGGCGTGGCAGACCCCACAAAGTATATATATTCTTCATCAGGGTGACAAACCGAGTCGATATAGCCATGTCCGTCCATGAGCGCAAGGATCTCAGAAGGTACAAGAGCTAGAATGACCAAACTTGGTATCCAGGTTCCCCTGAGCTCTAGGCAGGTCAAGTTTGTGTTTTTATTCTGATACACCCCCCACTCCCCCGTAATTCGTGTTTTTTGTATAACTTCCGTAATTCATGGAATTTTGAAATCAAGGTAGTTACATCCAGTTAGTGCTTGTGTGTCCGTGTGCCAAGTTTCATCATGATAGGTCAATTCTGAAGAAAGTTATAGCCATAAATAAAATCGCCGCCCATGCGCTGTCTGGAGCTCTCCCCGCAGCTGTTGTTGTTGTTGCTGCTTTGGTTCAACTTTGTGTTGCATACATGCACGCATATAATATATGTATGTATTGAATAATTTGTATTTAATTTAATTAAATAATTCAATTAATATTTAATATTTTTTTCCTTTTTGGTGGGAGGTACAGGGTATTTAAGAGTTGAGCTCGACATTAGCATTTCTTTCTTGTTAAATACAATCTTGACTGGTCATTTTTTGTCAGATATCATTAATGTACACCTGTATATCTTGACAAATATAACGTTTATCCCTAAATCCATCTTAATTAATTATTTTAGTATAGTATATACTTTGCAAACTTCTTCTTATGTGAAAAGCATTGTTGTTATTTGAAACATTTTTGAAATATCATTACATTCTACACATAAGGAATAAGACATAACACGGGAAAAACTATCATGATATCATTTAATCGACATATGCTTCTGTTTCGCTCTCACGTCCAATGATGTTACACAAGTTGACTCATGGGACAACTATCTACTACCTCCCATTGAAAGGATTCTTATCTTTTACATTGGCGTGCCAAAAATATGAGACCGTTTCCACCATTTACAATAATACGCCCACAAAAAAACGATTCTTGTAGAAATTTCTTATTTAAAAGTTTTACTCTCCCCTGGGAAATTTGATACGAACGTAAGTATTACAAAGAAAAAGATCAGACTATCTTTAATTTGAAATAAATTATTTTATTTTAATCAATTATGTATAGGTAGACTAGGAACATTTTATACTACAGCGTTTTTGATATTTGTTGGTGCAAACCAATTTCGTTTTTAGATACGTTTCCATTAAATTATAAATTTAGTTTGGCGAAACAAACATCTTAATCAGTCTCAACGTAAAATACATAAATAAATTGTAATACTTAATTTTATGTGCTACGACTATACTTGAAAGCTAACCCCCCGCCCCTAGAACTGTATGACAGCTCGCTTAGTCCACCTCCTCCACAGTAGGACCATTGTAGCTGGCTCCCCCGAAACCTCCCGACTGTTGACCGCAGTTGGCAGCGTTCGGCTGACCACCCGCCTGATGCATTTTGGTCATTATGGGCGAGCAATGCTGTGTCAGCTCCTTGAGCCTGTACTCGAACTCGTCCTTCTCGGCGGTGGTGTTCGTATCCAACCATTTTATGGTCTCGTTGCACTTCTCCAGCAACGAGGATTTGTCGCTCTCGCTGAGTTTGTCTGCACTGGCTTGTTCCGCAGCCTGCTTCACGCCAAAGACATAGCTTTCCAGACTGTTGCGTGCCGCTATGCGCTGGCGGTGTTTCTCATCCTCCTCGGCGTAGCGCTCGGCTTCGTTCACCATGCGGTCGATCTCCGCCTGCGACAGACGACCCTTGTCGTTCTTGATCGTGATGTTCTTCGCCTTGCCTGTACTCATCTCCTTGGCCGTCACATTCAGGATGCCGTTGGCGTCCATATCAAAGGTGACCTCGATTTGGGGCACGCCACGAGGCGCTGGCGGAATTCCGGAGAGGTCGAATGTGCCCAGTGCGTTGTTGTCGCGCGTCATGGCACGCTCGCCCTCGTACACCTGAATGGAGACACCAGGCTGGTTGTCCGCATACGTGGAGAAGGTCTTGGTCTGCTTGCAAGGTATGCGGCAGTTTCGTTCAATCAACTTCGTCATTACGCCACCGGCGGTTTCAATGCCCAAAGATAGTGGCGCCACGTCCACAAGCAGCACGTCCTGGATCTTGCCACTCTGGTCGCCGCTAAGAATGGCAGCCTGCACTGCGGCTCCGTAAGCCACAGCCTCGTCGGGGTTGATAGACAGGTTCAGACTCTTTCCGCAGAAGAATTGCTGCAAAAGGCTCTGAACCTTAGGAATGCGTGTGGAGCCACCGACCAGCACAATATCGTGAATTTGCTGCTTGTCCATCTTGGCGTCGTTCAGCGCTTTCTCCACTGGTGCCAGTGTCTGGCGGAAGAGGTCGGCGCACAACTCCTCGAAGCGGGCGCGGCTCACCTTCGTGTAAAAGTCCTGGCCCTCGAACAATGCATCTATTTCAATGGTAGCCTCAGTGCTGGACGAAAGCGTCCGCTTCGCACGCTCAGCTGCTGTTCGCAGACGTCGCAGTGCACGTGGATTGGAGCGCAGATCCTTCTTGTACTTGCGCTTGAACTCGTCGGCCAAATGGGTCACCAGGCGGTTGTCAAAGTCTTCGCCACCCAGATGAGTGTCGCCGGCAGTAGCTCGCACCTCAAATAGCGAGCCCTCGTCGATGGTTAGTATGGAGACATCGAAGGTGCCACCGCCAAGATCAAATATCAACACATTTCGCTCTCCCTTGAGGTTCTTATCGAGGCCGTAGGCGAGAGCTGCAGCCGTCGGTTCATTGATAATTCGCAGGACATTCAGGCCGGCAATGTGGCCTGCATCTTTGGTGGCCTGGCGCTGGGAATCATTGAAGTAGGCGGGAACTGTGATAACGGCGTCTGTGATGGTCTGTCCCAGATACGCCTCTGCTGTCTCCTTCATCTTCGTGAGTACCATGGAGCTGATCTCTTCCGGTGCAAACCTTTTCTGTTCGCCCTTAAACTCGACACCAATCTTCGGCTTTCCACCTTCGCTGATTACCTTAAATGGCCAGTGCTTGATGTCCTCCACAATTTTGGGGTCGTCATATTTGCGGCCAATCAATCGCTTCGCATCGAAAACTGTGTTCTTTGGATTCATTGCCACCTGGTTCTTGGCCGCGTCGCCGATGAGGCGCTCAGAGTCTGTGAATGCCACATAGCTGGGCGTAGTGCGGTTGCCTTGGTCGTTGGCAATAATCTCCACCTTTCCGTGCTGGTAAACACCCACGCAGGAGTACGTGGTGCCCAAGTCAATACCAATAGCAGGCATTTTGGTTTTCCTTGCTTCTTTACTTTACTTTTCTTCAAACAGTTAAACGAAACTTTGTGTTGCTGAAGTTCAATTCTTTTTCAACGTTGTACTTTTTAGCTTTATTTTATTTAATTATTTCACTTGTGGATGTAAACGCTTTGGTTTAAATATTTTTTTTCGCTTGGTTGCCTTCTTCTTGCTTAGCTTTCGCTTCACGATGTGTTTGCTTTGATTGCTTGATTTCAATTGTGCCGAAGAGAAATTCAGTGGCCCTATTTATACTCGGGCGGTCTATAGTGGAAATTTCGAGACCCGCTCTTCGAGAAGCTACTCGATTATCCGGAATATCTGTGCGCGTGCGAGCGGGATGACTATAGGTTCCTTTTGTGGTGGCGAGTGAGAAGGTAATTTTAAGAGAGGGAGAATGCTTGTTTTAACAAACTAGCACAGAAATCAAATAAGTGTAAAGAAATTTCTAGAATCATTCGCTACTTTGTTGTTGTTGCTTGAATATCAACAAAATCTTCGACCTACCATAACAAATACAGTGAGCTCAGCCTGTTGAAGATATTTAAACTCTTCTTAGTAAAAATATTTGTATACTCTGTACTTGAGTAACAGGCAGGAGGAGGCGTGGTAGACCCCACAAAGTATATAGCCCTGTCTGCCTGTCCGTATGAACACCTGGATGTCAGAGACTATAAGAGTAGAGACACCAAATTTTGCACAAAGTGTTTTTGATTTTCCCCCCACTTCCCCCTATGGGGGTTTTCCCGATTTTCCATTCGTATAATCTCGGAGACTATAAGAACTAGGGACACCAAATTTTAGTCCCAGATGATTTTGTGAACACGCAGAAAATGTTTATTTTGGAATTTCTCTCCCTCCCCCTCGTAACTCCCTTAATTCTTGGAATTTCGAACTCAAATTGCAAATATCCCCAATTAGTGATTATGTGTCCGTATGAGAAGTTTCACTATGATAGACTGATTTAACAAGAAGTTATAGCCATAAATATATTTGCTGCTCAAGCGCTGTCCCCAGCTGTTGCTTATACAGACACGAATAGACGCGCATAAACATATGTACATACACTCACATAGACGCAATTGCTATGTAAATGTGCAATTGTACCACCCTTTACGTGAGTTTGAATACCAAAAGAGGTAAAATCGACCAAAACTTTTTTTTTTAATTCTCTTAATTTTTTTCATTTCTATAATTTTTCTAAACATATGTACAGAATATTTCAAAGTCGGGACACCCGACTTTAGCTTTTTTACTTGTTATACTCTGTACATGAAATGTACAAGAGTATATTAGGTTTGCGGGAGCTGAAAAATGTAACAGGCAGAAGGAGGCGTGGCAGACCCCACAAAGTATATATTATTGATCAGCATGACGAGACGAGTCGATCTAGGCCTGTCTGTCTGTCTGTCCGTCCGTATGAACACCTGGATCTCAGAGACTATAAGAGATAGAGACACCAAATTTTGCACAAAGATGCTTTATGTGTGTATTCTATACGAGTTTGCTTTATTTTTTTGATTCCCCCCCCCCCCCCCACTTCCCCCTATGGTGGTTTTCCTGATTTCCCATTCGTATAATCGCATATATCTCGGAGACCATAAGACCTAGAAACACCAAATTTTAGTCCAAGGTGCCTTGTGTGAATACGCAGAAAATGTATATTTTGGAATTTCCCTCCCTCCCCCCTCTCCCCCGCAAATGCGATTTTCTCTAACTCCCGTAATTCTTGGAATTTCGAACTAAAATTGCAAATACCCCCAGTTAGTAATTATGTGTCCGTATGCCAAGTTTCACTATGATAGACCGATTTACCAAGAAGTTATAGCCATAAATATATTTGCTGCTGCAGCGCTGCTCAAGCGCTGCCCGCGGCTGTTGTTGATGTTGCTGTTTGGTTGACTGCGAAAATGCTTACACAGACACGAATAGATGCGCTTAGGCATACATACACTTACACAGACGCAATTGCTATGTAAATGTGCAATTATACACCCTTGAGTTCGAACACCGAGAAAGGTAAAATCGATCATTGAATTTTTTTTTATTTTTTTAATTTTTTTTATTTTCTATACTTATTGTAAACATATGTACAGAGTATTTCAAAGTCGGGACACCCGACTTTAGCTTTTTTACTTGTTTTTTATTTGGCTGGGGGCTTATGAATAATATTGCCTTAATATTTAAAGTGACAATGTTTCGATGATGATTATGAACTAACAGCATGCTATTTAGGAGTTTTTTAAAGCAATTTGTTTACACCTTTGGTTACATTATTGGCATTTTAGTAAGGATTCCATTCTTCCAAATATATATTAAATCGGTCCAGTAAATTCGGAGCCTTTTCAATTCAAACAAACAAACAAACAATTAAATCTTTCCTCTTTATAATATTAGTATAGATATGATAGTGCATTAAATATTTCAGCTAAAATAATTTCATTCTAAAAGGGACAATATTCATATCAAAAATCTACTACGTATGTACATACGTACTAAAGTAATTACTACTACTATCAATACGTAAAAAGAATCATACATGCATAAACATATGTACATATAATTCGATTTTATTTATATATCTATGGTTCGGCAGATGTCTACTTATGTACATACATATGTGCATTCATACATACAAATGCAAGCATTCTCCCTCTCTTAAAATTACCTTCTCACTCGCCACCAAAAAAGGAACCTATAGTCATCCCGCTCGCGCGCGCACAGATATTCCGGATAATCGAGAAGCTTCTCGAAGAGCGGGTCTCGAAATTTCCACTATAGACCGCCCGAGTATAAATAGGGCCACTGAATTTCTCTTCGGCACAATTGAAATCAAGCAATCAAAGCAAACACATCGTGAAGCGAAAGCTAAGCAACAAGAAGGCAACCAAGCGAAAAAAATATTTAAACCAAAGCGTTTACATCCACAAGTGAAATAATTAAATAAAATAAAGCTAAAAAGTACAACGTTGAAAAAGAATTGAACTTTAGCAACAAGTTTCGTTTAAGTGTTTGAAGAAAAGTAAAGTAAAGAAGCAAGGAAAACCAAAATGCCTGCTATTGGTATTGACTTGGGCACCACGTACTCCTGCGTGGGTGTTTACCAGCACGGAAAGGTGGAGATTATTGCCAACGACCAAGGCAACCGCACTACGCCCAGCTATGTGGCATTCACAGACTCTGAGCGCCTCATCGGCGACGCGGCCAAGAACCAGGTGGCAATGAATCCAAAGAACACAGTTTTCGATGCGAAGCGATTGATTGGTCGCAAATATGACGATCCCAAAATTGTGGAGGACATCAAGCACTGGCCATTTAAGGTAATCAGCGAAGGTGGAAAGCCGAAGATTGGTGTCGAGTTTAAGGGCGAACAGAAAAGGTTTGCACCGGAAGAGATCAGCTCCATGGTACTCACGAAGATGAAGGAGACAGCAGAGGCGTATCTGGGACAGACCATCACAGACGCCGTTATCACAGTTCCCGCCTACTTCAATGATTCCCAGCGCCAGGCCACCAAAGATGCAGGTCACATTGCCGGCCTGAATGTCCTGCGAATTATCAATGAACCGACGGCTGCAGCTCTCGCCTACGGCCTCGATAAGAACCTCAAGGGAGAGCGAAATGTGTTGATATTTGATCTTGGCGGTGGCACCTTCGATGTCTCCATACTGACCATCGACGAGGGCTCGCTATTTGAGGTGCGAGCTACTGCCGGCGACACTCATCTGGGTGGCGAGGACTTTGACAACCGCCTGGTGACCCATTTGGCGGACGAGTTCAAGCGCAAGTACAAGAAGGATCTGCGCTCCAATCCACGTGCACTGCGACGTCTGCGAACAGCAGCTGAGCGTGCGAAGCGGACGCTTTCGTCCAGCACTGAGGCTACCATTGAAATAGATGCATTGTTCGAGGGCCAGGACTTTTACACGAAGGTGAGCCGCGCCCGCTTCGAGGAGTTGTGCGCCGACCTCTTCCGCCAGACACTGGCACCAGTGGAGAAAGCGCTGAACGACGCCAAGATGGACAAGCAGCAAATTCACGATATTGTGCTGGTCGGTGGCTCCACACGCATTCCTAAGGTTCAGAGCCTTTTGCAGCAATTCTTCTGCGGAAAGAGTCTGAACCTGTCTATCAACCCCGACGAGGCTGTGGCTTACGGAGCCGCAGTGCAGGCTGCCATTCTTAGCGGCGACCAGAGTGGCAAGATCCAGGACGTGCTGCTTGTGGACGTGGCGCCACTATCTTTGGGCATTGAAACCGCCGGTGGCGTAATGACGAAGTTGATTGAACGAAACTGCCGCATACCTTGCAAGCAGACCAAGACCTTCTCCACGTATGCGGACAACCAGCCTGGTGTCTCCATTCAGGTGTACGAGGGCGAGCGTGCCATGACGCGCGACAACAACGCACTGGGCACATTCGACCTCTCCGGAATTCCGCCAGCGCCTCGTGGCGTGCCCCAAATCGAGGTCACCTTTGATATGGACGCCAACGGCATCCTGAATGTGACGGCCAAGGAGATGAGTACAGGCAAGGCGAAGAACATCACGATCAAGAACGACAAGGGTCGTCTGTCGCAGGCGGAGATCGACCGCATGGTGAACGAAGCCGAGCGCTACGCCGAGGAGGATGAGAAACACCGCCAGCGCATAGCGGCACGCAACAGTCTGGAAAGCTATGTCTTTGGCGTGAAGCAGGCTGCGGAACAAGCCAGTGCAGACAAACTCAGCGAGAGCGACAAATCCTCGTTGCTGGAGAAGTGCAACGAGACCATAAAATGGTTGGATACGAACACCACCGCCGAGAAGGACGAGTTCGAGTACAGGCTCAAGGAGCTGACACAGCATTGCTCGCCCATAATGACCAAAATGCATCAGGCGGGTGGTCAGCCGAACGCTGCCAACTGCGGTCAACAGTCGGGAGGTTTCGGGGGAGCCAGCTACAATGGTCCCACTGTCGAAGAGGTGGACTAAGCGAATTCACAAACACATCGTTCCATAGTTTTAGTCTTAGTATTATCTTTGTATAATAAATTATTTATGTGCGTGAGACTGAATGCCTGTAAGATCTCGAAATGGACAGGCTCTAGTGAAATTGGTTTGCACTTACCAAATTGAATAAACTGTAACATATCAATGTGACTACTTTAATTAGCGAAAATAAATTGCAATAAAATAAATTATTTATGTACAAGTATTTTACTAGAAAACTTAAAGATCGCGGCCACTCAAAAGAGTGCATAGAAATATCAGTTTAAATTGATTTAAAAAAAAAACAAAATCTTCCAGATGCATTTTTCGAACATTTATCCTCTACTTGCCGCTCATTTACTTACGGTATGATAGCAAATTAATAAGCCATCGAATGTTGTGCTGGGGCGAGTATAAAACTAAGTTATAATATCAATTAGTGTGTAAAGAGTTAAGTATGTTTAATACTATTCCTCTGAAACCAGAATACAGTTGGGACGGAATATGCATGCAATTTAAGTCTTTCATTTTCAATGGTCTCACATACATACGTGGATATTTACGTGTTCGCTGTGTAAAGGAAAGCAGTTCTTGCAACAGCAGTTGCTCATAACTTCAAATAATCTATTTCAATAGTTTATGACTTCTTGAATGGCTGTACTTTTGGCTGCAAAAGTTGCAAATTTTGATGTTTGCAACAAGTAGCAAGGTTTTGGGATTCGATCAAACGTTCGCAATTAAAATGGTGCCAAAAGGCAACTTAATAAATTCTCGAATACATAAAGTGTATAAAGCTACCTCTTTAAACTACAAAATGTTTAAAATTCTGAAGACCGATAAATTCGATATAACATTCAAATGGAAGAAGGCACATTCCATTAATTTAAAAGCACGTGGTAGGGAAGGGATCCATTTTTGATTTATTTACAATATTTTAAATTCTTTGTCGTGCAAACTTTATAACTTAAGTATTTTATTGTCCTTGTCGGGAGATTATACATGTATTTGATAAGAAGTGGGTGTGAACCGGTTTCATACTTTCATTCTTTATTTCAAAATAATTTTAGAAAGGACGGCAAACATTGTATTCTACAAATGGCGATCGACTCTCATGTGCTAAAAACAGCTATTGTACAATCAATCAATGAATTAAACAATTAATTCCGATCTAATTTCTATTATGGAATGGATTTAGTTTTTAATGCCATGTGTCAGCACATGTTGCTTCCATTTATCCTGCCGTGCGAAAGCCTTGCCACAAACTGAACATTGGAATGGCTGCTCACCCGTATGCTGACGGCGGTGGACTTTGAGTTCGAAGTAAACCGGATAGGCCTTATCGCAAAGATCGCATTTGAATGGCTTATCACCAGTATGCCGGCGCATATGAATAGTCAGTTTGCTAGGGCTTAGTGCATCTAAGCCACAAAGTGAGCAAAGGTACTTGCTCTTTTTGATCGCCACTTGCTCGCTATGATGCACATTGCGTATGTGCCTTGTCATACAGCCATGAACAGCAAAGGTGCGGTCGCACTGTGGACACTGGAATGGTCGGGGACTCGAAGACTCCGTTACAAGCATCGATGGCTTGCGGACATGAAGTGTGCGAATGTGCTTGGTAAGATTCTCCTGATATTGAAACTTGAAATGACAATGGGGACAGTCCAATTTCTTGCCCTCATTGTGGCATTGCGTTTCTACATGATGTTCCAATATGCTCTGAAAAAATAATGAAAGGGTAAAAAGTGCTATGAAAGTGTAAATTTTAATTTATTACTGACCTTGCTGACGGTGGTAAAAATACATTTACCACAGGAGTATGGCATTTCATCAAATGCATGGATGCTCATTTGGTGATCATTGATTTCATATTTCCGCCTAAATTGTAATTGGCATAGGTCGCAGTTGTATATATTTAACTTATGCTCAGTGGAAAAATCGCTATCATCGCTATCCGTATCGTCAAGCTGCAACTCGAAGCCAACTTCAGTTGCTATCATGTAACTGTTTTTGGCTTCCTCATGTACTTCAAGTTCACTTAAAATATGGCTGCGCAACTCTTTTACTCTTTCAAATTCCAAATCGCATAACTTACAAATAATTTTCTTCGGACCGAATGACTTCGCACCAGCCTTTTGATATGTCTCTGCCAAAGGCAAGTCGTGAACGGCGATGCCGTGGCGCAGCAAGTGTTTGTGGAATAAGGCCAAACGATTGAATGAACGCTTACATATATTACAGACTATGGATTCATTATCATGATCCCGCATATGCTTGGTGAATGAATTTTTAGCCACAAAGCTTCGATCACATTTGTCACACTGATACACCTCGTCCTTGCACTCTATCGCCAAGTCATTGTTTTCCTTATGACTCTGCAAGTGCATTCTATAATTGTGACGCCAGAAGAAGCGCTGGGGACATTCGTCGCATAGAAAGCGTTTCTGTGTATTGCGACACAGTGTCTTCGTGTGATGTAACAACAAATCGGCATTCACAAAACGTGCATTACATCTTTTACAGACGTTTGTTGCCTCCAGCCAAGAGTGATTCAATAAATGATGTTCATTAACCATAAATTTACGCGGCCAGGTACCTGATTCACACAATTCACAAGCGTAGCTTTTCTCGTCATTATCGCCGTCTGTGTCGGAACTATCCAAGCTCATCTCATAACCAACGTCATTGGTAATGGAGTAGTAGGGAGAATAAATACCGGCTCCAAGATCATCGAATATGTGCTGCTTTAGGTCATCTGCAGTAGTCTCCTCTGCTTTTCTATAAAAGCTCTCGGCAATGCGTGCAATAGGCTGACCATGCGCCTCAAATGAAATATCTGTGGGGTGTGCTTCCAAGTGTGCTCGTAGTTGGGAAACCTTACCAAACCTTTGCAAGCAAATCATACATTCTATTGTTTTGCAACCATTTGATTTACAGCAATTCAAATCAAAGTCAATCAGGCGGCGATTTTCCTTTCGTTTGTTCCGACGCTTGGGTCTCCCATTGTGCGTTCCTTGCTCGTGACGTCTAAGACTATGCAAGTATTTAAAAGACATTGTACATAACTTGCAATTGTACTTGCCTCCGGCCCTTCGCATTTGGGGCTCATCGTCCGGTTCGCTGTTTTAATTTTAATGAGTGCTTAAATATACAAATATTTGCGACCAACTTACAGTTTATGCTCATAATTGGTACTGTCGCTTAAGTGCTCCTCCTCCTGATATACTAAGGGATCTATAGTTGTTGTTTGCTGAATTTGTTTCCCAGCCAATAATGGCTTTCCTCTACCAGTAACGCTACACAAGATAACCGGCTGCTCGTCTAAACATTTCTCATCTTCGGATGCTGTCTCCAATTTCATATGGTTTATAAAATGTTCATTTGCTTCTTGAGCTTGAAGAACAAAATCATAGGCACCAATAAGCCTTTGAGTGCAGCTGCGACATATCCATCGCGGTAGTATTGTTGAATCCTAAAAAGTTTTAACAAACTATTAGTTACTAAATTAAAGAAAATTATTTTATTAGCCTGTACATGAAGACTTGTCAACTCCGCAAGAAGCTGAGCATATGTTTTGCCATCATATTCCTTGCTTACGGCATCGAGCGTATTGAAATAGGTCGAGATATCCCTGCTGTTGCAGGTCCTGCATTGTTTTACCATTGTTTAGTCCAATTTAAATATGTACATATGTATATTTAAAATTTCAGCCGTCTGTCGAGGTAGAAGGGGATAACTTTTGCCATTCACCATAATCAATGGTTTCACATTGCTTCTGCCACTTGTTCCAACACTATTTTCGACAACAATATAAAATATCGACTTATCGATATCAACCATCTTCACGCCGCTTGCAGTTGCATTGTTACTACAAATAACGTAAATATAACGAACCGTTTGGGCTATTGTTTTGGGCAAATAAATGTCGCCAAAATGCCGGTGGGCGAAATTTGTAGAACATGCGCGAGACAGACTTTCCATTTCGTTGAACTCTCAACTCATTCCGAGAAATGTGCAAATAAGAGTTTGTTGGAGGTGTTGCGAGAGTTGACAAAACTAGACGTAAGCGCAGTACAATATTTACAGATGACTTGCAGTGTGATATTACATTCGCTGTTCTAACTTTAAGCTATGTTTTGAACACGCGGAAGATATGCCACAATCTATTTGTAGCGAGTGCCACCAACGCTTGATAAGTGCCTATGTATTTGTATTGGATGCGCAACAGGCGCACGAACAGCTGCTGTCAAAACTGCGCGCAAGCTCACTGGACGAGACGCCCATAGACATACCAATTCAGGTGAACATAAAAACTGAAATTGACATTGGTGAGGAGCGCTATCTGCCTGAAAACGGTAGCAGCAGCACGGATATAAACGTGACCAGCTCTGAGAAAAAACCGGAGAAGGAAGACAACAATATGGAAGATGCAGTACACGAAGACGAGTGGGTATTTGGAACACGCAAGGTAGTACCGAATTTAATGTTTTTCTTTTTTAAATGTGACTTTAGTTATGACGACCACAAGCCCTTGGGCACTCGGCGTAGCTTGCGTAAAAACAGAAATAGAGAAGGAATAAAAGAGCAGAACGAAGCGTAAGTTTGCCGAACAATATTATTGCCAAAATCGTATAAATTATTGTCTCATTCAGTAAAACGCAAATAAATGAGGAGGAGTCGCCCATTAAACGTCGACGTGGGCGTCCAGCACTCTATGATAGAACAGAATCCCTAAACGAGAGTGGCAGACATGCTTGTGATGTGTGTGGCAAGACATTTTCCTGGTTCCGCGATATGCAGCGTCATGCGCGTGTTCACTTTGAGCAAGCCTCATACGTGTGTGAGATGTGTGGCAAAGGTTTTCTGCGCAAGGACAAGTACACATTTCATTTGCGCTCTCATAAAAAAAGGGATGCCAAAAGCCAGGCTGTAACGCTTAACAATGAATGGCGGTTTGCGGAGCGACTCTACAGTTCGGGCAGACTAAAACTTGTGGAATGTAAGCTCTGTGGCTTAAAGTGCCAGCGAGTGCTTGAACTGCGACAGCATTTGTCCCTGCATGCCAACATCGAAACGCTAGATAACCTAACAATGAACAGCGATATAGTCCAGGTGCATTACAATCAGATGGAGATGCATGAGATCAAACATCAGATATGCTCAGACATTGCATCACAGAATATGGAAAAATACTATGCAGTGGTAAACGCACATGGGTACGAGCTGTGCCTTAGCGACTCGGATGAAGAGCCTTCTGTTGATGATGATAACAGCAAATACTATTGTGAGCCATGCAATTTGCCGTATACACGAAAACATCGTCTTATACGTCACACTTTGGAGGAACACAGCCAGGAGAGATCGGCGCCACCGCAAAGTTGTAGTGTCTGTCACATTGGCTTTGTCTGCAGCAAACTTTTAAAGCAGCACATGAAGAGCCAGTGCAACAATGCGTTAAAACGTTTGGTCTGTTCCCATTGCCCGGGAAAGTTTATGTGGCAACAGAATCTCGTTAGACATGCTTGCACCCATCATAAATCTGCTGATCATGATGAGTTGGGGCATTTCAAAAGAGAAACAGCGGGATCTCCGACAGATTCGGAGCCAATAGCCTCGGAACCTGTTGCCACTCGCAGAGGTAGAGGTAGACCTAAATCTTCTGGCTCCGTAAAGCTACAGTGCTCCGATTGTGAAAAGGTGTTTATGTGGCGCAAGGATCTGAATCGTCACATGCGCATGCATCAGCCAAACAGAGATCAGTTTGAATGTGCATACTGCGATCGAAAATTTCATCGCAAGGATGGATTGAAATCACATATGCGTGTACACAACGAGGAACTGGCAGCCACAACAGATACAAATTCTGCAGCCTTGGTGAAGCGTGAGGCTGTTGATCGAATGCCAGTGGTGCTAACACAACTAGCATATCCCAATGGTTGCAAGCAAATTCAGTGCATGATTTGTCTAACAAAACACACAAAAATTTCTGATTTACGCACACATTTGCGGACCCATCAATATGTCGTCAACCTTCAAGATGAGCGTAGCACACCAGCAGCGATTGCCAGTATTTCATGTCAACTTTATCCAGAGCTTGCGCTTCCATTGTTAAAACAGGAATTGGTCGAGCGCATTATGAAAGATGTAGCCCAAAGCGTGGAGCTGGAACGCTTCTATTCGATCACCAATGAAGCTGGTAACGAGCTCAGCTTGGACAGCAGCGAAACAGACAGTGACTCGGAGGGAGAACTAGTTGTCGGTGATTCATTCAAGCAGGCTCGTTATGTATGTGAACTTTGCCGAGCGGCCCTGCCACGAAAGCACGAAATTTATGCCCATCAGCTGGAATTCCACGAATGGCAGGAAGCGAGTAATGTCTGCCCACACTGCAATGCTAGGTTTGTGGATGCGAAGCTGTTGGAGCATCATTATCGTACGCTATGTCGCAATACACAAAAGCGTTTTTTATGCAAGAAATGCCCGCTTCGCTTTCGGTGGAAGGGAAACCTCAGGTTGCACACGAATGTGGCCCATCAAGAGGTGCACGTTAAAGAGGATGCAGTGGCGCCAAAGCAGGTGAGATGGCCACAGTTTTAACACCCATATAAAGATCCCTACTTAATTCATCTGCACTTAATTCAATGCTGCAGGCAGAAAACACTGAAAACACCACCAGCAAGGTCGCTGCCTCGAACTACAATTGTGCAGATTGCAAGCGCAGCTTTAGCATGCAAAAAGATCTCACCAGGCACGTTCTTATGCATGGGAAGGATGCGAACATTTATCGTTGTCGTTGGTGTGCCCGTCGCTTCTATCGGCTTGCAAACTTACTTCAGCACATCGAGCGGCATGGCATCAATGCGGCCCAACTTCCATATGCCGAAGCTCTAGTCAATGTCAATCGCCATGCTAATGGCCAAAAGTGTATTCTCTGCAAGGTGTGCGATTGTAGTTTCAGCAGCATTGCTGAACTGCGGGCCCATCTTCAAAACACACCAGCGGGCACGCATTTTGATTATGGATCGCTGCAGAACTATTCCATTACCAATGAACTTGGCTACGAGCTGCATTTGGATGATTCTGAAACGGATGAGGATAGCAAGGCGCCGAATGCTCCACCACATTATACCTGCTCCATCTGTAAGCTCCGTGTCCGACGCAAGTATGAGCTCTATCAGCATCAACAAGCTATGCATCCCCTGGAGCGTATTACCGACGGCTGCCCGCACTGCATCTTCAAGAGCGTTTCACCCGCGCTTCTCGAGCATCACAAACGTGTACAGTGTGAGAATACAGAGAAACAGCTGAAGTGCAGCAAATGCGACTACAAATTTATGTGGGAGACGAACTTGTTGTTGCACATGCAACTGCAGCACAGCGGGGAAACAGAGTCGTCCACTATGCCATTGGAACAGAAAACGATAGCCAGAGAAGTCATCGATCAGGGTAGAATCTTCCAGTGCAGTAACTGCCCATGCAAATACAATCGCAAGGATCGACTGACAGCACACATTAAAAAGATGCACACGCAGAGCTTACCATCAACATCGAAGGCCGCTCTGCTGGTAGACAAACATCAAAACCAGCCCAAACGTTTCCTCTGTGCTTTCTGCGGCAAAGCTGTTAGTTCGTCATCGAATCTTATCATACACATGCGTCGCCACACAGGCGAAAAGCCATTCAAATGCGAATACTGTGAAATGGCTTTTCCGCGCTCTTCCGACTTGCAGTGCCATCGGCGAAAGCATACGGGCGAACGTCCGCATGTCTGCACGGTGTGTCAAAAAGGCTTTTCACGCTCCTATAAACTTCGCCAACACATGCGAATACATAACGGCGAACGTCCATACAAATGCAGCTATTGCGAGAAGAGCTTTACGCAGTCAAACGACCTCACACTCCACATAAGACGGCACACCGGGGAGCGTCCCTATCCTTGCGGCATCTGCGGTGAACGTTTCATACAGGGCACGGCGCTGAAGAACCATCGGATGCAGCAAGGCCACTACGAAGCTGCTGAAGAAGACACTGCAGAGGAGCCAAAGGGCGGCCACGCGATGTTAGCGGAATATGTAGCCGAGTGAAATAGAATAGACCAATTGGGTCTATCGAGCTGAGCACCCAAGAATTGCTCCACACTTATTATTATTAATCGAATATCCTAATTATGTTCTAAGAATATAATGTTGATTGATTGGAAACGACGAATATGAGAGTTGTATGCTTCAGCTATTATAAGAAGCTAGAGCCATTTACATATTTCAAAAGGTACACCACAAGTAATATCGGTCGGAAAAGATGACACCGAAAACGGTACCCATGGATTTCTTTTTAAAATCAGCCTTTATTTGAAATATTCCGACCTTAGAGAAACATACATGCCAATTTTTTTTGGCTACCTTACTTATACTTAACAACCTTTTGTCTGCATTAAAGATGGACATGTTCATATACATATGTATGTATGTACATGCATACATGTACGAAAGGTTCTGCCACGCCTCCTACGTATTACATTCATATGTACATACATACATATGTAGCATTAGTATGAACAATTCAAATATATGCATTCAATTTAAAAGATTGATTAGCAGATTCAAACGCGGAGCACGTAGACAAATGTCCTGTGCTGATAGAAGTGCAGCCAGGTTCTGCACTGCGTGCATGTTCGTTAGTGTTGTTATAATTCTGACTGTGGAATCTCACAGTTCTTCGTTGGAGGGCTAACACAACCATTATTCTAAGATAATATTGTTATACGGACTCAGGATATAAAATGCCTCTTCATCACTGTTGGCGACAGGTGTTGCACATGTTCTTGTTGTGAACCTGTTGTCATGGAAACTTTTCCGCAGGGTTGCCTTTTAAAAATGAATGGGTTCGGGTTCGTACATAATTTCAGGTTGGCCTTGCATTCGCTTTCAAAGCATCTGAAGCACAGCAACAACAACAAGACAAACGGCTGAGAAAAGATCGATTAATTGGCCTATAGCACCGTAAATACACTCACATACACATCGACAGGAATACACATATAAACGTTTAAATTTGAGCAAGTTGAGGGCAGTTATAATTGATTGTTTGCCTCGGTCTTGCGATATTGTATTTTCCCTCCATTAAATTGTTAAAGTTTTCTAGCTTCGTATGCCGCATAATGGTGAAGCGCTACAAACCAACACTGCCATCCCTGGCCGGCTCTAATAACAGTGAGAATTGCAGCTATGACAGGGATCAGGTGTACTGTGTTGTACTCCACGTGGTAGAAGGTATGTAAACATTTCTTATGTTTTTCATGGTGATGCCAACATCCAGCTCACTGCGAAATTGTCTTTGCAGGCATCAACTTCTATGCACGTGGACGCGATGGGGAAACCTCTCCGACGCTGCGCACGCGCGAACAGATTGTTATGAATGCTGCATTAAACACAGTGGACTTTGAGATTGAGGGTGCTCCATCGACCACGGCCGAGACCATTATATTCAACAGCAACTGCATTTGGGAATGCGATATGCCGGGAATCAAGCGTATCAAGACGGACAATCGACCAGTGAAGGTGGTCTTCTACACCTGCCGTCCGGGCACGGAGCGCAAGGCAATCGGAACGCTCCTACTGCCCATACGGGGACTACCAATTGTGAGCCAGGCAAGCACAGGCACGGAGATGCAGCTGAAAATGTTCTGGCACAAGTTGATATGCATTAGCAATGAGTTCCGATCGCACAAGCCGGAAGTTTTGCTCATGTTGGCCATAGTTAAGAAGTCCTTGCTGAATACCAAGCAGTTTGAGCACCTCATGCAATTTAATAATGTGAGTGCGAGTATGAATTACTTCAATTTCTCAATTAATTTCCTGTATTGTCTTGTAGCGCAAAACTCCATCGAATGATGCGATTGCCGGCGCCCAGCTGCGATCGCCCGGTCATTCGATCACTGCCTGCATGCTGCAGTCCCAGGCAAATGTCTATGTGCAGTCATTGGTGCAATTGGGACTGCTTCAGGTGGGCAATGATCCGATGATCGATTGTGATATCATAGAGGTAGTGTTGCAGATGAAGGAATTAAAGAGTGTGAATAAATTGATTAAGTCGCTGCACCAGGCCAAAGAGCCCACAGATAAAGTGCTTCTTGTATTCGATTTCGTTGGCAATGTGACCAATATTGAGCTGAAACTAAACGAGTCTGACTCCTATCCTTTGAATGACGTTCTTGGGCTACGCTTCAAGTCCTCGCTTCGCAGCATAAGACTCTATTTTCAACGCATATTCTATTTGCCAATTAATATGTACCTTAATGGCACGGTCATTGGTAAGTTTTCCAAACTTGTCTTGCATGAGCCAAAATTGTTTGTTTACGTTAAGTTACATGATATAATCGTTTCGATTCCAGCGAACTATCGTATGGACTTCGGAAAGCTACTTCCGGCGGACACATTTTTTAACGACACTCGCCGATATGTGCGCAATGGAATTTTTGTATTTGATCGCTTGGGTCGAATGGGCAGTGCGCGGGATCTTAAACCTATTATGGAGTATACATTCACGGTGGACATTAAGACCATTAATTCCCGACAAATGGTCAGCGAACCGTCTACAAAAGTAAATAATGAGGTGTTCGAGAGAAGTGAAAGGGGTTGTGTCGTACATGAGACGACAAAGGAGGAACAATTTCCCATAAGCAATAGCCGAAGCGACCTTATAAGTGCGATGCCTAAGGAGCGAGAGCTGCCATTGAGTAGTCGCAGAAACGGCATCACTCGATTGAAGCCCAAGGAGCAAGAATTGCCATTGAATAAACGCATGAATGGCGTCGCACGTGAGCTTAGCCAGGAGCAGGAGTTGCCATCGAGCAAGGACATGGTTGGCGCTGTAGATGAAACTTCCAAAGAGCAGCTGGAAGCTATCAAAATTATTGCATCGTTACAGGAAAAAGAGTTGTTTGCATACGAAAGCAGCTCTGAGGTTGGAGTCCAACATATACCATTTTCACCAGATCAGGTTTCTATAGCAAGTCTAGATGTGGGCGCAGAACTTTCTGCATCGGAATCTGAAAGTCACGCAAACTCTGAATCCGATCCTATACAAAACTTGGATGCATCTACTGATATCCGCCAAGGGCGAGCAAACAAGAAGAAATTTACGAGGCTACTTAACAATGATGTTGTTTTAAAGACTTTTGAAAGGGATGAGCTCAGCGATGATGGTTTGAGGCAACAGTTCTCATTGATGATAATAAAAGAGCCAATGCCAGTCACAAGTGAAGCCAAAGAATGCCAGCTATCAGGTTCGTCTACGCGAGAAGAGCCCCAAGTAATGGATGATGATTCTGATGTTGAAATACTGGCCATGTACAAGTGCAAAAACCGCAACGGACATAAATTGAGTGCTAATACAGTGGAGGCACCAAATACCAAACCAAACAATTTTGAAATTGATCACGAGAAATCGGTGCATAGGGAAGAGCCGGATGGAAAAGCAAAAGCGCAGACCCCAACAAAAAAGAAATCGCTCGATGCGCCTGTCGTTCAAAATAACAAATCTTGTGTGTCAAGGCTGTGCAACTTTAAAACTTCAGACTCACCACGACAGAATGAAAGTGCAATGAAAAAATTGGAAGCAAATCAGTTGGTTGATGTCACGGGACAATATTTGAAGAAACAGCTGACACCAACTGACGAATCTCAGTTACAAAAGCCGAGTAACCCTAGGCGGCACAGAAAACCCAGCATATTTGTGGCAGAGCAGGATCTATCAACAATAGGCGAGAGTACAGAAGAAACCGCTCAACGGAAAAGACACCATAAAAAGCCGGTTGAGGTCTTTCCTGATAAAGTCGCGCATGTCGAAATCGACGATAATAATGTCGCAAGAGTCCCAGTTCCAACATCCAAAGAAAAAAAACACAGCAAACAGATGCTTCTGGATGGAAAGACAGTTGTCTTAACCAACCGAACCATTAGGCCCATAGAAAAGGAAAACGATGATCTGCATGACTTGAAGCAATCCAGAAGAATAGCCCCCACACATGCACAAAACAATCTTCTGTGTGACATGGAAGAAGTCGATAAAGGGGGGCTTCACTTCGAAATAAATTCAATGAGTAACCTAGGTTTGAAATCGGAATCAACAGAAATGGGTAAATGTAAAAAGCTTATCAATGCCCCAGCATACGCGCAAGAAAAGCTTTTTTGTGACTTGGAAGAGGCCGATAAGACCGATAACTTGGAAGAAATGACTTCAATGAGTAGTCAGGCTATAGGCTCCAAATCTACTGAAGAGCTCTTCTGTGGTCACGATTTAAATGACAACTTGAAAACGTTGCCACAAGCAGAGAAGAAAAGCTCGAGGAAAAGTGTGCGCAGAGCCAATATAGTTTCCACAACTGAAGCTCTGGAACGTGAACTTGTAGAATCCCTTTCGGTGCTGCCTATTCCAGAAAGAAAGTCGACCCATGTGGTGAATCTTGCCCAATCAGTGTTGAAAAACGAAACCTCTGTTCAGATACGGTCACCACCAAGACGATGTGAAGAAAGTGACAGCGACACAATAATAACGCTGAATGATCATTTCCTGGATCATAGTAATAGTGAGGAAAAGGTCTGTGTCTGGCAGAAACTAAACCGTAAGTCCAAGACTGTAGTTACTAGGGAGAAGAAAAGAAGATCGGTAACTTCTAGTGGCGTAGATTTCAGCACAGCCACCGATTCAGAGGATGAATCATGTTTGAGGGAGAAGCGAAGAATGGACCAGAATAAGTTGAAGTATGCTCTATCAAGTGAGGCCCAAGAAGTCTTTGGGGGTGACACACCAAAAGTTAAAGCCAAGAAAAAGAAAGCCAAAGTCACTAAAACCGAAGAGGGCCTGAGCGCTCGTTGGGTTAAAGTAAACAATGATCAGGCAAAAGCATTGGAAGAAACAGAATTGTTTATAGCAGCAACATGTCAACCAGTTTCAGATGGTCAGGAAATGGTGAAAACAGAGTTCTCTCGTCGACCTAGAAAGATAAAAAAAGTGTTAAAATTGAACGACTGTGAAGAATTTCAGAAATCTAAAAATTACATTGAATCAAATTTTGCTAAATTAAGCTGTGAGGAAAGTTCCTATATTGGTGAACCCAGCGCTACTAGCTGTCATCGCCCAAGAAAGAGCAAAATAAACTTACAGATTTCCGAAGATGCTGACATGAACTGCAGCAAAGACGCTGAATCGAGTTTTGTTAAATCGAGCTATGATGAAAGTTCCTTTATTCACGAAACTAGTGTAACGCATGAAGTCAAATCGGAGACAAAAATGGTCCTTAAGAAGTCAGTTCCTCAGATACTGGTTGAGGGTATCGAACTTGTTGAAGATTCAGAACATACAACGACGGAATGTGAAGAGGTCCAGTTGAGAAAAAAATCTACGAAAGTCATAAATTCCGATGGTTCCAAGAAATTGGTAAAACGAAAGATTGTACGTAGAAAAATGTCCTCTCTAGAATCGGAAAACACAGACCCTATAAGCAGAGTTTCCGAGTTAGAGGAAATCGATGAAGACATTCAATTGAAAAGAGTTCCTAAAAAACAGTCTGTTACCAACAACAAGAAGAGACTGACAAAGAAAAGTAAAAACAAGGAGAATTGTGTACACAAAGGTGATGAGATGCAACATGTTGAAGAAAATACTGCACACATATTTTCTTCACTTCACTCGAAAGAAAGAGGGGACTTCAACCGTAAAAATACCACAGAATGTAGTATCAATGTTGAACAGCCCCACACATCTATAATGCAGAAATACTTGCGGCAAATCTTCTCATCGGAAGAGGAAGATGAGTACGTAAAGGTAGCAGTAACTCCCAATAAATTGTTTACGAAGAGACAGAACACTTGTGTCAAAACTGACCCATGTAATGAAGAGATCAATGTAAAGGCCCCTAATAAAAAGAAGCTGCGTGCAAGAAAATCTCTTGAGGCTTCTGTGGCTCATGCAGAAAGTGCTCCCATGTCACACGTGGATGGTAATGTCCACCAATACGACGATACCTGTAAGCAAAGTGTAGGTGAAGCGACACAATGCTCTGACCAGACCGCCGACACTGACCCAGTCAGTTTCGATCGTGATATGGGCCAGGAACTCGAACAGTGGAAGCAGCGGCAAATGGAGCTTTTTCAAAACGAGCTCACTCGAAAGGAGCAGCAATACATGCGGAATGTGGAGGAGCAGGAAAGGGAACAGCATAAAATAGACTGTGCCAATCTGGGGGCAAATATCCAGCAGGTCGCAGAAATGGAGAAAACGCTGCTCAACATTCACAAGGTCCTGTACGAGAAGGTGCAGAAGAGCACCAGCGAGCAACCAGTTGTAGACTATGACCATAAGTTGCACGAACTTGAAGAGCACATAGGCAAGCTTAAGGCCGAAATGGAGCAGCAGTTGCACCTATTCGAGAGCCGCAACAGGGAAATGCGTCAGGAGAACTCACAATTAGCGAAGGAGAGGACCCAGCTCAAGCACCGCATCTTGCACATGGAGCGACAACTGTCGGAGCTGGGCAACCAGGGATTAGATGGAAGGGACTTAAAGCAGGTACTCAGTGATATGCGCACGCAGAATGAGCGTTTTCTGGACTTGTCCAAGACGAAGGATCGCTACAAGAAGCAATGGCGACGCTGTGCGAAGCGCGTCCACGCCCTTAAACTGGCCATGTATGAGAAGAATGTTCGACATGAGCGCAAGAATATGGAAGCAAAGTAAGTAGCCTGTTTCTTGATGTTACTAGGGTTACATCGAAGTCATTCAGCCCTAAATCTTATTAATCATTCAAATGTTTCATGCGTTATTATAATAATCTATTTTAATTCGACCATTTAGCTTCCTAAATCTGAAGAACATTTTGACCAAAGACGCAGTCGAGTTCGAGCGCGAATATGGGAAGTTCCGGAAGCAAAATTCAAACCTAACCTTTGCCATCTCATCCACCCCCTCATCTGGCGATGGCCTTGAGCCAATGCTTCAGGAATACCTCCGTGGCCATCCCTCGTCTTTAGTGTGCCTCAAATCCAAGTCAAAAACGCTGCCGTACAAAAAGCAGACCTACTCGCAAGTCATCTAGCAGATCCTTATTCATTCGTTTGTTTGTTCTGCCAAATTAACTGTGATATTTTTGAATACTTTATTTATAGATTTTCATTTTACTGTTAACTACAATTTTAGCCATTTAACACGCCTCCTTTAACAAATTTCGCGTTTTATATGCAATAAATTGAATATATTTAGCCAAATCTATGTCCTCTGCTCAAAGCCCACGCGCATAAAGAACGGTAGCGTGTCCAGAGGCGCCGAGTAGTCCATCAGCCAGGTTGGACCCTTGTAAACGTTTTCGCCATTACCATCGCGCCACTGGCCAGCGGGTAAATATATATCGCGCTTTACAGCACCCTCAGTAACGATTGGTGCAGCTATAATGTCGTCTCCCAGCATAAACTCTGTAATTTTAAAATATGTGGAGCTATGTATTGGTTGTAGGAGTCTAAGGAATAATAATTTAAAAATTCATGGGTCTAATACGATATTCCCCTAATGAAGCTGTTATAAGTTATATTTTTAACTGGCGTGAGAGACTCGAAACACTATTTGTCAGAATTGGCCGAATTCAGATATACGATTGAATAGCTGCATTTCCCTGCTAGGTTAACAAGACAAATTTATAGATAGGAAGGCCCGATAACACAATGCGATTTAAGGGTTTAGAGAGCGTGGAGAGAGTGTGCAAGTATTAACTTACCATCGTAGATGCTTTGTGCGACATTGTCCTCAGGCGAAGTCCACCAAAGGGGCGTATTGACAGGCTCGCCAGTGTCCACAGCTCGCTGAAAGAGCTCCATTATGTAGGGGGTGTACTGTGCATGCAGCTGCGTAAAGCGTTTACTAATCTCGATGGCTTCCTCATCAAAATTCCAGGGTACGAAGGAGAACTGTAGACTGGGCATAAATACGTTGGCCTGCAGCCAGCGAAGGAAGAGCTCCTTGGTTGGCGGCTTCTCATTGTATCCGTTGCCGCCAATCATATCAGGCAACACAAAAGGATAACCATTCAAATTCATTTGCAGGAGCGTTGTTATGAGAGTCACCAGACCGTTGTTCCAGCCCCACTCAGAGTCCTTGTCAATCATGCGCACGAAAATTGGCAGATCTTGAGTGCCTTGACCGGATCGCACCTCGACCATGCTGCCAAAAGCGCCTACAGTGCGAACATAGTCGCTGGTTATCTGCAACGGAGTGCGCTGAGAGTCGCCTTGAAGGACTGCGTCGCTTGGCACCCAACTGGTCTCGCCTGCATCGAACTTAAAGCTGTCGATGCCGTCTTCTGTTTGCAGACGCTGCAAGCGTTTGCTGAACCAAGCCTGCACCTCACTTTTGGTGAAGTCTATGTAGGCCGCATCCTTGGGCTTACTATTCCACCATTGGGTCTCCGCATTTCCCTCATGATCGAGCACCAGATAGCCCAACTTTAGGGCTTCATCATAGATAGCAGTGCAGTTCTTGTTGATGAATGGATGTATCCAGAGGGTTACTCGAAAACCTTGCGCCTTTAGGTCATCGGTTAGTTTCTTGATGTCGGGAAACTTGTTTTTGCGGAACGTAAGAGCGCCATAGCAATCCTCCCAGTCGTCATCGATTTCTAGCTGACTATTTTCAAAGCCATTATCTATAATTTTTTGCCCAAATTCTCGCACAATTTCATCTGTGATCTCGGCCTTGTACAGCGCCCACGTAGACCAAATGGGATGCTGGACCATCCGCTCATCTGGATGACCCTCAGGTCGCCCCAGGAGCGCTGTCACGGCGTACATATGGGCGGATTTTGCATTCCGGGCTATGCCCAGATCATAGGTAAATTGTGCTGATTCTAAACGTGTTTCATATGGCAAAGCGGTAAAAGCGCTGAGGCACAACTGATCCTCATAGCCCGGTGCATTTTGGTCGATAAAGAGGGGCGTATTCTCCGATACATAGATGAAAAGTCCATCGCTATTCAACCAATAGCGTTCGGCCAGACCCACATTGTACTCCTCTTTGGGCAAATACGAAAAATTACTGTACAGGCCAATACTGCTGACGATGCTCCGGACCGCTGTACCAGTGTGTGCGACCCGTGTTCAGAGCAACGCAGTCGCGTGGCTGGGATCCCTTCAGCACCCGATCGCGGGACACACGTACATGGGTAACATCGCTGCCCGACTTGATCAGGCTAAATTCGATACTTGTGGTGCCGTCGCTTATCTTGTAGCCGGTTTGCGTGGCTACAAAGTTTCCGATGGGCACAAAGTTGTCCAACGTCACAGTTTGCAGCGTTTGGCTTCCTTTCATCAATTCATATTGCAGTTTCTCCCCACGACGCAAGCGCACGTAGATTCCGCTATCGGCGAACCCAAAACGTTGCTCGATTGTTTTACAGGCGCTGCCGAAGGAGGCTGCTGCGGCAAGAAGGAGCAGCCCCAGGTAGAGAAGCTTTGGCTGCATCTTCTTTAGCTATTGAATCTGAACTATTGCTTGTGCCTATCAGACCGGGCTCTTATATAGCTATAAAGCACCGATAAGGAAATAGGCAAGAATAAATAAAATACTTGACTTGACGGAACGCAACTGACTATGAATTGCACTTGACAGTGCCGCTTTGTCGTAGTAGCTGATAACAGAGGCGATTGAGTACCGGTGAGGTACTGTTGTCATTGTTCCGCTACACTCTGGGGGAGAGTGTTTGCTGTGTGCCCGGCTCATGAGCCATTGGTGTGGGTAAGTATGATATTGCCCAATACGAGTATGGTGCTGACTAACTGGTATTGGAGATAGTGATATACCGATTTCGCAATGATGTGCATCGTCACCGATTAAATAAAAATGTATGTTATTTCGAAGCAATTACTAACTAAATTTATTGCCTAACAATTGTTTAATTTCAAATTTAGTAACGGCCTCAAAAAACTTTGGCATATAAAGACGACCACACGTTCATTATTATGACGCACTATTTCACCTTAAAATGGATCCGAGTTGGATTTGTTGAAGTTTTTTCATTGATCATATGCATACGTTATTTTTTAAATGCATCGTGCATTATTTAATCAACATTTTAATTGTTTGGCCCCCCCTTCGGTAAAAGCTGTCTACGCCCTTGTTGCATAACTTTCCATTCCAGCATGTCTCAGTGATGCTCGATTGAATTAAAGCCTGGGGACTGGGTTGAATGGAACTGCTTAAAGTTATAAAGAAACCACGCTTTGGCGAGAAAATTTTTAATCAAATAGTACATGAAACAGGTGTCAGGTGGAGGTAGGATCATAAAATGTACTATTAAAAACTTGTTGGTTGGTCAGTAGATAAAACAACCGGCTCAATGTAGCTGTTGGCGGCTTTCTCGGCCGGTAAAATTGTTGCGTTTTTTATTCAGCACCACTGCCCTCTGCAGTTCGCAAATATGACTAGGAGATGCACTCCACACACTTGATATTGTTTTAAATATAATGCGAGTGTGTCTTTATTCAACGGCTTCACCTTTTGAACTCCCCATGCTAAGCGTGTATGGTATGACATGGTATGACGAATGGTATGACGAAAATATAGAGAATGACAAATGATGTAAAGAGAGAGAGAGAATTTACGTTGCCAGACTACAAACTTAGTTACATACAAGTCGTTGTGTTCAAATTTAGCACTTCAAATAATTTCATTACTTATAAACTACAAGTATTCTCCTCCAACAGTAGCTATGTGTTCAAATGTATGCTACACACTGTGCAGAGGACACTGCAGAAGTGGATTTAATGGGGAAACGTTGCAAGTAGCTGAGGAGGCGAAATATCTCGAAATATTGTCTTAGACAGAGACTTAAGCCGTCCATCCTGGCTACTCTCACCAAGTGCAGACTGAATCTGGCTAATCTCAACTCGATACTAGTCCACAAAAGCAAACTCCGCCTGCATTGCAAGACTGTTTTAACAAATCTGTGATGGCGCCAAGGTGCAGAATAAAGGTTTACGGATGCGATTCGCAGTTCCTATCTATCTCCTAATGTAATACGTACTCCCCATATTATATATATGTAAAATATTTGCCACTTCAACTGCAAAATCACAAAAAAATTATAAAAAATAAATATTGTCCCTCACATGTACGAGTATGTATTTAATGTGATGTTCCTTAATTCTTGGCAATTGGCTTCCCTACCATAATAAAGTTTTATCAAAAATACTATTTACGATGAGAGAGACTATTTGTGAAACTCGTTCCATCTGCCAGATAGGTCGAAATCAATGGAACCCGACAGTAATGTAAACTGTAAGTCAAACGGCTTTCTATAAACTACACTTCTTCCACTGCAAATCTAAAAAGACTCACAATTTTGAGGGTAATACTTTTAAATACGTTTATTTGCTTATAACAAATATTGAAAACTTAGTAGGTACATGTGTATATATAAATAGGTAGCATTACATGCTATGAAATGTGAATGACGTGTGTGGCAAAACATTTTAATTAAATATTTATCTATCTAGTATATAGTCGTAAAAGTATGTAGTGTGTATAAGGGAATTCAATAAAACAGATTAAAATTGAGCTTTATCTTGAATCTGATCGTGAGTTACAAATGCATGTTGTAGGTTTCAAACTTCAGTCTAGCTTTCGCAATCAGCTGCCAGGAACTGCGCGTGCTCCATCTCCTCTTCCTCCTCCTCTACCTCCTCTTTCTTCTCCTCATCCGCCCATCTCTTCAACGGCGCTGAATGGTCCTCAATGGGATGCAATTTCTGCTCATCATGATATGCTAGGACATCATGGAAGGACCCGTTGACTATGCGCGCAGTGAAGATCTCTTCGTCGCTGCACTCGTCACTCTCATCATCCGCTATAAGAGCGACTCGCGTGTAGAGGTCGTTGGAACGCGCGGCTTCCTTACGTCGTTGATAAACAATCTTGCCTGCCACGCCTATGCCCACCAAGGACACAACTGCAACTATCGAGAGCAGCACTATTGCCAGCTCTCTGTAGGACTGGCCTTCGCCAGTCGCAGCCGAGGTATTGGAAACGTCAACGATGCTGCCCGTGCTCCGTACCGTGTACACATAGCAAAATGTCTCATTGGACCCCGGTAACTGGCGCAACTGGCTCCCTGGATAGCAGCTGCTGCACTCGGAGACCCGTGGTCCTGTACAGCGTAGACAGCTCTTGTCACAGGCGGCGCATATGCGACGCTGGGCAAGCAGTACCGACTGGCGACGACGTCGGCGATCCTCCGCCAGCAGAGAATCACTTTTCTCGCTCAGGCTGTTCTCCGGCTCGAGCAATTCATTTGTGGGAACTTCTGGGCGACCTTCGCCAATGGATTGGTCTGTTCTGTTATCTGAAGCCCCTGCCGTTGCGGAGTCATCGGCATGAGCGCTGGGGTAGCTGTGCGCAGGGCATTGGTCGTAACAGAGTCCGAGGTAATAGTAGGTGGATGCATTGCATTCTGTGAATGGGATTTGAAGGGAATTAACTAATTTTTCGGGTGTAAGATTTAAAAGCTATAGGAGCCATTTACCTTACTTCGGGAAGAATGAAAAGATTCAAGTGTTAGAGAGTTAGTTTAAAGAGAGAGCACAGCTCAGCTCAGCTCAAGAAAAAGTGATTCAGAAACGGCGCATTAATATTGAGCCGAGCTGAGCTTTGAATGGAAATTGGAAAAGTGATTGAAAAGACAGTAAATTTAGTTTTGAGTATGTGTTTAAGAAATGGTGTACAAAACAAAAGCAACAATGGAAAGGTACTTTCAAACGATCGAAAAATAATAACAATACATAATATCAATAATAATAACAATTCTTTAAATTTTACTTTTAACAAATGAATGTATTTTTGTTGTTGTAACAATTCAAAGCAAGCGCAGTCCAAAAACATGCTCGTGGTGGTCAGCTTGTAAAAATGTGTGTTTTCTGTACCGCAACCAGTGTTGGAAAGCATAAATTGTATGTAGTATGAAATCGTTGAGCATGAAAAAGTGTGAGTTGTAAATTTGTTAAGTAAAAGTTGTAAGTCGTAACGAAAGCTAATTACAAATGTTAATTCAATACAGCAGCAGTGGAGAAATGAAAATACTTTCGGAAATTTCTTTTGGTTAGGAGTAAGTTACAAAACAATTTAGTGTCTATAGAGTATTAGCTAAACTCACCTTTAAATTGAAAGTTTCTGTTTTTTTTTTATGGTTTCGAAATACGAACATTTGAAGCGCAGTTAGAATTTGGATTATTCATTAATTTTGGATGATTTCATACCTACATATAAACGTACATATGTTACCTATAGGCATAAAGCAAAGGATCTATGGAGTTGGTTGGCTGGTTTTTGGACCGCGCTTGTTGAAGAGCTAGCTTTTAAAAAAGTATGGGCTTCTTGTTTAAAATATGTTTTATTAATTAATTTTCATACGATTTGTTTTCAATCCATTTAATTGTATCGATAATATATAGATATATACACAAACATACATAAAATTGTTGAATTAGAATTGCGGCATTTTCAGTTATGTACCATACCTACAAGTACTCGTACATCATATCATATCAGTATATAAGTAGTTTGCTAGTTCAATTCTTTTCGATTTTTTTACATTAAAAAACTTGAATTGTTGTTGTGTTCTGTATTGTTTTTACAATGGTTCAGTTAGAATTTCAATTAGTTTACTTACATTAATTGCTACCCCACGCCCTAGTACCAGTTTAGATTTTAGTTTTTAATTAATCGTTTAATTGTTCTTTTCCTTTCTAGTACAGGCTTACAAATTAATTTGGCTTTTATGCTTAATCCTACACGTACATTTACTTTTCGTGCTTATTCCTGTTACCAAAATTCTTAAGTCATGTTTATGTTTAAGTACCGACGCCAGCATAGAAGTTAAACAAAAGGAAGAGCATTTCAATTCTTTAAATTATAAGGGTAAGCGAAACTGGTTTTAGTTCTTCTTTTTCCCGCCGCCGCTCTTGGTACTCCCTTAAAAGTTTTGGTGAATATGATATTGTTTTCTATGCACTATTAACTTGCTACCACGATTGTTTATTGTTTACTGTTGAAGTTTGTGGTTAATGTTGGTTGTTAGAATATAACTGTGTATAAGGATGCTATTTGTAAAAGAGTTGTGTTTGTTTTCTATACTTTAAATCAGCAACGAAAAATGTAAAACATTTATTTTGTACCATTTCGAACAACTAAAGTCGAAACTAACAACTTCACAATACACCTATTGTGCCATTTCGATATGATTATTCATTTAAAACAATATACGACCGGGATGTGTCACAGAAATTGCCCGAAAATGAAGGAGAATATGGGCTGATCATTTCTTTTGTTTCTATTTCCCCACTATCTGAAGAAGTTAGCGGTGAATATTCTATGCTGCATTGAAACTGAAATCCCATTATTAATAGGAATGGTATGGAATAGTAGGCGTCGTAATGTACTTGGGACTACTAATGGAAGTTTTGGAGCAACATGAATCCTGTAGTTGCTGGCCTACACACTCCATCTGAAGGTAATGGAGAATAATCAATATACATACTTGTATATGGACATATGTATGGTTGTAGCTTATAAATGGACGACGCCACTTCTTTGACACACCCGACCACCTAGATTTTGATTAATTTGAGAAATCATAAACTAAACTGCATTACATAAATGCAATGTGTAAATAAAATATTGAAAAGAGAAGGGGCAATAAAAAGTATAAGGGGACTTCCGCAAACTGATCGGTAAATAGGATCTAAGTCATTGCGGAATTTCCGCAATTGCCTGAAAATATTATCATAATTGAGGTACACAAATAAATATGTATTGGTTGGTTAAATATAAATTGGCAAATTGTTGTTGGATGATTGTTGCTTATCATAATAACAGAGGATTACATATTAATTAATTATTTATTGCACTCGAGTTGCTTTTGATTTTGTTTTATGCTTGTTTAAATACTCGTTTGTAGTATGTATGTATATAGTATGTATATGTATAAAAAATCAACTTGATTATAATTATAATAATGTGCGTTTGGCGTTTAACAAAGCAACGAAGTTGTAACAAATCCATATTACCGTTTTATAATTATTTCGAAGGATATGTTTTAAATCAATTCGACTTTATTTTGATATGGAAACAAATTAAAGTTTTGCGTTGCACAATTGTATGATAAATGTTATTTGAATATTTCAGTTTTAAATGGTTATTGTTATTGCGAGGGGCGCACAAAAATTCATGACTAGAATCAGAAAGATTTGAAACTTCTCGCACGGCTTTAACTTCTCTTCATTAATTTTTGTGCGCTCTCCTCGCCTAATTAATTCATTTTTATGCTTATTTGCTTCCTAATTTTGTTTTTGTTTTATTGCAACTTTGTTGAAAACTGCAGGAACTTTTTGTATGAATTGTTAAATTTAATTTGCAATTGTTTTTAGCAATTTATATTTATTGTTTAAGGTGTATGTTGCCTACATAATTAATCGCATAGAAATGCCTTCTCTTCCCCTACACTACTGCCTAGCATTTAGTTTAGTTCAGTTTTCTTTTTGTTTATTTGCACAACAACTTCTGCACGTATTTATTCTAATTATTATTATTATTATTAATTTAGCAGTTTTTTAAAATACAAAAAGTTTTTATTTTGCTTTTTGGCGCCTTAACATTAAGTTGAATGCAGCTTCTAGTTGTTGTTAAGTGTACGTTTAATTTTAGTTCCTTGTTTTAATGGTTTTTCATATCTCATTAAGATTTATGTTTTACTTTAAGAAACAGTCTTTTACTATGAACTCTAAACTGCTGTATCGAACATTTACATACGTGTACATGGCTATTGCACAGTAAATTGCACAAGATGTAAACAGTTTGAAATTGGGGCGCGTTTTGCAAGCATTCGCTAGAAGGCAGTGCTGCTCAAACTGTGCTACAACTATTTGGCTGGCTTTCTGTGCGTTAAAGCAGCGTTGGCTAAGTCTTGTGCTGAAATAATGCAAATGGAGCCGTTAACTATACAAACTGCACACTGTATCTATATGCATGCATATGTAATTAATTAAAGCATTTAATAAAGGAAGCAAAGGGCCAATAAGCGGAGTATATGAAATCCGTCATCGGATTGGCAGCACTGCAAAATAAAGGGCATGTAAAACTGTCGCCGACCAATCAAAAGGAGGAATCCATGTCAAACTATCGAGGAGGTATGGGAGCGAAAAGGCGCTTTAAACAAACATTTAAACATACAAACAAAATTTGGCACAGGCAAATTTTCCACACACTTATTTAAACGTAAAACTAAAAACATTAGGCAAAACAAACAAATGATAAAACAAATTGAACTAAATTGATTAAAACAAAGTACACACATATTTAACTAACAATAAGAACTTTGTGCGCCAAAAGTGGTCGAACATTTTTGGGGGGAACAACCTTTCGTATTTTCACCAACTACCTCTTATATACGCCTATATGTATATGCTTATATATGTATGTATATATGTATTTATGTTTTAATCAGTATGCGTGTATGTAAATCTAGACTTACATTTAAATTTAACTAAAAAATTTTAATACATATTTTTGGACTTGCAGTGATTTTTTCTTTAAATCGTTCTCATCGCTTGATTTCCATTTGTCGAATTTTGCATTTTACAGCACAAAAATATATAAATTTGTTGTATATGTATGAATAGTATATAGTATCTATCCAGCTTTCTGCATGATAGTGACAGTACTTGGACTTTGTATAGAAATGCATTAAGAAAGTTAAGAGATTGCGAAATGATCTGGTTGTTCTTTTTACAATTTTAATTTTTCATTGTGATTCAGTTTTCGTTTTTTGGAATTTTTGTTCTTCAGCCTCCTAAATTATCTATTGACTCTGTTGCTGTTGTTGTTGTGCTTTTTGTCGTTTTGTTTAAAGTTTAGACAGAGGAATTGTGTTATAAAAATAAAAATAAATGACAAACCTAGACATTTTTGGTCGCTCCATTTAAGGCACGCGGCGGTATTGCTGCGATCTTCAGCGACCTGAAATATAGAGAGAAATAATTATATATTTACTATTTATTGATACTTGAATTATATTTGTTTATTCTCAATTTTCGAACATTAGTTGGCTTTAAAGTAAACGTGTGCAATTCTTGTCTGGACTGAGTGATGGGGAGATCTATATCGGGATTCTCTCCATTACACCTGCACCGACCTGGTGGAATGAATGAGCCAGATGCGGTTCAGCCATGGCGTTAGTATACTTTTTAACAAACTAATAAGTCCCCTTTACTGCGTACACTTAGAGTTAGACAACAAATTAACTTATACAAATGTTTGCAGGTAATAGCTGTCGAGCTCCAGAGATCTTTGAACCAAATAGGATGCAAATAGAATAAAACTGGACAGCCCAACAATTAGTAAGTTTCAGTAAATACTTCCCTACTTTCTTCAAGTGTCCATATATGGAACCAAGCAAAATTTGAATGGCTCGTTTTTCCGGAGCCGTACTCCCAGTTTAGGGCTACACGAACCACAGGACTGTGCAGGAATGTAGAGTCCGTGTGTCAATGCCTCTGCGTGGGCTTATTCACGGACAGAGGTCTGTTCAACCTAACTCGACCTAAGAGTTGTGTGCCACTTTAGCATTTAGGACTCGTTCTCTATTCCTCTCTCCCCGTCCTTTTTTGCCATCCATCTTCCTTCTATAGCTCGGCTAGTTTGTCTGATTGCCGTTTTCGTTCATTCAATGTTGCCGCGCTGTCTGGCATTTTAAGCACTTATGTGTGTTTATTTAGAGGCCTTCCATTATTCTCGACCCATGACTAACTAAAGTGTCTAACAATGCGAATATCGACATACACAAGTCTGTGTATGTGTGTGTTCGTTTATATAACTGTACTTTCACATGCAATGGCATAGCGTGTTTGTTATGCAAAAAAAGTTAAGCCAGCCGTTTGTCCCCCGACAACTTTTAAAACACAGAAACTAAGGTCACTGCACTTTTAGTTTATCGTTTGTTTGGTAACAGCCAAACAACACACATTCACATACACACACACACACTGAGTTGCTGCAACATTTGTATCCTTGTTGGCAAATGAAAAAGTTAAAAAAGCAGCAACTAAAAATGTGGCTATTGTAGGTGCCAAAACGTTAAAGAACCCTCCCCACACAATATACGAGTACATACACCGGCAAAGTTTTGGACTAAAAAGTGTTGCATACCAGCAGGCGCGGTTCATGGCAAGTGCACTTGAATACAGTTGTGAGGGAATTGGCTTGAAAACTGTATGTACTCGTTTGCAAAAAGGAAATGTGAATGTGGCAAAGCCATGTGTTCGCGACTTTGGCAAAATGCCCGCTGGCAATGTACAAAGTTGGCGGCATTTGAAATAAAATGAGAACCGAATGAAATTAAGATGCTGGCTTATGTCGGCCTAGCATTTTGCATTAGGATTTATGAGCAGCTATAAACAATGATAGAACACATTTCATTCATAAATAACGCTGTAAAATTTGGCAAGAATTGGGACTTGTTGTTAATGGAAATCGGGGATATAGCATGCAAAGCTGCATAACACAACAGAAATTCAACTTAAAGAAAACAAAACGAAGCAAGCTACCTACACGCAACCCAACTTAAAACTGAGCTTGTTTACAGTTTGCAAAGCGTTGCTAGAGTTTTGATTGCACTGGCTTTTGGCTTAGGTGAACCACAGGCAGGCAAGTGGCGTGGTTCCGCGACTAGGGCGGTCAGCGACAACGACGTCGTTGCCGTTTGCTTGCAAACAGTTTGTGAAGCACTGCAATAATAACAACAAGCGACAGGCCATAAGCAGCAGATGCAGCAGTACGGTATGCGAAATAAATACAAGTAAATGGGATAACACATTTTGTGAGAAACTGCACAAAATACTACTTGAAGAATGTTGCCAATTTCCCTAAAATTCTTAGGGAATTGCCAAATAATACAAAAAACAAAAGAACACATATCACATTGCTACTTAAACTTAAAAGTTATGATTTTTTAATCGAACTGTCTTTTTATGTAATATCGTAATCATATTGATATATATTTTTGGGCACTCTTTGGCCAATTCTCATCCAATGGGTTTCCAAAGAACATAAGGATTAATTTAATTTGAATTGTAAATTTTTATAAGAATCGTTTATTTTTTGTTCGTCTATGACACTCTCAGTTATTTCTTGATTTAAAAATTTTAGATTACCCTGGTTTTGTGCATTTTCAAAATGTGTTTTCCTTGTTACTTCTTTCGCGTACCTTATGGTATGTACATGAAATACCATATGTGGTGTACACATTCTTTCATTAGCCTAATTTTTGGACTCACCTGCTGCATGTTTCGCCACTGATCACTGGCATCGAATTCTATATCGTTGTGCAACATATCGCTGCCAGAGAAGTTATTCTTTTGATTATCATGCTGCTGGTCATCGGGCTGTGCTGGCTGGTCCGTGCCGTAGAAAATCATGTCCCATTGCGTAACTTGCGCTGTAATACAGAACAAAAATCACATTAGCTGTGTGTTCTATCCAGAGATAGCACCTTCTCCGTTTCACCAATAAATAAATAAAATAAAATGGTAGTGTTCAAATTGTGTGAGCAAAATTGAGAAGAAAATTATGATTTCAACATATGATATATGAATCGCAAACAAGCGCTTGAGTGAAGCAATAAATCTGAGCGCTTGTCATATAAAAAAATAAAATGAAGTGCGACAAAACTATGAACAAAATAGAAGAAGAAAAATAACTCAAAGTGTTGCCTGACAGTGCAAGCGCATCACTTAAGGGGGGAATAGTTTCACAAAACGCTATGAAGAAAAATTATTTTGCAATATTGAAGCGCAAACTTTATGACTTTTACAATGATGCAAGCAAAAATAATAACAGAAGGCATATACCGAAGCTAAAATGCTCTAACCAATAAAAAATATAGAATGTTCCACAACTAGTTATCTACTATCAACGCACTTTTACTAAAGAAGATGAATGGAACGTTTCTAGTATGATTTCTTCCTTATCCGACTTCAATTTCAATAATTTGTATTCGAAAACATCAATACAAGCAGATCAGGTTAAGTTTTTCGAATTTAAATGTAAATGAAAGCATAACGCGTATTTTCAGGTTGAAGAGTTTTTAGTTGCATTACATGTTTTTGTAATCGAACCCTTCCGAAATCAATGGAAATGGAATAAGTTCCATCCACAATATGATAAACAAATACCCCTAAAGTACGAATCGTATGCTGAAGCAACTATACTAGCCTGATTTTAAAGAGCATAGCATAAAACGATTGCAAATTCTTTCCCATGACTTTTGATTGATGAATGGAGCGAGCTCAGTGGCTGCACAACTTTTGCATGCACAACTTTTATTTTTTGTTATTTTTGAGGGTTGCGATGTTGTTGTTATTGTGCTTGTTGCCTTGAAACTCTGTGACAACAAAGAGGAGGGCAATAAAAAAGTATAAACTTATATTCGCTCAACTATGAAACAACGCAAATATTAAGTGGCATGTAAGGGCGTGTCTGGTTGTGTTCTTGCTTAAGGCAAATCAAATAAACTGCATAAAAAATCAATTTCCGCTACCGTTCGGTCCGACGCCAGAACTCTTCCGATTGCCAACAACAACAGCAGAATGGGTGTCCTCCAGCACATCCTCCTCGGATGAGGCTAAGACGCCGGCGGCAAGCATTAGCAGCTCCTGCTTCTTGATGATTTTCTGATCGGGCATAAAGCTGCTGGACAGCGGCGGGGGCGGTGGCGGCGGTGGTGGCGCCGATGGTGACTTCTTAGTATTCGCAGGCTTGCTTGTGTTGCCAGGCCGGGCATGGTCATAGATCTTGAGCAGCTCCACCTCGAACTGTTTGTCCTGTTTACGTTTATTCGATGCAGATGTTGTGTTCTTGGAGGCCTTGGGCGTTTCGTAGGGCTGTAATTCGGGAAAAATGGCTTGGATTTTCTCATAGCGTTCGAATAGCTTGGGTATGCGAGCATCAGAGTTGGAGCTTGAACTGGAACTAGAGCTGGAACTGGAGCTGTCCTTCACCTGCTTGGCCGCCTTTACCGGCAGGCGTGTGCCATTCACACGGCTTCCAACGCTAATTTCACCGACAATTTTACGCGTTTTTTCCGTGTCGTAGGTGCCGGACTTTTCACCGGAACTGGCCTTGGGTCTAGGCGTTTGCACGCCATTCTGTTGCTTGTTGTTCGACTTGTTGCTGTTGCTGGAGCCTTGCTGTTGGGAGATGCGGTAATATTTGTTCTTGCTGGTCGTTGTTGCTGTTGTGCTTTGGGTTGTCTGCTCCTTCTTGGCACTCCCCTTGCCCGATCCGTTTTTGTTTGCATTCGATTTGTCGCCGGCCTTGCCCTTGTTCGCCTTGTTAGCCTTGCCATTGTTCGCCTTGCCCAGTATGACGCCATAGGTGGCTGATATTTGTTGATATCCTTGCTTGGCTACTTGCTGCTTGTTGTTGTTATTATTATTGTTGTTGTTCTGCTTGCCCATTATGCTGGCGCCAAGCGGGTTGTTGGTCACATAGATGGACTTGTTGGGTGGCAATTTCCCCAAGGGCACCTTCGCGCCGCCTGACGCCGTATTGCCGAAGTTGTTGGGCGATATGCGCGGATATTGCGGCGAATAGATCTGATGCAGATTGGTTGTGGTGCTGGTGGTGCTCGAGTTGGGTGTGGTGGCCTCGGCGCTGCTGGAGCGCGGCACCGAAATGGGATCGTTCGGGTCGATGGTTTGTGTGGTGCCGTAGAAGATGAGTGACCACTCGCGCAACAAGGCATGGCCTGTGGTTGCAGTCGTGCATGATGGTTGGTTATTGAGGAGATGATTCGATTTGATTTGTTATTTTTGGGTGTTAGTAATGCAGCAATGGTGAGAATTCCACAAAAGCGCAGCATGTAATTCAGTTCGAAGACATAAGCATTTTGGGGTGTTAAGATTCTAAGGAGCCTAGTTCAATAGTGTTTACTCACCCATATAGCGACCCTCATTGTGTATTTCCAGCTGCCAGTTTCCATGCGGCGACTCGCCCCACGTATGCACCGACATGAAGGGCCACTGATTGAATCCGGAACGTGAATTGTCATGGGCGCTGTACGACAAAAAGGGATCGTTCCTTAAGTGCTCAAAACGACTACATATTCCTATTATACATATCAGATGACTTACCGGGAGGTTAACAGCGTGACCTTCGTGTTAGCTGGCGATCTCAAATAGAGCTGAATGTCGCCGCGTCGCTGTGAGGTGAGCGTGATCTTGGCCTGCACATGCTCCAGGTAATTGACTGATCGGCAGTGGTTCACAGAAAGCTGCAGAGTAATGTGAGTGCGTGGTGGAATGACTCTAAAAAGTGTTGAAATTGAATATACTGGTAACTGAAAAGAAATTCCGACGACTCATTAACTCACTTGTCCACGTGCGGCGCATTGATTTCACAGCGTTGCTGTTCCGGAACGGTTTTCCATGAGCGTGCCACACGCACCATTTCCGCCGCATCCATTAGGCCATAACCAAAGGAATGACTGACACGTCTACCGACACCATTGAGCGCCCACGTCGAGTCTTTTAGATTGGCCGGCTTTGCTGTGCGTACCACAATGTGTTGCAGATCGCGCCACGTTAGATTCTGATTTGATTGAAGCACGAGGGCGGCAATGCCGGCCGCAAGGGGTGCCGAGGCCGAGGTGCCTGTATGCGATGAGGTGCAGGAGTGATGTAAATCTGTGGTGACCACCTGCTTCTCGCTCTGCCCGCCGCTGCTGTAGGTAGTGGCAAGCGTAGAGCTGCATTTCTCCGAATACCAGGGCACATAGCCCTCTTCGGTGGCACTCGATATGGACAGCGTCCAAATGGAATTCGTGTAGCCATCACAATTGCAATTGTCCAACTCGCGACCACCATTGCCAGAGGCCCAAATGAATATGCTGCCCTTGCCCTTGCGCCCTTTAGTGGTGCCCTCGATGAAGGCCCGCGAGGCCAATTCACCGGGCCCATCCACGGTTTTGCCATCATCGTCTGGCCCCCACGAGGCGCTGTAGATATCGATGTGCTGCGGATTGAGCGAGAGCGAACGCGCCTCCACAGCATCAGTCACATCACCATCCAGCATCCGCACACCACCCACACTCGCTCCATAGGCTATGCCCACCGCACAAATCGAGTTATTCGCTGTGGCGGCTACCTCGCCCGCACAACGCGTACCATGGCGGTTCGAATCGGTCATATCGTAGTGCGGCATGGGATCGTCGTCGTGGCTGTTCACATCATACGATGCTTTCGGGTCCTGTAAAGACATAGTCAAGCTTCATAAATTTCTGTCTCTCGAGTGTAGTCGATTTGGGATCCTGAGAACTGAATACATCGCTAAATTATAATTGCAAATATATTTGGAATATACTTGTAGTGTACACATTAATATAGATTTATATTGATTTGTTTCGAGCTTACGATTCGTAGATTTTTGTACCAACGTTATATATAATTCACTTACATAGTTCTGTACAATGTCTGGATGGTCCGATTCCAGGCCATCGTCAAGAATGGTCACCACAATGCCTTTGCCTGTTATGCCTTCCCTCCAAGCAGGTATCACATTCATGTCCAGGCCAAATCCGCGATTCTAATACAATTAAAAGCAAATATGTATATAGGCCAACCTTTAGTCGGCAGTGAGATGGCTGCCACTTACCAAATACCACATGCCCGCCCACTTCGGGTCATTAAAATTCATAGAATCGGTCGTACGCTGATAGGTGCGCGAAGGACGCGCCCGGATGAAGTCCCGTTTGGAACGCGATTTGGCACGCTGCTGTTTGGCCCAGTGCACCCGTTCGTCGAAGTCGAGCCGAGTCTGGTGATCCGTGGCTGGCGAAAGGGATCGCTTGGAGACCTTGTGATGTGAGAAATGATAGTGATCATCGAAGATCTGGAAAAAATGAAATAAATGCAAGAGTAAGTCGATGGTAAACATAGTTGTTCTTAATATAACTATTAAATGCTGATTACTTTTCGGGAACAACCCTTAACCGTAATCGAGTTGGCCTTGCTGTCAGTGTAAGGTAAAGTTTAGCAACATAACATTTTTAGTTCTACAATGCCGACGAAAGTCCCAGCCTCTTTGAAGGGAGTTCGCAATTTGGCTAACAAGCTCTTCACGCCAAGCGAAATCCGCCGCTTTGATGCATATAGACGTCAATTTAATGACAAGTTTTTGAATTTGGACACATATCGCACCACTCTGCGGGAAAAGGTAAAATGGCTGAGCACACAATATTATGCGGCAGGTAAATTATCACCATTTCCTTCGCTTCTTGCTATAATTGTAAGATTCCTGATTGTAGCTAAATATAACGATACCAGCGATCCTTATAAGCGTATAAAGCCGCGTTGGCCAAATATGCTTGGAGCCCAGTATAACCGAAAATTTAGGTAAATGGAAAATCTCCTTTCCGACGAATTCATTCAGAGTTCTCCTTTTTATTCTTCCATGCTCAGTGACCACAATAAAGAGGGGGATAAGGCTAAGAACTCAAATGAAGATGGTGGTGGGGAGCGGAAATGGGATGAGCCTGAGGGGGCCCCTTATGAGCCCAGCAAATCGCATACCTGGTATCCTGATCCAGAATTTTTGAAGCGGTACGCTGGAGCAATGCTGTACCCCGTGGGTGATCAGTGGAAGCAAAAGCCGCGTACTACCGACCGTGCTCGACCGCCTGAAAATCGCTCATTTCGCACCAAGTTTATTAACTTTGGACCAGCACATCCCGCTGCTCATGGCGTACTCCGCATGATTCTCGAGTTGGACAATGAGACAGTGTTGTCGGCCGATCCGCACATTGGGCTTTTGCATCGCGGAACCGAGAAGTTGATCGAATACAAGACCTATGTCCAGGCACTGCCCTACTTCGATCGCCTAGACTATGTCTCCTGCATGGCAAACGAGCAGGCCTATTGCCTGGCTGTGGAGAAGTTACTCAACATTGAAGTGCCTCCTCGTGCCAAGTTCATACGCACTATGTTCGCGGAGCTAATGCGGTTGACAAATCATACCATGGCCGTTTCCTCGTCTATGCTCGATTGTGGTGCCATTACACCGCTCTTTTGGCTCTTCGAAGAACGCGAGAAGCTGTACGAGTTTTCGGAGCGTGCATCGGGGGCTCGTTTACATGCCGCCTATATCAGACCTGGTGGAGTGGCCTATGACCTACCGCTGGGTTTTTCTCAGGACCTACATTCCTACATCGGACAGTTGGGCGAGCGCTTGGATGAGGTCGAAGATGTGGTAACAGATAATCGCATTTGGCGCATGCGCAACATTGGCATTGGTCGCATTTCGGCGCACGATGCCCTCAACTGTGGCTGTACGGGTCCTGTCTTGCGCGCTACCGGTATCAAGTGGGATCTTCGCAAGCAACAGCCCTATGATGCCTATGATAAGATCCATTTCGATGTGATCGTTGGCGCGAATGGAGACTGCTACGATCGCTATTTGGTGCGCATTCGAGAAATGCGCGAATCAATACGCATAATAGAACAATGCCTGCAGCTCATGCCCGAGGGCGAGGTTAAGGTAGACGATCGAAAGATAACCCCGCCACCGCGTCGTAAGATGAAATCGGGCATGGAGGATTTAATACATCATTTTAAGCATTTCTCGCAGGGCATATTCGTGCCGCCGGGTCAAACTTACTCCGCTGTCGAGTCACCCAAGGGCGAGTTCGGCGTCTACTTGGTTTCCGATGGCACTTCACGTCCCTATCGCTGCAAGATACGCCCTGCCTCGTATGCCCATTTGGCGCTGCTCAGCAAAATGGCCCCGCAGCACATGCTGGCCGATATTGTCGCCATTATTGGATCGTTGGACATTGTTTTCGGTGAAATCGATCGTTAAGTCTCCATATTAACTTTTTACAGTTGTGCAAATATGTTGTTGCCACAAATATAAATATATGTACGCATAAATTGAAAGATATAACTTCTTAGAGTTTAACATTTTACGGAAAATTCTTCTAGAGTTAATTAAAGTTCATTTAGAACTAGATCGATAGAGGCCCGGTTGTCGAAACGTTTATTCTTAGGGAAGAATTTGTTTGAAGTGTTTCGACTATTATTACTAGAATCGCTTATGTAGATCTTTAGGTATAAGATTATTGATGTGTGGTGTCAGTTATAATGTTTATTATTTCTCGAAATTTTAATATAAATACAAACGCACAATAGTCTTGTCTACAATTAGCATGGCTATTTTGACTCTACCTCTCGGGGTAGTTGCAGCATTAGAGGATCTAAGGAAGAATCTACTACATTTCCTTTTGGAAATGAATCACGTTGTTTTCAAACAGTGGTTCACCATCAAATGTACTAAATATTATTATCATATCAGATTGATTTGCATCGTATGTCTGATCTCGATCTAATCTATTTAACATTAGAATATCCCTGCTTTGACTTAAATTTATAACGCATTTTAACAATTTAATTGGGCATAAAGGAAAAAACCTTGAAAGGCATATCTGATCCATCAATATCTGGTGTATTTATACATATGTACACTCGTAGATAATGTTAATTCGTTTTCACCATCTGTGTTATTTACCTTGATAGCGATTCCTATTTTACGCCAACGGGGTTTGGAGTCATTTGCGAAGTAATCAATGCTTGTTTTAGACTCATTCAAAGCGTTAAAGTAATTAGTTAAAATAATAAAAACAGTGTGTAGACGAATACTTTAGAAATAAGGCACCCAACATTTTTGCGTGAACGTAAATGCTATTACATTACCACAATTTCGCCACAAATTTGTATTTATTGTTATAATTTATGCAAAATTGTTTTGATATCGTGTCCTGTAAAAGCTCCATTTGATATTGTATGTATGTGTGTGTGTGTGTGTGTGTATTGTGCCATTGTTTCGCAAACTGTAATATGAATGGTGGTCCCTATTGCTGCTGTATTGGTACGAATGGTTGCCATTAAACATTTTGTAAAGTTGTGCTGACATGTTGTTGTTGCTTCTTTTGTTGGTGTTAATTCATTTAGTTGTTCAAAATTCTTTTACAAATTGCAATTTAAATGCAATTGTAAGTGCCCGCACGACAAATTACTGCAAAACTATTTTTAATTATATTTAGTCGTGCAGAAAGAAAGTTCGTTGAAAGCTTAATGCGTTTTGTCCTTTGTCCAATTGCTTGCAATTGCAGAAGAAGAGAATTCTTATCTACACTATGCAGGCAAATATTTGAGTGTGTGTTCAGAATATTTCCGTTACATAGAAATGATTGAAGTGGCTTTCTTGAGTTTGTAAGTCATTCGCCTAACTATTACCTGGAAACCCTATTAAGCCAAGCTTATGTTCTCTAAGATGTGTTGATGACATCCAGGGGGAATCATGCTTTTGGTGTTGGTTGCCGAACTCATGAGCACGACTAGCGCTTGATTGAGTCGATGTTTCCACACACACACAAACACACACGCACACACGCACACACGCAGTCGCAGACGCGTCATTAAGCGCTTTACAAATATTACCACTGCGTCGATGTTTCCCCTCCGCTCCCTCCCTTCTC
Source organism: Scaptodrosophila lebanonensis (assembly GCF_003285725.1). Lineage (NCBI taxonomy): Eukaryota > Metazoa > Arthropoda > Insecta > Diptera > Drosophilidae > Scaptodrosophila > Scaptodrosophila lebanonensis. The sequence goes on from NW_022060558.1 coordinate 4,822,909, forward strand.
TAGCGTATCACAAGCCAGGCTAACAGCATAAAAGTATGAAGCACAATTTATTTATGCTTCATGTTCAGTCGTTTGCCTCTCGATTTGCAGCGGAAGTGGTCGTGTATAGTCTGATTGTGTTTGCGTGTGTGCGTGTGTGTGTATCTGTGTGTCTGTATGCATGTGAGCACGTGTGTTGTGCTGAAATTTGAGCACTTCAAACCAAGCGTTGTGTACGTGTTGCTGCCATTGGTTACCTGCCCGCTCCCCCTTCCCCACCCCCATGACTGTGATGTAAATATGACCAGGCGTGCGGCAGGGAACGGAGCCCCGCCCCATTTTTCCCATTTCCTCACTCTGCTGGATACCGGGCGACCACTAAAATTTTAATTGCTGCTACTGTACGTGTCGCCCAGCGCTCAAAGCTCGTTTAGTTTTTATACTTGGCAAGTGTCGCTCACTCGGCTCTCTGCACTATGAAGTTTATTAATTTATGCAACGGAGCAACACTGACGCATATAACACACACACACACACACATACACACACACGAGCACACCCACATACACATACGCTATCACGCTCACAAACATATGCAATTTGTGTTCAACATTTTAATTGAGTTTGCAGCAAAAGTTAAGTTAATACTCTGCCGCCTCCATCAACATTTTATGCAAATGTATGTATTTATTGTGTTTCTGTATGTGTGTGTGTGTGTCTGTATTTATGTAACTATCCGGGTGCCCGGCTGGCACAAATTTGCGACAGGCTAGCTTAGTTGTAATTGTTCTGTTGCTGTTTCAATTAAAATTGCCTTTTATTTTACTGTTTTACTGTTGCATCTAATTTAAGTCCTTATGTGCACTGCATACTGATCCACGTCCTTGGACGTCATTGGTTATGACCATCAAAGTAACTAGAGGCCGTCAAGTGTTACAGTCCATTTGCGTCCAAATAAAATAAAATGACTAATCATTGTTAAGCATTGAGAGGGTATCCCTCCTGGGTACGTCTGAACTGTGAGTAGGCTCCTAAACCCATTTATTCCTATATCCATCCAAATGACTCGTAGCACGTACATGGTTCCGCATATCGTAAAAGTGACTAAATTATAACCTCTACCCGAACTATTTCGGGGTTTATTAAAATATCAATACGTCAAAGGTATGAAAGCGGCAAAAGGAGGGGTGGCAGATACATATACATGTTATACTTAGATGTGGTTGCAATTTACAATAAACCAAATGTTTCTTATATTTAAACAACACACATTATGTATTTTAACAACGTGTAGCTGTAGTTTATTTAAAAAGTTTATATTAAGACATAATTTGACAATTGTTCATCAGTAATTTGATTTTCACTTTTATGCTATTCTTCTTTCTTTGAGACAAAATATGTCTCCCCTCAATAGTTGTTGTTGTTGTTGCTCTCGACTATGATCCGAATAGAGGTAGGGACACAAAACTAGGTATCCTTACATAGATCAAGTTTATAACCAAATAGCTTCGTTTTTAATACATATGTGTAAATGCCACATGACCGATCTGCGGAAAAGTTGTTTTTATTACAAGAAGGATATTAAATTTCAAATTTCTGATCTCAGAAAAGATACATATTGTTAAAGCTTGAAGTGTTTTGAAGATCAAACAACTTGTATACTGTGTTTAGTGCCAGAAAACTAGAAACTAGAAAGTGCGGAAAATATTCATTTGGAAGTCATGCATTTATCGTTCCATCCATCCAGCGTGAAGGCAAGTTATGGCTACTTTTCAGGCATTCGGTGTCAGTATACATATAGTTCGCATGAAAAACCCACCATTATTTATGGCAGCAGAAACTGATGTCCTGGTGGGGGACGGGAAAAGCTAATTTTCTAGTGAATTTGTCACCAACAACTAAGTGGTCAACATAAAAGGCAATAAAAACGCGACCAACAATTGCAGCAGTAGCAGAACAAGCAGAACAGCAACACTTACTGTTGCAGGAGAGCTGGGAGGATGTTGCGAGAACCCCAGATGGATGGGCAGTAAAGCAGGACAGCCATTGAATTTGTTGCCGACACTCAGCAATGCTTTTAAAATTGTCAACAATTTAATTAATCAAGTTGAGTGTGATGGCGCAAGTGGAGCAAATGTGTATGTGCACACTTATACTATATAGTATAAGTGTGCATGCTCTGGAGGTGTACGTGTGTATGTCGGATTAGCCAGCGGGTGAATGAATGCTTTTAAAGCGCTATCGCTTACCACACTCAATTGCCAATGAAAATGGTTAATTTTTTAACACCGCAGGCAGTGAGGAAAGGTGGTAGGAGGTGGGAGATGCAGCGTGACTGCAGCAAGGCGCTAAGTTGAGCAAAAAATGCACCTGAAAGCCGCTACGGGCTTGGCTGACACTGTTAGATTAGCTACTCACAGGTAAAGAGGGTGGGGAGGTGGAGCAAAACAGGAAGCTCTATATAAATATGTGCACCGTTTAATTAGCTGCTAATTAATTTAGCCCTAATGCGACAGACGACGATGTTGAGGATGACGCTGACGATGATGGGATAAGATGAGAATGAGAAAAGCACACAATGTTCTCGCTCTTCTGAGCTGCCTTTTCATTCAGGTGGGCTAAAAACTATAATACAGCACTTGAACTTTTGAGGCGATTTATTAAGCTGTCATACTAGTCTAGACCTCAGACTTGGACATTACTAAATTAGTACATCTAGTGGATATGCAGCAATAAATAATGCAGTTATATACATATACGTTTTTTCAAAACATTTTGAAAAGTCTAATTTGAATTCAGAATGGTTCTTTTATCGTCCCTTCAAGCAGGAAGATACAGTTAATAATGAAGTCGAAATTGGCGTTATTAGAGGATATATGTTTTAAAGTTTTTATGAAACCAAAAAGGAATTAAACTCAAGTGGTCTTGGAAACAGTAGAGAGGGTCATAAATTGAGAGGTAACTATGAACAAGTAGGAAACTCGATGTTGTGCACCAGCGCGAATAAAAATGCTAAGCTTTACATTTAAAGATAATCTTTGGTGATCTTTCCAGCTTTTAACAGCTTCGCAATTCGAGCAGCAACAGCTGCAAAATTCAACAGCCTTTCCCATTGCCTGTAACCTTTATCTACTTGAGATTCCCATTGAATATCGTCAAAGCCTTTTCGCTCAAATGGTACGCTGGTACAGCCCCATCAAGCTGTCCCAATGTAGCCAATCGTTTAACGTTCAGTGTTGCCATTTACATACATATACTATAGTGTGTATATACATATGTACATATACTACACGTGTATGTACATATATTTAGATACATACAAGAATGTATGTATGAATATGGGATGAAAGGTACTTTTGTTGTCTGCTGTTTTCTGTTTTGTTTGTTTTTGTTTTTTTTTTTTTGCTACATGCTCGTTACATGCCTCACTCATTGCCTGTGCGTTTCATTTTTATTCGAACGCCATAAACATAAAAATGTTTCTGTATGTATTCCCCCCGCAATGCTTTTGTTCAAATATTTATAAAAAGAAAAACAAGAAGGCAAATTGTGCCAAACAATTGCATGTCAGAGCGTGGCGCTAAAATGTCAGAGTTATGTGGCCAGTGTTGCCATCTGCATACGCAAATAAAACCAAAAATGGGAAAAAGGAAAATCCTGTGCCAAAAGAAAACAAAGAGGCGCAAAAACTTTGCATGCATATTTATGGATTTTCCTTCTTCTCGCATGTGTATGTTTGTTGAAAGCAAACAATAAATTTCGTTTGTTTATATGCGGCTCTGTGGTTAGTCTGATGCGTCTACTATTCCTTCACGCCCCTTTACGCCTACTTGCGCTGCCACCGAATTAAATATTTCAATAAGGTATGTATCTTTCTTCCTTCTTGTTTTTTTTTTCTTTTTGTATTTTTCGAGCTGCTGCTCAGTTGCATGCAGAGCTCCAGTCGACGGCGGGCTTAACTTCAGTACTCAAATATCGTAATAAAGTAATATTGGGCTAGGCATAAGTTATGCGCCACTGCCCCGAGCCCCAGCCTCCGATTTTATACACGCCTGGCAACACATTGGGGCCCAGCGGCCATGAGATAAACAAAACTGTAAACATACAGTATACCCTCTGTCGGCCTCTTGATGCTCATGCCTATGTACGAGTATTTGTCCCGGCCGGAGGGTCGACCGTATTGGTTGTTGGTGCTGTTGGTGGTGTTGCCAACCCTCGAATATGGACAGCCCAATATAAAACTACAGACACAGCAGCCGGTTAGGAAGGACTTAATTGTTTACATACAATCGAGTGCGCAAGGTAAGACGGTGGCTTACCCTTAGCCGAGGTGAGTCCACCCTCGGCACACCCACACCCACACCCAGGACCACGTCTACAGCCGTAGCAAAATGCATGCCAAACTGTCCCCTGTGGGTAGTGCGCAAAAATAGACGCAGCCTCGCCTGAGGGTAACACTAACAATGCCATTCCTGGCAAATTTAATAAAGCAAAAGATCAGCTGTTGTAAATTCAGCATTTGTGTTCTCCTTGCATTTCAGGCTTGAGCTGTTTTATGTCTGAAATGGGGGAGCAAATATTTTTGAGGATTCGTATACTCGTACATGTTGGGCTGCGCTCAAGCTACATAGTAGAGGATAAATATTTTATACCACCTTTGGGGGTTGCATTCACTATTTTGTGTAATGGAAAAGTACCAAAGTGGTTATTCGGATATCCTTTTACAGTATTTATGGCACAGCTAGACGCAGATTTTATGGCGGATCAAGTGATTGGTGTGCAACGGTGGAGTACTCTACGAAAGGAAAAAAGTACATACATATGCTCATCGTCACTAGGCCTAGGTATTATTAAAGTTTGTACCACGAAGAATACAGTACAATAGATCTGTGGGACTCAGTGGCTTCTTTACTTATCAACCATTTGGTAGTTTTTGATGCAGGAATATAAAAACGGACTGCTGCACAGTCCATCAATTTAAATTTTCGTTAAAAAGTACATCGAATTTTATTTAAAAATTGTGTTTACCAGCAAATTGATTAAGGATAAAAGCCGTGGATGAGATGCGGCGTACAAATGCATCCACCTGAGTTCTCTCGCATTATATTCAATTTTCGCTGCTGTCTTTGTTCGATTTAATTGAAAATTGTAATTGTACTTAAATTATGCGGAGAAGCGTGTGAATTGTGAATGACATTGGCAGCAACAACAATACAAGAATATTGAAAAGCAGCTGGTGCCCCTCTCACAACAACAACACCAGCAATAAAAATAGAGACAGCAGCAACATCAGGAAGAAGTCAATGTCCCATGTTTTAATTTAATTGATTTCATTAAATATTGCACCGCACGCCCGTTTATAACGCATCATATTCGATACATAATATACACGTATTTGTTCATTTATATATAAATTATGTATATCATTCATTAAATTCGTTGTGTATTTAATTACACATGCACTGAGACTTCACAATTGTAATTTTGTTATGATTCTCAAATAATTGTACTGTTTATTTATTTAATTAATTGAATACACCATGCAAATGCAAATATGGAAGCCTATTAAATTGTTGAGACCGAAATTTACACATCACACAGAGGAGAAGTGACTGTAAAACTGTACTCGATGCACACATTCGAGCAGAGGTGGCCTAACTCTGAGGCATACAAGAGGCACGCACAGCAAAATGGAGTAAGTCGGATTGAATAACCTTGCTAGAGTATACACCACGCAGACATCTGAAGTAACAGGAATCGAGATGCAGCCTTGGCTCGGACAACCAAGAAAACCACCCCTAACAGCATCAAGGGCTCGACTTACAGATACAATTTACTGGCCAAGTGAAAAACGGAGTCGGGTTCGAGGCATTTTGTTTGCTCGCCTCTTTGCAAATATAAACTTAATTGAAAGCCAAGAACTTCGGCTATTGTAGCCAAGCGTCCCATCAAAGGCGCATTAGTCAACGCTCCGGGCCCTGCCTCCCTCTGTCCCCTGTTCCCTCTATTTCTGAGTAGTTCGCAAAATTGAGAACAAGAGAGTCCAGGCGACAGCTGTGCCAAAAATGATTTATGAGTTCAATTTGCGAAATCAGTCGCCATTGCAACAGCATCAGCGGCCGTTTTAAAGTCCAGAAAAATTTAAATTTGTAAAGTAATTGAAATGCAGTGGATATCAAGAGAATGAAAATGGAAAAAGGCACATTAACATGTTCCTGTGAGTCAATTTTGCATCCTTGCGTTGGTCATTTATTTGCATTCGCGTGCCTCGATCTGCTCGGAAATTTCGATGCCACTAGCATTCGGCAAACAGGACTTGACTTCATTGATTTTTGACATGGCCGCATGCATATTTATGAATTGTCACTTCTTGGACATGCAATTGTAAGTGTCACGACATTCAAGGGAAGATTGTAAAGGCAAAAAGTTCGACACGGGCATTTCGACCAAACAGCACGAACATAACATTGAAATTTTGGCAGCTTTCGAAAGAAGTCAATTTTTGGTAAAATAAGAATAAAGCCTTGCAGAAAAGCTAAACGGACTTAATTTAATCATTTTTGGATACTAACTACTCGTTCAATGCACCAGAAGTGCTAAAAGATATCGATATCTGGGTTCAACTCTTATCGACATACAAATTTGTCAGATTTGACAAGTAGGAAAAGAGTTTGTTGTAGCACAAAACTATTTAGAGCCACATACTACTTGTTAAAGTGACATTATACTATTCTTCACATACATACATAATTGGAAATTCGACATACATATTTGTATGAAAACCCTAAGGAACCGAGATTTTGGTGGCTACATTTATTCGATTATATAAACATACGCTCCTCCTTCTATATGTTGCATACGTACATTCGCATGAAACTAGTGTACCCCCTTACTCTTTGCGTATTGAAATACAAGTAATATGACAATATATTAAAAACAATAAAACCGTCCTAAAAACATGCAAGTACGTCTTCGCATATGTATGCATATGTACTAGCTACTATTTACTAAAGATCTTGCAATCCTCCACAAACCAGCTACTTCACCTTTCAAGTACATTATTTAGCCAGAAATTCTCTACCACTTTCGGGTTAAATAGTGCATACTTGTAGTTTAACCAAAGAAACTTGCTTCCAAATTTCAATAATTACACATTACTGTTAGTGATATACATATGTATGTTAGTTATACTTGTATATCGGCCTATCGGCCAGAATAATCAAGTTGTTTTATTGAGGCTTTTGAAGTTTTCGTTTTAGCTTGGTGACAATTATCCGAGAAGCACATACGATTTAATTATGGCCCACTGTGCATGTGCTGTAATTGAGCTTTAAATTATGCACAGTATATCGAATTGCAACGTCCGAGTGAATACAGAGGGGGAAACGAACGCAACCATCTAGCCTATGGGTACGGGATGCCTCTTTCGTAACTTACAAAGCGATGGAAAGAAGTGCATTTCCTGCTAAGTCCACACACCCACACAAAGGAACACATAAGCATATTTTTCGCACATTCCCATCATCATTAACCGCAAGAGCTCTTATTGCTGCTATTGTAGTAGTTGGAGTTGATGTTGTTTTTGTTGTTTGGCCTCTTGTTACGTGCCAGCGCCCTGCACGCTTTTCAATCAGCAATTGCGCCAATCACCACAATGCCGCTCAAACTGTATACTTGTAGATGGATGTAAGCTTATGTGCATGGAGCATGTTTCTATGCAAATTTCCAAATATTTTTGCATTCCAATTACCAGCAGCAGCTCGTAAATTCGACAGCGGGAGCCGAATAAACGCCCACAAGCCAGGCTGCAGCCTCTGTATGGACCCTGATGAAGATGATGAGCTGGGACAGGAAGCTTCGTTCGTTTCAATCGGTTTGCTTGCAAATTGATTGCACTTGTTGTCTGACTGCATGGCTCAGCTGCTGTTACTCTGAACTGGCTGGTCTCGGCCTGGGTCTGGGGTCTGGGAGTCTGTCCGGCTGTGGCTTTGGCTCTGGATGTGGTTCGAGCTGACGACGATGATGATGATGACCCCATTTGCTTGAGTAATGATGCCACTTGGTCTGGTCTGCTCTCTGGCTTGCTCGTTTATGCGCTGATCAGCTCGCTGCAATGCTATCGTGCAGCTTTATCTTGCATTGCTTGCAATTTGCAGCACATGCAGCAGGCGGGCGGTGGGCGTGGCTGCATCGGCAGCCATTGAAATCAATTTAGTGCATGTCTGAGGGGGGCATTAAGTACTTGCCGATGGCACAAATCGACTCGTTTACCGCTTTACATTTGATACCTTTGGCAAAAACTTTTAAGTTTGCATGGAATTTGTTGCCGTCTATTCGTTTTTCCGTCTACCCGTCTACCTCTCTTGCTGTCTATTTGTCTGTCCCTTTGTTTATCGGTCGGCCCTGTCGGTTGGTGTTAAAATTGTCGCTGTCGGCTTTGTCAGGTTTGTGTCTCAAATAAATTGATTTGTTAGTTTTCTTTGGTTTTTGTAACCACAACTGCAGTTCCTTGTTGGGCCAAATTGATTGCAATTCGATTGTAGACTTTGACTATTTGTCATTGTGACAGACATGAGCAAATGATTTGGTTTTGAAATGTAATTGGTTTCTGTTGCTCATTAAAGCTGAGTTGTATTTGAATTGAAGACACTCAAGGATATATGAAATGCAGCTAGAACCTTATAAGTGTAATGAATGCCAAACAATGCAACAAATTGGAGCAGAAGAACACGAATTTCCACAACATCCTCCAACCTTCAGTTTTGTAATAGTATACCACGCACAACAGACATGTTGCATACTTCAAGGCGAGAATGTCTACCTCTTATTGCACCTCAAATAAAAGTGCCAACCAAATCAAAGGAAGCGGCGGCAGGAAGGAAGCAAGGCAAGGAAAGAAAACCTAGCAACACAGAATGCAGAGTATAAAAAGCAGCTGTAGAGACAAGCTAAGAGGGGTAACCCTGCACTGAGAAAATAATGGGTTATAGTTACTAAGGAGACTATTCTTTAGGCTTAAACACACAAGAATAAGTGCGAAGAACATAAATAGTATGCGGCTCAATATAGATATTAATATTCACTTAGTGCTACAATCGAGCAAGCCCGACAGAAATAAAAGCAGAAAAAAGGGGGAGAGCGAACCCATTCCTGCGCTTGTGGGAGTAGTAATGGAATGAAATTGTTTCGCTAATAACTTTTCTTAGAATCGGCAAAAGATATAGTAGAGAATTATGTATAAATTACTTGTACAAAGTTTAGTGTTCTTATTCACAAATTGCTTAGTAGAATTAATGCATTTGTGTGGATAATGTTGATAGCGAACAAAAGTAGATTACCCAAATGGGAAAAGGTAGCGTATTTTTTCCGGTGTAACAACTTATTATACGGACGCTTCATAAAAAGCTCCTTTATGAATTTTTATGTGTCAGACGAAAACTTGAAAATCATTTCCGTACAAAAAACCGGATAACATATTAAAGGTAACCAAAGAGAAGTTATCCATGCGGGTGAAGTAAGTATGTATGTATGTACTGGATGTATGCAATATGTTTGAGGCAGAAGGAAATTGCTGGGCATCAGCATCAGTGTCAGTTGCCAGCCATGCATGAGGCGCACCCCGAAGGTTTCATTCAAACTTAGATTCTATGCCCCCGAGCTACCAAATCGTTATTACTTGGTAACCGTTGGCGGTCGGATGTGCCTAAGCCAGGGCAATGCATTTTCGATTTCCGTTTACGGGCCATGTAATTGCTAGCACGTGGCTATGACATACTCCCACACACGGATATGTGTATATACTCTCCAGCATTTCCTGCATAGTTTTGCGCCCTCAACACTAGTGGCAGAATTATAAACGCCGTCTCAACAACCTTTCAACTATGTTGCAACAAGCGTGGAAGCCATTGATGGCCCTGACACAAATTGACTTCGACAGCAGTTGGAAAATCAGCACGAGCGAGTTGCAATGGGGGTGCAATTCGTACGCGGGTGAACACACACCCACCAACACACTCACCCACACATACACTAACAATAATCATAAATATAGGAAAGTCGCATCGGGTTGGGGACCAAGGTACGTGACAATACGTAAGGCGTTTCGATGTTAAAATGAGTGTAAGAGTCATGTGAGTTGCTGTAATAACATATTTATTTTGCACTTGGTGCTAAAGGCCATTATTCCTATTCTTTCATTTTTCCTTCTTAGCAACTAACGCATTTCCGTTGTAGAAGTTTGCTTGCATCTCTTGATTTTATTGTTCCGAATGAAATGAACTGGCTGGCTTGGAATTAGATAAGCGAAGAAAAATTAACCTACACGATTGCATTGGATCGACAAAAACTAACTAACTAACTAGTAACAATTTTACATTTTAGTTGTGATCTTTCGCTGTTTCTTCTTGCTAGTAGAGTAACGACTATCTAATTAAAAAAGAATAAATTTATTAAAACAGGGAGAACAAGAGAGAACGCTACAGTCGAGCAAGCCCGACAGTGTACCCAGGTAAACTTCCGTCACTGAGTTATATGCGCCCATAGCAGCAGCAAAAAGAGGAAGAAGAAGAGCGAACTTGTTGCTGCAGTTTGTGGGGGTTGTACTGTAGAGAATTTGTTTCGCTAATAACTTTTCTCAGAATTGACCGAATTGGATAAAATTTTAAACAACAGTAAACAATTATATATAAATTATGTGTGCAAAGTTTGGTTGAGGTAGCATTTGAAATGTGGACGCTATTGACGAAATTCTGTAGCGGGGGAAGGGGGGGAAAATTCCAAAAAAAAAATGAACTCGTCCTTACTCGGACCTAGGAGAATCTGGATGCCAACTTTGGTTATTCTAGCTTTTATAGTTTCTGAGATCCTCGCGTTCATCCAGACGGACAGACGGACGGACAGACGGACAGACGGACAGACGGACGGACATGTCTAGATCGATTTCTCTCGTCATGCTGATTCAGAATATATATACTTTATGGGGTCGGAGATGCTTCCTTCTGAATGTTACATACTTTGCACAAACCTAATATACCCTTTTTACCCTACGGGTACAGGGTATAAAAAGCGTGGCGTGGTGTGGCGGACGATGTTTAAAATATTGTGAGCATTGAAAACAAAATTTTATAAATCCCTATTTTCGGATCTTTCCACGCAATAATATAAAACAATAAAAGTTATGTTTCAGCAGATATTAGATTAGACATTTAGATTGTATTTGTTAATGATTCATTTGTAAAAGTTAGACCTTTGCTTTCCTTTTTCTTTTCTACTAATATTTGAAGTATATAGTGTATGGGTAGTTGGAGTTTCATTTTTTTTTTTTAATTTTTTATTTTTTTTATTTAGAATATCAACAATATTTCTGTCGATTATATAATATAACTTAATATAACAATTTAAACTAAACTTAAAAAATAAGAAAGCCTAACACAAAGCTGTACAATAACATCTATTAATGCCTCCGACACGTTGGGGGAATTTTATTTGTCAGTTGGCCAGCTATGCCCCGATTCACAGCCATATGTGCTCAGAGACATTATAGACCTAAAAAACTATACAAAATGTAAACAGAGGAGGAAAATTAATTCTATTTAGAAATTAGAAAGAGTAAGAAGTAGAAAGAGAAAAAGAAAGAAGGAAAGAGAGATAGAGAAACAGGGAAAGAGAAAGGTGGAAAGAGAGAGACGAAAAGAAGAAGAGGGAAATCTCCAACCCGGTGGGGGAAATTTTAAATACCAGTCCGGCTATTTATGAATTATACCAACTACCTAATATGGCAACATTCGTATTGCTACAAAAGTCCAACTTAACGATTTTTGAAATCAACAAGTGTATAAAAATATCACCAAATATCACTTTAAAAAATACAAAGCAACAGATTCACGTTTTATTTTATTCTGAAGTCAATAAAATGTTCAATTTAATAAAGAAATAAAGAATTGGTATATAAAACGTATACTAGAGAACTTTCTATAGATCGATGGGTACAGTCACAGTAATCAATCTCAGAATAGCTTTTAAAAGCAAATGTGGTACAAAAGCTATGCACACATGTACAATACTATATATTCATTATATATGAATATTTGAAAGACTCACGTTTTATTAATTCTTATTGCGAAAATTAATGCGTCAATATGTTCGATTTTACTTTCAAAAGCATTTTGCAACGAATGTAAAAAACTTGAAATACGAACTTACTTTTCAGAAGCTTAAAACTGTGTGCAAAAAAATGTGCATACAACTTTTAAGGTTTTACTCCTTTGTTGCTGCATGCGCTTGAAAAAAAAAACTCTTAAAAAGTTAAATTACTTAAAAGTTTTGCGCACATAATGTAATTGTAAGTGAAGTACAACAATTAGGGCAACTCTTTTAAAAAGTAATTTAAAACAAACAATGAAAGCAATCTTAAAAGGAGACTAGCTTCCTAAGATACTTAAACATAATATTGAACACCAATACCAACAACAACCGAAAGGACTCAAAAATCGGAAAAAAGCTCCTAAGTGGGTGAAAAGTTGGAGTAGAATTATGAACTTTCGAGTTCTGTAGGCAGGCATGAAGGTAAAGATGTCCGAGATAAACAAAAACAACATATCATTGAAATCCAATAATCAAAATTATTGAAGCTTCTTAAGGGGTTGGCGTATGGGGTGGCAATACATGGGTAGGAAGAACGTAACCTTTGTAGAGCTCTGTAAAATTGTTTCGCTAATAAATTTATTTAGGATTAAAATCAGTTACTTGATTGAATTTTGAAATACAGATGGAAATACAAACGGATTGCAAGTGGGAAATTTTATGTAAGTGGTTTGGAATTGCCTAGAGATTAGGATAATCTACAGACATATCAGCTTCTGTCATGCGGATCATATTCACATTAATGGATGCTTCCTTCTAATAAAATTTATGGGAATTTATTTTGTGTCAAAAGTACGCAGTTAAATTAAAACAGTAACAACAGCTGCTGAAATAACTATAATTCCTGCTTTTTCTATTAATATGAGACTTAAGACATCGATAAATGAACAAAAATAATAAGGAAGCTGTTGCCAATGAATTTGAAGTTGTAATACTTGTATATGTATACTTTTTGGAAAATGATATCAGATTTTAATTCATTTAGTAAATACTTGTAAATACGTATGAATAAAAGCAGCAATTTCTTAAAAGCAATCCCGTCCGTCACAGTCGTAAAAGGTATGTGGAAGATTTGTAGCTATCTGTTAAAATACACACGTACTAGAAACGCCTAGCCTAGAAGAACTCGACGCGAACCCAAACGCGAAACTGCGACTTGTCGCACATTTCTACATTCCTCTACATCGTCTGCGGAAACGCGCTTCAACTTATTTTGCGTGCGAACCCAACGTTGAGGGGACACAATGTGGCTGCTTCACTTTTAATTTCCTAAAATAATGAAAAATTAAAATGCCGGAAAATTGAATTTGAAAAATGGAAATGCCTGGCATACATGTAAATACATAGTACTATACTCGCATATAGTATGTATATTTGGCAACGTGAGAAATGCGCGCAGAGAAACGCATGTGAAAAGCGGAAATTTATGTGCGCCAAAATAAACACAGACACCGCGTGGGAATTTAATGGAATCGTTTGAAGGTAATAAATGAGGGAGGATGCATACAAAGAGCTTCCCACACAGTGGAGAGTGTGTATTCAATGTGTGTGCGAGTTTTTGGGCCAAAGGAACTGGCTTCTCGCTCAGGAATATTAGAGCATTTTAGGCTCAAAGTTTAGAAAAAGTGTGTTTCATGAAGAACTAAGCACTTGAAGTGCTCTTTCAACATTGGCAACAATGTCGGAAACACTACATCGATGTCGGTAAAGTTAAAGGCTTTGGGTTTTAGTGGTTTTTGTCGTGCTTGCAACAGCTCAGGCAGCAATCTCTTCTTTTCGTTCTCTGGGGCTCAATCTCCCCCAAAGCAAGGCACAGCGCCAAACGACAACAGAGTGTGGCTGTGGGTTGCCAGTGAAGTACCGTCACGACGGCAGGAGCTGCAGAAGCTGCAGGGGCTTAAGCGCTGAGGGGAGAAGTGCAACAGCATCAAAACAAAAACAAATTGTTGCGTACTTAGAGGCGCCAACGTGCTAAACAGCAGCGAAAGTTTTCCTTTTGATTGCCTGCCAACCAAGGCGTTCCGTGCAGATTTGCGAAGTTAAACATTGTTGACATTGCGCCTAGGGTTTCTGCATAGGGTTGCGCCCTGTCTGTGTAACCTCGTGCATTTTATGGTTAGAAAGTAGAACGAATTTTATTGAGGAAATACTTAAGAGCGCACCATCACGCGTCACAAAAGCAGCAGCCACGCACCATGAACATTCATAAATGTTTAAAATGTTTAAAAATTATATAATTTCATAATCGGTATATATATTTTGTTTATATATTCTCTTTTATTTTCCGACTTCCAAAATATCGTTATTACAAGTATTTTTAGATAAATAGAAAACAAATGTAAAGCAAACAGTTGCCAAGCAAGATTCATTACTGTCTAAAAGGTCAAGCCGAGTGTTGAATTTAGGCAGAGCATCAAAAAGGCCATTTAAAATGCCTAAGCAATACAAATGCAAGGACTTACTTTCAGAGCCCATTGCCCGCTTTTAGGCGCCATCACCTGTCTACACACATTTTCTAGCTCAAGGCAACGCATGCATAGGTGTGAAAAACGTGCCTGCATAGAGGGTGCAGCTGGGTGTTATGCAATGAACATTGTACGGTGGCCGCACGGCACCAACAATTTATTTGTCCACACTAAACTATATAACGTTGAAAGGCTTTATGGACTTTATTGCTTCTTCAATACGCTTGTTTTGAATTCAAAAAATTTTAGTAGTAATATTTAAGCACCTTTAAAAAATAAATAAAACAAATATCAGTTGAAGAGAATCGCATATTTTCAATTGAATGTGTGAAGTACCAACTGAAAGGGAGACCTCTAAGCCAGGAGAGTATGCCTAAGGATTCATTTGGCCAACACATATACAAGTAGTAACAAGTAGAGAAGCCAAAGTCGGGTGCGCCGACTATGAAATACTCTGTACCTATGTGTAGAATAATTATGCGTGTATGTGTGTGCCTGTGTATGTCTTGTGTGTCTGTGCAAAGCAGTAACAACAACAACAGCTGACAGGGCAGTGATTGGGCAAAGATGACATATATAGCTATAACTTCCTGTTAAATCGGCCTCCATTCCAAAATACACATTTTCTGCGTATTCACTTAAGGCACCTGGGACTAAAATTTGGTGTTCCTAGGTCTTATAGTGCCCGAGATATAGGCGATTATACGAATGGAAAATGGGGAAAACCCCCATAGGGGGGAAGTGTGGGAGAAAATCAAAAAAAAATAAAATAAACTTGCACAGCGGACACACATAAGCCATCTTTGTGCAAAATTTGGTCTCTAGGTCTTATAGTCTCTGAGATCTATGTGTTCATACGGACAGGACGGATAGACAGGGCTAGATCGACTCGTCTTGTCATGCTGATCAAGAATATATATATACTTTGTGGGGTCTGCCACGCCTCCTACTGCCTGTTACATTTTTCAGCTCGCGCAAACCTAATATACTCTTGTACATTTCATGTACAGAGTATAAAAATTGTGCTTAATCAAATCTGTAGTTTCCAGGAGGAGCTTTTAGAAGCTGGACAATTACATGAACATTATGTATGCAAAGTTTAAGTGGGAATTGTTGAGAATATTAAAGAAATTATATAGGGGGTGGGGGAGGAGTGCATTGTCAGTTGGTAAATGAGACTAAGAGACTCTATAGACCAAGTTTGGTCAATGCGGGCTCAGTCGTTTCCAAAATCCCTGCGTCTATTTAAACAGAGGGACAGAGAGATTACAGAGTTTCCAAACCCAATATCCTTTTATCTTTCATGTAAAAATCGTTCCCAAGATTGGGAAACAGAGGCCGGTGTAACTGTTTTGCATTTAATTCACATATTAGGCTTACTGGTGCTTGCATTTTTATGGCAATTATCCAGGCGCCACTCACGCAACGATGTTTGCAACGAATTGTTGCGGTTAATTGCGCCCAAGCACGCACAGCAAAGAAAAACACAAAGCTCTTGAGTAAATATAGCTTAGCTTAAGTTTAGAAATGCCACTTCGTTGTAGAACGAACTTACAGTTAAGGAGTTCCATTTAAGTAGTTAGGACTGTACCTGAACAACACCTTCAGAGCAAGCTTCTAAGTCACGTGCTCACATGTTGCGGCTATGACTTTTTGATATGGGCTTCTTACACACTCACAGACACCATAAGTGCCTGTAAATGGTAGTAGAGGGTATGGGCTTATGTCCATCATGTTTGCTGGTCTATTCACTGCCACTCCTCTTACATTTTTTTGTTTGAATCAATATTTCTTGCAACATGCTTGCATGCACAACACCACTTGGCTACACTCTGTTGGCCAGCTAAAGTTTTTGTTGCCATAAAAATGTCCAAAATGTTGCCATGCATATCTCTTTCGACTGGCTCTCAGCTTGCCTTCACCACATACTCGCACACTTGCAAGATTTCATGCGTTTTTTACGACCTTCATTGAAGCTCGGGGTATGCGGCTGCTGTTTCCCATGTTTAGGGGCCGCTTTCAAAAGCATAATTTGACAGCAAATTGTTCAGTTTATAACTACTAAATACTCGTATGCCTGTTCGCCCGTTCTGTGTGCTCTACTCGTATTATGCCTGGTCATGCAAAATGCGGCGCATGCATACATTGTTGCATACATGCGGGGATGCCACAAATTGTGCAACTTGAAAATGGCTCCAGCAGACAACAGACATCTCTTGCAGTTTGCAGTTTCGGCAACAAAAACTCCACAGACATTTTTCAAGTGGCCGTTTAAAGCTTGACTATTGCTACAAAGTTCGCATGTGTGTGTGCTTATGTTTGTGTGCGTGTGTGTGTGTGTCTGTGTCAGCGTGTTCGGGTTCGAGAGAGTTGATGGCCGGGGCACGAGCTCAAGTTGTGGGTGCTTGCATGTCTGTTTTAATGCCAAAGCAAGCTTTCCTTTTGTTGCATGAAATGAAATCTCTTAATTCACACAAATTTCACTCGACTTAAGCGGATTGGCTGTGGGGATAAGCGATATAAATTCAGAGCAACAAAAGTATTAAAGCGAATGAATTAAAACTAAATGTTCATGCGAGAAAACATTTGGAAATGTTATTTTTGGCGCTTTAGTTTAAGAAAGAATTTATTATGAGGACAAATAAACATTAAGGTGGAGACAGAGAGACAAAGAGGTAGGAGAGTCTTTCTAATCTGACCAGCTCTAAGAATAAACTAAACTCAAAACATAAGCCCGAAGAATTGCAAATAATATTAAGGCAAATTTGGGGTTCCCTTTCTTTATACTAGTTTTGTGTGAATGTGTGTTACACAGAAAAATATAATTATTTTAATAATAATTATTCTTGACCAGTATGAAAAGACGAGTCGATTTTGCCATGTCCGTCTGTATGAACGCAAAGATCTCGGAAATTGTAGGAGTTGGAATAACCAAACTTGAAATCTAGATTCTTCGAAACTTGACAAAGCGGAAGTTATGAGTTATTTTATAAAACTTCGTTCGTATTAGCACCTAGATCTCAGATCCAATAAGAGCTACTTGTAGAAATGTGGCACTCAAATGCCTTATAAGAGTACATATTACAAGTGCACTTCGGCATTTGTATGCTAAATATTGTGTCTCCATCTAGTCTCTGAGATTTAGGTATTCGTACGGACGGACAGGCAGACAGATAGGGATAAATGGACCTATCTTGATATGCTGACTCAGAATTAATTATTTGTGGGGTCTGCCTCCCTCCCAACCTTATATACTTTTGTACCCTTCATGTATTTAGTAGTATAGTACATATAGTAGTATCGTACATATAGCCTTTTACCTTTTGGGTACAGGCTATAAATAGACATACATAGTACTTCTTAAATTCGACAATTTGGCAGTAGTCGAGATTGCTAGTTTAATAATATGATATCTTTTTCTGTCAAATAGAGTAGTGCTATAGTGCGGAATCTCTATGCAGTGACTCAGTTAAAATATGATACTTTATGCTGATGGAGAACTCTATAAACTACTACGCATAAACCTCAGCAAATAACATTGGATAAGTGGGTAAATGTAAATGCGCAGCTCAGCTACTCGTCGCCGGCACTTTTATTACAAAATTCATAAAAGGAATTTTGGCGATTTAGTCAACTATTCCGCCCCAGCTTCAACGCCCCACTAGTTGTCTGCACTTACTCTATGCACAAAAGTTATTTTTGAGGATTAAATGGAGTGCGTTGTAGGGGTGGCCACGGAGACAGTGCTTTAAGGTGCCGAAGGATGCACTGGACAAGGATTGCTACACGAATTGGCAAATTACAGTGACTTGCTCGCTCTCGAATGCTCAAAGGGACTTTCAGGTAATTTGAACTAACTCTCACGCCCATGTCTGTGTACTGTGCTGCAGAGTCGCGGTCTGCATTTGGGGAGCTGGTTCTCGGGCCAGGCAGGGACGACTATGTCATACAACAGCGTTTTGGTTAACCAAAAGTTACGCGTTGGCCTCTGTTCTGTTGCTCCTCATGCCACTTTTGGCCATGAAGCAATTTGAGTGCGGCAGCGCCGCGTGGGTTGACACGCCGCCCGGTGTTATGCAACATGTATTTGCTTTGTATTAGCGTGTCCTTGTGCTCGTTGTCGGCGTTGTCGGCGTTGCCGCCGTGCCACCACTTTCGCTGTCGGTGTCGCTAGAGGTGAGACAGCAATGCTTTCAACACAGTCGGGCCAACGTGTCATATAAATTAGAGGCAATGAAGAAATTGCAAAATTTATTTGTCTCTGGGGAGCTGCAGTTGCCAGCGAAGGTGCCAAAGGCAGCGAGGAGTGGCCGATGTATTATAAAAACGTCTGTACATTGTACGTATGTATTATGAGTTTCTCGTGCCTGCATGCGTGTGTGTGTGTGTGTGTGTGTGTGTGTCTGTGTACAGTATGTATGGCCTGTGGCTTTGCTCGTTATTGCCTGTTAAGCTTCACTGCGTTCAGTGGTGGGGTTTTTTCTTGTGTGTGGCACATACTTGTATGTGTGTATGTGTTTGTATATAAATGGTGGGTTGGATCATATTTGCTGAACTCTCTTGGGGTGTAAATTAATTGAGAGTTGCCTATCAACAGTTATTAGGAAGTTCATTTTTCATCAGCTTGTCTTTGCGTGTTGTGGCGCAAATATTTGGATACGGCTTCATTCAATATTTCCTCACCAAAAACATTTCATAAAATAAAATTATGTGAATGTGTTGAACAATGTGGATGTGTTTCCATGTAGGCTGGGACCTTTCTGACCGGGAATGTAAATATTTGATTATAGTATTTAAATAACATGCAATTATTCATCTTAGACAACATATGCAGGCAATCATAGAATCAAATGTCTTTATAAAAAGTGAAAGAGCACGTGTTAAATCACGTGTCAAATCACATGTTATGTATGAACAGCACGACGTGTGTTTTAGTGGACATAGTCTGAGCGCTAGTTTTTGTCTTGAAACCGTGCAAAATGAGAATTATGTAGTCATATCGATGAGTGCCATATCTCTGGGGTGATAGAAGAGTTTATTTACAGTGTATGCCATAAAGAACTAAAGTCTTGCTGTACGGCTTTCTAGAACTTATTAAATGGACTGGAAGCTGCTTCATTTTATTAGTGCAATATTTTTATAAACGACATAAAGCAGTTAAAAATGTAACGACTAGGGCCATATTTTGCTGCTGATTAGGCACGTTGTCGCAAGCAACAACTTAGCTTTAATGGCTTTCATTTATAAGCCCGCTAAACACAAAATACTTAGACGGGCCAAACTTGACAAAGTTTAGAGCCGGCACCGACCGTGCAAGTCAATTAAGAAACTTAAGGAAGGCAGCTGCTTCAGTCGGAACAATACAGGTAGACAACTAGTCGCACCTACACAGACGCATGCATGTGTTAATTTCCATTAGCAACAAGCTACAAGCCTGCCACCAAAAAGGTTTTATTACATTTACATTTTATGTGCACAATTGCCCCGAAACTGGTGACTGGTGACTGGCGACTGGCTACCCACTTGACGGCGCTTCACTTGATTCTATCCCTAGGGTATATGTCCGTGCGTGACTGTGTGTGTATGTGCGTGTGTGTGTGTGTGTGTGTGTGTGTGTGTGTGTGTGTGTGTGTGTGTGTGTGTGTGTGTGTGTGGACCACTTACGACACACTCAAAGACAAATGGCCACCTGCCTGCTCTTCCTTTAGGCTTTCTCTGCTAACTGGCAGCAACAAAAATCTAATTAAGAGCAGCCATGACGGCGGCGTTAATGCGTGGGCATAAAAACAAAAGTTTGTCAAGTCGCGTATTCGCAATTGGCTTTTGTTCATTAGCGGGTGCACAGTGGGCGGTGGTTGGTGGGTGGTGGGTGGTGGGTGGCGGATGGCGGGCGGTTGCCGAACACTATACACCAAGCACATGCTTCAAATTTATGTATGAGAAAGTTTGTGGAAAAGCATATTAAGTATACCACATGTTGGGTAAATCAAATGAGAAGCTTTGGGCTAGCGGACATTTTGGCAAATACATTTTTTCCGCCTAAGCACAAAATGGCCCAAAGGCCAACATTTACGTAATACGAAGTTTAAAATAATTCTTTGCTTGCCAAATGCAAAACGGAAGCGCCAAATTTTTAATTGGATTTCGGCGCATTTTGTTTGGCAGTTGCTTCATATTTTTTGTTTTCATTTCCATAAATAATTAAACGTTGCGCTGTGTGTGTCGACAGTTAGCGGCGTTTTCTTGTTGTGTTGCCCAAGCCCATCGCTTCGTATCCATGCCATGGATTTGCGTTGAATTTACGAAGTTGAAACCGGCGCTGCGATTCCCGCTGTGGATCCTAGCCGTTCAGTTGCGGCGCTTCTCCTATTTGGCTTTTGAATTTATGATTTTTAAGATTAGATTTGTGGGCTTCGCGCTACCTTTTTGTGTATTTCTCTGTGTGGGTAGTTTTCTGTTTATGTTTGGATTGCTGTTTCCGGCATTATGCAAATTGCCTTTTTATAATGCAATTTTTTGTAAGACGGAAGGAAGCGATTTCTGTTGCCTTTGCCAAATAATGTTAATTTTATCTACTAATATTGACTGTGAATTTAAAATGTATTCGTACGCAACTACATTATTTAAATACTTTATATTCGAATATATGCACATATATACATACAAATTAAACTAAATGTTGTTAACTACTTTAATAACTAAGGGCATCAATCTAAGCATCTTCTTTTCGTTTTCAATCCGCTCCTTATTAAATTAAAGCTGATACTTTTCCATTATAAATGAATGTTATTCATTATAGAATAATGTTTTAAAAAATATTATATTTTTTTACATTAAATGATTAACTATAACTTGAGTTATATGTATATCTAGAGAAATCAACTCAAAAAACACATTAATTATAATGAAATGAAGTTATGCCGAAAAAACAGTTCGAAAATATGAGTAACACGTGATACTGCTCAGATAAAATTATTAACCACTTCTTCAGTGTTTAAGACTGTATTTCAGCAGAATGTTAATTTATCTCGATTTGAAATGCGCCCACAGGAAATGGCTGAGCGGCGTCTGATAAAACGATCTGGTGATGATGGTCTTATAGAATACATTAGATGGTTGCTCTGAATTCATGTCTTTATTTTTACATTACATAACACCTCGTTAATAAACATCCTTTAGCTGCATACCAAAATAACATACCAACCAACATATCAACATACAACCAAACAATAAGATCCTTTAAGGGATCTGTTGTAGTTTAAAATATTTTGAAAGCCTCCACCACATTCAGCTGGTTGCCTAACATCGACAACAAAACGTTTCACTTTATTAAACTAGATGTCAAACATTTCTAAAACACAAAGTGTTACATCATATTTTATAAGCATTTTTTCACACACGCTGTCAAAACAGCCACAAAAAGTGAACTTTCATGTACACACATCCTCAATGTTAGCCAACACATAAGCCTGGCCGAAACTATATATCTGAAAACTGAAACGCAACATAATTCAGTTTATTTAACAAATTGACTGCCAGGCGCACAAAACTTAAAAAAAGGCGCCCAAGTCAGCAGAGTTAGCCCACATACACACATCCACACAAACACACATATAGAGCAGAAAGTTGTGTGTCGGTGGCGTTTGAACAAATGAAAATGAATGAATGAATAAGTGTAACATATGCAAATTGAGAAATCGCTTAGGAAAGTACTTTTTGCGGTGCCAAAAGCTGGCTTTCGAATAATTGGCCCAAATGCGGTGCCAAACAGCTCGGTGGCGACTACACGACGGCCTCACACATAATATACTGTACTACGGTTATGCCTATTTAATCACGAAATTTAGAATTCAAGAAATCGGATCTCCCACCTATTCTGATAATATACTATGTCTTTACTAAACTTGAGATGATACTATGACAAAATATTTGAGTTAAATGCTAAAATAACATTTTAACTAAAATCAGACAGTCTGTTACAAATAACTATAAATAAATTTGTATTTGGATAGCTCTTGAATTATTGCTGTGTAATAACTGGAAGAATCTGGAGATCTTAAATTATTGAAGAAAGAGGAGGCATTCGTTGAATTAAGCTTTTGAAGACAATTGGAGACAAGAGAGAACACTGCAGTCGAACAAGCCCGACAGTAAAATAGCCTGTAAATTCCACAAAAAAGGAAAATTAAAAAACATCAGAAAAAAAACACAAACTCGTCCTTTCTCGGACTTAGGAGAATCTAGTTACCAAATTTGGTTTTTCCAGCTCTTATACTTTCTGAGATTCTTGCGTTCATACAGACGGACGGACACGACTATATCGACTTGTCTTGTCATCCTGATATGAATATATATATTTTGTGGGGTTTGCCATGCCTCTTTCTGCCTGTTACATACATTCGCACAAAACTAGTATATCCTTTCACCCTTTGGGTACATGGTATAAAAAGAACGCTCAAGAGTTGTTTCTTAAAGTCTGGCAACACTGTGCCAAGTAAGGGAAATAAATAAAGCTGGCTGCGTCAGACACGAAATCATGAATCAATTTTCTAATGTAACACTGGCAAAGAACAAGTGTTTTTGATGTCCCTGCCGTTTCAATTCAAGAACTATTCCTGCTTTAGTGCCAGCATAAACGCAATACAAATAACATATGTACTACGAGTGTGAGAGGTAACCGTTTGGGTGTGTGTCTGCATGTGGGAATGTGGTGGGAAAAGCATTGGGTGTAAATCATATAAAACATATAAGGGAAACTGTGGAAAATTTATGACTCCGACAGCACGTTCGTTTTAAAGTCCCCACGGAGTCTACAGTACTTTTGAGCTGTCAAAAAAGCGTAGTCAAGCAAAATGTTATATATTTTGTTCTTTTTTGAAATGCCAAGCACACTTTTAAACGTCTAGGCAGGAGGGAATTTAGCATTCGCCTGCCATGTTGGCACAATAGCATTTTGCAGAAGCTCAACAATTCCGAGCAATTTAAAGAGCCTGCAGTCCGAAAGTGAGTAAATAAAGCCTAACTAAATAAAAAAGAATTATCAAATTAAAGAGCAAGGAATATAAGGACAAAAAATGGGAAATGAGTGCATTCAAAAGTTTTACTCTTGCCTCATCAGTAAGTGGTTGTTAAACTGGTGCCGCTGCCGGCTATTGAGGCACAAAGTCGACAAAAACCAAGCAACAAAAAATGACTATTTGGTGCACAAATTTAAATACATAGTAAAATGTGAGAAACACGCCAGAATTTGCAGTGAAGAGGTAAAAGTTGTGACGCTTAAGCTTTTGAAAACATTTTAAGCTCCTATATATATTGTCCGGCGTTGGATTATAGCATTATAGATAAGCTATGGGCCTATGATAAACATTTAATTTAGTTGTAGAAGGTTATTTTGAAGCCCATCTGATTGCTGAGCATTTACACAAATCGGCCTAATGTCTTACTGATCTGTCTAGCAAAGACAGGTAAGTAAGTAACCGAGTCCATTGTCAATAGTAGTCGAAGCGGCGGCATATTTGTGGGTCCTCTTGTGGTCTGCCCACAAATCAGTCGAAACACCCCATCGCTTTCCAAGAAAAAAGTATCACCCGTGGGCAACAAAGAGCCAGCGCCAAAGTAGGCAGCGGAAAACGAAAAAAAAAAACAAAAACAAAAAGAAAGGTAGAGCTAAGTCGGATCGCCAAGTTCACAAAACAATGCGGGCGGGCGTGTAAATGTGTGCGTGCCGTCGTCTCTGTTTTCTGTAAACGTGTGTCTGTGTGTGTGTGTGTTGCATTATTTATGCGCGCACGACAGCAACAATGGCAACAGCAATAACAATAGAGCCCGCAATAGCAACATGGCCATACAAAAAGGTTAAACAGCAGAACGTGCTAGCTGACAAACAGACGCATATCGCACACACGCACAAACCCACACACACACACACACACACACACACACACACACACATACATACATACGCCCACAAAGGGCCAGCTGTAAGGGCCACATGGCGACAGCGATGGCTAACAAAGGGCAGTTAGTTTTTGACTTTTGACTGCCGTGTTTTTGGACTACCCTTTTTTCGTCCTTCTCCTGCACATATTGCGTGTTTGGGGAAGGGATGGCGGTTGTGATAGGGATGGAATGTGAGGGGCGCCACGCTGTCTGGCTTTTGCATTGGGTTTTTTGGGTCCTTATAAATTATGGACAAAATGCCTGCCCGACTGGCTTTATGGGCGACTGCATGCATGGCTTACAACAATGGCTTTATCACACTTGCAGAAATATTGTACCTTAACTCGACCATATTTTGTAAGAGAAGAGGTTAAATTTAAAAAGACAAACAAATAGTCGATTACTCTAAAAACAAGATTCCCATTTTAGCTAAACGTTTTCCCCAAGTAGCACAAGCTAATTAAAAGTCTAATCACTTTGATTTTGTAAGTAATCTGCTCATCAGAAATACATTTCACATGTATGTACTATATTTACGAACATAACATTCACATCGTAAATTTATGGCGATAGGGTGCACTTTTTCAATAGTATTGCCTTCTTTTCTTTTCTTTAAATAGTAGCTGTACGCATTTATTAAAGTGGTGTTCTTGTTTTGCAGTAGATTTGTCGATATGGGATTCATGGCTGTGTATTCCTAGTCTAATTTAAATTTAGCAAGAAAAGTACGAAAATAGAGTGTCGTTCTGCTGATGTAGGAATTTTTGCTATTTTTGCTAATCGCTAAAAAATCGAAATTATTTTTTAAAATAATATTTAGTTTCGTGGTGCAAATGTCGGTTTTAAAACCTAAAAGGTTCTGCACGCACCCAATAGTTAAAGTGGATATCGATAACAAAGGAGTACATCCACATTTCCAACTTCCAACTAAGATAAAATATCCAGATCTTTAATTTACAACTCCGTTTTATTAATATGTTATCTATGTGAATTAAGAAATGAATTTGTGCGCATCTTCTCTGAGTGTAATGTGAGCTGTGGGTTTTTATTTCCTTTGAAAGCAGTATTATCAGCCTAATTGCTGTATTGTCTGTATGTTTAAGTTTCAGTTAGTGCGTAGTGTTAAATACTACAAGCATCAGTATGCAGTGTGTTATGCCCAACTACTGTCTGACCTTTGCTCATTGCCATAGGCAGCAATTACTTTGAGTTTATGCCGACTGTCTGTTGTGGTTTTAACTTCAAAATTTGTATGCAGGTTGGCAGACCACGTCTAGACCGCATTCAGCAACAATTATGGCTTCAATTGTGAATTAGAACAAGCACCTTTAGCCAGCTGTCTTCTTCCAACTGTGACTCACCAAATGTTGTGGCTTCGACAGTTTAACAAACCATTGCTCCATTTATGCTTCGAATAAAACTCACCTGCAAGTAAATAGAAACACATGTATGTAGAATCTTCATAAGTATAAATGAAAATTGAGGTAGATGTTTTATTTCAGCTTTAAAGTCAAAAATTCGAATGTATCTCGTGGATGCGGTGCGCTGGTTGATCAAGTGTTTTAAGCTTCGCAAACACACGCAAGCACATACAAATGCAATCGGTGTCAGTGGCAGCCAAGTTAATTGCAAAGTGGACGCAGTAGACGAAGAAGAAGAATTGTCAAGTACTACAATGACCATATAATTTCAATATGGTTGTCTGCCATGCAAATGCGCTGCTTAACGATGTTTCCTACTAGCGCTTCGATGTGTATCGTTAAATTCAATTTTCAATTTATAAGACTTTATGCAGCAATGCAGTTCGCTTGTTATCAAAGCAGAGCCACGCTCCCACACTCACACAAACTCACGAACACTGCACACATGTTCATGAACATGCAATAAATTTTGTTAGCAATGGCAAATGCCAAGAGCAGTGCCAGAATAGTGGTGTGTTCGTGAAAGAGTATGGCTTAAGGATGTTTTGGACAATGTAATGCATACATAGATTCAATTACTGTTTTTACACGGTTTGAAAATTAAAAATTTTATATATGGTTACACGGCTTTATTCTATTTACAACGATTCATTTTGCATATGTTCGATGTCTTTTTTTACACGGTTTCTTTTATAAACTGAATCAGGTGTATAATTAGTTTTGTACAATTCGCTGATAAATGTAAGGGTTCCGGATCCGTTGGATCAGCAAAACAAGTCGAATCTAAATCGCGATATTTATTCATCGGTCTATTTCCTATAGTTTTTGAGCTATCGCATCGAGCGTTGGTTTTGATGGAATTCGACCGAATTAGTGAGATCACTTTGATGACTATAAAATGTTCACAAATACTCATGTAAATAACAAAAACCGGTTCAAGAATAACGTAAGCCCTAAGGGAAATATGATATATATAGTAAGTTCGAAACAAATTCTTTCAATTGCAGTATGCTATGCAAGTGATAAATGTAAGGGTTCCGGATCCGTTGGATCAGCAAAACAAGTCGAATCTAAATCGCGATATTTATTCATCGGTCTATTTCCTATAGTTTTTGAGCTATAGTGAGATCACTATGATGACTATAAAATGTTCACAAATACTCATGTAAATAACAAAAACCGATTCAAGAATAACCTAAGCGGGAAATATGATATATATAGTAAGTTCGAAACAAATTCTTTCAATTGCAGTATGCTATGCAAGTTCCAAGTCGTGACTATCTTGAAATTCTCAATCACGATCGCCTCTGGCAGCCATCCCTAAGGAGGAGCGAGCTTGGGCGGTCTAGGGAGTTGCGCATTCCATTGAACGGGACGCAACAATGGCACAGCCGCTGAATGCAATGGCAAGCATGTCAGACCGAGCCGGCGTTGGTTTCGTAGCATTGTCCATTGAAGTGGAATGCATGTGCGCTCTCCCTTCTCATCTTCCTTCCTCCCGCTCTCTTTTCATTTTTCTGGCTCTCTTTGTGCGGGCTTGGTCAGCTGCCAACAAAATGTCTAATGCAAAAGGTAAGCCACTGCAGCAACAACAGAACGCTTTGGGCTTTATCTGTAATCCATGGCATACGAATTGTTTCCGCTGCATGGCCAAGAGCTAAATTTTCTTACCATTGTCAAATGCAAAACTTTCGACTGTGGGTCATATAATAAGTAAATGATTTGTCGTGTGAGCTGCTGCTGCTGCCAGTCCGGCATTTGTCGCTAACGGGTGAACTCTCTGTATGAGATGCAATTCGCTTTGGGCAGCAGGGGAGCAGATACCGAATGTTAAGCCAATGTATTGTGTTTTTTGTGTACGAGTCCACTCAACAGCAAATGAGCTTTGGGGCTAAGGATTGACAATTTAAATGTTTTACTTCGGTGCAGTGGTTTAGGACCACGAGCATTTCGTTCAATTGCTCCAATAGCAGGGAAAAAAATTACTAGGAATTCAATATAAATATGCAAACTTACTCGTTGGCATTGTTAAGTGATTGTTTAATGAATATGTCAGAACAAAAAGCTTGTAACCAAACAATACGAACAAAATGTGGTGTTGTCTCCAATTGTTTTTGTAGCGTTTTCTCTTGTTTAATATTGGATTAAACATGTAAACTTTTATATGCGCTTATTTATAAACGAGTGTTGTTGCTACAAATGATTCACAATATTCATTTTTCGAATCTTGACTCGTGGGTAGGACTCCACGTAATGAGGACTGTTTTTCCAACCGTTTATTTACAAATCTCGATTTAAAAATGCAGATGAAACGGAAATGTTATTTAATGCATTTGGCCTATGTATATTATAATGATATTTGGCGTGTTTTTGTGTTTCTTTGCAAGAGGTGTAGACAGTAAAATATTTGTGTTTTTTTTTTTTTTTTTTTTTTTGTATTCTTCTATTTCAATTATGTACATGTAATCATGTTTGGAAAAACCACAATTTCCATTAAAATTTGCGTTTACGCTTTATGTTTAGTTTATGAATATGCAAACTTGTTCAAATACAACTGGGGTCACGGAGTAATTTCAAAAGGGAGCGTCAAAAAACTCTCCGACTTTATTAAAACACAGGCATATTTATTTTCCTAACTCGTTTTGTGAGCGATTTCAGTTGTTCTTTACCTTAAGTAAGGTCTGATATTAATTGGTTTTCCTTTTCATTAACCTTTTAAGTAGAGGTATGCTTACTTATGTTTGGCCACAACTCTACTGTCCCTACGTGCTTACGACTTGGTTAAACAATTTTGTTAAAAGTTGCAATATACACACCACAATGAAACTGAACGCATCGCATCGCACAGACACTCATACTCAGAGCTACGTGCGTGCATTACAGTCAGATGCTTACTTGAGAGTGCGGCAGGGCTTTGTTTGGTTGCAGTTGACTTTGCCACCTAGAGCGAGTGCTGCAAGTAGCACAGAATTAACCGAAAATTCTTGGAAGACACGTACAGACACGAGCGTCAGCGGAACATCGTGTGGCAAATGAGTGGAGAGGCGCAAGAAGGTGGGCGTAGCCACACGCTAATTGCGCCAAAAAGCCAGTTAATAACACAGAGGAACGTGCGTGGCACGAAAGCGAGCGCGTGGCAAATTTAATTTGTTGCATGCATGTAGAAAACTAATTTTCTTTTTCTCTTCTTTTTTATTCTCATTGTTGTTGCCTTTTCGTGCATGTGTTTGTGTTGTGTTTGTGTGCTCTTTGCTCAATTAGTTGCCAAAATTTGTGCTGTTTGGTTGTTTTATTAAATTACATTTAAGCTTATTTCAAACCGCTAATTAGTTGCGCCTTCATGTGGATGACAACAAAGTGGCAGTTGCTTTTGTTGCTCCTGTTGTATCTGCTGCTAATTAAGCGTGAATTTATGCAAACGCATGTTGCGCATACGCCTCGTTTGCTAGTGCACACACGCACACACACACATACACCTACACATGCAGACGCACACACACAGACACAGACACTATATTCATGCATATATTATTCATGTGACGTCTAATTATGCGCCGCAGAAATGTTGCTCAACAGTCATGCCGGAAAAAAGTGAAGTCCACAAGAGTGTGCAACATATTTTCTCATTCCTGTATACCTGAGAGTTTGCAGTTCGTAATTTACGCTTTGCTCGTCAGCCAACTGTTTGCACCGCTAATGTCCGGCCCAAACGAGGTGGACATTATTTAAAAATTAGCATAAACGCCTAATTGCGTGTGTAATTGTAGGTGAATCATTTATTATTTTTATGCACATCCTATAACAGTTTCGAGGAAAATACCGAAATAGTTTTGAATAAAATATATTGCATATTTTGTTCCGGCTCATAACTAGAATCATTATAAAGCTGGTGAGGTAAACAACTTGAAAACTTATTCTACGGTTAGCTAAGTATTTTGTGCACGACTAATTAGTCATATTTCATAAGATTTTATAAAGTAGCCCTAGAACATTGAAATAAATACAAAAGGAAAAGTTATCCTCACCTGTAGAGTCGTCATATAGCTTTACTGTGTCTTTTAATACCACCTTTATACCTCCATGACCTATCGATGTAGCTTATTGAACTTGAACTAACATGGCAATGGTTACTGAATTCCTGCCGTAGATGAAGTAGGTGCCCTAGCCGAACCAACTCTATTGTATACTCCAGGGGGAGTTGGACAAAGCAAACATCTACGCATTTGTCACTGGGATCTTTATATGGCATCTGCTGGGTATTTTCTTCAAGGTATCCTAATTATGAATGTTGAATCTGATCGCAATTCATTTTAAAAAGTTCGAAACAGCAATCATGTTTAATTTTTGAAACTATCAATCAAGCTGATATAGGAAAACATAACGTCTGCTTGCAATTTAAAGACGTGTTAAACAATTTAAAGCCGTATTTATAGAATAAATGATTTTGCTGATTCAAATTGATATTTGCCTTGCAGGTGAAATTCCTCAGTGGCAAACACAGAGCGTTGTACATTTGGCTTTGAAATCAACATTTCGGTATATAACCACCCGCTTATCGGGACGCATTTAAACAAACAGAAAATGTTGCAGCCTTTTAGGCATTGCATACAGCACGTCCGCATGAATGTATACTCACGTATGAAGGCCGTATTTATTCGCCAAACGGCTCCCAAATACTCACGCACATTGGCATCGTGTAGTACGTATTTCTATTTGATTTGAGACTAGAATGCCAACATATTGCTATTCGTATTGGCCAATAATTCCGAAAACCAAATGATTGGAAATTTGATTGCAGTATAACCAGCAAATACTATGCCAACCTGAATCAATGGATTAAGTGAGCTGCCAAAGAAACATTTGCATGTCTTCCTTCGAATATTTCTAGGAACTCAGTTTAACGCCACCTCTGATGAGCATTCCGATTCCCTAGTTCAAATGAAAAATGAACTTTCTAAGTCGGGCTGCGCAACTTTAACAAACTACCACTACTTGGACTTGGTCCAGCTTAAATAAAATTCTGGTAAGTAGCAGCTGTTGGCGCCCAAAGGGCAGGAAACAACAAAATAATTAATAATTTAAGAGTGTAAAAGTTCAATAGATGTTCCAGCTGACTGTTGTACAAAATAGAGTCTAAGCAGTGTGCACTTGTTGGAGTAAAATTTTGTAATAAAGTCAACTTAATTATAACAACAGCAGCAATAAATGTACAACAACAACAATAACAATGGAGCACGGGTGCAAAGTAAGGCAAAACTTTTGTGTTGCAGCTTTTGTTTTCTTAATGAGCTTACGGCACACGAAGGGTAACAGCAACAACGGCAAAAGCAACAAAGAAAACATTTTCATAAAGTTGCCAAATGTATTTAGTTGAAGACAGGCATAAGACGACGCAGACGTTCTTCCCTCGTTGTGTGGGTGGGCCGCATATGTTGCGCTTACGTTATAACCTTAACGTTGCCGTTACGTTTTTCCTTGTGGTTGTATGTGTGTGTGTGTGTGTGTCCTTGCCAGACGCTGTAACGATGACAATGTAGACAAAGCGCAGATGCTACGCCTGATCCTGTTGCTCCTACAGCTGCTCGCATGCAATGACAAGACAAACGACGCGTCGGATACGGAAAACGGAAGTTGCTTACATAGAAGCGTACTAAAGTCTTAGTAGTAGAAACAAAACGACTTAATGGCAAAAGCTGTAAAAGTATTTGTCATGCCCCCTGGCTGACAGAATTTTGGTTTTTAGGTAAATTTGAGGATTACGTCTGTCTGAGGGCTTACAATTTAAACGAAAATTGCATAATGAGGTAGCAAATGCATTTGCCACGATAATCAAATATACAACTCTTCAACAAATGTATATTTGCTACGCCTAATAACATATTTTGTTTTTAATATGTTCATATATTTCTAAAGCAGCAGTCGCCACAAAATGAATCTGACAAACTACATTTTTCTGATTTCTACTTATATAATAATGGGAGCATTTATAATCCGTAAGTATCTGTAATATTTTCTCTATATAAAAATTGTATTATTTTTTCTTCAATATGACGTACCAGCGGTGATAAAACCAGTTGGTTTGGGATGGTTTGGCAGATAGAACGCAAGAGTTCATGTTAAAATTAAGAAAGAAAAAATGTAAAATCCTATTTGTTTTCTAATTTTATAGAGCAACAAGAGAATTTCACTCTACGTGCTTCAATTATCGGTTTGTAACAAATCAGAATAAAGAAAAGAAAAGCGAACGTGCCTATATAATTATTGCCTTTAATTCCTTTACTGATAATTGCAATACCAACATACGTATGCGGTATACACGTGTACTGTTGGGAAGTACATTATAGGTTTACGTCTGTCTAAGCGTTAATAATTTTCAAGAAAATTGCATAATGAGCCATGAAAATATATTTACCATAATAATGTAGATTTGCTACCCCAACAAAATTATTTATTTTCATTTGGTTTTCATATTTCTAAAGCAGCAGTCGTCACAAAATGAATCTCACAAATTATATTTTACTAATTTCAACCATAAGCATGGCAGCGATTATACTCCGTATGTATCTGTGAAATATTGTCTATATAAAATTTGTATTATTTGTTGTTGTTTTTTTTTCTATATGACATACCAGCTATTATAAAACCTTTTGGATTTGGTTTTCTATGGTTTGGAAGATAAAAGGCAAGGTTATCCGTTAAACAAAGATAGACAAAATGCAAATTTTATTTGTTGGCTTTATAGAGCTACGGATGCATTTTATTCTAGGCGCTTCAATTATCAGTTTAAAACAAATCTGAATAAAGAAAGAAAAGCGAACCTGCCCATACAATTATTGCTTTTAATCATTTACGGATAATTGAAATACAGGCTCACGTATGCTGTAAGTACTGGTGAGCGCAAAAACTTGACAACAATATGGCAACTCTGCCATCCAAATTCGAAATGCGATGCGCTTAAAAGTATGCTGCAAAAACGTTGCTGGTTCAACAATGGCATGCGTCGTGGTTGCGCGTAATTTTTGGCTTGATATACTCAACAATTGAATGGCTATTTTATTGCTGTTGTGAATGTTTATATTGATTATTTCGACAGTCGTAAAAAACATTCACATATACATACTGAGCAGAGAGTATACAAAGAATTTTATAAATTTATTTATCAATGTTGTCGGTTACCGCGCTTCCATCGCCGTTGCCGTTGGCAGCCCATTAAAAAATATGATGTGGGATTATTGATATGTGATATGTGTGTGTGTGTGTGTGTGTTCTGATAGAATTTATCAGAATTTGCTTTAGTTATATGGTGCGTTTTTTTATGGTATGGTAGAACATACGTAGAACATATTAAGCTATTGCATTAGATTACAATTTAATTGTTAGCCATTGCGATATGAATATCGACGTAAATTTGATGAAATTAATACGATTGAGAATTAAAAGAGTTTTGCCATATGCTTTATTAGTCATAACTTAGCCTTAGTATTAATCTATCCATTGCTTGCTTGTGTCAAAGATTCTTACTCAATAGGTTCAGAGAATATGGTAGATAATAATAATGTTTGGAGTAAAATAGAGAGTAGATACTTGTTATAGAACACATTTTATAAAATGCGTCTTTTGATTATTTGATTGATATATAAATGTGGTTATAGTTTCAACTTCATTTCCTCCAACATGCGATAGACTTTTACGAACTTCTTTTCTACCACTTCGGTGAATGCTTTGATCTCGTTGCGGACCACGGAGAGCTCAATGGCCGCATTTGAAAGCGAACTGCCGCCTCCATCTCCGTCGCATTTTTTCGAAAACTTGTCGCTCTCATACCAACAGGCGATGCCATCGACATAATCATCGACTAACTCGGGCGCTGTAACATCCTCCATGAAGGATATGTCCCGCCGCTTGACAAACGAGCTCATCAGCAGCTGCAGAAAATCGCAGTTCCAGTTGTTCTGCTGAAAGTAGAAATACTGCAGTTGCTTCAGACTGTCGAAGAGCGTGATTTTCAACGAGTATATTGTATTTCCCGATATGTCGAGCATTTTTAATTGCGTCTGTTTCTTAAACAAGCCCTCGGCCAGCTCGTGAATATTTGTTGTCGAGAGATTAAGACGCAGCAAGGAGGTGAAACGTCGAAAAGGATTGCCCTGCAAATTGCCGAGGGGATTCTGTGACAAATCCAGGGTTGTCACATTCACTGCCTGTGGTATATGCGGCATTTCTCGCAGCGAATTATTGCGCAGGTCCAACTCATGCACAACTCCGTAAACAGTGAGTCGACGCAGATCGCACCCCTGGGCCACAATGAGCTCTAGCAGGGAAAAGTTCAGAGTCAACTCGTGCAAGATATTGCCCGACAAGTCCAAAAGCGCCATGCGGGGCTGCAACTTAAACAGCTCCGATTCAAAGACTGTGAAGCGATTTCGTGCCAAATTAACGCGTGTCAAGTTCAAATTGCGGTCAAAGATGCCGCGTGGGAAGCCCGTCAGCCGATTGCCCGCCAAGTTTAGATCTAAAAGCTTGCGCATGCCCGCAAACACGCCCAAAGGCAGCTGTTCCAGCTGATTGTCTGCGAGCGATAACTCTTTGAGCTCCTTCAGGGCACTGAAGCTGTGATTATGCAAAGTACGCAGTTGATTGTCCTCCAGATGTAGTGTATTCAAATTATCAGCGCCAAGAAAGATGTTCTTTGGTATATCCTTAAGACGGTTGTGACCGAGAAAAAGGCTCATCAAGTTGCTGGCGCCCTCGAACTGCGGTTTCTCGAACGTCTCCAGCGAGCAGTTCTCCATGCGCAGCAATTGCAGGTCGGGAAATGTGTCGAACATCAGATGCGGTATCTTGGCAATGCTGGAGTTCACGAACGTGAGCATCACTTGCTTGGCAATCGGCGATTGCGACAATATAACATAGTCATTGCGACCGATTTCTACGTTCGCACAAATGCCCGCATTGCAGTGATCCTGCAGCCAAATGCGACGCAGCTGACCGGAGCTGGGCAGAGAGACTGCCGTGGCCATTGGAATCAAAAGCAGCAGCATAAGCAGCTTCAATTTCCACACGAGCCACCATACTGGCCAACGATGGCAGCCACGCCGCATGGCCGCACAACGCGATTGGAACTCCGGCAGCTCCTCTTTATTATTAACCTCAGACGCTTGAGTGGCAGGATTCGATGGATTCGTGCGCGCTCACGACGCGCACGCCACGACAAATCTTATTCAACTGTTCACTGGCACTCGGTGTATTTGCATGACTAGTCTGGCATTTGGGTTTTGGGTGTATGTTGCTGCATTAGCATCCGATTCTGTGTCACCCCCAAAGCCCCAGAGCAAATGCTGCGGGTTGTTCAATTACAGCTCTTAAAATAAAAAAGGGGTTAAGTTAAGCGCGCTGATTTGCGATCCCCTGCTGTCATAGTCTCTATCGCTATTTGCCTCCATCTCTGTCCCTCTTATTTGGCTGGCTGCAGATTTGGTTCTGCAAGTTAATTGCCAGCATTATCTGTCGCTCGACAATACTGATTTAATTCAATTAAACGCCCTGGCATTGTTTGGGTTACTTTGAATTGGATCTTGCTTATGCACTTGATGGTACAGTTTTGTATTGCTCGTAGTTTTGTGCCACATTTTGAACTTTCGGTTTCATTGGTTGGTCTGTTGGTTAGAATTATTTTATTTCTTCGCAACTATTTTACTACTTTTTCATACATACAGACTATAGTCTATAGTATGTTTGTTGTGTTGTCTGCCTGATGAAAATGAATGTTTTTTAAAGTAGGAAATGCCAAAATGGTCAGGGGCCAGCACGCAAGCAAATCTTTAGTGCACATGGCAAAATATAATGTATGCACGAGTATAGTATTTCAAATGTAATGTAATGTATTCTGAAATTTATTGCAAACGACAAAATTTAATGAGTATCTATAAATATAAATAATATAACTAAGCGCATTGACTCCAACTAAATACGTTATAGCATCGATTTGAACAAGCCTCTGCACACTCAGATCAGTTAGTTTATGTCTAGATTAGCAATCTCCACCACTTTGTTGTAAGCCAATGAGCTACTTAGATGCCATCGAAAGGCAAAATTTTGCTTAGGTAAAACTTGTTTGTGACTATACTGACCCAGTTAGCGATGAACGGGCATGTATCTAGCTCCTTAGCTATTTTAATTGATTACTTCAAGATCTTTGGCGAGTTGACTGAACTGCCTTTTAGCCCAAGCTGACAATATGTAACTGAGCCTCTGCCATTCGAAGAAATTGCTGATTGCAATCATAGCTCCAGTTGATCTCCAAATGTTGGCGTATAAAAGCATGCGCACAACTTCAAATGCCCAACAGTTTCCAATCATGTCGGCAACGACCAAAATATTGGGTAAGCAAATATAAGTTATATAAAAAATTTTGCTCCACTTGACTCTGAATTGTTTCATTTAAGTGCTCTTCGTGTTTCTCGCAATCAACAATGGTGTCGACTCTCGTCTCTCGGCCAAAAGACGCACGCTGGGCACAGGACGCAGTGCAGCCGAAAACTCAGACTCGGGCCCACAAATCGTCATCTACTCTCAGGGCGATTCGCACACGAAGGACAATGAGGAGCCCAGTTTTCATGAGCCGCAGATTATGGAGCCTAACGCAGGCGATAAAGATAGTCGCAAGGTTCCGGACTATCTTTACTCCAATGCCATACCAGTGATGAACGATCAGAATGTTAAGTATATGCTGCCACAGCTTTCGGGCTACCCTCTGGCTGCGTATGGCCCACCCATAATGTCGAACAACAATAACAACAATGTTCGCACCAATACTGTACCCGTCTATGTGGTGCCACGCGTTCAGTTGGGCTTCAATGTGCAGGGCCAAACAGGCATCAATTGGCCCGGCATTAACTTGAATCTTCTGCAGAGTCAAATGCCCATCAACGCTGCCGAAAAGGAAGAGTCACTGCAGACCACTGCTTTCCTGCCCATACCAGTGCCAGGTCCACCAGGGCCACCCGGTCCACCAGGACCACCCGGACCACGAGGTAAATCTTCATACTATATTGGCAACTTAATTTAAAAGCTATACTAAGTAGTCTGAGCGCCACAGTTTATGAGTTTATTATAATCCTCACCATACTTATCCCAAAATCTGTTCAATATGTCACATGGCTGCCATAGTTGAAGAACTGTGGCGAAGAAGGGGATGGGTAGAGGGTATACAAATGTCGGTCTGGCGCATCTTTAACTATCTGCACATATTCTTGCGTATTAACAGGTTTGCCTGGCGCTCGAGGACCGACAGGACCACGTGGACCGCAAGGCTCTTCCGGTACCTCAAATAATAACAATGCGGCACAAAACCAAAATCCCAGCGTGTGGTTCGCCAATAAGCCGCAGTACAATGAAAATCTTTTGAGTGGTTATCAGAGTTAAAGCAAATAAATTGCCAGTTATAAGATGAAATGGTTTTTAATTTCGTGGTTTCAGGCAAATCGAAAGAGAGAATCGATAGGCAAATAGAGATAGATTTAAAGAAAAGTTATTTCTGTAAAAATATAGTCATTCTGCCATTACACAGAAATTCTGATTTGTTTGCTTCACTTAAAAAATTAGGAGCATATGATCTAATGATGAGGGTCGAAAATTAAGGCCTTTAACGACAAAACAAAAATCAGAGAGGAAGGATAGCTATTAAGTAAGAGGTTGTGAATAATGTTTTTGTTACAAGCCACGTATGTATTCTCTGCTACCAGCCATTTGTTTAGTAAATTGACGCAGTTTCCAAATACTGCTTCAAATCTATGTGCTATCAAAAGCCTTCCAAAATGGAACACTGATTTGTTTTTGCTTGTGTTTCATTATTGTAATAAAAAATCTAAAATCTACGTAAGATAACATTCTGAACACGCAATATATTTCCAATCTTAAGCTAAAGGAAACAGGAGTTTTGCTTAGGATTTAATATTAATATTAAGTTGGTCTCGACATCTGTGCTCGTCAAAATGAAGCTCTTTATTTAATCACGATGACTCTAAAACTAGGGAAGGAGTTATAATTGAAACAGACAGGAGAACACGGTTCACGATTCCCCATAATACGTGTCATCGACTTACACAGCAAAAACAATTACCTTGAGGTTTAAAAACACTTTCCACATGCAACTGTTGGTAATTTATAAGGGGATCGGATTGATGTTTTTAGTATATTCTTTAAAGGATCTTTGGACTACTTGATAAAAAAGTGTACAATCTCTAGCAATTTGAGCCACTTCCACATACGTATGCAACATCTGCTCAACAATCAGACATCAGGTGCGTGCAGACGCCATTTTCGCATTTTGTGAGCAACCGTCGCGATGGCTCTTTCACATAATCTGGTTGTACTCGTGCTGTTGTCGTTATGGCGGGTCAGACAATAAAATGTCTATATACTCGTGAGTATATTTATCTATATTTCTGCGCACTCGTGTTTGATGTCGTTTTGATACAGACACACACTCTCTGAGCATGATTATTGTCGAGTATGTGTAATTTACATAGATTTTGATAGCGAGCTCGCTGTCTTTTGGGGTGCCCATTGACGGCTTTTCAATTGGCGACGGCACCGTCACCGTCATCAGCATCAGCATCAGGACCGGCACCGACACCGGCACCTGGTAACCAGCGAAAACAATAACAACAGCAACGGCAATAATCAACTGTCCATTGTTATGTTTTGGTTGTGCGCTCTCCTCCCCCCTCCTTCCCACTCTCCACCAGTGGGTTCACTGGGCAAACGGTGTCAAATGTACACATCGACCGACACATGCTCGAGTTTCATTTGCTGTTGAGGGAACACAGAATTTGTTGGCTGCCACTTGATTGCTACAATCTGTGCTATATATGTTGTCTGTGATCTTGTATATAGCGTTGTTGTCGTTAGTTTTTATTGCTCTTCACAACTAGTCTGTGTGTGTTTAGTTGTACTTTTAGCTTAAATTGATACGCAGCACGCATTTGTTTCAATTAAATGAAAATGTTTTATGGGTTTATGCCGACATACGTACTCGTATGAGTCTCTTCGCCTCCCTCTCTCTCTCTATGTGTGTGTGAATGTGTGGCTTCATTACAAGATTAAACGGTGACAGGAAAGCCGTTTAGAATATTGTGAATATTTGGTATGCGTGTATATTATTATACATATTCGTACATACATTCATTCATTAAGACAAAAAAAACCATAGTAGTTTAATATTACGTGCTCTTTAAAATTGTTCTAACCAATTTTTTGAATTATTAATGATTAGACAGTGTACTCAAATATTTCGAAATTTAATTATTGTCATGATTTACATTCATAATTTAAAAGAAAACGGACTGACTAAATATGGTTGTCGAATTTGAGTAACAAATTTCAAGCAGTGATGTAGAATCTCTTATAGCGGAGGAGTGCTCGTACATTCTCAGTTTTAGGAGAATCTGGATACCACGTTTGGCCATTCTAGGTCTTATGTTTTCTGAGATCGCCGTATCGACTCGTCCGTCACCTTGATAAAGAATATATATACAACTACATGTGGGATCTGTACATTTCATGAACAGGGTATCTTACCATCTGTCAACCTCTAAATCACTTTGTCTTGCCATTAACATTTATTATATCCTGTATTCGAGCGGTTGAAAAGGTGCGGTTGCTAAGAATCTTCTTCGGCTAAGAACAAATAAAATGTTCTATTGTACATATTTCTTTTTTTTTCGAAAGATAATTGTGCAAGTTATTTAAATTTAAAGCTGGGGGCACGTTATTGACATGTGAAATTCATATAAAAATTTGACGAGAAGCCAGACTTTCAAATGTGATTTCATAACAGTATCACACATAAAGGAAACCTCAAGCTCACACCCTTATACCAATATACAATAAATGTATACATTCATACACATAGTATGTATTCCTGTTTGCACAAATATGCTTAAAGCCATACAATTTATGAGCATATGTCAAAAATATACACAAGCATTTGTTGGCTGTTCTTGAAAATAAGAACCCATGCACCCAAAATATGACAAAGTATGCATGTTTAAGGCATAAAAATGTGTGAAGCAGAAGGAATTTGTTCTTCATAAGCACGGTACGAGGTATGGTTCCAATTGATAAATGCATGAAGACTTGCCAACCAACAACAGGGCTTTTACTTATGGCTTTAAACGAGTATGTCGGACAGTGCTGAAGACAAGGCAGACACATTCAGCTGCTAATGGTTTTGCAGACCTCACAGACATATACACGAAAACGTCAAAAGCTGTTGTTGTAGCTGATTCTTGGCTTGGATCGCTTGCATGCATTTCGCTTGCTGATTAAGTTAAAACGTTAATAAACATGATTTTCGTGATGCGCGTTTTTCCCTTAGCTTATCGTACTTCTGTTGTTGTTGCTGTGCGTTAAAATTATTATGGCAATAAATAATGAAGTGTTGCGCACAGCGAGCCGAGCGCGTGTGAGGGCAGA
This sequence comes from Scaptodrosophila lebanonensis, assembly GCF_003285725.1. Lineage (NCBI taxonomy): Eukaryota > Metazoa > Arthropoda > Insecta > Diptera > Drosophilidae > Scaptodrosophila > Scaptodrosophila lebanonensis. The sequence goes on from NW_022060558.1 coordinate 4,863,332, forward strand.
AACAAAATGAAGGTGAAATGGCAAAAAGAAGAAAAGGAAAACATAAATTGCACGCGAACCTGGAAGTATATAGTAAAAGGGGCCTGAAATTGGCTCGCAAGTAGACAAATATATTTTAAACCCATAGAAGTGTGCAACACTTTGAAGTGCGTGTGTCAAAGGCACGTGGCGTATACGTAATGTGGGTGATTACAATATTGCGCAGGCTTTTTCAATGAAATATGTGAATAATTTAAATTTAATTGGAATTTAAGAAACGAACAAAATATGAATTCAATTATATTTTGATAGAATTTTCTTGCATTCTCTTTACCCTTCGCATATACCGCTTACAATTGAATATGGTTATGAATATTAAGCTTTATACATATTTAAACAAAGAAAGAAGTCGTTTATAGAGAGCTTTTATCAATATGATATCATGCACAAAAATGTCACAGCTTCATGATTTCTCAATCATAGCATAATTGTTCTTCCTATACTACAAATGGATCGTATGTATATTCGGAATTTAGGACAGCACTGCACTTCATCTGCATCGGAGAAAGGGGGACACAAGAAATGAAATGCTGGAGTCGGCCCTGGACCCTTGACTATACACACTTAACAAATATAAATATTTGTATACCCTATCAAGTATTTATATTCTCCATCAGCATAAAGGCACAAATCGATCTAGACATCTACATATCTAATGTCTGGATGAACGCCTTAAATTAACGCCTTGTCTTGTTATGCTAAAGATATCCTTCTTGATCCTGGAGGTATCCTTCAACCTGTTACATACACTTATGCAATCCTAAGATACAGATGTTATATGTTGATATTAAAAAACACTGTTGATCATTTTGTTTTAATTGCCCTTTTGCTTTGACTTTGATAATGATTAATTAAATGTTTATATTTGCTATAACATCCTACTAAGACGGCGAAACTAATGAATATTCATCAGTGAGCAGCTATTTGTGCTTCAATAGTTTTCGCTTTAATTTTTTACCAACTACTTAAATGTTAAACTCAAGATCTCGCAAATTATTTACGTGAATTATGAACAGGAAATAAATGCAGCTACTTTTCGAGGCCAGCGTCGGGGCCGTGCAAATGGCCAACGGCCCTTGGCGTTCGTTTGTAAAACAAAAGAAAATATCTAATTTTCATACATATATATACGACTATTTTAAAATCTCTTGCGCAGTTCCACAGCGGGAGCTAACGTCAGGTCCAACAACAGGCTATGTTTTCAGAGTTATGCTGCGCCAGTAAGACGAACGCTGGCCGGAACTATGGCGTTTTGCAAACTAACTATTTGAACAAAACAAAAAATGAGCAAATGTAATAAGAAGAAAAGAGCCGAGTGCAGAGTTGGGGAGGGAAAAAGAAGAAAACTGGCAGGAGATAATGGAAAAAGGCAGTGCGCTGTAATTCTGGCAGCGCCTGGCGAAGTCGCGTGTAGACAAATGCAGCGGAAACTCAGCATTTTCATGCCAGCTTTTCACTTGCATATTTCATGAGGACAGAGAAAAACGGCGCGAAATATTCTGTGAAATAAACGAAGGCAGGCAAGCGGCAGTGTGCCTTTGAGATTTTCAATGACAATTCAATGAAATTGAAACGTGGAAATGACGCCAGAGTGTTGGCCAATATGCCGATTGTAGAGCATTTTGAGGTCTCACGAGGGGGCATATCGTATTATTACTTATTCATTGCTTTTATGGTAATGAGAACTCAATGTGCGCCTAGTTATTAATTTTTAATGACAAACAATGAAACACAGTCAACCGCACCACCCTCTCAGCAGGTGAGTGGTTGACAATGTCGCCAACAACAAGCTGCTTAAAAGTGCCACTCGTGAGCTTCTAAAGAATTGTTGCCTAAAATATTCATGGAGCACCAAGATTGCAAGTCGACGGCGGCTCTTTTTCCAGCTCAGTGTAAAAGAGTTCGGTGGCAGCTTCACTAACTTGATTTATTGCCATTGGTTTTGGCTTTCGATGAATGGGCGCCACTCAGCCTGGCTTTCAGTTTCGCACGAAACTTTTACATACCATGCTGCTCAAGTGCTGCCAAAGCTCATAAAACCGTTTGAAAAGTTTCCCTCCTAATTATACATGACGCCATATTTCAGTTGTAATTGTGTGAGTGAGTATGTGTGTATGTACAAGCAGTTATGCGGCGCATAATTTAAGTGTAATTTATGTTACCTGTTACCGCGCCTCGCAAATACAAAAGTTTCGGGTGCTTACCTGCAAGAGAATAAGAAGATATATGTGGCATGAGAAATATGGAATGTCAGACGTTGCCTTGTACTTGTAGTTGTATTTAGACAGTATACGACTACACATTCTATCAACATCTTTTTGTTTAAAAGTTTAAAAATTGAAAATTTTAGTAGGTTATAACATAATTAATATAATTTAACACATTACCAATATTATAAGGAATTTGAATGAAATTTCGAATATCGAAAAAGGAAGGTAACATGTTGAACACGACTTGAGTTATTTTTATCAATTTTAGGTTTGTCTTCGCCTATCTATAGTGTTCCGAGTTAAAAAGCCTGTTCTAACACAGCTCTGTACATTGATGGTACAATAAGAATAGGTATACAGTATGCCAAACACTTAAAAAGCGAATAAAATATAAAAGCTTCAACACATCTAAGGATAGATTTATACTACTTGTAGTTTATAAAGCAGCCACAATTCGGCTTTTCCAGCTCATTTTCATTTTGTGCTTCAGGCATTTAAACTGCAAATAATTAGCCACACACTAATGACTTTTAATTAGTGCACAGATTTGTATAATATACTATACATACATACATACAAGTACTCGTACACACACATGCTTTTTGTCTTATCTAATCTGTGGCATGTCGTTGTCGTTCCTTTTTTGCCAGCCGCCTTAGTTGAATCCATTTATGTAATTCCCACCTGTGCAAACTTCGCCTTTGCTGTCTGTGTCTGTGTATGTGTGTGTCTGTGTGCGTGTGCATAAGTGTGTGTTTTTGTCCAGTTCATTGCACAGACCAAGCGGCGACCAGGCATAAAAATGGCAATAAAAATAGCCTCGAGCTAAGGCATTAGAGCTTTTAACAGAAGTTGCTTAAGCCAAAAGCTTAATTACTATTACGACTGGCAGTTAGCTGGTGGGGGGTAGTATGAACATGCACTCATACGAGTTCATACCCTGCAGTTCGACGGACAAGCCCAATATCTGCTTGCACGAATGGATTCCCTAGTATGGGCTGAGCTTTACTTAAATCAAATATTAGAAATACCCATTCTCAATACCTATTGTTTATATATACTATAGTACTTAATGAACCATTTTTCGCGAGTTTTTCGTTTGACTTTAAAGCTGCGTATCCCTACTTAAGTCGTAAGTCGAAGAGAAAACATCGATGTCGATGTCCGTCGATGTCTCTTTAAAAAAAATCGATGCATCGCATAAAAAATCGATGCATCGTTGTTTTCAAAAATTAACTTTTCTCATCTAATATTAGGGACAAAATAAACAGGGTTGTTTTAAGTCAAAAATTTTAAGCTGGCATAGTATTTTACTTAATGTTATTAACTAATAAATTAAATTAAATTAAGCTTGTATTTCAAAAATAAATCAATCAGACGCTTTTCAATTACGCATTTCAATAATATTTTTATACTCTGTACATGAAATGTACATGTACACAAATGTGCGCGAGCTGAAAAATGTAACAGGCAGAAGGAGGCGTGGCAGACCCCACAAAGTATATATATTCTTGATCAGCATGACAAGACGAGTCGATTTAGTCCTGTCTGTCCGTCTGTCCGTCCGTATGATCACCTAGATTTCAGAGACTATAAGAGCTAGAGACACCAAATTTTGCACAGAGATGCCTTATGTGTGTACGCTGTGCAAGTTTGTTTTATTTTTCTTGATTTTCCCCCAATGCCCAGTGTGCTCGCAGCTGTTGTTGTTGTTACTGCTTTGCTCAGGCACACGAATAATACACAGACATACACAAATACACACAAATACACACAAACACACACATACACACACATGCACGCATAATTATTCTACACATATGTACAGAGTATTTCAAAGTTGGGGTACACGACTTTAGCTTCTCTACTTGTTTAAATACTGCAATTTGCAGAAAAACTTACATTGGTATTATGTACAAATCAAAATGAAGATCAAATTATTAACTATCTATCATACAAAATACATATTTCAATAAAAACATTAAAAAAATTAAATTTAGAAATACCTACTCCGATAGACCACACAAAGAAATGTGATCGCCCAACAAAACATGAAAAATGTTCGATGTTTGGATCGGCGATGCATCGCAAACAAAAAAAACATCGATGCTTCGTGTTGAAGACATCGGCGATACATCGATGTCTTTTTACATCCCTCCGCCAGCTGAACTACCGGGCATAATAATACAAAACAAAAAAATTTACCGATGTATGCATGCAGTATAGCCTGAGATTGCTTTTAGTGTTGGTATTATCGTTGTCGTTATTATTCATAACTTTGCAGACACGGGCTTTTATTTATGTGTCCATTTCCATACACACACACACACACACAGTTAAATTCAGGCCATTACAATGGTCGTAGCCTCGGAGTACATATCCTTAATAGGTGTTAATGCGCTATTGTATAAAATGTACATAAATATATGTACACTCGGATAAGTATAGGTAAATTTATGTATGTGACTGTGGATAAGTAAGGAATGTCTTGTATTTTCTGCTTATTATGAATGCAAGAATGTGAACACGAATATAAACCTAAGCTTTGCGATGAAGTGGAAATGCTAATCAAATTAGACTTTGATTAAAGATGACGGTGCACGCAGACAGAAGATTAGCTAAACAACATAGGGATATGGAATGTGAAGAATATTATTTCGCAGTATTTTTTATTTGAAAATTTTGTCTCGTTATTATTTGTTGTTTGTCGGAATAAATCTCTGCGCTACTAACATCTATCAGTTAAGCCTTTCCTCGAAATAGACAAAAAGCAAGGACACCGTGGCCTCACTTTTATCGACATTATTGAAAATTAAACGATTCCATTGAAAAAGTAATTTCTTAACAAATTATCATATTAAGAACTGTAGCATTCACCCCATTAAGATATTTAGTAAATAAATAATGCCTGTTTGATCAATTATGCAATTTCCCCCTGCAATGAATTATTTTAGTAAGAATAAAACTGTGGCACACACACGCGCACTCAATGGAAACCAGAAAAGTGCATGAGAAAAGTGTGTGCCTGCTTAGAGGATAAGTGGCAAATGCTTTCATTACGGCTCAAGTGCAACACTGAGTGGCACACTTGACGCGCTCGGTGGCCATGAACGAGAGGCGGTGCCTAAAAATATGCAATTCAATGCGACGTCTAACAAGTAAATCAAGAAATGGCTAAAAGGGATGGGCGTTGGCCACCTAGCCAGGCACATAGAAGGCAAGTATAAAGCAGGCTAAGGTCAGTTCTGGCAAGTTCAATACGCACATACATACCTACACAGACACACAGACTGTAGGGATACAAGTATGTACGAGTATGTATGTATATATAATTGTGGCGTTGATTGTCATCCGGTTTGGGTGCCCAGGCAACTTTTCAATGTCATGTACTTTGTGTCTTTGTACTATGTACAGTATAAATGTGAATATGTGTGTGTGCATGGCAGGGCTCTTTGTTTAGCCATTGCTGAATAAAATGCAAAAGTTGAATGCATGCCAAATCATGCTGAGCTCTTAGTGTGCATCGCACTCTGACAAAGTCCCGCGGGCGACGCGGCAGGGAAAGGTATTGGAAAGGAGGTCAGAGAAGCGAGAACGCTTGGATGGGTAATTTTCGACAAATGGTAACTCAAATTGCAGATGCCTGCCAAAGTGAAATATACAGTTAGTCAAGACAAAGCAGTAATTGTTGCCATGTAGATTTGTAGTTGGGAATGCTTTCGAAACTTGGAAATGCTTTCATCGAGTTAATTACAAATTTATAAAGCGAAGGCAGTGAGTGAAATGGATAAAGGAGAGCAATTTGGAGCAGGACGAAAATACAGCAGACTTATTTGTATACCCTTTACTGCAAAAAATTGCAAGGCTCTTTTGTTTTTTGTGCGAACGTTTGTAACATCCAGACGAAGGCATGGCAGATCACACGTTATATTCGCATGATCATCAGCATATCGAGACGAATCAAATTCACGATGACGTTAAACTGTTTGACTGCTTCAGTAATAGTTCATTTCACAGTTTTAGAGCTATTGCGTTGAACGGAGGATTCTTTTTGAACTATATTACAAACGAAATGATTTAGAAAGAGTACACTTTATGTACTATATAAAGATATTGGAACCAAATTCCACATTGAGAATAGTTGGCTATGGATGACGAAATAAAAATAATACCAAAAATAATCATATAATTCGCAACCCATGGGGTTAATAAAGTAAGGCACAGTAAAGGGTATGCAGGCGAAGATAAATCGTATCTTGTATTCTGTAGTTTATTTTTTTTACGTTAAAGAAGGTGCGAGAACATTGTCATTAAACATGCAGGAACCATTGGCGCCAACAGCAGATGCTGAAGCTGCATCGAATCGTGGTGCACATATCGACAGTTTTAAGACCACAAAAGATACAAAAGCAGGCATGCTGCAGTATAATTGGAATCATCAGTGTTTGTTAATTAAGCTACATTCTTAACGAGTTGATGTCGTCAACCACATTCGGTTTTTTGTCTGACACAAGCTGTTGCCGGTTCATTATGTAATTTTAATCAGTAGCTTCAGAACTGTCTCGCAAAAGCAACAGCTAATTGTGGATAGCCAACGATTTTCCGTTCATTTTGCTCATTTCTCAATTTAAATTTATATTTAATCTTTATATATATGTAGGTATAGGCATTTAACAATCATGATTTGGTCTTGCCATTGAACAAAATGTATGGCCTTTCAGGGCAAATTTTGCCTCTCAATGTCAATTGGTCCTACAAATGGCACTTCAATTTTAAGCGACAATTCAAACTGCCTGGCAATTAAAATGCCAATCCATTCAGATACGCAAACCCCGCCATGATATATAGCACGTTCCGCAATAACTCAGTCATATAGTCGTGTGTCCTGACGATGGTGGGTGTGTAGGCATCGAAGGCGATTAATGATTTATTGCAGTACACGTATAATGCATTGGAGGTAGCCTCGCCTGGGCAGGAATTAAGGTGCATTGATACGAAAGGCACCAGACAGTATTACATTTGAGCATTTGATGGAAATCCATATCTGTGTGAGTATACAAACGCTTGTGGCTTAGTAATTGCATGTTAATTGCACAGTTGGCCAAGGAAAGTGTACGGAGCAGTCATGGTTTATCAATTAATAACTACAATTTATATATGCTGATATCTACATCATTAGTTACGTTAATTTGTAAGTACAGGCAGGCTCAAATTAAATTTACCTTTTTGGTTTACTCTAAATAAATATACATTTCACTTAAACCTATTTCATAACGTATTACTTCGACACTAGTGGTGGTTGCTTGGCCAATCTAGGTTGAAAAGATAACTTAAGAGGGTCTTTATGGGCTTAGACATGATTCGCCCGCATTATAACGAATGAAGTTATACGAGACAGCATTGTTTGGAGTCGAAACTAAGCTAAGGAATCAAACAACCAAACTGAATAATTGTTAAGTATTAGGGCACAATATTGAAAACTGTTCCATTGAAGCGGAAGTGTTGATTTGATTGCGCAAGCTGATGTTGTTGGTCTTGGTCAACACCTCATACATATTTAAATGGCATTGTTAACGATTTGTTTGACTAAACACAAAAATTGTTCGTTTTCCTGTACCTTAAAAAATATGCTAAAAATATTTGCACCATGCATGTAAAGCATAAATGAAAAACTCTTTTGTACGTTATGTGTGTGTTCGTGTTTGTACGATAAAAACTGGATCGCTTGATTGAGCATTGTATAAATTTTGTGAAATTTAAGAGAGTGTGGGTGGCAGGCAATTAGGCCAACCTTAAAAGCAACTGAACTTTGACTTTGCTCGCTTATATTTTACGATTTGTATTCGCTTTTCAGGACCCCTTGTGCCTTGGCTTTTAATTAAAATAACAGCGGCAATTTACAAGCAGTCACCCGATTTTTTTTGGTGCCACATAGGGCGTCGGGAGACGGCGCCACTTTGTGAAGCCGCCGCCAACTGGCGACCATTAGCAATTTCACGCTTGAGTGGAGCGTACAGTAAAAAGGAGGAGATCAGCTGCTGTGCTCGGAGTGGGCGCCTCGAACAGAAAGACCGGGCGCGACCTGGCAGGCAGGACAGCAAAACGGAGCAGAGAAAAACAAAAAAGTGACAGTCGCCTTTGAGGCGCACAAAAGTAAACGCAAGCACAGCAGAGTATCGTACAGCATGGACTAATGATTTTTGTATCCTACAACAACAAAACAAATATAAATTCAGCCTTGGTATGGCATCGCCTGCAAGTATGCAACATGTTTTGCACGCACAAAAACAAACGGTAAAGTAGCAGTGGGCGCGCCTGCAAGTAGGGAATACTTTATCCTGCTCCTACCTTGCAAACAAAGACATTGAGTAATCGGGCGTGGCTTGCTTTTAGCACAGCATTGTTTTAGTTTTCGACTTTAAATTCCCCTAAGGCCTTGGTCTCAGCACACTTTTCCACTTTTGTCTTTAAGAGTGCGAACAAAGTTTTGGCACTGAAGCTCACAATTGGTCAAAGTCTTTAAGTGCAGTATTTTTTTTTTTTTTGAAAAATTTTAAATTTTTGTAAAGTTTACTTTGAATGGCCCAAATCCAACAGGGTGCCGTCCTCTTTCAACCATTGTCATTGTCAGCACGAAAAGAAAGAAAAAAGCTTCAAAAAGATAAGCACAGTGAACAAGGCGTGGCTTGGCGTGTCAACAGCGTGGACAACGACAACGACGTGTACAGTGAAAACTTTTTATGCTTTTGGCTTTTGTTGCAGCAGGTTTTCAGTCATTTTTTCATTTACATTTTTTCTGTATGTAAGGTTCTGTTGGTGTTTCTTTTTTGTGTAAATATATGGAAAAAGGAGTATCGAAAGATGCATTAAGCTTAAATGGCTGCCTGGACACAATACACGTATTTGCTTGCTTTCATTTCAATTTGTTTTAAAGAATGTTTTTTCCGCATATTTCGTTTTTTTTTTATGTATGAAAGAGATAAGTCCTTGTAAATGGCTGAATCCCTTCCAACAGCTTTTACAATTTATACGTAAGAGAGACTTTTGATATCATTAACTTTTGCAAATCCAATTGCAACGCATATTTTCGTATTGTGGCAAAGAAACATGGCTTGTAACTAATTTTCAAATTCCAGTTCTTCCAAGTATTCATATTATATCGTATATATTTTCATCATATGTGTCTAAAGTCTTCCACCTCGATTTTCTAAAAGTAGAGACTAGTATGTACTTATTTAAATAGTGTGTTAAGTGTAACATAATGGGATAGTTTTTAAGAAATGAATTTACTTTTCTGTCGTTTTAATACACCACATTTTAATAAAGAGATCGCAAATCAAAATGCAATTATTCCGTTCAGAAGATACACAGCTTGCAAAGTTTCTTTGCCTCAATCCCTGCAAACTTTGCACTCTCCTTTAATTAACGGAATTATCACGAAAACTAAACGTTGACGCGACGTTCTAATAAATTAGACTAATTAATTTTAATATTACTGTCCAACATCCCGCCTGCTTGCCAGCCTGTTTGACGACTTGCCCGTAAGGCCAGGCGCGCTTCTCACCAGCCATGTAATTATCGTCAAACATCAACAGGCGCTTTGGCCCCTGACGAGGTGCAAAGTTGTATTCGGTTGCCGTAGGAAATTCGTGTGGCTCATCAAGTGAATGTGCAATTTAATTAAGCTACTTGAGACGGAGCTTGTTATGAAACAACAGTGCATATTAAGTGGGCAATGAGTGTGACGACTGTGGCAGTAAATCTGTAAATGAATGATAATGTAGTGAACTTTGAAGCGTGTGAATAGCATGTTAAGCAGGTAGTGGCTCACTTGAAGTAAATTCGTAGCACAGTTTAGTTCCAATGGATTTCACAATATTTATTAGCTGTAAAACTTTTTGCCAGCTTTCCCTCAAAAACTTTTTATCCAAAGGGCATACACAATACACACACATACCTATAGATAGATAGATAGATATATCGAGACATAGCTGAGCGTTCATTTATTGATTCATTTGCCGCACAGAAGTAATAAACTAGATTTTGCCAACTTGATGGAGAAGCAAAAAACTTAAAAAAATAGAAAGCGAGTGGAAAATGTTCTTAACTGTATAAAATTAAATTTGCCTTGGCAGAAACTTTTTGCGTCACTTACTGTACTCATTCATATGCACAACTTCTTCAAACATCCGCAGCATACTTACATGCTCGTAGCAGCTCAGAGCCCACTCAGTTCACACTCAATCGAATTCGGTTTCTCAAGTCTCAAACGTACTACATATTCAATTAAGAGGCTCAAGGCAAAATGCCAATGACAGAACGATATATACGTATATGTGTGTGAGTGTCTGTGTGTGTGGGTGGGCTACTCGTCTTGAAGAAAATTGAAGCATGAGCCTTAAAAGTCTTACAGCGTCTGGCAAACACTCGCTGCCATATCAATGGCAAATTTATGAACTTGTGATATTTCATGTCATGTGATTAAAGTTTTACAGCGCCTTCTACACATGAGACTGTCTGGAAATGTGCGTCTGTGTATGTGAGTGAGTGTGTGTGTTTTTGCAAGAACAGTTATGCGCGCCATTGACAAACAGCAAAGCAAGCAAAAATGATGCAAAATCCTATTTGCATAAGCGCCAAGGACTTGGCAAAACTTTTGTCACAATTCCAAAGCTAGTCGCACAAAAGGCGTGAGAGAATCAGTGCGACAAATGTCTTAGTATGCCTCACACACACATACACACACACATACATATACGTACGTATGTAAAACTATATGTACGTGTGGCTGCATTGCATTGTTACTAAACAAAAGTTAAGCCATAAATATTTTCCGAGTTTTTGACTTAAAATTTATCAACGATATCCGCACGCCAGCGCACATGAGCAAATAAACAGACGAAGGGACAGACAGCCATGGATCTGACAGTAATGTACGCTCACACACACAAACATACAAACTTATGGCCTTACACAGAGCGTGCAACTTTTGCTGGCTGGCACAGTGTAAGAAAGTTTTAAAGCTGCAGATAGACTCAAATATCGGTCCATGTAGTGGCGAACGCAGCATCATCTGCAGCTTGTGCATGCTGAGTATCTTATAATGCAGCCTAGTTTACCATCAAACTACTATATATGTATTATGATTGGACTTTTATCTTACTACTACCCACTACAAGAATGTTGCAATTTATAAAATATACACATTTGTTGGTATTTCTAGGATACACGTACAACTGATTTATGTATGCGTTTCGCCTAATACATTTAATTTCAATTGAATACGTTTAAGAATGCTACGAAAGGGGGAAAAACATTAAGATATTAATTCATCTCCGAATGGTGTGCGTAAATGCGGACATGACAGCTGATTAAAAATTTACGAGCTCGAGACACAGTAGGGATCGCTGTCACGAAAGTAATCGCCTGTGGCAAGAAGGAAACGCTACAGCATTTTAAAAATATTTTTTAAAAAATTTAATAAAATTCGCTCGTATAAATAGAAACAAGTAAAAAAGCTAAGGTCGGGGGTCCCGACTTTGAAATACTCTGTACATATGTTTACAATAATTATAGAAAATAAAAAAAATTAAAAAAAAAAAAAAAAATTGTTCGATTTTACCTTTCTCGGTATTCGAACTCACGTAAAGGGTGTATAATTGCACATTTACATAGCAATTGCGGTTGTGTGAGTGTATGTATGCCTATGCGCATCTATTCGTGTCTGTGTAAACATGTGTGCAGTCAACCAAAGCACCAGCATCAACAACAGCCGCGGGCAGCGCTTGAGCAGCGCTGCAGCAGCAAATATATTTATGACTATAACTTCTTGTTAAATCGGTCTATCATAGTGAAACTTGGCAAACTTTTGCTAAATTTTAGTTCGAAATTCCAAGAATTACGGGAGTTAGAGAAAATCGCATTTGCGGGGGAGAGGGGGAAGGGAGGGAAATTCCAAAATATACATTTTCTGCGTATTCATACAAGGTTCCTAGGTCTTATAGTCACCGAGATATAGGCGATTATACGAATGGAAAATCGGGAAAACCCCCATAGGGGGGAAGTGGGGGGAAAATCAAAAAAATAAAACAAACTCGTATAGAATACACACATAAGGCATCTTTGTGCAAAATTTGATGTCTCTATCTCTTATAGTCTCTGAGATCCAGGTGTTCATACGGACGGACAGACGGACAGACAGACAGGGCTAGATCGACTCGTCATGCTGATCAAGAATATATATACTTTGTGGGGTCTGCCACGCCTCCTTCTGCCTGTTACAATTTTCAGCTCCCGCAAACCTAATATACTTCTGTACATTTCATGTACAGAGTATAAAAAATGCATTTAAATTTTTTTAATTTATTTAAATTAATTAAATTATGTATTTAAAGTCCCACAGTTTGTATACATTATATGTACATCATCATTGGGTCGATGTGTGTCGGCAGGGACAAAATTACACTAACGGCTATACCTTCCTTAACAAGTCAAATAAAAAATGCATTTATGTAGACTTCGTCACTAGATTTTGTAACACGTTAACAGGTTTTTGGCAGTGAATGCATACCCACACACAAGCGAATGGCGCAAGCCGTACAAATTTGTCTGCTGGCTTAGCAAATATTCCAGAGCGGCAAGCAGAGGTTAAGACTGGCAGTGCTTCCTAAACTGTAGGCAAATCGTTATAAACAACCAGCTATAGTTGGAAAAGAGCATCAGAGCTGAGTCAGCTCTATTGAGAGTATGATTGACAGATTTGGTGTCCAATTCCATCAAGTCTGTCTCATTGGGCTAAAAGTAAGATTTAAAATGAACTTACATTGAAAACTTCGTCTGCTCGCATTCTACGAAACAAATTCCGGTGATTGTGAAACTGTGAAAATTCTTATCACAGATTACTTTTAGGCGCACAAGTAGCACGATTTTTCTCACATCTACCCGCACATTAATGAGCCAACGACCTTTATCAAAACGAAATTATACAAGTGAAAAGTTGTGAGGTGGAAATATAATTAAATTAAACTTGTCCTGCGCAAAAGGCTTTACACATCATTGCATGTGATTTTTGTCGTAAGGTGCGCAACATTACTTAATGAAAGAAAGTGACCGGGAAGTGAATAAATTTTCCTTCTGTCGCATCATACAATCAATAATTGATTGAATGCGGGAGAAAATAAAGACGCGACAGACACTATACAGAAGGGCGTATGAATATCCTTGTTGGCGGAAGCGCTACTAAAAGGTCGTTCAATGTTAACAAAGTGGAAGCGGCGCAGGAAAAAAAGAAAATTAATTAAAAAGCTGAAATCTGTGTAGATTAAAGGCACACACACAGACAAACGCAATCACAATCAAGTACCGAAGAAAGAAGAAATTCATATAAAAGGCAAATAACAAAGTAAAGTTTACTCCTGGCCTGGCAGCGTGGCCGCAGCGCTTTTCAATTAAATTGATGAGTGGCTGTTGGGTGGACAGTGGCAAGGCAGCATTTATCAGACAGACAGACGGAGAGACAGGCATGGTAGGCAGACGATAAAAGATGTTGGCCATGGCTGCTTGTAACAATGGCCAGGAACTCATCGCTGCTCTTCTGGGCTGTGTTATGTAAATACAAAATGTCCGACAAACGACAAAGGCACTTCAGAGAGCACACAATGGCCAAAAAGTCGACGGCATCGCGCGCACGATAAGCGAATGACAAACAGCAGCTGCGCCGGCGGCGTTGGCGCTGCAAGCGACAGAGATGGGAAGAGGGAGGGGGGCTGCATAAAGGCAGCTTGCCTTCGTAGATTAATGCAGCGCATAAATTGCGACTGCTTATCTAAGGATATGCCGCCCCCAGCACACCGCCAAAAACGCATTTATCAAGAGTGCAGCTTCAACCTGAGCTACTCAACACTCCCAGCCTGTCTGTTTAATTAGCTACACAAATAAACGCAAATGAAATTAAAAGCAAGACTATTATGCGAGAGTCGCCTTGCGCGCTTTCTATCTTATCTCCATGATGGCACTGCCAAAAAGTTCGCTGAGTGTGCAGCGCACTTGAAACTTTCGCCAAACTGCAACATAAATTCATATACTCGTATACTATATACTAGTAGTTTTCATTAAAACTTTTGACACAACAGTTGTCAACGCTGTCGCGCTTTTCTGTTGATATTTTGCACGTTTGCCCAACGCAAGAGTCCCTCTTCAGTCTCCGACTGTAACAGAAACAAACGCAAATGCAAACGAGTCCTGGCAAATAGAAAAAGTCAGTATATTAATTTTTGTTGTTGGCACTTGCACTTGTTTGCATAGTTTGTCGCATTTTAGTTTTTAATCTCATCAAACGAGGTGGGACAACAAGAGGGGGATAAACTAAGTCAGAATACGCAAGTGCTGAACAAAACAATGTTGATTTCGAATCAAAAACTTCAGGTAACGCACAAGTTTCGAAGTACTACTTGTATTCGGTATGTGATGCTATCACGTCAAAAATAATTTCCAACTGTCGAATCCGTGTTAGATTTTTTACAACGGAAACCTAAACGTACGCATGAATTCTACTACCTTGAAACGTATACTTACTTATATATTTAGTTGGTGCCTTTGAATTTATGGATAGACTAAATTTACTTGGCTGCGATTCAAAATAACTATTTCAAAATTTTTGGTAATTTTAAATGTTTTGCTTCTACCACACATTAGAGGTACATGTATGCATGAATTCAACTCGACATACACGTATTTATTATACCCTGTACCCGTAGGGTAAAAAGGGTATATTAGGTTTGTGCAAAGTGTGTAACATGCAGAAGGAAGCATCTCCGACCCCATAAAGTATATATATTCTTGATCAGCATGACGAGAGAAATCGGTCTAGACATGTCCGTCCATCCCTCTGTCAGTCTGGATGAACGCAAGGATCTCATAAACTATAAAAGCTGGAACAACCAAAGTTGGTATCCAGATTCTCCTAGGTCCGAGAAAGGACGAGTTTATTTTATTTTTTTGTAATTTCCCCCCCCTTCCCCCGCTACAGAATTTCGTCAATAGCGTCCACATTTCAAATGCTACCTAAACCAAACTTTGCACACATAATTTATATATACTTGTCTACTGTTGTTTAAATTTTATTCAATTCGGTCAATTCTAAGAAAAGTTATTAGCGAAACAAATTCTCTCCAGTACAACCCCCACAAGCTCCAGCATCGAGTTTGCTCCTTGTTCTTCCTTCTGCTAGTGCTAGAGGCGCTTATACCTCAGTGTCGGAGTTTACCTGGGTACAGGGTATTACACTGTCGGGCTTGCTCGACTGTAGCGTTCTCTCTTGTTTTTAATTTCGAACAAGTTGGCTACCAAGTATTAATTCTGTTCAAAAAGTACATCAATAAAACCCCAAGTACAAATTTCTAAGTTCTTTCTCAGTGTTTATTGCGAACGTGGCTGAATGCAGCCTCTAGTAATAATATTATTTTAAATATGAACAAACACATGTTCTTTTGGAACATTGGAACACAAATTGTGCCATTCTTATTACGCCAAGTGAAGTCGCCTAAAAGTTGGCAGCTCATTTCAACATTGTCACTTAAAATTAATAGCAAATTAACTTTTCTGCTTGCTGCTCGCATTGAACATTTTCTACAATCAGCGACCAAAGTTTTCAACTTAGCACCTGGTCTACGCCTACTGTGGCCTCCAATAAATTGAGTTACCCTTTTACCGGCGCATTAAGACTGCCAATTAATACAATGGCGTTGCAAATGATACTAATTTCAATTTGAAACTGCGTCCGGAGGCATCGTGCCATTTTGATGGCGATTAAGCTTACTTGGGCACAAACACTACCATCACTAGACATGGCGGGCCAACAAAGTGTACAACAACAGTTCGCCACTCGCCGCTCGGTAAATGAGAATCGACGCTGTCAACTCAACGAGAGCTCAACGCAGTCATTCTGGTGGAACTCTGTGGTCGTTTTCCCGTTTCTGGCCCGTTGTTGGCCACCTTGCACACGCAAATTGAAAACTCAAACGCCAACTTCAATTTGCGACGTTGTCTTGGCTCGGCGCATCTACACTTTACAGCTTACAACTTAACTCTGGGCAGCCACAAAAAGTAACTCTAGCTCGTCGTCTTGCGGACGTATTTAACTTTCAAATGCAGCAGAAGGCAGGCACGCCCACAAATATGTATAGTGGACTCTCGATATCCGTGTATTACAGAAGAAGTTTCATTTTCGATTACCAAAAGTCTCCAGCATACTTATACTCAGTTATATCATTTGTGATAATATGGATTTTAAACATTGCGATGGAAAGACCACTATCTATTTATATACCTCGAAATATAAATGTTCGTAATGCAAATTGCAATCTTCAATTATATGGTGTTTTATGGGATATGGGTTCTAATGGCTTATTAAAACAGAATTATTCACTACTCGCTACAGACTTGAATATCGACCCTAACATGAGAGTGGCATGGAACTGAACGAGCAGACAATTATTTCTTTATTGTATTTGATTCATTTGTAATTGTGAAATCTGCTCAGATGTTCTGCGGCAATGTAACGACAAATAGGCTTGAGAAAGGTAGTATGGTTAGTTTAGGTTGGTATGGCTGGGGTTATGGTTATAACACGCTCACTTCGGCCTGAAAGGCCATGTAATCTCTTTTGACCTTCCTCGTTCCTGTAGCCACCCGGTGCTTCTAAGGACCCTTGCGATATTCGCACATTCCTCCTCCTCTTCTTCATCTATACAGCTTCTGCAGAAGTCATTGAGAGGGATGCCTAGTCTTGCAGCATGCCTCCCTACTGGGCAGTGGCCAGTGAGCGTTCCCACTATCAGCGAGACGTCCATCCTGCCCAGATCTACTTGTAGTACGTGTCTTTTTGTTGTCCAGGGAAGATAAGGAAAGGTAGATCTTTTTGCTCAGAGGTTGGCTTTTTTGAGGTTCTACTGTGCCTGTGTGTTTGTCTTACCTTGCACGGCTGTCAGGCGTGCCATTACAAGCGATTTGCGCGCCATTTTGTTGCCATTTAAGCCAAGTAGCACTGCGGCAGCAGCTGGCACGCTACTTGTTACTTGCTGCTCCTGAGCTTGACAGTCACTTAGCGCGCGTTCAATTGTATGCAGCATTGACATGGCAAAAGCGGTCTAAGCTAAGCCATAAGCAAAGGCGCTTGCACTAAGTGCAAATCAGATTAAAGTTGTGGTCTGTGTTTGTGCCGGGCACAACACCTGTGCGAGTGGGCCCCCATCTGCAATCATTTGGTCTACGTCCGTCCACCTTGCTCGACTGTGCACAAAGTAAAAAGTTGAGCTCCTGCTGTCTGTCAATGTTTGTGAATGGTGGATGAGTGTCTGGCAGGAGCATCTATCTAGAGACACACAGATTCACTAACACACACACACATTCACAATCTTGGTTCTGTGCAAATTTTCCCAAGTTTGCAATTTTTTTGGTTTTTTTTTTAAGTTTGTCCAGCATTTGCAACTCATATCGTTTCTCTTGGGTCGTCGCTGTGGTCGTCGTGTGTGGTCCCATAGCGAGAAAGTTAGTCAAATGTGTTTTGAATAGATTTGTGTAATAAAGTTTTAATAGTCTCACATTTGAGTGTTTCTAATGATACATATGCTAAACTGTCAACCAGCGTATATATATAAATATATGCGTGTGTGTGTGTATTTGGTGAGATTGCGTCCATTTATGCGGGATAGAGTGTTGCTTTTCAAACTTTCGCACATTTTTCGCTGTATGTGCAAAATAAAAAAGCGGTTCAGGTGAATGGCAAACAGGAGGGGGAAATGTTTTGGAGAAAAGTTTTAAGCAATACGATAGCATCAACATAAGGACATAAAGTTGCTCTACAAACTTAATGTCGGGTGTTAACATGGATTTAAAGCATTTAACTACGAAATATGGAGCGTACAACTGTTTCAATTAATAGCGATTATTTGAAGAATGTCAATTTTCGATAAATACGAGTACTTTATTTTGTGAGTTTCCACATGACACATCTCTTTAGTTTTCACCTCTAGGAAACTTTGGACGAATGGCCTACGAATTCTGTAAATAACAGCAAAACAAAGTTTTCGTTGTCCATTGAAAAACACTTTTGGTGGCTTCAATAGGGTAGTTATAGATTTATATTGAATGGACATGATGGATCATGCTTTTAGGGTTATCCTTACAAGCTTACTACATTGCCTTTTTTTATGGACAAATATTGTATAATTTTATTGAAAAGCAATAATAGACAGTAAGTTAAAAGACATAACAGAAAAATATAAAGTTCAAGAAATAAAGTGATAGCTTTTTAAAGGCTACGAGGCCCTTCTTAGCCGAGCACTTCTTCTAGAACATTTCGCCTCTCTTGGGCAGACACTCTCTTAACCGGACGCGCACAGTGTTAATGTAAGTGAACTAGGCCCGAATGGAAAAGTTAAGTGGTTATGAACCTGCATCAAGATTTGAAGATATTTCTAACGAAAATAGTCTTAAACCAAATAGTGTTAATCACAATTTAAAAGCTTGAACAAATTTTTAAAATATGACTTTAATGCAAGCAGAATCTTATCTTCGAAAATATATTAAGTCCATAACGATCTATAATCGTTCAAATAGCAAAACACTTAAAACAAGCAAAACATTAAGAAAATTGGGCGAACAAAAGTTGGACGACGGTGAGTGTCCAGCCAAGAGGAGACCACAATAGATTGCAGAAGGCATACCCTGCTACATGTTGCACTTAAACATATAGCATCAGATTTTCAAAATTAAAATCAAAGGAAAGATTTCAAAACTATGCATAGTTCAGGTCTGAAAGACCGCTGATAAATAAATATTTCACTTACCTTGCCCAAATTGATGAAACCGTGGTCTTTGGCCACCGCATCGGCGATCCCATTATCACCATTCGGTATGTGCACCGCCCAGGTGTGCGTATAGTGTCCAACGCCATTTGACCCGCTCTCGCCTTCTCCGCTGACGCTCGCGCCTATCAGCTTGCTCGGGCTGCCGCTGCCGGCGTTGCCGCTGGCCGTTTCATAGTCAAGTACATATGGCGGGAGAACCGATGGTGTGGCGGCCTCCACTTTCGCTGCGTGCGCCGCTGCCGCCGCATTTCCGGCCACGAAACCGACATTAAAATTATATAAAAAAACTACGGCACTAAATTGCAAAATTAGCAGCAACCTGCGCGATGATCTCGTTTTTGTTGTTGCTGCTGCTTTTGACGTCGCAGTCGACGTTAAACAATGTCTGCTTCTTTGTTTTTGTGTTTTGCATTGCGGTAAAAAACTAGTTTTGAATAAATTGCAATTGAAATTTGTTATATCACATTCAATGATTGTTTGTTGTTGTTGTTGTTGCCAGGCGGAAATCTCTGGCACAAGACTCCGAGCAACATGTGGCGTTAGATGTGCGTTATTACTTTTGCAGCCTTCACTGTTCCGACATCTTGGACTTTGTTTATTATTGATGCTACTGCTGTTGGTGCTGTTGTTGTTGCTGCTACTTATATTACTATTTGGGTGCTGCATGCGGCTCCATCGTACGACGTCGTTTTTCATTGTGCGTTTTATTTGCAGCACCAAATTTATATATTTGTATAATTGCTGATCCGGTGTGTGTATTTGTCGGCGTGACAAAGTATCTCCGATTGCTTAAGCTGTGCGTTAAATGCCCGATTTTATTTATTGATGCGTCGATGTTGGGAGGAGTGCAGTATGAAGGGAATTTCGGCTCGTTAGAAAAACATTTGTTTTAGGTTCTGCAAAAAACAGAGGAATATAGCAAATAATTGATTAGAGCTTTAGCAGATACTGCATTTTAAATCTTATGTATACAATAAAATCCAACAAATATAAGGGTGTCCCAATATCATTGGCTAAGCACTGGTATTTAATGACAACCACAGAATACTTTATTCAAATAGTTTCTCACACTTAACATAACGTTTTTCAAATAGTTTTTATACTCTGTACATAAAATGTACAAGAGTACAGTAGGTTTGCACCTGGATCTCAGAGACTATAAGAATAGAGACACCAAACTTTGCACAAAGATGCGTTATGTGTGTACGCTGTGCAAATTTGTTTTATTTTTTCGGACATTTCTCTCGTCATGCTGATTCAGAATATATATACTTTATGGGGTCGGAGATTCTTCCTTCTGCATGTTACATACTTTGCACAAACCTAACGTACCCTTTTTACCCTACGGGTACAGGGTATAACTATGTGTCCGTATTCCAAGTTTATACCGATTTAACAAGAAGTTATAGCCATAAATATATTTGCTGTTGCAGCGCTGCTCAAGCGCTGCCCGCGGCTGTTGTTGACGCTGGTGCTTTGATTGACTGCATGCTTACACAGACATGAATAGACGCGCATAAACATACATACGCTCACATAGACGCAATTGCGTTGTATATGTGCAATTGTACACCCTTATACCGAGAGAGGTAAAATCAATCCAAATCTTTTTTTAATTTTCTTAATTTTTTAATTTTTATAATATATATTTATATATATATTATTGTAAACATACATATGTACAGAGTATTTCAAAGTCGGGACACCCGACTTTGTACTTGTTAATACTGCGCCTATCTTCGAACACTGCTAAATTAGGAATGAATACATACTCTTTCTTGCCACTATACTTTCACATGTGCGTTGCCAGATGTCTCTTATTATTTAAGGGATGCCATATGAGGTATAATTACATAATTTGAATATTAACATATGACTATTCGCTTTTAATATATATACACAAATATATATCTTCCACAAATTTCAGTACATGTATGTGTACATTAGTTGAGCTTTCTAATTATCGAGACCTCTGTATGCACTTTTTCCATATATTTGGTATCTGAGCTTGAAAAGGTATAACATTTTAGATATTTCGTTTGCCATGTCATAAATTATTATGAGTAAGGCGAGTAGAGAGCGTTGAAGTTGTGCGAGCTTCAGTAGTATATGTCCTGTAATCGTTGTTTATATATTAATAAATCTATAGTCTATGTCCGATCGTTCGTATAGCAACTTTTCTTAATAATGCACAGATTTTTATCCAAAGGGTATAAAAATGAATACCGCATATTTGACAGTTCCATAATACTTCTGACGCTCTTAAATACGTATTTAAGTCAACTGAAAAATAGACCCTGCAGTCTACAATTCTCAGTAAATATTAGCTTAAGTAAAGGACAACGAGTTCGTTCATGTCTGCTGCCACTTTTTGTTTGTTTTCGAACTGATTGCCTACCTTTGGGCTGCATTTGATATTCATTCGTAATGCACATAAAGTATAGCAATGTTTCAAAATTGACGCCGCTTCTCCTACATTTTGAGCAAATCAAATGGCCATACATCATAACTAAATCACAGGAATTTTATCAATGCATACTATACAACAGAAACACACACGCATCCACTCACTCCCACCATTCAATTTGTCTCAAGTTTTCCAAGTTGGTGGCAGCGACACTTCACTTTCGAGTAGCATAGACATCCTGTCGCCTTGATGATAGTGTCGTCATCATCATCATTATCATCATCATTAACTTTCATCAGCAATTTGGCGCGTCAACTCCCCAAATATAGTAGTTGTTGCCTTTGTTGGTGCTGTTGTTGACTTTGACACCGTTTTGCACTTTTCGTTTACTTGAGGCATATGAGCACGCCCATCTGAGCATATTACGAGCCTCTGTCGGCGCCTGTCACTTTGACAGGCACTTATTTTCTTATTATTAAGTATACGTTCGGTGGGTCGCTAGACTGTGTGCAGCATGCAAAAGACGAGTGCAGACTTAAAGTGCGCAAAGTAATGATTACTTTGTGTCTGCCGCTGACAAATGCCGTCAGTCAAAGTCGAAGCTGAGCACAAAACTGCAGTGGAAGGCGGCTGACAAATCCTTTCAGTAATGTCCGCTTCCCGCTACTTGAGAAAGCTTCGTGATGGAGGTTTTACGATTACTGATATTCAACATCTCCACTTCTGGGATGAAGGTACGGGAATGTCAAAAACATATGTTCTATGTATTCTGTCTATTAAGTAATAAATCTCCCAATGATGTTACAATATTATGCTTCCAAGTGGGAGTTCCTACACACTCGTATATGTGGATGTGCTTTTTATAATGAACACAATGAGGTCTGAGAAATTCAAATTATACATAGCATAAATGTAGTGTATATAAATTATACATAACATAAATGTAGTGTATATAATATGTATATGTAGCATTTTGGCTATCGTGTTAACGTCCAAAAAATCATCATAGTTTTCATCTAGATCTATTCAACGAGCACTGTTAGTTGTTGGTGATCGAGAAGCTTTAGTTTTACCATCAACAGAATTGTGTGGGCATGCAAATCTTTTGTGGGAGCACGATTCAAGAGTCTACTCGAAAAGTTTAATTCCTAATGTTATGCATTGATCCAGAATCCCAGGAATTCCCTAATTTATTCTTGTTGTCGATGATAAAGTTGGGCCATAATCTCTACATTCTTTTTACGAACATTTTCAATTGATACTGCTTATAGTTTATTGTTTTTCTCTGTTATATGCAGAAGGAAGCATCTGCGACGCCATAAAGAATATACATATATTCTGAATGAGCATGACGAGAGAAATCAATCTAAAAATGTCCGTCCGTGCATCTACCTGCATGAACGCCTGGATCGGAAACGGCTGAGCGCACGTTAACCCAACTTGGTATGCAGAAGATCCTATTTAATAGTCTACACGAGGTTATTTTTTTTTATTCGCCCCATCTCTTCCCGCTTCAGAATTTTGTCAAGAGCTCTATAAACCAAATCACACACAATCGATATATCATTATCTACTATTGTTTCGAATTTCGTGCAAATCGTTTAATTCTAAGAAGAGTTATTAGCGAAGCAATTTCACCAATACTACGTCCGCAAACTGACTTGCTCGACTGTACACGTAGGTTCTCTATTGTTTTCTCTCTTTCCATCACACTGAAGATATCATTCAGCAGTACTTTGGAAATTGTCATAATGAAATGAAATGGTTTATTTTAGATTTTCACGCAAATCAATCTCCCATCCCTAGAAGTGACAGACAAAAGACGCATGCATGCATTTCACGGTGCAGCTGTTGAGAGTCAAAGGTGTTGCGCATTCATGTGTGAGGGCGACGATAAGAAAGGACTGATTCAACTTGACTGCCTTTTAAGCAAAACGTAGCACGCTTTCCGGTCTTCCAGCATGGGTCGCTGTTCGCACTGTTCTGATTGTGAGGATAGAGTTTTCTTCTTTGGCTATATTTTGAAGTATTCCATTTGCAAGTTTCTAATGACTTTTCAGGGCATGTATTGGAAGGGAAAAGTTTTTCAGTTCGACGCCAGTTTCCGTTGAATGTTGCCGAAGTTCAGACTGCAAGCTCAGACTCGGCAATGAATTAGCCAAATTAGAGACACGGAAGTTCGTTTTGGCTCCAACCAGAAAAGTTGGCTAACATTTGGACAAAACGAAATATTTGGACAACTATTGTTGCTCGCAGCTTCCATCAGCAGAGGCTGTGGAAGCAGAAATTGCAGGCCTCAAATTGAGAGCCGCTAGGCAATTTCCTTCATTGCCGGACAAAATTCAATTTCCTCATCGTACACACTTAGCCGTGAAACATCCCCAATAGTGGGGTGGCTATGGGGCGAGGCCGTAAGCCATATTTCCGCTGTCAGTAGCTTTAATTATGCGCTCAGTGTCGTCAATAGTTGAAATATGGCTGTCGGCTCTGCAGAGCTTACCCGCTAGGGGCAACTCATCATCAGTCACAAGCATATTTCGACAATGGGGCATTAGTCAAAAGTCAGCTCGCTGACAATGCGCAAAGCCCGTAGCCCAATATCAAAATGCTTTTCATGCATATCCATTTTGTTTGGCTGCCTTTGCCAATGGGAGGCAGTCCATTGGCTACTCCGCTTGGCAAACTCATTTGCAATCGAAACTTGTCCACAGGCGACAATCAGTGCGATTTGCTGAGCCGTCACTGATACTGATGCTTATGCTGAAGCCCGATGGATTTTGTGTATGCTCGGTCGATGCGAGTGTGTGTTTTTGCTTTGTTGTTGATGTGTTTTGACTGTCACGACTTTACCATCAATATATCCATCTGCATAGAGTATCGTCGCAGTGTCTCTTTCCATTTCCAGTCTCTACGGCCTTGAGCTTCTTCTTGTGCTCACTCTTATTCCTTTTGTTGGCCATTTGCTGCCGTCATTGAGAGAAATCGAACGGCAGCAACTTTTCCGCCCTGCCTCAATTAATGGGTCTGGTAGTGGCTAATACATAATATATATACATACATATATGTTTATGTACATAAGTATTTTGTGATAGGTTGGGCATGCAGCATAGCATATTTACAGGCGTTAATGAGTATTGTTGTTATTGTAGTGGTCTAAGCTGTCAGCGCACAGATGTCTTGTACAGATTTCTTTTGCAATTTTCTCAAATGGGAAACGTCATGACCAGGCAATTAGATTTTTTTTTTTTGCTGGCTTCTATTTATTATTATTATTGTTTTTTTTTTTTTTTTGTTTGAGTAATTATGTGCCGTAATACATTTGTATTTGGCAGCCAAGATTTCAGTTCATAATCTTAAGAGAAGACCTATCAGATTGAAACTTCAAGCGATACAAATTCAACGAAGAACGTCTAGATTGGGTCATCACAGAGGATTAGATGCTGTACATAACAAAACGATTCCACAGAACGCTTTAGTCCTTTGATTATTCACATACTCCTTATCCTTATGGGAACGTCAAATTTATGCGACCTTGAGCTTGTGGGCATCAATTTAATTAAAACGCTATACAATGAAACTTTGTCAAACTAAGAAAATGTATTCCATTAGTATAACATAATGTAGCTGTATATGTGATCAAATCGATGTCATTTTATAAGGATTGGAAAATCTTAACACTGGGCTGAGGCTGGAACCTTACCTCAGCGACCATACAAGGAATTAAATAATAAAGTTAACCACTTCGTGCCGCTATTTATTTAACCATTAGTTTCGTTTTAGTAGCATCATGTAAAGAAAGAATTAAGTCACATAAACTAGGCTAATTGCTAAAATCTCTACAGCGACTCATTCATATTTATATGATATATTATACAAGAGCTGACCTAAAAAAAAATAAACTATATATGCACATGAAAAATGCCCCACAAGTATTTCCACAGAATACCCGCAGGCTACAATAAAAGCCGCATTTCAGCAAACTTCACACAAAAAGGCACAACAAGCAGGCAAGAAACATTTCAGACCATTGCAGACGAGTTCAGGGCAGAGCAGAGTGGAGCAGGGCAGGGCAGGGCAGGACAGGACAAGTCAAGCCAGGGCGGGCCAAAAGACGACACTGCCTGGCAACACTTGGGGCATTTTTCGTAAACAGTCTGACACTCTTCTGTGTAGTGCCTTTGTGGCTTTCCCTGCCTAGGCTGGGTGTTCTATGCAAACTGCAAGCCAGCAAAAGACGACCGCCCCCACCCACCAGCAAGAATGGCGGGCGGCATGTCAAATGCAAGCGGACAAAGTTGAATGCCATGCTGGGTTCACTTTTTAAGTACAACACTGCTGCCATACGATATTTTGCTTATGCCTTTGAAACTAAAAGCTTCAAATAGGCGCTACAAAATGCACTGAGAAAAAAATGTTACAAACTTTTTACAATGAAATGCTGGAAAATGTGGCAAATATTATTTCGGAGATACCGGTTGGAAAGTCGCCTTCAGCTTATTTCCCAGCAGTGTAAAGTAAGAGTAAGATTAGCAAGAGAGTAAAACGTATTAAAGCCAAGCTATAATACCAGTCCGAGTAAAATCAGGTTCACATTTAAATACTTATTTTATACGTATGTCCTATTTTAGTTTTAAGTATTGATGCTACTATTATTCCTTCATCACAAGCCTTAATGACGCAACTCAAAGAGGGAAAATAGAATTTCCTTTGTATTTGAAAATAAAATGCGCCTACTCGCATTTTAATTATAACCACCGGTCCGGGTCTGACTTTTTTCATCACCTTCATATTCATCAACTGAATCAACGTTTTAGAACAAGGAATTTCGTGTTTGTAGATGCACCCTTTCATGTTTGGAAAGCCTAACGTAAAGTATAGGACACGAGTATATCCCCCATTTTTCTACTTCTGGATCTCTTACTGATATTGGTACCTATTTATTTTGAATTGCGACTTTTTTTTCCGTGTGAGGAATAAGAAGAATCCAAAGCTGAAAGAAGTGCGACGAGTCGAAACCCAGTAGCGGTAAATGCACGTCAATGTGTAAGTGTGTGAGTGTTACGGGGTGTGTGTGTGTGTGTGTGTGTGCCGCCTTTGTTGCTGTTTGTCTTGCAGTTTCCTGGCTTTTAATGTTTGCCGTGATGGTGGTTAGTGGCGCTTGTTTAATGATAGTTCACAAAAGCAAATATGCAGTTTCTAACGTCTGCTCTCCATTTTATGTTTTTTTTTCGGCCCGCGTTTTTCTCTAAAGCCGCAGCAGTGGCAGTGGCAGCAACCAGAGCAAGTGGAGCACAACAAAGTCAACAAGAAGTGGCGGTACGGTTAACGCCCGCAGAAAAACGTTTTCAGCCTTCCCCTTCCCCTCCCACAGCGCTTGGCGTTTTAGTTGTGTTTTGTTGCATGCTGTGGTCTGTGGGCCGAACAAATGTGAAAAGGTGCGGCACGAGAGGAAATAAAAATGCATTCAGGCAAAGTGTCAAGCGAAGCATTTGCCACCACAGCTGCGGCTGACAAATGCCCAACAACTGCAGTTTGCATATTAGCGCACGCACACGCGATCAGCAAACATACAAACAAACAACCGACATACCTGCAAACACACAAAGGTGTTGCTTTGTGCGATTTGCTAAAAGCCAAGCGAGAAATGGTGTTGCACAAATCAAATGTTGGCTGTAGTAAAGGCACAGCAAGACTCTATAGCTGTGCGTTGCATTGTGCTTTGGAGAGGCAGCTGACGGGTTTTAAGTCTATGAGTTTTGACGCAAACCAGCTCAGCTGAAGCTTACTGTTAGGCAGGTACGTCTACAGTTGAGACGTACGCGAAGCACTATGCTTGGAAACCCGAATGCGACTTAACAGTGATTCACTAACTAAATATTTTCCAAATTCTAACTTGAAAGAAGCACTGCTCTTATTTAATTGTTGGCATATTCGCAAATCATAGATCAGGAAAATAAAGTATTCGTACCTTACTATGTCCTCGATAGGACGAAAGGTAAGTCTCTACGAGAGTACGAGTGATTGGGAGGAATGTTATATCACCGGCGAGATAAACGATCTCTCATTGTGATGGATTTCGATTGAGAATCCGTAATGTGGTATATAAAAGGCATATCCAACGTCAATCACACAAATAAACAATGAACAAAAGGTTCGGTTCAATATAAGATTAACCTTTTGCTTTCTGTAAAAAGCATCTAAGTAAGACTGCGCTTTTCACGAGTTAATGCAACTTGGTTTTCTTTTCTGATGCAACAGACAGATACCGGAGAAAAGGGAAGCGTTAATTTCGTCAGAGGTGGCTTACCAAAATGCCTGTGTTACTCTCAAACAGAATGCACGGTTAAATATATTGGATAATGCCAACTGTCAAGACGTTTACAATAGATCTCTTTTCACAACTAAAATGTCACTGCATTGACGTTATTTAATGTATATCACACATAAATTATAATCCCCAGCCTATAGTTAAGTATAATTGTGCATGTCCACAATTAAATTTCTAAAGGACCGCATTGCATTTCGATTCAATTTATAAATGTATAAAGAAACGGCTTGTCAATGTAAATCATATGATATTATTGCTTTACGTGTTAATGAATCCTTCGATTCAAATGACCAAGAGAATTTTAATCATTTGGGATTTTTTGCGTGTCTGCTGCTCCTTCCCATGACAGCAACACACAGCCCCACATTCACAAAAATACACACGTTCGCGCAGAATGCCGTGAGGAATTTCGTTTTCTTTTTTTATCTTGCGAATATTTGTGCTCGTATATATTTTCACTGTACTCTCTGTGCGTGTGAAATGAATGTATTTTTTCACTGGCGATGCGATTGCTTTTTAATGTGCAAACAAGAATGCATATTAAGTGAAGCCGAAAAGAAAGTAATATTGCAGATTGTCTGCTTGTATGGGCTTGTGCAAACACATTGGCGAACAGCACTGAACACGGTGCACATACGTGACTACGGTAGGCAACGATTTCTGCGCATGTTACAAGGATTAACCGACCTTTAATTATTTAAAAATGGGCGGTCACTTGCAGGAGGCAGTGGCAGCAATATAAATTCTTCATTTAAACGACAGCTTATATATATGTATATCATGTTGAAGCATTTGCCATTTGCAAAATTAACTCCTTTGTCTGTTGTGCCAGCTAACAATACTTGCTTGCGAAAGACAGCAACAACAGCAACAACGAAAAAAGAACAAGAAACAGCATAAAAACAGCTTAGCTCTCCTAAGAGCCAACATTAAGCTGAAAGGCGCCTAAAAGTATGCAGGTCTTTATACAATTTTATGCAAAAACAAAGAAGCCCAGCCAGCGCAACAACAACAACAACAATATAGTAATAACGGCAACGGCAGCGGCAACAACGGGGCACCTACGTCAAGTGCGACTTGAAAGAACTTCACTGTGCGTTGCTCATTCATTTGCGGCATTTGCCCGTGCCGATGGCGCTGGCGGCAATGTCGGGATGGTGGGGAATGTGTCCATGTATGTGGATGTGGATGGATGAAAAGATGGGGCATGACGTTGCCTAACCAACAGGCGCATAATTATGCGTTTTTCTCAATTTTACGCTAAAAACACTTGAGCAATAGCAACAGCAGGAACAACAACAATATACTCCAAAGGATATGCTGCATTTCTTGTTGGCTCGTCAGTTTTTCCTCCAACTTTGCTAACGCGGAAATACATTGGAAACAGCGCACAGTGGGACACTTGTGATTATTTGTGTAACCACAAATTTTGAAATGTCCCAACTGGAATTTCTTGATCAAGTACATTAGATAGAGATGGAGACTTGGCCTCTAGCAGTGACAGATCAACGAAAATGTTCATCCCCTTAAGATTTTATTGACTTTGGCTTGATGAATAAAAAATTATATTTATTGCTCGAAGATGTTCGTAATTGTTTTTGAAGTAATACTTTTTGTGGCTCATAGTGCTACATAGTGTGTTTTTTTAAACACCTTTATTATTTTGACAGTAACAGCTCCTTTCCAGTGGAAAGAAAGCTTTGACGATTGCGATTTGGTTTCAGCAAGATGGCGCGCCTTGCCACAATCGCCAAGTTTGGTAATCGTATTGTCAGTCGTCGGCGATTGGACGCCGTTCGACTTTTTATT
This sequence comes from Scaptodrosophila lebanonensis, assembly GCF_003285725.1. Lineage (NCBI taxonomy): Eukaryota > Metazoa > Arthropoda > Insecta > Diptera > Drosophilidae > Scaptodrosophila > Scaptodrosophila lebanonensis. The sequence goes on from NW_022060558.1 coordinate 4,892,993, forward strand.
AGAAGTGCCGTGATGTGCAAACTATACTCCGAGGATTTAGGCCTTTTAGGCGAATATCGGACAAGCCATCGTGAGATAGAGCAAGAAACTATCACCAAGGTGTTGGAAAACTGGGTTAATAGGATACATGATTTTAATTTTTAAAAATAAACTGTTATATAGACCACCCTATATATAAATGTGTAATTAGCGTCAAATGTCTAATGGCAACGCCACAGAGAGAATATGAGAATTTAATATTAATGAACATAGTACCAAGTATTTATTATAGATACATAGTTCCAAAGCTTTTTATTTTCCAATATATTGCACGGGTCCACTGTGCAGCAGTTTCTGTTCTAGTCTCTTATCTCATACTTCACTCGCAGCTCGACGTTTTGCACGTCAAGCATGGCATTATTATTTTTAGCTGGCAACAAAATAAAGTGCAGCTTGGCACCGGTGAGCAAGGAGTTACCTACCGGCTGCTTCCACGGCTGCGGATAATGTTGATGGGAATGCTAAAGTTGGCTTAGAAAAGTGGCATTCAGAGCCACGTGCATTTGCTTGACAGCTGCATCAGGAAAACCCTTGAGTGTGACTTGCCACTGACTTTGATGAGCCAGCATTATCCGTCACATTGACAATGAAAATGCTGCCTTGTGGGACAATTGTTTTCTGTATTTCAGCTTCAATCAAGCTGCCAACTGATGGTACAAAACCATGACCACAAAGCACACACACTAGCATTGGCCTAAGTCAAAATGTAACGCACAAATCGCGTTTGTTTGCGGCTCTCATTTGCGGTTGGCTGGCGTTGATGTTATTTCGGTTGAACTACTGCTATAGCTTGTTGTAGATGTTGTTACTGCTGCCAGAAATGTAAATCAAAAAATCAACAACTTAATATGCACAGATTTGATGCCAACTGCAATAGCAGCAGCCGATGGAGCAGCAAAAACAACGAACCACAGTGCCCAAGCGCATCGGTTACCAGCGCAAAGCAGCCACAACAGCTCCGACCAGAAGCGGTAGCGACAATAGTAACAACAACAACAACAGCAGCAACAGCAATAACATCAATACCACCATCATGCTATTAGTATGCACAGCATGGTGTATACTCTTAGGCGGAGGCGCCTGTTGGGCTGCCAGTTTTCGCGTAATTGTTGAAATTTATGCGTGTCAGCGCATTCGTTTACCCTGAGAGCTGCTGTTCGCACAGAGGATGCATCCAGCATGCCGGCACCTCTCTTCCTCTTCCTCATCCGCGCGTTCAGTGCATCGCGTTTTTGGCATCGGTTTTTGTGCGCCTTTGCCGTTTCAATTAAACTTTGCACCAAACTGTATGCAACGAAGTTCTTTTTTCGCCTCCCTTATATGCGCATGCTGATTTTTCTATTAATTTTTCATTATTATGCCAAGTGCTTGTCGTGCTGGTTTTCAGCGACAAATGCCAAGTGCAAATGCACTCTGACAACAGCAGCAATAATGCTGCGCGCTTATACATAATTTTACATGCCCCAAAAAACAGCAGCAGGCATCAGAGATGGGCATGTTTGCCAAGTATATGTTAAATGGGATTTATGTGAACGATGTGCACTGATTATGAACAATTTTGTAGCATGAACTTGTACATATGTGATGGAGTTCCACTTAAAGACAGTTCATGCACTAAGGACAATTTTGTTGTTGCTGCGAATCGGTCTGCAGCTTTGGCCTTAAGTCTTCGTATCTCTGTAATACATATTTACCGCTAAAATTCAATTATTTTACAATGTATGCGCGAAATTTGCAGAGTCTATTTGACTTGGTTACACTGAAATAAGCTGATGAATTGAAATTATGATCACTTCTGGAGCCAATTTTGTGATTCGTGGGATGCAAGCAAATTAGAGGATCTGTGTTTTATATTTTTTCAATATAAAAAGTATAACTCAAATTCGAAAAATGTGGGATCGCATTATGCTTTAATAAGAATAATTTTTTGTACATTTTCAATTAAAAAATTTCATAGAACCAAATCAGAAAAAACTACATACGAAGGATTAACACGAAAGTTGGCCATTTTTAAAATATATAAGTGACCGATTCTTAGAATTTTAAGACTGAAAGTAATGTGTAATCATGCCTATGTCATGATTCTAACCGATTGTCTACCAACGCACGAACTCACATTGTGGCATTCTTAATGCTATGCTCCAAAGGCAATTTGTCAACTCAATTTGCATTTGTGGTTGTGTGGTTATTTAATTTGAGAGAAGAACAACAAAACCTAATTAACTTGCCTATTATTTCTTTTTGATGGTATCAGTTAAGTTATTAAATAAGTAGTTAATTATTCTCTGCTGTATTGGATGCTACATATACGTATATATGTACATATATCAATCCCAGTTTGTAAGACATTTAACCTATCCGAAAACACTGTAGATAGTGCACACTGTAGCATAAATCTGAGTTGCAAACTTTGAGCCGCATTGCCTTAGCAAGCACAACACAGTCTTAAAAGCCGGAACAAGATCAAAAACAAGACTCGCCCCTCACCCTTACAAATAGGCATTACATAATGTTGGCGAGGAGGCGTTTGGGTCGCCTACTTTGCATGCCAGACAGCAACGTCAATAAAAATTAACACCAATCCGAAAACCTTGCACTTCCCCAACACACACGGAACACAAAACTCCAACAGCACCATCGCACACGTTCGTTAGTCACGTGTAGTCATGTGTGTGTGCGTGTGTGTGTCTGTGAGTGTGTGAGTTTGTAAGTGTGTTGTCTATGTAATTTAGACAATTAGAAAGTTTGCACATGTAACAGTTCGTTGTAGTTTGGCTGCTGCTTTTATTGCAGTTATTGTTGTTCTTCTTACCTGTTGTTGTGGCGCTTGACTTTTCTGCTTTATTTGCAAGACAAATTTGTATACGTGGCACCCTGTGCGTATTGTTGTTGATTACAGGGTGACTTTGGATTTGAAACTCTTGTGAAAGTTTTGCCAAGTTGTTGACACTAAAGTTTCCCGAACACGGTTGAATCTATAACTTCTAACAATATTAGATTGTTGGTGCTGCTGGAATATGGGTTGCAGTTACTGATCAAATCTCAGGCTATTCAAATTGATGGAAATCTAGCTTAATTACACCCTTCTCTGAACAGTGTAAAATGTGTTAGTTGAGCATCCCAGACTATTAAAATCGAGTACGCTTTAATTACTGGCCATTTATTGTAAACAAGTTATGGTATATATCAGAGTACCTCGCTACTTGTATTTCATCATCTGGCCAAATATCATTATGTTTAGAGATAGCGATAGTCTACTATATGTGGGAAAACCAAATCAATGTTTTTCAACAAACTGCTTAGCATGAATACTATAGTACATTAAGCATCACATTAGTACCATATTCCAATTTCATGTTAGGTATGGTAATTAAAAGTACTGCATTATTACACATCATTTCAGATTGCTCTACAACTTATCAAACTAGGAGGTATTTAGTAGTTCATATCTTTCATTCACCGGTTGTTGCTGATTACAACTGGTTTATTTGTTGCTACTTTTTTCCACTGTTGTCGTTCGCTTTTCGCAAAGGTATTAATTACTTGCCTTTTTCGCTGATACCAACATTGGCGATATCTAAGCAGCTCAACTTCAGGCACCTTACTCCTCCGCTGTTTGTCATGTTTTGTCAGCTTGCGTTCATATTTGCACAACGCTTCATAAGCAGCAACAGCAACTCGAATGCTGATGTTGCACAAATCGACAGCAACAACAACGAAAACATAGAGTGAGAACGTGCCTGTAATCCTTCAGCATCCCCGACACTCGCAGTTTGCTTTCAATGCGCAAATTGTGTCGTTCGAGCTTGGATTAACAGCGAGTCATCACCATTTTGCCTTCTGAACATGCAGTTCCCATGTCAGGCACACACTTATAACCATGCATAGACTAGTATATATGCAAAAATCCATGCCCGCCACTCGCTTTAAGTGGCTAAATTGCACAAGTAAACAGTTTTTAAATGCAGCAGCTTTTTTTCGCACCATAAGCCGCGCAGAACATTCTGACATTCTGACACTCTGTGCAGACTCCCTTCTCAGTTTTATGTAACCCACTCTGTACGATCTCACAGCGTATTGCTTCCGACTGTATCGTCAGCATTTATCCTAACACTCGTAAAGAGCAATCGTCATTCAAGCGGTACTAAACCGTCAGTCTTTAATGTGTTTATTTAACTTTAATTAAAATTCACCGTAATACCATAATATACACGCCATTAAAACAGCCAAAAATGGTTTGGACTAATTTGAAAAGCATCTCTATCTATCTGAAACTATTTTAATATTTCTCATAATACTTTTTTCTGCAGAGCATGAAACGTGCTTCGACGACCGCTGGCTGCTTTTATGATTTTTTGTGATGCATAAAAATTGCTGCTATATTCTGCTTTATGTATTATTGAGATACATTGACATTGTCAAGAGATACAGTCATTTTTTTAGGTATTAGCACAATGTCAAAACAAAATTGTTAGAATGGTTTCCATGCATACTTTTCTGGTTATTTTTTATGAAAACATTTTAATTGGTTTACTACAGTTCGCTGGATAGATGAGTCTGTAAAGTTATCAAAAGGGATTTAGTTTGTTATAGCCTGTACCCAAAGGGTAAAAGGCTATATTAGTTTTGTGCGAATGTATGCAACACACAGAAAGAGGCATGGCAGACCCCACAAAGTATATATATTATTGATCAGGATGACAAGACTAGTCGATATAGCTATGTCCGTCTGTCCGTCCGTCCGTCTGTCTGCATGAGCGCAACGATCTCAGCAAGTACAATAGCTAGGATAACCAAAATTGGCATTCAGATTCCCCTAAGCCCCAGGCAGATCGAGTTTGTGTTTTTTTCTACACCCCCCCACTCCCCTGAAATTCGTGTTTTTCCTAACTCCGGTAATTCTTGGGATTTTGAACTCAAATTTGGCATATACATCCAGTTCGTGGTTATTTTCCGAATGCCAAGTGTCATCATGATAGGTCAATTATGAAGAAAGTTATAGCCATAAATAAAATCGCTTCCCATGCTCTGTAGCACTGCCCGCAGCTGTTGTTGTTGTTGCTGCTTTGGCTCAACTTTGTACTGCATACATACACGCATATAAACACGCATAGGCATGTGATGTAAATATATGCTGTTAAAACTGAACATAAACATGTCTTCTAATTTAATTGAATTAATTAATTAATTAATTCAACTTTTTTTAATCATTTAATTTTTTAAAATCTTTTTTAAAATTAATTTTCCCTTTTTGTGGAGAGCACAGGCTATTTTACTGTCGCGCTTGCTCGACTGTAGCGTTCTCTCTTGTTTTCATTTTAACTATATTTAATTATAATTGTCGACAAACCGGAAAGGGAACTCGTTAGTTTTGGTGCTGAATGTCTTTTAACATCGAGGTAAAATATGTGATTGGTTGTGGATAATTGCTTTTATTTTTATAAAATCGTTTAAAGAGGAGAATGCGTTTAGGAGAATGCGAAAAATAACATAAGCAGAGTGTTACATTTAATTGATCAGTATTTCTCCAGAATTATTCTGCATGCAACCATCCTGAAGACTATAATATTCTCACTATATAGGCGTTGAAGTGTCATTGAGGATGTATGCGTAATCAATAAATACGCTTAGAGCCAATTTCCTCACTAAACTACAAAACTGTGATTTAAGACTTAGCATTTATTTCAAATATATGTGCTCTCAATAAAATTGTCCTTGTTGGGAATGAAGCTGCCGTCTACAAAGCACACAGCACCCGCAATCTGCTTATTTGCCACAAATTCCTGCCACGTGCGCCATTTGTCACAGCGATAACGGCAACAACAATGACAAATAAGTAAGGCACTAAAACATACGTAAGTGGGGAATATAAACAGCCCAACAAAAATATAAAGAAAAGACTCGTTAAAAAAAAATAGAAAGAAGCCAAGCTAGATTTCTGCTTGATTACGCCCGATGCGAGAAAACTTTGTGGCAACAAAGCCAGCGCACAATGCATCTTGAGTGGCAAATGCAATCGAAAGAGCTGTAGTAGCAGCAGCAACAACAAAAACAGCAACTGCCTAACCTATGCACAACAATGCGCATACAAATAAATATAAAAGAAAATATATAAAACAAAATGCACTTCCAACTCTAACAAGAAACGACTGGCGGCACCCAAAAGTATGCAACGCTTCGACTATTTGGCACAAACGGAAACGACGCCGAAGCCGCGCACAGCTTTAAATGCAATGAACAAATTGATATGCAAATGTGCGCGGCAGCAACCAAACCCGTAATAAAATGTACAAGGAGCAACTAAAGTACAACTATACTGGCTGCTGCCAACAACAATAGTGGCAACAAATGCAGCGATGAGAAGCTGCTTGCCTTTGCTGCTTTGGAGACGCGCCATTTTGTAAGCGACTTCCGACGTGGCTTTGTGTGCGGCAGCAGCTGTCAGCTACAACAAAAAATGCCACTGGCAGCTAACAGTCTGCAAATCTGCGCCCAATGCGCTGCTAATGTTTCCGGGTACAGTTACTGGCAAAAGGCAAAAATCTTAAAAAAAGTATTACACACTCGTACGTATACGCCTACGTTTTATGCGGCCATCGTCAATAATTTTGCACGAGTTTATGTGAAGGCCGCCCCGCCCGTCCACCACGCCTTCTCCGCCTATCACCCCAAAGTGAACGGAGAACAAATTGAATTAAAAAATAAAAAAGTTGTCAGTTGACGAAGAAGATGAAGCAACGAAAATTTGCCTAACAGAAATGAAAACTTTGCTGGTGCGGCATAGGAAATTTCACAAAAATTCAATTTAGCGTAACTTTGTTGGCTTTTTCTATCAGCTGGCTGGTCTTTTCTCCACTTTTTTTTATTTGCAGAGCATTAGTATGCGCGTGTCTGTGAGCGTGCCGGAAGGCTGCGGCAGGAAACTTTATTTTCCTCAGATCATTGAATGAAATGTATATCTCTACAATATACTCGTATAATGTAGTCGGATATTATTGAGCCCGTAATGACGAGGACGTTGAGTTGCAGACCAAACTGTTTGGAAATCATGTTGGCAATAAAGTGTTTAAAATAAATTTCAGAGATCATCGGCTGACTGCTCGCAAGCCTCCACAGATACTATACTATACGTACAAACATTTAGTATACGAGTATGTAGGATAGGCAGAGCAGAGATTTGTGTTTACATTTAAAAGAGTTGATTGTATTTTAAAATCTCACGCATAACTTATTGACAAGTGTTTAGTCAGAGCAGTACTATAGCGAATAGCTTACAAATAAAGTAATCAGGCTGGCAAAAAATGTGCATAAAAATTCAGCCAAGTTCACATGCAAGCCAGAAAACTTTTTTCAATAACGACTATTTTCAATAAAGTTATTGCAATAGTGCAAAGTTCCGATGGCAAGTACATTGAAGGCATTCGACAAATCTGAGTAGAAAATATTTGCTCTAGCCCCCTAAGGCAACTGCTGCTACAAGGATATAAAATCGGCGTTGGATGACAAATACGGCAAATTAATCATGTATTGCTTTGTTCGATTTATTACCTCTATTTTGAACCAAAATCGTTAGATTTAGTTAACTCTATTTCTTTACTTTTCACTAAAACTCTCCTGCTAGAGAGGTCAAAGGCACAACGGCACGATGATGATGGTCCCGCATATACTCTCTTGTTAGGTTATCTGATTTATATATATTATATGGCGCGATTAAGTTCTGTCTTCTCGTCTTACGTTACATTTCACAACATTTTGCAATCACATCTAGAAGGTGTAGGGGCACACAATAAGGCCATATCATGTACTAATGCATCTTAAGGTTCAGTGAAGCCGAACGTATTATCATAACACTTTTGTGTTGCACCACAAACTGTGATTTACACACCGTTAGACAAACAACAATCCAACCCACTCAGTAGTAGCACCAACTACAACAACTTTGGCGGTCACAATCCAAAATCAATGAAGCGTAAATGGCGTCAAATGCGAGAGAGCGTGGCCAACAAGCGACTCCAATGAACATTTTTCAATAGCATCAGACAGACAGATAGGCAGACGACATACGCAAACACAACACAACAGACACAGGTATAGCAATGACACTCAAAAATGCACAAAAGCAATCACTGATGATGATGATGATGGCGCCGATGATGCCGCAGCGGTGTCCCATAAAGGTAAACACTGAAAGGGCAGAGCAAACTCTGTGTAATGTAGCGGGAGGGGCAGGAATGGTCGGACCGACGCATCGGTTCAATGCGAAATCAGTGGGCAGTAAGCCAGACGTGGCGCATCAACTGCGTGTCGGCTCAACATGGCAGATGTCCACACGTTCCGCCCCATTGTCAACTAAGGCTAAAAGACAGCGACTGGCAGACAGCTAAAAAAAAAAATGAAAAGGATCAGCCGAGCAACAAACACTAATGCCTAAGGGTTTTTCTTTTGCTAAGCTTCCAAAGAGCATCAGAACTTGCCGGTGACGTTTGCAACACCAATGATATATTTCTGTATCCACACAAAACCAAAAACCAGCTCTGGTTAGTTGAAGAGCACGAGTCATCGATAGATGTTGTTGAAATAAAAGATACTTTTACAAATATAATTATTTCGACAGGATTGATTAATAAATCTGTAAATATAGTAATCAAAATTTGTCTAAGGCACAAAATTATCTTTAAATGGTGTTGAATTATCCATTAAAAATGCAATCAGCATGAGCAATGATCAGTCGACAATATTGTAGCTCCAATAATGATGTTCCTATTCGTCTCGGATGCGGTTCGTGTTCAACTCGTTCTCGACCTTCTTACGAACATTTTATGCCGTTCATGTGTTTTCTTAGCCGAGAGTCTTTGGAACTATATTAACATTTCGGAAATATAAATTCTATTTTTTGCAAACAATTTAAAAAAACATTATTAGATATTCAGATAAGCAAATACAAGCCATGACAGAAATGAAAAAACCGTGACAGTGCTGCTTACTTAAAAATAAAAAAATTGTTGTCCCAATCGAAACATCCGCTCAAATGTAGGGTCATATTTCCGGGTAATTTTTCTGTACAGTGAGTATTGTCCTCAATATGAAAGAATTTGCAAGGGTATAGAGCTTTTAGCTGAACACATATTTTCCTTTTGACTTTTACTGCCACACCTGCTGTTCGCTCATGACTTAATAAAGAAGGTGCGTTAGGCAGGTGCTAGCGTGTCTGAAAATGCAAACAAAATGGCATCAAGTTAACCTGCCCGCCGACTGGCATCTGCGATTTCTCGCTTGATTGCGCACGAAATCGACAAAAATGAAGTTGAATGCCGTTGCGAAGCCTTTTATGCCCAAAAACTGATTGATGTCACTGATTGGATGCGGCTGCCCCTTCAACCAGACAAGCGCGACGAAATAAAAGGCGTGCTGGGGCAGCTGACTGGGCAAATGCCGGAACTCTTTCACAGACAAACCCACACACATGCACACGCAGAACAATAAAAGCTTTGGTGTGTGTCTGTCTGCCTTGGAATTTTAGTGCCGTCCTCTTATCTGCTCGGGACGAAGTTTTATGCTTTTAAACAAAGAACGGCAACAAAACCAGAAAAGAAAAAAGGAAGAGACGCGCATGGTTGAAATTTTAAACAGTCGCCTGGCATGCATAAACATGTCTGGCAAGTGCCGCCATTTTTTTATTTCATTCTAAAACATGTCTGCAACATGGCACACAAAAATATGTTCGCTATCGCGTTTTGTAATTGCTTTGAGCGCCATCTTTGTTCTGTTTCTCCCCTATCCCAAAACCTTGGCCAGACATGGCCTTATGGCCATAAAAAGTGCGTATGGAGTGCAAGCAGGCACGGGTAGCTTGAAGCCTTTAGGTAAATTGAAAAGAAAAACAAATACTTATATGTAATTTCCGGATAGAAATTCTTTGATATACAAATAGGAATTCATTCTTCCTTTTTGTAATTTGACGCAGTTTTTTTCGTAATTTTCTTTTATGTATTTTTTAATTATTATCCACTTACCTTTTATATTTTAAATATTTACATTTTTTTGTCACAAATATTTTCTCTTAGTTGCAAGACTATATGTAGTTTAATAAATTTTTAAATAAATAAAAAATCGACAAAATGTTCTATAAATTTAATAACGTCGTCTTCGATTAGATATCACACATTTTTTTCAACAGCAAGAGTATATATCGTTAGCTTACCTGAAAAGAGATAAAATAGGTAATTGTAGATTAGTACTTGAAGCTGTACTTGTAAAATGTTGTTTTTTAAATTTTGTAGCCACCCACGTAATGGGTTCGGCTTTTGCACGTGCCTCCACCCAGATGGTACAAATCCTAAATTCTTTAACGCATTTATTCCAGATGTTATTATAACGAATGTGCTAATATCTGTCTTCTCTGCTCAGTACCCACTGCAGCTTCTATCTCGAGGATATTTATAGAATCCATAAATAGCGCCATATAGTACATTAGAATGCCAACACTTTTGCTTATTTTATATCCCTGCAAACATTGTGATAGTTAATGGCAAGGCGCACTGCCTAGAGTGATACAAATAAACAAAAATACATTTAGATAAATGTTTATACACTTGCAGATACGCAAATAATCATATGTAGATTCCTGTCGTAAAATTTGCGTAGGCTGATTATAATAAAATAGTAAACAACAAAGGCAGACGGCACATGGATTAAGGGCTCTGACTAAACGGGCAACTCTTTGATGGCATTACACATACGCAGCGTTGGTTGTATATGCATGCTAAGCAGTTGAGCTAAAATAGGCGCACATTCAATTAGAGCTCATACGTATGATTATGGCCACTTATTGGACACGCCCAGTGGTGAACGCCTTTAGCATTAAGCGAGCAAAAGAGGATCCAAGGATCCTTCGACAGCTGTCGCCTGTGTTGCATATTTAGTTTAGTTGCGCACTGATTCCTTTAGGCTCGGTAGCTCGTACATTTGTTTCAGTTTGCTTCACTTTGATTGCTTTTGGACGCCTAATGGACAACTTATGCGCTGTCATTGCGTCTGAGGCATCGAAGGCTACATGGGGCTGCTTATTGAAATGTTAAATGTCATTGGTATTGGATATTTTTTACAGTATACTTTTTGTGAAGCGATGCCTACCCATCTCATGCCCAAAACGCTGAGCTGTCATGCCTTGTGAGCGCACACAAACATCACTTCAATCTAATCTACTCTTGCCTGCTTTGTCGTCGTCATTCTGTTCTGCCCTCCAACTTTTCCGTGCACCCCCTGAGGGCGCATGGGAAATGGGGAAAGCTTTGCTTTTGAGTTTGCGCTTTTCTTTTTCACCGTCATCACTATACTAATATCTCCTCACTGCCATTTGTCTATGCGGGATATTTGTCTTTGCCATTTCCACTAATTCAAACTGAACTCATGTGTCTTTCCACTCCATTAATTAAACGTCTCAAGCGGCAGCGTCCCTTCTATTTTGGCGCTCTGAGCTTTTTGCCATATTGAGTTTTAATTTTGTGGTTGGCCCTCCAGCGTTTTCTTTTGTCCTGACCTAGTATGTGGTGGAGAGAAAAGGACAGCCTGTCTTGGTATGCGTGCGTGTATATCATGTCTGCAAATTGAATTTATGTGATCCCTTTGCGCTCCATTCCTGTGTCTTTTTGCCTTACCCCTTCAGCCTGCTTTTGCTAAGTTTTTATGGCTTTTAAAGTGCTTCAAATTTAGCTTGGAATTTATGCTAATGTAATTTATGCGTAGTTTTCCATTTGATTACGGATGAGTTTGCGCAAAGTTTATGTACAAGGCGGAAAGAAAAATTGTTTCGAGTAAGTTCATAAAGCAATTGAATTCTCAATAAATTAGATAAGTAAATATTCTTTTTGCTCTGAACGCACTATTATATGTACAATTTTGTTACGCACTAGGGTGCTTCGTCGGCCAGCCCTTATATATACATATAAATATGCATATCTATAGGAACCGTAGAATTATGCAAAAATCCCAATCAGCGCGATAGCAACAGGTGCCATGAGATTCATTAAAAACAATAAATGAAGGCAATTTCCTGCCTGCGTGCAAAAGAATGCGAAAATCATTTTAAATAAGGCATGAAAATGCATTACTGACAACATTTCAAAGGATGTGCGCGTGGTTACACATTGCCTCATCGCTCCCCTTACCAACCCTTCCCGAACCATGGTTTACTCGTACACACCACAAGCAATAACTGCCCAAAATTATTTACTTCATGTCGCGTCGTGTGGACATTAAATTCAACTTGTTTATTTTATGTGTAAACAAAATTATCCAAATAAAATATACACGACATATACAATGAATATATATATATATATATATATATATATATATATATATATATATATATATATATATATATATATATATATATATATATAAAGAAGAAGGAAGAACAACAACAATAACAACACAATAAAATTCGTCAAAAATGTATATATGTACGTGCATACTTGTACATCCATATCAAGTGATGAGCGTCGTCGTCGCCGTCGTTGACGCTCAGGAAGGTCGTGAAGCCGCCGTAGGGCGAAATAAAATTACGCATACGCCCTGTGTGTCGCGCCTTTGCACGTGTTTGCGGCCGCGGCTGCTTAACTTTATGCGAGTTGTACAACTGTGTGTGCAACCGTCTATGTATGTGTATACGTATGTACAAATACACATACACGTTTTGCATACTTTTCGGCGATAATAAAAAGTGTATCGTGCAAAATTGTTTTTTAAAATGTTTCGTGCCCGTGGGTGGCAACAGAGGCGTTACCCACTTTACATCTCAAAGCACATTCATATTTATTTATATATAGTATAGATGGGCGTGTGTGAAGGTAATAAAAATGCAATATAATTCTATATAAAAAATTTTGGTTAATCTGAAGTTGACAATTGCCCATGGGCCAGCCAGGAAAGCGGCAGAGCATGGAAGTAATAAATATTTTTGAAATAAGGAATTAAGCTTAAAGCGCCAATTTGAATGAGCTGTCTCTATTTAAGGCAACGATTTATTGTGGCCCTTCTGTCAGTGTATTGAGCGGAGCAGGATTGGTGGGAGGATAATAATACGCGACAAAGTTTTGTGGATGAATGAACAACGTCGATAGCTCGACTGCTTTATTTATATATAAATTCTTATCCTAGTTCTTATGCTATCGCCTACATACTATCATCGATTCCTTATCTTCTACCATGTGTGCGTACTTTATCAGGTAGCTCATGTTAGCCAGCCGCAGCATGCTCATCCAGCGCGGTGGCGAGCCTGAGCTAATGATTTGTGTACTTACACATCCTTATCTATTAAGCTGGCGCCTGCCAGCTACGAAAATGTTGGTGTTATGTTCGGCATCTAAGGCCGAACTCATTATTATCTGTATAAGAGAGCATGTCTGTTTATCGAGGTTTTATCTATAACAATATGATAATGTACCATTCGTGGTCTAGACAGAGCAAATCTAGCTTATCAATTAATTTACATTTACTTAGGATCTCGTTAGAATTGAACATGCTCCCCACCTTGAAAGGACTCCCTTTCAACTAGTATTGTTTCTTAAGGTTAATTTTAATTATACACGATTACATATATTTGCTTAGTTTTTAGGATAAACGTGGTAAGGCAAATGTTACGGGTAGAAATTGGGTAGAAAGTTGACACATCTTTTTAAAGATGATAACGATCGCCACGATGAGACAAAATCCGACAATCCAGGAGGTGATGCTGATACCGTAAAGTGCCATTTGATGCGTATCGAGATGAATCGGGAAATCGAAGATTGTTTTGATCCTTGGGATATCGCGTACCTTATATGTTTTGATTTCACCCTCTACCTGCATATGGCTTATTTCAGGCAAATGGCTGGACAGATTTACTGTTGGTAGACGGAAGTTAACATCCATAGTAGTATCCTCGTATGCCCACAAGTTGGCTTCTTCAGTTTGTAGGAAGCATCCTGTATTAAGTTGAAGGATCCCTTGACCAAATATGGTGAGGCTTGTGATATTTTCCTTGCAATGCATTTCCGCTGTTATTTTATTTGGCAGTGAAAATATCCAGGAGTTAGCCTTGTGAAGTTGAGCCCAATAATTTCGCGGGTTCATCACGTTTACCTGGCAGGTCGGCGGTAGCGTTTTTGTTTTTTGTAAAAGTAATATGTCGCAATTTGTAGCAGCGTTAACGTTGTATATTGGGTGGATTTGCGGACATAATAGCAGCCTTTCCATCTTTTGGCAGTAATTCAGATTTCCTTCTGTTAGTCCATAGAAACTGGCTGAGTTGTCATCGACGAGTATTTGAGTAAATTCGGGCTGAATACTGACGAATTTTCCATCGTGTAATGTGGGATATGGATAGATTACATAAGCTCTCATTTTATTGTGATTTATTAATGGGATTCTTATGTTAAATAACAGTGAGGTACTTGTAGCCCTCGTCGTTATTTTTGCAATTTTACCCAGCTCGACGGGATCCGTATCTGCTAATTGGACGCCCTCAGGCATATTTAGAGCCATGACTTGAATCTGCTGCTCAAATTGCTTCAACGGCATCAAGCTCCCCAGAAAATTCCCCTTAGTGTTCCAGACTACTGCGATGATGTCCCGCTGCAACTCTTCGAAGGCATCCATTCCAATTGAAAAGCTTTCTAATGCGGAAAGAATGTTATCGTTGTCTAGTTTCTTATTTATAGCACTTGACAACGTATACATCGTGTTGTTAATAACTTTGAAATTGTCCCAAATGACTTCATTCTGTTTCCGCATAATGGTTATTGTAGAATCCTGCACTGATGACTGGTTACGAATTAGGTCCCGGAGATACTCCTCGTTGTCTCTGCTCTGGTTGATTTTGTTGAGCAATACGTCCGCATGGTCTTCATCCATTAATCCAAATACGGCGTGGAAAACGTTGCCCATGAAACTGAGCGGCGCTCGAGGTTGTCGTTCTTTCTTGCTCCTCTGATTTTGAACAATAATGTCATTATTTTGTTCTAGCCTATTGAATTTGTTTTCTAACAGCTTCATCGTTGAGTCTAGAGTTGTGTCTTTTTGAATCTTCTCCTTAAGATGTAGTAATACGGACCAAGATGCTTCTATTCGATGCTTAAATGCCCAATACTCATCCAGATCTGCGTGAATAATTATATTCCATGATGTCCGCGTTAATCCCACGTCGCCAACGTTCTCAAAAAATATCCCTGCCTTATTTTCTAAATATTCTATTTTTTGACTCTTAACATTGTTAAATATCGACAAAAATGTTAAAATATATAAAATTACATTCTTATTTTTTAACTTTACAGGCTTGGGTTTATACTGTTCATTTTCATAACTATTTTGTATTTTATTTGGGTTACTTGTTTGTATTGCGGTTGTAACTACCGCAGTTGACGAGTTATCCTCGTCTTCGGCAGGAAAAGGACAAACATTGTGCACCGACCTCAGCGATATTCCATTGCTTGTCCTTACTTCTACCATTCTACAAAGGCCATCTTTACCTACAATGGTCTTTGTGACCCTGCCCCTCTTCCAATGCATTTGGGCCAGATTTTCTTCCTTTAATAATACAAGGGTTCCCGGTTTTAAATTTGGCATTACTTTATCCCACTTGTAACGCTTTTGCAATTCGGACAGATATTCTAACGACCACCTTTTCCAAAACTGTTCTTTGTTTTCTTGAACTGCCTTCCAGTGGTCTCGCAACCCTTTATAACTTTTACTGTCTACTGAGTCTACTATTGTAGAAAAAGACTCTCCCAATATAAAATGCCCTGGGGTTAGAACCTGAAGATCATTTGGATCTTCTGACAGCGGAGTTAATGGTCTTGAATTTAGTATCGCTTCTATTTCTATCATTAGTGTGGTCATTTCGTCAAAGGTCATTATTCCTTCTATAGAACGCGTAAAATGTTTTTTAACGGACTTCACGCATGCTTCCCAGAGTCCCCCAATGTGGGGAGATTTAGCAGGAATATTTACCCATTCAATTTGCCGCTCCACACAAAACTTGTCTATTGTATCTATCTGAATTTGGTCTTTGAATAATTTATATATTTCATTCAGACTATTTGCTGCGCCTATAAAATTCGTTCCATTATCGCAGTAAATTTTTTGTGGACCGCTCCTTCTACCTACAAATCTTTTCAGAGCCCCTATGAAGGCTGCAGAAGTCATATCTGACACAACTTCTAAATGCACTGCCTTCGTAGCAAAACAAACAAATACACACACATAGGCTTTGTCAACTCGTTTTCCTCTGATTTTATGATGAATGGCTATGGGCCCGAGAAAATCTATTCCAATATTCAAAAACGGACGTGTTCGAATTACTCGATCTTCGGGCAGGTTTCCCATAAACTGATGTATCTGTCTTGGGTGTGCCTTAAAACAGCGGATACAATTTTTTGTAATTTTGCTGACTATTTGCTTCCCTCTCAAGGGCCAAAACCGCTGCCTGATTATTGCAAGTAACCCTTGAGGTCCTATGTGCAAATGTTTTTTATGAAGTTTAGTTCCTAGGAGCTCCACCCATTTATCTGCATACGGCAAAAGAACTGGATGCTTGGCTTCAAAACACAACTGCGAATTTTGAATTCGTCCCCCTACTCTTATTATCCCTTTGTTATCTACGAATGGAGCCAAGGACTTGATATTTGACTTTCCTGGCAACTCCTTTTTATTCTGCAGAAGAGATAACTCCTTTGGAAAGTGGTTTTTCTGCACAATTTTAATTATTAGTGTTAGCGCTTCCTTTTTATAGCTTATCCATGTTTTTACTTCTGTTTTTCTGCACTTCTCTGTAAACATTATTATCCTTGCCAGCACATTTTGTAAAAAATCAAAGTTGTTTTTGTGGTTGATCTCATGAAATATGGATCCTGTTTTAACAAGTAACGCATTATATGTAATTTTTTTTATTTCCGGGATTTCCTTTAATGTAACTGAATTATGTTGAACCTGGTGATTATTACTTTTTAAAAATAATGGCCCTTGAAACCACAGCTGGTTTCCTATTAACTCCGATGGGTATTTACCTCTAGCCACGATGTCCGCTGGATTCTGCTCTGACTCAACAAACTGCCAACATGCAATTTTTGTTTCTGTTTGAATAAAGTTAACTCTATTTGCCACAAATGTTTTTAATGACGCTGGGTCAAGTTTTAACCAGCTAAGCACAATCTGTGAATCGCTGTAGTAGAAAATTTTGCTGAATTTGATTTTCAAACTATCTCTAACCTTTTTCGTTAACTCAACTAAAAGTACTGCGGCGCATAATTCAAGCCTTGGTATTGTTAAAAGTTTAATTGGCGCTACTCTGGATTTGGACGCGGCTATGTTAATTCTAATTTTATTGTTACAATCTATTGATTTAATATAGATTACTGCACCATATGCTTTCTCAGATGCATCACCGAAACCATGCAACTCTATTGTTTTGGCGTTGTTTCCAATTAACATTCTGGGTATTTTCATTTCATTTAGTATTGGGAGTTCTTTTTTTATTTTTTCCCATGCCTTTACACTTTCTTCTGAAGGCGCTTGGTCCCAGTCTAACTTGGATTTCCATAGATCTTGCATCAGAATTTTCGTTGTCACTGTCACTGGACTTATTAAACCTAAGGGATCAAATATTTTCGAAATGTCTGACAGAATGCTGCGTTTGGTTACCTTACTATCACATTCCCAGTTGCATTTAATCGAGAAGTCATCCGTTTCTGGTAACCAGGCAACTCCTAATGCTTTAATGGGATTAGCTTGCTCTATATTAAATTCTACTTTCATCCCTCTATCTGCTACTGACATTGATTTTAAAAGGTCTACGCTATTTGAACACCATTTCCTTAAATGAAATCCATCTTTTTTAAGAGTGCCAGTTATTTGTTTTTGTACTTCTTTTAGTTCTTTTATTGTATTTGCCCCAGTCATTAAATCGTCCATGTAGAAGTCATTTTCAATTGCTTCAGCCGCCTTAGCCCATTTATTTTTTATTTTTTCTGCGGATTTTTTCAAACATTTTACTGCTAAATATGGCGCAGCTTTTGTTCCATACGTTACTGTTTGCAAAGCGTATGTATTTAAAGGCATTCCCTGTTCCCATCTCCAATATATAAGCTGATACTTTTGATCCTCTGGCTTAATCCAAATTTGTCTATACATTTTTTCTATGTCTGCTGTAATGACATAAGTGTGTTTTCGGAATCGAAGTAATATGTTAAACAAATCTTCCTGCAGTCTTGGACCTGCATGCAATACGTCGTTTAATGCTATATCATTAGACGTTTTGCATGATGCATCAAACACGACTCTCAGCTTGGTAGTAGTGCTTTCCGGCCGTAAAATAGCGTGATGAGGGAGATAATATTTTGATTCCAACTTTTCCGCATTTGCAATTATCTTCATATGCCCTAATTCGATATATTCTTTTATGAAATTTGTGTATTGTTCCTTTAGGCTTGGGTCTTTATTGAATTTTCTTTCTAATGCCGAAAAACGTCTTTTTGCTTGAGATTCAGAATATCCTAAGTTTTTCGGTGTATTTTTAAATGGCAGAGCAACAATATATCGTCCATCCGCTCCTCTTGACACATTTTGTTCAAATTCCTGTTCACATTCTACCTCCTCCTTTGATAATGTAATGTTTTCTGTCATTTTTTCTTCAATTTCCCAAAACCTTTTAAGTTGATGTTCAATTCCAACTCCAGAATAGGTCACTACTCGACCTTCTTTTGAAGGACTCTCTAACTCTATTTTACCGTAAGCAGCCCAACCAAAAAGCGTTTCTCGTAAACGCAATCTTCCTTCGTTCAATTGAATCTTTCCGGATTTTTCCGTTTCATGCACCAGATCTATACCGAGAAGCATATCAATACCTTGTGGAATGTTGAACTGTGGATCCGCTAACTCTATGTGATGTTGAATATTTCCAATTTCAAACCTTTTCTTTGGCATATTAGATACAATTTTTTTACTAATTAATACCTCAATTTCGGTGTTGAATTCTGTGGTTTTCGATCTAATCTGAACACTCATACCTTCGTTTATTTGAGAAAAGTTATCTGAAAACCCTTCAATTGTTTCCTGTACCTTTTCTGCCTTTAATTTTAATTTTCGCTTAAACTCTGTAGTGATGAAATTTACTTCTGAGCCACTGTCTAATAATACTCTACAGTTTTGCCATTTGCCTTCTCCATCTAATACTTCAACGACTGCTGTTGATAGCAAAACACATTTTTTCTCCTTTTTGAAACATTTTGAGCTAGCCACTACTGAATTGTCTATGTGTAAAAGCATATGATGTGGACCGCTGCATGTGCGACAAACCCAATTACAGGTAGCAAAGGAATGTCCCATCTGCAAGCATTTTCCACAAATTTGGTTCTTTTTTATTATTTGCCATCTTTCTCTTATTGTTAGTTTTTTAAATTTCTGACACTTATATACGGGGTGACTATAATTGCATTCCAAAACACAAGTCTTTTTTTCTATTTTGTGATATAAACTTGGCTTTTCATTTTTATTCTTCTGCGCATTGCTGTTACCATCCATTTGGCAAGCTTCTAATGCAGAACATTCATGCTCTAAGAATTTTAACAGGGGGTCAATTTTTTGAACAGTTTTAGGGTTTTCCAGGGATTTTTCATATCTAGTTCTAAGATTTTCGTTCATTTTTTTTGTTAGTAATGTGTTAAAAAGGCTTTGTAGGATGAGTTCTTCAGACAACTTCATTGCTTTTATAGCCTGAATATTTTTGTTAATTATGTATAAAAATTGCTTTACGCTGTTTACGGACTCACTAACCGAGGGAGCTTCAATTATGTTGTTCAAATAAATAGCCAATGTTGCTCTAGGGTTGGTAAACTTGCTATCTAACAGGGACCATGCTAAATCAAAATTGTTCTCTGTTGACGGCAAATTTTCTATTGTTGCTGCAGCATCGCCCTTTACTTTGGTTTTCAAGGCACACATTTTTTGTGTGTTCGAAATGTTTGCTGAGCCAATCAACTGCATAAAAAGTTCCTTGAACGTATTCCACTCTGTATAGCTTCCATAAAAACACGGTATTTCAATTTTTGGCAAGTCGAAGTTCATATTCTCCTTTTTTAATTCCGGATTCATATCCAATTCGTAATATTGGTCTGTTAACCTCTCAAACTTTTCTTCTAACTCTCCTATACCCCATTCATTTGAATATTGATAATAAAGATCATCTGCACGGGTTTTAGCTGTTTTGATTTCACTTAAATCTTTTCCATCATATCTTTTTAAGGACATCTTAAAACATTTTAATGCATGTTCTATCTTTCTAACAGCCGTACTTTTTGTATTATCTGGGCCTACTAATGACTGCGATTCTAGCAAATCAGCATTCCTATTTATCTGTTTATTCATTTGCCCCAATAATGAGTAAGTAACTGTAAAAAGTTCACTTACCTTTTCTCCAAATTTTTCTTTAAAATATGGTGATTTCAATATTGTCGCTGAAGGATTTTGCAGTCCGATTTTATTTGCCTCGAACTGGATCCTCAGCTCTTCTACCTTTCGGTTCCACTGGTCCAGCTGCTGACCCGATCCATCCCACTTTGCCGCTGCATTGTAAATGGCCTCCAAAACTCTTCCAATGCCCTCTTGCTCTTTTATTATTTGGGCTTCGTTTGCCATATTGATTTTTAGTGCAGTACTTTTAAATTTCCGCACAATATTTAATAATTTTATATTGGTATAAATGATTTTATTATTATTTTTATATATATATTTGGTTGCTGTTGGTACGGGTGCTGGGTGTTTAAGTCCACTATTTACTTTTTAGGGACACACGGCAGCACAACACAACACAACACTTTTTAATTTTTTGGCTGAAATTCGCACGGGTGCTGGGCTTATAAGTCCTTCTTTTGATTTTTAAGGACAATATAAATACACACCGCACAACACAACACAACACTTTTTAATTTTCTTTGAGAGCTGGATGTTTTAGTCCACTATTTTAATTTTTAGGGACACAACGCAGCACAACACAACATAACACTTTTTAATTTTCTTTGAGAGCTGGATGTTTTAGTCCACTATTTTTATTTTTAGGGACACAACGCAGCACTTCTTACACTTGTGTCCTTTTTATTTTTTAAGGACAATATATTAACACAGCACAACACAACACTATTTAACTCGCGTGTACTTTTCGAGGGGTCACCAATGTATTGAGCGGAGCAGGATTGGTGGGAGGATAATAATACGCGACAAAGTTTTGTGGATGAATGAACAACGTCGATAGCTCGACTGCTTTATTTATATATAAATTCTTATCCTAGTTCTTATGCTATCGCCTACATACTATCATCGATTCCTTATCTTCTACCATGTGTGCGTACTTTATCAGGTAGCTCATGTTAGCCAGCCGCAGCATGCTCATCCAGCGCGGTGGCGAGCCTGAGCTAATGATTTGTGTACTTACACATCCTTATCTATTAAGCTGGCGCCTGCCAGCTACGAAAATGTTGGTGTTATGTTCGGCATCTAAGGCCGAACTCATTATTATCTGTATAAGAGAGCATGTCTGTTTATCGAGGTTTTATCTATAACAATATGATAATGTACCATTCGTGGTCTAGACAGAGCAAATCTAGCTTATCAATTAATTTACATTTACTTAGGATCTCGTTAGAATTGAACAGTCAGTGTAATTCAACGTTCTAGCTAATTTTGTTAAATCACGTACATATGTATGCTTTCATTTTCGAATTGCGACCTGTATCAGTGCGTTTATTTACCTTCTCAGTTTACGCACTCATTTATTTTGTTCATACTACTCGTTAATAGTTCATTAGTAGTTGAAGTTTGTTTTCGCGCTTAGTATCAACACATTTTTTGTTTCTCGAGTTGCATTATGTACTTACACTAAGTACTTAATTATATGTTTTAACGCAATTTAAGTTCCACTAGAGAATCAAAAATCTATATAGGTGTTCGAATGAGGCGGTATATGGTACACTAATGTCTCGCCACCTTCTGACTGTTATACAATTACATTTGATCGAGGTTTTATCTATAACAATATGATAATGTACCATTCGTGGTCTAGACAGAGCAAATCTAGCTTATCAATTAATTTACATTTACTTAGGATCTCGTTAGAATTGAACAGTCAGTGTAATTCAACGTTCTAGCTAATTTTGTTAAATCACGTACATATGTATGCTTTCATTTTCGAATTGCGACCTGTATCAGTGCGTTTATTTACCTTCTCAGTTTACGCACTCATTTATTTTGTTCATACTACTCGTTAATAGTTCATTAGTAGTTGAAGTTTGTTTTCGCGCTTAGTATCAACACATTTTTTGTTTCTCGAGTTGCATTATGTACTTACACTAAGTACTTAATTATATGTTTTAACGCAATTTAAGTTCCACTAGAGAATCAAAAATCTATATAGGTGTTCGAATGAGGCGGTATATGGTACACTAATGTCTCGCCACCTTCTGACTGTTATACAATTACATTTGATGTTTATACTTTCTGGTATACTCCTTGACCCTACGGAACCGGATACAATTAGTTATTTTATTTTTATAAACTTGTTATTATTTATGATCTTCTACTGCTCCATCAAACCAAGAAAACAAATTTTAATTACATCTTCTGTGCATTACGAAGCAAGTGCCGCTTGGCAATTTATTCAACACGCACGGACGCCCCATAACTGCTGATGGCCTTAAGTTGCATAAGATAAACTTTAACGACAAGTACGATCCATTCCATCCAGACATATGGGTAGAAGTGGACGAAGAAGAAGTTTTGCGAAATTCCGAGAAAAGTTATCTTCGCATCGTTTAAATATTTGCGTTTTCAACATTAACTGCCTCTGCATGCTCTGGCGCTTAATTGAAATGTGTTGCGGCTGCCGCCTGACATGCTTTTATTAATTTATTTTTATGTTTAATAACAAGCGTCGCCACACCATAACGGTAATGACGGCGCCATCATGTTCAAGTGTTTTAGCGTCGTCTGTTGCAACATTACAGAGCACCGATCAAGGGAAGAGGCGGCAGACAGGAGGCATCCAACTGGCAGCTGACGCGTTAAGTGTGTTTCGCCCGATAACCATAACAATAACAATGTCAGAACCGTCGGCTGCCAGTCGATGACGTTGTCAATATTCACCTCATTGCGTAAATCAATAACAACTTTATTGAGGCGGCAGCCCAGTACACAGCCCCATACACTAAGTATTCGTGTACGTGTATGTAGCCATGGAACTCGATGCACTTGATAAAATCAGAAAAAGAGGCGAGCACAAAAATATTTGTTTTTATCTGAGGCATAAGAACGATCCACATGGCTTATTTTGGTTTTGGTTGTCAAGTAATCAATCGGCGTCATAAATTCCGATCCCCATCACGTGGCTTCTCACGCCAGTCCTGCATGCACATAAGTTCGTGTACTCGTATATGCATATGTTTTTTGCTTTTTATAAACTTTAAAGTACAGCATTTAATTAAGGGCTGTGCTAATTACGCTTGTGCCTGACTTGGCGTTTATTGAATACCGCCCGTGGTCAAGCACATGCCCGACCCTTCCTCAGCTTTTCTACGCGAGTCCATTTACTCGCAATCACACACGCACAGCTAAATGCCGGTCAGACATGCTTGTATATATGTACATCTGTATGTATAGTATGTTCTTTGTTATTGTTGCTGCACCCGCCGCAGTACAGGATTATTGATATGGCCTGCGCTCATGGCATGCACATTCACAATTTGCGGTCGTTTAATTAATAGCAAGCTGATTAATTAGTATTTGTTGCTTTTGAGACTGTTGTTGTTGTTGCTGCCGTTGTGTTGTGCTCTCCGCGGCTGCGATGCTTTTGCATTACCCCAGAGCTACCACACATAAATAGTGTGTGGGTGTGTGTTGTCTGTTTGTGTGTAGGTTTGATTAAAGTGCATTACTCTTTGGTATTTATAGCCAATTATATGCATGAGGACATTGGTCGCTGGCACTTGAGCCGCACCATTGGTGCCTGCGGCCAAAAAGGAGTTTAATGCAAACTGCTGTTAATTTCATTAGTTGATTGTCATGGCAATCGCATGACTGAATAATTACTTACATTGACCACAGGTGGTGTATGCTGGCTTGCTAATGATGATGATGATGATGATGATGGATATTTGATTGCAAATGTGCGATTGCCAACACGTAAATCCTTGCTACATTTTAAACGTGGCTTAAAAGTGTAGTAAAATGGCAACAGAACAAAAACACTTAAATGGCAAACAAGTAAATTGTGGTTTAGTATTTATAAAAATTTGTAGCGAGGAAAAAATAAAACAAGTAAAAAAGCTAAAGTCGGGTGTCCCGACTTTGAAATACTCTGTACATATGTTTACAATAATTATAGAAAATTAAGGAAAAAAAATGATCGATTTTACCTTTCTCGGTATTCGAACTCACGTAAAGGGTGTATAATTGCACATTCTATTCGTGTCTGTGTAAACATGTTAGCAGTCAACCAAACGGCAACATCAACTACAGCCGCGGGCAGCGCTTGAGCAGCGCTGCAGCAGCAAATATATTTATGGCTATAACTTCTTGTTAAATCGGTCTATCATAGTGACAATTGGCGTACGGACACATAATAACCAACTGGGAGTATTTCCAAAATTTTAGTGCGAAATTCCAAGAATTACGGGAGTTACGATTTGCGTGGGAGAGGGGGGAGGGAGGGAAATTCCAAAATACACATTTTCTGCGTATTCTGCGTAATTTCTATAATTATTCTAAGCATATGTACAGAGTATTTCAAAGTCGGGACACCCGACTTTAGCTTTTTTACTTGTTTTTATTAATTATACTCTGATTTGGCAAGAAGGCAACAAACACAGAACTTCACAGCCACACACATGCCACACTTCACTTTTTGTAACTATGTCTTAATTACAAATGCAACGGGAACATCAAGAAGCCTAAGTTGGCACAAAATGGCGTAGTATTACACAAACAAATTTCAATTAAGTAAACAGAATGAAGGAGAACTTCACTAGATGGGCAAGTAAACAACAATAACAAAAACAAGTATGGAAGAGTGTGGCAGTGAGGGAGAGAAAATGAGAAAATGAAGACATGGGTCATTTAAAAATATTATAGCATACAACTATGCGCATTGTTATAGACACAATATTTGAATTGCAGGCTGGGTATATGAACAAACATACAAACTTATGCACACAGGTTGGCAGCATAAACTGCATTAAAGATGTCACTTGTGCAAATTGTGAAATCATAGTTTGACAACAACAATAGGGTAAACAATAGGGTAAAAGTTGGGGGACGTTGCCTCTCCATGTACACGTAAGTGTGTGTGGTGTGAGAGTTTGGAACTCTTTGGCCGTGGATGGCACAGTGTGTACAGTGTACTCGTTTATGCTTGCATAAATGCAAATGAAATGTGACACTGATAAATTTTCAATTAAATTGGGAAATGCATATCAAGCTTTTACACTGAGAAAATCAAGTGGCACACGGACAAACAACGAGCACACACACAGAGGAAATGAAAGCTCGAGTGGTAAGTATGAGAATACATAGAATGCCCGGTCAATTACGGAATTACATTTACGTATCACGACTAATGAAATGATGCATGTGTGTGTGAATGTGCGAACCATGCGGAAAAGGAAATTAAATGTTTGAGTGGTTGGCCATCCCAAAGCGCAAGTACTTTTCATGTGGGTCCTATTTTAAAGCAATTCAATTTAGAAATAGCCGATGCTCGAATAAATATTTGCTATCTACACAGACATACATACATAAACAACATGCACACACAAATCCATGTTGTGCATAAATATTTGCATAGTTTCAAGCGTGCAACAATTATCGCAAGGCATTTAATTCGCCTAAATTAACCGAGAAACACTTTTCAAATAGCCCCAGGGCTATGCAAACACCCATTAAGTACATAAAATATGCATGCAAATTCCTAGTTTAAATTTTGTAATCATAGGGTGTTCCAAATAAATAAATTCCCGAATTCAATAAGTCGAAGATAAATAAGGAGACTGGTAAAGAACCCCGCCAATTTTTAGTAAGGTGATTTTACTCTGCTTTTTCGTCCCATAATCTACTTGATATAGCTACCATATAGCTAGAATTAGAACAAAATTCTTTACATTTTCTGCGTATTCATATAAGGTATCTTGGAGTAAGATTTCGTGTCTCTAGCTCTTATAATCTCTGAAATATAGGTGTTTATACGATACGAAAATCCCCTACAAAAAAAGAAGCAAACTTGTTTTACCTTTTGGATAAAGGCTGTAACACAAAGCACTCTTATATATATAGTATATCCTACGCAAAATATACACTCGAAACCTATGAATTTCATATTTAAATAATCACAAAGCAACCGACTCATAATTTCTAATTTCCAACCAACCGGGCGCAAAATTAGCTGTATTTTCACAGACAGTTTCTGGTGATTGTATTGAAAACTTTGCGACGCTCATTTGCATAAAAGTATGCAATGCAATTAGGACCCAAAATATGAGGGAATGTAATTGTGATTTTGGATGCTGACAATTGCAGACTGCGTCGACACGAAGATCCATTAACCATACAGTTAACTTGCAGCCTCATACCAACCTGCCCCACCGCAATTATATACGAAGCAATTGTGCGTGAAAATTGTAAAATTTAATCAACAAAACGTTTCATGCGCATAAACTGCAAAAAGGGTGAACTGAATGAAACGAGACGGAATGAAATCGTTTGCCTTTGCCCCATGTGCCCCAAGCAACAGTTTTTATACTCTGTACATGAAATCTACAAGAGTATATTAGGTTTGCGCGAGCTGAAAAATGTAACAGGCAGAAGGAGGCGTGACAGACCCCACAAAGTATATTCAAAGTATATATATTCTTGATCAGCATGACAAGACGAGTCGATCTATGTCTGACAGACGGACATGTCAGTCTGTCAGTATGAACACCTGGATCTCAGAGACTATAAGATCTAGAGACACCAAATTTTGCACAAAGATGCGTTATGTGTGTACGCTATATATATATGAATACGCAGAAAATGTGTATTTTGGAATTTCCCTCCGTCCTTCTTCTCCCCCGCATTTAGTGATTTTCCATAATTCCCGTGTTTTTTGGAATTTTTCATTGAAATTCGGAAAATACCCCCAGTTAGTGATTATGAGTCCGTATGCCGAGTTTCATATTGGTAGGCCGAAAGGAAGCTATAGCCATATATGTATATATGACCAAGCAGTGACCGCAGCTGTTGTTGTTGTTCCTGATTTGCACAGGCACACACAAACGCTCACATAGACGCATAAATTTTCTACACATATGTACAGAGTATTGGAAAGTCGGGACACTCGACTTTAGCTTCTCCACTTGTTTATTGGAGGGGTGGGGCATGGGTACACAGAATACCAAAGGGGTGCGCTTAATGCCGGCAAGGTGCTGCCTCTTCATGTTGCCGTTATTCCTGACTGGCTGCTTTACCTTTTTATGCAAATTGGCGTCACCCTTTCCCCTACTAAAACCATTAATAACACCTTCAAAGAGTGTTGGCACATTGTCAGACCAGAGACTCTTTGTTATTATTATTGCTCTCAGGCCTGATAGAAAACGAGGCTGGTATCGGAATTGGTATTGGACTGAAAAAAATATTTAATTAGCATTTGTTTGATAGCAACTGGTAAATCCATTTATGAGGCATACCACATTATAGGCAAACACAGTAGAGTTAAAACCTCGGTTTCAAGTCTTGCTATATATGTATGCGAGGGCGCAATCGAACATTTAAAGCATTGGACAGGTGTCCAGTATCCAAATCCATCCAACCACTCTATGTATGGAAACGCGGATGTTTGGGTCAATAAGATACATAAGAAATATGGCATGTCCTAGCATGTAAAAGAAAAAGGATCTTTTAATAGACCAAGGAAAGACCACTCCACAAATGCTATTTTTACTGAGGAAACTTTAAGAGGAAACCCTCGAAAACAGAAATGCAGATCATAGATTTATAAGAGAAAACAATACTACGAAAAATTCATAGACAGATTTCTACAAGGTCCTTATTTATTAAGTAATCCAGATGTTCATTTTGACAGAGGGACATGGTTGTATCAATGTCTCTCGTCAATGACGAGTCGTCATTTCCATTAAAAATGTGTATTCTGTATGGGGTCGGGGATGCTATATACCTTTGGAATATAGGGTATACAAAAATATTTAAAACAAGTGGAGAAGCTAAAGTCGGGTGTCCCGACTTTGAAATACTCTGTTAATATGTATTAAATAGTTATGCGTGTCTATACGTCTTTGTATGTTTTGTGTGCCAAAGTCTCTGAGATCTAAGTGTTCATACGGACAGACTGACATGTCCGTCTGTCAGACATAGATCGACTCGTCTTGTCATGCTGATCAAGAATATATATACTTTGAATATACTTTGTGGGGTCTGCCACGCCTCCTTTTGTCTGTTACATTTTTCACCCCCCGCAAACCTAGTATACTTTTCTATAAAAACAAATATATATAAACAGAAAACCAAATATACATACATGCATATAAACAGAAAACAAATATTATATATATAGAAGAACAAAAAGGAATGCTAGAGTCGAGCGGGCTTAACACTTAAATACCTTTTTAGACACTACATACATAAGTGGAAACATATGTGTGAAGTACGGAGTAATGTCAACAAACATCATCAACAACAACAGCTGCAGAGCTTGGACAAAGATTATATTTATGGCTATAGATTTATTGATCTATCATCAATGAAACTTAATATACAGACACATAATCACTAACTGGATGTGAATTCAAAACTTTCGTACAAAATTCCAAGAATTGGGTGAATTAGAGAGAATTGCGATTAGTGGGGCAGCGGTGGGTGTATCCGAAAAAATGAACAAACTTTCCCTTTATCGGGCTTAGGAGAATCTGCATACCAAGTTTGGTTATTCTAGCTATTATACTTTCTGAGATCCTTGCTTACAGGCAGACAGATGGATACACAGATCATAAATATATAGAATGTGTGGGGTCTGCCACGCCTCCTTCTGTGTGATACATGTACACTCTTTCACAAAACTAATATACTCTTTTACCCTTTGGCTACAGGGAATAAAACCCAATAATATAATTAAATTTGTTTTACTACACATGTACATACCATAGGAGGATGGCGTCGAAGATGACATCCACGGATGGTGTTTTCAAAATTTGAAATATAAAAGCGCATCGCTTTCAGCAGCTTAATATTCTGTGCTAAGCTTCTTATAATAATTCATCACGCACTAATTGTCGCATTGTTTCCAAAAGGCGGTGTCATACTACAAAAGGTGTTGCATTATAGTTCTATGTATGTATATGCACATTACACATTGGGCCAGATGACCAATTTGTTGGCACAAATTCAAAAATTGCATGGAAACAAATGCTTATCTTGATATTACTTTCTTAAAACAGATACCCTAACTACAACAAAAATATAAACATTTTTGATCTTTATGCAACACTGAAATATTGATAGCACTTCAAAATTAGTTGTTCGATCTGCAAGGCGTTTTGCTAAAAAAGGCACGACACTTTTTGCGAACTTAGCGAGCTTGTCAATTTCTTAATTTTAAACAAACGAGAACGCTACAGTCGAGCAAGCCCGACAGTAAAATAGCCTGTACTCTCCACAAAAATCAAAAATTAAAAAAAAAACTTTTTTTTATAGCCTGTACCCAAAGGGTGAAAGGCTATACTAGTTTTGTGCGCATGTATGTAACACACAGAAGGAGGCGTGGCAGACCCCACAAAGTATATATATTATTGATCAGGATGACAAGACAAGTCGATATAGCTATGTCCGTCTGTCCGTCTGACCGTCTGTCCGTCTGTCTGTATGAGCGCAAGGATCCCAGTAAGTACAAGAGCTAGGATAACCAAAATTGGTATCAAGGTTCCTATAAGCCCTAGGCAGAACGAGTTTGTTTATTTTTTCTGATACACCCCCCCACTCCCCCGCAATTCGTATTTTTTCTTATAACTTCCGTAATTCTCGGAATTTAAAAATCAATTTTGGTAGGTACATCCAGTTAGTACTAATGTGTCTGTGTGCCAAATTGTTTGGTAATTCTAGCTCTTGTACCTTCTGAGATCCTTGCACTCATACAGACGGACGCTCGGACATGGCTATATCGACTCGGCTTGTCACCCTGATCAATAATATATATAATTTGTGGGGTCTGCCACGCCTCCTTCTGCCTGTTACATACATTCGCACTAAACTAGTATACCATTTTACCCTTTGGGTACGGGTTATAACAAGAAAGGAATGCTAAAGTCGAGCAGGCTCAACTCTTGAATACTCTGTGCATCTGTAGGAGAGCACAAAGGATTTTATGCAAAATGGCAATATTTAAAGATTGGCATGAGTTTTGAAATGGATGGTTTTCATTCAATTTGTTGTATTATTTGTAAGTTAAAGCACAAATAATCATAAATATACCAGTAAGTGTAATTTAGTATAATACCAATACACGAACACACATTAGTTGAAAAACAAGTGACAACATCTATGGGTTATATGGGCGGTAGGAGTGGGCGTGTTCGGATCGGTCCAAAACTTAACACAGTTCTTATGCATGTCATTGCAAGTACTAGTACCAAATTTCAAGTCTCTAACTTCATCTTTCGAATTTATGGCAACAAATCTGCTGCCTGGCCCAATGTGCATTGCACGAAATGGCTTTGAATTAGCCTTATCGGCATGTTGCATTGACATGCCACCTCAGAGTTTTGCAGGATGGCGTTGTAGATGGCTTCGATAGGTGGACATTTTCAAAATTTGATGTGTAAAAGCGGATCTCTATCAGCAGCTCAATACTCTGTGCTAAGCATCTTACAATAATTCTTCATGCACTGCTTGTTGCATTGTTTCCTTAAGGCGGAGCATTAGCAAAACAATTGTTGCCTACCTTCAGGTGCAGCTGATGTCATGATATAAAAGGCTGTCTGTTTGGCAAACATGGATATGGATATAGATATAGATATGGATATAGATATGGATATAGATATGGATATAGATATGGAAATAAATGATGTAAGTGCTTCATTTGCTGCAGTAGGAAGTTGCAACGATGGACTTAATCTTCAAGCTCAACAACAACAACAGCAGCAGCAACAACAATGTAAGAAGTTGCAACAGCAGATCCAACAACTGCAGCAGCAGCAAGTCCTTCTGTGCCTACAGCAGCACCTATTGATTCTGTGGATACAGCTGTACGACATGACCAACAAAACCATGAAATAGACTGGGGATAGCTCTAATCTTCAAATGCAGAACAACGCTTCAGTCTCACAAAGGAAAAGCTCAAGAAGTTGAATTTTTCGTGCACAACATCACGACGACATCCTGACTGAGATCAGGCTTCACCGAGGGAATACAATTAAAATATACGGATATGCATTCTATCTAGCGAACAAGTCATCGCGAAATAATCACAGCCGTGGTGGAACTGCTGTACTGCCTTCCACGAAACAAAATTTAGGAAATGCGCTTTGTTTACATTATCTGTGCTTGCGGCCAAAGGTACATTTTTGGTGGCGACCGGAATGCGCGACACAGGCTGTGGGGATCCATTTTCCACAAAATAAGTTGATCTCGAGTTTTATCAGCCAATAAGTCTCCACCTTCCTTATCTTAGGTGTGGAAGAGACTTGTTCCCAACCAGATTGGGGAAATATTAGGTGAATTCGATAGAAGAGGTTCAGAGACAGGCGTGGCACATCCTACAGGCCTTTCCTCACGTCCGGGTCAAGGATATTTACTCAGCCCCCTGCCTAATAAGAGCTGGACTTCCGCAATGCAGTGTACTTGCCCCGTTGCTCTACTAGCAATATACTACTGATCTACCCAGACCCAATGAGAACATATGGAGGATCTCTCTCCGTCCTTTATAGCTCAATAGTATACTATTTTTAAACTTGAATTGTTAAGGTGCTCAATATGAATGTACGTAATCAATGCTTATGTTTTATTATAATAAAAACAAGTAGGGAAACTAAAGTCGGGTGTCCCGACTATGAAATACTCTGTACATATGCTTAGTATAATTATAGAAATTAGAAATTAAGTCAATTAAAAAAAAATGTTGTTATCGATTTCACCTATCTTTGTACATTTACATAGCAATTGCATCTGTGTGCATGTCTATGCGTGTCTATTCGTGTCTGTGTGAGCATGTTTGCAGTCAACCGAAGCACCAACACCAACAACAGCTGCGGGCAGCGCTTAGGCAGCTAATATATTTATTTATTTATTTTTATTTTATTTTATTTTTTTATTTACATATATACAATTTATTAAACCAGTATTCTGCTACCAATATGGCAGCTTAAGCTAGTTGAAAATTAATGGGGAATACAACAGTTGTCTATAGTATGCAGCTATAGGACACACTTATATCTATGTATAAATATTTACAATATTTTAGATTTAATAGGATATATATTTAAGATATTTTATTCTATATATTTTACACAAGGGATCTCGTGGGAAGATCCTTTGGATGGCACTTCTTCAGTCTTCTCTTCCTGGGTCTAGAGAGCAGCCGTCTCGCTAGTGCGTTGGGGTGACTGCCGAGGCGCTTCTAAGAATTGCCTGCGTCAACCGAAGCACCAACACCCCCCATAAGGGGGAATTGGGGGAAAATCAAAAAAATAAAACAAACTCGTATAGCGTACACACATAAGGCATCTTTTTGCAACATTTGGTGTCTCTAGCTCTTATAGTCTCTGAGATCTAGGTGATCATACGGACGGACAGACGGACAGTCGGACAGACAGACAGACAGGGCTAAATCGGCTCGTCTTGTCAAGAATATATATACTTTGTGGAGTCTGCCACGCCTCCTTCTGCCTGTTACATTATTCAGCTCGCGCAAACCTAATATACTCTTCTTCATTTCATGTACAGAGTATAAATATTCCATACGTGCATACATACATTTACATTTACATTAAACATGTGTGCATTGGGCCTGGTTATATGGCTATAACTTTCTTTCTGATCAACCTGCCTATAATGAAACTTGGTATACGGATATATACTTACTAACTGGATGTGTCTACCAAATTTTAGTTCCAAATTCCGAGAATTACGGGAGTTATAGAAAATAGGTTGATTAGGGGGGGGGGTGGGGTGGGGGTGGGGGGGCGCATCGGGCAAAATGAACAAACTCGTCTTTTCTGGGGCTCAGGAGAATCTAAATAATAAAACAAATTTGCACAGCGTACACACATAAACCATCTTTGTGCAAAGTTTGGTGTCTGAAGTTAATGCGATCCAGGTGTTCATACGGACAGACAGACAGATCGACTCGTCTCGTCATGCTGATCAAGAATATCTCTACTTTGTGGGGTCTGCCACGCCTCCTTCTGCCTGTTACTAATTGGGGTAACTTGGCCAGCTGCATGCTCATCCGCTGTGAAAAAGTTGATATTATGCTCGGAATCCTAGGCTGAACTCATTATTAGCGGCGTAATAAAGCTTGTCTGTGTTTGAAATCGGGTTTTTTTCTTTAAGAATGTGGTAATACACAATTAGTTGTCTAGAAAGGATACGATTGACTACTACATTACAACATTTTTCTATTTCTTTGTCATTGCTTTAAAATATATCGCTGATAGAGGTTTTTCTACGCAAGCCTTTTGCTTTCTGCTCACTAAATCAAGCTAGGGAACACTAAAAGAACATGCCTAACTGTTGGTAACCAGCATATCCGCAAAGTTATCGCAATCGAACACGTGCGCACACGTGCATTAATTACACAGAGCACACACACAACACACACACCCACGCATATCTAGAGACACACGCAATCAACACGCACAAACTTTGATAAATGTGGGCGTCAAGTTCGAAGGAAAGCAAAAGCGACTGATGTCAGGACATGGCCACAGAACGTTTAGGCATACATACTATATGTACAGGCAGTACTCAACGGGCGGAAAAAATGGAAAATGTGCAACACGTATCTGAGAGAGATTAACGGGAGCATATAGCTCATATACCTACAAACACATATACACTCTTTCCTGTGTGGCACACATAATTGGCTTAAATAATGGTGGAAATTAATGCGGCCCACAAAAGTATGCAACGAAATATGCGAACTACGCGTGTGAGTGCGGATTAGACCGCCTCGGTGTGTAGGAGGGTGGGGGTTCGTTCTCAGGCATATTATCTGTGTGTTTGGCACACTTAATTGAGTCGCACTCCACGCTGTGGCACCGGGCACCACTAAAGGCAGTTAATTAAGCGAAAGTGCATGTGCAACTTCGACAAAAAAGAAAAGGCTTTGCCCCACCTTTAAACACGCAAACGCATTTCATGCATTGTTGGACGGATGCGCTGTGCAGTTGGCAGTCAGGCAGCCAGGCAGTCCAGTACGGGCTTTGGGCGACCAACACCAGCAACAAAAGCACTGGCAGAAATTGCAGTGCTCAGTCGGATTTTATGCATTGCCAATGCAAATTCAATCAAACTGCATCAAAGTGCAGTGTTACCAAGAAACAAGTACGCACACACAAACATAGCAAAAAAGCTTGGAAATTACTGACTTGCGCATTCGTCGCATACTTTTTGGCGTTCTGCACTTGATTTGGCTGCACAAATTAATCAACGCAAAAGTTGAAGTTGTGCAAAATTTCTCGCCAACGCCGCAGAAATTGTAAATTACATTTGGGTTTTCCATCTTCTTTCATTTCCTGCTCTCTGTACTTTTTTCTGTGTCTTACGCGAAATGATGCTTCCTGATGCCCCTTTCACTTGCGGCCCCACCTCACCACTGCGCTGAATGCTTCATTGGGCTTCAGCGATTTTGGCTCACAAATTGTGCTGCCTGCTTGCCACGCCTGCAATTAGGCGGTACATTGGCGGCAAAACCCAAAAACCATAGCATATTTGCTGGCATTAAAATTTTAGTGTGCAATTAAGATTGACTCGGTAGGCGGCATGAGGGTGTGTGTGTGTGTGTGTGCATTGTGAGATCAACAGCAGCTTATGATGGTTGGCTTCGCCTAATTCACAGGGTGACCATTTGCGCAATGACATACATAAGTATTCTGGTATTTATAGGCCATAGTGCGACAACTTTTAAATTACGCTTATTGTGCATCTAAAATAGATAAACATAAGCCTTGAGATGTCACAAACTGTAAGGGTATACTAACAAGTTTAATTAAATTTATGAAACGGGTTGAATAAAGAATGGCGATTGGAATTTTAGCTTCTTCATGTTAATAAATACTTTTACAAAATTAATTGGTTTTAAGCAATTAACCCTATTAACTATTTGGATGGTATATACTTGGGTCACCCTAATCTTGCTTAATAACAAATGAGCTTTTGAAAAGATGGCTGGCTGCAATAGCTGGAGGGTTGCGCGTTAGTTTAAATTGTTGGAGCATAACCAATAGTCAGGACAAGTTTGCGGTGAACCGGTCGTGGTTGAAGCGTAACTGGTGGACTTACATTTAGTTTAATTGCAGTTTTGGTCATTTGCTTGAATTTTCACTAAACGTGTGCTTTTGTTTTGTGCACGCTGATACTTAAGGAAACTTTAACGAAAAGCTCATTTATATTCAAAAACAAATACATAAAACTCACACTTTGCAGCAATTAGTTTAATTCAATTAATTGACAGCATATTCATTAAAAATTTAACATTCTAAAGCACTTAAGAGCAATGACGAACCACAAAAAGCCATGGTTGGCTGGCTTACATAAAAAATGCACAAAAGATAACAAAAAAGAAAAAACTGCTATTCGTTTTGGGAATCAGACACTGCGAGTAACTGAAGTGCTGCTCAAGTAGTAGCAAATAAACATTTAACGACATACTCTGTTGAAAATACAATTTTTTATGCATTTTTTAAGCCAGTAATTATGGAAATGGCTGCCATTTTCTGCTAATGGCCAAGAAGCAAATCGTGAAATCCGTATTGCGAAAAAATTGCAGCTAAGTTAAAAATGCGTTAAAAATGAGGGTGAGAGCATTTCGTGGGTATAAATAAACATTGGAAGCGCCACAAGACAAAGGAAAAAAATAATTTCGATAAGAAAGCATCATCAATGCCAGCAAACGTGTCGGCAAGCAAAATGGCGGCTGGAAGGCATCTTAAAAAGTGGTAAGTTCTTCCTTCTGCCGATGATGGCGTGAAATTTTTGACATTTTTTTGCAGGCAATGGAAATATTGTCATTCCTGCTGGTTGGGGTAATCGATGCTGTTAATAAAGCCAATGATACCTTGGCTCCGTTAATGATATCGATTTTAATAAATTGGCAGCTTGCTTGTCATGATGTAAGAGACAGCGACTGACAAGGCAAACCTTATACAAAATTAATATGAATATGAATGAGAAACGAAGCCGATTGTAATCGTCTAAACGAGCAATCATTTTGCATTAATTAATTATGTGTGGCTTTTCATGCACGCGTGCTCAATAAATGGACGGCAGTTAAAGCCTGCACTGAAATTTAAGTGAAATAAAAAGGAAAGAAGAGCTTCAACTTTTAAAAGGCCAGTATGAAAGTTGAGGCAAACACAACATTGCGTAAAAAGTTTATTAAATGCTTAACGAACTGCGTCCATTCTGTTTTTCAGAAGTTCATACATATATTTACGTTGAGAAAGTTCAGACCAAGAACTTCATGGTGTCTTACCTAATTTCACAAACGAAATGCAAGCAACTAAATAATCCTTACTTATATTTTGAGGCGAAAAATTAGGGGCCACTCTGCAACATGCGGGCCATTTAGTTCTATACATACATACTAACCCGTTACTACTATATATATAGAATTTAAAGTAAATCAAATTTGTTAGTCAGAGTGTCTACTCGACCAACTTGTCAACTAACTGCCAATTTT
Organism: Scaptodrosophila lebanonensis; assembly: GCF_003285725.1. Lineage (NCBI taxonomy): Eukaryota > Metazoa > Arthropoda > Insecta > Diptera > Drosophilidae > Scaptodrosophila > Scaptodrosophila lebanonensis. Next base: position 4,929,993 of record NW_022060558.1, read on the forward strand.
ACTTCGCGAAAAAAATTGCAGCATTTCAACTATTTCTGCACTCGCATAATGTGATCTGTAGTAGAATGCCTTGAAATGGTTGCATTATGCACAAAAAATGGCAAAAAATTCCTTAAAAATCTCAATTTAGTAAATAACTACATATGTATTGAATAGGGGATAAGACCATCCAAATTAGAAGAGGATAGATATAATTGATATGAATCTAAATTTTATTGATATTTGTAACATCAGGAAAGAGCCTTGTCAGGTTTAATGAATATAATCAATCATCAGTCGAATGATTTTGAAATAGCTTCTTTGTTTTTAAAGCCATTTCAACCAAGTATCCTAAAGAAACGGAGATAAACGGTACATGTACATAAGTAAATAACATTTATGGAATTTTGCATTAAAAGCGATTACAGGATTTAGCTCGTCTGTCGCATTCCGCTATCATATCTTAAGACGGCACAAATTTGTCACGTTTCCCATCTTATTTATGTGTGCAAAGCTATGTATATCGCCACTCCAACGTTTAGCATAAACTGCACTCACAATTGACTCAAATCCCAATCTAACCTACAACTTCCGCGCGGTGTGTTTCTCAGGATTGGGGAGCGGGGGAGTCTCCCACTGAGCAGTGCCAGTTGGCAACGTGTTTTCAAACTGCGCACATGCATCATGCATTTGGAAGGCAGATGTCATCACCATGGGGGGTACTAAGCGCTACATCAGCAATGTCTGTGGGTCTCCCTGCTGTTGGCAGAGACACAGGATTTGGGGTTGCGATGGGTGCTCTGGGACGGGGAGGCTAGGTAGCATAGCAAAGGGAAGGCAAGTGCCTGACTGGTTGCTAAGCTACAGCTAATTATGTAAATTTATTTTAATGCCATTGTTAAAATTTTATTTGCTCAAAGGATTTGTAACGTTGATAGCCCGCTGGCAAGCAACCAACAAACAGGTGCGGTGCACATACTCCTATATACAAGTAGTACATGCATATATGCATGTATGTGCATGTGTGTGTATATCGCCGCCACTTTGTCGTTTACAAATGATAAAACTTAATGATTTGGCACGAATGACGCTCAAGTGAAGTGGTTGCGACTGATGAGTGAGTATCTGATCCCGCCCTGCTGAGATGAGCGGAAGCGGCGGATTAAGCAGCGAAAAAGTTGTGGATAACGCAATGACATGTGTCACAGTTAATGGTTTTATGTGAAAGAGACTGAGAAAAGAAAAAGTAAAAGAGTTTTGCAGGCGGGAGCTAGGTGATTTAATTTTTTATCAAATTTAAAATTGAACAACGAGCTACAAGTCCGTTTTTTAAACTTCAACTGCGTAATTGTACACAAAAGCAACATCTTCCCCCTATATCAGATAAACAACATGAAAAGAGAGAAAAAGAATATTCGGAGCTCATATTCCTTGCCTTAGCCATTTTGTTCATCGTGCTTGCCGCTTTGTTTAAAACACCTTAAACTTTCTACTCAAGTGGCATGGCACTCGAAAATTTTCGACATTTGTTGCAAAGGTAACGAAGCATCAAATTGAAGCAGCGTTGGTAGAGCAACAGCAACAGAAACATCTAAAGCCACAGCCCCAGTTTCCTTGTTCCTATGGTTAAGCTTTTTCATTTTTATGTTTTTTGTTTTCTGTTTTCGGGTATTATTTGCCTTAAAGTTTTCTGAAGCGCTACCCACTAAACGTTATTATTATTGTTTGTTGTTGTCGTCGTCGGCGGTTTTGTTGTTGTGGGTGGTTGCATATTTAAAATGTTACTTAAGACTCAGGTAAAGTTTTTAAATGAGGCAAACTTAATGCGGGGGCTCGAATTGTATTTCTTGTTTCATTTCTCCAAATCAGTTAGGTCGTAGCGCTATTGTTGCAGTCGTTCAGGCTAAATTTAAAAGGAAACAAACAAAACCATAGTGTATGTAGAAATGTAATGTGTTTCCTTGCCGCCTTCATCAACTGCCAGAATTCATGCATAAACATAGAAATATTTGACTCTATTTGTACGAATGTGTATGTAAGACCGCATAGACCGTTGTCACCACAACTCATCAACTCAACAAACTGAAGCATGCTTTTAGGCTGTGCCTAACCAAAACCCCTCATAAACCATTGACAAGTTTGCAGAGCGCAGCCACGGGGAATTATGCACAGAAACCCCGATAAATTGCCTGAGCTGAACATTGAACAAAGCATAACCGAAATGCCTTGGTTGATTGTTTCAAAACCGAGCACAAAATATAAATAATTATTTACTCTTGCCTAATTTAATGCAGCTATAGCCACAAACTCAACTTTACCGCTTCATTTTAAACATCGTGCTTGCTTCACAACTTTCTCCAGGACTTATTAATCTGCTTACAGTGTTTAATTTCAACACTGCATGACCACACTGACCGAGTAGCTTCTGCTGCTGCTGCTGCTGATAATAGTGATGCTGAACTGCAGCAGTCAGCCCTATTATAATAATAATTTACTATGAAACCAAAAGCCGCAAAATACATGCAGACAAAACAGCCAGAAGCGGAAGCAGCAGCAGAGGCAAGAGGAATAGCAGCTAGTGCGAAAATCTGTGCTATAAACCGAGGAATTGAATTGGATCGGACGGACTCCACTGTAGTCTGCTTCGATACCACACTATAGCTGAGTGGGTAAAAAACTTAGAAATTATATAAGTTGAAATTCTTGTGGTCGTTGGGAAAGTTGAATCGCTACTGAATGGATCCAAATGAACTTAAAACAAAAACATACTTGCTTGAACGGACTCTGCTAATATTACACAAAATACCTAATTTACACAAAGTATATAACTAAAGAAAACGTTTAAAGACTTTTTGCGGTACATAGACTTTTATTATGTTCATTAAATACATGTTTGCAGGAGGAACAAACTGTGAATTGGGCGCACAATGCATACCAGGTTTCCGGCACATTGAAACCACAGAATACATATGTATTGAAATAAATTTTAATTTTCATCTTTTCTTTATCCATATAAACAACTGATAAAATTAAAAAATTTAAAAAAAGAAATTATTAAAAAAAATTAAATAATTAAAAAAATTTTAATTAATTTATTAAATTAATTAAGGAAATTTATTTAATACATACATATAAGACATGTTTATGTACAGTTTTACATTTACATCACGTGTCTATGCGTGTTTATATCCGTGTATGTATGCAGCACAAAGTTGAACCCAAGCAGCAACAACGACAACAGCTGCGGGCAGCGCTTAAAGCAGAGCATGGGCAGCGATTTTATTTATGGCTATAACTTTCCTCATAATTGACCTATCATGATGAAACTTGGTATACAGATAAATAATCACTAACGGGATGTAGTTACCAAATTTTTTCGAAATTCTAAGAACTACGGGAGTTATGAAAATAAATAGAATTGCGGGGAAGTGGGGGGTGTTCAGAATAAAATAATAAATCGACTCGGCTTGTCACCCTGATCAATAATATATATACTTTGTGGGGTCTGCCACGCCTCCTTCTGTGTGTTACATACATTCGCACAAAACTAGTATAGCCTTTTACCCTTTGGGTACAGGCTATAAAAATAGGATTTTAGAAAAATTCAGCTTCGTTTAAGTGCAGCAAAATTTGGCATATGCATATCATACAACAAAATGCATAGCAGAATAAGCTAAATGTAGACGTTGCACAATTATAACTTCATTTGAATAATATCCATTAAAGTAATTCCACTCTGTACTGTTCACGTACTCTGCAATCGCATTCTCAACTGCAGCTAAGCGATAAATATCAACAATTTTAGAAGAATTTTAATTACCATAAAAAGGGGTGTACGTTTTCAAATCTACTATGAGCGTTTAAGATTAAAATAAAATAGGTTTTCGTTGCCAACGTTTTTAGCCCACTATTTCTCTTAGTGTATAATGCATAGCTCACACAAGCTGGCTCCGGCTCAGGCAAAAAGTACAAGGTTCAATTAAATGCCGCCTGTCAGGCTAAAATAACTGCGCCAACTAACAGCCAACAGGCATAGCAGCAGTCAACTTAAATTTGATTACAGCCGACAGTCACACACACACACACACATACACACACACACACCATACCCATATATGAAAATCTGTCGAGTTGTTGGCAACAAATTTTGCAGCATAACAACAACAGTGTGTTGCTTTCGTTGCAGACAAACACAAACAGAAAGGCAAACACGCACACACGCTTCTACGCAGAGGACTTCATCCAGCAACTAAAACAGTTGAGGCAATTTTCTTGCAACTAAAATTGTGTAACACGACGGCAGTTGAAAATGCTTGTGCTGCAAGCTTTTAGGCATCATTTCAGCTCATGCAGAATCCCTGCAACGGAAAAAGCTGAAGCAGAAGAGTGCGGCACGCATATCTAAGGTCTAAATGTTTTCATTTTCAGCAGAGGGAGAGAGATAGAGAGCGAGGGAGAGATGTGTGGCCAAAGCAGAAGTGTTGGCAGGAGGCAATGTTTATGACGACAAGCACCTAAAAGCAGGCAACACCAAATTTATTTAATTAAAATGTGCTACACATTCGCATGTTTGTGTCTGCACTTGCCTGCAAATATGCAGCCTCTAATTGAATTGCAGGCAAGTCGAGAGTAATAGACAGACGGGCGGGACGGATAGACGATGAGTAGACTAATATGTGTAAAGCTCTCTCATCTGCGAGTATATCTTCTTTAAAGGTGTTAGCACTATGCCATTTGCGTCCTCAGCTATGCAATGCAAATTTTTTAATTAAAAAGTTTCCCACACAAATAAAAGCAACCAATGCACACAAACAAACGCAGACATTCACACGAAAACATGTACACATGCGTGTAGCAGCCTACAAATATGCAAAGTAATTTTTGATTTTTGTTTTCTTTTTTATCTGTTGGCTCACCAGTTGTCAATCAAATTGTTTTACTCTTGTTATTGTTAGTCCTGTGGTGAGAATGCATTACAAAACTATCATTTAAATGCAAGCGACAACAAAATGACACATTTCAATTGCAATGACAATATCAATTACACATTTCTCATGCATATCACACAGCATTTAATTAGCAGTTGGGGTGATTGACAGCTCAACTAAAAAGCAAACATTTCAAAAAACAACATTTAAATAAATAAATTTGAATACAAAAATTCCACTGCATTTAATTGAAATAATGTAAAGAAATGGTCAGAGAAGCAAATTTCACAAGCATATCATAATTTGAACTTTCTTTCGAATACAACCAATGAAAAAAAAAAAACAAGTCGAGCAAGCCCGACAGTAAAATAGCCTGTACTCTCCACAAAAAAAAAATTAAATTATGAAAAAAAAATGAATTAATTAATTTAATTAAATTAGAATACATGTTTAAATTCAGTTTAAACAGCATACATTTACATCACGTACCTATGCGTGTTTATATGCGGCTATAATGAATATGATAGGCTATAATGAATATTGTTTCCTGTTTCCTGACGAACCTTTGCGGGATTTATTTTAAATAACTTTACTTTAAATAAATAGTAAAGGTAGATTTCCTATACCAATTATTTCCTTAAACGGGAGTTTCCAGTCCATCGAGCTAACCTGCCAACTAACGAAATAAATAACATAAAATAAATAACGAGACCGAGTCGCAATGACATCTGTATTTGTTTGTAAAGATATTTGAGCCATATTGCATTCTGGGAATATATCTGATGATGTTGCATAGCCTATGGGTCGCAACTGCTAGGTATGGACATTTAATGTAATGAACATGAAGGCATAAAGGACAAGTATTTCTGTTAATTTGTTTTCCCAGTAAAGGTTACATCAATAGATTTAAGTAAACTTTCAGAGATCCATCTATTGTTTTGATTAATTTGTGTGACAATTTTATATCAATGCCCTAAGAATTTTTAAATCCACGTCTGTTATACAGTTTATTATATTTCGTCAATAGATTTTAATAATATGTTTAGTACCGATTATTATGATTACCATTTTAAACTTTTCCAATGTGTTTGAAAGAATAATAAGAGTAAACAGTAGCGACGCTTGACTGTCTATAAAACCATTTGCATGGTTGAGAGCGTAGAATTCAGAAACGACATGCCGCTTAGACAAACAAAGCGGTGTCAGTGCCACAGTCTTAACAAAACAACACACAAAGAATTTCAATTTGAGCAACATGCGGCATCTAGAGCTTGTGCAAACTAAAGTTGCATACATTTAGGTGTTGCAAGCACGTACGCATTCAGCACGGCATGCACATACACACATACATATACATATACATATATATATGTATAGACGCACCACCCCACCGCGCCACTCACTATTTATGTTTTAATGAAAGCGCAGAAGTAGAAGCGGAAGAATCACATGGAAGGAGCAGGAGAAAATGTTGCAGCAGGAGGAGTCCTGCAGATTAATGCCGAGGCACGCATACCGAGCGAAATTGCTCGGTCGCCGCTTGATTGTGTTTTTATTTAATTTGGACAACGGCGACATCGTGACCATAGCATATAACTTAGTTCGCTCTATGTCCCTTCCCTCATCACTCTCTACCTTTTTTTTTAATTTTTTTTCTTGTTTTTTTTTCATTGTCTTGCATATTTTCATGTAGTTTATGTGCAGTGCACGATAAGAGAGCGGAAATGTGTAAAAGGGAATGGCGGGAGGGAGAGGGCAATAGTGCTGGGGTTCGCCCAGAAAAATGAAAACATTAATTGCTGTGTGACTTCCTCATTACGTGTGCACGGCATGAAGGCGCTCTCTGTGTGATAGTTGCTATCGCCTGGGAAAATTATTGTTGTCTGCCCCGTTCGCATCATGCAGAGGAAGGGGGAGGCGTGAGGACGGAGCGTTTAAATTAAAAATATGTGTGTGCGCATAAAAATAAATATTTATGTTGTTGCAGCTGTGAGGCGCTGCTGGTCATCACTGCTGCATTGATAAGCGTCGAAAGCATCGGTGTGAAAATACAAAATTATGTGGGCACCTGGCAGCCGGTGAAATGATTTTTTCAAGCGCACACTGGTAATCGCATTTTACTGATGATTGTGTATTTATAAAGGGTGACTAGTGTAAATGAAGATGCGCATCTACACCAAATTATTAAGACAGATTATATTATCCAATTAAATAAAAGCGAGTAAAGATTTTTCCAAATTCAGCATTGTATAAAATTAATAAATGGAAAAAATTAATAATAAATAAATTAATAAAAAATGAATCAATAAAAAATAAATTAATAAAAATACATGCATAATATCTTACGTTACAAAAAAAATCAACTTCGAAATCACATTGAAATTTAACGATTATCTTTCCTCGCCAGATGGATAATTTCTAGCCTAATTAATTCTAATTTTTTTTAATATGATGCATTCAGATTTTTGTTGCTTGTGTTTATAATATAACTTACATAAGCATTGAATCCAAATATTAAAAATTGCCCAACCTCGAGCACTTTCGCGTGAGGTTTAATAAGTAAGTGGTGGTCTACGCTTATCTAACTGTTTTGAAAAATCCTAATAGTTTTAGCCTTTGCAAAGGGTTGGCAGGATGGAGTCCTCTTGCAAGCAAGCTGCGGTGCCGAGACATTGGATACATTATTTCTTAAGCAGATTATGAGCATTATTTGTTAATTTAACAAATCCCATTTGTGAACTAATTTAGAAATTCTTATAGTTATTAGATTGAGTTGGATCTGTGCAAGTTATCATAAAGTATATTTAATATTGATAATCTTGATAAGTGTGCACCTTTACAGACACCCTGTATTTGTATGCAAAAAGTATTTTTTTCAACGCATAAAAACTCTCAATTCTAATCAGGTCAGAAAATTAGGTCAGCTTTTAGGTGAAACCAGCCCTACAAACCCCACTAGGACACACAGCAATCGTGAAAGTTGTAGTGATAAAGGTAAATGTAAAAATATGACAGAAGATAAACATAAATCAGGGCATAAAGCAATTACGTGAGCCATCTTGTGTAATAAGGAAATGGCCAGGCGACAGATAAAGCACATAGAAGAAGAACGCCAGCAGGCAATAGCCTGAGGGAGTCGGGAGACTGTGAGACTGTGAGAGATTGAGAAAAAACGTTAATGAGACTACTCAGCAGCATTATGATTGATAAATGGGAAGACAAGATGCTGCGCACAGCAGAGTAGACTAAACGTGCCTAACACTGTCGGGGCAGCAACTTTTACGCAACTTTAACAAAATGGTGACAAATTTGCGCAACGGACAGAGAGACGGTGACAAATTCTGAGACTGGGACTGAGCCTGGGAGTGGGACTGAGGTAGACACGTACACATTGTGGGAATGTGGCATACAAAACGGTGGCAACTGTGTAGCATAATGTGCATGTCAACGTTAGATAAGAGGAACAGCAGCAACACAAAATGAAGCATGCCATTATAGTTGCTGGTGTTGTTGTGACTGTTGGCAGCATAAAAACTAAAAGTTGTTTCCACACTTCCACTTTGCGCTAATGAGTTAGTTATTCAATTATTTATGCTACACAGCATCAGCAGCAGCAACAACTACAATAAAAACGAAATGACGTCAACAGCACAATAGAAAAAGGATCCCTTCTTCGCTACTCTTCTGTTCTGTCTGGCCGCTTTTTTCCTTTTGAACACTCAACACTACATTTTATTTCCATATCGTCAAGCCTAATTGGAATTAATGCACAGCATTCGTTTAATGAGCCACAAAAGGAAGCAGCGACGACGACAACATCAAAAGCAGACAAGCAGCAACAACAATTGCATTTCAAGCGCAAAAGGAAACGCAATAAATAAATTATGCCATTTAAATATATAAAGAATGTCTCTTATTATTATGATGATGGCGCACACACATAATCAAATGCGAATCTTTACCACTCCCCCCTGCCCATCTTTTCATCACATTTACTAAATTTTCCTCCCACCGCCCCTTCTCGTCCACACTGCTGCCTATCGTCAGGCTAATTGAGTGCAAAATTTGTGGGTTAATTGGTTTGAAAGTTGCAAATTTATAACGAGCAACAGCGTCGAGTAGGTCAGCAATTGTTTCGGTCCTTCTGTCTGCCTGCTGGTGTTCGAAGACTTGGCTCCGACATGCCGTATTGCTTGCGGTTGATATCGTTTTACCGTCTTTAGCTTAATATTTGTGCTTGTCATGCGGTCAGCATGAGAATATGAGGCAGCTGTTTTGAATGCGGTTCAAGGAACTTTGTGACAGCTGTCAATTGCCAAATGGTTTTCGCCTCAACCCCACAATGCGGCAAGGAGGAATGACACAGCCCGTTAAAGTTTCCTGAGGAAGAAAGCTGATGTGCTAATGGAATATGCAGCAGAAACTTGAAATTGAATCACTTTTAGAAAGAATGTTAGAGAGCTTACTTTATCAAGCTTCAAGTTTTTAATCCAATTATTTTAATCACACCTCGCATTTTCCCCAAAAAACATGCACATTGATGAGCATGTGCAGTAAATTTCACAAACAGACATAGTCGTAGAAATGCGTCTAGCATATCTGCAGAAATGGTTTCAAAAAATACAGCATTTTGCAAAATAGCGTTAATTTGTTCACCTAAAACAAAACAACTGCAGACCTGGCCATAAATTTAACAGTGCAAAAAGAAAAATTGAATCGATGTGCACATAAAAATAGGAAATTCTTCCGAATTCCATGCCACGCTGGCGGCCAATGCCTCATGATGAGCAGCAGACCAGCTTGTGGAGGTCAGAAGCATGAGGAGGAGCGGAGAGGGAGGAAAGCTGCCACCACCAGCAGTGGCGTCAATGCCGTCAGTGTGCAATTTGTTAATGGAAATTCAATTGAATTTCGTCGGCGCAACTGTAAAAACTAAATAAACGCTTTGGCATGCCACGCCAAAGGTAAATAAAAAGAATAAAAAATAAATAAAAGTAAAAACACAACAGCACATCAAATACATACATAAATAATGAAAATTCTCATTCGGATAACGCTACAAATTAAATATTAAAGCAAACAGCGTGCCAGAAAAAAGGTTTTCCAAAAAAGAACCGATTCTACATATTTTACACACCTGCTGCTACTATGGGAGCGATGACTAGTGTTTTTTTTTAACTCAGCGCATAAAAGTATGCAACGCTGTGCGAAATAATCGAGCACACGTGGTTAAACAATTTGAGGTGGAATTGTGTTGCATAAAACGCGCTGCCCCAATTTCAGGTAGTATATCGGAAAAATGGCTTGATTTATGGAAGCGATTGACAAAGCAGTTGTTCGTTAATTGATGTGCCTTCCAAATGAAGTACTTGTGGAGGCTGATGGCAGCAATATCCGCTCTACTCAATGAAAGAGCTTGGCCTATTTGAGGTACGAAGTCAAGCCTGCAGTATGCCAGTCCGTTTGCAATTATTTAAAAGAGCTAATTTTAGTTGTGATTTTCTTAATTAACTACGTTAAGTTTACTCAGATAAGCTATGGGTTGATGGCAGCGGGGTTGATGTTAGTGCCAGAGCTGGACACGCTCTGCCGATTTGGCATTTTTCATCTTGCTCTTAACAAGAGGGAAATAGTGCAGACTCCTTGTTGGTGTTATTCGTCAACAAAGTTCGAGCGGATGCTCACCTTTTCAAATTATGGAACATTGTTGCGCGGAATTTTATGTTTTTCATTTAGTCTGTCTGTAGTTAACTAGCATAGTGGAAAGCTGGATTAACACACACCATGGATATTCGTATCATATCGAGTATTTATGTGCTCACTTGTTTGTTTTCAAGAATCCAAAAGCTGTTAACTATGTATTTGTTGGCTCCTAATCCTAGCAGGATTGGATACAACGCATATGTACACATAACTTGCATTTGAATCGATTGAACGATTTATAAGGCTTATTTTTACTAAGCTCATTTGTTTCCTAAACACAGTTTATTACATAACTGGGAGCGTTCCCCCATCTAAAACATTCGCCATTTTATTTATAGACATATTCGATTTGTTTCCCTCTCCACTTTCTAAGAAATCAACGGATATAACAGAAACCAACAATAAAAAGCACAAGTGCATCGTATAAATCAAAAATCACGCCACAGGACGCCTTAAGATATGGCCAACAATAAAATTGTGTAGCGGGAATAGCTTTTTCGTCATGAAATGAAATGAAATAAAAGTAAATACAAATTGCATGAGTGGATTGAAAAAACCGAGCCACTTTTCATATGAGCTGGAATTCCGAAAAGATTTAAAATTCTCCCGTTTAATATTCATTTGGAGAGTTTTGTAACGTGAAACTAGACCCATCGATAGCCTGAAAACAGTTTATACAATTAATTTTCTAGTTCTATCTCCTTGATTCGATATTTTTAAGTCGTCTTTTTTCAATGCTATTAATCTCACTCTGCACAACTTGATCTACAAACCATAATATAGTGACCGGAATCAACTTCTTTTGCTTTGTCAACTCGGCACTCACAATACTTGAACCCGCGGGACTTGGCCAAGTTTCCAACATATTTGGTCAATTGTACGTACATATACGTACATACGTGACTTTATCCTTTGACGTGTGTGTGTGTGTGTGGATATGTATTGGCATTACGACTTTTTTTCTGCTCTCCCCACTCGAAAAAATGAACAATACGCGGTCACAAAAGGCCAGAAACAACAACAACAATAAAATAAGAGGTTCTTGTTGTTGTTGTCATTTTGCTGTCACTCAAATTAAAGAGAAGGGGGGAAGAGAGTTAGAGAGAGCGGAAAAAAATGCCTGAAGGCAAGCCAACAACAATCCCGTGTACTGTACGAAAAAATATAGTTTTCCTGCACAAATATTGGTTGGACATTTTTTGCCAATACTTTTCAATAACCTTTATAACATTTTATACATGTGTAGGAGAAAATGTATGAAAGTGTATAAGTGTATTTTGGTGCTATGTATGTGAGTGCGCTTGTACGTGTATGGACGTGAAAGTGAGTGCGTGGAAGGTTGTGCAAAATGGTTTCCGTTTCGCTCCCGTTTCGCCTTTTGCGGGCATTTTGAGTGTGTTCATTGTTATGGTTATTGTTATGTGAGAATGAATTGTTGCTGTTGTCGTCGTGAATAGCTGTCGTTGTTGTTCAGATGCAGCTCGTAGTAAGCGGCAAAAATACCGTTCGCTTCATTGCCTTGGCTAGAACAAGCCGCATTTTATTTCTCATTTTATTTGCTTATCATTTATAGAGAGTACACGTTCGCACAAACAAACATTGCAATATTTTATTCATTTGACTCCCAATACCCCCCCACATACCATCAATTGGAAAAGGCCACGGGCATGTTTGCCATTTTGTGGTCAATTTATTAGTTAACCCAGATGCGAGCACACACATGAAGAACATCGTATCTAACATATATAGTGGTTGTAGATGGTACCTTGTGGCCGAGGGTATGTTTACGTGTGATACCAACTCAAGTCTGTTTAATTAGTGTAGCTAACTGAAGCAGACACCTAGTTAGCTTGTTGCCTGATGAATGCTTTAGACCAAGCCAAAATTCTCGGTAACAAATACAATAGCAAGTTGTCATGTCAACGTGCCTGCCTGGCTTGCAGACTTGCAACAGCGCTTGGCCAGTAGCAGCAACTGACGGCAGTGGAGGGCATAGAATTGTTGCTGACTCCGCTCACCAAAATTGGGGCTACAAGACAGTGGAGTAAGTAAATGAAAATATTGAATAAGAAAAACAGTAGTTTTCAAGCATTCTTCTTCAGTTTTAGATACAACATAAAACCGAAAGAATATGTTTATTATTATAATTCAAAAGATAAAAAATTTAGCGAATTGATATGCACATTTAAGCTTGATTAACATTTTTTCTGTTGCTCATTTTTGGTTGAATGAAAGCTTAAAATGCATCCATTAGTTCAGGTGCAAATTAATTCGGAAATCAACGCATGCTTTATTCAAAACTTTTTACAGAGTCCCTCTTCAGTCGCTTCGAGGGCTCAGGGCTCCTCTATTGCCAAATCTAACATGTGATAGAAAAATATTCCCGTTTCGGCCAATCTCTTTTGTATTTCTTTGGCAAACAAAGAGAATAATAGATAGTTTGTAAGCATTATTACTATTTCTCTGAAACTAATAAATCGTTATTTAACACGTATAGAAGCCTTAAAATTTGACACTATAGAAGCGCACTAAGGGTTATTCATTTCCTACTTACTTCACTCGAATCAACCAAGAAGAAGAATTGCTTAAATTGCGAATATTTTCAATCAGTTAATCTATTTTTTGCACCACTGTGGCGTCACTTGTAAGCCGAGCAGAATTCTTGCTCCCATGTGGTTGCTTTTGTTAATGTCACTACTGTAGCTCGACGTTGTTGCTCATTTTCATTATGAACTTGCCTGATATTTTCTAACTTTTTAATTAGAAGAGAAATTTCCCTATGCCATTTAATATGTAGACAGTTAGTTGCCTTGGCAGCAATTTAAGCCAAACGGGTGTCAACTTAATGCATGACTTCAAGATCCCAAGAAGGTTGGACGAGACAATTTATGAATTCAATCATATACGAGTATATGCATAAATCAGTCATGCAATCAATGGATTATTGCAATGCTATTGCAACAGCTGGAAGAGCATTGAAAATGCATTTATTTTTCTCATACTGTACTAACACAATAACAACGACAACAAGAAATGCAACAATCCTGCTGTTATATAAATCAATCATACGACATGTGTGACAGAAACTACAAGTAAGAAAAGTGGAGGAAAAAAGTAAAATTTGAAAGAAAAAACCAGTTGCGTGATAAAAAAAACCCAATTCCACTCGAGAGCTTGACTGACTTACAAATTGACTGACTGACTCACTGGCTGACAGACTGTCTAGCTGACGTTCTGACAAATTGCAATACGATTGGCGCAGCTCAATGTCCACCCACAATGGGCAGCAATTTAGCTCGCATCAGCTGCTGTCGTTTGGCTTATATTTGCAAAGACAACATTTACGTAAACTTTACATTATTAGAATTGCATGAAGCATTGTGTCTCTCTATGCTTGAAGTAGTATTTGTGTTTGTTTTGCAATGGCATTTGCCAATATGTTTCAACAGCCCAGTCAATGTCAACGCCAACCATATCGCCATCGTCATTGCATCGCTATCGCCATCGGCCTCACCTCTCCGCCTGATATACTACACACATGACTGCTGCTTGGTCTTTCAATTTGTATGTCGTCGCTTTTGTAGTCGATACGAAATTGCCTTTTAGCTTCAGCTGCGCCATTTTCTACTTTACTGCCAATACTTGATGCCAATTTATGCATGCTTTCTATCTATTTCTACTTGTTATTACACTTCCTTTTACTGGCATGCGACAATTGTTTTTCTGCTTGTTTCCCTCCTAAGCCGTAATAGTAGATTGGCGATCTCTCTTCGGCAAGTGCACTGATGTGTGAGTAAATGCGTGCTTCATAACATACGACAAGAGGTTTGATGCCCTTTTCACGCTCAATAAATATTTAAAACGCATTATGCTACAACTAATGTACGAATGCACTTTAAATAAACTGCATTCAATTGTGTACTCAACAACAAAAACTCTACTAAAGGATCATCGGTCGAGGTTTCAATAATTTGTTTTACAGACGACCGCCTTGCAGTACAGTTTAAATGATGATATAGAAACACAGTTCAACATCTGCCGAAAATGCAGAACCCACTTCTAACCAATTTGAAAAAATTTCTATTCAACTCGTCTGCAATGAAAACGCAACTATTTAAATTTTTTTGAATGAATATTCAAGATACTCATATTACAAGAATAACCAGAGTAAACGGCGGTAAAAATGTTTCTATATCTATCTCATCATTTTGTTCATTGTCGAACAGAATGGTATTCTCTTTGCTTGTCTTCAACATACTTGTATATCGGAAAAGCACCAACAGTGCTTCATAATAATAAAGTTTTATCTTTTCTCAGTAATTAGCTAAACTATCACCTAACCATTTAAGTAAACTATTGATAGTGATCCCTTTATTTGCTCTAGTCTTTACAAACAAAAAGTGATTTTTCCAACAGACCTCACGTTCCTAAGTATCTTGAAACATTTCATACTGCAGGACAACTGCAATCTCATTTGGATCCACATTTTAGCCCTCAAATACTTGTACATATTCCCTCTCCATTAGAGACACTCAAACCCTTTGCCCCATCAGTTGGCAGCTTATCTATGTAAGCCTAGAAAAGAGCATTTCCATAACAAACATCAACCAGGGACAGTTTTTTTTAGTTGGCACACAAACAAGCTACTATCCACATCAGTACCGTGTGCCCTTTACACAGTAGTCCGCGTTGCTTAAAATATATTGATATGCCCTATGCGACCCAGTTAGCCAAATGCAAGCACATGCCACAAGCAATACACACACACATACACGAATGTACATACGGACACATGCTCATACACACGAAAATTCATTGGCCGTTCTTTTTAGCCATATTACGGCTGGGGCTGTTTGCTACCGCTACCTGAAAGGAAAGCGCGCTTCCAACACAAAATATGTGGCCAATTATAGCGAAAACAGACGTTTTTAGGTTCCGATTTTGTGCTGTACCCTCCATTCACTTTTCAAGGCGGGGGACTGCTGGCTCAGTTAGCTAATTTAATAGCTATACAAAGCTGCTGGCGTTTTGCCTTTGCCTGGTTTTTAGTCTCACCATTATTGCTGTTCTGGCTGTTTTTCTGTAACTGCTGCTGTTTCTCTGGCTAATCATTGTGCCCATAATTCAGCTGTGTATTTTATGGCAGTCAAGCTAGACACTTAATGTTGGTTAATGGTTACGAAATTGCATTTTATAGCTCTAAAAGGTAAATTAACAGCAGCAAAATAAACCACAATAAATGGCATCAGAAAATATTACGCATACGCCACGTTGTTCGTCCCATAACAAACGCACAGGCCTCTCAAACCTTGGCATAAATCACATTTTAACAAGAGAGATTGCATACCCTGTGAAAAAAATACTCCTGTTATCAGCGATCCTGTTGCTACAGTTTGGAAGGCGTAATATTGTTTCGCTAATAACTTCACTTAACCAATTAAATCTTAAATGGAGGTAGAAATTTACCTATAATTGATTATGAAATGTTTTCGAAAATTAATAAACTTGTGCCTAGGAACTAGGAGAGTGGACATAACCGTTTCCAATATCCAGATGAATGTCCAGATGTGTCTCAACGTGCTGATTAAGAGCATATGTATACTTTATAGAGCCGGAGGTGCGTCCTTCTGCCTATATCTATAGACCCTTTTGCACTTCGCGTGCAGGGCATAAAAATGTTGAAATTGGTTTTTACTAATGCATTTCTGACATATTCGCGGTCGTCTGCACAGCTCAAATGCATACTATTGAAATTGTTTTGATTAAAATTTCTACACAAAAAGTATGTGTGCATATCTGTGTGTGTGTTTGTTGCCTGTTGATGAATTTCAACTAAATTTTTAATTGACTTTCATTGGTATTTTTTATATGTTTACAGTTTTCCCATTAATAATTCAGAAATTATATAGTAGTAACACATTTTTGTTTATTATTTTCGCATCAGCTATCGCCATTCAATGGAAACGCATCTGCAGTAGCAACACATGCAATTATGTACATATGTGTGAGTAGTAACAACATTTTCGTTTGACCAAAATTTTCAAATATTTTCTTTCGTTTTTGTAGGAAGAAAAACAGTGTTTGCAAGTTTTCCGCACCTCCTGCAGCGTTGCACACGATTTGATTTTATTGCGCTCGTAGGCGGGGGGAGGATACAGACTAAACTGCCACGAAAATTCCGCACGTGCGTAGCGACAAAATCTAAGCCAAAACAAAACGCGACATGCCCAAAAAGAAAAAAATGGTGGGAAAATACTTTTAGCAGCAGATCCCTGTCAAAACAAAAAGTGGCGACGACAACAGCAGCACTGATGGCGACAAAAAACAAAAGAAAACGAAAGAAAAAACTAAAAATCGCATTTTCATGTTTGTGTCAAACAAACCGAACATAACAAGAAAGTACAATGACAAGAAGCTGTAAGGGGGCCGTAACGGGGGTACAGCAACTTTTACAGCAACAACGAAATGTCAAATGTCGCATGCCACCAATGCCGTTGTTGCTGCTGCCGCAGTCGTTGTACTTATTGTTGCTGAAACAGACAAATGTTTGTGTGCTCTAAATATGAGCAAAATAAATTGTAGGAAAAAGGAATTTGATTTGAAATTGAAGCTTATGGCACGAGCAAATAGGCAGCAAGTCGCCAAGCAATAGGAAAAGCCGCATAGTCAGGCGCCTCCTTGCTTGTCACAATTTCTTGCCAAGACATTTTTGAGAAGCACTATAGAGTTATGCACATTTATTTTTATTTTATGGCGAGGAATATTAAGTGCCATGCCAGGGCATGGCAGGCTCCTCTACTTTTGACGATTTGTTTATCAATTGTCAAGGAAATCAACGGTTAGCTTAGACTATATTCTCTTTCCATTTATTTGTTACAATATGATGATGTATTTTCTATTCATCTTCTTTTTTCGAAGAGGTCATTCAAAAACAACTGAATACGTATGTGTTAGCCATAATGCAAATGGATTTTAGACATGCCAGAAGAATCTTGTTTAGACCGCAAGACGCCCAATTCATTTATCGCCATTTTTCATCGCCTTTCTGTCCTCACTGAGTCAGTCACTCAAGTCGAACCTTCATTAATCATCCGTCTTAGTGTTGTCTCATCTTTGCTGCCAATTGAATATAATTTTAGGCAAACTTTGAACTACTGTCGTTGGAAATTATTCGTTCAATGAATTCATTAAATTCCTTTCAAGCACGAGCAACTTAATCAACTGAGTTCGTCATGGTCAATAGGAGCACCAAAATTGGTTAGGCGTGACCCCTCCTCCTATTAAAGATGCTCTCTCTTTTTATGCATATTTATTGTGTGTTTACATAGTTGGCCAGTGCCAAAAAGTATGCTCAGAATAAATTAACACTTACATTTTATGCGACCATGAACTGGAACGGGAGTCGTGCAGAATGAAGCGAGTCCACAATGAACAACATCAACGTTTAGTCGACTTTTCTGCAAAGATAAGGAATTCCAAATATACTTACATTAGTATATATGTAAGTGTATGTGTGCTTATTTGTAATACGTAACAAAAACATTCATATTATGTGCCAAAATCAGTGAATTCAAGTCAAAGACTCAATTAGTTTCATTTGTTGGCAGCTTTCGTTGTTGTTTCTGCAACTGTTGTTCTTATCGACCCTCGGGCGTCTCCTCAACGTTGTCTGTCGACAAATCGGCCAAAAAGTTAATGTTGCTAAATGTTTATGCTCATTGGGAATTGTTAGCTACGCGAATGTGAAGCAAATTAACGCAAGCATTTCGAGGGCCCTCCACTGCCAAAAGGAAAAGATTTCTTCTCATACATTTTCAACTTTTTTTGTTGTTTATTGTTGGGGTGGGCATGAAAGAGGAGTGGAAAAGAAAAATCAGAATGTAAATAAAAATTAATTAAGTATCTGGTTTGAGAAGAGCAGGAGAGAACTCGTAGGGAAATTAAATGCTTCAGTTTCTTTAATGACTTTTTTTCTTGAAATGCTTCATAATACTGGACTTGCAAGATCCCTTAACTCGGTCCATCCCATCCCTATAAATTATCTCAAGCCAGCTCAAAAACAAAAATAAACCGATTCGCCGTTTACTGCCCACATAATTATTGAAAATTATCTTTGATCAAAAGTATTTTCGCTGATTTGTAGCATACACGTCTTCACAACTTTACTCAAACCTCACTACTTGCAGTGCCAACTTTGGAACCAAAAGTTGAAAACCCCCGTTTAGTAGCTGGTCGCGCTTCGGATCTAAACTTTAACGACAAAAAAATGAACATAAAGACAACCGAAAGCAAAAGTAAGGGCAAATCTAATAGGAAATCGAAGAAAGTTCTGACACTGACAAGTGTAGCGCGTCACAGTCATGGTTGCACGGTAACCTAACAGTGCAAGTTTTGTTCCGCTAAACTTTTTCCAAACTAAAAAAATCAAAGACACAACTTTTGATAGCAACAGAAAGGGGACCAACAACCAAAGCTGCTGGTATTTGATATTATACTGTTGGAAATGCGAAGCAAAAAGTTTGGGATCCACAAAGTGAATGCTCACACCTTCACGCTCAATATCTGTGCATCTAAATGCCAAAGTTAAACAGCAAAACATAAGAATATCAACAACAACAACAACAAGCGCCAAAACAACAACCACAAAAGCAAAAAAAAATCATGGCATAAAAAATTGCACAAGTTCTGCGCGCATTTTTTCCATTTGCACCTGAGCAGAAGAAAAATCGGTTGCTGGGCCGTAGAGTTAACCCGCCAAAGGTGTTGCCCGTAAATGCTGAGCGCGACATTGCCTGGCAGCACGTCCCAGTCGCAGAGACAGTCGTCAGTCGTCGCAACTGTCACCGTCACCGCCTCTGTCGGCGCCTCCGTCGCCGCATTGTTGACTGCGCAGTCTTGGGAGCACCCAATGTACGAGTCAGTATGTCAAGTGGTCCCCGCTCGGCTGTTCCTGCAGCTTCTCTGAGTGCTGCCAGCAGTCCCTTGCTATGTCTGTCCGTATGTCTGTCATTCGTTCATTCACTCGCTCATTCATTTAGCTTTTTGTGGTAGGTCAGAGAGCAAATCGTTGAAGTTTGCTGTGCGTGGTTAAGTCTTCGCTGCAGTCAACAAAAAAAACCTAGGCAAGCGAAGCTTTTGCAGCTCTTCGTGCCACAGCCTAACCATGATATTTTACAATGTTTTGAATAAGACTTAATTACAGCTAACATCTCCCAGCCACTAATTAGTTTAATTGTTATAGTTATTGCCCAATCAACACGAATGACGCTGGCAAAATAATTATGCGTAAATGGAAAATAAAATCAGACTGCAAATCTAATTGTAAATGTATCTCCCTATACATGGCTCGGAATAGTTACAGTTGAGGAAGGCAATTTGTTTTCCTTTATTCATTTGGTTTGTTGTCGTTTTCCCGAGAAAAAAGTGCTTCTTTTTGATAATATTTATTAACTGTTTATTTGATTTCCTAGATAATATATGTACAATAACAATCGCAGAAATTTAGGGGTAACTCATATTTTGAATGCGATGTGCGGCGCCTAAGCAGTACACAAATAAATTATTTGGTATTTGGTTGAAAATTATGTTCACTTGCCTGCAGATTATAAATATTATAAATATTATAAATATTATAAATAAATAAATATATAAATAATGTTAGAGTTTTAAAACAAGAAAGGAATGCTAAAGTCGAGCAGGCTCAACTCTTAAATACCCTGTACCACCCCACAAAAAAGTAATTTAATTAATTAATTAATTTAATTAATTAACTAAATTAATTTAATTAATTAACTAAATTAATTTAATTAATTAACTAAATATTAACTAATTAAATATAAAATATTCCATGCATGCATACATACATTTACATTTACATCAGAATCGTGCCTTATGCGTGTTTGTGTACTTGTACATATGTATGTATGTGTGCATTGGGCCTGGTTATATGGCTATAACTTTCTTTTCGATCATTCTATCATAATGAAACTTGGTATACGGATATATAATTACTAACCTAATGTGACTACCAAATTTAAGTTCAAAATTCCAAGAATTACGGGAGTTGTAGAAAATTGGTAATAGGGGGGGAGTGGGGGGTTGGATCAGAAAAAATGAACAAACTCGTCCTTTCTCGGTCTCAGGAGAATCTGTGTACCAAGTTTGGTTATTCTAGCTCTTATACTTTCGGAGATCCTTGCGTTCATACAGACAGACAGACAGACGGACAGACAGACGGACAGACGGACAGACGGACAGACGGACATGGCTATATCGACTCGGCTTGTCATGCTGATCAAGAATATATATACTTTGTGGGGTCTACCAAGCCTCCTTCTGTGTGTTCCATGTGCACTCGCACAAAACTAATATACCCTTGTACCCTTTGGGTACAGGGTATAAAAAGTGTTGAAGAACAACAAATTAGATAAACATGAAGGCATCCGTCATAAAACAATCAGAAATATAAACAATTAGACGACTTCTAACATACCGACACATATACAAGTATGTACATTTACGATTTCCGCCTTTCACCACAGATATGATTCGCTTATCAAAACCACTCGTGTCACATAGCATGGATAATAAATCATTTTAGAGCTTAACCCATTAACAAGAAAAATAACTGCCAAAAACACTAAACCGCAGCCAGACAAACAACACAGACACAACATACGCGGCAAATGAGAAGACATGGTGTCACGTGGTACGTACCGATATATGGCGAAGAAGCAGAGATAACCCCGTGCTGACAGCAGAAACAACAATACTATTCAACCCCACAAGGAAACTATGACACTTTATTACACAACGTCAGAAACAATAAATCTCCATTAACTTGAGCGCTTTTCATTAACGGCTTAGATACACAATTCCGAACAGGTATGCACGTGTATATACAAATATGTATGCGTGTACATGCATATGTATATGTATGCGAACAGGAACTGAAAAAACAGGCACCAACACATGCGCAATAGTTGACTGGGCGTGTTTGTGTGCGTGTTTATGTTAGTGTATTTACTGTTTTTCATGCACCTGTCATAAAAATATTTGCGCAAAATATTTTAAGCCGCATTTTGACAAAGGACTTGTCCAGCTAGCCTGGCAGAGCTCACTGCTATCCTGCCTGGGCAGTCAGGACCTCCCACCATCCCGCCCGTCAAAGCATGCCATGGCAAATTGTAGCGCATAATACGCAGTGCAAATATGACAAGCATTGTGTGCATTAGTGTGGACATGGCTTTTCTAAAAATGTATCATGGTGTGTGTCAGTGTGTGGGTGAGTATGTCTCAGAGTGTGTATATGGTTGTGTTGGATAAACAAATAAAAGCAACCATCGATAAACGGATTATGCAAAAATGTTGCATAGTCACATGCATAGTTCGTGTGTGAAATTTGTGGTGTACTTTTAGGCGCAGGAGGACTGCACCTCTCTGGTCTATACATCACATAGATTAAACCAAAATATAATTAATTTAGAGTTAACTGCACACTGTATCTTAGTAGAATTGATCTTGATTTTCGAAGCTGAAGCATAATGCTATATGGTTTTTGGCTCAAATTAAGCTATATATATAAAACAGTTTGTCCTGACTGACTGACTGACTGACTGATTGGTGATCAACGCACAGCCCAAACGGTAAAGGCTAGGAAGCTGAAATTTGGACTCAAGTATCCTTTCATAGTCTAGGTGCCCACTAAGAAGGGATTTTGACTCGAGCTCCAAAGGGGGGAAAACAGGAAAACATGAAAAATCTACAGTTTTCATCTGATTAACTTCAAACTTAGTTTGTATACCCTCAAAACAATTCGAAGAAAAACTGCATACTTGGTTTTTTGATATTTTTTTTGCGGCCTAAAATATGGGAGTTTTCCTGTAAAAACAAGAAAGGAATGCTAAAGTCGAGCAGGCTCAACTCTTAAATACCCTGTACCACCCCACAAAAAAGTAATTAAATTAATTAATTAATTTAATTTAATTAATTAACTAAATTAATTTCATTAATTAACTAAATTAAATATAAAATATTCCATGCATGCATACATACATTTACATTTCCATCAGAATCGTGCCTTATGCGTGTTTGTGTACTTGCACATATGTATGTATGTGTGCATTGGGCCTGGTTATATGGCTATAACTTTCTTTCCGATCATTCTATCATAATGAGACTTGGTATACGGATATATAATTACTAACTGTGTCTACCAAATTTTAGTTCAAAATTCCAAGAATTACGGGAGTTATAGAAAATCGTTAATAGGGGGGGAGTGGGGGGGTGGATCAGAAAAAATGAACAAACTCGTCCTTTCTCGGTCTCAGGAGAATCTGTATACCAAGTTTGGTTATTCTAGCTCTTATACTTTCGGAGATCCTTGCGTTCATACAGACAGACAGACGAACAGACAGACGGACAGACAGACGGACAGACAGACGGACATGGCTATATCGACTCGGCTTGTCATGCTGATCAAGAATATATATACTTTGTGGGGTCTACCAAGCCTCCTTCTGTGTGTTCCATGTGCACTCGCACAAAACTAATATACCCTTGTACCCTTTGGGTACAGGGTATAAAAATGTTGGGGCACAAAAGCAAACCGCGTCAACAGCCCACAGCCCACACGGTAAAAGCTAGGATGCTGAAATTTGGGCTCAAGTATCCTATCATGGTGTAGATGCGCAGTAAGAAGGGATTTTGGAGCTCCAAAGGGGGAAAACGAGCTCCAAAGTTTGTTAGAAAAATCCGCATTTTTCAACCGATCGACTTAAAACTTAGTTTCTAAAATCAATTAAAGAATACAAACAAAACTGCATACTCGGTTTTTTAAATTTTTTGTTGGAAATTAAAAAAAAAACATAAACTCGTCCTTACTCGGACCTAGGAGAATCTGGATGCCAACTTTGGTTATTCTAGCTTTCATAGTTTCTGAGATCCTTGCGTTCATCCAGACGGACGGACAGACGGACGGACATGTCTAGATCGATTTCTCTCGTCATGCTGATCAAGAATATATATACTTTATGGGGTCGGAGATGCTTCCTTCTGTATGTTACATACTTTGCACAAACTTAATATACCCTTTTTACCCTACGGGTACAGGGTATAAAAAATAATGCTCTAAAAACAACAACAACTGCAAGTAATTGGCTCGCTCTTCTTCTTTCGTTTTGACCATTTAATGTTAATTGCAAAGGCAAAACGCCAAAAGTTTACAGTTACCGTCACTAGGCAACGACTGCGTAAGCGATAGTAAAGCAGAAACCGAATAACGGAGCTACGCATATTCTGCTTCGCATTGCGGGCAGATGTATGTATGTATATGATATGCTCTTATTGATCTCAATAAATAATTAGATTTCATTATTTAAATATTCTGCTTATTGCATTCAAACTTCGATATTTTGATGGTATCGGTGGCTTCAACTATCGAAAGTTTTACTCTAGCAAATTGAGATGAGAATTGTCAGTGCTTTTTGATCGTGGCTCATCGCTGCACGGCATTGACACGAGTGCCGTGTTTCATATTCCGAGTTTGTGCGTGACCGTATTGACTCAATATGGCAAGAAAAGACTCAAATGTGAATTTAAAATTAGGATATACCCTTACAATTATTCCCCTTTTTTGCACATAGTCTATCTTAAAACGTTGCGTTATCTCCTGGTGAAAACATATGGGTAGGTTATGCACACACAAAATAAATACAATTGGAAACATTATATTGAGCCGGGTTAAGACGGGCAATACCTGCTAGTGTTTTAATATAAGCGTGAATGAAAACCCAAAACCCCTTAAGTAACCCAAATAGGCGGTTTGGAATATTTTTCCTACCCTTTTAAAATGGGTCCCCTTATATTTTTTATGAAAAATAAGAATTCTTATCAAAAGCAATCAATTTTTTAAATTAGTTCTATCTTTCTCTATCTCACCCTCCAGATTTCTCTATCTCTCTCCCTTTCTCTCTCTCTCTCTCCCTCTCTCAGCGTCTGTCTCGCTCTCTCTATCTCTGCACATACCTATATGTGTTTAACCACAAAAACAAACAACTGACCCAGCCACTCCAACTCGAGGTACAGCCTTAATACCCCCGAACATGTCAACAATTTCGCTTCCCAACCCCAAAACCTTCACAAGTTTCACGCACTGCCCAAAGCGACGACGAAAAGACGAAATGGGCAGACAAATTGACAAGGCACTTAATTGTGACATTAACCGCCCGCACAACATTTTTGAATTGATGTGCGTGGGGAGGAGGGAGGACAGAATGAGCAAATTACAAAAGGGGGACTTACGCACATACACACTCGTATACCAACACGCTCACACTCGAGTTCGCACTCCATACCTACGAGTATATATGCAGCCCCATTGCTGGACAACGGTCGGCTTCAATATAAAATGCAGTTACAAAATTCCCACAGTTGTTATTGCAAAGAGTTGAGCCGGTGTGGTCATTGCTGGGTCATGGATTAAGGACATCAACGGGAGCAGCAGTAGCAACAGCAGTAGCAGCAGCAGTAGCAGCAGCAGAAGCATCGTGAAGGCGTCACGCCACATGATGAAGCATTGGCAGCAGGCAACGCCATGAAGTATGCAATATCGACCGACTTTTCGACCACAGACAAACACATATATAAGCAGACAAAAACAATTATTGCCTGCTGCCACTGCCAACGCCTTTCGAAGTGTTCAAAAGGGGTGAAATATATATATACGTATGGTACGAAGCATACACACACACATACATGTGTGTTGGAATGAGATTTTGGGGTCAGCGCTAACAGCCTGTTAATTATAAGCCAAAAGCTCTCGCACATCACTGAGGGGAGGGTTAGGCAGGCCAAAGTGAATTGATTGACAATTGAATTGAATTTGGCTAATACTCCAGCAACTGTTTGAAGCCACAGCCATTCTAGCTTCGATTATTGGATGCAACACTCTTGACCCAGCTCCCTCAGTGGACGAGGCAGTTGCAATAACTTTCTGGCATCGCGAAGTGTGCAATGGGCTGGATATCCATCCCAACAGACAATCATAATACGAATTAAGCCGAAATCCCTCCTGTTGTTGTTTTATTGTCCGTGAGTAACCGCGTGTACAAACACGGATGGCTTTGTGTTTGTTAATTGCTTTGCACACACACACGCTCACATTTATATGCACGCTAATTTGTCGGTTGGGTCCCTGTGGTTAACCGGCTGAATGAGATTTCGGCACAAGTTGTGTTCTGTTGGAAGAGGAACAACTAATTTATTTCGAAAAACAAACCCACTTATTTATTATTTTTTGTAGAGCCCCATTTTTCTTATTTTGCCATGCTTGGATCACAAAATGTTGTCAATATACCTTTGAACTCTCATATATTCTCAGCTATTGTTGAATCGTAAAGCAATTGTTAACCATCATCAACATTTAAAGTTATTTTTAAAAACAGATTCCATAATACGGGCTAAGGGCATGTGATTTTGAATTTGAATTCATTCCAATTAAACAATTTCTTTGGTTTAACTATTTTATGGGAAATTAAAAATAAGATAGAGAATTATATACAGAAACATATTGGTTTATGTAGAGTATGAGAATGGCAGAATATATGTTTCAATTTTCTAGGAATTAGGTTCTTCTACACACCGTCTTAAAAGTCCACACAGATTAATTTTCCAAGTCATACTGATTAAGAATACTACGAGTATATATATACACTTTGTGCGATCTATTTATTTAAAAAATACGAAACGATTTCACAATGCACATTAATTTTTCGTTTAAAGGGTTTACAATAATAACTACATAATAAAAATAAATCAAATGTTTTGATAATACTTTGAAGAATAGGCAAATTCTGTTCTTTGCTTGTGGAGTATTGGTTTTTTATCGCAGCGTGGGTTACCCACAGATTCGACATATAACAATATCGGACTCACTTGAAACCCAGCTGTAACCTGTTTAATTTCCCCGACAGCTAAATAAGCAATAAGTCTAATGTACGCTGAAAACTGGCTGATAACCCAAACCATATGAAGAAACGCATTCTTAATTCCAATGAATTGAGGAATTCTTTGAATCATTCCGATTGTGTTTGGAATTCTTTCTCTGAAGTACGTAAGTATTTCAATAAACTCAGACTTTGCTCTTTGTACTATTTTAAAAACCATTTTAGGTTAGGTTGCCATGGGTTGGTGATGGTGCTCACTTAGGCTTTTAAGACCCTTTAAGTATGAGTACTATATAATTTGTATTAGTTTGTCTTAAAATTTTGACGGATTGTCCGATCTCGATCTTTCTTATCTCCGAGGGGTCGCTCAAGAAATGCTGCACTAGGATAGATAACCTGCGCCTGTTTAGTGCAAGGCAGTCGCAGTGCTTTTCATCTCTACAGCTTGTACAGAAATCGGGGAAGCCCAGTCTCGCAGAATGTCTGCC
The DNA here is from genome assembly GCF_003285725.1 of Scaptodrosophila lebanonensis. NCBI lineage: Eukaryota > Metazoa > Arthropoda > Insecta > Diptera > Drosophilidae > Scaptodrosophila > Scaptodrosophila lebanonensis. The sequence continues at coordinate 4,957,035 of NW_022060558.1, forward strand.
GACTGCATAGTGCCCCATGATCCACCTACGAGAATTCTTTTCTTCTCAAAAAACTATTTAAGAAATTGAAATCGGCCTATCAAGTCAAGTGCAATAATTAAATATTCCCAGGCTATTAAAAGAGCCAAAGTTCAACGCTATGCTCACATAGTTGGCCTCTGACTTAACACGCTAACCAGCAGCTCCCTGGAGAAAAAAAAACTACGTATTGCACAAAGCATCCATTTGAAATTCATTTCCAAACCAACAACACAAACTTAAAGCCCACAATGCTGGCCCAGAACAAGACCAAAATGCCAAGTTAAACGAGCAAATTCATCCATCTCCTAACACATGCAATGGGCTCATTTAAGTAACTATGGGATCGTTCAAAAGAAAAACTTGAGGTATGGGCTGCAGGGTAAACCAACTGTTGTATAGGGCAACACATCAAGTGGCAAAATCAACCATAGATTTTAGTTGGGTTTTCCTTCTCTGCTCGTTCACTCTTCTGGCACAGAACACCTGACCGACTGACGACTTGCGGCTGCATTTGATGAAGCACAAACATGCCCCGAAGTAAGACTACGTGCAAACAGTTCACAGAGCAAGTGAGACCCAAACAAGGAGAGGGAGGGAAAGGGCCCACAAAGGGGAATACATATCGACAAGTGCAAAAATCGAATAGAAATGAAGGCATCAAAGGCACAAACTCGAAATTGAACGCATCAAAGGGCAGAAGGCAATGAAATCGAAGAAATGCAGGCAGTGTGAATGACAAACTTTGTACGAGTATATGTGATTGCATTTCCCTAGTTGGTAGTGCTTGATACAACTATTCTCGGCATTTAGGCCAAAGTTAATCAGTTGAGTAATGGTCAGACAAACCGATATGAGCAATTTTTTGATAGCCTTTGGCTTGATTATGGTGCTTGGCGTACAATGAAACAGCAGGGACGGAAAGTCAATACTACATTTAGAATGTTCCTAGTTTTGTAAATAACGACAGTGCAGAACTTTTTTTTATCAACTATACACGTATCTAGAGCCATATGAAGGTTCCATTAAATTACACCGTATCTCATTTTCTTGCTACATCTTGCCTTCTCTCGGACACCACTACTTACCACATTGCACTATGTTTTTTGTGCCAGTTTTTTTGTGCAGAAAGTCAAAAAAAAAATTTATCCAAATCTAAAAAATTTTGTTTTTATTTTATTATAAATTGTTTAATTAAGCGAAAATTAAATTAATTCCTGCTGATATGGTAACACCATTTTGTTGGCGCGCAGTCAAAGTTATCTGATTGTATAAAACACATGTGTTTGTGATTTTGGCGGCAATTTTTGGTAAACTTTCAGAGCTTGCAGAATTAAGAAAAGAACCAACAAATATTAAGTTTTATAATGGAAAACATTAATGTACGTATACAGGTATTTAAAATGTAATCCAAAACTGTTTTTAAGCGTTGAAGTGTGTTCGTGTAATTGCGCCATGTGTTGTTCATGTGTTTTTTTAAAATTAACCTTTATAAGTTGCGCAGTGTTTCGTGGAATAGTACTTTTGAATGGTAAAGAGTTGCAAAAAGTTATAAATGTGGAAATACTAATTAATATATGTTTATTATGGAATTACTAAGGAACCTCGTCCCAATTTGCACGTTTTCTCTAAAATTGCGTTTGTTGCAGCAAAACTACTGTTTGGGCATGCAGAAATTGTTGCATTTGTAGCAGCAACAAAGACTCAGAAGACGCATTTAAGCAGAACATATTGCAGAAAATTAACGTAAGCATCTTAGATGAATACCATACTATATTAATATCGGAAAAAGTAAAATTATTCTCCAATTTGGAGCCGTGATAGAAAACGCTATAGTCGAGCAATCTCGACAGTGAAATACCCTGTACCCAGATAAACTTCAACCACTGGGTTATATACACCCATGGCAGAAGCAAAAAGAAGAAAATGAGGTAACTTGATGCTGTAGCTTGTGGGCGTAGAACTAGAGTGAAATTATTTCGCTAATAACTTTTCTAAAAATTTACTGATTCGATTGAAATTTAAAACAGAGATAGATGATTGCATATAAATTACGTGTGCAAGTTTATTTTATTGAAATTTTTTGAAATACAGTATTAAGGAAATTATGTAGCGTGGGAGAGTGGGGAAATAAAAAAAAAATATATAATTATTTATATTTTGTGAACTGAAATATATTGCAGATGACAAAAATACAGGCCAGTTTCTGGTTTGATACAGTTAAAAATACGGAAGTTAGTGAAAGTCGGCCATATCGGTTATATCGGCAGCCAAACTTGGTATGTCGTCTTGAGGTACCAAAATATGCGTACAAACTAAATTTGTGGTAAATATCTTAATGATACTATAGTGCATTGGCAAGTGATCGGGGAAAGGTTGCGACCTGCTTAGACCGGAGTGCTTACAAAAACGTTATTGCAAAATGTCATGGACTGTACTCACGGTCATATGTAGAAAGTGTGTACACAGCAGCATTATTTGCTGCACAATGTGCTTCAGACTTGCTCAGTGCACCGTTTTCTGAGCACAGTTTCTGCGCATGAGGAAGTGTGCTGCACATACACAGCTGAATGTATATGCTCATATGTACATACATATATGCCTTTGGTTCTAGAAGTAACGATTTTATTCCCAAAATATATCTCATTTTCTTTCAAAGTCAATTAAGTCTTGTTGAACAACTGATTACCAGTCAACTTTTGCAAAGGTGTACAACACTGTAAATCGTCTCCATCCCTGAACAATCACACACACAGCCTTCCGTTTTGTTTTCAAGTATTCAACTTTTGCAAAGGTGTACAACACTGTAAATCGTCTCCATCCCTGAACAATCACACACACAGCCTTCCGTTTTGTTTTCAAGTATGTGTAAAGCTATTCGCATAATATGAACTCATGGATGTCTCGCACAGCATTGCAGACACGTGGCAATCTAAAGCAGGTCATATGGAAATATTTCTACTGCCGCTTCAATTTTTTTCAATTTTCCTTCCTTTCTTTTATACTTTTCTTTTTGTGATTTTAATGCTATGCTTGGCATATGCAGAGGGCGCAGACATTTCAGAAAGTCATCGGCGCATGAAGTAAAAGCATTAATAGTATTTTTTATTTTCTTTTTCACATTGCGGTTATTCGATAAAATGCAAATTTGGAAATGCAGTTTTTAGCTATGACTGCATTTGGCATAGTTCCGAGAGTTGATTCTATAAAATGGGCTAAGCATTCGTTCAATAAAGTAATTGCACTTTATTATAATATCTGAAATTACCATCCAACAAAAAACACGCCATTAGTGAAATAACGCCATAAAACATTAAACAGCAACCAAAACAAGCAAGCAGCGTAACTCAAAAGATCAAAGATATAATGCATAACTCAAAAACGCCGACAACGACACAATGACGCCCAATTACAATGCTCAACTTCAAAAGCCAAGAACAGCTAAAGATATTAGTGGAAACACCACTAGAGGGGAAAGAAAAAGACACCAAATAAAATGAAGCCTCTTGAGTTTTTGCGCCTGCTGTTGCTTCCATGCTGGTGTTTGTTGTCTGTTTGGTTAGCAGTTCCATTGTTGCCTTGAGCCGCTGCCTTAATTATATTTAAACATTTTCAAGTTACACAATTCAATTGAACGAATGAGCAAACGCACGACCAACAGCAGCCGCAGCAGCAGCAATAGCAATAGCAGAGGCATCCACAGCTCCATCTTCATCTACATTGCGTTCCACTTCACATAGCCGCCACCACCACCACCACCACCACAACAACAACAACAAACCACCAATCGTGCTGACCTTTTAGCATTGCCTCTCTCTCTCTCTCTCTCATTGCCCTCCAATCTAGTCTAGTCAAGTGACTTCATTTGTGTCGCTCGACTTGCCCCAAGAGTCAGTCAGTCACAAGCCCCCGAGCTGTGCCTTTGTCTTCTTCATCTTCATCATCGTCATCATCGTCATCAGCATCAGCAACATCATCATTGACATTGAAATGTGTTTCATGGTCCGTTCACTTCTTGTTGTGGCGGAGCCATTTAATTGTTGTCGTCAGTGTTATGTTTGTGAAGCGCATCGAATTTATTTAAATACCTTTGATCAACTATTATTATAAAAATCTTAAAAGGCAATAGAATGGTAAGTATTTTAAAAATAGCTCACGCGCTCCCCATACACAAGTGGACCTTGAAAATGTGTTTGTTTCTTCAAAAATTCATTGCACTTTAACTTGTCATGTGGGCTTTGATTCGACTTTGATTCGAGTGCTGGTCTTAAGCTTCGCTCGCGTCGCTATACGGAAATTCTTGGCTCAATTATGACACCGTATGTAACTCAAATTTGGCAATTGTACGAGTGGAAATCTATTTCGCAATATCATCTTTGCGCTTTTAACGCCAAAGTCTATTTTGCTATGCTTGTGATTTCTGCCGGCTAGTGGGGTATGTATTTCCTTAATTAAAACTCATGTGGCTTGCTACGAAATAATGACAAGCAGATTTTAGGCAGTTATATCTGCACATGAAACCACTTTAAAGCTTAGAAGGCTTCCTTGGAGTTGTGAAATAATCACTTAGGCTGAAGCTCTTCTAAAACACACTTTCAAATATCATATTTCATCTTATGTTCAAAAGCCCAAGTTTGAGGAACAGTTAATGCGTTGATCGGGAAAACAAGGAGAGTTTTAAGGTTTCTGAATTTAAGAAATTATCTTTCATAATAATAACAATATACCTAAGGTGGCACGGGCTGCGTCATTGCGATGCCAGCGGCGATGTGGCAGCATACGAACACTCTCGGTGTAACATCTGCAGAAGCAAGACGTCAGCCGGAGCTCTCGATGAAATGTTGTCTAATATGTATTAATATTATTACCTCCAGTTGGTTTTTCATTAAACATTCTTTATAAACACATCTTAAATTATATGGGAACATAAATATGTATGTTATTGTTTAGTCCTTAATTTGATTAATAGAGGCCTTGACTTGTTGTTGCGGTTGGCCTTGATTATTGGTAAGAGTTTACAAAATGAGATATGAAAAAAATTCATATTTGCCATTGTTTCAGGACGAAAATCATTTACGCACCACATTATTGCGGTAAATCCATCCTACACTAAGGCTTATTAAAACCTTTATCAAAAAAGAGTTTAGGAAAATATTTCCTAACGATTTTTCTGATAAGATAATTCAAGTCAAATACCTAAATTTTTATACCCTGTACCCAAAGGGTAAAAGGGTATACTAGTTTTGTGCGAGAATGTACATGTAACACACAGAAGGAGAAGGGCCTACCACGCCACAAAGTATATATATTCTTGGTCAGGGTGACAAGATGAGTCGATATAGCCATGTCCGTCTGTCTGTCTGTATGAACGCAAGGATCTCAGAAAGTTTAAGAGCTAGAATAACCAAACATGGTATGTAGATTCTCTTAAGCCCCAGAAAGGGCAAGTTTGTTCATTTTTTCCGATACACCCCCTCTAATCGCGATTTTCTCTAACTCACCCAATTTGTGCAATTTTTAACTAAAATTTGGTAGTCACATCCAGTTAGTTATTATGTGTCCGTATATTAAGATTCATTATTCATTATATAGATCAATTAGAAAGAAAAATATAGCCATAAATATTGTCATTGATGATGTTTGTTGACATAATTCAGTACCTCACACATATGTTTCCACTTATGTGTGTATGTATTAAATAATTTTTATGTAATTAATTAATTAAATTAAAATTAAAAATTGTTTCCTATCTTTGGGTGTGTACAGGGTATTTAGGAGTTTTATTTTTAAATTACGGTGCGAATAAACGTATTTCAACATAAATAAATGCGTGCAATAACGACAACAAAAACACACACAAATAAAGTCTTTACTTTTCGAACAACCCAATGCTTATCGGCTTATTTGTTTATTTAGATTTTAAATATGTTTGACTTTTTTTGCTGAGCATTGAACGCTGTGGAGCATTGTAGTAGGCTTTTAATCTCGTTAATTATCACCCATGCGCAGCATTAGTAATACTAGCAAAATATTGTCATCAAATATTTGTTAAAAATACACAATAGGACAGGCTATTTCAGATTATTTGAGCCGAAAAAAGCCCATGAATTATATTATACCCTGTATCCGAAGAGTAAAATGGTTTTATTAGATTTATGGAAATTTTTGTAACAGAAAGTATAAAAGTTAATTGTTGATCACCATTATTTAATTCTCTCTCCATTTTCAATTAAATCAAAAGGGTAAATCTTAAGAAAACCTTGAGGGAAACAATTTTTGATTTACCAAAGTTGCAAAACCGGTTTAATTTATTCCCCTCCTTTGCTTCTACAATGCTTAGAACACAACGGAAACGTTTTTACGGCTTGACTGTAAACACTATTTTTTTGTTAAAACATCACATTAAATTATTTGAACTGGCATTTTCACATTTTCACCGTAGGCATGTACGATACACATAAACTTGATTTTACACAATTCGCGGACTGCGCTCCTACTACCGACAAAGTGCAGAGTCTGTTCCCGACTGAACAGGGGAAAAGTCTGCTCTTATCACTTTCAACAGCAAAACAAAGGCAGTCATTAGACATTAGCGGGCAACAGGCAGCAACATTCAGCTACAAAACAACCAGCAAGTAAAGTTGTTCGTAATCAATTAAATATAATGATGGCAACTAAGTCATACGGCCTGCCAAATTGACGCTGAAGGTCATGTAACAACAAAACTTAGCGAACTCAGATCCGTGCAAATAATAAATATGAACTAATAGCCGACGAACATGGCATCACAGCTAATTACGGGAAAATTATTTCATGTAATAGTTGCACCAACAAATGGAAGTTGGCTGCCTGTTGGGTTTTAAATTTGTATTTAATATTTCTCTCTCTGTGTGATGTAAAAAAAATTAGAGTGCACGTTCTTATCGCAGTTCTTATCGTTTGTTATACAATTTTTTTAGCACAGTAGCACAGTCAAGTGATGAGCTGATTCTGCTTTTGATGATAAGCAAGCATCAACAAAAATATATACGTTTATACTGAAATCATTATGTCAAAAAAAAGGCCCACATTTGACTTGATCGCGCAAAGGTTGCTGAACTTTTGAAGTTGCCAGCATCATCATTCACAGCCATATATTAAAAAACTGTAATCAGCACAATTAGCGTTTGGTTTGCACAACGTTGCAATGGCGGCAGCAGCTCCCGCTTTGTGGATTAGATACAAGATACCATAAATACACAAACATGTAAAGCATATGTAAGAGGAAAATCAACGCCACCGCCGCCGCCGAGACACGTAAAAAACGCGAGTTTATTTAGCACATTAGCGCACTGAACATGCTAATGAAAAACACAAATTTGCAGCCCCATACACACATACATACATACATATGTGGGGACACAAATACACATTCGGCCCATAGCGAGTCTTCGCCATGGTAGCAGAGTGTTTGTGTGGCACAAAAAGCATCCCGAAAGTGTATACAAGAGACAAATTGTCGTTTCTTTTTCGTTTTTGTTGTTGCTCTTGGAGTGCTAAATAATTTTTCAATTTGACTCAAATAGCATGTTAATGAGTAATACAGTTGTGAGTGGTGGGCCAGCGTCGAAAACCACACCTATGTTGCGACATTTCAATGTTCTTCTTATCTCGCAAACTTTGAGCTTAAAAAGAAAAACAAACTTGTGACAAGTGTATTGGTTTTAGGGAGAGTCTAGTACAATGACTTTGTGCTCTAGTTAAAATGAAATGTATGTTGAATCTATTATGAAGCTTGTAATGTGTAGTCATTTAATCACTAATTGTACATAGATGTCTTAATTGAGGTACATGTACTCGTGCTTATGTACTCTAAAAAATGCGAAATACCCATAAATAAGTTGTCATTTCTGTTAAGCTAGTACAGTTTTGCCTGGCAATTGAGCATTATAGAGTAACTTAACAATTGTATGTGATATCGAATTGCGATGGCTTTAGATGCTTCAAATGTTATACATAACCCCATAAGTATGCTTCAATATTTACGTCCACATAGAACTGTGTACAGTGAAAACTCTCTTGGCCGGACACTCACGGTCGTCCAATTTTTGTCCACCCAAGGGGAGTGTCCGGTTAAGGGGATACTTTATACATCGATCGAATGTTTTTAGAAAAATGTCCGGCGAAGAGAGTGTCCGGATAAAAGAGGTGTCCATTAAGGGAGTTTTCACTGTATTTATACTCCATTTCAATTTTCATTTCATTTATTCACAAAAAAAATTGGCATCATAAATTGGAGTGTATCTATAATTAGTTAATAATAAAGAGTACAGGTTATAAAACATAATCAATTCTACTCTATTTCTATTCAACGAAAATAAATTGAAGCAACTTTTCATAAAAGAATGTGACTATGTCTTTTTGAATTTGGAATATTTGAGGGCGCACCATTACTTGGTATAATTTTAAAATATACTTGTAGACCTTTAATTAGTGTTCCTTTGTATGTTTTCGACAAATTTTAAAATGTAGAATGAAAATTCTTCAAAATTTCAATATTCAGTTTACTTTCCTTTATATACTTGTTTTAATGATGAGAGAATTCAAAGTGCGATGGATGCACAATAATTTTTTAGTTCTATTGTATACATTTTATCGTTAACAAAACAAATTCAGAGCAATTCAATTAACAAGTGGCTATATTTTCATTTACAGTTACGTGCACTCAATTGACTGCGCTAATCGAAAAATGTAAAATCGCTCAATTGTTGGTCAATCTCTTGAACACGATGCTGTGGTTTACTTCTACGTTACGTACATGCATTAGCTAGAATTATATATAGGCCGCTATTTGTGTAATTAACAATAAATTAACATTGTGCTAAGTAATTCACAGCGTGGCTTTTAAAGACGCTATTGTTCGATTTTGTTTGGGGGCACAAAAATATCAGGCACGAAATCTTTATTTCATCATTGGATGGATTTTTCATTTAATATTATTTGTAGCTCTGACTCAACTATTTGTGCGCAAGTGTATGAATAAAGAATATCATTTAAATCACATGGTGTTTATAAGAAACTAAAGGAAACAACATTTCTACGAATTATAATCAGTTCTCCAAACAACACAGAAAATAGTTTCAGTGGTATTTCTAGGAAATAGATATACTGAGTCAATAAATGGAAACTAACCAACAATATATTTCCATTTTCTGTAAAAAACACAACATTCAATATTTTCAAAATCTTTTCAATTTGAAATTGAGTTTTAGAATCAATTTCCGGTTTCAATTGTAAACATGGTTGTGAAAATAAGTACCATAAAAATATATTCTGTATTGTGATACAGCAGATACTCTTGGACCACTTTTTTGTACGATTCTGGAACTGAGAGATTAGCTTCATTAGTTTTACTTTCGTAGTATCGCTATAGCCAGTTCTGTGGTTCAATCGACTATCTATAGACTAGTATTTCGGTGATTTAGGCAACATTGGCGAACGGTTGAATATCGCTCTTTCTTTGACAATGTCATAAATTGCGACTATACTTTCTCTATATGTACGTGTATTTCGTTCCACGGCTTACCACATAGAGACTTCTGTCCTTGCTTCACCTACAATTGCCTTCATTTGTCGTGTCTTACCTGCAAATATATAGAAATGTTCAAATTAATAATGAATCAGTTGTGCCACAATAATTTATTATTAAATCAATAATGTTTTACAATCATGGCACTGCTGATGCGTACGCTTATTAATCAAATTTATTGAAAATGTATTACATTTTCTTCCTTCATAATTATTTCCCAATATAACAATGACGATTCCTCATATTTCAATTGCTCGTTATATTTGAATTTGATCAATGTAATTATTGGGTAAAGGACGACCGTACTTCAATAAACAAAAAGCTACCAGTACTTTAGTATAATGTTGATAATAATGAGATTTCTGCTCAGCATCCAAATGCGACAGCTTACAATAATGCGTACATACATAAGTATATATAGATATATAGTTCTTGTTAGTGACTTCAGACTGACAGCAGTCTCTGTCAAGTATAACAAATCCATAGGAGCAACTCCAAACTATGCTAATGACATGCATGTTAAGCATTCCCAACTACTACGTACATATATAACTATAACAACAATTGTGGGTTGGCCAACAGGCCACAAGTAAATCTCTGGGCGCATTTGTAAAATTATGAATTAGACACACAGCCACATACACACACGTATACACACTCTACACTATGCATTATGAAACCACTGAGCTGCTGCCGCCCCTTGGTGCGGGGCCTGATGCTTTGTAGATTTCGATGCTGCCTTTACACTAATTTCAATTAGCTTGAGTGCGAGTGGTTGGTTTATTTAGTAGGTTGTATGTATCTATGTGCTGTAGTCTGCTTATGTTAATTACGCAATTGACTTAACAAGCAGTGCCATAACTACAACTACACTCCTAGTACGACAACAACACCAATGACGAAGACGTGCCCAACAAACAGTCTCTGACTGCTGGCAGCTCCATTAGCAATTGGTACATGCTTCCAAAATTTCATCCTTACATAATTATGCAGATTTCAATGTGCCCTTTGCCATTTTCATCCCCAACTTCCGCGCTGCTCAACCGCCATTTTGTATAGATGCATCAGACATTTTGTTTCGAGTAATTTGCACATTTCAAAGAGATATTTTGAATGCAGCATGTGCTCCCGTCAGTCTTGATGAATGATGACATGCATTTATGGCGTCAAAACGAACACAATATTAATTATAGTTTGTGTCGATATGAATCATCCTTAATTTTCGTTCAGTAGGATGTTTAATAATTTAAATTTCTTTTTACACCGTGTACCCGTAGGGTAAAAAGGGTAATTAGGTTTGTGCAAAGTATGTAACATACAGAAGGAAGCAACTCCGACCCCATAAAGTATATATATTCTTGATCAGCATGACGAGAGAAATCGATGTAGACATGTCCGTCCGTCTGGCCGTCTGTCCGTCCGTCTGGATGAACGCGAGGATCTCAGAAACTATAAAAGCTAGAATAACCAAAGTTGGCATCCAGATTCTCCTAGGTCCGAGTAAGGACGAGTTTATTTTTTTTTTTTTAATTTCCCTCCCTTCCCCCGCTACAGAATTTCGTCAATAGCGTCCACATTTCAAATGCTACCTAAACCAAACTTTGCACACATAATTTATATATAATTGTCTACTGTTTATTCAATTCGGTCAATTCTAAATAAAGTTATTAGCAAAACAAATTCTCGCCAATACAACCCCCCCCCCCCCCCCAAACTGCAGCAACAAGTTCCCTCTTCTTCTTCCTCTTTTTCCTGCTGCTATGGGCGCATATAACTCAGTGACGGAAGTTTACCGGGGTACAGGGTATTACACTGTCGGGCTTGCTCGACTGTAGCGTTCTCTCTTGTTTTAATTTGAAGGACAGTGCACATAAGCCAAGGACAGCTTAACTTATTAAGTTTTCTCTTCGTCTTCTTTTAAGACGGATAATGGAGTGATCGTCGTGAAACCGCATCCATTAATAAACCCATCCCTAGCACCAGTAATGAAAAATTTGGCGCATTAGCTACATTATTTATCTTTTTAAGCTGGTTTATGCTTTTCATTTGGTACATACTCACAAATTAGCATATTCAAATATTCATAAATTAAAAAAAAATAGGATTTCAAATGTTTTAGAAGCATGTACATATTTATTTAATTCTCGAATGCCGTGTGTGTGTCTGCTTTTGTAGCATCAGAGTATTGTGAAATAATAGCTATATGCATTTGAAAATATGTAAATGAACCCGGGATCAAAAAGAACAACCATTCGATTGCAGTTCTTCGCCTGAAGCTAGCGCAGTACTCGTATCCTCTGCCGTATTTGAAATGTTCGTTATTCAGATTTTTAATAAAACAACAGCTAGACAAGTTAATTAACGCGAACCGTGTAACGTGCGCTTTGCGATTTGGACCTTCTAATCAAAACCCCTGACAGATAACATGCTCTAGGTAGTATGCATGATACTTATCAAATCTAATCATTAAAATATCGACAGTATCAAGGTCACCATGTACCGGAAGTAGTTTAGTTTGTCTCGTATTTATATATAAACTGTAGGGTTATTGAGTAATCAACTCCCTTGCCAAAGTAATTAAATCATTGCCCTCAAACTACCTATGGAAACCGACAGCAAATTCCCAAAACCATTTGTGGCATAAACTTTGGAAATGCGTCCAATTGTTTGTTGTTGTTTTTTTGGTTCTGTTGCGTATGTTTTGTATAAGTTTTCATTTGTAGTCATTTGCATTTAAATGAATTCCTTTTGTTTTAGGCGTGTAGCTGTTATTGTTGTTGATATTGTACTCCTATTTCCATTTTACATTTTACAGTCAGGTCCTTATACATTTTATTTCCTTGAAATTTAATTTCCTTTTTAATGGCTGGCGCTTTGTTTACTTCTGCATGGTGGGGACTTTGGTATCATGAATCATACATTCCCGCGAATTTTTTCTGTGTATCTTGAAACGTGCCTGTGGGCGTTATTGAAGATTTGCCTCGATGGTTGAGGTGCCATTAACATAATATCCTTTAAATTCCCCAGGCACGAACAAAGTTTGAAAGCCATTATTTAACGCTGCATAACGCTTCCCTTTCATGGGCAAATTCATTTTTCCGAAAAGGTAGAAGTCGCACGGTGCCATATCAGTTGAATATGAGTGGTTCATGGTTAAAATGTGATTTTTGGTCAAATAATCGGTCACAAGCGTCGATAAATCGATGTTTTGGAGATGTTCAATTCCATTTCCATCAATTTCAATGATGGTTTCGGCTGATTTTTGATGAATTCACGTACAGTTTCGATGGAATTTTCGGTGATCACGAATTTTCACACCCACATGTTGATCGTCATTTATGTCCTCACGACCACTTTGAAAACGAGATAGGCAATCATCGCCATAAACTTGTTCCATCAATTGAAACGTTTCGGTAAAAGTTTTACCAATTTTAAAACACAATTTAATGTTGGCTCTTTGTTCAAAGCTCATTTTCGCACCGATAAGACAAACATACTGACACTTGAAACGCAATAACTTCGATGAAATGTCATGAAGTTCTCACTGGACACTCGATAAAGATAGCAGATACTAACGCACCATATCGACATATAGATAACGCCACCAGGGGGCGTTAGATTCAAAAAGTCCTGTTTACTTTCGAACGCACCTTGTAGTTTCTGGCACACACTATTAATCTTTTCTGTAACAAAACAAGGCATATACTCTCTACATACTTATGTGTGGTATCTACCTTACTTTGCTATAGATATATAAACTTGTATCAACATTTTAACAATGTTCGTAGCAAATAGAACAAGTTGCATTAGGTTTCGAATCTGGTGCTGGCTATCAAAATTGGAATGGCGTTGCGACTGCGGGTATTTTGTCAGTTTCTATCTTCCATTTCTATTCGAGTACACCAAAAAAGAAATCCTGATCATATTAACGTTGACGTTTGACAGAAACACCAGGTATTTGAGCAAAAACAAGGAGGAGACTAAATGAGAATTCCACATATCCTCGCCGAAAAGCACAGATTAACGAAGCATATGCACAAAACCTCAGGCAGATCAAATATGCCCGTATTTTATAATTAAAATTTGAGGCACAAAACAAATGGGGATGTTTGCTTTGTGTATCACTTAATCATGGTAATTCTATCTTTGCACCAAATCTTTGCATTATAAAAACAAGTAAAAAAGCTAAAGTCGGATGTCCCGACTTTGAAATACTCTGTACATATGCTTACAATAATTATAGAAAAAAAAAATATAAGAAAATTTAAAAAAATTTGATCGATTTTACCTTTCTCGGTATTCGAACTCACGTAAAGGGTATGTAATTGCACATATACAAAGCAATTGCGTCTATGTGAGTGTATGTACATATGTTTATGTGCGTCTATTTGTGTCTGTGTAAGCATTTTCGCAGTCAACTAAACAGCAACATCAACAACAGCCGTGGGCAGCGCTTGAGCAGCGCTGCAGCAGCAAATATATTTATGGCTATAACTTCTTGTTAAATCGGTCTATCATAGTGAAACTTGACACACGGACACATAATAACTAGCTGGGGGTATTTCCAAAATTTTAGTTTGAAATTCCAAGAATTACGGGAGTTAGAGAAAATCGCATTTACGGGGGAGAGAGGGAAATTCCAAAATATACATTTTCTGCGTATTCATACAAGGCATCTTGGACTAAAATTTGGTGTTCCTAGGTCTTATAGTCTCCGAGATATAGGCGATTATACGAATGGAAAATCGGGAAAACCCCCATAGGGGAAAAGCGGGGGGGGGGGGGGGGGGGGTAATCAAAAAAAATAAAACAAACTCGTATATCGTACACATATAAGGCATCTTTGTGCAAAATTTGGTGTCTCTAGCTTTTATAGTCTCTGAGATCTAGGTGATCATACGGACGGACGGACGGACAGACAAGGCTAAATCGACTCGTCTTGTCATGCTGATCAAGAATATATATACTTTGTGGGGTCTGCCACGCCTCCTTCTGCCTGTTACATTTTTCAGCTCGCGCAAACCTAATATACTCTTGTACATTTCATGTACAGAGTATAACAAATAGCTCTTTTGTCAGATAAGCGTTAATGTGTGCTCTTTTTGAACTGTTGTATATTAAATTTATATTAATTACCAATTTTGACAGACACAATAACATTGCAGATCGTGCTAAAGTGGAATTTTAATAAACATTAATTTATAACTGAATCAGTCAATTAAAGGAGATAAAGTTTTATACATATGTATAAGTATAAAGAGGATTGATTTATTCGCAACGGTTGGCAATGGTATCTATTGGCATTTTGCGTTTCTACTCATACACAACCGCAATATCCAGGTATAGGTAGTGTTGATCGGTTATATTATACGTATTATCGCTATTAAACCACATCTTATCATCTTACGACTGTTTATATTATGTTTTTTCGCTCAAATCTATTCAAGTTCATAGGAACTCGTAATGCCTTATCTACATATTTTCACATGCTCAACTGATAGTGCGCATCAAATAAAAGTATATTTTGAACATTCCTATAACAACCCGACTCCGTGGCGCAACGGTAGCGCGTCTGACTCCAGATCAGAAGGTTGCGTGTTCAAATCACGTCGGGGTCATATAACAATTTGTATTTTTTTTAATTTATTGAACAATAATTTCATCCGAATAGCTCACGATATCGATAGGGAAAGAAAACCGGCATAATACATGTACATTCAGATATTATTTATTCCATAAAATATTAAATAGGAGCAATAATTAGAATGGTCGTGATGTTTTGGATTTTGGGGAACATCTGTAACTCATGATAATCAAAGATGCAGTTAAGCCGGTGTAATACTATGTATACTATAAAAATAAAAAATTAAAAAACTTATAAAAATCATAAATAATGTACAGTGTTAAATGAATTACATATAACATAGAACTAAGTTTCCCGCACATTGCGAAATAGGATTGATGCTAAACCCATATAAAAATCAGCGTAAAATATTTTGGCAGGCATAGCCACACAGATAATGGAAACCGTATCGGATGCTGACACTTATGCGCATTTCAAATTAGTTTGGCAACGGTTTGAAATTGAAATTTTATTGTGGTTTTAAGCCATCCCTAAACAAAAAACAATATATTAAAAAATAAACGCAAAACACACACACACACCCTCGGCAGCCATCAAAATCAGTTTGGGTTTATTACAGTAGTAATTTGCGGTTTTCGAAGCGGCAAAGTTTGGGAAAAGCAGCTTATTGGGTTATGGGTCAGGCGAGGCGAAAAAGAAAGGGGAAAGTGGCATAAATATTCTGTTGGAAAGGGAAGATTAGAACGACATGTGATTTATGTGGTTAGCAAACTTATGGGCTTGGCAAGCACTTCTCATTGAGTAGTTGAGCCACATTTTGGGAAGTTTCCAACGAGTCTTTGGCCCAAGCATCCCCCTCCCCCCATATGCAAATCGAAATGGTGAAGCCCAGTTTGAAAACGGAGTCAAATCTAAAATGGTTGTGTTGATTTTATGATTGTTTTTGTTGTCTTCATTCCTATTTGCTTGAGCATATCAAAGACCACACTAATTGCTTTGGCTCGCTGTTTTTGTTTGTTTGCTCAGCCGCCGGCTAAACAAAAATTCCAAACATGATACAACCAAACCGACAAAGCACAAGTGTGTGTACAAGTTGTGAGTTCTAATGCTGGACCGTCACATACTCATACACATAAGTATAACCATATAAGCGAATGTAAGTTGCCGCCAAAAGCCCTAAGGGTGAAATTAATTTAATGTTGTCAACAATATTTTTGCTCCACAGACATGCAAATAGAGGCAGACGAGGACGATGATTTGATGGGAATGGAGGAGCAAGAGAATTGTGCAGGGTTGTAATTTTTAATTAAAAACTCTTGTGTTACTTTGTTGCCGTTGTTATTACTATTATTGTTACTGTTTCTCGTGTGGTCTGCCTGAGTGTCGTGTGTATGCAGCTGGCTATATTTTGTTAATTTGAATAATCGTTGTTTATGTTACTTTTGCGGTCTGTATTGTAATTTGCTGGTGGGATATGTGAAGCAGAGGTCAAGTGTGTCCTTTCAAAACGAGTTTTTAACTTTTCCCACATGTATTATAACGGATTAGAACTGTTCGATAGCGGTAGAGCAGGTGCAGAGGTATTTGAAATGTAATTAATTAATTAGTACCAAGGGATACAAGTTGAGTCTGGTGACTACAAAGGGTTTCATAGCGATACGAAGAACGGGTCACTAATTGTTCACTTTAAAGAGTTCGCATTGCATCAATTTCAGCTCAATTTTCAAGATACTACCAGTGAGTAAAGATAAAAGTAAAAATAAAACACTTAAATGGCTTCAAGGTTTATTCATGAAGTCGGTAAGTTCTTGACCACTCGTCATCATAATCTACAAAACGGAATACAAAATTGCTAAAATGTATTCACCTTTGAACACAAAAACGAAAATCAAATATTTAAAAGGAGCATAGGTCAAGCACAACCATCAACCGCAGAGTTCATTCAACTAACTATGTAACAGTCTAGCCGAATAGCAACATATAGCAATAGACAGTACACGTTCACAATCTCTCTTCGTCTGCCCTGTCTGTTCACTTCAACCTCAGAGCACCCCATACGAAACAGAAATCGCTTGCTCACACACACACACACACACACACATACTGGCAGAAACACACCCACATCCCACCCCTAGACCCTACTGCACCCAAGCCAATAAAATTCAATACTAACAACTTCCGCCAGCATGCACAAAAACTTTGCACCATACAGCGGACGCCATAAAATAGACCATGAATTTGACTGTGGCAGTGTTGCGACTCTTTAAAATGGTTGCCAGCGTTCATTTTAATTGCAAAACTTTTTGTGGTGCAGCAGATCAGATCAATGGACAGTGTGGGTGTCATTGTTGTCATCGTTGTTATTGGCTAGAAATTCTTACTACTGCCATTTTATTGATTTATCAAAAAAAAAAAGAGAACAAAAACTGAAGGCCAACAGCTGCCGGGGTGGTACCAATTTTGTTTGGCAAAGTCTACTTTTAGGCTTCTTTCCGCTCTTTCGCTGCACATCAAACAATCATTAGTAGCAAACAAAAAAGTTTGCTCTGCTGCCGTTGAACTTGACGGTCTGTTGTTTAACACATCCTTGGGTTTTCGACTTGGGCATAACTTTGGGCTTAGCGGTTGCCAACGCCCACAAGCCAGCTCTTAGCAGTCACAGTGGCTTACAACTTCACTACCGCAAAAAAAAATTAATAAAAACAAAAACATAATAATCATAAAGAGTTAAAAAGTCAAGCAAGTGCGGCCGGATACACAAATTCTTTACACGTAAAAAGTATGATTATTGAAATCCCAATTCTGTATTTTGGTAAACCCGTGGCTTGTACGTAACTCATGTCTGTTGCGTTGAAAAAAAAACCGATATAAAAGGGTTGAATACAAATTTTTTGAATAATGAAAAGTATTGAGAATGAGGGGATAAATAAAAAATACATGTCGTATATTCATTCATTCATTTTTTAGTAGCCAAACTCTCAAAACTTAGTTTATTCGTGTGCACATCTAAGAGCGGGTATACTCTCACAGTGTATAATAATATTTATAATTTTTTTTAGTGTGTGCACGAGCGTGCTACGATTTTAGTTTTGTTTCTGTTTTGTTTCTTATATTAATTTAATTTTAAATTATCTGTTTTTATTAACTTCGTATTTGTTAGCACCAGCGCAAATTATCTTTTTAATTAATTATGAATACCGACTCTAAGATGTGACAGTGCCGATAACAGTCATATCGATTAACAGCGCAGCAATATCAGTGAAATGTTAGTAGCGATGCATTAACAGCGATCTAACTATTAACAGCGTTATGCCAACCGCAATTTGGTAGCAGAGTAAAAAAACGGACTCTTTTATTTTAGTAATAAATATAGGAATAATTGCTTGCTTATTCATACCAAAGCAAGACATTGCAAGATTGCACGTAAACAAATTTTCCAGTCTGGCCATAGCTTAATAAAACAAAAATTTGGCTGCCTGCTGGTCACGTGGCCCTCAAGCAACCCTTCTGAATTTAACTTTTTTTTATTCGACCCTCTCTCCGTTTTTTTCTTTGGAATTTTAATTAACCCCAAATCAATTGTTGCGCAAATTCTGTTGTTAATTTGTCTTGACATTTAGCAGAAACTAAGAAACCTTGCCATTAACATCCTTTTGGCTTCTCTGAGGACTTTAGGAGGGACAAACTCTATGGATTGAGTCTGCTTTCAATAGCTGATTTGGCTTTCAAGCCTTTCTGTTTGTGAACTAGACTATTGTTAGCACCCGATGTTTTCGATAATTGATATTCCCTATGTCGACATACCAACGCTTTGCAATTCTAATTTGGTAATGAGCAACAAAATTGGATATCATTAACAGCAATTAGTACGATGCGATAATTTTAATTATGCATTCCAATGCGCGCACACAAACAAATCTGTTTTCCGTGCATTGCATTCCGTATATGTATAACAAGATAGAACGCTACAGTCGAGCAAGCCCGACAGTAAAATAGCCTGTACTCTCCACAAAAAAAGAAAAATTAAAAAAAAAAATTAAAAAAAAAAATTTAAAAAAAATTTAAAAAAAAAATTAAATTATTAAAAAAAATGAATGAATGAATTAATTAATTAAATTAAATGAGAATACATGTTTATGTTCAGTTTTAACAGCATACATTTACATCACGTAGCTATGCGTGTTTATATGCGTGTATGTATGCAGCACAAAGTTGAACCAAAGCAGCAACAACAACAACAGCTGCGGGCAGCGCTGCCGACAGAGGCAGCGCATGAGCAGCGATTTGCTTATGGCTATAACTTTCTACAGAATTGACCTATCATGATGAAATTTGGCATACGGACACATTAGTACTAACTGGATGTACCTACCAAAATTGATTTCAAAATTCCGAGAATTACGGAAGTTATAAGAAAAAACACGAATTGCGGGGGAGTGGGGGGGTGCATCGAAAAAAAACTCAAACTCGTACTTTCTCGGCCTTAGGAGAATATGGAAACCAAGTTTGGTTATTCTAGCTCTTATACTTTCTGAGATCCTTGCGTTCATACGGACAGACAGACGGACAGACGGACAGACGGACGGACGGACAAGGCTATATCGACTCGGCTTCTCATCCTGATCAATAATATATATACTTTGTGGGGTCTGCCACGCCTCCTTCTGTGTGTTACATACATGCGCACAAAACTAGTATAGCCTTTCACCCTTTGGGTACAGGCTATAAAAATGTATTCATTTATTTGGGTATGATGCGTTTCCGTTCTGTTTTTGTTCCTACATACATATATTGAACCAATTGTAATTAGTAAATAATTAGACGCACGAGCAGTTTATAGCAAGCATTTCGTTTATTTCCCATTATTTGCAAATAACAATCTATATTGGTTTAATTAATTGGTAAAAATGTGCAGCATTCAGTTCGGTATCGCTGTTCGGCATACAATTATTTTAAAGCGCGCATATCTATACGAGCCATTAGATAGATATTACAAATAAGAATCATATAACTAAATTGTTGCGAAATATATCGAGTAAATTAAGAGGTCTTTTTTTTCTTGACATATTAATTATTTTCTGTAATTTTTCGAAAATTATGTATTTTATTTCTAAGGAGTAGTAACAAAGTTACATGGTAGAAATCATCAACTCTTTACATTCACCAAAACTGGGAGAGGGTTCGAAAAGTCAAATATTATTAAAAAAAAAAGTATAACCGTTTTTAGGTTTCTAGAATTAAGTATCTGAAATATATAAATTAGAGTGGTAATCAATTATCAGTGATTATAAAAATAATCCACAATTTCAGTTTAGTCTAAGAGCCAGTTTACTTTATACTAAAACTAATCAAATTTGATAATACTTATATATGTGGTATTACCGATCTCATTTAGTTTCTATTGTTTGTTGATTGTCTCATTGATTCTGCACTCCAATTTTAAAGCGTCTTTTTTATGCGCTTATGTGTTCTAATTGCTCAATTAATTTACGATGTGTTGAGTGTGGCAGTCGATGTTACCCTGAACAAGTGAAAAATTCGCACGATCAGTCTCTCATCTTTTCATCTTTTTATTGGTATTCAATTACATTTTTTCCATTGCACAGAACAGTCGGCAATAGTCGCATCTTTTATACAATTTAACTCGAAAATCCTAGACTTGCAAGAATTGAAAGACCACGTCATACACACGTACATGAAAAACGCCAACGCAGAACTCATCATAAATCCTTATGACCATTAATAATCATTAGTATAAATATATATATATATATATATATATATATATATACACTGGTCGGCACAATTATTTTGACGAACTGTACTCACGACTATCGGTGCTGGTTGTTTTTAGTTTCAAGGAATAACGGTACAATTTTCATACGGGATATAGAGTTCATAGCAACAACAATATGTAGGCAAAATATTTTGTCTATTACTCTTCACACCTTCTTTCTACAAATGACAATGTGAGTTGACTGCGGATTCAGGCACGGCATAAGTATTTTGACCAAATCTTTGTCGCCGTTTTCGCGCACGTTTTGTCAAGTGATACTAAAATAACTTTGCTGTAACCATTTTTGTTGACCTTTCAACATTAAATTCATTCAAATTTGATTGAAAAGTTATAAATACAATGGGAAAAACAGCAGAATTAAATTATGTTGTTAGAGCCTCAATAGTGGCGAAGTTTAATGCCGGCGTAAAACCAAAAGACATTGCAAATGAATATAATTTGTCGCGGCAAACAGTCCACTATCAAATTAACAAATATAAGACCCACAATGACGTCAAAAACTTGCCTAGTTCAGGTGCTAACCGCAAAACAACACCCATTGAAGATCGAGTCCTATTGCGGGAATTTAAAAAAAATATTCATTTAAATCCGCAAGCTGCTGCAGATCAATGGAATAAGTCGACCAAGACTCCAATCAGTGAGCGTACTGTTCGGCGACGCCTAAAAGAAGAAGATTTTAAGACATACAAAGCGAAGGACATACCTTACATATCAAAGGTGAACAAGCTCAAAAGATTGGCTTTTGCAAAGGAGCATCTGCATAAGCCAAAAGAGTTTTGGAGAAGCGTTCTATGGACAGATGAAAGCTCCTTTGAATATAATTCATCAAAAACAAAGATTTTTGTAAGGCTCCCACAGTTTCAAAGACAAAAAAATATCCCCGTATGTCAAAAAGTGAGCCATGGCGGAGGCTCAGTCATGTTCTGGGGATGCATTGCGTACAATGGGTTAGGTGATTTCGTTCCCATCATCGGCTCAATTAACCAGCAACAATATTTGAGTACCCTTAACGAAAACGCATTCCCTTCCGGTGACAGGCTGATTGGAGAATCATTTATCCTGCAACAGGATAACGCCCCATGCCACAAAAGCAAAATGATAAGAGCATTTTTAACCGATGTTGGTGTTACTACTCTGGATTGGCCACCACAAAGTCCGGACTTAAACGTTATTGAGAATGTGTGGTCTCTTGTAAAACGTAAAAGAAATGCGTCTTTGCATAAAACCGAAGAAGAAACTATTTCCGAAGTCACTTCTCTTTGGAAAGAGATACCATTAGAGGTCCTTCAAAATTTAGTGGACTCAGTTACAAGACGTCTTCAAAAAGTTATCGAAGCCAAAGGCGGGTATACATTTTATTAATCTACCATCAATTTCTTATGTTTTGTTTAGTATTAAGCTTTGTTTTTTTTGTTTATATCCATTGTCAAAATACTTATGCCAACCCATGAAAATTACCTTGATTTATAATTTTAAAAGTTCTTATAAAAATATATCCTTTGAATTATTTTTAAGTTTGTAATACCAATATGGAATTGAGAAAAAAAGTTTCCTTTGATATCTTAAACCAATAACCAGTTATTGACAAAAATGTATGATTTTCTTCTCGTCAAAATAATTGTGCCGACCAGTGTATATAGATGTACATATAGTATATGTTTGAGAATAGCTCCTCCATCTTTAAATAGTTTGGGCAACAACTTCACCCGAGGAGCTTGTCGCTGTTTTACCCTTTGCCCTGAGCCGTTTCACAATTTGTCAAATTCATTCAACTGTGCGAGCAATATTACACACTATACCAACAATAAGGGCAACTACGACAACAACAACAAATACAACTGCATAGAAATATGAAACAGAACCGAAGCCAAGGCTTAAACCTAGCCCAGAAACAGGCACCGACACTCATTCACATTGCCAAGAGCCTGGACAACATAAACAGAAAATAAACATGAAATTGCACATTTTTCACATTTTGCACGTAATTTTTTGCCCCCTTATTCCCTTCCAACAACTAAGCAACAAAATTAGGGTCACTCTAGAAATATATTCGGGCTAAGTGGGTGTGTGTGAGTGTAAAATATGCATGTTGTGGTTTGGCTCTTCAAGAAGGCGGGGCAGGCAAATTTTCGGCTGTTATATTTAACCCTTATCAAAAGCATTTTTTCCTTTTCTGTAGGAGGAAAATAAACAAATACTGATTACATTTTTGCCAGTGCCTTTGAGTGAGATTTATGTCATTGCTGGATCTCATTTCTCTTTCTATCTAGCCACACTTGCCGGCCTCAATCTGCATGTGTTCTGCTTCCGTTTAGTGCTTTTAGTCCTCCAGGACATGAACGCATAACTCAGTCGAAAGAACCCTTTGCCTTCGCTGGTGGTAATCATGCTAATAAAAATACATACTTTGTTAATTTGCATAAAAATGCTGATTTTCTCGTGCATGAACTACTGAGCTTCGAATTTTAATGTAAATTCTAAGTAAAAATTGCGCCATTTTGTTTTTGTTTTTTTTTTTTATTTGAATAAATTTCCCTTATTTCTACGCACTTTTCTTTCGCCTCTTTACACTTATCTGGGCCGTGCACCAAATTAAAGCCAAAGTTTTAGCGCAAAAGTTTCTCGGCCCCCTTTTTTCAGTTGAGCACTCCAACTTTCGAACTGCTTCAGCAGGAGAGCTCCAGTTTGCCAGTTGCTTTTATGCTCATTTTTTAATTAATACGCATACAGATAGTATTCGTAGCCGTATTACATAAGTTCGTTGCCACTCGCAATTGAATGCAACTAACAACTTCACTCACAGGCACTACTACAGGCAAAGCTCTCGAAATACAGCTCCCGGCCACTGATTGGCACTGGCATGGAGCTTTTTATTAATAGCTATTTCAATCATTGAATACAAACCATCAAGAAGGAAGCCTTAATTTAAATGCAAGAACTGGGGAAGCAAAAATAGCAAGAACGGGCGGAAAAAAAGAGTTAATGAAAACAAATAATGCCACTATCCAATACCGAATGCCTTGTAATACCAAGAAGAAGAAAACAAAGATAATCCTCAATTGAATGCCACTACGGCAACAACATGAAGCATCAAAATAGGAAAGAAAAAGGGTCTAGAAGTTATCCTCGACGGCGTTCAAGCTATAAACCCTTCAAAGTCGTTTATAAAAACGTTTTCAATGTTAGAATCGCATGTGTCCGACAACTAGCCCGTACCCCTCACCGTGCACAACCGCACGGCGTGGTAAAGGTAAAGGATACAACTACGGTATAACTCCGCTGGAAGTTTAAAGTGACAGAAGGAATATCCGGCATCGAAGGCTGTCGGGACCAAAAAGAATGAGGGACAACAACGGATGTGGAAGTAAGAGTAGACTCGCAAAAATGGCTGCTGAAGTTTTCCGACGGTTGTTCGAAAGGTCGCAAATAGTTGGATCAATCTGATTGTATCATCGAACAATGTATTAACAGAAATTTTTAAAGAAATTACGTAAACTCTTCGGTTGCGTTGCCATTGATTGTCATATTAAAGCCTGGCACCATGAGGAGGAAATCGTCCGACGAAAGCGTTTTATCAATATCCATTTGAAAACTTTTTTTTTATCAAACATGTGCTTTGCTGCATTCTACACTGGCCGAAAAAGCAAAAGTTGGGGCATAACATCAGAAAGTAAAATTTTAAAATGCAGAAAAAATCTCTTAGTATTTTGATAGAATATAGACAAAGGGATAAAAATACAATGTAAAATTTTTTTTGTGCAGCCCTGGTATTTTTACGGCTTTCTTAAAGTCAGATGATTTTATGCTTCATTACTTTGAAATTATTTTGCTGCTACTGAAATTGTTTTTTTTTTTATTCAATTTTAACCCTTTGTCTTTGTTAATAAACATTGTGTTTTCCACCGGTAAAGGTATGTAGATCAATGAATGTGTTATGCTGTGTTTGGCTTTGCTTTTAAATGTTATTGTCGTGTTGTTTTGTTTTTGCAAATCTAACCTATAAATTACGAGTTTTATGGAGTAAAAGTAGGCAATAATCTCGCACCTTCTCGAGACTAATAATGCATTTGTGTTCAGTAATATGTGCTTAACATAATGTAACTAATTGTATTTGCGCCTTTGGTAAATATTGAAGGTGGGCGTGAAACTGAAGATTTTACCAATTGGGTGTTTGGAAAGCTCATTAAAAATATACAGGCAGACAAGAAAACAGAAATTATGAGACAAATATCCAAATTTTATCTCATACATTAAGAAATTTTTGCCAAATTGCCAAAGGAAAATCGCACACTAGGTATTTTGTTAGACTGTTTCAAAATGGAAGAAGGCACCAAATATGTCGAGAATGTTCATTGGGATGCCTCGCCGCAAACGCAATTTTCAGCGCTAATTTTTAGATTCAATAGAAGTAACCTAGATAACGTTTAAATAGAGCGATCATGCAATACCAACGCATCCCACAAAAGCCAACTGCTAATTGGCAACTGTCACATACAAATGATAATATTAAGCTATCCCCATTGATACGAGCATGCGACTACTACATAAACGCTAAACAGCAGCCCACGAGCATTGGTTGACCAAATGCCACCAAAGCCTAAATAAACACTAACACAACAAACTCTGTGCTGCTATCCCAATGCGAATTCCAGTGAATAGCATAAACACAAAAACAGTTAAATAAACAAAATGTGAATTACAAAAGAAACCACCGCACAGGTTTCGTTGCAAGTGGGGCCATTCAAATACTCGAACCGCATCGGGAACTCGGAGTAGGAAATGAAGTTCGGCGTTAATGAAAAACAGTAGTGGCGGCAGCAATAACAGCAATTGGATGCTTTAGGGGAGCAGCGTACAGTAAAATCTCAGTGCAACAATTTAATAAATAAAAGCGAATTAAAGCGGAATGGCAATTGGCTCCACTGACATGTCGTTGTCTAGGAGAGGGGTTTGGAATCTGGGAGGGGGGAGTAAAAGGATGGGGCAGCCAGTCACAATGAATTGGCAGCTGATGTCGCTGTGAACGACAACTCTATAAGATAGTGTCGGGCGGGCATGTAATCAACATTAATGTTAATGTTGCTGCTGAAACTAGGCCCATGTCTGTGTGCAACAGTTGCAGGGTTGAGCGAATGAATGAATCACTCTGTTTGCGCCACACGCACACACAGAAAAACACACACACTCACATGGAGTTGTTGCAGCATTGAGCAAACATCTGCAGCAACCTACAGCGACGCCACCATCATCATCAACATCAACAAAAACAGCGGCAGAGACAACGGCAACATGAGCCGAACGCATCACTAGCAACATGATTACAAACATGCGGTGGCGAGGAAGCAGCAGCCGCAACAACAACAACAGCATTTCGAACGCCCCCGGCACTTGCAACGCTGCCAAACTCCGACTGACATTAATAAATCGCTTTTATAGCAACAGCTCAGCGCATTGTCTTTCAAAACGAAAACTGAACGCTAAAGCTACTTTGGCGCGTCTGTTAGCAACAATTGGGGTTTTTTATTTTCTAGCTAAATATTTGTATGTGTATGAGTGTGTGTTTATTTTGTTCTATTTGTTGTGGCTCTGAGCTCTGTACTACGATTTATTAATTCCACATTACTGCGCACAGACCAATGCGATTTTGGTGCAACAGAACAGAAGTGACCCAAAAAACCACTAGAGATGCCAACAACGCTTTGTTTAGATGTCGCGCCCAGAAACATATCGTACTTGCACATATCCAGGTGAGAGGAGTGTTGGAATCATGTGTTGGAATCATGCCAACCACGAAACATATGGTGTGTTTTGTGGTGCAGTGGAAGGCCTGATAGCGTTAGTGAACATTTTGGAATCATAACAGACATGGAAACAGAACACCAGTATGTAGAGATAGCAGTTCTCGACCATATTAACACATGGAGTATGTTATGGAACGAATACATTATTTATGTTGAAATATCTTCAAAAACAAATAAGTAACTGAGCAAAATTAATTAACTAACCAATTCGGCAGACACTTCGGTCCTATGGCAGATTTATAATGCACTGCTCGTCACTTGAATGAACTTGATTGAACATGACTGAATTCTTATCATCAATCGTTCCTTAATTTTTATAGAAGTTGTGCAAGCTTAATTTATTTTAAAATAGCAATTGATTAATTATTTTAATAAAATTTTCTGAGTATGAACATAAAATGAAAGGTCGGAGCAAAAGGGCGACTAATTTTCTCTCTAAATTTCATCAGTCAGCAGCCTAAATTATATCGAAATTATTTAAAAAAAATAAACTTATGCAATTGTATAGCCTGTTAATCAGAATGTATTGTGCGATGAGAGAAAATGCAATCTTAATTGATCTGATGGTTATATTATTAAAATTTGTTATTATTTTCCTTATTTATGGAAGTCAGAACATTTCTACCCTTCGAGTACAAGGTATACATACGTGTATTAGGTATATGTAGAGTATGACCCAGGTGAAAGGAAGAATCGCCCTTTAAAGTGCATACGTATATTCTCAACTTTCGTTTTAAATTTCACATATACATATATAAAAAAGCCATTCCATATAAATTTGACTGGACAAAGGACATTTTAATGTACACACATTTATCGTGAATAGTATCGTGAATTTTACGTGCTTCTACAAAAGGAGTCAACAAATAAGCTGATATTAATTTTTATCCCTGCACAACCAGCAATTCTATGTGTCTCCTAAAAATGTTTGATGTTTTGCCAAATTACATAAACTAATCAAAGCGATTACATATTTATAGAAATTTCTTAGCCTTGTCTTAGCTCAGGAACAGCAACGAAAAGAGTCACACATTCTCTTACAACGTACAATTTATTCGTTTAGAAAGTCATCAAGGGCTGAAAACGTTCACTGCCGCTCATCTGATTTACATAACCAACACCAAAGACACTTTGTTGTTGTTTCTAATATGGTTGCTGTTGTTGCTGTTTCTGTGGAGGTGCTACATTTAGTTTAAATCTTAATGCTGCGTCTAAGTGGCAGCTCATCTTATAAATATTTCTTGGTTGACAAAATTGAAAACAAATTTAAATGTTAATGCGTGTTCCCAATTTAATATTCTACAATGCGCCTTGGAGATTAATGAAACCACCAGATGTTCAGGCTTGCCTGATTGTGTCTGTGTGCGAGCAGGTCGGGCCTTGAGCTGGGCCCGTGCGCCCGTATGCCATGCCGAACGTCTGTCCGTTTGTCGTGTCTGTATGTCATTGTCAGCTTGTGGTTGCCACTCACACTTAGTGAGTGTGTAACTTAAAACATGTGACTGCTGCATACAATTTGCATATTATATTATTTAATATTAATAGGTATGTGCTTTACAAGTGAGTGCTTTACAGTGTATGCGAAAAAATTGCTGACATTCGGAGTAATTGTTCGGATAATGATCACCGTACCAGTATGTGTGAGTAACTGACTTAATAAGGCTGACAAATGCCGCAAAACACAGAGCTAATTTCAATTAAGTAAATAATTTGAGAATACCTCCATCGAGTACTGTCCCCTTTACCACTGTTCTACCATCTAAAGTAACATTATATTTAACAAGTTATTACATACAACTAGTTTAGAGACGATACATTTTATGACAAAGTGCATGTTCTAACTACCATATAGGCGTTTTTGAAATCTGGGCATTCATCCAGGCAGGCGGACATGTCTGTATCGATATATACTATATGGAAGCTTCCTTCTCCCTGTTACATACTTTGCACAAGCAATTTTTCCGACTCAAGTACGGGTATAAAAACGGGGGGAAAGTACGATGAAATCAACTAAATCAAAATTATGGAAGTATTCTTGGGCCATGGAAAATATTCCCATAGTTGGCTACACATGCACAACCATTCATATGGCTTTTACATAACATTATCAATTTTTAAGTGAGTTGGCACTGTTCACTATTTATTAAGTATATATAAATACTATATTTCACATTCCCTTCCCTCGCATATTTTTGTATTAATGGCAGAAAAAAACGTTGTTTATTGAAAATATTCGTATAACTTAAAGTTTAGCTTTTCCCACTAGATTCTTAACATCGTTCAGAAGTTTACCGCTTGTTCGCTTATTTTGCAGTGGATATACGAGCTTGTGCCTTTCCAATTATCTAAAATTAAAATAACCCATAACTCTTTGCGGGCTCTTGAATTCCGTTTAAGTTTTGGATATGCGGCAATCGCAGCTGGCATGTAATATAAATACCATCTCCTCTGTACACGCTTCTCAACAACTGGGATTCCGATTCGCTTTCATCTGGGCCTGCTGAACAACTGCTGCTTAGCGCTGAGTCAGCTTTATTGCAGAGCGCATTTCTGCATTTATGTTTAAAATTGAAATTTGAGCGGCGCAATTATGTTAATGGAACTGACGAAGAGGCGCAACATAATAAAATCACATCAAATGAAAATTGTTGCACTTTCAAAACACAAAAAGCAAGTGGCGTTGTTCGCAAGTGTGTCAAGTTCATTATGCGATTTCGACGACTCCCTAAAATGTAAATAAAAGCACAAACTGTGAGCAAAGCTCAATCAGAAATGCGTCAGGTTGTAACTTTTCAACAACGGGTAGTAAGCAATTTATTTATTCTGCTCACACATATGGGTCGACATAACCAAGTGAGTCAGCGCTGATACGAAAATGCGGTTCTCTTTTCCTGTTTGCATATTTGCACGAATTGTTGTTGCCGAAACACTTTGTTTATTTTAATTTGTGTGTTCTTTTTGTCTGTATTTTTTAAATAAATGTTTTAGTATTTATTTGCCTTCATGGCAGGTGTGCTGTGTGTGTGTTACTTACGTTCAGCTACTGGGATGGACATTTAACACAAACGCTCGTACATACCTGCAAAATGAATGGGAGAACGTGTAAATAAATTTAATTGCTCTGCAAATATTTGTCGATAAAGAGTTTTTAATTTGAACACTGTCAACATATAGTATGTACTTACGTTTCAATGTCAATATTTAACGGACAATAAATTTGCCAGCCCTATCGCCTATCTATAAATAATATAGAATTCTTTACTTAAATTTGTTTGAGATGCCGAGAAAATCGGATTATGCTAAAAGCTAATCAGCACGTGGCAATTGGCAACAACAATAGAGCGGATTGTAAGTGTTTCAATGGATGCTGCAATTGTTCAATTTCTCTTCATCCGCTGTATCTGGTGGAAAAGGGGAAAATCAATTAAAACAGTAGCCAGCTGCAGATCCGCAATTGGTGCTAGCACACGAGTACATGCGGCAATAAGCCTATAGACATTACAGCAACAGCAACAGCAACTACAACAACAACAGCTACGGCTACAAGCATTCTCAAGAGGCCAAAGAACGAACATGCAGAATGGCAGAGAAGTGAAGCGAAAGTGAGGCAGGCAGGTGTAGCAAACATGTGCGGAAGCCAGCTCATGTCAATATGTAATGGCAACGGCGATGCCTGCAAATTGCCAGGCAACACCAGCGACTTTTGCACCAGTGGCAACAATGGCAACGGCGCTACAACTGCTGCACAATAAGAGTCGTTGCACGCCTTTTAAAAGGTACGTATCTGGCAAAATGGAGTCTTTGCGCCGCATGCGTGCTACGCACAACGACAATTGCATATTTGGCATGTTGCAACAACAATCGTGACACGTGCGCACGATTATGAAATGACAATAGCAGAAATAGGGAGCTGCAGCAAGATGGCAGAACAGTTAGCAGCTGTTGTTGCTGCGGCTTCAGCTGCAAAAGAAGAAAATTAAACAACAAACAAAATTAAATTAATTTAAATAATTAATTACATTACATAAAAAATATTCCATACATTCATTTACATTTACATCAGAATCGTGTCTATGCGTGTTTGTGTGCATTGGGCCCGGTTATATAGCTATAACTTTCCTTCTAATCACCCTATCATATAGAAACTTGGTATACGGATATATAATCACTAACTGGATGTGTCTACCAAAATTCCAAGAATTACGGGAGTTATATAAAATCGTGAATAGGGGGAGTGGGGGGTGAATCGGAGAAAAAGAACAAACTCGTCCTTTCTCGGGATCAGGAGAATCTGTATACCATGTTTGGTTATTCTAGCTCTTATACTTTCTGAGATCCTTGCGTTCATACAGACAGACGGACAGACTGACGGACATGGCTATATCGACTCGGCTGGTCATGCTGATCAAGAATATATACTTTGTGGGGTCTGCCATGCCTCCTTCTGTGTTTTCCATGTACACCCGCACAAAACTAGGGTATATTAGTTTGGGTACAGGGAATAAAAACATTTCTGGCCTAGGAACTAGGAGAGTCTTGATCAATCTGGAATCTGCCGTTTTCTTAATGCAAGCGTTCATTCCGACAAACACAAATGTCTAATGATGAATATCTGATTAAGAATTTGTGTACTTTATGGGCACAGATTCTCGAACCACAAACCTAATACTATATGTACGCATACTCTTTTCTCGCTTCAGATACAGGGTATAAAACTAAAGAAGTTGAAAGAACATGTCCAAAGGCTATTAACACCATGCATTGCAAATTTTTCGTACAATGTGCAACACACAATTTTTTACAGAGAAATTCACGTTTTTTCAATAAACTGATGTAATAAAAAAGTATTTGTTATTTGTTCATTAACCACTGATTTTTTTGATCACTGATTACTATGCTAATCTAATTCACAAAACAACACCAGAGTATAGTACTTTGATCACTGATCAGTCACTGTTGGATGCAATGGTAAGAGATCATAGAATATCAAATTTAGTGATCACAAAAAATGTGTCGCAAAAATAGTATATAACTATATAAGAGATCAATTTAATTAAATTAATTAAATTAATTTAATTTATTTTTTGTGGGGTGGTACAGGGTATTTAAGAGTTGAGCCTGCTCGACTTTAGCATTCCTTTCTTGTTTTAGGTTTAAATATTTTACATTTATATAAAAACATTTACATGAATGTAGTCTTGTCAGAGAACTTGAAGAAGAAATAAGTGAATTAGTCAAGTACTTTCTAGAAAAGTTAGTTGAGTTCACCCGGAAATTGATAATCGAAAATGCACCAAGTGCTGAAACAACACCAAAATTGTTTTGTGGGCACAAGAGGCCCATCTCTAAAACAATTGCCACATAATGAATGGCATCTTCCACTGTGCAAGGCAGGCAGACAAAGAGCAACTGCAAAATCCATAGAGCTGCAACAGCTACAAAAATAGCAACAAACCGCAACATTTAAGTGTTTTGTCGCAGCAACAGCAGAAACCACAGCAGCAACACCAGCAGCAACAGCAAAAATAATTTCAACTAGCAACTTGCAATAAAAGCCAGTGCTACCCACAAAGTAGCACCAACACACAAAGGCAAGCAAAATTGTTAACCCATTTGTGCATATTGGCAAGACATAGAGTGCCGGCATAAAGCGTGAGTAGCAAGTTTGGCATCATCTTTAAGCAGCTGCTGTCAAACCCCCTTTTTAATTACACGAAATGTGTTAAACTTGGCTTAAGTATTTTGGTTTTACGACGCTTAAAGTGCTACAGCCATAAAAAGTGAGCCAAAAAGCGTTAGCTCGAATGATGCGCGGCAAGTTTTTCGTTTACTTGATAATAACATTTTGTAATATATTGTTGCGGAAAGGTTGTTAAAAACGCTTTTATTAAAAAAAGGCGTCCATAAAACCTTCAATCCCGCCGCAAAGAAAACACATTTATAAAATCATGTACGAAATGGAGAGCGAGCTTTACTTATATCGTAGATGCAAAAATCTATAATTTATATGAACGACTTGACAAGGGATTAGTCTAGACGGTGCGAAAAATCCCGTAACATGTAATATTATACACAAATTAGCAACAACTACCACAATTAAATCAACAAACATACGAACTAAGGAGTGTGTGTTTTCCCCTCTAATTAAGTCAACACTTCAAACAACCTTGCGCTGGCGTTATAGAAACAAACGAACACTAACACATACAGGCCATGTTAAAGGTCCGAAAACCCGCCACAGCCCAACCACGTACGAGCATAGTCACGCTCTACTAATTTCTAGTTTAATTATTTTCAATTTTACACAAAGTAACCACTGCAGCAACAACAACAACAACTAAAAACGAACACTTGACATCTCAAACAGAAAAAAACAGCAATTTAAATGCAGACCGCCAACGACGACGCCTGCAATCAACGTGACTCTGAGCCGCTCCTGTGCACCCAGCCCTCAAGCAAAACAGTGTGTAATTACTAATTACATTCTGAAAAATAATAATTTTTAGAATGAAAATATATCGTTGTTGATTGTTGCATTTAATTGCACTCAAAATAAACTTTGCATGGAAAATAAATAGACAAAATTACATTTATGTTATGTTAAAGTAGAATTGTAGTGAAAACCTATGTTCATATACAAGTAAAATGGCAGCCGCTATAATGTTATCTATGTATATACATACATATCTGGCCACACAACTGCACGTATTGGTTTCAAAAATAAAGTACTTCACAAAAAACTATGCCCAAAAACATCATCATGTTTTTCGATTTTTTTGGTGCATTGCAGTACGTAATGAAATCTTCAAGAAAATATAAAATATTTAAACAATTAGGACAATAGACTTCATTATAAGCTGGCAACGCAGCAATAACTCTAGAGGTGACCCATCCCAATGAAGTCAACTTAGCTAACACAGACAGGATTTAATGGAGAAATTATTTATTTATACTTATATTTGTCAACCAAAAATTGACATTCGACAATGGAAAACTATATTTAAAGGCAGTTGGAAGGCTCTATAGTGCACTAAGGCGACTTCCTTTGACGCAGAATTTTCTGCCTCACACCCTTGCTATTTTATGGAATATAAATCTTCGGGAACTGTGATTCTGTAAGTCAAAACAAGATAAAAGTAGCACGTAGTAGCATAGCACGGTATATTTTCAATATTAAAAGAGGACACTTGATTCCTGGATAAAGCGAATCTGATCTTCTTGCATAGAATTATTACACGAAAAAATTACTTTCACGTCATCAAGAAGAACCAATAACATAGTTTGTTAACGTCTTTTCCAGTTTATTTTTGACGCTTTCTTGTCTTTTAAGTAGCATTTATAACGTATGTCTATGTCGACAGCTAATATTTTGTTGATAAAGAATATGAAATACAAATATTATTTTGAAGTAGGTATATATCTTTATACGCAGCTTTTTCTAAAGAGGGGAATTTTTCCTAAAGATTTAGACTGGTAGAGGGGGTTCCTATTTTTCATCCTAAATATTGCACCTACATACTCGTATGCCGTGGTTATTGTTCAGTGGCGGCATGGAACCGTGTGTTGCAACCTTTCATCACTATTTCGCATGCCCAAACGATACAGCGGACAAATGCACAATTGGAACAAGCTGTTGCAACAACCCAATTAGTTTTAGTTTATGTGCAACATTTATGTGTGGCGCCATTAGGTGTTTATGTGCGAGAACCCATTGTATTTTACAGGTACATGGGCTGCGCACATACTATACATACATGAATATGTTTGTATATATACTTGTAGTATATGCCATATGAATTTATTTACACAATGTGTGTGTGTGTGTGGCAATAAAGCGCTGTTGTAAAGCTCCAACAATTTATATAATTGTGTTTTCTTTGCAGCTTAAATTAAAATAAATAAAAAAAAAACAGTAGCAGGTTTTATCCTCTGCTAATTTGTTGCCAGCAATTAATAAAAAGCATTGTATTTAAGGGTTTTATGATTTAAGATTTAAAAAGTACAGGCAATTAGTTGCAATTATTTACGTATTTCAATAAATAATTAATTAAACATGCTTTATGAATGTGCATAAATTAGTGATTGCCAATTATAGCGGTAAACTTTATTTTTTGTATGCGAATCGGAAAATTGCGAAATCGCCTATCAGCTTGAAATTGTTGTGCTCTTTATCTTATCACCGTCATCGCTTGAACAATCAATCGCTGGCATGACTCAGATTCAGACATATAGCTCACTTTCTTGTTGGCTCGCGTGACAGTGCCAGAGCCAGTGCCAGACAATTGCGCAAAACACTTGAGACATGGCACAAACAACAGAGACTGCGACAACCCCTAAGGCTAGACCCGACTTGATAATAGCCTTGGCCATTTAAGCGTGCCACAAACTTAATTAGGCGTCTCCCAAGCCCAGCGGCCAACAAATGTGGACACAGAGTGCAGTGGAGTAGGGGGACAGGTGTAGGGGTGTAGCCTGCTCATAGTTCGAAGTGAAGTATACATATATGTTGTAGGGGTGCTTAATAAAAATCAGTTGAGTATGGCAACACTTGAAACCAAGGATGTGTATGACAACAATGCCGACACATACAAAAGCGGCCGGACCGACGAGTCGGGCCAACATGGTTACTGGGGTAGAAAAGTAGCAAGCATTTTCAAATGAATATAATAGAAAAGCCATGAAAGCTTTAAGTGCACAACAACATCGCATATAGTATAGTATACGAACAACAAACACGTAGACACGTAAGCATCATTAATCAAATGTCCAGACAAGTGTAAAGTATAAGTAAGCACGGCGACCCTGCCCAGCTCAGTCATCACACAAAATGGCTCCCTACACTTCACAAAATCATTTATGGTTCAATGCGGAATTGAATTTAATTGAATGAAGTCATTGGAAAAGGTACACAGTGTTATTGTGTCCCAGATCTTTGGGGAAAATTTCGCTTTCTTAATACTATATGCCAAGCGTACAACTAAAATGCAATAAATACATTTTATTTAACACGTTCAACAAGTCTTTAAGTAGTTTGATCTAGGATTGTAAAATGTAATATTACAAAACATCGATGTTTGGTACTATCGATATACTTTCGAGCAAAATCAGTGGTGAGACGATATATCACAACAAAACATCCATTAATATTTTTTGTGTTGAGAGTATGTTGAATATAGTTTAATATACATATATACAATAAACAACGAATAGCTTTGCCATTTCTACTGGTTTTTTATTTCCATTTGTCACAAATAGACATTCAAATTCGCTTAGTTGCAAAAACCGACTTGAATTTGTCAACATGAGGCCAGTAAGGGATAAGGAACATAAGGTTATAGCGAAAAAGAAAGGAATCTATATACAGAAGCAATTTTTTTATCTGACTTTGACTTTATGCCGGTATAATGCAATTCGTAGAATGTGGGTCATTAATCTTATCTCTACAGTATCTAGACATTATCGATTATTTAAAAAGGCAATGTAAATCAGATATATTATGGAATTAATACTGCTGTTTTGAAATACCATAACTTAGGAATGAAAAACAATCAGCATTGCCAATATATTTGTAGACCCTCGTATGAAGGATATGTTCAGATAAATACAGGGATTTGACTAATAAAGTTATAAGTGTCGGTCGAAGATGGCTTCTTTGAAGCAACTATTAGGGAGTCTCTGCGAACTACAGCAACTTGAATATGAGAATAAGATTAGTATCTATTCGTATATAGTTAAAATCAAACTTAAATTTTGCAAGTCAAGTAAACGTTGCCTCATTTAATTCATTTTTACACATGCAACATGTGAGCAGCACAGTAAGACAATGGGATGCCATAGCAATGTTTCAATTCTAAACTGATTCTTGTTGGGTTCAAATTGGATCTTTATTTTTTGCTAAGTGTAGTCGCTAGCCTTTAAGGAAGACTGAGTGAAGAAATGAAGTGCCCAGTGTGGAAGACGGAAGCGTCGGCATGAAAGTTTAACGGTAAACTCTGTCATCCCCTGCCCAGACAACACCCCATGGCCCCACCCAGACAACATACGTACCTACAATTTCGAGAGGTTCGCCTGTAGGCTACGTCCCCCTAGTGCTCCTGCCCAGCCTATGCTCAAAGAGCACTTGAGGCCCCACCTTTGCCAGTTGACAATAAACATTGCGATTTCTGAACACCAGCCGCCGACGCACTCGCACTTTGTCAAACACAGCCGACAAGAGAGTGTTTGTGTGTCTTAATACTCGCACTTGGGTTTCGTGGGTTTCGTGGGTTGCTCTCTGGGTTGTCGTTGAGTCAAGTGTGTGGACGCGCGCTTTACGGCAAAATCTAATAAGCGCCGCTTGAAAACAATATATAATATGTGTGTAGTAAATACGAATATAGTATGTTCGTATGCGTGTAAGACTATATGGGCCTATAGCCCAGGCCACATTGTTGACATGGATGACAGTGCCTGACATTTGAGGTTCCCAGGTGTGATTAATTTGAGCTCTTTCTTCTTGTATTGTATCATGCAATTTAGTCTCGTAATGGAATTTGTGGTTTTTTGATATCATTGAATAGTGTAACGTGAGCTGAGAGATAAGGAGAGGAATGCCTTTTTTGGCAATAAATACGGGTTGGATTAAAGACAGTGTGTGGTCGTGATTCCTTCATTTCTTAGGTATGAACGTATGTTCCTAATTTTATGCACCTTCAAGGAATTATTTATTTAACGAACAGATTTGTGAGTTACTTTTAAAATTGGTTTAATTTTTGTTTCTCTGCAAACTATTTGTTACAAGGAGGACAGGGATACCTTTTTTTTTACAATAAATACGGGTTGGATTAAAGACACTGTGTAGTCGTGATTCCTTCATGTGTGTTTTTTATTTTCACATCAATTGGGCTAATTTCTTAGGTACGAACGTATGTTCCTATTGTTATGCACCTTCAAGGAATTATTTCTTTAGCGAGCAGATTTGTGATTTACTTTTAAAATTGGTTAAATTTTGGTTTGTCTGCAAGCTATTTGTTAAGGAGAGAAGAGGAGGAATACCTTTTTATTGGTAAATAAAAATATGATTTGGATTAAAGACAGTGTGCAGTCATGATTCCTTTATTTGTGGTTTTTATTTTCACATCAATTGGGCTGATTTCTGGAGTATGTTCCTAATTTTATGCACCTTCAAGGAATTGTTTCTTTAGCGAAAAGATTTGTGAGTTACTTTTAAAATTAGTTTATTTCGGTTTGTCTGCAAACTATTTGATATTTATTTTTGTGACGTAATTATTTTTTCTGTACGTTCTTGAGTTCTTCTGCCCCTTCTGACTGCTAGAGCAGACAAATGTGGTATCATCATTATTTTTGGGCACTCCTATGGGGTCAGAACCACATTAAGCGGGATCATTACTAAAAAGCAATTTATATTCCATAGAATCCAATTACGCTATCGGTAGATTTATTATGGAGGGGTGTGTTGGGTCGAGCTTATCTGCCTTAATTTTCAATAACGAGCACAATTTCTTCCTTTGCCGTACAAACTATGCAGTTTAGTCATAATATGAAGCATGCGACTGGTACGATAGTTAGATTAACCCAGCAGCCACCGTGCATTCAACTCAAATAAAACGCTGACCAGCAGCAACAACAAGAAGAACAACAAGCAGAAGAACAACAGCAATGCGCACATCACATGAGGTGACAAAAACAGCGGTGCAGTGGGGTGTGGTGTGGTGTGAGTTTGAATTAAATTGGTTAGAGTGAGTGCCGCTTCTCCGAGCTGGGATCAGGGGTGGGCTCGGCTGAGACGAGAGCAGCCACTCAAAGTACGGAAAATACGTGCGACAAATGCGAAGAAAACACAAGCAGTCCAACTGGCAGGAGCGGAAAACGGAAAACCGTGGACAGCTGGTGACAACCAATTGTTGTTGATGGGTGGCGAACATGGTACGAGGCAGGGAAGGGAATGTGTGGGTGCGACGACTGCGTGCCACATAGCGACGTGACACATAGCAAAAACTTAGAGCCGGAGTGTGCGGTTCACTTACCTATGTACGTACGAGTATCGTTTGTACGTGTATTTCGCTGCGGTTTTCCACTAGAAAACCCAGACGGTTTATACCCCGGACACACGCGCAGACACCAAACGGATGTAATTAAGGATTTTGCGTGCCAAAAAGAAAAGCGTTGGAAAATTCTCCACCGCCACATCTCTGAATTGGTAAATGCACAGCTCGGGGTGAGAACAGTTGTCGCCAGTTCCATGAAAATTGCAATGCAATGTCTGGGTGGATGACAGTCGCTTTATGGAACACTATGCGCATAATTGTTTGTCGGTTTGATTAGCAGATATGAAGAAACATTCGTCAGGGTTGCCCCTAATTGCTTTTGTTTGTCGTTCGCCCATAACAGGGGATGTGTAATTTGCTTGGACATGGTGATTACAGATATTCTCGTAGTTTGTGTTGGATTTGATAAATTCTTGGCAAAGAGCAATGGGATGATGAATGACGACTTTTATCACCAGCTAAGAATTCAATTTCAATAATTACAATTATAAAATACATTATTATAAAATACTGACTTTTATGAAGCTTTAACGGATGTATGTATGTTTAGCTCACGAAATTTCGTCACCGACTGATTAATCGCTTTCTGTATTTGAGCATAATGCTGTCTTAGTTCTCATCGCTTCATAACGACGATATACTTGTATGTATATAGTATTGCTATTTATATTAAACATTTATATTGGAAGAGATGTAATTAATTCATCAAAGTCTTCACACCTAAAAATAGATATTTTTGAAAAGTGTTCAGGATTAATATGCATTTTATGCCTTCACATTATTACATGTGTCGCAGGGAGTAGGCGACAAGAGTGCTTAAAATTCACTTGAATGACATGAATTATTACATAAACGAAGAAGAGAGCTTTCTGCACATAGTTGGACATACAAATATATACAATTTTCAACACAAAAAAAAGCAAGCAAATTTGTTTTACTTTCTTTCTGTAAATGTTGCTTTTATTTAAGCGTCTAGATTCGTTTTCTGCATTCCCTACTCATAGCCATCAGACGTTTCAGCATAAATCAACAAGAATTTCTGCGCTGTGTCCCGGCAAAGTCGTAAAATCACAGAAACATGAGCAAAATTAATTTGCAGCAGTCCCTAAAAACAGTCAAGCGGACTTAAGCGAACAAAATCCTTTAAGCAGCAAGAGTTGGAAACTGTTTTATATGCAACTGCTCTTCGTTTCAAATTTGATTAGATGGGCTGCCTTATTTTCTTATTTATTTAAAAATACATATATACCCAAATGTGCACTAATTTTGGTTTTGGGCGCTTTCGTTTTGAGAAGTTAATAAAATAAACAAATATAATGTAATTTATGGACGACCCAAGCAATTTATTGGCAGACAAACAGTCGCGGAACCCGCCACTAATAAGCCAAAAAAGATGTGCAAATAAAATGGCACGAGTGTAATAAAAAAGAAGAAAAAAAAAAACACACCAACAACAGCACGCACATCATAAAAGAACTATACAGGCTGGAGAAGGGTGGCCAAGACAGACGATGACGACGACGACAAGGAAGATGAGGACGCGACTTGAATTTCTACGCAATTTAACTTTCTTATATGCGAATAAGCAGCAGCAACGGCAACAACAGGAGTGAGTTGTAAGAGGAATAACGAACGCCGATGGCAGAAGGAAGCAACTTTCAGCGGCGGCAAGCAGCGACAAAAAAGTTAAGCCAACAAGTACTAAATAAGTATATAAATATATCGATGTATGGTACACTCGTACGATATAACGCATGTTCTGCGATATAAGTATGTTGCCCGTCGCGCCGATATATACAAAGCCATGTAACAACGAGAGCGAGCGCTGCAAAAACTTCGGCAATATTAAACCAATAACGGCTTAGACTAGGTTGCGTCCTGGGGGCCACCACGGCTTTCTTAAGTCCAACTTCTCCCAGTTGACTAGGCAACTCTGTAGGATAGCAGTGCGTGCTGCGGCCAAGAAACTCATTTATTTGGCCCTAAAGTGTAGCCCAAAATAAGCGGCAGCACAGCCCTATGGGCGTGTGCGCTTTTGCGACTCTTGTGTACCCTGTATGGGCATCGGAAACAAAAATGCACCCCTCCCCGAACTAAGCAAAAACCTTCATACCTAGTTCGGATAACCTACCTCCTATACTTTTCCCGATCCTTAGGTTCATACAGACAAACACACGGTCAGACAAATGCCACCCACAGAGTTGACAAGCGATGATGATCCAGAATATATATAGTTCATACATACTTTCTGATGCCTGCGACGACTCGTTCTACATAATACATTCCATAGAAAAATTGCATGGTTCATAGCGGTTCACCCTTTTTGAAGAAAGAAGGGTATGGTCGAAGACTGTGAAATACTCTAATGTAGAATATAATCGAGAATATATTTTAGAAATGTTACTGTTTCCATTTGGCTAGATCTATAGTTTAATAGCAAAATGCTGATACCCTTTGGTTAGGGTACAAATGCAAAACAGCATTAGCAGTCCTGGCCAGACCAGCTATCCCCTAATTCCACTCCTCCAAGCTTTCTCTCTACGATTTTTTGCAACATTTCGCACATCATATGGCACATTGTTGTTGTCATTTTCCCTGTCCATTGTTATCGTCGCATATATCGTTGTCCATGTATGTAATGTAATCATGATTTTAAGCAGCTTTAACGCTACCCATGCCAACCACCCCCTCATCATCAAACCAAAAATTTACCCCAGGCGCCACGCTGGACAATCCTTTAGGGGCGTTCTCGATTTGTTCCTTCGCTCTGTAGCCGTCGCCGTCGCCTTGCAGGCATGAAATTTTTATTATTATGTCGAAAGTTTTGCGCTGCCGGCATTCCATGTTATTTGAGAAAGATGAACTGGTCAGCATAGAGAGCGTACAACGAGCGACACACAAAAAAGGAAGGTCCCCAAAAAAGTTTCATACGGCTGCTCTTGATGTAATGTGCTGCATTTAATCTTGGAAATTGCGTGTCTCCAAAGCGCTTTGATTTCGTCCTTTTTATGGTCTTTTTTGC
This sequence comes from Scaptodrosophila lebanonensis, assembly GCF_003285725.1. NCBI lineage: Eukaryota > Metazoa > Arthropoda > Insecta > Diptera > Drosophilidae > Scaptodrosophila > Scaptodrosophila lebanonensis. The sequence continues at coordinate 4,998,872 of NW_022060558.1, forward strand.
AACTGAAGGGGGGAGTGAAGCGCAAAATTGTGGAACATACGAGTAATTCCGGAATCTTTTTTGCCTGAGAATGATGATAATGAGAAGTTTTTTGTAGGAAGTATGTACAAGTAGTTTTCCTACAAACAGTGAGGCAGTTATGACCCTACTATAAAGCTTATAATCAAATTTAAGCGTATAAGCATCTTAGCAGTCAAATTGTATTTAAACATGACCCAAAATGTGAGCATACTTGTACGCTTTCCAAAATTGTTTTACAGAAATACATTTTTGGTTGTTCGTTTGTTTATTTGTGGAGCTGAAGAGCACTCAACACTATAGTCCAATTATAGTATGTATATAATTATTATTTTCATTTAATTTGGAAAGAATTGGAAAAAATTTCCGATGCCTTTTAAGCACTAATTACCTTGAGTGAAATCAGACAAGTCCTTGTAAGTCAATACGTGAGAATTTTGTTATTTATTTGTTCAACAAAGAAGTTCGATTAAATGTTGTGTGAAGGATAGAACGTGTGGAAGACTAACAACATTAAAAACGACTTTGAACACCAAAATTGTCGATTGACAACAAGAGACATTGCAGATGATCTTGGCATTGCTGACGGATCAGTCAACACTATTTTAAGAGAACTTTTGTGTCTCGTAAGAGTCAAATCTCTTTTGGTTCCAAAAACATTTCATCACTTCCCATCACAACAAATGAAACGCATATCGTACCACAATCACAATATTCGCCTGATATCGATTGAGGAGGCTTAATAATAATCGAAGAATTGCAGAAAAGAACTTTTGGATTGCTTTGAGGATGGCAAATATGTATTGCAATGGGAGAGAGTTAATTAAGAGACACAAGAGATCTTTATTATTAAATAAATATTTTCAAAGGTATAGCCAAAGGTCCGGGTCATAGTTGTCGTAGAAATAATGATTAGCGCAGGAATCAATAATTTTTGTTTAAGTTCAGTTTAAGTTTTGAATGTATTTTGTTAGTGCCTCGACATAATCGAAAATTTTATGAAAGCCTACACAATGCATTATACAGCTTCCATTGGGGCGACTGGTACAACAATGTTTATTTTTCTTAAAAGGCTAATGAAGAAGCTAAAACCGGGTGTCCCGACTTTGAAATACTGTGCACATAATTAATTAATTGTAGAATAATTATGCGTCTCTATGCGTGTTTGTGAGTGTACTAACTGGAGGGATTTTCTGAATTTCAATAAAAAAAACTTTCAAGAAATACCGGAGTTATGGAAAATCAGTGATTGCCGGGCAGAGGAGGGAGGGAGGGATATTCCAAAAATACACTTTTTCTGCATTCATATTCTGTATTCATGTAAGCTTTTTCTAAAATTTGGTATCCCAAGGTCTTATAGTCTCCGAGGTATAGGTGATTATAGGAACGGGAAATCTGCCATAGGCGGAAGTGGGGGGAAAATCAACAAAAATAAAACAAACTTGCACAGGCATCTTTGTGCTAAATTTGGTGGATCTAGCTCTTATAGCCTCTGAGATCCAGATGTTCATGCGGACGGACAGACAGAACTAGATCGACTCGTCTTGTCACGCTGATCAAGAATACATACATACTATATATACGTTTTATAGGGCTGCCACGCCTCCTTCTGCCTCACCTCCCGCAAATCGAATATAAGTGAACTCTTGTACATTTCATGTACAGAGTATAAAAACGGTAGGCTTAAGGTTGTGTTCATTCTTAATCTACCTCTTGTCATTGATTAGTTATATTTTAAAATGCTTTTTTACGCAATGCTTTTATTGGATTGGAGTAAGTGAGCGCAATTTTCCATCTTTGATTTCTTTAGAAAAAGTTTATAGCAATAATAAAAAGCATTCTCTGTCCTTCAGCTTTTCGGCAACATACTTGTATTTTCATTAGGGAAATGTTTTTCTTAATATTTTTCTTCTTTTCTGTCTTCTTTTCATTTGAATGCATGAATGAGCAGCCGGAGCAATTGCACTTGACTCACTGACTCTTTTCATTCATTTCAATCATTCATATTTTTTGGGATCCCGAGTGCTTACAGTTCCGTTATGATTTATTATTATTTGTTTAGGTGCGCTTTCGTGTCATGTAAATGCCATGAAATACAGAAATACAGAAAAACAGCAAACCACTTATCTAATATTTATTATTAATTATGATTTTTGTTGAGTGATAAGTATGTTGCCCTTTTGCCAGCCTTTGCGACGCACCAAAGGCCGCTGCCTTATCAGTTGAATAAACAAGCCGGTCGAGATAAGAAATAAATTACTGAAATCAGCTTTGGCTCTGTATAGTATGTTGTAAACCTTGACATTATTTGCGCACCATTTTCTTGGTATGCTTATTTCCATACGTGTATTCTATATAAACCTTTGAGACCGGTTGTTTATTCACTACTCATAACATTTATCGAAGCTGCTTCTTACGATATATAGGCGCCCCTTTTGTTTGTGTTCCGACTTAATGGCCCCCCAGTGCACACTCGTCTGAAAATCTTGATTTTTCCAAGTAGTAAATATTTAAGTCTGTGATAAGTACTAGGATAATAATAAATATTTTATAATTCAAAAGGCTTACAGTCTAGCTGAATACCCGAAGGGTACAACAAAATAAAAACGTTCAGTATACCAAGAGAATACAAAGAAAAGTCTATATGGTATACGAGTAGAACTTTGTTTTTTGGGGTATTTTGACTGTCAGCCGTGATCTGTTGATTCATTATACCCTGTACCCAAAGGGTACAAGGGTATATTAGTTTTGTGCGAGTGCACATGGAACACACAGAAGGAGGCTTGGTAGACCCCACAAAGTATATATATTCTTGATCAGCATGACAAGCCGAGTCGATATAGCCATGTCCGTCTGTCCGTCTGTCTGTCTGTCTGTATGAACGCAAGGATCTCCGAAAGTATAAGAGCTAGAATAACCAAACTTGGTATACAGATTCTCCTGAGACCGAGAAAGGACGAGTTTGTTCATTTTTTCTGATCCACCCCCCCACTCCCCCCTATTAACGATTTTCTATAACTCCCGTAATTCTTGGAATTTTGAACTAAAATTTGGTAGTCACATTAGGTTAGTAATTATATATCCGTATACCAAGTTTCATTATGAAAGAATGATCGGAAAGAAAGTTATAGCCATATAACCAGGCCCAATGCACACATACATACATATGTACAAGTACACAAACACGCATAAGGCACGATTCTGATGTAAATGTAAATGTATCTATGCATGCATGAAATATTTTATATTTAATTTAGTTAATTAATTAAATTAATTTAGTTAATTAATTAAATTAAATTAATTAATTAATTTAATTAAATTAATTTAATTACTTTTTTGTGGGGTGGTACAGGGTATTTAAGAGTTGAGCCTGCTCGACTTTAGCATTCCTTTCTTGTTTTAGCTTACACATTAAACAAATCATTAAAAGCGTTTAAAGTTCAAGTAATATATAATTATAAGAGTCGGGCAAAACACTTGGTAAAATATCGACTTATCTCTTAAGGAATCTGAAAGAGATGTACACGTATAAGATTGCAAATGGAGGGAAAGGCACCGATCGAAAAAATATCAAAAATAATTTGATAGACATATCTGCTGTTCAATATAGATTTCTTGTTTAAGTATTTTCCAGTGTAAACCGGAAAAACTTTTTAAATAACAGACGCCTTATATAAAATCTGTTATTTGTTGGTGTTTAGGTATAAAATCAACTTAAAAGCTGAGATACATTTCATTCACAAATTCATTCATTAGATGCGACTTTAGCAAGTTGAAAGCAAGGTTAAGTGTCTTAAATTTTTTTTTAAAATTTAAGTATGTATTTAATACTTTTAATTTCAGTACTAATTGCAGAACTGCATACTTCCATCTAAACTGTCAATATGTTTAAGGTCCGCCATAATTTGTTATTGTTTATAATTAATTAGATGGCTGCATAAATCTTCCGCGGCAAACTGTTCGCTCATTTATTAAATTTGACTCCTAATGCCCGATAAAGTAAATAAATTTATGAAATGCAAAACAGACAGATACCAGGAAAAAATTGATTGCATTTGTAATTAATTATGCAAATAGAAACAAATGCGTTATAGGTATGGAGCTCGCACAGGTGATGGGTAATTTTTTCTTCAAATAAATTTGCATACAATTTCAATTGATTAACAAACACACGACATTAAATTAATATACACGTATTTATGAAATAGAGATAGTAGAATAGCAGGTGAATTATCAATAAAAAGAGAATAGCTAAATAGAAACGATAGTCGAGGAAACTTAGCTTTACGATGCTCTATAGGTATCCTGCGATGTTAAAGCATATCTTAAATTAAATTATTGTTGAGAGCTATGTTCCAGTTCTAATCGGGTGTACATATTTCGGATACCTAAAACACAAGTCATCTGTCCATATATCAGTTTGATGTTTCTAATCCTTGCTGATACTTACATTAAAAGGCTCATACATCTAGAATATGTTTTTTTTGTTACAATACCGCGATACCTTTTCCTCTCGTGGGTGTAGGGTATATTGATACGATTGCTGCATTTATATGCATGTTTATAATTCATAAAAAAATGGTTTTGTCTCAATTAAAATCGGTAGTTAATTAATTGAATTAAAGGGTGTGCATGAAAAAATAAAATTAAACTTGGAGTGAAAAACAAAATAACAATCAACAAACCAAAGCCACATAAATTAAGCGACGACAGCGATCCCCTCCTGACCCGCCATCGAGGCCACCCTTTCATATAATTTACAGTAGCTGGCTGACCCTCCCCCCTCCCATCAAGCTCAACTAAGCCTTGCCAACCACACCACTGGGACGGTCACTGGGGGCGGGGTGGTGCGACGGTTTGCTTGATGTTTTCATAAAACCTAATAAAGCTTTCATTAAAATTTTTGTGGCTAACTTTATATTTTGACTTGAATATTAATAATGTGCCAAGGAAATGTTCCAGATGATGGGCCTGCCGTGACGCAAAATAATGCTGATCATTATTATGTTGATGTTGATGCCGATGATGATGGTGTTGGTGATAATGATGTTAACGACTAAAGTACCAAACAGGAAACGCAGGCACGTTGTACTGTTTGTTTGTCTCCAGTTTCTACAATAACAAATGGATAGGAGAAATTAATAGACTGCGAAAACGGCGCCACGGTGGTTTTTCTTGCTTCTAACAATTCCCCACTTTCGCCGGAAATTAGATGATATGCCATTTAGTCATTTAGTTTGCGTCGCAAGTTGTAAAAATATTCATTTGCATTGATAATTGCAAATGTCAAGTGCAAATTACAAGCACAATCAACTTTAACGAGCAATTAAATTTAGCATATAAATGTTGTTGTCATAGTTGTTATTGTTGTTGTTCTTGCTTCGATCATAAAGCTTTGCAAAATCTGTTAGCACGTAATAAAGGCGCTTGATTCGTACTTTTCAAATGTTCTTTTTATGTCCCTCAAATAAGTGCACTTAAATTCAAAACATATTTAAGCATAACTGATATTCGATTTAAAACTAGAGCGTATACTACAGTCATGCAAGCTCGAGAGTGAAATACCCTGTACACAATTTTGATTTCGCTAATCTCTTTATATACCCTGTACTCAGAGGGTAAAAGAATATAAACAGACCCCACAAAGTATATAAATTCTTGATCAGTATAAGAAGACGAGCATCTCACACAGTGTAAGAGCTAGAGTAACCAAATATGGTATCTAGATTCTCATAAGACTGAGTTTGTGTGTGTGTGTGTGTTTTTTAGTTAGTGCTTAACTGCTCTCATTTTAAGATTCATAATGATAAATCAACTATGAAGAAAGCTATAGTCACATTTGTAATATCTGCCTTTTGTTGCTGCTGTATTGCCTCACCTCTGTACTGCACACATGCACAGTAGAAAATTATATACATACATATTTGTTTCGTATGCAAAGTATAATGTATGTAGATTTGAATTGTAGACAGTGTTGACCAAATTCTGCAGGAGGAGAAGGGGGCAAGAAGCCAAAAATTTCATAAACTCGTGTTGTCTACGGACTAGAGGAGGAGGTTACCTACCAAGCTTGGTCAACCCTTTCCAAAATACAGGCGTTCATTCAATGGACGTCTAAATCGATTAAGAATATATGTACTTTATGGGGTCGGAGATGATTCCTCTTGCCTCTTACCTACTTCGCACAAGCCTAAGAAACACTTTTCAACTTACGGGTACAGAGTATAATAAGCTTTACCTTTATCATATGGTAGATAATATATATTGTAATACACACAATATTTGAACCAGAAGCTATATCTGTTGATGAAATACTTGGGCTGAGTAAGTTGAATTGCGTAAAAATAATCGTACCCGTACTTTTGAGCTCGCAAAAAGTTTTTTCAGTTACAAAAAATAAATAAGCAAATGAAATATGTATATATGTATATAGTATATATAAACTGACAACGATTAAAAATGATACGTTCCAAACTGGTATTTTGAGACGCATTCAACTGTTTCCTTTTTGTTTATGAGATTATTTAACAGCTATATGCTAATTATTGCTGTTCACCTCAAGTGGTTGAGGCATGTGAAGCGCCGACTACTCGTCCAACATCCGCTCGTCCGTACATTCAAATGTGACTGACAACAGTTCGTCGAGCAAAGTTCAATGGCATCATTTGTTTTGGACATCCACAAATGATGTGTAAAAGTGTGAGATGCGCTTGGGAGGAAAACAAAGATTGGCACGTCTCGGCCATTAAATAATTGTAGCAGAAACTTATCAGCAGGTAAATATTAAAGCTGGAATGTGGCTTCACCTACTCCGATTCATTTTAAGTGGATTGCTGCTTACGTGCTGCTGCAACTTCATCAGAGACGTGCAAACAAATTGCTTTTGCATAAACATCACCCACCCAAGTGTGGCAGAAGCAGTGCCCCCTCTACATAAAAGCATGTGTTAAAAGGCAATGCACACACACACACACACACACTACATACTTGTGTATATATGCACATATTCACATGTCCAACAACATCTTAAACCAAGTAGAACAAATATCATTTACAGTTTTTGACCCACTTTTATTTCCAGCTCCTTTTCATGAGCCGCCGCAGACGCTAACGGCAGCCGCAGCAGCAGCAGCAACCGTATGCATTTTTTCCTATGAATATAATAGTAAAAGTGAATGAGATTTTTTACTTTGTGGCTTCTCCCTTCTGCTTCTGCTCCTTCTCATTCTTCCCCTGCCACCCATCACTCCTTCAGCATTCATGCATTTATGCAGGGAAACCGCGGCCCAATAGCAGCTCCCAAACGCCTGCCGGCGCATAAATGCGAAGTCAACGCCGTTAAAATGTTTGCAACAAATTTTTGCGGCATCCAACGTTGACGTTCCCTTCCGTTCCTTCCTCCAACCGTGTCGCCAACGCGCCGTCGTGACTGCCGCCGAGGCTACAACTCAGGCTGACTCTGGTGCTGAGACTGTCGCCGTGGCTATTAAATTTCAATTATTGTTACATTTTTCACACACCAGTCAAGGCAACGATGACGACAATTGCATGGAAATGGGAATGGGAATGGGAAATGGGACAAGTGCCGGGTAATAACAGCCATAAAGTTTACATTTATTGATGTTGTGTGCAGCGGCATTTGTATGCCAGTTGCGTTGAGCTGATTGTTTGACATTTGCTTCACACATACTACATATTGTACTTATATGTCGAATGTCAAAAACATACATACATACATACATAAGTACAATCTTGGAATAGGTGAGAAAGTTTTCCATGAAAACCTAGCAAGTTGTTGCACGAGCTACAAGATAAATACTTGAGGCACACTCCAAATATTACAAAAAGAATTTCATAGCTTATAATTTGCTTAGCTGCCCCGATATTTAGGTGTATCGGCAAGATAGCTGCATGAAATCTGATTTTGGCAGCATCAACTCTTAGTTGATTTCGTATAAAAATAATTGAGTATGGTGCATCCAAGGTAACAGCCTTTTGGACTTAAGCGCCTCATATCGGCTGTCTTTTTTGTCATTTTCTATGAATATTAAGAAAGTTAGCTGCGGCATCTATCAAATATTTTATTTTTTACAACTGCTTATTGTTTTAATCGTGAGTTTGAGTTTGTAGATGGCTGTCAAAATGTTAAATTTTTCACCAAATACAAATACTCTAATGCAGCCTCTAGACTCTAGCGTCTAGACCAAGGCATTAAACACTCGTTTAAATTAGAGAATAGAAGCATCTTGGTAAAATAACAACTGATCGCTGTAAATCCCTTAGTTTTGGACGACAAATTACAGACTATTTCTAAGCAATTTGATATATGTTAAAAAATGTATACATATACTTGTATAGTATGTATTCATATATTGTATACAAACCCCAAAAGATATAAATTTTAGTTAAAAAAAAAACATATGTTAGGGTCTTTTTAGGGAAGCTGCTGCAAAAGTCTATGCAAAGTATTGGAAGCAAATTATGCTGTACATACATACTCATTTTTGGAATTATTCGAACGTAGATACATATAAACTAACCTGAGTTATTGCAATGACATTTCCTGTACAAACGATGGGTTTATCAACGGCATCCAAATGATGAGAACTTAGAAGTGAGATATATTGAAATTTTGATCACAGGAAAGCAATCGAGCTTGAAGAGGTCTCAATATTTTTTCTAAAAAAAATTACCAAATAATCAAATAACCAAATAGGAGCTCAAGGCCCACATTCCCCACTGGCAATAATCGGCCAGTTGCAATTTGTAAGCTTGGCAATTAAATTATGCATAGGCGACCATTAGTCGATGAAGCAGCACATGGTTGCTTGAAACGGGCCCCAAAGCACACAATCTGTATGGGCATCAATGCCGTCTTTGGATTTTTTGAACAGTTCAATTCGTCAGAGCCGATTAAAGAGGCAGCAGCTGCAGCCAACTTTACTCGTACAAGTAGCCGAAATTGTCAGCAACATTTTTAAATTCAAAGTTCGTCAGCGGTCCATTCAACTGATTTTTATGACTTTGTTTGCGCTCTGCCTCTTGAACCAGACACACAAAGCTACATATACTTGTATTGATGCACAATATAAATTTTATAGGTTAACTGCTTTGGCTTTGGCTGACTTTACCTTTTTATGCTCGATCGAGTTACAAACAGTAAGAAAGCAACAACAAAAACCAAAACAAAAACAAGTCGTTCAAGTGGCGAAACAATAAATATGAAACAAGCTCAGCTTTTTGTTTGTTCATACGCTTGTTCGCTTTTGTTGTTGCTGTTGTTCGCCAATAAAATAATAAAATAAAAAATTGCTTTATCTTAGAGAAAATCAATTTTAAGTCTTATAGCCAAGAAGGAGGAGGAGGAGGAGGAGAAGGAGAAGAAGAAGAGCCAGAACAAGTTGGCCAAACGGAAACAGACGGCCATCAAGAGGCCACGATGGCCGTTTGGTGAATGGTAGAATAGTAGTATGTCTGTTGGCTTTTGTGCTAGTTGTACTTGTTGTTGTAAAAGTTTTGCAATTAAAATGCCATTGAGAGGTGTTGTTGCCTTCGTTGATTTTCGCTGCGACTTAAATAAGGCAATACTGACTGTGTGTTGCAGGCCACCAGCTGCTTCAAAATGTTGAACAGAATTCGCCGATTAATAATACTACTGGTCAGACTACATCTGGTTTTACTGTCATAAATAGTGAAGCTCGAGTTAGTGCTATTCTGTTGATATACGCTTATACAACACGGAGAACACAAAACACAGTGTGTTTATTAATAGTCGATGATGTCGACGAGGTGCTCTCACATTACTTTCGCATTCTGTGGACGGAAAATATTTTTTATCTGCTTCTCCATTTTGCGGCTTTATTAAATACATTATTATTATAAACGATATTTTCCCAGAAATATAAGTATATTGTTAATGTAAGTAAAGTATACTGCTGATGTGTTCGAAAAGAAATAAAAACAATTTATTAAAAATAAGATTAGCTCATAAGCCATTTACACTCTCGCTCTCAGAGGCTCTCGGAAAAGCTAAAAGCGTGGCATAACCGATGTTATAGATACACTTTCATATTTGTTCGTCTAAGCCGTAGCAGTCGAGGACGACACGCTTAGCTTGTAGACTTATCATAATAAGCAGTGTAAAGATTTATTGCAAACCACATTATTTTATATACATAGTTGCCATGGGAACAAAAATCAATCTTTATATTATATCGCTGTGATAGTAACGACTGGAATTAGAAGTGTATTTTAGCGGAAAGACTGCGGCATAAACTTTCTTCTTGTACTTCCTTTCAATAATAATTAAAATTGTTAAAAAATTCCAAAGAAACTCTGAGAAACTCTTTGTAACCATAGCATAAATACTCCTAGTGGGTTCAATCCTTTTTAAGGGAACCAATAGTATACAAATTATTTGATGTATAGTATTTAAGGTTTGTGTTTAAGGTTACAAACTATCTTTACTTTATACTACTTGTAAAACATCAATGTGATAGACTTATTGTAAGACATCACATTTACTCGTGTGTTGTTAACACACATGCTATATATTTAATTTCAGCAAAATTTAAATCTGTTATGAAGCGCCCATCAACTTAAAGTTGAAATTATTTACTCACTGAATGGAGCAGTTGCCAACGGCAATGAGTTATTGTACATGGCTTACCTGCAAAGAAAGAGAGGCAGAAAGAGAAAATTGTTAAATAATGCCATAATTTAAACAAAAGTGGTTAAGTAAATTTAATTCAGAGAATTGTAGCATCAAACTTGCTGCGCTCTGGGCGAAGCCCTCCTTATTATGGATGTGCGGAAATAAAACCAAAATTCCTTGGAAGCGTGCACATAAAAACATAAGACACAAAACCAAAAAACACTTCACTAATCAGTTTAAACTGTTGGGCCGAGAGTGAAGCCACTGGACAGACGGACCTAAGAAGCAAGGGTGAAAATTCCAAAAGAGCGCAATTGCGTTGATTTAAGTTAAGGAGGCTGCATAAGTGGGGCGCAAGTGTTGGGGCAGCGGCAACGGCAGCAGCAGTGAAGCTTATCGCGAACATGTAATTTAACTAAATATGGATGCATGAATAAATTCAATGGCATAATGAAGATAAACGCACTAAACTATGGCGCAATAAAAACCCAACCAAGAAAACGTATACAACGGCGAAAACGCCGACGTCCAAGACGATGAAGCTGCCGACCCGGCCAAGTCAGCAAGCAAGAAACAAACTTGGGAAAAACTTAGAGCCGACAAGCCAAGAGAAGGCAAGGCAGCCAAACGATGCAGCAACACAGGCAACACAGACAACAACAACAGCCACAAATACAACAAATGCGCGCTGCATGCCAAGATAATCTGAGTGGTCGCAACTGGCGGTAACTTTAGGCCACGACAAGCTCATTTGAGAGCTGGAAGTCAAACAAAGGCATTTAAATGTTACCAACATTTTGAAGCACGCAACACAGCTATGCGGCTGCGCGGCAAAACAGTTAACCTTAACTCCGAAAACCTTGTGGGTGCACCTCGGTAGGCAGCAACTAGCAAATACAACATCCAACTCCTTTTGGCTGTTAATTTGCCAAAAACGCAATTGGCAGATAGCCAAGCGGCAGCCACACATAAGCCCACAAAATATAAAAAGTCAACTTGCAGCAAAGCAAACTATAGTAAAGAAAAAAGTCGAGCTCCAGCTAGACCGACTGACGACCCCTCTGAAAGGCAAAGGCACCGCATTCTTTTTCTTGGCATTGTGCTGCTGTTGTTGTCGTATTTTTTCCAGTTAGTTGTTGCAGTTGCATATTTTGGCTCACTCACGTTTCTGTTGTTTGTTCTGCTCATTGCGCCCCCGCACAACAAATATGCCAGGCCAGCCACCAGACCCGAGCCTCAAATCAGCGTCCGAACGACCCTAACAAGACCAGCAAGGCAACACAAGACACAGTGGGCATTTTATGTGGTATAGATATACAAAATTATGCATCGGAAAGCTTTCTTAACATTACTAAAATCCAGATTTGGACGTCGACTGGAAATGCAACGCAATTGAAACTAAAGCGGCAGGTATTTTTGCCGACTTTGTTTGGATTTAGAAGCGTTGTCTAAAGCTTTGTTAGAAACAACAAAGCTTCCCTACAATTGCAATTAAAATATATCGAAATTTGTTCAAGGTCGAATATATTTATAAAATTCGGTAGAGAAAGGATCAAAACCAAGAAGTTGTTCATTACACGGAAACCGCCACACTCTATCGATTCGTCTCCTCATTCTGATCATTGATGTCACTATAACTATAGAGTAGTAATTTTCCAAAATATTTTAAAATCTAGTGTCTTTATAATAACTGTCAAAGAAAAAGTTTCCGATCCCAAGTATTAAAATTTTAATGGGCATTATCTATTTGTCTGAATCGTCAAAAAATCGGTGGAAATTAGAATTATCCCGTAATAGCTAATCCATTTTATAATATTTATATTTAGGTAGGCAGTTTGTATACTCTGTACATGAAATGTACAGAAGTATATTAAGTTTGCGGGAGCTGAAAATGTAACAGGCAGAAGGAGGCGTGGCAGACCCCACCAAGTATATATATTCTTGATCAGCGTGACAAGATGAGTCGATCTAGCCCTGTCTGTCTGTCTCTCCGTCTGTCCGTCCGTATGAACAACTGGATCTCAGAGACTATAACAGATAGAAACACCAAATTTTGCACAAAGATGCCTTATGTATGTACGCTATATGAGTTTGTTTTATTTTTTGATTTTCCCCCACTTCCCCCCTATGGGGGTTTTCCCGATTTTCTATTCGTATAATCGCCTATATCTCGGAGACTAAGACCTAGGAACACCAAATTTTAGTCCCAGATGCCTTATTTGAATACGCAGAAAATGTATTATTATACGTGAGTTCGAATACCAAAAGAGGTAAAAGCGATCAAAATTTTTTTTAAATTCTCTTACTTTTTTTAATTTCTATAATTATTGTAAGCATATGTACAGAGTATTTCAAAGTCGGGACACCCGACTTTAGCTTTTTTACTTGTTAAATTAAATTTTAAATATGTATAAGAAACATAAAATTAACAATTATAAATAGTTTCCCAAATTTTGTATTGTTTTTTATATATTTTTAATTATTTGGGCCGATTCCCCAAATCCCCTATAGATTTATTTAACATTACATATATGAGACCGTGATTCGAACCGAGTCTTACTCAGGAACCAACTCACATTATGTGGTTCCTGTTAGCTCGTTGAGCTATTCCAGGCTCCAATGATACATTTTAACTAGACTTCTGCTTTCAAAAATAATAAATGTAGTTTGAAAATTTTAATAGAATAAATGATATTGAGACACATGACTGGTTCAATAGTTAGACGAACTTAAGTTGTTCTTTTTATCTCTAACTTTTCTCCTATGTCCCACTGTTCAACGACTGCTTCTGCGGTCCCCAGCGGAACTCATTGCAGCAGAATTACAAACATAGCTGCACAGCTCCAACTTCAAACTTGATTTACAAAAACAAAACAACAACAACAAAAATCAACAACCATGCTCCCATCACGCTCGGAATGCTCTGCATGCTCATTCAGTTGACCAAACCTCTAGCGAGGCTAAAGCGCCAACCGGCGTCTACATCAGCGCCCCAAAAACAGGTTCACCGCGCTCTTAATCCCGTCGACAACAACAACTAAACCAATAACAGCACCAACAGAAACGACAACCCTCTACAATGCCGGGCGTCGGCATTCCTCTACTGCACCTTCTCGGTCTGGTCGTGATTAACTGTTGAGCGTGTGGTAAGCCAAACGAACGAGCTCTGCTTATGTTGCAATATTTTTCGACTCCTGATGAATTCGCACGCAGAATCTGTAACTCAATCGCTGACGCTGAGATCATTAGGATGGCTCACTGAATGGCTTACTGAATGGCTCTTTAGATGACTGGCTAGCAAGAAGCAGAGTTTGTATTGCGGCTTTTGCGGTTGCGCCGCCACTAACTGTGCGTGTGTGTCTGTCTTCCTCTCTGTCAGTGTGTGTGTGTGTGTGTGTGTAGCCCATTTAAAAGACGATTTCAAGTTCAATACAAGCAGAACTGCGGAACAACTGATTGATGCGCATCATCAGCAGTCCGTCAAAATGCCAGACCAGGCTGGCAAGAAAGTTTTATGGTCCCTCCATTCCCAATTCGCGATCCAACAACTGAGCCTACACCTAAAAAAACCTATTGAACAATTTTTTTTTTAAAATTATTAATTAATAAACAAAAAAGTTTTCTCTTTTTGTAAATATCTTTAATCTCTATTTCAGATCTGTCCTAAGTTGGACAATTATTAAATGTAATGATAACTTTGAACATTTTTAATCATGCTTCTGTAATGATGGTTGCGGCGTGATTCGAACCGAGTCCCTACTCAAGGAATGAGCTCACATTGCGGGATTCCGGTTAATTACTTTTTATGCCATGTACCCGTAGGGTAAAAAGAGTATATTAGGTTTGTGCAATTGTATGTATGTAACATGCAGAAGGAAGCATCTCCGACTCTATAAAGTATATATATTCTGAATCAGCATGAGGAGAGAAATCGATCTAGACATGTCCGTCCGTCCGTCTGGATGAACGCAAGGATCTCAGAAACTATAAAAGCTGGAACAACCAAATTTGGTATCCTATGTCCGGTATTGACGAAATTCTGTAGCGGGGAAAGGGGGCGAAAATACAAAAAAATAGAATAAACTCGTCCTTTCTCGAACCTAAGCGAATCTGGATACCGACTTTTATAGTTTCTGAGATCCTTGCGTTCATCCAGACAGACGGACGGACGGATCATGCTGATTCAGAATATATATACTTTATGAACATGTAAAATCAACCAATTTAACATTTTAATATATAAGATGCTACGGTGTATCAATTATAATTCGAGATTTTATTATTATTCCTTTTCAAGAAAAAAATGTTTCTAAGAATACGTTAAAATTTAATTTTATTACTTTTTAATACCTGAAAGTTAATTCAAAAATCACAATAAATTCATGTTTCCTTAAAGGAACCCCCATTTTTCTTCGAGTGTAGCTACCACCACCGCAATTCCCTCACCTAAGTAGTTTCGTGGTCATGGAATTGTTGCTATACTTATAAATTCCAATTTTGGCTTTTGTTGACTTGTTGCAACGGCGCCATGTTTAGGGCTTCAGTCCGCTCTTTATTCTTTCATTGTTATTTTGTTTTCGTTGGCCTCTTGCCAAAACTAATGACTACAATTTTTGGGGCGTATTCTGATGGTACCGAAGATTGATTTTTAGGTTTTTGGGTAGCGCCTTTGCTCAGGCGCCGCTCTCGTATTATGGCGATTTTGATTATTTGCTTGGCAGCCGACAGCTCCAAAATAAATCTCTGTCGAGTTGTGATGGGGCTCTCATTATATAATCATAAACATTTATATACATACGTGACTTATTTCCAAAGTTGTTTCAGAGATCGTAATTACGATTTTAATGATAGTTTTAGTGAGAATTGGCAAAAAGAACTTAAAAAAGTTAATTTATAAGGAAATATACAAGTAATCAAGCAAAGGATTGGAATAAAAAACGCCTTTTGCCAAAGTAATTATAAATTGTTTCCAAAGCAGAGTATCTCGAACGAAATTGTACTGAACTAATTAATGTGTGGGCAATGTTACAGAAATAAATGACGACAAGTACAAGTATACATATAAGTATGTATACTAATACAAATAAACTATGAAGAAACCCCATTTAGATAAAGACGAGAGAGTGGGGAAGAGAGGAAATGTGTTGTACTGACGGTTACACCTACGACCTACCACGACCAAGTTAATGACCGCATGAATCAATGCATATCCACAGGAAGTTCAACAAACCGAATTATATTTACCAACAAATTTTAATAAATTCAAATTCAAACATTGGCATTAAAGTAAACAATTTTGATTAAAATATGCACAATTAGGAAGTACAGACAATCAAACACAAACAACAAAACTACTCGCACACAAACACTACTGCTCTGATGGAAAACGTTTTTCATGATATTCACGTGAAATTGGTGGGGCATGGCAGCATATAGAAGCTTACATACGAGGGTGGTCTTATAAAAAATGTTTAACTTTGAGCTATTGAAGGTCAAAGTCATATAACATATTGTTAGATTGGAGATGATTTCCGGTGCGTTGGAGCCATAGTCGAGTAACATTGTTTTCATGTCGAATTGAGGTACATACCCAAGTTTTAACGTCACCTTATTTCTTGTTCTTCGTAACAAACTGAATCACCATATATTTATATGTGGGTCAAATCGGTGTGCTGACATGAATAACGATTAGAATTCCTCAATAGCTTGCTCAGATTTGTACTTGTAATTTTGTTTTATTTCTATATAGTATATGTACATACTTGTACAATGAATTTGGAGGAGGCTTCTTCGAAATTGCAACATCTATAAACCCTGAATGGATGCTCAATTTTACAAACACATTAAAATATTTAATACCTCAAACTCAATAACTAGACTCTGTCGGCAATATGGTCCGAAATATGAAAGCTACATAAACAGAACTTTGCACACTTCTCTTATATGGGCATCTCTATTTTTATAAAATTCGGTTCATCCTGAGAAAAGTTTCAGCGGAAACAAGTATAGCAGCGGGTTCAAAGAGGTGGTTCTGCTATGCGATCATTTAACGTAGGGTCGAACTTTCCCTTTGTAACACTCTTTCTTCTTTTCTTTTTGGCCAGGGCATGCTTTGTGAGTTTTAACTGATTATCCGATAAAACATAGAGATTTGTAATTTTAATCGCACTGCTAGCCACCTTTTCATCAAATCGCCCTCGCACGTACTTAAAATTCATCCCTGACTCACTGACCAGCGATCGTGAGCACGAGCAGAAGAAGATACAGAAACAGTAGCAGCAACAACCGAATACACAAATTGCTGACGCGCAACCAGAACAACAACAGTGAAAATTTGAATGGAGAGAGAAAACAATTTTCCAAATTAATACATGATTTGCATTATGTCTGGGTGCATTAACTTATAAAAAAAGAAATTATAATAAACACGAAAGTTCTCTCTGCACTTCGCTGAACTTGTAGTTTTCAAACATGCTTTGGCTTTGTCTTCATAATCACAATCATGTGTGTACTATGTGTGCGTACTCGTATGTAAGTATGTATGCTGATGCATACAAATTAATGGCACTTCAATTAGGCAGTCGAGCAACAACAAATAGTAATTTAGTAAACTTAAATTAAACGATGCAACTAGTTACTAAAATTAACAAAACCAAAAAAAAAATATGCCATAAGCGAAAAAGAACCGACAAAGTGGCAAAAGGCATGTCAACTGGGCAACAGGAACAACAACAACAGAAAAGCGGACGGGCTGCTAAGCGTTGGTGCTGTCGTCTGAGCGCAAAGTATGTGTGTGTGTGTGTGTGTGTATCGCTGACAACTCTTTCGCAGCTGCAGTCGCTGCGGGCGGCAACAAAATGTCATGAAAAACTCTGCACTGAGCGTTTTTTGGTGCTGCTGTTGCTGTAGTTGTAGATGTAGATGTAGTCGCCTCAACGACTTTCCTACTACAAGGCTTTTGTATCGTACCCATTGCGCTGTTAAAAAAGTAATTTTTTCATTAAATACAAGTCAAGTGTAGCCATCGTCGTCGGTTTTGTCGTTATTGTTGTTGTTGCTGCGGTTTTTTCTTGCCACTCTTCCTACTTCCTTCAACGTTGCAAGCACATTATCGTTTATTATTATCAACGCCCCTTAAAGTTTGTCTCAGCATGTCGCATTAATGTCAATAATGGGCGGGCCCTCTCTGTTCTTTATGACTATCAATGGCTCTTCGTGCTAAATTGCATTTCAAAACTTAATAAATTGCTTTCACAACTCTAAAATAAAATAATAAAAAATTTAAACCGAAGCTTGCAAAAAAAAAAAAGATATCGCATACTAAGCAGGTCACGGCGAGGTTGACTTGTCACATCGATTTCGTATAATTCTCTCTTTCCGAAAGGCAATTTCATGAATGTTGCTGCACATCTTGCAACAAGTATTGGAAGCTCTTCTCAAACAAATCAAAGCGCTTCGCAACACTGCAATGCGTGGGTGTGTTTCAACACCTATAAAATTGTTTAAAATGTTGTATTCTGCGTATCCGTAAGTGGAAAAAATAGATGCCACAGACCCCATTATATAAGTATATGTACAAATATGATCAACATGAGGACATGTCTGTCTTTCCGTTCCTATGAACATTGAGAGCTTTAATAGTTAACACTAAACTTGGCATGTAGACTTGCTTCACCCATACACCCATAGAAGCTTAGGTACCACAAACCTTTAAAGCCTCATTATGTTATATTGCTGGCACGGATGAAAATCACTTGAAGTAGAATTAAATACATCCATAGCATTATTAATTAACGGGACTTTTGAGTGCTCCTTCAACGTATTTATTTAAGTACAAACAAAATTGTGCGCCTGGGTTTCGGCAAATCATTTGCAGACTCATCTACATTTACTTGATTTGTTCTTACTCTTTCGCAAATTCAACTCGCAATAGTATTGTACTTGCAACATATGTACATGTGTTATTTATTTATTAGCCTTTCTGGACACAGCCATTATATCTTTGAATAGTGGCCATAATAATGTGTTCATAATGGAGAAGTACTTAAGAATGATACGCGCATAGTTGCACGCCTCTTAGCAACACATGAAAAGCTTCAGCTTATCTCAGCACCCCATTTCCATTTTCCTTTGACACACTTCAATAAATCATTTCACACGCAACTGGTACTGGTATACTCGCATAGTGAAGACTACTTGTCGGCCTCGCCAACCGACACGCGTTCGTGTTTAATGTTAATACATAGGTACGTGGAAATCTCATGGAATTTTTAGCGCTACCGACCCGCAGTCGACGCTTTCAATATACATTTTTCAACTTTATTACTTCAGTATTTATCATTGCAACAGCAATAATAGAAACAGCAACAGCAACAACACCAACATCACTAAAAACACAAAATGAAACGAAACGCACTCAGACAGCACTCAACAAATGCATACAAAATATTTTGAAAAAAACAACACAAAAACAAAACAAATGAAATAAAAAATCACAGTTCAACAGCAGCAGCGTGGAAACAGAAACTACAACCACAACAACAGCAAACCAGTCCAAGTGGTTTTCAATATTATTGCAAATGCTTTAAAGGGAGAGGGTCTCAGGGGTACGGAAGGGTGGGGGCTAAGGTTGTTTGCCCGGCTTTCTGTGGGAGATTCAACGTAACTAAAAAGTATGTACAACAAAATAAGTGTAAACAATGCACACACACACACACACACATACACTCTCACACAAACAAACGAAACAACAAACAAGTGGAAAGCTCAAATGAAAACTAAGAACAATGTCATGCAATCAACTTTAGGCCAAGTACTATGGCAATGGCAACAAACTACAACAACTATAACATATAACTGTAGCTGCAATCAGCCAGAGCAGCAGCAGCAATCTCTACAAGCTCTGCAAAAACAATAATGAACCTTTTCGTCGAGTGCTTTTGTATACATAACGTACAATTTATTGTCTATTTTTGCGCGCACACACACACAAAGGATCACACCTCCACATACATATATACATATACATCTACTGATCTTTCTTTTGCCTCTTCGCACCTTATACTTGGTTTTTCAGGTGCAAGGTGCTCCTCTGCAGATTAATGCGTTGCATGGATTTCTATTTCAACGACATC
Organism: Scaptodrosophila lebanonensis; assembly: GCF_003285725.1. NCBI lineage: Eukaryota > Metazoa > Arthropoda > Insecta > Diptera > Drosophilidae > Scaptodrosophila > Scaptodrosophila lebanonensis. The sequence goes on from NW_022060558.1 coordinate 5,018,678, forward strand.
GGGTGCAATATGACATAGTCTGGGCTGTTGTGGACTAGCTGTAGATGAAATGGGAGATAGATATGGTCACTCGAATGTAAAGGCGAATGTCTTACCAAGCTAAGGTAGCTTAAGAACTACACTATAACCAAAAAAAACAAGAGAGAACGCTACAGTCGAGCAAGCCCGACAGTGTAGTACCCTGTACCCAGGTAAACTTCCGTCACTGAGTTATATGCGCCCAAAACATCAGCAAAAAGAGGAAGAAGAAGAGCGAACTTTTTGCTGCAGTTTGGGGGGGTTGTACTGGCGAGAATTTGTTTCGCTAATAACTTTTCTTAGAATTGACAGAATTGAAAAACAAAAGTAGATAATTATTTATAAATTATGTGTGCAAAGTTTTGTTTGGGTAGCATTTGAAATGTGGACGCTATTGACGAAATTCTGCAGCGGGGGAAGGGGGGAAAATTAAAAAAAATAAAATAAACTCGTCCTTACTCGGACCTAGGAGAATCTGGATGCCAACTTTGGTTATTCTAGCTTTTATAGTTTCTGAGATCCTTGCGTTCATCCAGACGGACAGACGGACGGACAGACGGACGGACAGACGGACGGACATGTCTAGATCGATTTCTCTCGTCATACTGATCAAGAATATATATACTTTATGGGGTCGGAGATGCTTCCTTCTGTATGTTACATACTTTGCACAAACCTAATATACCCTTTTTACCCTACGGGTACAGGGTATAAAAAAAAATGAAAGCACGGATAGTGCCTTCTCGGCAGCAATACAAGTAGATTTATGATGTTATTTGTTATAAATATTTGGTTAAATGTATTAATAAATTTACTTAGTTACTTATAACAATTATAGCCAATTTATTTGTCGTGGTCGGTAGGAATATAGATTAATCTAGTATTTTCCCCGCCCACTCCCATAACTCCCTTATTTCTTGGAATATTTACTTGGTAATTAATTCCCTATGTGTCCGGCATCGAGTTCCATTGTGATAGATTAATATAAGCTCTGCCCAAGCTCTGTGAGAAGTTGTTGTTGCTGCTTTGGCTCTTGTATTTAGCAACTGGGTTTTGGGAGGTAGAGTTGAATTGAATAGTTAAGCTTACCAGCTAGCCATGCAGAACTATCAACTAATGGACAAAACAGGCCTTCCAATAATGCATTCAAAATCAACAATACAATACGCAATCAGTTAGCTCCATAGAATTAAGCACAATGTGAAGTCAACGAACATACGAGTATCATTGCATTTTCCATTTCAATAAGCTTATGATTAATTAACTTTGATAAAACTGTACAGCACAATACAGTCAAACACATGTGAGATCCACACACAAGATACAATTTCTATTTGCTGCATAAAGCTATACTTATGTACCTATGTACAGCGGACAGATTTTACTTTCTCTAAAATTCAAATCCAGTTACAAGCACAGACCGCATTTTTTCTTTGCGCTCTATAAACGCGCAGCAAACTGCATTGGGACCTGAAATTTCGATGTACAAGTAGTGGCATCAGCCCAACAGATTTCGGCAAATATCTGAAACTTTTTGTTGCTCCTTCCTTGGCCTGCCATCTAATTGAAAATATGTATCTTTTGTGGTTTTTCTTTCCCATTTGTGGTTTGCCCATATTGCCTCAGATATTTTGTTGATTGAGTGCAGTAGCAATGGCAAGTAGCGGACAGATACACATACGAGACACATATATATATACATACGTTTGTATATGGGACAGTTGTTGTTATTGCATCCACATATAAATGCAACATTGCAATATTTTGCCTTGTGAAAACTTTATGAAAAATGCGCGACTGACTAACGGGTCAAGGTTGACAAGCAGAGTGCTTTTATTTATAAATACAATATGTGGCACACATTCAGACACACAGACACACACACACACACGCACTCATATATTTTGTATATATGTACTTGTAAAATGTGCGCTTAAATCACTTGCCAAAAATATACAGCAAGCAAATATTAACTATGACATTTATGACACACTTTTCTTTTAGCTGGAAAATAACACACAATTTGTGTGTGTGCGCCAGAAAGTTAAACAACGGCAACAACAACTAAAGCAAGTAGTGGAAGTACAACACCAGCACCAACACCAGCACCAACAACAACACCAACAACAAAAACAACAGCGACAATTTATTGTCACGTGCCAAAAAGTACACACAGCATAAGACTGTGTGTAACTTTTGCAAACAAGTCTGTGAGAATAAGAAAATAATGCAACAGAAGAGGCAAGAACAAAAATAGTACTGGCAACTTCTTGGCAAAGTTGGCGTCGCCGTCGCTCAACATTGGACACCCACACGGACATGCCCCAATAGTTACTTAAACTAGAACTGAACCGCTTACTTCAGGTGCTCCAACGAGGTGGTGGGGCAACTCTGGCCTTATCGCGTCGCTTCCCATCTTTTAAAATACAACTACAGTAAATTCTGGTAACAGATGGTCAGGTGCAATAAGCAATAAGAGACTTTGATGGCGAAAGATGAAGCATAGATTATAAATTAATCTGCTGTCTAGCTTGTTCAGAAACGGCAATTCCTAAATTTTTTGTATCATCTATAGCCTATTTTCCCATGGATCTCATTAGTTCCGCTGTTCTCCTTATATATCTGCGCCATGATGAGTTCATGGATCCAATGACAAGCGCCTACTTTCAGTTTTTTCAGTGGCCCGAATTCGCTAATTAGAGGAGAAATGAAAGCCTTCGTTATAGCATTTAAAACTCTAGACTCGCTGTATTGAGAAGGAGATACTACTTCCAGCACCTCCTGAAGTAACTTAAAACCCCCACTGCGAAGGGCATGTCGCTAAACGATGCAGAGATAGCCTCGTTCCTATAATCGCGACGGACCAGAGCCAATTAGTACCCTGAGGAAGGCGCCCTAGTGACCTGCCACTATAGAGAACTATCTCTATCTCTGCGACTTCGATCAGCAGGTTAATAGGACTGCCTATTGACTGCATTATTAACTGCCGTTCTTGGGCGGCCACATTGAAAGCAAACATCATGCTTCCTATTTATAGATAATAATTATATCGATTTAAAGTACATATAATCATTTATATTTTGCTGCAATTTTTTTCCGTCCGAAACTAAAAATACATGTTCTATAAAAAATAAATTGTTATACCATATACTACTTGTACTAACACTTTCGAAGCGAGCTGTTTTTGCAAACATTCTAGAATTCTATAGCTAATTGACCAAAGTGACAAACAAATTTTACTGCATATTGTTTTCAATTTTGATTACACTTGCTTATCAATATTTGCAAGCTGAAAAGTTCCGAAAAGAAGAAATCGTTAGTTCGAGTTGCAAAGGGCTTCGAGAGCCACAGGGCATCAACAAAGAAAAGGCCATAAATTTTGTGATTTCACATAAATTTTCGTTAGCTTTTCTTGTTGTCATCACCCCCAACCGTGCCATTACTTTCTGCATTGTTCATATTTGCATATCAAAGCATGTGTTCAAATTCACAAGCTTTATTCATATTTTGTGCAACATTTCTTCGATGTTTGCATTTTTTGGATTTCTCCATGTAGTAGGTTTGTGTCTGTCTGATGGCCGGAATAAAAATTAGTTTTTTGATTTTTACTCGTTATTTGATGTTATTTATGTATTTATTTATAACTTGTCAACTTGTTAGGTGCTCATAGCTAGCTGCATATATGTACATAGATATAGTATATTGCACGACTTTTTTCACTTTACGCGTAACAGCAGACATTGCTTGGCCGGAAGGGCTTCACGGTTTCTCTTTTGTATTTGTTCTACCTTAGAAAAGTGTGTTGGATCAACAAGGTGAGACTTATTGATCTAGACATGTCTATCTCATCC